>NC_141378.1:7397592-9797592 GCF_017979445.1 Akebia trifoliata | reverse complement strand
TCATATTTTGTATGAAAATTTTTGGGGTGAAGTATATCTCACACCAATCAAATGAACTATACGTCCAAATTCCTAATCAAGGTATCTATGACATCATCAAATATGCACATTGCCAAGTGATGCAATGGTACATTTTAAAATGTCACTTTTTCCCCTAAGGATAGAAATGGTAGATGACCAAGATATCATAAGATCACAGTCGATGATACAATCACGTGCACTTGCAGCATTTTAATTTAGTACTTTTGGGGCCATAAAATCCTTATCCATATATAATATGGGAATTGGGCAAGTGTGGCAATGGGTTTGCACCACTGGGTCAAAAATGTCAAGGGTATCTCATGGGGAGTAACAACATTTTAATGATGTTTGGAGCATTACTTTGTTTATGTAGTCATAAAATTACATGTACATGTTATGTTATGTTATGTTGAAAAACAAAAGAAAAGTTGCAACAAGCCCTTTGCTCACCAAGAAGCCTTTATCCCAAAATTTTAAAATTGGCTGAACAATTGAGTTCTATAGTTTTATTATGTCCAAAGTGAAATCTTCTTTTATTGAGAGTGAGTTCATTTTTGTTTAAATTCTTTTACTTTTTTATTTATTTATAAGGATCTTCAACTTGAACAATTCTTCTGATTGGGGTTGTAGCCGGCATTCTTTGAATATGTGTAAATTATCTTTGTTGACTTTCTCATGATTTCTTATGTATTGGAGTTATTTTTATTTATTTTTTTATTTTTATTTTTTCTGAATCATTTCATTTCAAATTTATCTTTTATAGTCTCTCTAATCATTTATCTCACTATCCTAAGTTCAAAGTTTTAACATGATGCTTCTTCGTCTGTTCGACATTTTGCTTCATAAAACAAAATTGATCTTTCTTTCATCTTATTGTCGTAATCACTTCAGTGTTAATACCGTGCCAACTCTAAACTTAAATATGGCATAACTTTTTTTTATAACGTTTATTTGACTACTATTATATATGTTTTTCAGATAACTCATGAAAATCTACATATTTGGAATCATGATTATTATTTTATTATATATTATTTCTAGAAAAATAATATATATAATAAAACACAATCACTATGTGAAAACTAAAAATTTTTACAAGAAAATTTGACGGGCCAAAGGTCACAAATTTTAGAAAGTGAATTTTGATGGCCTATGGTCGTAGAAATTTTTTATGATCCTCAATTCGATGGCTAATTTCTCTCATTCTCCACTAATTTAACGGTTTCAGTCCGTCAAAAAAAAATAATTTGACAATGAAAATTTTGATGCTTAGGTCCGTCAAATATATTTTTTTTCACGTTGTGAATGGTGGACCTACTCAATTATAGTTTATTGGGATTTAAATATTGAAATAAAATAATGGGATTCACACATTCCTATTTTATTATATTTCATATTCTCCTCCCTTCAATTTTATTGTATTTCCTCTCCTTTCTTCTTTTTAATAATATCTCTTTAATTTTATCATATTTTGTCTTTTATCCTTTCTACCCAAAAGGGATGTCTGTCGCACAGGCCAAACTCTAATATTAATATAAAGTCCCAATTATATAACTCATCATATGGTGTACTCAATCGATTCCTTGACGTGTACAAGTTTGAGAATCATAGATTTGTACGTCTCAGGATATACAACTCTCTCAGAATACACTTTTCTATGAAGAAGTACAATCATGTATCTCGAGACATACATATCTACGATTTTCAAATTTGTCATGCCAGGGAGTCAATTAGGTATGTCACATGGCGAGTCGTATTATCACGACTCTATTAATGTATCACACATATCTTGTCCTGATTTCAGTTTGACTCGATGAGTTTTGGAATTGACTCAATAAAATAACCATTTCCTAGTTTATAATTCTTCGGTGATTTATTGAGCAAAGCGTTTGTCAAATTTCTATGAGCCACAACCTTTCACAAATTGCCACGTGGTATACTCTTCGGTCCCACTGCCGTTACCTTTACTTCAAAACTGCTTACGTGGAGATCCTCCAGCATTCCGATGATATTTAGGCCCACATATGGGCCAGACCGGCGGCAATCAATGAGAAAGGTCAACACCACCTTTTTCTCAATTATAAAGGTTTATTCTAATGATGCCACGTGGCATTTTGATGTATATTTCTAACTCTTTTAGGTCTGATGATGATTGATGAAGATCATGATAAGCAAGTAAGTGTTTTCTTTGATTGTACTCCTAATGCTTGGCTAAGTTCGAAGTCTCAATCATCAAAGCAATCGATGATGATTGAACGTTGATGGGTCTGGCTACTTGATTGGGTGGGTCCACATGCAACAATTCTTCAGTGATGTAGGTTTTCTACCAACGTGTACCATCTTCTATCTACACGTACAAAAACGTTATTTTACAGAATCAGTAGCTTAATTAGATTATTTAATCGTTTCTCAGTCATTTTCACACGTGTATACCAATGTGGGGATTTTAATTTCTAAACTAATAATAAGTATTGAGAAAACTCTCCATATATCTGTCCATAAAAATTCTCAACAGGGAAGAAAATGAATTTGATAAGTATGTCACAGTTTTCAATAAATTAATTTCTCAAAAAATAATGAATTAGTTGTAAAATGATATTTTCTCAAAGGGTCCTTATTGATAGAGATTAGTTGTGGATGATAGAGATGAAGTTTATGTATTGTAAAAAATGCAAGTGAGATGCACTATATCAATGCCATGGTGTATAAAATCAGATATCTTGAAGATATGACATATATGATTAATTAGACATTAGATTGGCTTATTGATTATCTTTCCATTTGGTGGATCTTTTGAATCTAAATAAATCCAATGAAATAATGTAATTATTATCCAATAATTACCATTGAAGATAAATCTGCTTTCATGCACGATTCCAAGGGGTCTGTTCTCAAGGAAAATTGAATTTCTTGACAAGATGGAAATTATTATTTTGAAAGTAATTAGGAAAAATGTTAAAAAGTGATTTTTTTTTTTTTTTTTTTTAATTTCGTTCATCTTCAAAGAATAATATTAAAAGGAAAAAAAAAATCATTTTCCCAAGAGGTACGGTGACAACATTTTTAGACCACGAGAAAAAATTATCTTGGACAAAAAAAGGTTTTTAAAGAAAAAATATAATCATATATTTGAAATTCATAATTGTAGGAACAATTATTCTCTCACGTATCTTTGTGTGCAATCATATGGTCATGGACCCTAAGAAATTGATTTTCACATGGATTCCCACAAATCAATCTCTTCCTCTCTCTTGTATAATGTCAATAAGATGTTTATGGGTCAGTTCCACGTATACTTATAACGGGAACCTAAGGTTACGTTTGAATTGAGAGAAGAGCAACGCAATTTCTCTCCAACATGTTTGGATTGACATGAGAGAACTTGAGATAACTTTGAAAATTTAAAATATCTTATAAGAGATTTAGGGGTAAAGTTGGAATTATAAAATATTTTAAAAGAGTTTCTCTCCTCTTTTCTTCACTTTTGGAAAGAAAGAAAACTCTTTTTTTTTTTTTCTCTTCTCTCCCCACTTAACAATCTAAACAAGAGAAATGGAGAGAAACTCACTTATTTTCTCTTCTCTTCTCTCCATTTCTCTTAATCTAAATACAGCGTAAGTAAAATCTCAATTTCGATTCTTATTGATTTCGATTCCAAGTACAAGATCCTTGAAATCAAAACTGACTCTACAAATAATAGATACCTTTTAAATACTAGTTGGGTATTTGTGAAGGGATAAAATTGTTTCCCATTTAGATCATTCATTCGTATCATTAAGACACATTTCAAGATAGACACGTGGTATCATGGGAAGAAGACTTTATCTTATTAGGAAAAAATTTCAATTTAAGAGAATTATTTTCTTTTATGTAAGTATTAATTTGGATAATTGGTAATTTAATCAATTGTAATTTAAGTAAAATTAGGATTCTTTTAGAGTTTTTCTATTTAAAGAAGGTTAAGGCCATTATAAAAAAGGAGATGAGGGAAAAGAAAAAGGGAGAAATGAGGAGAATGACTAAGGAGAGGAGGTCATGTAAATCAGATTTATAGTAGGACAACTCCCCAAACCTGTGGATGTAGGCACGTTTGTCGAACCATATAAAAAAAATTTGTGTTATTTCTCTCTTTTTTTGTTCTTTTTTTCATTAGTCTTATGATTTATTGGTGAATAATCTTACTTCAAATCACATATCAAGGTCAATCACACATTTGACCTCCCCAGTATCCATTAAGATAGATAATGTTTTTTTAATGAGAAAAAAATGTTATTCAACAAATAGACTATTATTTATAAATATAATAATTTAACTTGTAATTTCTCAATTAGAAGTTAAGATCAATAATGAATTGTTCAAGAAAATCAACCTTTAAGAGTAAGATAATAGAAAATTATGGTATGAGCCATGTATTTGTTGTTGACATTGTATAATATGTGAAAAATAAATGGACGTTTCATGTAGAGAAAAGATAAAAAATAACCACTTCACATTTTTTTTGTATTTTTTAATTTTAATTCAAATACATTTTCTTCAAGATGCCTTTTTGTTAATGTTTAATTAATTAGACTATTAATTTTATTATAAATAAAATAAATTTATTAGTCAAGTACCTATTCGGGGCTTCGAATGGATCCAAAATGGACTAATCAATTTCGGGCACAAGGGCTAATTGGACACCCATTGACACCCTAATGTGAAACCATGTAAAAGAAGGTTGAAAGAATTGGAGGGAAAAGTCCTCATCCATGCCATAGACTTTTTATCTTATGGAAACTTTTCGCTAGTTAGAAAGGAGAAACGATATAATAAAGGTCAAGCTTTCAAGAATAAAAAATAAAAATTTCTATGCTAGTGCCATAGAAAAAAAAATTTTGCTCTCTTAAACCATTTAAAAATTTCTCTCTCTCTTGAATATTTACAGTTTTTCATACTATGGTGGAGCTTACCAAAATGGACAGGTGGATTGGATAGACCATCATTCTCAATTTTCTAACACAATCATTTAGGCAAAAACCCAATTTTTTACTTAATATATTTTGAAAAACTAAACTTAGTTACCGATTCAGATGAACCAAGTCAACTAAAGTCAAGTCATTTAAATGGGTCAAGTCTTTAATTTTGTTTTATTTAGAAAAATAAAACCTCCTACCTACTACCGTCTATTTATTTATTTTTACACAAGTAAACGAGTCCTCCCTTGGTGGGGTCTCAAATCATTGTAAATTGACTTGAAATAATTTTTTACAATTTCCAAGTGCTTGGTTGCTCCTCCACAAATCTTTGTAAAATTTTGTTTTGAGTATTTGCTTATCTTCCATCTACCACAATGAGTAAAAGAGTTTTGTCTTGCCTAAGAATCTCTTAAGAAAGGGATGTTGAATTAAATATATTAATGTACCCCCAAGAAGCTAAAAGAAGTAGCTTGAGCAATAGCAATATATGTGGGTAAAAATGGTACTTGACATGTGACATGTTGGGATAATCTATCTTGACAGAGTTAATTAGAGAAGAGTGGGATCTTATTTTTAAATACGAAAGGTTTTTCAAAATATCTATACTTGGATAATAATTGATTGAGAATTTATTGATATAAGGGAAGAAATTATTTCTTCCTTTTTAGATTAGTTTTGTCTTTTTTTCTTCAAAGAGAGGTTACCGCATAAAGAAAGGAAATTGGAGGAGAGGAATTATAAAGGAAAGTCTTGTTATAGCTAGTAAGATGGTTAGAGTGGCTCTTTCGGGTAAGGGCGTAATCTGTATTTATGACGAAACCCATGAACGAATCATATGTATTTCTAGTTTTGTTTTGTTTTTTCTTTTTTTGTGATTTTTTATGTGTGACTTGATATGTATTTTATTAGATGTAAATCCCGAGGAATCTATGAATTTAGAGAGTTTACCACCACAAACAATAATTGGATTTTATTTACATTTCAATTTTAGGTATATATTACATGCCAAAAGTGCAAAACTTTGAGTTTACCACATTTTCCTGGCAATAGGAATATCAATGGATCGGATCGAACCCAGAACTGATTCTGATTTGACAAGGATTGGGTTTCCATTGGATCTCAATAAAGGATAGGGTTTGGATTTAATTCAATTCTGATTTGGTGTACAAAACATAAAGAGTCAATATTTTTCTAACTCCCCACATGGTTGTGCATAAAATCATACATTTTTCTTTGGGATACCCAATTGCACATCCCCATAAATATGTGTAGTTGTGTATCTTGATGAAAAAAATGATTCAATGAACAGTCACGTGAGGAGAGTTTGTCAGCAGGGGGAGTTAATTTATCATTATTCAAATATAAATAATCTTCTTAGATTTAAATATGCAATATATAATGTAATTTAAAAATTTTCACATTTTATTTGATTGAGGCACTATTGAATCGGAACATGGAATCCAATATTGGAACACTTACCAAAATCTTTAATCTAGATCCAAAGTTAGTGGTTCGGATTTTGTGTCTAATTCGATCCATTGACAACCCCTAGCATGACCTACTAATAACTAAACACGATCGAGGAAGTTTTTTAATGGATTTGAGGATGAAGACTTGCAAAAACTAGTTTTATAATGCAAATCCAACATCAATAAAATAACTCAATAAACAAATCAAAGTTTTAAACAATAAATTGAATATGATTATTTAGCCAAGTAAAGTTTGTTGATTTAAGAGATCTGTCAAGAGTCCATTCGATGTTGATTAGAATCCTCATCTACCTATTTGCCAAAATGTTGGTTAACCAAAGGCTGTCACTGAATCAAGTTTTTGATTGGATTAGGGTTGATCCATACTCGACCCGTTAGTTTTCAATAGTGAAAGGGACATCAGGATCAAATGTAGTGTTGGACTGGTGATGAATTTTGAGTATTTTGTAAAGATCTATCAAATGGTGAGTCAACATTTGCTGATCTTTAAAGGGTTGAGCTCAAAGTTTTCTAATTTTTCAAACATTAAGCTCTCCACCAAATAGATCTTTAAGAAATACCCAAAATGAATATATAACAACAGGGAAACAAATGTTCGAATCAAAATAGATTAGTGAATAATCTTTATTAGAACCTAATTTTGTATGTCATGGTTCGTTTCACTTTTGTTATTTATGCATTTCAAGTATTTCTTAAAGAGATCTACCCATTGACAAGCTTGTCACTTTAAAGTATTTCTTAAATATTTGCGCTTTAAAAATGGATATATCTTAACAAAATACTCGAAATGTAAAATAGTGAAATGGATGCTCAAATAAAGAGCTGTGTTTAAATCTTCAAAATTATGAGCGTGTCGTCCCCATTTGTGATTTACTATTTGAAATTATATATTTTTTCTTATTTGAGGTGGATTAGTTAATGCTCGGTCTTACAATCTTATTTTCATATAGATAACAAATACTTAAACCATTAAAAATTATTTATTCATTTTACACAAGAAATGTTCATTCCAATTAACTCCACCAATTTTTCATAAACTCAAATAATATTTTTTAAAGGTTAGATTAGTTATTTTGAATCTCAAATGAGTCAAATGTAGTGTATGTGAACACATTTGTGAAGTTCACTTGATAATTTGATCAAACATCATATAATTTTATGAATTAAAAAAAAATCATATAAAATTATTTTTCACTATTGTATTTTAATTTTAAATTTAGGAGTAAGGTGAAAGTTTCGTAGTGATCAATTTCCAAAACCTTGGATAAAGTTTAAAAGATTTTTTTTTTTTTTTGTCAAAACGACCCTTAATGAGACTTAAAATCTTACCAAGTTAGTAAAGAAAAGTGTTAGAGTATGTTTGATAGAAAAAAAAGTGACTTTTCATGAAATTTAAAATTCATGAAAAAACAATGGTGAAAAATAGGTAGAGTTAGAAAATCAAATTCCATTGTTTGATTTTACTTGGATAAAATCATGGAAAAAATATGAGAAAAAAGAAAAAAAAGAAGGAGAGGAGGAGAATGAGGAAGAAGATGAGAAGAGAGGGAGAGGAATGAGAAGATGAGGAGGAAGAGGGAGGGGGGAGGATGTGGCAGTGACGATGGATGTAAGAAAGGAAAAAAAAGAGAGAACGTGGTGGTGATGGTGGCGATGGCGGTGATGGCGACAGAGGTAAGTGAGGAAAAAGATAATGCGGAAGATACGGGAAGAACATGATGGTGGTGGAGACGGAGGTGAAGGATGGCGAGAGAGAGAGAGAAAGTTGTCGAAGATGGTGATGACGGAGACAATGACGCTGATAGTGGTGGTAGTAGGGAAGAAGAATATGTGAATGAGGAAGAATTAGGAATGAAAAATATGGGTAGATTTCATTTTCTTATCCATATGAGTAGGAAAGTGAAATTCATATTTTGATGAACTTTTTGATTGGGATGGAAAATGAATTTCTATTTTCATATATAATCAAACGCTTGAAAAATATCATTTTTCATGAAAATTGATTTTTCACCATATTTTTCACGTGCAATCAAACATACCTTTAATGTTTTCAAAATAATATAAGAAAAATCTTCTCAAAGCATTGACGATTCACATGATTTTAAAAACTTGAGTCAACACAATCTTAAAAGCATTATACAAAGGAGTTGTGATAATCTGACTTCCAACGTAGCATACTCAATCGACACCTCTGACGTGACAGACGAGATGACTCGGATGACTCAACTCGGTATCTTTAAAGCCAAGGTTTTTTTACCTTATCCATTGAGTTGGAGAAGAATAGAAGAAACAGTGCCAGTGATGACAACATTCCTACACTCTCAGCCATGGCTCTTCCCCTTGTCCTTTGCCTGCACTTCTTTTCCCAAACATGGTAACTCTCTCTTGAACAATGTTTCCAGTCGATTTCAACATTTGAATTGTGATTCAATTGTACTTTATTGCTTAAAATTACTTTGCAACTGCTCTTCATTTGTATATTTTTACCAGATAATTTTAATTTGTTCCAATTGTTTGACATCTAAAGTGTTGGGTTGCTCCAAATTTTAATTTTCTCAAGCTAATTATAGATTTAAACATCCCAAACAATTTTACCTGAACAATTCAAAATGTATGCTGTATCCGTGTCACAGCACTTTACCTTTGATGTGTAAATGCTTTGTTCATGTCGTTCCTAGTCTTCGTCATCATCAAAGCTTTACCAGAGAAGCGATGTCTTCTTTTTGTTATGTATCGTAGAGATCATTAGTATTTAATAAAATGAGATACATATATATGTGACCCTCTATTTTGATGTATTTGATAAATATTTGCGTACTCTTTCTGGAATTTGTTCTTATTTTGAATTGAAAGAAGACATGGCTTTAGAAGAATAGAATAAATGAAAGTTATCTGCCGGGCTTAGACCCATAGCTCAATTCGTTTGACACATTGCAAAGCAACTTTGAGCTTGTGGGTTCAAGTCCCCAGCTTACCCATTAAATAAAATTATTCGTTGGCTCTCACTATCTCAATTGACATTATTTTTGGTCTTCTTCTTGCTTTTCTAGAAAATTCAACTTGCACATTCCTTACAAATGGGGTTGTAATAGGCATTCTCTAGATATGCCCAAACCATCTCAATCATCTTTCCCTTAATTTATCACTTAATAGGACTAGTCATTCTGAGAAAAAAAGGGAGTTTGATGTTTTGCTTCTTTTGAAATATTTATTGTTGAAGAAGTCATTTGTCATTGGTGTGATAAAGTATTTATTGAATGTAAATTGATTGGGGTTTTGATGAAGATTAAAAAAAAAATTGATTATGGCTTAATTTCATGTTTGATGTTGAAATTATAGGATATTCACATTCGGGGAAGTTTCCTCTAAGAAATAAGCTACATAATTTATTAAACAAAACGAACGCCAGAATGATGACCTTTTGTAGCAAAAATAATGGTGATCTCCGAGGTAGTAAACAACTTTATCTTGGGATGGACTTTGGCACATCTGGAGCTCGATATATTCTTATCGACAAGCAAGGGATGATTCACGCTGAGGGAAAAAGGGAATATTCACGACGTATGGTAAGATTGTTGTCCTTGTGCTGTAAACTTTGGATAGATTGTAAGAAAGAAAGAAAATACCAAGGTGTAGCAATATTGTGTGATTTGTGTGCGCTTGAGCATGCACGCACCAAGGGTGAGGGGATAGAATTGATACAAGAGATCTTCCATACCAAAAGTCTATGCAACAAGGACTTTTTTTTGGATGAGTAAGCTGGACTTGAACGCATGACTTCAAAGTTGTTTTGCAATGTGTCAAACCAACTGAGCTATGGGTCTAAGCCCATTTTAGTGTCTGGACTTTGAACCAAAATGGTGCAAGAATTGCATTAGCTTAGAATTTTCTTCATTGATATTATCAAACAATCTTGAATTTCATGTTAAACTAGATTTATCAAAATTAAAAATGGAGTCTACAAAAAATCAATGTTCGTCTCTATTGGAGGAGGACTATGTTCCAATTGAGCTTTCTTATTTTCCTCCATTCGGGTTCCTTTTTTAAATGAACTATTATTGAATTCTTAAAGTAGTAAACCCGTTCTTACTTATATTAGAGAGAGTACTATCTATTGTGCCACATTGCATTTGAACTTAGAGGCTCCTATTTGGTTGTCTAGACAGAGAGGAGACCTGGAGGATTGGACGAGCTCTTGGAAAATGGCACTTTTCTTGCTACTTGAAGATATCCCAATTAGTCTTCGACAATTTATTGCTTCCATTTCGATTGATGGGACTTCTGCAACAACAATTATAGTTGACAGGTGGATCCTTTACAATCTATTGTTTTATATTCACATGGTTACCTTATCTAAACTCGGCGTTCAAATTCACAATTGCAGCAACACAGGGGAGCCTTTATGCAGACCTTTACTTTACAATGAGAGCTGCCCTGATGCTTTACCAATGGTTAAGTTCATTGCTCCGGCAAATCATACAGTCTGCACAGGTTCCTCTACACTCTGCAAGCTTGTTTCATGGTGGAATTCCCCTGATTCAAATAAAGATTCTGCTTTGTTGCTTCATCAAGCAGATTGGTTGCTTTGGCTTCTTCATGGAAAGCTTGGAGTGTCAGATTACAACAATGCTTTGAAGGTATTATTTAATTCCTTTGATGTTCTTTGGCTTTTAAGAGTTTGCTAGCTCTCTCACTCAACTTTACGGATATCAGGGAAAGATTTATAATGTTGTATACTTATCACAGGTTGGTTACGATCCCGAAGTTGATTCCTATCCCAATTGGCTGGCTTCTCAGCCATATTCACAGATGTTACCTTCTGTCGAAGCTCCTGGAACTTCAATTGGTTCTATAAAACAAGAAGTTAGAACGCGGTTTGGTATGTTTGGTTTCATCATCATCATCATCATCGGTTGAATTGAATGAGTCCTGTTTTTTTTATTTCGTTCTATCTAAAGTCATGTCATATGTTAATTCAAGTGTGTTCATGTCCGCTCTCAATTATGTGTACTCATATAGTTTCATGATTGCCATTTTCAGTAGTGATAACTACAACTCAAGTGACAAGTAGATCTTCTTTTATTCAGAAAATGTAATTAGTCTGAGATCAGATAATCAAGGTATTAGTGTGAATCTCACAAGAAATGGACAACTTAGGTCCTTAATAGTTCTATTGGGTTTGACAATTCCATGTGAGAATTGTTTCTAAGACTTATACTTATTTATAATTTCTTTTGGCGTGTGAGAATCATACTTATTAGGGTCGATGAAGACTTTCATTTCTATTACTTCCATGATTGTGAGAAACAGAATTACATAATCTAAACCTTCTATTATCAAATATAAAAGCATACATATTGAATTATACTCAAATTTAACTTTTCTTATACCAACAATTTTGTTGGCCATACAAATCATCCTCCATTCTTTTTGTTCCTCCTCAAAAAGTGAAAAAAAAAAAATGTATTGAATTTTGAGAAATTCAAATATTTTAAAATAATGTTTCCATCTCTTTCTTTTGTTTCTTTTCTTTTTTAGTATAGTTTCTTGATTGTATTTTTGAAAGCTGGCTACAATTTTGGTCCATCTCGATTCTGATGTGGATATCGTAAAAACTGTGAAAACTTAATAGTTTGGCATCTCATGTGATGGATTTCTAACTTATGGATGTTGCACCTTGAGACCTTTTTCAACTTGGGAAGCTTTTATTTATTTTTGGTTACTTTTGAATCGTTAGTTGGTCTTATTATGTTGCATTTTGAAATCTGTTTTAACTTGGGAGGCCTTTTAAGTTTCAGATCTTAGTTGATTTTATTAAAAATTATCCTGGCAGGTTTTCCAAAAGACTGCATTGTCTGCACTGGAACAACCGATAGTATAGCCGCTTTTCTTGCGGCACGTGCTACACAACCAGGAAAAGCTGTGAGATTTCCACACAACTTATCGTTCTTTCTTTTTTACTATAAAGAAACTATAATCATGGTTTAAAGTTTCGTACTGTTTCGGCCAAGACCAGAACGAAAACATTAACCCCAAAATATTCAATATTGCAGGAATGTTTCAAATTGTCTTGGAATGTTTCAGAATGTCTTGAACGAAACATGTTCTCTTCTCCAATGCAATTAAGAATGTGTGTTTAGTTACTAATGAGCTATTTTTGTGTTATATAATTAGGTAACATCTTTGGGTTCAACTCTTGCTGTTAAACTTCTCAGTACTAAACGAATCGAGGATGCTCGATATGGAGTGTATAGCCATCGTCTTGATGATAAGTGGTTGGTTGGAGGTGCCTCAAATACTGGTGGAGCTGTACTTAGACAGATTTTCACTGATGAACAATTGGAAGAATTGAGTCAACAAATAAATCCCATGGAATCATCTCCTCTTGACTACTACCCTCTCCCAGCAATGGGTGAAAGATTTCCTATAGCAGACCCAAAAATGGTACCCAGGTATTTAACCGTTCAGTATCTAAATTTCCAAAGAAAACTAGGTACAAATGATCTTCTAAGTATGTTAAGATGCACTCAGTATAGTTCCATAATTTTGAGTTTTAAGTGTTGTAAGACATGCTTACTTACTAGTAGTAGTCTAGCTTGAATCTTTGTGGACCCAAAATTGGGTAAAGCATGTAAATTTGTGTCGTGGTTTGCGTTTGTATTTTCTTCTATTGTTCACATCCCAAATTGTGTTTCCTAGTGTTAAGCTGAAGTAGGCAATATAGAGTGTCATTTAAGCACCTCGGCTTTGGTTCAAAAATCTTTTTAGGATGTTATTTGGAGTTTGGGTTTGTTGAAAGAAAAGCTACGTAACTTTTTGTAACTTATTTCCTTTCTATTGATGCCATGGTTACTGGAGGAGATGATTAAGAAGGTACACAGGTCCTCTTCATCTCTCATTATTACTAGAACATGTGAATGGAGTGCAATTTAAAATTTTGTTCTTGATTGTAGTAATTTTGTTCGTACTTGACAACCGTGTGTGTGCATTAGATTTATTATTTTCTTCTCTTGTGCAGATTACATCCACGCCCAGAAAGTGATGTGAAGTACTTACATGGCATACTAGAATCCATTGCACGCATTGAGGTAGGAAAACCTCCTTCTCTCAATTTTAACGACCACAAAACAGATGCAAGGGTTCTGAAAGATTACTAGCTATGGTGTTATGTAGTCTGTTTCAACCCATCATCCATAATTTTATTGTAGCAATTCAAGCAAACGAAGAAGAATACTCTTGAAGAGAAGCCAAACAAGAAGACTATATCGATAGAGGGGCGATGAAGCACCCTATCTAGCAATGTGGATAAAAGTTCTAACTTGCTCTAACATTTACTGGACATCCCTGCCTTTATAAACCTTATATAGAAATTCTTGGACAACAAGATGATGCAGAGTTAAATATCAAACTATTGGGAAAGAAAATTAAATTTAAAAGAAATAAAAAACTTCAGAAAACTAGGACTTAATTGTTTCACTTGGTCACTTTTTCTGTTTCTTATTCTTCTTAAGTTGTGCTATATTAAATACACCTTCCTATTCTTTATGAAATTGCGACATTATGACTTCGCCATGAAATCTCTTGAAACCAGACACTCGATCAATTCTGCATTATTTTCACCATGTGCATGCTGGCAAAACTGTACGATTTTTCAATAGATGAACAATCACCCATTTTTATCCTCTTTTTCCCTTGGTCATAATGCTTGGTAGCAAGGAGCGGCGACAAAGCATTCACCATTGAAGGGTCATGAATTGGGTTTGAAGCCATAGTTTTAAATCTCAACCAAGATGACTCGGGAGGGTCATCTCGGCATCATCCATGAACGAGACGGATAGACATGGTGTTTCACATGTGCAAAATCTCGCGAGATGAACAAGATGACTCGGGCAATGTTTTGAAAATTCCGGCCAAGTCAGTAAAACTCTTCTGAGTCAACCGGGATTTGTATATTCTAATTAAAATAATTATTTTTTTAAATTTAAATATTTATTATCTAAATAATATATGATTTTATTACTAAAAATATTCTAATCTACCTTATTTTTTAGAAAATTTATGATTATTCTCATATAAATATTTATGAATGAATGTTTACAAACCAAGTTAAATGGTTTATCTCGCTTTGAGGCATGTTGACTTGTACGAGACAACTCGGTCTTGTCCATGAACCAGACGAGACGTCAAACCAAGTTTTGAAACCCAAATCTATGGATCAATGATCCATTGCACCTATAAGCTCATTGCTAATTACACCCCACTTTATGTTATTTAGGCAAATGCTTATGGCTTATTAAAGGAGCTAGGTGCAACAGAGGTAGAAGAAGTGTTTACTGCTGGAGGTGGCGCTAAAAATGGTAAGTGGACAAAGATACGGGAGAGAGTGCTCCGTTTGCCCGTAAGTCGGGCAAGTCAGACCGAAGCTGCATACGGAGCCGCTCTTTTGGCATTGAAGGGCGCCCGAGAGAACTCCCACTGAAAACAGGTTACAGAAGGAAGATATGTCTAACAGAAGTAAATACATTTGGACTGCAAGGCGGGATACTCACTAGATGAGACCAGAATATAATGGAGGTACCTTTTAGTCTTCCGCTTCATGTTTGCATTTTTTGTTCAATCTTGGGAAACTGCGTGGTATGAAACAAAATTTACGAAAAGAAGAATTGGAAATATGTATTTTGATTCAAGATATGCTTATCTTAGGTCTTGAACTAAAAATACTATAGTTTTCCTTGTCTTTTACAAATTACAAGTTGTATCTGTTCAACCCCTTCAAGGCATTGCTTTCGAATGCAGAAATTGCTTGTACAACTTTGCTCAACTTAGAATCCAATTCTATTTTTTTTTCCCTTAGGTAAATGGGATAAACCCAATACTTCGAGGTTACAGTGCAAAATGTCAAGCTGGTCAATCCATGGATTTTGAACTTCACTATAAAAAGGAAAGAAGATTGGTAATAAGGTATTATTATTGATTAAATTATGTTTAATGCAGCTTCAAACCCATAAATTTTGAATGTGTCAGAAAAAACTGGGTCGATTTGTATGTTTAATTGTATAATATAAATACTACGGGTGTCGATGGCTACTGGATTACCTGCTAACTGGCATACTCAACACTCAGATTATTTCTGTTTTGTCCACCCTTTTGATCCGATTACAGCCTTAGTTAGAAGAACAAGAAGAGGGTCCCGAGGAAGAACGTGGATGGAAACAACGAAAACAAATACGAACTCCCAATAACAAAAGACTTGGCTTTGAACTGAGTGAAATGTAAAAACATGATTCGTTTAGCTAACCCCAAATTTTTGGTATAAGGCATTATTATTGTTGTTGTTGTTGTTGTGGTGGTGGTGGTGGTGGTGATGATGATGATGATAGAGAAGAAAAATGATGTATTCCCTCATATTTGACTTCCAAGAAGTGATCAACTCCTCAAGTCAAAGTCAAATTCTTTATTTCAAGTAAATTGTTCTTTAAAATCCATATTTACAAAATCTGAAATAAATCCTAAACAGTTTTGAATTACCATTGATTCCCAACAACTGATTTGATGGTTGTCGTAGAAGATTTCAAAATATTGTGGACAAAATTGTTTTTATGGGGGTGGAAAGATGATAACAGTGTGATAAATAAATATATAAAAGGTCAGATTTAAGTGAATCATGAAAAAAACAAAAAAAAAACATGATCCAAGTAATATAAATACAAAATCCAACAGTCAAGATTTATCTTTAAGATAAATGTGGTATACATATTATCGAGATAGGTAAAAATCTTGGAATTGTATTTACATGTGTTTTTTCACTAGTCACTCAATCCTGACCGAAAACATAGAGAAACAAAAATTAATTCAATTTGCATAAAACACTAAGAAGATAGCTCAAGCACCTCGGATTAAATGATCAAAATAATGTTAGTGGAGAGGATTTTAAATTAAAAGAGGCTGGTATTCAGGGGAAGATAATCAAGGGTTTTTACATGGAAGGTATTTAAGTTATTGTATGAAAGTCTTCTCGAGAATTTCGAGTTCAAGGGGCATATCATGAGTTTGAGAACAGAGGAGTATTTCAAATATTCATCAAAAAAGAGTTGTTAACGGGCAAATTGGAACTGCAAAAAAATTGAAAAAATAAAAAATTTAATGCACCAGCCGGGAATCGAACCCGGGTCTGTACCGTGGCAGGGTACTATTCTACCACTAGACCACTGGTGCAATTATACTCTTTTTAAGGTCTTTTTATATTTTTATTATATCTAAATAAATTTCTGGCCATTAGACTTGAGAATATTTCTTCGAGGCTTATATAATCCTAAAAATTTTTGAGTAATAATAAATGCTCAAATCCAACCAATATACATAATCAAACAAATCGATTTTTTTTTTTTTTTTTAACAAGTTGGGCCAAAAGTTCCTGTGGTCAACAGGTCAAAGATCATGCCAAATGACGACAAGATACTGATGAAACAAACACTCGACATATCCTTTCTTCGTATTTGTTTTAAAGAGATGGCAGATTGTATATCATCAACATCAAAGTCTTGTCAATATGTGGACAACAAATCATAGATAGTTGTAATCAATGATATATTATCAGGGAAGAAGGTATGCACTTCCACGAGAATATAAATGATCGATTTACAAACCATATTTGATTTTCCTTTATTTGAAGAACATGACCAATAAAATTTGTGCTCTTAAAGATCATAAATATTGAAACAATATATTAAAGATATTATATATATTTAACAGATAGATGGAATATGATTATTTCTGAAAAAATAAAATTTCCAACGTTTCAAAGCAGGATCCAATACTTTGGAAGCAAGGCTTAGAGAAAGATCAGCTCCTCCAATCATGTAAAGGGTTATCTTGAGAATCAAATTGTTTTAAGAGCCAAACACAAAAATTTAAAATTTTGCGCATAATCATTAACTAAGCATGAGGATTAAAATGAGTAGGCTCTCTTTGATACTTGATAGATCGATCATCTCAACAAACCCAAAGTCCCAAACCACATATAATACAAACCCATTACATCACAACCATCCATTAGAGGTGGATCCCACCACCTGAACACCATATGGTCAGTTCCAGGTGGCAGGGCCAACCCCTTTCTACCCCTAGAGAAAATGATAGAAAACTCCTAAAACAACTGCATAGTTACAATACAGCCATATAGCACATTTGACACAAACCCTAATCATGAAGTGTTGGACATACCACGTCAAATCAAAGATGGGGGGTGGAGGGGTTTCATCATTAGGGTTTAGCTTGAAACAGTGTGGGTCAGACGTCTACCTACCGTTAACTGTACTACCGACTCATCCGTTCCGTCACGACGTGGGTTGAAGTAGGTTGGGAGATAGTCGTCTTTTTCGCACGTAAACGAGGACTTCTGAAAGTGCTTTATCAACGCTTCCTTGCCCTACTGGGTAAAAACCGTAACAGCAGTTAAACGATATAATTAACGTCGTTATAAATCATTTTCTAAAGTCTATTTTAAACAACCCCTTGGTTTTATGCTGATATTTGAGAAACCCCTTGGACTTCAAGCTGAAGAAAACCCACACCCATTACCAACGCTCTTCTGAGATATAAAATGATCAAAATGCCCTTGTCGTAACCTATTCTAAAAATCCTTTAATTTCCATAATTTTTCTAATACTCTTAACACTTTCTCCATAATTTTTCTAATACTTTCAACCTCTCCTAAAACACTATCTCTTCTTGAGCTTTGAAGATTTTGAAGACGTGGGTATTTTTGGTATTTTCATATTGGACCAAGTCAAGGGGTATCTCATAGGTCTCAAAATCCAGGGGTACCTAGATATATTCACCAAAGTAGAAGGGGTACGTCTAAATTACCCTATTATAAATCATCATTGTAAAAACCTTTTTATCTTCATTGTAAAAACCTTTTTATCTTCCAAGTTAGATCATAATTACCTGTATCTTAGCGTAAGTAATCTCACAAATCTTCTTGGAATTGAGAATTCCCCATTTGTAATTGTGCATTGAGAGGTGAAATTTCCAAACTGCATTTGGGTTTGTGAAATTAACAAAAGCATACCCTTTATTGCACTTGCTCCTGCACTCATTGAAAAACCAGACAAGAAAATAATTAGAGAATCTGTCAAATTTAAGATAATTTGGATGAGTTTATGAATCAAATCATACCCAAAATCTATGGGGAGATACACGAAATCGAAAGCTGATGAAAAGTTTTCGTCAATTTCTGTTGGTTTCTCCAATTTTTGCTTCTGATTCTCCTTCATGCAGTGCTTATCAAGCAAATCTAGCAACATCTCCTTACTGAGAGACCCCACAAATGTAAAAAATTAGAGGAAACCAACAAACCCCATTACATCCCATTTCATTATAAATTAATATATCAATATCAATAGAAGGTAAGAGATGAAACAGGAGATTGAGATACTGAGCATTGCTATTATTGCATGGGTCATTCAAGCAAAAACCCATTAGGTATGCCCATTGAGAGGAACAAAACTAAGCAAAAAACTTGAGGAGATTGACAGTAAATTATGGAGGAAACTACAGCACGTACCCATTACACCCATTTCAATATAAATATAAGAAATCACAATAGCCAATAGTGGATAGAGATCATAGAGGGGATTTGAGGAAATGGGTGCATGGGACGTCGAAACAAAAGCCCAGTAGGAGAAACCAATTAATAAGGATAAAAAACTTTAGGAAAATGACATTTAATACATCTCCCTACTGAGCATGGTTTTAAAACTCGTTTTGTTGTGAAGTCCATGAACGTGACCGAGTCGTCTCAGCCGAGTTTTCCAATACGTTTGAGACGACTCGTTCAACAATGAGAAAAATGATCGTTTGGGTTTTAACTTTTAAATCTCACCCGATATATACATGGACTTGTCCGTCCATCTTGTTTCTGGGCGATACCGAGACGACTCGGGCGAGTTTTGAAAACATGATAATGAGAAACCACTTAAGTGTAAATTGAAGGAAACTCATGAGACCATAAATGGACTGAGAAAATGGGTAGCATTTAGGAATCCCAAGGTGAGAAACCCAAATAAAATTAAAGAAGAAGGAAAAAAAAAAACTGAAGGAAATTGACAGTAAAGACAACATCTGCCAAATTTGAAACCACTTGAGTACCGAATTGAAGGAAACTCACAAAACCCATGTAATAACTTCATAGACCAAATTGATCATGCAATGCTACATTAGAGATCAAGATAGGATTTGAAAATTAAAGGAAACATGAGCTACAACACAGCCAGTACTAGTCCATAATTGTAATAAAATAATGGTAGATTCTATATATGTCACCCTACTAAGAAACTGTAATGTTGAGGAAAATTGACAACAGCCATGCAATAAAATCATAATTAGATAAGAAGAAGTTGGAGTGAGGTGATTAATAGGAAAGCATTTCTCTGGATTGAAGTAATTGAAAAACATCTTTCATCACACATAGTATAGTAATGAAAAAGGTGAATATCAATGGAATAACTAGACATATGGGTATAAAGAAAATTGTGGTCATTTCCATGCAGTACTTAGTAACCTCATCATATCTCTACTGAGAAATTCAAAGGAAACTTGCCACAGACCCACCCACACCCTCAAAACCAAATGAATCTCCCTACAGACAAACTTAAGTGCATAATTGAAATAAAATGAAAGCAAATCGAACATCACCCTATCAAGAAACCAAAAGAACAAATGACAAACCCATGTAGTATATAAAAGCATAAAATCAGATTTAGAAGATGTTTGATTGAAGTGCTTGGGAAGCATCTCTCTTCATGCATACTAGTGAGAGAGGTGCAAAATCAAAGTAAGTAAACCAGAAAGATGGGTTTTAAAGGAAGTTGAGAGCATCTCTTCATGCAGCAATTAGTAATCCCAACTTCTCCCTAATGAGAATACAAAGGAAATTCTCGACACACACGCACACACATATAAACACATAGAGGTAGTAGTCGTACTTGTACTTATTTGGTATGTTCCTTATCATTATAGTGGTCTTCGTTCCATCACGTTGGATTGGCTCCATTTCAATCAGCTTAGGTTCACTACTCTTTCGACGAGATGACCTCTCCTCACACACACCCAAAACCTTTTGCTTCCATATCATCCTCTCTTGGTTACTATTAGCGCCAAGCCATTCCTTCCGACTTTCTCTCCTACCAGGCTTACTCCCCATCGTCGTACCGATTCTAGGTACAACATCCTCACTCGTCACACCTCTCTCTACTGCCATTGATGAAGCTGATGAGCTTTGTAGGTGATGCCACTGAGGGACCAAATAACAAATATCAGAGTTGTTGTATGTTGTTAGTGATGATTGGGTTTCCAACATAGGGAAAGTAGAGAACAAAGAAGGAGGGTAAGATGAATAGAAATATGTGAGATTGTAAGAAAAGATGGGAAGAGGTGTGTCGTTGTAGGGGAAGATGAACTCAGGTGCTTCAGGGTTCAAAGAAGCCATGAAAGAAGCTTTAGCGAGAGAGAGGAAGAGTTGCTTTAATAAACAATAAAAACCTAGGTGTAAATGTGTAATTAGATTGTTATGGTAGGACTTTATCTGGAATGAAAAAAAAAAAAACTATGCAAAGACTCATTTACCCCTTATTAGTTTTTAGAAAGCTGCTAATGCCACGCCAATTTTTATGTAAATCATCAAAGAATTTGCACACAGTTGTTGTGGGGTTAGTAAAAGGTGGTGTGGCAATAGTAACTCTCATTATATATATGAGTCCCGTTCGGCACCCTATTATTTACCCTACGCTTTGCCCAACGTGTTTTGTCCTACATGGGACTAGAAAATTCGGAATGAACTGCTTTTTAATGAGGGTAATCTTTTAATCATAGAAATCATCCTCACCAAAAATCAGTCCATTTCAAAACTTCTAACCCATGTAAGATAAAACACATTGAGCAAAGCGTAGGTTAAAAAGTAGGGTGCTAAACATTTCCATATATATATATATATGGAGATGTTCGGCACAAAACATTTTTCAAAACATGGGTTAGAAGTTTTGGAATGGGCTGATTTTTGGTGATGATGATCTCTATGGTGAGGAGATCATCATCACCAAAAATCAGCCCATTCCAAAACTTCTTACCCTATCAAAAATGATTTATAAAAAATGGACGGTCTATGATTTTTCAACTTGTAAACATGGGGTTAGAAGTTTTGGAATGGGCTGATTTTTTGTGAGAATGATCTCTTCATCATAGAGATCATCCTCACCAAAAATCATTCCATTCCAGAACTTCTAATCCATGTAGGACAAAAATGGTTGGCTAAAATGTTTGGTGCTGAACGGGACTCATATATATATATATATATATATAAGTAACGTTCAATGGCCAACATTTTGGCAAACACATTTTTCAAAACATGGGTTAGAGGTCTTGGAATGGGCTGATTTTTGGTGATGATGATCTCTACGGTGAGGAGATCATCATCACCAAAAATCAGCCCATTCCAAAACTTCTAACCCCATAAAAAATGGTTTACAAAAAATGGACAGTTCACGATTTTTCAACTTGTAAACTAGGGCTAGAAGTTTTGGAATAAGCCGATTTTTTGTGAGGATGATCTCCTCACCGTAGAGATCATCTTCACCAAAAATCAGCCCATTCCAAGACCTTTAACCCATGTTTTGAAAAAGTGTTTGCCAAAATGTTTGCAAACTGTTGGCCATTGAACAGGACCCTCTATATATATATATAGGGAAATGTTCAGCACCCTAAGTTTTACCACATACTTTAACAAACGTTTTTTGTCCTACATGGGTTAGAAGTTTTGGAATGAGCTGATTTTTGGTGAGGATGATCTCTATGATTAGAAGATCATCCTCCCCAAAAATCAGCCCATTCCGAAATGTTTAGCCCCATGTTTACACGTTGAAAAATTGTGAACCGTCCATTTTTTGTAAATCAATTTTGATGGGGTTAGAAGTTTTGGAATGAGCTGATTTTTGGTGAGGATGATCTCCTCACCATAGAGATCATCCTCACCAAAAATCAGCTCATTCCGAAACTTCTAACCCATGTAAGACAAAACGTGTTTGTTAAAGTGTGTGGTAAAACTTAGGGTGCCGAACGGGACCTATATATATATATATATATATGGGGGCGGTTCAAAGGCCATATGTAAAAACATATGAAAAAACAATGGTTTTTCAAAACATGAGTTAGAGATTTTGGATTGAGCTGATTTTTTTACAGGAATGGTCACTATGATGAGAAGATCATCCTCGCAAAAAATCAGCTCAATCAGAAATTTCTAAATCCATCAAAAGTGATTTACAAATTATTAACAAAAATTGATAAAAATCGACGGTCCACATTCTAAATCACTTTTAATGGGCTTGGAAGTTTCAGATTGGACTGATTTTTTTTTCCGGATAATCTTCCCATCATAGAGATCATTCTCACAAAAAATCAGCTCAATCCGAAATTTCTAACCCATATTTAAAAAACTATTAATATTACATTGTTTTTACATATGTTTTCTCATGTCCCTTGAACCTGACCCTATATATATATATAAAAAGGTTCGGAATGGGCTAATTTTTTACGAGAATGATATATGTGGTGAGGGGATCATTCTTGCAAAAAAATCATTCCATTCCAAAACTTATAACCCTATCAAAAGTGATTTATAAAAATTGGACGATCTAAAAATTTTCAACTTGTAAACATGGGGCTAGAAATTTCATAATGGGCTGATTTTTGGCAAGGATGATTTCCTCACCATAAAGATCATCATCACAAAAAATCAGCCCATTCTAAACATTTTTGTCCATAGAAGACAAAACACGTTGTAGCTTTATGAGTAGCTTTATGTGTATACGGATCCTAATCCATATATATAAACAAAAAATCAGAGAATTACATATAAAAAAAATATATATCACATTTTCGTCTCTATTTGTTTATAATGATATTAGGACGACTTAAGTCATCTCATTATCTCAAATCATATTATTTTATTTTCACACATTTGATTTGAAGAGGAAAAAGGAGAAGAAGAAAAAGAACTCATCTCATTCACAAATGGTACGGAGATGCTTTGGTCACGATGAATTTTAATTATTTTTATACCCTATAATAATTATTTTTATATTCACTCAACCAACAACACACCAATCCTCTAGTTTTTTAAGCATAGGACGAATATAAAAAAATCATAAAAAGATTTTTTCGATCAAAGGTCATGAAAATGAATTGTCGTTGAACTCCAAATTTTAATCGTGTGAATTTAGTATTTTGTCGACATGACGATATCTCAACCATCCAAAACTTCATATTGCAAGAAAATATACTACAAATGTTTTGCTCCCCATGTCACCAGGGTCTTCCACTAAATATTCATATGTTCACAAAATATTTAAAATGTCACCTTCTAACTTAAAAATCTTAAAGAAAGAAAACTTATATTTATTGACAATTATTTTCATTTTTATTTTTATAAGGATTGTCGTAAGAAGAATAATCAGTTTGATTAAATTATTTAATTATTGATCTTAGACTTCGTTAATCACGTCAAGCACACAATGAAAGCAACAATAAGATGAATCTATTTACTCTTATCTATGGTTCAATTCATTAAAAGGAAAAAAGAATGGTTATATTTAAAGTTCTATATTTGTTCAAATAATTTGTTTTTATTTTTTTGTGTGTTTTTTTATCTTATTTATTGATCTTAGACTTCCTTGCTCATTCTATCACTTCTAGCACTCAATGAGTGCATTAATGAGATGGATCTATTTACTCCCACCTATCTATCAGTTTCAATTCATCAAAGGGGAAAAAAAAATGGTTATATTTATTACATTGTTTACTTGGTAGGCCCCAACCTGCTCTCGAGACTTATAAAAATAGAGTTTCTAGACTTGAAAAATTAGAGAGCTTCTAACGGCACTCCAAATTTTATTTATTACATCCTAATTTTTTAAATAATCTAATACACCTAAATTAAATGTTAAAACACACCATTCAAACTTACGAAAGTTTTGTTCAAATTATTATCTCAACAATAGTTATTTACAATTATGATTCGACTCATAAAAAATCTTAAACCCAAAAATCTAGCAAGAATAAATTATAAATCTTCTATTAACACCCCAACTTTTTCTTATTCTAAAGAAAAATAAGTAAATTATGATTTAGAATTAGTAACAGTTGGGGTGCCAATGGAAGCTCTAAAAAATTAAGATAAGAATTCGTGGTCTTTCACTTTAGAGAGTAAAAAACGTGTACTACATGATTGGTTTAGAAGGAGAAATCCAAAGGGACTTTGGCCAAGGTTTGAAAAAGGAGGATATTTACGTAATTCTATATTAGTACTACAAGTAGACTAGGGTCAAGCAGTAAGTCATTGGAATGAAAACACGAGGAGGTAAGAAGTAGCAAAACTTAGATATACGTATTGATTTGCTAAATTGCTGTTTATTTTAAGAAGAGTAATGAGGAGAAGATTTTGGCACTCATCATGAGATCCGACTCCCATTTAATGCAAGGATTTGGCCTCAAATTCTAATATTTTTCTGACGGCTGATTGTTTCCTACACAAGGAACTGGCTGTCTTCAGCTTCAGCATTTGATGATGCATCTTTCTCTGTCAATAACAGCGATCGTTTGATGACAGAAAAGTAGGACCCACTTGTTTGCATGTACTCCACGTGTTAATTTATACAACTGTAGATGATCTCACTCACATGTCCTTGTACTCGGTTTCCGAAACGAATGCGAGATTTGTGTGGGTTTGTCAGGTCTTGAGTATGAAAAAACTTTGAAGCTAATCATCCGCATCAAAGAATTGAAGAAACTATCTCCTTTATAAACACGTGGGCATAATTAGCAATTAGGTGTACGAATATACGTTTCGTAGTTAGTCTAAACATTCGAAGAACGGCAAAAATACTATACGACACTGGTTCGGATATAATTCGACTTCAACATTTTAAAAAAATTCAAAATAATCATATTAAAATTTTCATAGTACTTATATCTAAAAATTTAGAAATTTCTCCTATCTTTTTAACATTTATTATTTTTATATCTTATTTTTCAAAATCATCGTCATTAGTACCTTTTATCTTTGAACTCATCCTCCAAAAATGTACAACATATGATATTTTTATGGATATTTATGAAGCACGTAAGCCTTATAATAAATCAATAACACTTTGATACCTTTAAACATATTTCATTTTAATATTTATTCTATCATAGCTTATATAAAAAAAAAATAGTTTTTTTTCCCTTTTTCTGATGATTAATCATATTATTAACATAAATCTTCATAATGCAAAGTAAATATTATTTGAATTAATTGAAATACTAAGATTCATGTTCAAAAAAATCGAGAATTTTTAATAGGAATTGAATTGGACAGAAGTTTTAATCATTTTGTGTATCATTTAGAAAATTCAAATATAATTCATGAATTATTCGAATAATCATTATTTTGATGAATATTTGAGATACTCTTGTATTTTCAAGTTGATAATATACCTAATGATCATGGTTTTCTCCTCCAAATTAACAAAAAATGACCTAAAAATCTTTGATTATTTTGTCTAATCAATCAACACTACCATCGATGATGAAGATAGCATTAAAATTATTTTTCCTTAATTTATAAGTAAAGATGAAGGACATTAATTTAAAAATATAGGGAGATTTCTTAAATATATATCAAATTGTGGAGAATTATATCATTATTTTGGAGTGGGTTTCTCAAAAAAAAAAAAAAAAAATTAAGTAGGTGAATTACCTTGATGTGACCTTGAAAGAGATTATGATGTATCATTATGACTAAGGCTAGTCTAGCTATCTTAATAAGATTTTTTTTTTTTTTTTTTTTGTATTGTTCCAATTTTATCGTGAGAGACAATTCAATAAGATTTTAAATCTTACTAAGAGTTATTGACAAAATCGAAGGAGGAAAGAAAGGGGGAGCTTACACACCCGATCAACCTTTGAGAAATTTTTGGGCATACACTTTCCCATTTATGGGAATTTTTAGATACATTTTACATTCTCAAACTTGCATGTGTCCCCTTGACCTTGGTCTTCTCTAATAGATTAATGAAATTGACCTAAATGGATCTCTAGCCTTCTACTCAAACCACCTTGATTTTGGTTGTACTAGGTGCCTCATTTTCTATAGGTTAGTGCAGGAAACATTTTAACTACGTCTCTTGATCAAAGGACATTGTTAGAGGTGAAAAAATAAAATCCAAATTTGGTGAGACTTTTGGAAGAGGATGAAAAATCATTTTCTATGAAAAAATACAATCAAACACATGAAAAATGATTTCCCACCCTATTTTCAATGTGCAATCAAACATAACCTTAGATTTATTATTTTGAAATGCAAAAAAATCTTTGAAAATTTTCCTATAATCTTGTTGTTCTCCCTTTAGGAAACTATCTAGGCATTCCATGATAATTTGATCTCTTCCCATTTCATTTGGATTGCAATGCATCTTTCTTAAACTTAAAACTTGGAGAATCTTGATAAGTTCTCGTAAATTAATTAGTCTCACACTACCTAAGATCCCTTACTTTTCCTAGGATAAGATTATTACCACTCGGTTAAGCACAAATTTCAATTGAGTGTTCCTTACACGCCACCTATTCTGGAAGCCAAGTTGAGTCTCCTACTCGACCAAGTTGACACGTGAATTTTCTAGGTGTAGTTTTCTCATGCAATAGTAGATGATTGGTCATTGGTCCATACATATGTGTTATATATATATATAATTTAACTTGGATAATAAATCATGAATTATTCACAAAAGATTGTGAATTATTTTTCTAAAGAGATGAAAGGAAAATACTGAAACAACATTAAAATTGATATCAATTCTCACATTGCTGATATGTATGTATGTATGTATGTAAGAAATCATAAATGCTTTTCATCGAGATACAAGTGAAAAGCATCTACGACTATGTTTGCATCTCCACACCAGATTTTTTCCTCATATCTCGTGAAAAAAATCTATGATATAGTGCAATGTTAAATGCATGGTTTTGAAACTTGGTTTCGTGTCTTGTCTCGTCCATGCCAGATAACGGGTTATCTCGAACAAATTTTTCGATACGTTTGACTCGTCTCATTGCAAAATTTGAAAAATAAACGTGAGATCTTAAATCTCATTAGAAAATACGACTTGTCTGTCCATCTTGTCCATACCTAATATTGAGACAACTTGGGTGATAAGCTTGGTTTCCAACAAGTTTTGAAACCATGGTTGAGTACAACGTGAAATGAAATTAATTTAGAACGATCGATAATAAGTGGATTATTGGCTGAATTGCTAACCATGAGCATGATTTTTTTTATTATTTATAAATGATCTATTCAATATTTTAATTTTCTCTTTGACTGATTTCAAATAAAAAATTAGAATTAAAATGGAAGGCCTGTTTGTTGAAACAAATTAAAAGACTGAACCCTTCAATCATAAAAGACCCGGAAGCTGGATAACTATTTAAGTCATTTTCACACAGGATCAGTTACAAGAAAAAGAGACAAAAGGGATCATTATGAGATTACAGGATCGGTCACTTTTAAAGCGACGATTATTTGGTGATTTTGTCTATTGTGACGGCTAAAGGCATGTGCGTTATTTATTAGACAAGATGTTTGTACCTTGTAAGCGGCGGGTGAAGGATTTAGTGTAACCCTATCTATCAAATGTGTGAAGCTTACATATACTTGCATGTCCTCCACGTGTTAATTTAATGGGTGTTTTACGAAAATCTGACTGTTATTTTGGGAAATTTACACAACCTGCAAATGAGAACGGTTATTTATTTATAGTCCATTTTCCTAATTATTTATTTTCACCCAAACAGGTAAAAACCAGCTTATAGCCTTATCAACTTTTGCAAGATTTCTTCCTGCTCATACAAGTAAGGGTATTTTAGTAAAACTGATTCAAATTGGCGATATTAGGTTGACCCCTTTTAAAAAGTAAAATGAATTAACCGTGAAAGCTGTATTTTATTTGAAAGAGACCAACTAGTTGCACACCACCACTACCAATTACGTTCCATCTCCTACAAATTTCTCTTTGCACTTCATTTGGATGATTGCACTCAAGATAAAAATAAAAGTATTGCACTCATTTATTTTTTGCTGACATAAATTGTTGTGGGTTCAATAATTTTGGTAAGAAAAACATGATTGTATAACATACATTTTTACAATTTACATAAGTAGAGGAAGATGAAGTCTCAAAAAGGTGAACAACCCTAAATCTTTAACATTACCGATGATGCAATTGGTAGGTTACAAAAAAAAAAAATGGGTTATCTTTCAAGATGGTTATGCTACCAGCAAGTGGCGGTATGCAACTAATCAGCCCCTTATTCAAAACACACTTCAAAATATTAAATTACTATATCAAAGTTTAAATAAAATAAAATTTTCTCTTTTTAATTCATCTATAAAAAGGGTCTTGAGTTCCAATCCAGGTTACACCTAATCTTGAATTTTGCAAGGCTTGGACCTATGTAATCATGTTGGTCAAACATTAACTCGATCAAATGACCTCTCCACACATTAATCTTCGGTTTAGGTAAATTTCCGTGTTATATTACAACAATAAAACCTTATTCCAAAGATTTGAGGTTGGTCAAAAAATTCTCCATTCCACACTGTCCAAAGCCTTCGGTTATTAACCAACAATAATATCAATCAAGAAACAATTTTACATCAATTAATTAAGGGGATGAATACAAGTGAAGTTGCTGGTACAATTAACATCTGAGGAGTACCCATAACAATAATACAGTAATATTTCACTAATCCCTTCTACCCTCTTTGGAAGGATTCCAAGAATAATGACCATATAAGTACACGTTGCAAGTGTTAATGCCCCCATGAGTGGGTTATGCTCGGCATCACCTGCGCCAACAGCCAGCATTTCACATTACCATGTAATTGATGACTGCTTGAAAACAAATCCTTCTGCTGCCACATTTGCCAAAACCAATTCAGCCGCGGTTCAATCAAATGATCCGAACCAGGTGTCAACAACCCGTATACCATTAATGGTTTGGGGCAACACTCTTATCGGTATCCGAAAGTATAAATAAGGGTATCCCTATGCAACGTTCAGCTTCCCCAATTGTCGTTCACTGAAATCTTCAGAGTAAAGTAAACCATGAGGAGACGTAAGACGCCTTAGAGCGAGGGAAAAACGAGCCTGAAAGAAACACCTTTGATTCAGTTTGTGTTCAAATAGAAAACTATACTTTTCATGTATGAGATAATGAGATATCAGGCAAAAATTTTACCCATTGAAATCCTGCGAGGGCCCACCAGCAGCCCGGTAAACCACACCCTCTACTGTTAACCAGCTGGTAAGAGAGAATTAGAAGAAAATTATTAATACATTGCTGAAGATCAAAATCAAACTCGGGGATATCGTTTCTCCAATTTCTTGGCCAACGAAGTTAAATATTTCTAGATCGTCCAATATTTCAGTTAAGACCGTTTTTCACCTGAACGAAACATTGCTTCAAAACGAAACTTTAAACCTTGATGGTAGTTCATGAATACAAGGAATTAACTACCATAAATACCAGCTGAAATCATATATGATGATCAACTTAGATTCAGTTAGATAAGTGAAGCTCAAAGTATATAAGAGTTCTTGCAGATTTGATGGGCAATTTAGATTTTTTTCCATACTATGGGAAGCTTGGAGAACAGATCTAATACCAACACTAGAAGGCCACCCAAAGAAAAGCATCCGCTCATTGACAGACTTAGAAACCTAAGATCCCGGCCAGCCTGCACAAATAAACAATGTCTTAGAGCAAATGAAACTTGAATTTCAGAGGAAATGAATGTTATCATCTCCAATTAGCAAAAGTAGCATGCTAATCTCCAACAACATTTGATGCACAGCATCCAACTTACGGCTGAGATGGGAGGAAAAAACACAGGTATTCTAGGGATCACTACACGTTTCCAAGAGATTAATTTTTAGAGAAACCCTTTCCTTACTAAGATAGTGAGGAAAAAGGCCTTACTAAGCCTCACCCACCGTAAAAAAAAGACCTGAGATGTGTAAAACAAGATGTGTAACATATCTCGGGAACTTATTTTACGAATCTTGATGTCTTTTGATGGTGGATGAGGCCTAGTAAGGCCTTTTTACCTCACTTTGTTAGTAAGGCTAGTCAGACTCTAATTTTTATTGGCAATCCCTAGGAATATCTTCCCATCTCAGCTGTACATTGGATGCCGTGCATCGAACATTGTTGGAAACTAGAATTTTCTGACTTTAAATCCTTGAAAACAAAATGAACTTTAAAGGAATATCTCAGACTGAATTTGACAACCTAAATACTTCTATCGCACATTGCATAAATCCATAAACATGATGTTCCATCTACATCTCATGAAAATGTTGAGAAGTATTAATGAAAAGCATGTCCAAGGCATAATGCTGTAGACATCACTTTCTATGTTCCATCACTATTCATTCCAATATTTATGTGGAACATGGGCAAGGAGAGAACCATAGAGTCACAAAATACATCAGAACATAATTTAAACCAGCATACCATCAATGTCCCTTCAAGGCTATGTGTCGAGGGTGTCACCGATAGCGCAATGAAGTATGGAAGCAACACTTTATGCATCTGGATTAAACAAGGAAATGGAGAAGAACATGAATATCAAGGAAGTAAGGGGACCATATGCATATTATCACATTTCATCATTCAAACAATAAGCTCCAATATATTACCCCACATTTCTCATTAGATCCATTGCCTTCATTTATAACTTGGGATTCAGTATCCATCCCCTCCCCCCCTCAAAAAAAAAAAAAAAAAAACTAATTTTCATTTATAGAAGAGAATTTGGAGAAAGGATATTTTGCAAATTGCAACTTATATGGGATACCACACAGATAGGATCTTCAACACTGACCTCAGTTAAAGATTAAATTATAGTTACCTTGCCCATAAATCACCACATCTTTTCACGAAACTAAAGGGAAAAATAGCCTACTTTTAAGTTCTGGGGTTTTCAGGGGAATTAAGTAGCCATGGATTAAAGAAGTCTAATAAAAGAATAAAACAATGACAAATCAACAGTATAAGATTAATGGAGTTAGTATAGATGGATCCTGATTAGGCAGAGTGCAGAGTGCATTTGGTGTGTGTAAAATTGGAAATCAATCTATGTTTTTCACTAAATAAAATCTAAAAGCAAACCAATCTTTCTTCCAAGTACAATTTCACACAGTTTTTTCCTCTATGATATCCCTCTACCAGTCACCATATCAACAAATAAGAAAAGAGGAAAATTTGGTTGCTTACGATGGGCAAAAAAATAAGAAAACTGAGAGAATAAAACTAACCTCTCCGACAACCTTATTGTCAGATGTAAAGATATTAGGCAAAAACCAAGGAACAGATGTTCCAACAATTCCTAATATTGATCCAGTTATGGCTCCAATTATCACAAGTGACTTCAGAAGCATTCGTGCCTGTTTGAAATAGTAGACCAACTAGTAAGCACTCAACAAAAAGAAGACCATACTCGAAAGAGACTGCAATTACAACCACTTCTCAAGAAAAAGGTATTTGTACCAAATTCATCCATCTTCTTGAAAATAGAAATAAGAACCTGAAATGCCCATATTGCCACCAATATCATTTATGTTTTTCCAAAAAAATGCCCAATGGAAGTCTTAGAAATAGACAACGGTAAAAGTACTAAAACATTAAAATATGGTATTGGATATGGCATCGAAGGAGAATGAACAATAGTAACCTTTGTCAAACTTCGATTAGCTCCAAAGATCAACTCAGGCATAAATGACTGTGCAGTTTGAGAGAGGGGTTCACCCCATACAGTACACATACAATACACTTGAATCATCACCTTCAGTGACATAATAATTTTGTTAGAGACACATCTAATAGAGTTCCTTACGGATGAGATCCAAATAACAGAAAATGGTACAAATAACTCAAAACTGCAGAACTGGAAGAGTGAGTAAAATAGAAACCTGGTGAGCTGCAATGGTCATTGTACCCATAGATGTAGCAAAATATGTAAGGAGGGAATAGAAGGCCACCTGAAATAAAGGTCTTATCTAATAGTGAAATAACTACATGTGACCAGAATACAGATAGATAACCACCTAAATGAAATGAACCTTAGAAGTCATTGTTATGAACACTGGCGCTGCAAGCTCAAAAATTTGCAGAAGTTCCTTGGGTGATGGAACAGATATAGAGAAAGCATTAAACCCTTTCTTGTTCAGAGCTTCAATCATCATAAAACCTGCAACAACCTGAAACAGGCACTTGTAAGTCACAATATCGGAAGAAAGGGAAGCACGTATAAATTCGATCGCGACATCGTCTCAACATGACAATACACTTGTAAAACGTAACCCATTCATAAAGCATGGTAAATTGAGAACGCGTACTTGTGACACCATTGTTGCCCATGCAGCGCCAACGATGCCATAGTCTAAGAAACAACATAACACAATATCACCAATGCCATTTATGACACTGGCAACTGCCAAAGCCTTCAAAGGTCCCCAAGAATCTTTCATGCCTAAACTGGGTACCATGAGACACATGAGAATATGGATTTAGTAATAATAAGAATGCCCAAAAAATTCATTTATTTTTAGCATAGACATGGTTGTAGATATGCATTTCCCAGAAATGTCAGCAAATCTAGTTAATGAGAATAACAACATGGAATAAGAAAGATCCTAGTTGTGATAAACCGATCATAAATCATTTACATGGTAACACTAAAAAATGAAAACATGGGAGTAAATACCAGTCAGTGCAACCTTTTAAAGGACATACAGGTCGACTTCTCTCATAAGAGATCTAATTTATATAGAAAATGCTCCATCAGGAGAAAGTTTCTATAAAACTGCCTGCCTAATCCTCCCGTCCAGACAAATTTGAAAGGAAACACGACACAGAGGACAAAGAAAAATGTTTTTAAGGCAGTAAGGGGAACAAATTAAGAAGAACATTGAGGATGATGAAAATTGTGACAGTAGCACAATTAATGGAATGGGTTTCTAAGTTAATGACAAGCACAACCCCTGGTAAAGAACATCAAATAGGTAGGGTCATCATCATCTATGCCTTTTCTTTAATTCCGAAATTGTTTTGTTATATTGTTTGTCTTCTTTTGGATTAGTGTTTGATCTTGCCTGACCAAATACATGTATATATATAGATATAAAGAGTTCCTCGAGTAGGTGAAAGAATTTAAAGGCTGCTTTGGAAATAAATAGGGTATGGACTTGAATAAAGAAGTGAAATGGAAGATATGATCCTTAAATTTGCAACAGTAAATGATCTTTCAATAACAATTTTGTTTTTGAAAAGAGAAATAAAAATTTAGTTAATTCAAGAGTAGAGCAAATAAAAGCTCGATAGACTTTTCTCTACTTATGAGAAATGAGCGATCAATATGCAAAGACTGTAAAAGATGTAGCCTTGCACCAATGGGTGATAAAGTGAGGCAAAATTGATTGAGATGGTTTAATCATGTGCAATGACAACATATGACAGCATCAGCAAGAAGGAATGTGCAAGTTTATAAGGGAGCAAGATTATTGGCAAAAAGGCATCTATTAACATAGTGAGTATGAATATAAAAGAAGTTGAAATAGTGGAAGACATGGCTTTAGATATAATTGAATGGAGGAACATGATTCATTAAGCTGACCACAAATATTTTGGTAAGGCTTTACTCATTATGACAATGAGTTCCTTGAGTCAAAACGTTTTCTCATTGAGCAACTACGAAACGATGATACATGACTTATAGCTGAAGTACAATCTAATAAGCGGGCAGATGACCAAAGGAAGGTTGAAAAATGAAGTGAGCAATAACACAATTACCCATAAAACAAAGTATAAAGATTTATATTATACAACAATGCAAAAAATATAAATCAACATGAAGAAGCATCAGACAAGGATTCACTAGTTTTATAAATGATGGCTTTAGAAGTTCTTTTTATGTCAAGAACCTTATCCATTCAAAGATACCTGTAACACAAAGCGAAAATAAGCATAGATGAAAGTGATCTTCACTAACTTATGAGAATATATAGCTAGGCCATGGTAGAGGTAATAATATATCAATAAAACACCAAATTAAATATTCATACCTTGCACTTTGAGCAACCCAGCCAACAAGAATTGCAGGCCATGCTAAGCCTCGAATCTACTAAAAAAATAACAGTGAATATATTAAGAAGACCGGAAAAAAAAAAGAGAGCACAAAAGCAGATTTGTGACACAAAGTAATTGATTTATAACTTATCAAAAGAAAATAAAAGACGGAGAGTCAGCATTCATTTTAGAGGTGAAAAACTCAACCCTGATTATTTCTAAAGCAGATTTGCCGCATAATGTAAAACAACTCGATAAAAGTTTTACTTAGTAAATAAACCTGGACGTATGCATTTGCAGCTGGTACTATATGCAAATTCTTTGGCCCAGTAAAAGCTGAAGAGGAACATAAAAAATAAAAATAAAAAGTCAACTAGTCGCTGGATGTGCTTTTCTTTGGAGTGCTTCCTTCTCTTATCAATAAACGAGCTTTAAGAAAAAATAACAAGACAAAAATTCCACAAAAAAATGAGAAGCCCATCGCATCACTCTTTGTTACCAGTTAATATCTGTGCACCCAGGAATTTTGTGAGCAAAAGCATCCCCACCCCACAAGTTACGCCAGCAAAAAGCAAGATGGATATCTTATGTTGTACTTCATTTTTATCCTGCAATAGCAATATCTGGGAAGTAAAGCAATGGAATATAACATATAAAAGTGGAAGAACTAAATGATTAAAGAGGGTTGTTTACCACCATAGAACTAATTGGTTTCCCCACAATGGGTTTTCTTTAAAGTGAGAGTTGATAAATGAGAAACAAACCAGTTGCACCAAGTAAAATTCGATAGAGCAGTGATACACAGTAATTTTTCTTTTTTCCAATAAGCAAAACACAATGTAATATTAACACTTACCTACAAATGAACTTCACATTTTTTTTTTTCAAATCCAAGTTAGCAAAATGAGAATTATGTGAAGAACCATTCAAACAGAGTGGCCAAATTGAATCCTCTTCAAGAGATATAAGCAAATAAAATCCATCAATGGAACCTATGATTTCTCTTCCTTCCAAAAAGTTCATCATTGAAGGGAAGGGTATTCAATGCGAAACCTCAAAATATAGTCCCATTACCTCCCTAGGTCCAATCATCGAGAGTTTTACGAAAGAAAAAGTAGAGATTACATAATGGAATTCCTCACAACTAAGGATGGTTATTTACACATATGTCGACTACAAATTAACATATTCGGGATTTTTTCTTTTTGACTAATAACGAGAAAAACTTCATCAAAATGGTAAAAGAAAAAAGAAGGATCTAGTTGTTGTAAATGTGGAGAGGGGGAGTGCGTGGGAAACTTTTTTTTTTCGTGTGTTTGTGTGTCTGATAGAAGTATGAAATGGATGGGAACAATTTTTTTTCTGGCTAACTAAGTTGTTTAATAATATTTTGAGGTCTAAAATTGTCGGATGAATGGAGAAAATGTAGTGTAGTACCTATGTATAAGAATAAAGGAAACATACAAAAGTACATTAATTATCAAGGCAACAAAATTATGAGCCACTCTATGAAATAATGGGAAGGAGTGATGGAACACTTATTCGGACAATAAAAAAAAAGGGATATAGAGAAACAATTTACACAACCCAAAATAACATTAAAATCTCATATTCTTTTCAACATTACCCAGGGGACCTTAGATTAGGTTTCTTCTTTTTTTGATAGTTTTCCCCTGTTTTTTTGCTAGTGATGCCCCCTTTCATGGCCTCATTTTGTGTCAAGTACTTTGAAGTATTCTTTTGCATAGTGGTTGTTCCCTTCTCCATTGTTGAAGCATCAGAGACTTTAGTGATTGCTCCTCACAATTTCATGCGAACAAATTTGTCTTTGAGTATCCCCAAGCCCATCTCACCGATTTACAAAATAATCTACCCATGAATATTGCATTCAATGTAATAATTAAAGTTTCTATGATGACTTGGGTCAGATCTCTTTCCCCTCCCACTCTAACAAAATTGAGGCATACATAGGTTTGCAAGGATGAGTTAGAGAAAAAAGGAGTAACTTAAGACCTCTCATAATTAGGACTTAGGATCCCGAAAGTTAAACAAGGAACCTTATCATCTTTACCCATATGTAAGGTATACTTTATATATTATAATATAAAACTCAATACTAAATAATATTATATCATTCCAAAATAATCAAAATGTATTTGTCATATTAAACATAATTTCCTTAGTAATTTCCAAAATTTCCCAAATAAAATTTCTGAATCGAATGACTTGCAAATTTAACCATAGAAACTATAAAAAAGCATATTTCACAATTGAAAACACCATATTATAAAAATTTCTTTTTCATAATAAACAAAATTTCACTCATATGTTGGGATAAAGTTTCTGATTGAATAACTTGCGAATTTATGGCAAACTTTTCTAAAAATCATATATTTTTGTCACTTTGCATCTATCAAAATTCAAAACTAACCTCACTAGCGAGCGATGTGGCAACCATATTCGAGGTAGCAATTGAAAGAAACATAAACACATAACTCCCATTATCACAAAAAACTGTAGCTGGCCCTGTCCAACCAAAACCAAAACTAAAATCAAAACAAATGAACAAAACCAACAGTTAGAACTAAAAAAATAAAAATAAACTTTCAAGCAAGAATTGGTACCTAGGGCAGCAAGTTCAACAGAGCTCCCCTGCCCAATAACAGCTGTATCAATGAGACTCATTAGAGGACCACAAATCCACAATCCCACAGCAGGCCCTGCAAACAGAACAATCTCCTTCATCTGAATCCAAATGCTCTCATTCGCACTGAATTTCTCTGGTTCAGAAGAAATCATCTCATTAATGGTTTCTTCTTCTTGTACCAAATCGGTACTCTTTGACGAATCAATTTGAATCGAAGACGAATGATACGATGTCGAAACAATTTCTTCATCTTCATCAGTGATTTCGGACGAATTTTGTTTGAAAGGACTAATGCAAGAGGTTCTGAAAAATCGATTCGTTCGAGATGAAACCGTTAGAATGGATGGCACGAGAGAAGAAGATGAAACAGATTGATTGAAGTAAGTTGCAGGAGAGATGAATCTTCTGTTAGGGTTTCGAATTGGGATGTGAGAAGAGAAAGCTAGGGTTTGGGTTTCCATGGTTGAATGCTATCGAGATACAGAGGTTTTGCTCTGGTGACGTTCTGAGGAGAAAAAACGCGCGTTTTCTAGGTTTAACCTACAAAATTCTCGAGGAAATTATTCCCATCGCATCCGTAAGTTTGGTTCTGTGCGTTAAACGTTGTTTGATATTTCAAGTGAGACGCTAACGTGGTCGTTTTTACTCGTTTAGAACCTGTGATGGGCATTACTTGCACCTGGGCCTATTTAAAGAGAATAGTTTTGTTTGTTTATCACGTTGGGTCAGTTAGGTCCGTCAACTTTCCGTGCCGTTATTGCCGTTAGGGTCGTTGCCAATCTTTTGTGACAATTTGAGCGAATCTAGTCAGGTAAGTGAGGAGCGCCGTCAACCATGCACGGAGCCGTCATGTTGCAGCACGAATTTTCGAAGTCCTCGTTGGTCGACTTGACTCAGCTCGAATGTATTAAATTTACTAAATAAATATTTTTTTTTTTTTTAAAAGAAGGGATTTGGTATCCGTTGACTTGTGCTAAAATACACCATCCCAGCCACACAACTACAAAATCCAAAGATTGAGATTTATGCGTATCTCCAAAACACACATCTCGAATATATTTTTTTCGAGATAAAATATCAAACATTCGATTCGATTTTGTATTCAAATAATTGAGATCATGAAAGAGCTTAAGAGGTTCATGCAAATAATTTGCAATGCAAAAAAATCTCATAATGTAATCAAGCATCTGTAAATTAGATTTTAATAAATTATTTACATTTACAAATGATTTGCTTCCTACCAAGCAGGGCCCATGTGTTTTTTTCCCTGAATCACTCTTCAGGAGTGACCAAATGCTAACCTAATAAAAAATACGTAATACTTACGTTAAAAGTGAAACCTTTTCCTTACTAACATTATAAGATTTTGAGCCTTACTAAGGGTCGTTTTGTTCAAATGAATTACCACATTAGAATTCCAACACCACAACCCTTTAATTAAAGTTTCATTGAAAAATTTAAATCTAAGAAAACAAAATTTCAAAACACACACAAATTCTTTTTAATTTGATCCAAGGTTTGAAAATGAGCAGCTACTAAACTTCCACATATAACTCCCAAACTTAAAAATGAAATTCAATGGTGAAAATATTTTTTTATTTTCAAAATTCATAGGATTTCGTTCTTTACAACATTGAAGCATCGGATCATGTTGTTGGAGGCCAAGAGGTGAGCCCAAGGACCCTTGGCAGGGTAGCGAATTCATGTTAAACAAGATAGATTCTATTAGCACATCAATTTTTTTTTTTACTGACAACACACCTATCTATAGGTATTTCTTATAAAGATTCTATTGCCACACCAACTTTTGCTAACGCCACCCCAATTCACATGTAGGGACTTGCTTGGTATGCTGCAAATCATTTGCAAATGCAAATAATTTTCTAAAATTAATTTTATTAGTGCTTGATTGCACAATGCAAATGATTTGCATTGCAAAAAAATTACATGAATCACGTAAATTTTTAAGAAATTTTAGCGAATGATCTGCGGTACACAATAAACTTTTTTTTATTACAAAAAATCAACCAATCACAAAGAAAAAAGATTCACAAGAGATATCCCAAAGATTACCTAGCAATAATAAATCATTCATCGCAAATCATAGTGCAAATCATTGCAAATGTAAATGATCTATAGTGTGCCAAGGGCCTAATAAACCACCAAAGAATTGCACACATTTGGAGTCCCATTAGCAAAAGTTGGTGAAGAAATAGAAGCTCTCATTTTATTATTTCAAGACGATTGATGTGTTAGTATAGTCTCTTTACAAAATTAGGAAAAATAAAATAGTCCATGTGTGAGGGATTTCTTTATGAACTGCCGACACTTTCATCCAATATTTTGATAGTCCATTTAGTAAGCCATTTTTATCTTAATGGTCCATCACTCCCACCTCCCGCTCTAATATTTTGAAGAATATTACTAAGTTTGTACATTTAAATAAGTGCCAATTAACTTAGTTGGTGAAGTCTTTGGGTGATGATACCAGAGACTTGGGTTCAAATCCTATCAACATTAAATTATTGAGAGGTGGAAAAAATAAAAAACAAATCACATTTACAATGTTGACATCAATATTTTGTATCGATAAAAATTCGAATTTTTTATTATGAAATCAACAATTAAAAATGTAATCAATAGAGAACTACCAAATCAAATGACTTTGATTTGTTCATTATCCGTATATTATCAACCTCGAGGACAAAATGTTGATCTCGACGAATAGATAATAGTTGTTTTGCTCTCTCTTGGTTATCGTTACAATAGGATTTAGATGGGTGGTTCTGCTGCGAAGCCACTCCCGCCTTGGCCAGTTGGCCTTCTTTTCCCCACTTGCGCGCCTTCTCTCTTACACAAAACACTACTTTCTGCGATGGCCTCCACATTTTTCTCTATCGCACCCACCTTCATGAGATGCAACTTCTCTCACCACCACCACCTCCGAGTACTCTCTCTCTCTCTCTCTCTCTAAACTTCAATCTACATCTAGCTAGGGTTCTTCGATGCAAATCTAATTTGATGTATCTCGTGTGTATTGTTTCATGTATTCAATTGACGTTTCCAATCAATTTGAAAAACTGAAGAAACCAACATGTTTAGAGTAATTTAATGGCGGAAAAGATTACTTCTTGCTGAATTCGATTTATCCTGTTTTCATGTTTTTGTTCTGTTGTATCTCCACAGAGTTCATGGCTTCAAAGATGGAACATTGCGACCACTGTAACAAAATTGAAAAGAAGGTACCTGAATGCTCTTATTCAGCTTTATTATATCATCAAAATGTTCCTTTTTTGTACTTATTTATTAGTTGGATCGAGTTTTTTTTTTTTAACTTCTTTGTTGGTTGAGAATCGATTGTTTAACACACGGAATCTTACCAAACTAGATTGAATGGTTACCATGAGTGCATTTGTTAGGATTCATACCTAGCAATAGGGTTGATTTATGACCAAATCTGATAGTTTAGGGTCTTGATCTAAGTACCAGTTTTGGGAGTGAATGCGTGCATGAGCGGGAGTGGGAACAAGTGAGTACCATGGTTTTTAAACTCGTCTGAGACCGAGACGTATCACCCTAGTTAACATGGTATCGGAACTAAACGAGACCAACTCATAAAGTATTTTGAGACGACCGTATATCGTGAGATAAGAGAGTCATCTCGGACGATATTTTCCAATATCTCGGGTGATACAAACGAGACAACGCAGAAAATGATTAACTCACGAGTTAAACGGGATGTATCGAACAAGATTTTTCAAAATCTCGTCTGAGTTAACCAAGACAAACGAGTTAAAGCCTCAACCCTCTATTCTTTCACCCCCAAATCGATTTTTTTTTAATTTTATATTTTTTTGGGTTCATTTTTTAATAGGAATCATTTCTAAATTTTTACAGAATTGTTCAAATTTTTTAAATGGTTAAAAATCATTGTTTCAATGTCGAATAAGACAAGACGTATCGTCCAAGTTAACTCGGTATCAAAGCTGAACGAGACGAGATGTGATACCGAGTTTAAAAACCATGGGGAGTACCAAATTCAAAAGTACACTAGGATCTAAAGTGTGTTGGATCCGTAATCATGACAACGATGCAATCCCAATTGGTAAAACACGAATACAACTATTGGAACTTATCTTAGGGATATGTATGAAAAATGAAGCTGCAAAGAGAACATAAAATCACACACAAAACACAAGGATTTACGTGGTTTGATAGTGTGCCTACGTCCACGGATCAGTTAAAATATCCAATCAATATATTCTTTTAAGTTTTATAGCCCTTGAGATCTATAGCAAAAAACGAGAGCAAAGAAAATGTCTCTCTCCCTTTGGGCTGAGCCCACTCTGCTTAAAAGGTCACCTTTGATATTGTTTTGCCTCTTGAAGCCCTACCCCAAACAAAATACAACACATTTACACAACATTACGTGATGTATCCTCAAGAACATGTTTTATTTTGATCGTTGGATTTCGTGTTTCTTAGTGTCTTTTTTTTTTCATGAGTCTACGGATCTTGCCCAAATACAATTATATATATAGGGGAGGGTTCAATGGACAATAAATATGACAACAATCGTGACAACGGTTTTTTGTAAACCACTTTTGATGGAATGTGCTGATTTTTGGTGAGTATGATCTCTATGGTGACTGGTGAGGAGATCATCTTCACAAAAAATCAGCCTATTCCGAAACTAGAGCTTATATAGGACAAAAACAATTATCACGATTGTTGTCATACTTATTGTCCCTTGAACCCTCCCCATATATATATACATAATTGAACTGGAAAGGCCTATCATATATCTTTTGCCATGACCATTCTGACCTAACTTAAACATAAAAAACCGCCTGCTTGTTTTGCCTACTCTGTCACCCTTATTTTCTCACTCTCGTGTACATAGGTTAGTTGCATTTTCACTTGTAGTGTCTGTTATATTGTTGCATTGCCACTCAGCTTTTTTGTGATGGCCCGACTAGTATCACAAGCATGGTTACTCATCGTTCTTTCAGCTTCCAACTAGCCACCGATATGAACTAATTGATCGATATATTACCCAATAACAACAATATTTGATGAGAACCAACAAGTGTTGGGCGCAGTTGCCAGGGCCTCCCTCCAAAAAGGGAGAGGTCTTGAGTTCAAACCCTCTTGTTGGCCACCCTCAGGTATTTATCCCAGACATTACCTGGTGCGTGTGGGTGGAGGGGACTGCACGTGCCCCAAGGATGAGTTGGATGCTCTAAGAGGCCCAAACACTCGGTTTCCCAAAAATACAATATTTGATGTGTGCAACCCAATGGGATTTGTCCACATCCATCTGGGATACCCTGTGTTAGAATAAAAAATCATTGGAGATATTTGAAGACATTTAATTACTTGTATATGTTACTCTTTTCTTGACCTTTTTCTTGGCTTCTACGTATGCTGCTTTACAGTAACAAATTTCAATGTGAAGTTAAGGTATGAATTTGACAGAGAAACTTAATGAACACCTAAAGGTAGATATGTAAAAACCTAAGTATCTTTTTACAATGAATGGGTGTCAAGGACCAAGGTATCATTGAATCATAATGTTTCTCTCATCACTATTTAATTTTTTTGATAGGTGATCACTTATGATTTATATATTCTTCTTTAAACACAGGTTAATTTCTAGCAATTAAATTTGGTGCCTTTCTGAATTTAAGTAGATACTAGGTACCACCAAGAGAACTATGGGAAATATGAGGAATGGTAGACTGCAGGAAACATTTTAGGTGAACATAGGATATATATTTGCTTGGAATTCATCTTTCTGTTCTATCAATGTTCGTGTTTCTAATTGAGTTTGTTATTTGATTACTCCCTCTAGAAATGCATTTGTGGATAACTAGGTATCAATTTCAGATTCATTCTTTTTCGTTCGAGTGTAATCATCCTTTACTTATCCATATTTGTGAGTGTTATGTGTCATTCCTCTTTAATTTTCTTACCACATAGAGTTGGTAGCTGACCACTCACGTGAATTGCATGTAATTAGAGAATCATGGCTGGCTGCACATTTGCTTCTGTAGATTTTATTTTTATTGCTGTTTTAGGTTTGAGTTCTGGAAGTTAATTGAAAAAATCACTTTAAGATGTCACCACGATTTGGTTCCTTTATGCTAGCCTATGTTGAGATACATGGTTCTTACCTATTAGGAAAAAAAGTAGAAGAAAAGAGAAACCTAATTATTTGAAGTGAGTAGTTCTACTATTATGATATTTTATTGCTGGAGCAATTGATAGTGAAATATTATTTTGGATTTAATAAACAGGAGAACTTTGATATGTGCAGTCAGTCAAGATGCTGAGAAATCATTTAAAAAGACTGTGGAAGTGGATAAGTTGATAGATTTGCTGAGGGACGCAAATGCAAATGAGGTAAGTGGATGATGCCACGCAGTTTTCTTTCAAATGTTCCATTAGTCCTTCTAAAAGCTTCTCATAAGCTTGATTTACTTATATTTCATTATGTGCATTTTAGAAACAACCTCCCGACCCTAAAAATTGGTGATATTAGGTTTATCCCCTTGCAAAATGCAAGATTAGGTTTACCCCCCTTGACCATAAGTCAATGTTGCGTTTTCTTGATGGTTTTACGGTGAAATTTTGATGTTTTTCAAATTGCTGTTTAAATAATTAAATTACTGTATCAAAATTTGGAAAAGATTAAAATTTCAACCTTAAATCATCAAGAAAAAACAATGTTTTTGCAAGGGGGTAAACCTAATATCACAAATTTTACAGGGGGTGTTTCTAAAACACCCTTCTATATTTATGCATGCATAATGATATTACTTAATTTATTTAGAGACAAATCTAAGTGTTAGACCATAAAAGCAATTCAAATATCATAGAAGTACCTATCGCTCACATTTAGGAAGATAGGCCCCACCTGGGAAATATTTTCTAAAATTCAACTCATTCTTGTGATTGTTTAATCTATCTCATTCATTTTGATTGCGATTACAAAGTATTCTAATGTGCCAGATAGAAGCTCAATGGCTGGATGGTAATATTCATGTTACTGTCAGGCCCCGCCCTCTGCAAGGTTGCTACATGTATTCTTCCCTATTGATAGCCATCCGTACAATATACAGGACATGTACCTTACATATACCACATATGAGTGATTGTGGATCCAATTGTCTGAAGTTGCTTGGTATTGTTTTATTAGAACTTAGAATTTCCACCCAGACTTTGACTCCTTTGTTAGGCTGAGAAAATTTTGTTAGAAAAGTTGAACAGATAATTTAATTTACTCCTTTTTTTTTTCCTGGAACAGCTTCAGAAGCTTGTCGTCGAAAATGTCCTTGCATTCAATGAGAGTTTTTGGATACGGCTTGCAGCTAGAACTGATACGTGCAAATCTGAGGATGATAAAGCATGGTTTTTGACTTGGTTGATTAGCAGTCACTTTTTTAAATGATGTTTCTAAAATTGGTCTCATGCTAGGTCCTGCTTTATATGAAAAATGCCAATCTTAGCATTAGTGATGTTTTTGCAGAAAGATTATGAAGAACTGGCTTTATCTGTAATGAGCATTGTTGATCTCCTTGTCCATAAGACCAAGGTAAGGTTCACTAAGATTCTATCTACTCTTAACAGGATCAAAGAAAAATCATTTAACTTTGTTTCTTATCTTGTTTGCTTTACATTGGTGTTACTTTTCTATATGCATTATTGTTACTCTGGTTCTCTGTATATCTTTATTCCATTGTATTTTAGATATTCCATTCCTTTTTCCCTTGTAGGAAAAAATAGAATCAGCAACTGATGTTCTGAAGGAAATTTTAAAGCCCGTAGTTGATGAAGTAGAAGAGATTTCATGGCCTCCGAGAGATCCTCAAGCCCTCGTTCTGATGGAGAGAGTAAGTCATGCCTTAATTTGTAGTTGAACCAGATTTTAGTTATTTTTCGTTTCTTGTGTGTGGAAATGTTTAAACCCAATGCTCATAGAGAAGCCTCAAATCTTGACATTTTTATGCAACTCCTTTAGATTATGTTATCTTTTGTGCTGAATGGAAGGATATTCTTCCTCATCTACTACTTTCTACGATATCACTAATTCCCACGTTGCAGCCACCGGAGAAGAGACATAATGTTAGTGGTATGTGCAAACTGTGCTGGCCTGAATGATAACATACTTATGTGTTGTTATTTTCTCATACATGTATAGAAAATTAGCAAACGTGTAGAGCTTAGAGTTATTGCCTTTCCACTTTTCTCTTCTTTTTTCTTAGCTATCATACTGCATGGGATATCATCTAAGTTTTTTGAAGTATGTTGTTTGTGGTTGGAGCATCAAAGGAATTTCATGTGCAGATTGTTGTTTCCTTGTTTTATTTTGTTGGGTTTTTTTAACATGCGCCCTAAGGGCACACATTAAGATGTATTAAATACACCTCCAAACTATATTTTTCTACCAAAAATACCCTCCAATGCTTGTTTCCAAGGTGCATCTAAACATACTCCCCTAGGGCACATGTTAACAAGACCCTATTTGGTAAAGTTATATATTGAAGACTTTTGCAATTATAACTGAAATTTAATCAAATTTATGCAGTGCCTTTTTCTTTGGTGGTACCTCAGGAACTAATTCAAAGGGAACAAGAGGGTCAATTAGACGAGGGGTTTCTTTCAGAAGTTAATGCACAATTACGGCAAGTGAGTTTTTTCGTTCATTTTCCGTACAAATTACATACTCTTCCTATTTGTTTACTGTTGGCCCCATAAGAGTAACTTTCAAGAAATATGATTGAATTGAAAATTGCTTGTGGGATTCAGACCGATACACAAATATCCTATCAACGGCTTGCCTGCAAGATTATAGTTGTGGTTTTAAGGAATATTCAGAGCTCAACAAGAAGTCTTTAACTTGGTTGTGCAATGACCAATGAGGTCTACTTGACCTAGGAAACCCCCTAGGTGGAGTTCATCATCATCAAAGCCTTACCCCAAAATATTTGGGGTCGGCTGAAAAAACTAGGATGGAATCAATGAAAGTCTCTTTAGATTCATTCCACAAAACATCAAACAATCACCTGAGGTTTAATCCACTTCTATATTATTGTGAAAGAAATAAAGTTTTTCATTTGCATTCAACCTATAGAAAACCTTGTGCTACCAATATGGAGTTGTGTTTATAGGTTCATTGATGGAATTGTCAATCTTGAACATTAAAAATCTAGTCTTCAATCTAAAACATGGTCACCTCCTGTGACATTCAGTGTCAGTATCTGCCTTCATTATACTCCATTGTACTTAAAAATTAGAGTCAAAGTTGCTTTTGGACAAAAGCTGCATCTTATGTTTGGTTGTTGGGAAAATCAATATTGAGAGCTGGTGTAGGAAATATTGCTGCTAGCAATTGAAAAGAAGGGATTTTATAAAACGTTTCAGTATTTGAAGAGTGTAGATATTTCCATTGAGCTGAAGCAATCAAGAGACAGACATGACAATCTAACAGTTTAACATGAAAAAAGAAGAAATTGTGCAACTTTTGGGTATGTGGGACTAGTGCTTTAAAATGTGAGAAGAATGTAGATTTATTTGCCAATCTTGGAGCCTGGTCATCTGGGCACGCTGAGTCATCAACCCAGTTTTGACTTAAAATTTGGAAAAATATGTAGAAGTTTTGAAAATTTTGAGAAACCAAAATAAAATAATAGCTACAGGGTGATTATTTGGACCAAAGGGAAAGATCTGTTGTTCATCTGCTCCTACTTTGGCGGCTAATTTACGTATACTATAATAAATTAATACTAAAAACTTTGACACCATGACATATTTTATTTGGTGGAAATGTACTTACCTTTAGAGAACGTGAACTAATCTCCTACTGATTATTGGGTCCTCCAGTTGTTTGGAACAGTAAAATGCAGTTCAGTTATAAATACATCATCTACTTGTATCTTTCTACATTTTACATTTTACATTTTTCACTGCAAAAATTGTCAGGCAATCTTTACACAATCTTTACATACTAGAGTTCGCCCAAGCCTACGGCACGGGCATCCTCTTTGGACTTAAGGGGGGTAAAAGCAGAAAAAAGAGTTGGGGGGGTATTATTAAACAATTTCAGGTTAAGGGGGTAAAAGATGAAAAACAAAAAAAAGTGGGTTGAAGGGGTAAAAGAGGAAATATAATAAAGTTAGAGGTGGTTCAGAGGGAAGACAATAAAGTGGGCCCTACAAAAAACTGTAGCTTGATGGGATGTTTGTCCCCAACAAAACTGTAGCTGAGTAATATCCCCCGCAACTCTGCAAGTGGCCTCACCGTTGTGTTTTTTTATATCTTTACATATTGAGACTAATATTAGTGGCTATAGGTTTAGTATGTTATTACAGCATGAATTTAACCCACCCCTTGGTGTGGACCTACACAAAAAGTCATTCTGATTGATGATTTTTTGCCATTGTAGTTGAGAATTTTTCGTCATGAACCAGGACCATGGTAAAAAACCTTGGGTTTCATGCCCTCGATAAAATGTGATCAAATGCACCGGGAATAAATCACCTATTGCCTATCGGTCTAATGTTTTATGTGTACACCAGGGGATAGGCTAAAATTCATGAGGTCAGCAGGCCCAGAAGAGTATGCAACATAGCATTTTGGATCTGGGGTCTTATGTACAATACCCATCTTTTCCATTGCATGTTGGTTTTATATAAACACACTAAACGATGTGAACTTGCTAGTCCCTCAAATATTTCTTTTTATATTGTTCGTTTTTGGATAAGTTTATCTTACATTATCATTTAGACATTACTTCTATCAGTAACTTCATATTTGATTGAGTTACTGATTTTGTTCTTAGTCATCTGCAGGCAAAAGTAGATGGGGATAAGCCAGGGCTTGAGGCAATGTTGCAAAAAGTCTTGCAACTTTATGCTTCCAGAGTTCTCTCTAAACGTAGTTATGCGAAGAAAGGTATTTGGATCAGAGTTATCCATTTATGTTATATATATATATATATAAAGAAAAAAAAAAGGATTAGTTTTTTGTATAATAATCAACGGTTTCATTTTGTTACAATGGAAATCATTATAAATTTCAGATATTGTTTGAGACCGGGAATCGTTCGTGATGATACTATCATGACCTTGACACCTTAGACTCTCGAAGAGAAGGCTATGGTTCTACGTATTGGTCAGAGTATCATATGTCTTGGGCCGAGATATCTTGTTCTGGTAAGGTGCGGAGACTTGTCTCGTACCAAAACCCAAATGAAGTATGGAAAATGGCATAAAACCTTTTTTTATATATAACAAATCTCTTTTAAAACATGAAAATTATTAATAAGAAATTTTTAGCTTAATTAAGCATTTCTTTTCCCTTAATAGTAGTGAATGCATCAAAGAGGGGATATGTACAAGAATGCTTCAAAGAGTAAAAGGCTATCGATGGGACAATCTTGACCTTGACACCTTAGAGTCTTGAAGAGAAGTTGGCTATGGTCTATGCATGGGTCAAAGTATCATATTGTTTTGGACTAAGACATCTCGTTCTGGTAAGGTACTGAGATGATAGTATGTACCATCTCATACAAAAAGCCCAAAATTAAATTTAGCTTATAAATCAAACATTTGAAATAGTTGAATGGAGGAACAGGATTTGTTCAACTGACCCTAAATTTTTTGGATAAGGTTTTGGAGATGACTAAAAATAGTTTAATTTCTCTGTTTTATAAATAATGAGTGTTATGCACTAAACAGAAAGGATATGCACCTAGAATGACCTAAAGAATAAAAAAGCTAATGATGGGATAAGCTCACTTGCTAAATTAAAAAATGAACGCAAGAATTAGCTTTAGCCTTTATTTAATGCCCGGTTCAATCCTTCAAGTTATTCTTATATCCAGGAAGATGCCTCATTAAACCCTTGAAGATGATAGTCCAATTAGAAATAGTATTTTGATCTTTTGCCCATTGTCATTTGAGCTTTTTACATTCCAACTTTGCAAGAGTTCTAACAAACATTTAAGAAAAATCCTTCAGAATCCAAATATTTCCAGCATTTGGTTTCACTAAACCATTAGGGAAATCACAATGAATCAAAATGCAAGTGGCATATACTTTGGAACCGTCTTGATCAAGACATCTTTATCCCTCATCTTAATGAGATGACAAGGTTAAACGGAATTTTGATACCTGGTTCTATGGCCTAAATGTCCTTTTTTTTCCCCAACTATTTTAAGGTTGTTGAAGCTCACAAAGGAACATCATGCATTAAGGTGTGCTATGGACACTAAGAAACATGCCAAGAACCATTTCTACTGAAAAAATAAAATATTATAGGTGCTTGATCAATGCTGGCGATTTTTATTTGAGTTGGAGACAATTGGCTTTGCTGGCGAAGGTTGTCCATCTTCCAGTTAGGAAAGCTGGGTTGTTCAATTTTTAAAATTGTTACTTGAAACACCACAATATAGTTCCAACTCTTGTTTTCTCACTGGGTGGCTCACCTTCTGAATATGAAAGCATGGTTATGGGCATCAGGGTTATCTCCTTGGCTGCTACCTTCCCCATGTCTGGAATTGTACTTGTTATTTGTGTGCCCAAACAATACTTCGGTTATTTTATCTCTTCTTTATAAGTTGTTTGATTGTAGCTGGATGTGTAATTTCTATATCTTAGTCACTTTCAAGTAAGCTTGCCTCGGTTTATGTTTTTGGTGCAGGGAGCGAAGTTTTGAAGGCTGAGGAGTTTCTTGAGACTGTAATCAAAGGTAATTATCTCAAAGTGCATCCTAATTACTAACTCTATCACTTCTAGAAGATTGCAATTCGCTCAAGATAGTAAATTACCTGCACTATTGTTTCCTACGAAAGGAAAACAATATTTTCTGATACTTTTAAATGTAGAAGAAATTACATTTCTTTTTTCTAGGTCACATTATTCTTTTAAATGCGGAAGAAATGGAGTTTCTTATGCTTGTGATCGAGTATCATTCCATCTGAGTGCAAGTTAGGTAATAGGGTATTGGTTGATCTGAGCAGCAATGGTCACTTTTATACTTATGTAACCTGGCAACCTCATCTTTCTTCATTTTCTTTTTATCCCCTTTTTTCTATGTTGCTTTGGAAATTGTGCTCTAATCATGTTTAAACTTTCCCATTCATGTATGTGACAACCCTTTTTTCTCATGTAAAATTACGAGGGAACCATCAGGTAGACCACCGATAGAATTCTACCAATGCCATAGTTGTACACATACACATGCAGGGAATTTGAAATTGAATCCATCATTTGACTTATCCCAAAGAGAAGATCCACGGAAAGCAAGATATGATTGGATGATCCTACCCACTACATCACCTAACCCTTTTCTCGACACATTAGTATTTTTCTTCTTCACCATGGCAAAACATGGCATGGATAGTATGGTTTTGAACATTGGGTTTGAGTCAATTTTTGAATGAGGAAATTTTCTAGGTGGAATCATTTGAACGGTGTATCCCGAATTCTTGTGTAACAATGCTTTAAAAGATTGTCCTTGTAATCTTTGCGACCCATCATTTTGGTAATCATTTACTCAACTATATTGGGTGCAGATAAGAAGAAGTGCCACTTAGTTAAGTGGTAAGACATGTGGAGAGTTGTTCCCACATCCTAGGTCAAACCCCCTTGAACCGATACTTCTTATGCTACCCACTAACCAATCTTTACCAATCAGAATATATATTGGGTCAGATAATGCAAACCTTGCTGACATACTATTTATCTATCGTGTTGCAGCACCCGAGGAAGAATGGAATATGCTGTTGATCAATGGTCTAACTGTCGGCAAAGGAGAAATTTCACCGGAGGAGTTCTATGCCATAATTAAGAAAAGGATCGAACGGGTTTTGATCCGAACTGTAAGAAGCATACTGAGATCTCAGGTCTTAGAAGAGTTTGAAATGCTTATGCTTTCTTGATGTACGCTCAAATTATTTCATTGCAGGAGGGAGGCTCTTACCAGCAACGAGTTCTAACTGAGTATCTGAAAGGCATCCAATCGAGAACAGAGGAGATCATCCAAGTTCTTCAAGGGAAGTCACAATAATTTGCAGTTCAGGACTGCATCCAAAGTTGATCTCCTAAGGTAATTATCACTTATTGTACGGTTGCTTGTACGAGCCTTTCAACTATAAAAGAAATTTTATGAAAATGAAGATTTCATTGTTGAGGAATCACAGTCACTATGACTTGAGAAGTTGCCCTTTATGAGGAAAGCTAATGCATATTTTGTACTTAATCCAAACGAAACATTCATTAAACCTTGTATGTATAATTGTCTGCCGAGTTTATTAATTGGAAACATTTGATGTTGTTATTGTGATGGATATATCATCACGTATAGTAGCTGCCGAACATGTGAGCACAATATCTCTGTTATTTGTCAGTCATTTTTTTTTTTTGGATCAATGGCTAAATCACCTATTTGTTAAGTGAGTTATCAAGACTGTTTGGTTCTTCCCGTTCGGCCCGTCTTGAACTTCCTAGGGTTGATTTTCCCTGTTGTAACCTTAATTTGGCTGTTTCAAGTGTTGGGAGCACAAATTGACTTCCCAAGTTCACATCATTATGGATGTTTAAGCTCGGCTTGGACTTTATAAATTGATTTAGTCATGGGACAAACCCTAAGATTTTCTACTTTGTTACAGATTTTTGTAGTGGTTAACAAAGATTTTGTATTGAAAAAATAATGTTTTTTTTTGTGTGTGGGGTGGGGTGTTATGAAGATGTATAGCAAAGCTAAAAGACTAAAATGATTTAAAATTGTATTTTTGTTTGTTTGTTTGTTTTTTTTTTTTTTTGGTGTGTGTGGAAACATGGTAACTATAATAACTTTTCAGCGATAATGTCCACTGAGTACTGTTTTAGATTGGTTAGCAATAATAATACAATGTTAAGGGAGGAAAATATTAATGGAAGAGTGCAAATTTGGTCCAACAAAAGTAGCTGATTTCTTGACATCCTACTAGTATGTTGTAAACGAAGTTGAATTACTTGGTAGTGATTTGTTAACGATATCACCTTTAATAAAATTATATCAGATATTTTTAATCTTTCAAAAAAAATAAAAAATAAAAAGACCAATATTATTGTAGGATAATGTCAAAAGCTCATTGGAATGGGTACATATGATCAATCCAACCCGTAAGTGTATGAGAAACATTTTCCTTACCAACGTAGTAAGCTTTTAAGCCTTACTAAGGGCCGCTTTGCTCACATAAATTACTATATTAGCAATCCAACACCACCACCCATTAGATTTCATGGAAAAACTTTGATCCGCAAAGAAGGAAAAAAAAATTCAAAATTTTTTTTTGACTTAATCCAAAGTTTTGAAAATGTAAATGAAATTTCAGCCTAATTCTCAAATTTAAAATTAAAATTCAATAATAAAAAATCATTTTTGAGATTTTTTTTTCTAAAGCTCATAGAATTTTATCCACTACAACCATGAAGTATCGAATCATATGTTTGGATGCCACAAAGTGAGCCCAAGGACCCTTAGCTAGTCATACTCCCCACTTACACGCACAAGATTCTGAGTCAATGGGTCGATTCTGTTCGATTTCTAAGACACTTAAAACCATAATCATTATATTTTCTTTAAGTTTTAGAATGAGAAAAAAAGTATTTCAAATAATTACGAAACTTTTTTCCTTACAAAAAATTAACATATTATCTACAAAATTATTAACATATTTATAATTTGCTATACTAATTTAAATTATCGACATTTTTTCAAAAATAAAATTTATGATCATTGAAAGTAAAAAAGTTTTAAAAGAATAAATCCATAGTTTATATGAAAAATTGAAGAAGTTTATATAATATACATTAATTTAAAATAAAAGAATATCTTAAATCATTAAACAAAAATCAATTTTTGGATACGCATTAGATAGAATCTAACAGTTTTGAATCGTAGTAGTTTGATTCCATTTTAAGCAATCGGGATTTCCGGTTCAGGTTCCGGTTCCGGTTAAATGGGTACCCATTGATACCTCAACTCACGGTAAACTCATTCTCGTCTTGAATCATCATACAAGTTACGGTCCATCATCATGATCATGACGGCTAATCGAAGGGTTTCCTTTCTTCCATCCCACCAACCAATTTCAATAATAATACATAAACAGAAGGTTAGACACGTCGTTGAATTGTTGATGAGAGGCGTTGGTGCCAAAAACAAGCACATCTTCTTCCGTACAATTCCAAACATCCATCATCATCATCATCATCAACATCAAGAGGTATTGAAGATGGCTGAGAAGGAAACACAGAAGAAGAAACAAGACCAACTAATCGAGGACGAGAAGACGAAAGAGAAAGAGAAAGAGAAGGAGAACAAAGTGCCTCCACCACCAGAGAAGCCCTTGCCTGGGGATTGCTGTGGGAGTGGATGCGTTCGATGCGTATGGGACATCTACTACGAAGAACTTGAAGACTACAACAATCTCCTTAAACAAAACGATTCTCAATCCCAAACCTAATCGTCCTCTCTGCTTTACAGACTTCTTTTTTCTTCTCCTGTCAATTATTCTTAAATTAGATGTATTTTTTTTTTTAAAAAGTTAAATCGATTATTGGAATGTAATCCAACGTCTATTTTATCATTGGTCTTAAAGATTACAACTTATTTTTGTCAATTTGGGAAGCTAGGGTTTCCTCCAACTAACCCTATTTATTTATTTACACGTTTGTAAGGCTAGGATTTCCTTATCTTTTATTTTCAGAGACCTTAGAAGTTTGAAGTTGGGTTCTAACCAAATTTTGCATTGGATTGGATTTATTGGTTTAAGTCTAGATGTTTTGATTCCTTAGCTTAGAAGCATTCATGGCACAATGACCCAAAAAATTTCTTCTTTTTGGACAGATATGCTTAGGGCGTGTTTGATTGCAGATAAAAAATTTATTTGACAAATCATTTACCAGGTAAATTCTTTTTCACTGTTTGAGCGCATTATGAAAAAGCACGTTGAAAATCTCTTTGTACTCTTTCATTTAAATTGGGTCACGTAAGTTTTTTCGTTCGTTTTTCAAGGATGAGGATCTAGAACTGTGTCTCGCTCCTATTCAGGCCACCCAAAGAGGCAAACGTTAGAATAATCCTAATTTTTTGTCTTTTTGATTTAAGTCCATAATAACTGGCAGGTTTGATTAATTAAAAGAAAAGTAGGGACCCGCTATTTGCTAGCATTGTGATTTTGAATCGATTCTCGATCAATGCTTCACCCTTTCTTTTTTCCTTATAGAATTGGAACGTTGTCTAAGTGCTGTGTTTAGATTGGACTTCAAAACACATTAGACTCTTAAACGATTTGTTTTCTACATAACACGCAACACAATGGATTTAATTTCCAACCTAAAAGTGCCATGTAGACATCATTTGTTACTTTAGAAACATGACACCATTTTAGATTGTGATTTTTTTTTTCTTAACAGTAAGTCTTAACCTTATTAACTCGTTCGTCTTAACCTTATTAACTCGTTCGTCTCACTTTGTGGCATTCAAAAACATGATATGATGCTGTATGGATGCAAAAGGACAAAATTCTTCGAACTAAAAAAAATAAGAATTCTTAAAGCAGATTATTTTTCACCGCTTAAATTTTCATTTTAATCTGGGAGTTTAGTAGGAGTTCAATAGCGGCTGACTTTTTTCAATTGGTTAAAGTAAAAAAAATTATTTATCTTTTATTTTCAAGACTTGGAAGTTGGATTCCAACAAATTTTTGTTTTGGTGTTGGATTTATTGGTATAAGATAAGATGTATTGATTCCTTAGTTTAAAAGCATTCATGCATACAAAGAGAAAGATTTGCTTCTTTGAACATGTCAAGTTGAGGTCAGTAGCTTAATGATTAAGTTTACAAAGTGTTTTCAATTGATGAATGCCCCCCCTAAGTATCAAGTATTGAAAATAGAATCACGTTAATTTAACTAATGCACGTGACAAACTCAATTGATTACTCTAACGTGACAAGTTAGGGAACTGTAGATCTACACACCTTAGGATACATGGCTGCACTTCCCCATAAAAAAATGTATCTCGAGGGAATTCTATATCCCAAGGAGCACAAATCTATGGTTCCCAAAATAATCAGGTCAGGTAGTCGATTGAGTTTACCATGTGAGGTAGTCAGATTATTGTGACTCTTCAAAATATCCTTTCAATGAATGTCTCTTACCCTATAAAATTTTTTCAATTTTTTTTATAAAAGTCTAAATATTTTTGTAGTTTTTGAAGAGTTAATCTTTAACTTGAAGAATGGTGTCTCATTCTCAATATTTTTTTTCTTTTTCAAATTTATATTATTTTACAAAACATACAGTCATTTAACATATTTTTTTTGATCGGTACTATCATTTAACATTATTTGATAAACTCAAATGATGAATCTACTTTTTTGAAATTTAATAATGTATTCCTCATTTCTAGTATTAAAGGTTTTTTTTAGATATTATTATATATACTTTTTGTTAAATATTTGAACTACCCAAAAACATTTATGATAATAGTCAAACGAATGCTTTGATCAAACGCTTCTATTATTAGCACCCCAACTTTTACTTATTACACTCTAATTTCTTTAATTATTTATCACATCTCGATCAAAGATTAAAACATACGATTCAAACATTACAAAAGGTTTGGGTCAAATTCTAATCTCAACATTACAAAACATTATAATACTTGTTAAAATAATTTCAGTATTTACAATTATGATTAGCTCATATAAAACCCTAAACCCAAAAAATAGAAATCTAAAAAAATAAAATAGAAAGCTTCTATTGGCACTCAAACTTTTATTTATTTTCAACCATTCACCTATTTTATTTATTTTTAATTCGGACGGAATACGTAAAAGTTGAAGTTGGGGTGCGAATAACAGCTCCTTAAATATAATACCATAATTCTCATGCATCTTCATGTTCTATTGAAACACTATCCAATCTTTTAAGTCCTTCCGATTTTAATCTCTACTAAAACAAATTTCTCCGAGAGACTAATGCAAAATGACCTAAGTATCTTAATCTTTCAACTTATAATTGATTCTTGATCGATAAAACCAATTATCTCCAATCCTAGGTTAATATTTTTACACTCTTCTTCAAGCTTAAGATGCCATCTCTATGACTTTCGAATCGTAAGAACAAGATCGGATTTTTATAATAGAAAATCGATTAAATTTTGATTGAAGATGAACTAGAATAAGTTAAAAAATAATCTACTCTTGAGTTTTTAAACTTTAATATTGAAAAACCTTTTTACCTTCCTTTTCATCCTTAAAATTTTATCTTACTAAACCTTTCAAATCAAAGAATAAGTTAAGTTTGAAAACACAAGGGCCTATTTGGAATATTTACCAAAATATAGGGGGCACGTCAAAATCACCTGATTTTAAAACCGCGTTCTTGACTCCTGACAAGATTTGCTAACTGTTTCAAATTTCAGTCATTCTGCTATAAGACAACACCATCAACCAATCCTCTACTGTTGGATGAACCTCCATGATAAGAATGAAGCTTTAAAAAAAGATCTTGATCGTTAAAATAATAACTTTATAATAAAAAACATTTGACTCTTCCGAACGTTAATAACCTTATAAAGTGGCCGTGTGTACAGGAACAAAAATTCCAACTCAGAAACTCCTCTCTCGCTCTCTCTCTCTCTCTCTGTTTCAGAAATTTACACCGACACTAGTCGAGGGTTTTCGATCTAAAGATCGCTCAAACCTACACTCACTCTCTGCTTTTCCTGCGCCCACTTCATTGCAGACTTCTTAAATTTGATTTGGTGATGTATATGGTGGCGATTGCAGAAGCGTTATTGTGTTCTCCTTGATTTACCTTTCTCTTCGTTAGATCTAAGGTTAGATATTTCTATCTCTTTCTCCAGATTGAAAGCTTTGATCCTTTTAGTTCTCTGTCTATTATTTTTACCCCTTTGGATCAAAACCCTAACTGTTTTTCGATCGATAATCTGAGGCTTATTGGGATTTGTTTTTGAGATTTATTTGATGAATTGTTTTGTAATTGATGCAGTTTTTAGATATTAGGGTTTGGGATTTGATTTGGGAGCGATGCTGACGAAATTCGAAACGAAGAGTAATCGTGTGAAAGGGTTGAGTTTCCACACTAAGAGGCCATGGATCCTTGCGAGTCTTCATAGTGGTGTGATCCAATTATGGGATTATAGAATGGGGACTCTCATTGATAGATTCGACGAGCATGACGGACCTGTTCGTGGCGTCCATTTCCACAAATCTCAGCACCTGTTCGTTTCTGGAGGTACATAATTCTGATTCCAATTGAATCTTTCATTATATTTTAAACATTTTTCTTTCTGAAAATCGCCTTTAAATCTCTGCATTATTGAGTGTGTTGTTAGTTGATGACTTTATACGAAATATCTGTATCATTGCTACAATCTCTCTCAAAAAGGCCTTTGCTAGGTGGGTGAGGTGATCTTGACTTCCGCTTGCCTAAACTAAGCCAGTCTTATAGTCTTTTGACCATCATTGTGTAGGAGGTAGTGTGGGTTAAATGCTCGGTAGATCTTGCATTAGATTTCGTCATGCCATTGGGTCTTATGGTGATATTAGTCTAGAGCTAACCACGTTATTTTATCAATCGAGTTTGTATACTATGGACTTCCTATAATGTTGGTGGAGATTTCTCATGCACTACTAGTGTCTATGATATTGTTTGCCTAATGTCAATGTGGTAGGTGGGTCGCTATTGTCGTGGCACAATCAATATCATATAGTCAGTCTGACATCACCGTACATCCCTTTCAGATGCCCTTAGGGACAAACATGGTTTCCAAGCCTTTGCATTTTTTATCCCCTCTTACGAAGACACAAAATATGTTTGGGGATATACCAAGGAAGCACCATAGAAGGATGTTTGATTGGTGGGGGCCGTGTAGAGTTGTAGCCCTATGTTTTCACCAATCACCATCCACAAAGGCCTTACCCCAATGATATGGGGTTGACAATTCCACTAACTTCACTTTATCCAGTGCCAAGTCTTTTACCATCCACACCATCAAATTCATTTTTCATAGACTTTTTGGCTTTTGTTTTTGTCTATGGATTATAGTACTCAAGTTGCTAGAGAGGTACCAAGGAAGCATTTTTTGCTTGGCGGGGGGCATTGTATACGTGTAGCTTACTTTTTCACCCGAGCATTGTTGTATCCATTCCACTTTGTTCAAAGCCAAGTCTTTCACCACTCATACCATCAAACGGATTCTCATAGAATTGTTCACTTTGACTGTATACATTGATTGATTATTATGCTTGCTTGTGTTTATGATAATTTGTATGCCTACTTGGTTCCATCAAAATATGTGGAGTCAATAGTTCTTGTTTAATGGAAAACACTGGCTTTCTACAGGAGATGATTACAAGATCAAAGTCTGGAACTACAAGATGCATCGGTGTCTGTTTACCCTTCTTGGACACCTTGATTACATCCGTACCGTTCAATTTCACAATGAATACCCATGGATTATTAGTGCGAGTGATGACCAGACTATCAGAATATGGAACTGGCAATCTCGTACTTGTATTTCTGTGTTAACTGGCCACAATCATTATGTCATGTGTGCCTCGTTCCATCCTAAGGAGGACTTAGTTGTGTCAGCTTCCTTGGATCAGACGGTTCGTGTGTGGGACATAGGTGCCCTAAGGAAGAAGACAGTGTCCCCAGCAGATGACATCCTCAGGCTTAGTCAGATGAACACAGATTTGTTTGGTGGGGTTGATGTTGTTGTAAAATATGTCTTGGAAGGTCATGATCGTGGTGTCAACTGGGCTGCTTTCCACCCCAGCCTTCCTTTGATTGTTTCTGGAGCGGATGACCGCCAAGTGAAACTGTGGCGCATGAATGGTAATGATGTAATCTTCTTTTCTTATTTTAATGGGAAATTACTAAAAAAGATTGATATTTTAAATTAATTATTAAAAAATGGTAAAATTTAAGAAATTATTGAACGATTTAACACGTTAAACTGTCCAATCGCTGGACTGTCCAGTGTTTTAGGCTTCTTTATATTTGATTGCGAAAAAGAATAAGGCTAGCCTTTCAATTTAGTAAGATTTCAAATCTTACTAAAGGTCGTTGAGGTCACCTTGTAGCATCCAAAAATATGACCCAATGCCACAGGGATGTAGAGGACAAAATTCTATGAACCTAAAAAAGAACGGTTATTTTTTACTGTTAAATTTTAATTTTAGATTTAGGATTTCAATGGGAGTTCAGTAGCTGTCTATTTTCAAAACCTTGGATCAAGCACAAAACGCTGGATGGTCCAGCGTCTTAAATTGGTTCTTGTAATTATTTTTAAATTATTGCTTTTTTATTATTATAATTAATTAAAAGTTAACTCTTTTTTAGTAATTTCCTCTATTTAATTGGGCCCTTCAGTCCACATCATTCTTAGTATGTTTTTAGAGCATAATGGATTTAATCGATGACTTAATCCAACTATTTTTTTCACCAGATACAAAGGCTTGGGAAGTAGATACATTGAGAGGACACATGAATAATGTGTCTTGTGTGATGTTCCATGCTAGACAGGATATTATCGTGTCCAATTCGGAGGACAAAAGTATTCGGGTGTGGGATGTAACAAAGCGAACCGGTGTACAAACATTTCGTAGGGAGCATGATAGGTTCTGGATTCTTGCAGCACATCCAGAGATGAACCTTCTCGCTGCTGGTCATGATAGTGGTATGATTGTCTTTAAGTTGGAGAGAGAAAGACCGGCATTCTCTGTGATTGGTGATTCTCTTTACTATGTCAAAGATCGTTTTCTACGATTCTATGAGTTCTCAAGTCAGAAAGACGCGCAAGTGATCCCAATTCGGCGGCCCGGATCCACCAACTTGAATCAAAGCCCAAGAACTTTGTCTTACAGTCCTACAGAAAATTCTGTCTTGATTTGTTCAGATGTGGATGGAGGGTCTTATGAACTCTATCACGTACCCAGAGACAGCATTGGTAGGGGTGATACCGTTCAAGAGGCGAAAAGAGGAGTTGGAGGATCAGCCGTCTTTGTGGCTCGTAATAGGTTTGCTGTGCTTGACAAGAGCAACAACCAAGTGTTAATCAAGAACCTTAAAAATGAAATAATAAAAAAAAGCAGCATTCCCGTCACCGCTGATGCAATATTCTATGCCGGGACTGGCAATTTGCTGTGCAGGGCAGAGGATAGAGTGGTCATCTTTGATCTCCAACAGAGGCTTGTTCTTGGTGAACTTCAAACTCCTTTTGTTAAGTACATTGTTTGGTCAAACGACATGGAGAGTGTTGCATTGCTAAGCAAGCATGCTATCGTTATTGCCAGTAAGAAACTTGTGCACCGGTGCACCCTTCACGAAACAATCCGTGTGAAGAGTGGAGCCTGGGATGACAATGGCGTTTTCATATATACAACTCTTAACCACATCAAATATTGCCTTCCAAATGGGGATAGTGGAATCATCAGGACCCTTGATGCCCCAATTTACATAACGAAGATTTCTGGAAATACCATATATTGCTTGGATCGGGATGGAAAGAATCAAGCAATTTTTATTGATGCAACGGAATACATATTCAAGCTCTCTCTTCTAAAGAAGAAATACGACCACGTTATGAGCATGATTAGGAGTTCACAGCTTTGCGGACAGGCCATGATTGCCTATCTGCAGCAGAAAGGTTTCCCAGAAGTTGCTCTTCACTTTGTAAAAGACGAGAGGACCCGCTTCAACTTGGCACTAGAGAGTGGTAATATCCAGATTGCAGTTGCTTCGGCAAAGGAGATCGATGAGAAAGATCACTGGTATAGGTTGGGAGTTGAGGCCCTTCGTCAGGGCAATGCTGGTATCGTAGAATACGCATACCAGAGGACAAAGAATTTCGAGAGGCTCTCCTTCTTGTATCTCGTGACTGGGAATACGGATAAGCTGTCCAAAATGCTTCGGATTGCAGAAGTCAAGAACGATGTGATGGGTCAGTTTCACAATGCCCTCTACTTGGGTGATATTCGGGAACGTGTCAAAATCTTGGAGAATGTTGGCCATTTGCCCCTCGCTTATGTTACAGCCGCTGTTCACGGTCTTCACGATGTTGCCGAACGGTTGGCAGCCAAATTGGGAGATTATGTTCCTTCTTTGCCCGAGGGGAAAGTAGCTTCTCTTCTGACACCCCCAACTCCCATCTTGTGTGGTGGAGATTGGCCCTTGTTAAGGGTCATGAAAGGTATCTTTGAGGGCAGTCTCGATAATGTTGGCAAGGGAGTACATGAGGAAGACGAAGAGGCCGTTGATGGCGATTGGGGTGAGGGCTTGGATATTGCTGTTGTGGATGTTATGCAGAACGGAGATGTTGAAGCTGTGATCGAGGATGGTGAAGTTGATGAAGAAAATGACGACGAAGGAGGATGGGATCTCGAGGACCTAGAGCTCCCACCTGAAGTCGATACTCCAAAAGCTTCTATCAACACCCGGTCTTCCATATTTGTCACCCCAACTTCAGGCATGCCCGTAAGCCAAATCTGGATTCAGAAATCATCTCTAGCTGTCGAACATGCCGCGGCTGGCAATTTTGACACAGCAATGCGTCTTCTAAACCGGCAATTAGGCATAAAGAACTTTGCTCCTTTGAAGCCCTTGTTTCTCGATGTGCACACCGGAAGTCATTCCTATCTACGAGCTTTCTCTTCGGCTCCTGTGATCTCATTGGCCGTTGAGAGAGGATGGAACGAATCGGCGAGTCCTAATGTGAGGGGCCCTCCGGCACTTGTATTCAAGTTCTCTCACTTGGAAGAGAAGCTCAAAGCTGGCTACAAAGCCACCACAAGTGGAAAGATAACAGAGGCTTTACGGCTCTTCCTTGGTATCCTACATACCATTCCTCTAATTGTGGTTGAGTCTAGGAGGGAAGTTGACGAAGTCAAGGAGTTAATCATCATAGCAAAGGAGTACATAATAGGGTTACAGATGGAGCTCAAAAGAAGGGAAATTAAAGATGATCGGGATAGTTCCGTACGTCAGCAAGAGCTAGCGGCGTATTTCACACACTGCAATCTTCAGATGCCACACTTGAGGATTGCACTGTTTAGTGCCATGTCCGTATGTCACAAGGCAAAGAATTTTAACACAGCAGGCAATTTTGCGAGGCGGTTCTTGGAAACCAACCCTACAAATGAGAATCAAACAAAGAATGCTCGGCTAATCTTGCAGAATGCGGAGAGGAATATGAGAGATGAGAACCAGCTTAACTACGACTTTAGAAACCCTTTCGTTGTTTGTGGTGCTACTCATGTGCCGATATACCGTGGACAGAAGGATGTTGCGTGTCCATATTGTGGGGCTCGATTTGTGCCAACCCAGGAGGGGCAGATCTGTACTGTTTGTGATCTTGCAGTGGTTGGATCGGATGCATCTGGTTTGCTTTGTTCTCCTTCCCAGATAAGATGATCATGTGCCACCAAACGACAAACCTTTTCAAACTCTTGCCACCGATGGTGCTGTCTTGGCAAGTAAAGGTAGGAACATTAAACATGAGTTCAGTTTCAGTGAATTGTTTGGTTTCTATTTTTTTGGGGATTTCCCGACGATTTTTGGGCTAATAGTTTAGATAATTATGATTTTGCTGTAATAAATAAATTTGATTTTTTTACTCTGTCATTGGTTGTACATTGGCAAATGCAGCTAAAGGGCTTTTGTTGAAGCTTGCAGGCAACTTGTCAGTTGTGTGCAAATGCAGATTAGTGATTCCTCCCCTCTTCTTTCAATTGGATTATTTGGGCTTACAGTTGGATGATAGTAGTAGAACTTGTTTCTTTGTTTGTTCTCAATTTATAAAGTTGAGATTCATTTCCATTTCCTAGAAGATTTAGGTTGTGTTTGGCTTATGAACAAATCTGTTGAACAAAATGCAATTATTTTATAGTGGTAATTAAGAGAGAAGGAATTGAGGTAGAGCTTGAGATGCATTCAATAGTTATTTGAGAACCTAACGTACCCTGCCCTAACTTATTGCAGGTGAATTTCAAAGGCAAAATCAACTCATTCTTAATCGTGTCAAGCTTGCAAAATGAGATAGAGAGGACCTTGCATAAGCAGCCACGATCACCACATATAATCACCCATCTACAAACATATAAGAAGCTTGTGATCATAATAAGGACCAATACGTATTTAACTGGTGCATACTTAATGGAGGAGCAGCTCATCCATAAACCCTTAGGATGATAAAATACCTTTTATTGAAGGCCAAGTCTGTGAAAATAAACACACAACACAGGGATTAACGTGTGGGTTGGCAGATCAAATCAAGAACAATCACTATTTTCTCCAGTAGTCCCATTGTTTTCTGGTTCCATTAACTTGGGCTCCGTTTTGTAGTGCACTGCTCAATGAGAACAGGAAACATGGACCTCAACCTTAGTTCATAACCCAGTGACCAATCAGACTTGTATTTTGTATCTAGGTCCACCAATAGACTGAGTCAATAGTAATGGCCAATAAGCAGGTGCCAGCTAACTTAATTGGTAGGTTTGATTCCCACGTGCACTGAGTTACTGTGCTCATTTCAAAACAGGATTTATCAGATGCATCACCATTTTTTTCAATCCAAGGGGATTGGCCATTTTCACCCTCTCGTCATGTATTTGAAAACTGGATGCCCTCAATAGACGTGACTATGTCCTATGATTGGTAAATCCGGATTCAGTGAAATTAATGGTCAAGTGTGTCATTCATTGTCTGACAGGTGTTTAGGATGCATGGTTTCAAAACTCGGTTTTTCCTCTCGTCTTGTCCATGGACGAGATCAAGTTGTGTCAGACAAGTCAACTCATATCGGATGAGATAAACCATTTAACTTGGTTTATAATGATTGCTTTACATATATTTAAATTCAAATAATTATAATTTTTTAATTAAAAAAAAGGTAGATTAAAAGATGTTTAGTCATAAAATCATATTTTATTTACATAATAAATATTTAAAATCTAAATTTTTTAATCAAAATCTACTGCTGAGTTTTACCGACTCGGCTGAGATTTTCAAAATGTTGTCTGAGACATCTGTTTATCTTGTGAGATGATGTGATTGTATATTCATATCGTTGCTAAACAATACCAAGATGATTGGGGCGAGAGATTTAATACCACGCTAGGATGTACCCGTAATTTAGAAACTAATGAGTGTTTTAAAGAACTCCTAATATGCCTTCCAGCTCTCTTCATGAACGTTTTGGCCCCACCTCACAAAAAATCATGTTAATTGGTGATGTTGAGTAAGAGTGAGGCCCTGGCATTAGAATTAGATGCTCTGTAAATTGACCACTATTCATGAATATGCTAATGCAAGTACCTTTTTCTTGGTATAGCTTACACAATGTTGATGGATCGAAAATTAACTTAGGAATAAATTCAAAGAACAGTGCCAGTTTTTTTTATGGTGCATTATTTGTTAATGTGAGAAGCCATAAAAATGGATTTCAATTTCAAAATGGCTAAGAAAATCAATACCTCCATCAGTGATTCTCAATTTTTGACTCCCCAAAAATTCTTCTTCAGCGAAGCTAAGGAAGAATAGTAGAACGAGTATCAGTTGCATAGCAAAAATACATTACAACACCTATTCTGCCCAAAATGGGAGTAGACTAGGGTTATGAACTCATAATCTAATGATCAAGTCAATCCCCATGATTATAAAATAGGATCGAGTATATTATTACATATGTTAAGGCATCATTAGTGTGTTCGTGAAAAAATAAATTAAAATACTTTTGAAATCGGTTGAATTGCATTTAATCAATTTAACATTCCTTTCATAATATCAACACGCGGAAGTTAAAATATGAATCTTAAACATTGTCTATGTATTATCCTAAATATTAGGGTTGCCAACAATTTTTTTATTTTTTGGTTAGACAAGAAAGATTAGTGTGAAGGAAGGTTCCAAGTCATGGTATCAGTATTCGTAAATTTTAACCAACTTAGCTAATCGTCACCTTCATAAAAATTGACAAAGATTATCAATTGAGATGTGCCTACCTCTTCCCATATCTTTTACGAAGTCGGTTGATATTCTCTCAAGATCATTTCCAACCAAAGATTTTGAGAGCTTTTCTACCTCTCCTATATCAAAAGGCTATAAAGAGATTTCTAGGAATTGTTCTGCAGAAAATAATTGGATCTCCACCTCTACATCAGTGTCCACTTTACACTACATTGCCACTCCTAAGCCCGGATAAAGGATGAGGGCAACAGTTACCACGCTATCAACAACAACAACTTAGCCCAAAGATTTGAGTCCGCCAAATGAATCATGCTCCTCAATCAATTCCACTCTATGCAAAGCCGACTCTTTTGTTATTGATAGTGAGTTCATGAATGCTATCATCACTTATGCGTACAAACAATGGCATGACATCTTGGAAACCCAAGTAGAGAGCATAATTACTTGTCTAGTGTTTAGCTGAATCCACCTACCATCAACGCACCAATCCCTTTATCCCCACCGATTGCTCAGTGACAAAGATTGAGACCCGAGTACTCTAACTCTCTTCTGCTTGGAGCCAACACCATTAATCTTCCATTTGGTGCACACCTTCGATACTTCTTTAGTCACCAATGTTGAACCCATTTTGATGTGATCTAAGCCTAGTGATGCTGAATTTTTCACTATCAAACACTCACTGACAGATCGTGATTATCATTATCAACCCACTGTATGTATGAACTTTCTTATTGGATTGGGTGCAGTATGTCAACCTCAAGAACAAGGAAATTAATAACTCTACTTTCATTAAAACCTTACCTCAGCCTTGAACCTAAGAACCTCATCAGATATAAAATATTATCAACAACAAATGGATTTTCAAAACTAAATTACTTCCAAATGGACTGTTGAATATTATAAAGTTCATTTAGTTGCTAATGGTCTGAAAGCAAACCTAGTGAACCAACAAAAACATAACCCTAAGTTGTACTCATACATGAATCACGCCTGAATATTAAGTCATAAAAATATCTCCTTTGTTTCTCATCACAATATGAAAATGGAAAATTGGCGGTGCAATAACATATTTATGATAATCTTCTATTTAAGGATATTATGATTTTCTAATTGTGGTTAGTATAAAGTATAAACTAGAATAACAATTTGACCTTAATTAGGATTTTCTAGTTCAAGTTTCTTTTTCAAGAGTATGTTATATTCTATTTAAACTCTAATAGAATTCTTGAAACCTTTTGAATAGAAGTTACCTTTTCTTTTTTTTTAACATAGTATCAAAGCCAAAAGGGTCCCAAGGACAGTTCACAAGGGCCTATTTAATTCACAAGCCTAATTGGCTAAGTTTGAGACCAACTTAGTCATTTGTGATTAAGATTCATATTTTGAGCCTCTGAATCCTCTGTGATTAAGCTCCTTATTATGAGTGTTTGGACCCTCCATGAACAACCTTTCTATTTTGAGCCTTTAAATCCTTTATGATCAAGCCCTACTGGCTCAGTTAAGGCCCATGCCCTTTTTTAAGGACTATATCAATTTGAAATAAAGCTTAATGCTCCTACAACCTTCTACTCCACACTACTTATATATTCTCCTACTTGCACTCATCTTTAGCTTAGGCAGTAACTACAAGCCATTTTTGAATAAAACGTCATCTTATACAACCAAGACAACTAATAGTCATGTAACCTTCTATTTAAACCCTATTAGGGTTCTTGTAAACTCATCAAGTTGGAATAGAATTCATTTTTTCAATGATAAAACATATACACATTATCTTTGGATGTATGATCAAAACCTTCAGAGAGAGCTCTAAATTCTGGAACATAATACGTCATATTTTTAAAAAAAAGGAGCTGAAACCGATCAGCACCACCTGAATTTCTGAATATCTAACCTCACTCCTACCTCCCCTTGAGTAACATTTATTTTAATCCAAGAGGGGGGAGGTCTTTCCAAACAGTACATCTAATTGGGGCCACCATGATAATCATAGCTGAGACATTCATCTCTAGACAAATCATTTTCTCTTTCTTCTCCATTGTCTTCTTCGTTAAACTCATCTCCTTAATCTAATTTACTACCTTCAACATCAGAAACTTTGTAGTGAAAAAGCTCTCTTCGACCAATCAAGATAAATAAACTACGAAGATTCAAACAGAGAAAATAAAGAACACAAAGTACACAAGAGATTTATGTGATTCGGCAAAATTGACTGTGTCCACGAGCAACGATGATAATTCTTTATTGATGAAAACTACGAAATACAATATAACTTTTAGGGTTTCTGAACTTGGAATATATATATGGCATCTTAGGACAAAGATACCCCCACAACCCCGTCCACAAGATAACCCAAAAAAAACTTAAGTTAGGGCCATAAACCAACAAACTTGGGGCTAGAATTCCTGCCTTCGAAAATTGCACAGTTTTGAGACACTCAAATCTCCCACACAAGCAGCCATGCATGGCACTATTTAGCAAATAATTGCTAGTTTTGAGTCTCCCCCTTTTTGTGTTTTCATGCATTTATAATGAAACAATTCCCACCACTGGAATTAACATTCCACAACAGGCTAAAATAAAACAACAACTCCTTCGAAAATGAACATTCAATGAATAAATAAAAAACAAGCAATTCCTCACCAAGAAGACACCTCAATATCCTAAAAAATCAGCTCATATACATTGCATCAATTAGGGAGGACTTAAGGAGATTATTTGGTTTCCCATCAATTCAAGGTGCCATGGCTCACCCCCAATTCTCAATCAATTACAATTCTGTCTACTTCAATTTTCCTTCCAATTTTTTTCCTGAGAACTTTTGGAGTTTTAACTTTATTTGTTTCCATAGATTTATTAGGCATATCTCCAAATTGGTAACAAATGACATAATTCTTAAGTTAGGATTTTGTATTTGAGATTGTAGAAAAATGGGAGTGAGAATTGACGATGACAATAAAAGATAAAATGCAAATAAAAAAGAAAAGAGAGCACGGCACTGAATTTACGTGGTTCAACAAGATTGTCTACATCCACATGCGATGACGATCCTTTCACTATATCGATATTTTGAAAACCAGGGTTACAATCTCTTAATCTTACTCTCATAAAAACTGGAAAAAAAAAAAATTCATCATTGCTAGAAAACTCTAAAACGAATTGGTGATGAATTTATAGTCCCCTACACCCATGGATTAAGTACTTGTTGTACAGTCCTTTATGCCAATACAAAGCTAATTCTAAGTTCAAAACAAAAGACAAGGCACAAACATAACAGAATTCATATTAGTCTCCATTCTCCAATATATACTTGAATATTACCTGGATGTTCTAATATGATTTTAGATTATTCTTTATTTGAATTGTCTTCTTTCTCCTGGATCTTCAGATAATTATTTTTGGGCCTCCAAATTGAATCTGTCACTTTTGGCTAAACCTTTTCCTAAATTTCAAGATCAAATTTAAATTTAAGTAACTCGAGACTTTATGATGACCTTTCTTCGAGCAATGGGAGTAATAGTCTAGTTACAAATCATAATCTATTTTCTGCAAGAAGCCTGATTCGACTTAACGTACCCAAATTCTCTTCAGGTATGATTTCAGCAAATCAATAAAGATACACACCTTCGTACCATTAAGCCTCATGCCTCTCCTCATGGCTAGATCAATTGTTAGTACTTCCCCAACAAATAAAGCTAAAGCGTTGTGATTTTTCTCCTCAAAGAAAAAGAACGGCAGGTTAGGAAATGCGATCAATCCTGACATAACTAATAAAGGATCCTTATCAGATGGTCTAAACAACAGGGATGCATTGAGCGAATACAAGCCCAAACTCAACTATATGCGTTAGAGCAAGTGGGGCTAGAACTCACAATAATCCTTATTCAACTCCGCCATCTAAAGAAAGAATTTGATAAAAGCTGACACCAGTAAGACTTACATCTTCTCATGCATGAGTCCATGTTTCTTAATATAATATTTAGAAATAAACTTTCCCAAGCTTTGTAGGATCAACATGAGTTAGTTCTATAAATTTCTCATCATATCAGACTGATATAGCCATATAGAAGTGGTCACATAACTATGCTATTTTACAGGAGCCTATAGGTATTATTCATTTGATTTTCTTTGTTAATAACCCCAGACTAATGGAGTATATATACAGATCATTATGGACATATAACATTAAGAGAGGAAAGTTTTGGTGATGGTCTCCACAATGTTTATAGAGTTAGTATCAATTATGATTTTCTAATTAGGAAAAAAAAATCAATCAATTAAATAAATTAGGATAAGAGTATATTTCCAATTAGGTTTGCTTTCTAATTGAATATCTCTAAAGATATATCTCTTTTGATCCCAATTACTTTAGTCAAGAAATTTTCAAGTTGAAGGATCTAAAAGAACGAGAGGATCGAAGACCCATAAGAACATGGATAGAATGTTCATGCATTACCATTCAATAATAAGACCTAAAAAGAAAGGCTTCATTGAAGTCTGAGTGGTAATACTTATTTATTATTTTATGGATTGTGAGATTGGGGAAGAAACTTCTAATTACAAAAATGATTCTAAGTAGGATAATCTAATAGAAATGTCCTAATATTAAAGAATAATAATCTGCATAAATATAACCCAAATCTTCATGAGATCCTGGTATGGGCTATCCATATACACATTAGTAAAGTACCTTCTTTACTATTAAACACCACATATATGGAGGAAAGCATGTTATCTAAAATATCTCAAAACAAATATATAACTTTGGATAGCAAGGAAAAATATCTTTAAAAACAAATAAACCAAACAAGAAACCATGACTCATACAAGATGGGTCTTATTAATCTTTAAAGGTTCATAATGTAAAAAACAGAAGAGAACATGTCATGGGTCAGAAAGTTTGTAAATTAAGGAAATCTTTTCTATCTTTCCGTTCCCTTCACATATACCAACTTTGGAAACTATGATGGTCACACCTCAATTCTCTTTTTAGCTCTCTTTTACACATAAAAATGCAATAATACTTGCAGATGCATTACACAAGAGAATCTAATCAGAAGTATTTCCTATTTTATCAAAAAATGGGTGAGAGAACAAAGCATGTCCCATCTATGTATGTCCTCTTATAGAAACTTATAATAAAAATATATATTTAAATACAATAGAGTATAAAAAATAAAGATACAGCATACGATAAATATGGATTTGGTGTATCCTTAAGTTCCTTATTACATTGCATTTATATAATATGATATTCTATCACAATCAATCAATCTTAATTTAGGAAGTAATATATCAAAATCCTAATCTAAATCTTTATAAAATCTGTTATTATATCATGAGAGAGATAGAGGAGAGAGAAACAAGACAGTTGTGGGAGGTCGTGGGTTCAATCAGTCAATAATGAAGGTGCTGCAGCCGTACGAGCAATCAGTCCAGCAGACCAACCACCGTATCTTGCTTACTTGAAACCGATTACGTTTCATATCTTGAAACGGTAAACAAACGTGTAAACTAGGGAAATAAAAGCATCTTCTGATGTTTAAACCCAACCAGAAAGCAAAACAAAATTCAACAACCGAAAGAGAGAGACTAAACCATATAGAAACAAATAACAAGTGAACCAGTCCTCACACGAAACTGTAGACACACAACTTTTATGAAACCAAGAAGCAAGCAAATTAAACCAAATTCAACAAACAAGGAAAAAAAACTATAAAGAAAACAAATAGCAGGTGAGCTATCCCACAAACCACAATGTACACACACATGCACATAAGAAGAGAAATACTATACACTTGACTTAACTACTAAGAAACAAATAACAAGTGACTAAGCCATCCCACACATACACAGATGACAAGAAGAAGATCATTGATTTACTAAGCAAAAGCAATTGAAAGTCAAACACGCACCTTTCTCATTATCCTTCCTTTTTTTTTTCTAGTTCAATTGGTGTTGAAAGTTCTTCTAAGACCAACAATGCTAATTGAGAGAGAGAGAGAGAGAGAGAGAGAGAGAGAGAGAGTTGTTTAAGATCTTGGATGATGAAAGAATTGCGTACCCTCCATGAAAGCATTTAGAGGAGTTGGATACAAAGAAGGATCCAGTAATGCAGCAGTTGCATCAGTAGTGATAGTATTTGTGTTGACAGTGCTGGTAGGGCCAGCAGTGATGAGATTATGGTGAGCTCCTCCTACTACTCCTCTTCCTGCTCCGGCAGAGGAGGATTCTCCAAAACCATAGTTAGGAGTCTGATCAAGCCCTTGATCATAGAGAACACCTTTGAACACATGTCCTCCAATGTTCACAGCCGTCTGATATGCATACTGATCTTCTGCGTCGTCCATTGAGCTGACTTTGACACAACGAAAGTGTGCTGGTAAACTCACTTCGGGTGGAAAGTTTCCAACTTCTAACCCTAAAATGAACCCGAAACAGCAAAAACGATATAGAGAAGAATTAAAATACAGATAACAGAGAAGGATTTTCTATTTCCAAACCCTAAATGAACTACAGAATGGAGAAGAATTATAACACAGAGAGAGAGAGAGAGAGAGAGAGGAGAACCTAACACTCCATGGAGTAACAAATAAAGAAAACATTACCCACTTCTAAACCCTAAATGAACTTAAACAACAAGATGAGAGGACAATTACAACAAAAAATACAGAGAGAGTGGACTGTATGTGATTCGTCATTTTTACTTACTAACAGTAGAAAAAAGAAGAAGAAAAGCTGCTTTGTGACGATGGTGGTGGTTGCTTTCATTTTCATCAAAACACGCAAACGATCTTGATTTGATCTCTCTCTCTCTCTCTCACACACACACACACCACACACACACACACACACACACACATAAAGGACTTTGTCTGAGATGAGTGAGGAGATCTTTCTCTCTTTCACACACAAACCACTGTAACCGAGGTGGTTCTCTCTCTCTCTCTCTCTCTCTCTCTCTCTCTCTCTCTCTCTTTCACACACAAACCACTGTAACCGAGGTGGCTCTCTCTCTCTCTCACACACACACACACACGCATAAAGAACTATACCTGATGTGGTGGTGTTATGGAGACGAGTGCAAGCAAGTGAAGAACCACCAGGATTCTCTCTCAGCCTTTTAACATTCTCTGCTCGGATCTGCTGTTCTTGAACAACAGCAATCTGTTGCTGTTGCTCTTGTTGTCTCTCTCTCCTTGTTGAAGCGGGAACCCAAGTACTCTTCACATGTGTCTGGCACTGAAACCCTCTACCCTTACAACAACTCCTACACCTCATATGAACACAATCCTTCTTTGCTTGGTTCCCACAATCTTGACAACTCATCCCTCCTACTCCTCCTTGCCTCATCATCATCCTCCTCACATCTGAACCGCTGATCCTTCCACCAGGGCCTTCACCTAAGGCTGATGAGTTGTAGATATCTTGCTGTTGCTGTTGGTGTTGACGTTGAAGTTGCCATAGCTCTAAACTCTTGTTGTAAGATGAGATCTGTTCGTTTCTATAAAGAAATAGGGTTTCAGGAGGGATTTGGGTGTCTGGGTTTTGTTGATTATCTCCTCCTATAGAGAACCCAGCCATTGTCTTAAACAATTAGCTGAGTAAAATCTCAATTTGGGGTGATAATCCATAGCAGAGAAGCTCAGTTTGGTGAGATGGGTTTGGAGAAATATTGAGAAAGATCTAATGAAAGCGATGATGAATTTGTTTCATAGTTTTAGAACTTGTTGAGTCGATTCAAAACTCGGCTGCCTCAAATTGATTCAATGTTAATTCAAGGTAACTCAGCCCTAACACGTTCATTTTTTGTCTTTTTTACAAGTCGAGCGAGTTAACTCGGATGCCAGTTAAATACCTCTAAAATGTATTTATATTTTGTGTTTTTGTAAATTAAATTTAAAGATATTTTTGGATGATGTTTATAATTAAAAAATTAACTAATAAAAGTATAACCCATTACTTTTTAGTTTTTATGCATTATCCAAAGAATAATTATATAAAAATATATTATTTGGTTTATTCTAAGAAAACGTAGTAATTGTGGGATTTGATACAGTCCAACAGTCGACTCAGTAGATGTTCGTGTTGAGTTTTGAAACTTTTGGGGTAATGGGGTTCGGAATTTATTCCTTCTGACTCCTTTGTGTTGTTTATTTCTTCATGAAGAATTCTGAGTTCTTATTGTTGTTTAATTAATTTCTGTGTGTTGGAGATATTAAAGAGAAGGAATTACAAATCCCTGCAACGCCGCCATGGAAACACAGCGCTTCTGCAAACTCTATTTAAGACAATAACAGAACTCTCTCTCTCTCTCATCACACGGTTGCTTTGCACACACGTGACAGAGAGCAGCTTTTTTGCTTATTGGCCCTTGCATTGCGTCCTAAACAGGCTTTCATGGGTTTCTGTCTCTCCTTCCTTTTAATGAAGATTGTTTAACTAATTAATTTTATTATTTATTACATAATTTAGAAACAATTATTTGACCCCCAAAAAAAAAAAAAAAAAAAAAAATCATCGGTTTTTGTTAACGTACATCAAATAGGGTATTTTTGGAATTAAAAAATGAGGGTAATTTTGGAAGGAAATTAAATTTTCAACGTGAACCCCACTTCACACATCTCTTACGATTGAAATGTCAAAACTGCCCTAACCATTTGAAATTACCATTTAAGTCCAACATAATAGGATTTTCAGCAGCCTAATTGAGTTTCGAACACTCTATTCCAATGGAAAGGATTTGAAAAGGAAGAAGTCGTTTTCAAGAGTTTTTTTTACACATTTTGAAGATATATGTAAAAAGTTATGAATTTTTTTTTTTTTTTTTTTTTAATTTTCTAATGAAAATTGAACAATGATGGTTCTTTAGGTTTAAAATCATCTACACGAATTGTTACGTCAAGTTTTTAGTCCATTTTTCATATTATTTTAGTCAGAAAAAAAAATGGGTGGATTTTACCAGCGTCAAGCTCACCACTTTTTATTTTCAACTTCAACATTTACAGAAAAAAAAAAAAATCTAACTCAACAATAAAAATTAGTGAGCTCAACAATAGATAGAATTGATGAGGTCAACAATAAAAAATAATTGGTGAATTCGATAATAAATAAAATTGAAGAACTTGACAATAAATAAAAAATGGTGAGTTCAACAATAAAAATGTTGAACTAGACAATAAATAAAAAGTAGTGAGTTTGATAGTGTACAAATTTTTTTTAAATCTCAACTTCATCTTTTCATTTTTTGTTATAAATCGTCAGAAAAAAAAAAAAAACATTTGAATATTCACAATTTGAAATATATCATTTCCATTAGTCAATCATGAAATAAATTAAAAAAAAAATCATTGAAAATGATTGGAATCGCCCGTTGGAAAATCTAAGTATGTGAAGAAGATGAAAAATGAGTATTTTGAGTATTTCAAAAATATTTTAACATGAAATGAGGTTAAGGGATCATTAAAAAATAAAAAAGTTTACAAATCAACTTCCTCAAAGCTAAAGGACTAATTAGAAAAAAATCCCTCCGTCAGGATCCTTTATGTAATCCCCCTTTTTCAAATTAGATGGACCTAGTAGGATTTGGTTGGACCACTTTACATTTTCAAAAAAATACATGTAATTATGTATTTCATTTTCATAAATTATAAGAATTTATTTTTATAAAATTCACGAGAGACAAATGCAGCTTCATTAATTGAACTGATTTTATTGCAAAGTTAAACCAACAATTCGACTTGGTTTTTAAAACACCTTATCATGTAGTGCAGCATTAATTAATGGATATATCTATGCAAGTGGGGTCATGATTCATTTTGTGGAATTTATTTTTAAATTTCATAATGTATATTGAGTACTTCAAGATAGTTTAGTAACTTTATTTTTCTTTAGGGACTGTACAAAATGATGGATTCTAGGCAATCATAAGACTGTTGGCTATGTCGTTAAATCGAACTCCTTCCTATATGAAAGATTTTTTCCTACACGAGAAGTCAACTTGGTATCGCATAAAGCTTGAGGTTGAGGGTAATTTTGTAAATTGGAGATGCCTTTAATACATATGAATTTGTCTTATTGATTATCAAGAATTCTGTGAAATTTTGGATTGACTTTTTTGTAAATATTTTTTTTTCCTAATTTCTAGTTGGAGAGAATTTGAATAAGTGTATCTCTCTACGCTAAGGTTCTCTAATCTTCTTTACTTTCTTTGATTTTGATTGTATTTTTTTTGTTACTCCAATCGCTCCATTTGCTTCGAGATTGAATCGACCAATTCAATATGTAATGTATTAGACTCAAAATTGATCCGATAGTTAATAAACGGGTTGCACCCTTGTCAAATATATATTTCAAGTCTTAATTTCAGGATCCAAATTCAACCCAATATCAATTAGATCAGGTCAATATAACAAAACACATTGATATAGAAAATATATAGAAACTTCATACATTTGAAAAAAATATATTATTATTATTTACATATTTTCTTACATTTGATTGGACTTTGATTCTTGTTGTATTGCAACAAAAATTAAAATTAAGAACAGTTTGTAGCATCCTCAAATTGTGTGTTCCAAATTTTACATAGTGACTTTAGGCTATGAGAAATCATCATGTAATTTTAATAATTTTCTCAGGGTTTTTACAACACGTGCTCTAAGGGCACAGGTCAAGATGCATTAAATACACCTTGAAAATCTAATTTTCTACCAAAAATACTCTCAAATTTTATTAAAACAAACATTCAAATATTTATTTCCATGGTGTATTTAATGCACTTTAACATGTGCCTTAGAGTACATGTTAACAATTATAGGGAACAAATCCTCTATGCATATTTCTCTTTTAGGTCTCGAAGCTCTTGGTTCAACGATAATTCAAACTGATAAGTGGTTAATGCTTGTAGGTCATGAGTTCGATATCCAGTACAAGCATTAATTTCTCAGGGGCCACCTGTGAGGGCACTCCCTCTCTTACCTGGTGCGTGTGATGAATGGGCATTGCATGTGCCCCAAGACGAGTCCTTGGACAAGACCATGGTCTATGGATTGAGCAAACGCCCAGATACGGGCCCGATCCTCTGTCTACAAGGATACCCAACTATAAAAAAAAGTGTTTGAAATTGAAAAATCACTAAACTCGTATATTTAAATGATTGGATGTAACTATCTTAATGATGTGGCACACCCTCAACCATTGATAATAGTTACAAAGAACTATAAGAGAAATATGCTACAGAGGATTTGCTCCCTTTTTTTATAGGCCTTAAAGTTGATACCGTATGAAGATTCTTTGAAAAATCATCATTTAAAGTAGTGAAGTAAAAGACGACAATTTTCTCAAAATTGATACACCATTTTTTGGGTATATTCTCCAAAACAGTCCCTAATTGCAATTTTTGGTCTAGTCAAATTGAAACTAAATATGTAAAATAGATTACATATTTTCTTATATTTTATCTTATATGGACCTCATCCCATCAAGAAATGGTCGATCTAGAACTGACCCTATAGTTCATCAAATCGGTCCCTATCAAAACCCAAGTCCTCGAACTAGATTCTAAGTTATCACATCAAAAGTTATGGAATTTTAAATTTGACCCAACTCCTCCCCTTTAAGGAAGAATGTTGACTAATTTATATTTTTATAGATATGTCCATCAGAATTAAAGGGTGATTTATGCATCTCCCTGATCCGTCCATGTTTCGATCAATATTTGATACAGCCTTATGTTCATATCGTCGACCTCGGTGTACTTTGAACATAAAATAGCGTAAAGGCCATTATCTTTGATATTAGATAAAAATCATTGATTTTTTTCTTTTTACGTAAAGAAAATTACTTTTAACCTATTCAACCTCATCTTCTATCCTTAGTCCTCGGCCTCTAGTACACCACTTTTTCTAAAATCTCTATCTTGATCTTGACGTTTGAAGGAGATAGAATAGGCTCATAATGTTCAAGATGCGTGTGAAAAACTTTATATTAGAGGTTGAAGGTGACTAGTTTTGGGTTAAAAAGAAAAGAAAAGCAAAAAGTTACGGGATAACTGAAGGTACAAGCATTTATGCCATTTTCTGTTAGCCTCTAAAAGAAGATTGAGGTCAAGGAGTATTTTGCCAAATAGAAAAGACAAACAGGCATATCTCAAATATTTACCAAAATTTGAAGTGGTATGTAAAAATTACCCCAATTAAATTGAAAAAAAAAAAGAAAAGAAAAGAAAGAGAGATAATAAATAATAATTGAATAAACATGACTTTTTTTTACAGGCAAAATGAACACAAAACTTTGTATAAAAAAAAAGAGTAATTGAGGAATTGAAGATGTTGCTCACAAATATTCCTCTCTTGTATTAATAGGGCAAAATACTGTTGTGAGAGACATTGTTTTTGCCCTCAAATTTGACTCCACCTATCTTCAAGTGAAATATATTTTTGCTCATAGAAAAGTCAATCCTAAATTTCGCAGAATTTTAGACCTACCAATTGTACGAACCTACACTATGTGAAAATTGAAAAATTCGACAGAAAAAATTGGCGGGCTAAGGCCCACAAATTTTAAAAAATAAAATTTGACGGTCTAGCACCATTGAAATTCTAGATATTCTTAGATTTGATGGTTAAGAGCTGTCAAATTTCTCCCATCCTTCATTAATTTGACAGTTTCGGATTGTCTAAAAAAAAAAATTGACAATGAAATATTTGAACTCTTTGTCTGTCAAATTTGAACTTTTTTCACATTGTGCTGTGTATTAAGGCATCTCCAATTTACAAAACTACCCATGATAGATTTTTGGGGATTGGTCAATTGGGATTCACTGAAATCCCATATTGATTTTTCATCGTGCTGAAAATGCCTAGTTGGTGATTTCTACACATTGGATTTTAGCATTCTCACAAACGATTAATTTGGAGACTTAATTTTTATAGGTCAGGATCAAGTCACTTAAGAAAAAATACGAAATTTTGATTGTTAAATTATAAATCCTACTTTCTAGGTAAATTATGTATCTCAAGGATATATCATGATTTTAAAGATACATCTTGACCTTTAGATTTAATGTTTAATTGATAGACACTTTTTTGTTTTTCATAACTCTCAAAAGACATTAACCCAATATTTGCAATTGGTTGTAATTTATATTGAAATCAATTAGATCCAACTGTTAGAAATCATTATTAAGGTTGATATTTTGTGTGGTGGTCAACCACAGGATATTCTAAAGTTAGTGGGGGAGTGAGAGTGCGCCATATGGCAAAATTTATAATGATGAAGAGTTTGAAGAGTTATATTTCATCAGTTTTTAAACTAGGGTATCTAAATAATATATCAAAATACAAAGAGATAGGTCAAATTATTATTACCCAAACTATGTAACTTATTTATCATGAAAATAAAAAAGTACCTATATTACCCAAACTATGGTAATGATGAAGAGGTTGAAAGTGGTATATGTCGTCAATTTTAAAATTAGGGCATCTCAATAATATCTCAAAACACAAAGAGATAGGTCAAATTATTATCGAAACTAGGGTAACTTATTTTTCATGAAATAAACAATTATATTAACTTATAATGGTTATTGATATGAAAATGATAATATACCTATTATAAGTTTATATGATTAAGCATATTAAATGCATTACAACTGGAAGTTTAATAATAATAATAATAAGTATTGCAAATGGTGGTTTCGATGATTCTTATGAGGGCTAGTTGATATCAATGCTATGAAGGTGTTAATGCTGACCTAGATGCTTGAGGATTTAATCAGATCAACAGAAAAAAATACCAAAATTTTCCTTTTCCTTGACATGTGACGGGATGGTGGTATCAATAAAACAACTAGGCTAAGATTGATGTGGCTTATCCAACCTAAGATCGAGTTTCAATGGCCCTGAAAGAGGGGAGAGATATCCAATCCCACCACGTAAAAGAGATGGGATTGGACTTCATACTTTCAACAAAACACCTTACTTTATCTTTTTAACTTTGTATCTTTCCTTTTTATTTTATTTTTTTATTTTTATCATCTTCTGAATCTTCTCTCCAACTTCATCCTAAATTAGTATTATTTTTTAAACTCTTTGATTGTTCAATGCAAAACGATGAAACAACCATTGACTTCATTTAAATAAAAGTCAAAATTACTATTAACGAAAGAGTCGTGTTGAAGTGACATTGAAATTTACATCGTTTACACATTGCTGATGTGTAGGTGCCCATAGAACAATAGTTACTTTTCACTCTTATCTCAAGAAAAAGCATCCATGGTGCCGCACACATATTCACGTCAACGATGCAAATTTCAATGTCACTTCAGCCTTTTCCTTAAGGAAATACTATGCCACAATGACTTTATCCACAATTACATTTCTTGATTATTTCTAGTTTGATTCGAAATGAATTATCTTTGTTTTAGTCAATTTTTTTTTGGTTAGGCACGTAACTCGATTAAAATAAAAATAAAAACATTTTTAATTCATCTAATTTGGATCACGTGATACAGAATGAATGGATGCATGTATATTTGATTTCAAATGAAAATACACTAAGGGTATGTTTGATTGCATGGAAAGTCACTTTCCCTGGAATTTGAAATCCATGGAAATTTAGTTGTGGAAAATAGGTAGGGTTGGAAAATTAAATTCCATTGTTTGATTTCACTTGGATAAAATCATGGAAAAATATGAGAAAAAAGAAGAAGAGGAGAAGGAGGAAGAAGATGAGAGGAGGGGGAGAGGAAGAAGAAGATGACGAGGAAGAAGGAGGGGGGAGGATGTGGCGATGAAGGTGGCGGCGACGACAGCGACAGCGGCGACAACTGCGACGGTGGCTACGGCGACGATGGTGGCGACGGAGGTAAGTGAGGAAGATGGGGGGAGAACGTGGTGGTGGTGGTGGCGGAGGAGGTGAGGGATGGAGAAGAAGGAGAAGAAGAGAGAGAGAGAAGGTAGTCGGAGACGGAGCCGACGGCGACAGTGATGGTGACGACGACGGCGAGGTTAGTGTAATGGTGGTGGTGGTGGTAGTAGGGAAGAATTGAGGATGGAAAATATGGGTGAATTTCATTTTCCCACCCATATGGGTGGGAAAGTGAAATTCATGATTTAGTGGACTTTTTGAATGGGGTGAAAAATAAATTTCCATTTCCATGTGTAATCAAACACTTGAAAAATGTCATTTTCCATGGAAATTGATTTTCCACCCTATTTTCCATGTGCAATCAAACATACCCTAATAGTTGAATAATTAATAATCCTTTGTCATATTGATCTGATCAGCCATTTTTCTTTTTTTTTTTCTTTCACACAAACATTTATCCATGCCAAAATTTTGTTTGAAATATAGAAAAATAAATATATTTTATATTATAATTTAATAACAAATACGGAGCCGATCGGACCTGGGATCCCGCCCAATAAAGTACGGATTTGAACGTGAGTTCGTAAAGCGTGCCCCATTCTCTCAAAGTCTCAACCACATTCAAACTTTTTTAATTATTAATAAATAATTAACGAATTTCATGGCAAAACATCAATCATTTTATTAATTATTTATTAAAATTATGGTTAGAAACCCAACGCCTAGCGTAACTGCAGCCCCGTATTTCCTTCAGTCCTTCGTACGCATAATCCATGTCTAATCTACACCGTTGACTTACTTTAGAAGAAGCACAAATTACAATATGATTAGTAATCCAACGGTCTTGATTTGAGATGATATCGTCCTTGGTCCTTGGGAGTATGATATCATTTGGGGATGTGAGAAAGAAAGAAAGAAAAGTGTGGGTGTGAGGGAAGAAGATGAAAACGATACGATCTTTCTCTATCGAAGTTGTTATGGGTTGGTGGGTATTTCTAGGAAAATGTGGGTAGAGAATATATAATATAGAATGCATGTAAGATAATAGGGTACGTAAAAAAATAATTAGGGTTTAAGGTGTGGAGAAAGAATGATGTGTGCGACTCCCAATGTTTGTGTCTCTTGTCTGTCATTCTCGAGCCCAGTGTTGCTTCCTCTGTTGACTATTTGTTTCTTTTTTTTATATTCTCTAATAATTAAAATTTTAAAAATAAAGAAAAAAAAGAAAAGAGATACGAATCGAAGGATACGCCTTTCTTTCTCTGAGTTGACTCGTCGCTCGTTTCATTTGGATTTTAAAATGACTCAGCGTTAGACCTTGTTTGAGTTTATTCACACATCAATAATTTTTTTTTAAAATGGTCCAACTCAAGAATAAAAACTACGGCCGACTGATTGCACACCACTAAGTAGTTGGTTGCACTTCATTCTCATGACTTAGCTCTTCTCTACTTGTGTAATTGTAAACTTGCTTGTATTTTTTTTTACCATAAGCATTAGAAATATGCTCGAAAAACAAAATCAAGGAATTGCAATATTTTTATTTTTATGGCAACTATTCAAATGGAGTGCAAATGAAAATTTTTAAGTAATAGAGCACAATTGGTAGAGAGTGGTGTGCAACTCAATCCCTAAAAAATATTGAACTCGACGATAAAAATTGTGCGCTCAACATTGTAGATATGATCTAGATTTTTTTCTTTTACCATTTTTTTTATCTTGATACTAGATAGATCTTTTCTAAATACATAAAATGCATTTATTATAGTTGCAAAACAAAGAATTCCAACTTTAAAAATTCTTTTCATCATTTTTTATTACAAATTATTAACAGAATCTTCAAAATTTAAAAAATTCCAACTTTGTTCGTCATTTTTTGTTAGAAATTATCAAAAAGTACATCTAAATATTCACATTTAGGATTACATCATTTGTCATTCATGGTAACAAAAAATTTGAAATGATTATAATTGCCGTTGAAATATTGAATATTTGAATATGAGAAAAGGGTAATTTAGATACTACATAAATATTATTAAGAGATAAGGTTAAGCGACTATTAAGAAAGAAAAAAAAAATACTAAATGAAAAATTAAGTGACGGCCTATTTAGATAGAACCCCTCACCAAAAGTCTATTAACTAATTTTTCCATTTATTTTACTTATAACTTATGTATTGGGATGATACTAAATAGTTAAATGAATATTAATCAATGCCTTAGTTAGAAATTAATGTATTTCATAGCAAACTTTGAATCTAAAGTGAATGTAGAGGCTTTGTATTTTATCTTCCCTTCACAGAAACATTTATCTATATTCTCTGTTTCTTTCATGGTTTCAAAACTTGGTTTGATGTTCGTCTCGGATGAGTCAACTCTTCTCGGATAAGATTAACCAATAAAAGTTTGTTTAAAATTATTTATTCATATGTATTTATAGAAAAATACTTATATATTTTTGTATAGAACTAGATATATTAGAAGGAAAAAAATTTGACGTAAAATTATATTTTATTTAGATAATATGTATTTAAATTCTAAAAAATAATTATTTTAATTAAAACACAAAATCCTAGTTGTCTCGTCCGAGTCATCTCATTTATTTTGCAAGATTTCGCATAATTGAAAAACTACATCTACCTGTCTCAATCATCTCATGTATCTCACGAGATTTCGCACTTGAGAAGCCACATCATGGAAAATATTGAGATAACATGCCCGAGTCATCTCGATCTCATATAAGATTTGAAAACCATGATTCAATCTCAATCTCAACCATAGTCACCAAGTTGGAATACAAGTTTAAAACAGTAAGGGAAAACTTCAGAATAAAAAAAAGGGTAAAAATGATAAATATAAAAAAATAAAAAATATATACATAATGAAAATATTATATATATAATATTAGATATTTATTCTAAGGTCTCAATATATTTTTGAATAAAAAAATACTATCAATATTCACGCGTGATAATATGATTTCAAACATAACTATGCATTTTATGATGAAAAAAGTCCAACCATTAATGTACCTTTTGAGAAAAATAACATATTATTGAAAATCTTAAAAATCATAATATTAAGACATCATCATAAAATCTCCCGTTAAATAATATTTATGAATTAAATCACAAAAAATTATAAGACCATAGAAATTAACCATAGGCACACAAAAAAATTGGTTCTTATTTTTTTTTTCTATTTAAAATAATGTGTTTAAAACATTAAAAAAAACATGTTTAAAACGTAATTAAAAAAAAAAAAAAACTTGTGTTTTTTCATTGTTTTAATCGTTAGAGGTACAAAACGTGTTTTAAGTGAGACTTAAATAATTTATTTTTTTTAGAAAAAAAAAATTGGAGTTTTTGTTGTACCATCTCGACTACAAACTAAGACCCACTCACCCTCCAAATCTTAATTTTATAATATATTTTTTTCTGAAAAGTTTGATTTTTTTGTACAGCTGTATTCATATTGGTAGCAACTATCAAGTTAGGAAATTTGTTTTTTTTCCCTCTCTTTTTCTTTTAATAGCCTATCTTATTGTATACACAATTAATATTAGACAACATGTATTTGTATTTTGTAGGGACGGTTTAATTCCAAAGGCCTCGTACTTAGGACCAAAAGTTATGTCTTAGTTGATTCTGATTTGGAAAATGTTGAAATGACAAAAAGTATGTACTGCAATTCTCACAAGTCTGACGTGGAATTTGCATATAATCATAGATGTTTTTTCTCACGATACAAGTAAAAATCATCTACGGTTATATATGCATGTCCACATCAGAATTGTGAGAATCACAATAAATCCTGTGTCACCCCCGGAACAACTCTTTTGATTTTAAGTATATTTGGAACCGAACCGAAACTATCCCATTGACAACCCTAGTGCCAGAGAAGATGTAAAATCTAACATCACTAGAAACACGATTATGTTGCTTCCTTTAAAACAAGGTCATGTTTCCTTCTAAGCAGCCCATACCGTTGGGCCCACCAACAACATGAATGGTGAAATCGTCTCTCGCTATATGTAAGAATAAAACAACTCGTTAGCATGATTAGTAAATATAAATATATATATATATATATATGAGAGGAGAGTACCAAAAAATGATCAAACCAATAGGTTAAGTCACCAATCAAGCTGATTATTTGTGTAAAATTAGATGAAAGATTCATTTGTAGGGTTAGTGGGTCCAAAAACCATTCTAAATGACTTTTGAAGATGGTGACATAAAGCATTATGAGGGGAACCAAAAATTCACGCTTCAAGTAATAAGTTAGCTTAAAGGTCCTTTGCGTATATCACAACGTGAAAAAAATCTATATTTGATGGACCAGGCGTCAAATTTTTCATTGTCAATTTATTTTTTTCAACGAACCGAAACTATTAAATTAATGGAGGATAGGAGAAATTTGATGACTCTAAGCCGTCGAATTGGGATCATCAAAAATTTCAACTGGCATAGACCGTCAAAATTCACCTTCTAAAATTTGTGGGCTTTGGCCTGTCGAATTTTCTTGTCAAAATTTTCAATTTTCACATAGTGTATGTGGAATCCTATATGGGTTAGAAGTTTCGGAATGAACTGATTTTGTTGAGGGTGATATCCTACGATAAAGATAACCTCACAAAAAATCGGCTAATTCCAAAACTTCTAACCCATATAAGACAAAAAGCGTGGGTATTTTAGTGGTATATATATATATATATATAGGTCCCATTCGACAATCAACACCTTAGTCCTATATGAGTTAGAAGTTTCTTAATGGGCTGATTTTGTTTTAGGATGATCTTTATGGTGAGGAGATCATCCTCATAAATCAACTCAATTCGAAACTTTTAAGCCATATAGGACACATTTTAGCTCCCAATGTTGGGAGTCGAACACTACCCTACATATATATATATATATATGATTCATGACCACTTGTCTCATGAAAAAACACATGATTCCAACCGTTTAAACACAAAATTTAGTGTGACTGAGATTTATCCTCGAGATAAGTATCTTCGAGATATGTGTTATCAAGATACACATGAATCTCAATTATTGACTTTTATATCTAAACGATTGGGATCATGTGTTTTCTCATGAGTCATTCTTCATGAGTTACCAAACCCCCATATATATTCATATAAAATATAAAAAATAATTATATGACTCACAGGTGCTATAGTTCGGATAAATCTCTTATCAGTTACAATTTTGTGAGATAAACCTCCCATGAATTATAATTTTGTGGGATAACCTCTCATCAATCTATAATTTTGTAAGGCCCACTTTATTTTCTTTACTCTTCATCCCCTTTAACTTTTATATATTTTCACTTTTATCCCTTAAATGTATTTTATTATTTTTTATGTTTTACCCCTTTAATCTTAATTTTTTTAAGAATGCCCCTCCAATTTTTTTTTTCTTCTTTTACCCCTTAACTCGAAAGAGGATATTGCCTGTTTTGTAAGCACAGTCAAACTCTAGTCAATATGATAAGACACAACTACATAGCCTACTTTGCCACAGTTGTGTGAGAGATAAATGCCTCATCCATTATAATTTTGTGTGGGACAAACTTCTCATCTAATTACACCTCCCATTTCAATTTTTTTTCTTCTCTTCCTCCAACTCCCACCTATAATGTGAAAAAAATTCAAATTTGACGACCTTGGATTGTCAAATTTCATAAAATTTGACGAACCAAGAGGTCAAATTGGCGTCGAATTTTTTATTATCAATTTTTTTTTTCGACTGACTGAATTTGTCAAATTAATGAAGGATGAGAGAAATTTAACAGCTTTAAGCCATCAAATCTAGGAATATCAAGAATTTCAACGATCCTAGACCGTCAAAATTCGATTTCTAAAATTCGTGGGTCTTGACCCGTCAATTTTTTCTATAGAATTTTTCAATTTTCACGTAGTGACCCTCACTCCCACCCCCTTCTCTTTTTCAATAATACTCCTCTAACTTTATTATTTTTTTTCTTTTACCCTTTTAACCTCAAAATCTAATAATACTCCTCTAATTTTATTATTTTTCCCCTTTTACCCCCTTAACCTCAAAAAGGATGTATAAGCATGAATAAATTATAGTTTATATATAAATTAAAACATATCTTTTACAAATATAATTAGAGAATGTGGAGTAGAAGTGGTTTGATGCCTAAATTGGGAATCCCACAAATGTCCTAAACTTTACATTTAAATGTAAACATAATATTATGGGGATTTTTTTAGTCAAAAATAAGTAAAAGTATAATCCGATGATCCCTATAATCATGGTAGTTCATTTTCAAAAATATCCTTTTTGTGTTATCTTCAAAATCCCTTTAATTAATATTTCAAATTACAAATGGCTCTTAATGTACATGTGCGTTAGCACACGTCACCTACTAGTTAATAATAAATTTACTTTCCTCTCTAATCATTTTTTCAAGGATGATGGAGATTAAACCTTTATTTTGATGGAAAACAATATCAACTCCTTTTGGAACGTGCTTGAATTTATTTCTTAAAAAAAAAAACCTCGATTTGGTTTGGTATTCATATGCATTAATGTAATAGTGCATACCCATCAAGAAGAGAGAATATATAGAAGAAAAGAAAAAAAAAAAAAGAATGATGTGACACATGTATTTTATGGGTAAACTGTAGTTGAACCGGCAACTTCAAAGTTCCTTTGTACTGTGCCAAACCAACTGAGCCATGGGTCCAAGCCCACTCATACACATACATAAAATATATTTACTAGATTTAGGTTTCTCTTACTTAAGGTAAACAAGAAACAAACCCCGAACTGTTATGGCTCAAGTTACACACACAAGTATAGATCTTTTATGGGGGGACAATGAGAAGACCTCAACCCAAGGCACTACCACATATTTAGGGGTATTGAACCAATCCATGGCTTCCCACATGGGAGGGTTCCCATCAAGCCACCGTCCAAAAATGTATTATGTGTCATATCAAAGGTCATATACATCACGATTAGTTGATTCCTGTTGAAAGAGTAATTTGTCCAATATTGTTAATTGATTATAGGAGAAATTTTCATCATCATCATCATCATCTTTTTACACCTTATTCCAAACATTAGGTTTAAAAGCATGAACCTTATTATGTCACTAATTCTACTTTATCTTATGTCATTTTCAGTTAGAATCTTTATCTTCATATTTTTCTTATCATCTTCATTTATGTTTTTTTTTTACAATCATCTTAATTTTTAGATCCCTCAACTTGTACCATTAGTATTATTATTGATCTTCTTGATATATTTCTAAACCATTTCGTAAATACTTTATTTTATTTTATCTTACGCTAGGAATATAAACTAGACTTGAACTCCACAACTAATCTTGTCACTTATCCATCTCAATATCCTTTTCTCTTGCATCTGTGCTTAATACAATTAAAAATGCTCAACTAACCCAACTAACAATACCTATTTCAGTAAGTTTTGTGATCACCTGCCACCAACATACATAAAAATATTTACGAGGATTAGGTTACCTTACAACAAGAATATAATACATATGAAAACAAGGAATGACCACCCAATTGTACATCGTTGCTCATGCTCGTTGGAAGGCAACAATGAGAGGAGCATCAAACAAATTAAATGACTCTGCATGAGCTTAGGGGAAAAAAGAGAGCTCAAATGAGGCCTTAACTTGGATCGAAAGTATGTTGCAATTCTAAATACCCACCAAGGGTTAGTTGAGATGGTAAGAGTAATTGGGTTTGCTCCATAGGTTGTGCCTTCGAATCTCTATATGCCCCTTGATTAAAATTAATGTGCAAGGGTTGTGGGTGCATGATCAATGCACATGCTCAAGGAATGGTCCTACTTCATAAGGGGTGGGGACACGCTGAGTCACTGAAAGAAAAATCTAATAGCTTATACCAAATATTAGGGTTGATAGTATGAATCCCATTATGCTAGAATATCTTATCTTGTATCATATCTTGTCAGTCAAACTACCTGCATTCATATTTTTCTTACTGCCTCCATTTATATTCATTTCGTCATTTTTTTCTTATATTTTAGATTCTTTGACTTGCAAAGAGTGTTCATTATCACTATGTATTATGATTATTACCAATTTTTTTTTTAAATAATCACATTTATAATTAGGCGAGTGTTAAAGACACCTAACAATTTAGCTGGGGCACCCACACCATAGCTAAAGTTTTTTGTCCTATATGACTTAGAAGTTTCAAAATGAGTTGATTTTTGGTGAGGATGATCTCTATGGTGAGGAGATCATCCTCACTAAAAATCAGCACATTTTGACATTTTAACCCTGTCTAAAGTTGTTTACAAAAAAAATAAACGGTCCATGATTCTTTAACTTATTTTGATAGGGTTAGAAGTTTTGGAATTGCCTGATTTTTGGAGAGGATGATCTCCTCACCATAGAGATCATCATCCTCACAAAAAATCAAGTTATTCCAAGACTTCTAACCCTTATAGGATAAAAAACTTTGGCCATGGCATTTGCCCTAGCAAAATTGGTAGACACTTTAGTACTCACCTTATAATTGTTTTTTTTTTTTAACAATCAGAATTCCTTCAACCCCTATTGTAGGATATATAAAAAATTTAAATTGAAGAGAACAAAAAAATGAGATAATCAAGAACAATCATAAATACAAATGGGTCACGATCCGAAGACACGTAAAGCTACTCATAAAGCTACAACGTGTTTTGTCCATAAAAGACAAAACATGTTATAGCTTTATGAGCAAAACACGTTGTAACTTTATGAGTAACTTTGTGTCTACGGATCTTGACCCTATAAAAATTTATGTCAAAAATCCAAAATATGTACAAAATTCATTGCACCACTTACTAAGCCGAAAAGAGAAATACAAAACTTTCTCCAACAGCTCAACCCAAGGAAGGTGTAGCTTGATGAACAGTGCATCTTAATATTTAAACCAACACTATCAGACTCCACAAAATATAATATATCCACATACATCTCTACTACAATATTAATTATAACTAAGAAATATTGAATTAATCCAACTAGCACTCCTTTTAAATCTTATGATCAGGTGCAGATGCTGGTGCCACCTGTTGAGTTTGTTACCCTCTTTTATTGATCTTTTAGCTCTCTAACATTCAAGCAATTACACAACAAACAAGAATATTAAAAAGATTAAATTAGGAGAAAAAAAATGAATATTAAAGATTCAAGATTGACGACATACTTGTCGAGTACCAAGTCTAAGATAGAATAGAATAGGATAGAAAATATAAAATCTTATTCCTTAATGTTCTCGATTCAATGATTCCAAGAGCTCTCAATGTATTTAGATCCTGCAACCAAAGATTAGAAACTTATGGTGCTCTGCCCACACTATACACACATGTTCCAAAATCGATGAAATTCATAAACTAGAAGAAAAAAAAAGTGTGTACGGATGGGACGGTCGTCACTTAAATAGATTATTTGATCTTCTAAATCTGTACATAATCAAATTAGATAGAATCCTAATGGGAGTATATCACTCTCTTTAAATCACATATCCCACGAAGTCGAAAATTCAGTGTGTGTTTGGTAACATTTCTAAAGTCTGAATGGAGGTAATCCACCTTTAAAATTCATACTTTAGAAGCTTTAATCTTGTTTGTTTCGTTTCAAATTTCAAATTTCAAAATCGAAATCCAGAAGTTTTGAACTAGCAATGGGGGATGTTGGATGACCAGAAGTTTTGAACCAGAAATCAAAAATAATTTTAGACTTCAAAAGTGTAACCAAACATACCCTTGATCGTTTTATCGTCTTTCTAATTTTGTTCTTTATCTGTGATGCAAAGATTATAGAAGAAGAGTACACAAAGACCACTGATTGGATTGATCAAAAGAAGACCCAAAGAAAGGGTAAACATGTAACCAACTTCAAGTAGATTTGGTTCTTTGGGTCTATAAATTAACGAATGTAATACTTTAGAAGGCCCATTTTGATTAATAAAATTTATTTTCTTAGGGAATTTTCTCATTTTTTTTAATTGCTTGGCATTCTTTGTGAATCAACAGCATGATGCCTAATTGTTTAGTATTTTTTTGAGAATCAACAAACCAATTAAAAGATTGTTCTTTGACCCACATCAATCTGTTTAAGCGACTTGTCAATCCTTTTAGAAAATTCAATTTGATTGGATTATAAAAGAAATAATATAAAAATATTAACCACAGTTTTAAGCAAAATATTCATTTGAAATAAAAATTTCCAACCTATCAACAATTATAATATTGACATAATCTCAACATATAAAGCGGCACAAAATAGCACCCTAAGGAACGATAAATTAGAGGAAAAATTATTTGAAGGACCTTCATGGAAGGTTTTCTTTCTAAATAATCCCTAAGTTTTCAATGGTAGCTTGGAAGGATATTCAGTAAACTTTTTCTTTCTAAATGGTCTCTGGATCTCATCTCCCACATTTCTCATGATTGAATGTCTTAACCGTTCGAACTCATTGTTTTCATCCAAAAAATGAATTTTTTGACATGTCAATCGAGTATCAAAGGCTCCATTCCGTCGGAAAGGATTTAAGAAAGAAGAAGCAGCTATTTTCAAGGGTTTTTTCATTTTTTAGTCAATCTTTTTGTGTATTTTAATCGAAAAAACTTGAAAATTTAAAATGAGTAGGTTTTACCAGTGTCAAGTTCACCACTTTTTTATTAAAAAAGTGACAAACTCGACACTACATAATAATAAAAAAAGCTTTGAATTTGACAGTAAAAATTATGAACTCGATAGTACAAGAGACCATTAAGAAAGAAAAAATTTACTAAATGACCTATTAAGTTATAGCGAAAACTTAGGGACTATTTATTTAGAAAGAAACCCTTCCTACCATGAGGGTCCTTCAAGTAATCTTCCCTAAATTAGATAAACATGAAAGTGGGCCCTCACATAAAGATGAGGTATCATATCACATGGTGTCCAAAATGATTATCGAAACTCACTTTCTTTTTATCTTTTTTCTGTGGCAGCATGTATTATAGAATTATGTACACAACAAAACTAATACTCTGTTATATGAGTCTGTCATCATTTCTATATTATCTCAATGAAAGAAGTAAACACCACAATGCACCCTCTCCCGGATTTTCTACCTATCTCTGTCCATCATGAAAGCGATCCACCGCCCAAAATAGTGAGATGAGGTCACACCACACAGAAGAGAGAGAGAGTGAGAGAGAGACTTCAATTTAATTATGAATAAATCTTGTTGACCTCTTTTATATCACAAAAGACCATGATGAATAAGATTATGTTTCAAATCCTTTCTAATTGATTCCATTTGATTGAATTTATTAGGTCAGTTGGAGAACTCAATTGAGTCAATTTGAAAAATTAACAAGTTAAATTAGAAATTCAGCATAAAAAATATTTTAAATATAATTTTAGATTTTAAAACATTTTAATATAAGAAATGCTGACGTTTAAGATCTTGTGAGGGGGAGTTAGCGTCATCGACAAATCTGAATTTTTTATTAAATACCCTTGAAATAAATTTATTATTTTGTTTGTCAATACAAAAAATAAGCATATATTTTATATTTTTGTACAATAAATATTTTTATAAAAATTTTATTGCAATTTTTTATATTTACAAAAAATATCATTATACATACATTAAAATACGTTTATTTTCTCATTGAAAAAAAAATAAAAAGTCATGAATTTCAAGAATATTTTTTAATAACTAAAGTTGTGGAGTTGCTAACTTTTCCATGAAGCATTGGACAATAGTCATCCAATTTTAGAAGATTGGTAAAAACTTCTACGATCTAATTAATGACCAAAAATCAGTGATTGGGTTGATTTTGAATTTTAGATCTATAGAATGATGGTCCTATGGGTGTCAATTGAGTCCATTAGCCCAGCATGCCCAATAAAACAAGAGTTAGGACCTTTCATATTGAACACGCAAAAGTAGGGTTAAGCTGGAAATCAGCCTGGCCCGCCCCTCTATTATATCTTATAGTAATGTTCATAATATATTTAATAGATTATTATTTTTCCAATTCAACTTAAATAAAAAGAAAAAAAAAAGTGTATTGTGTAATTACGGTTTAACTATCATATATAATCATTATAGGTTAATAAGGTATTAATTCAAATTCAAGTAGATAATCTTTAGACACAAAAAATAAAAAATTATTTGAAAAGTATACTTTTTTTTTTATTATTTAAAATATTGAATTCTTATAATTTTATTTTTTCTGAACGAAGATCTAGTCAAACCCGAACCTATAAAGACCAAGTTAGGGTATAGGGCTGCAACCTGGGTAGGTTGGAGGGTAAACCCAAGTAGTAAAACCCTCAACTCAAGTTAGATAATTTTGGGAGCTCTTTGAGTACCCTAATTTCATTTTAATTATTAAATAAATTTTATATAATATCAAAAGAAATCACTAGAAAAGAAAATCACATAAACCACCAAATCCATCATTAAGAGAATATTTAAACAAATTATACTTAATCAAAGGTCACATTAATAATATCCAACTGAACACAAACCATGATAACAAGATGGAATAAAAAAGTTAAATTTCAAAAAAAAAAAAAAAAACATAATTACTATAAAAATATTTGCATATTAGTATATAGGTATCTGGTTTGGGTTGAGTCAGCTTGTAGAACCCTCAATCTGAGCTCAGTCCAAATTGAGATCGTGTTGAAATATTCTAACCCAAACTCAATTCATTTTCTACATAAGTCAGCCCAGACTTGCCCATTAATTGGGGGGTCGAGATCGGGTCAGTCCGCCTAGGTTGCAGCCCTAGTCTAACTAGATCACGCATCTTTAAGACTCGGTTAATGCTCAACCAAGTCCGGCCGAACCTGCCCATAACCGTCCTGGATGGGTCTAAAATCCATGAGGTCAATAGGCCTGAAAAAGTGATCCAGATGGCATTATGAGACTTGTGGTTATGGGGGTATCCAATGCCAACTTGGTTAAAAAATATCTCATAAACAAGTCATGTTATCTCGTGTCAAAAGGGGATCTTTTATGCTAATATAGGAGTTATATGGGGCTTCTAAAAAATATTTGAATTGCAAAGAGGGGCTCTGCCGATCTTTTTCCTCCAAACATCAATAATGTAGTCTGTACTGTTCCTATTGTTGTGATCTGATGTATGTCACGTCCTGGGAATCTCAAATGCCACACCTTTCGGCTTTCACTATTGCTCTAACTTTATGGATAATTATAACTGGGTCCCCGAATTTGTGACATTAAAATAGTATCTTATAAACCATAACTTTAATCTATATTTCTCTAAAGTAATCACAGCTCTTATGGTTGCTCTAACTTTATGGATAATTTACACCAGAGGTCTAGAAATTTGAGACATTAACAACTTTTTTAATTCTAGATAGCCTTTGTATCGATAAAGAAGATTTGTTTATCTGACTCCTAATTTTGAAGTGGTTGTTATATTTAATTTATTATTTTTTTTTTTTTTCTAATTGTTGAATCTCAATTCTAAATTATACTTGATTTGTATTCTTGTTGTATATTATTAAATTGCTAATTAGTTATTCAACCATAGACAGGATAATTATTATAACTTGATTATGCCAATTAAAGGTTTTCAATCTCCTTTATCCTCACATTCAAAAATTATATCGAGATGAGTCAGACGAATCATTTTGATAGCAGAATATCATATGAGATGACAGTTTATATATATTGTAGATCAGAAAGAAGAAGAATGATCTTATTCATGAAGAGTCACCTCCATCTTATACAATTTTAAACGAGAAATTCTACCAATACACCAACTACTAGATTTCAAGAAGATTGGTGTATTGTAAGTAAAAGTTGGTATGCCAATATAATCTCTCTTTTTAAAGAGGGTTGCTATTGGCACCTCAACTTTTACTCATTACACTCCAATTAAAAATAAAGAAGATAAGTGAATGATTGAAAATAAGAAAAAGTTGGAATGCCAATAGAAGCTCATTCGATTTTTACTTTATATATACTAAATTTCTGTTTTTTGGGTTTACGACTTTACATGAGTCTAATTATAATTATAAACAACTATTGAAATTATTTGAACGAGTTTTATGGTGTTATGTAATGTTGAGATTATAACATGGACCAAACCTTTAACTTATAATGTTTGAAGAGTGTGTTTATAACCTTTAATTAGGGTTGTGTTGAATAATTAAAGAAATTGGAATGTAATAAGTAAAAGTTGGGATGTCAATAGAAGTTCTCTTTTAAAATCATGGGCTAATGAGCCAATCACTTTGTAGCTAGACTGTATTAATAAACTATGGGTTTAATTCTCTTTGTACTTTTTATTGATGTGTTAGTTGTTATTTGTCTTCATGTCTTATAAAGGTAATAACTCACATGCCTACATCTCTTTTGGCACCATAGGAACCTACCTAGTCATCCATTTCATAATGAAAGCTTCTAAGTCCTCTTGAAACTGATTTCTCTGTCAACTTGGAGATTGACAAACCCTAAACCTAAATCCTAAGAAATAATGGCTCCTTATATATGTATCTTATCTTACAATTGATGATGGAACATGACTATGATTACCAAGCTAAGAAGATCAATATGGAGAAACAGAACCCATTAGCTTTAAAGTGAAGTAGAAAACAAAACTAAAGTAGCAATTAACATTTTTAAGGTGGTCCTTTAATCATTGGGCCCACCTGAAATCCCCACCAATCAAATCACTGTCTGATTGGCATTTAGCATAGAAGATTTTATTGTGTCATTTTATATATCCTCCATGTACACCACTTAGAAGAGATTTGAGGCTGTAGAGTTTAAAAACTCTCCACCTTCCCATGTTTCTTCATTTAGGGAAACAAAATATATCTATTATATCTCTAGTTGTCTAGTATATGATTCCAACAATGGCAACATAAATCCTATTAGGTTTAAAACCATAAAGTCTTGCTTAGCCATTTCAAAAAGAACTAAAAAAAACAAGAAACCTATTAGAATTAGAAATTCAACATGTCATTTTGGATTATTTTACGAAATGAATTAAAGTCGAACAAGTTCATATTTCCATTAACATTTTGTAATGGGTATGTAACCCCTTTCACATTTGGTCGCTGACCTACAATTTCTTCCACGATCATCAACTCCTTTGACGCCTATCATTGAAATTGTGATGATTACACAATTCCTCTCTTCCCCACGTGTTACTACGTGGGACTTTTGGCTGTTGCATTAAACAATAAATCCTTCTTCACATGGACAATTATAATTAATTGGAATTCCAATGCAATTAAACTCATGAAATATTCATAAATTTCACAAATTAAATAGCCAATTAGCATAGTTGATAAAGTCTATGAGTGATTATATCATTGGGTTTTGAATAATGGTGTTAAAAAAGGGGAAGTTCCGGTGGTTCTTGAGAAACTACCTCTAATAACAATTAATTAGAGGTAATTATTCATAAGTGCCTCTGGTAGTATTACATCTCTAGCGATGAATTATAGAAATTGCCTCTATTAATGAGCTATAACAGTAGATTTAAAATTGTCACTATAGGCCTGCCTCTAAAAAATGTCGTTTTTGTGGAGCTAATAATTTTTTCTTTTTAAACAAAATCATTAAAAAGGTATATTCTATTTTTAGACATAAAAGAACTATGTGAATGTCTAATTGTTACCATAGATAGAGGGTTACTAATTGTTTTTTTACCAATCCAATCATTTTAAAGGTTATATGTATAGATTACAAACTTCTCTGTAGCACTTAGCTATTATTGATGTGTTGGTTCTTATTTGTAACCATCCATATGATAAAACACAACGATTGATCTCACTTCAACTACGGTGGAATGGAATCCACACCAATACACCATCCAACTTTATTGGTTTTCCTCCTCTTACCCCCCTCTCCTTATTTTCAATAATATCTCTCAAATTTTACTATATTTCCTTTTTTACACCCTTTTTTTAATAATATCCTTCTAATTTTACTTTATTTTCTTTTTTACTCTTTTAATCATAATGACGATACCTATCCCATAGGGACATGCAAACTCTAATACCTTATAAAGGTTAATACCCACATGCTTACATCCATTTTGATTCCATACGCATTTACCTAGTCATCCGACAATCCAACTGAAACTCCTTTCTTGTGATAAACGCTTGTAATTCCTCATGGGCTCTATGTTATGTATCTCTCAAACCCATGGTTTTAAGATTTATCGAGTTGACTCTTAATTAGACCAAGCCAATTCTATTGGGTTTCACAATTAAAGACTCGGCCCCAAAACTCAATGGAACCAACTCACTGAGTCAATTTAGAAAATTAATCAAGTTGATTCATCAAATCCTTCTCGATCAAGTTAGGTAGAATATGCATCCAACCGAATAGAAACATTCAATCTAATAAATTCAGTTATATATAATGAATTTAAAAATTAAAAAAAAATTAATTTTTTAAAAATATTTATAAATTTAATATTTTTTTATTTGACTTCCACGTCAATGAGAGCATTCAAGTTTTAAAACTTAGACCCTTAACAAGCAAACATGCACTCATGCTTAGAAATGAGGTTCCTTTTATAAAAAAAAACAAAATATCCCATTAGATGGTCTTGTCCTTGTGTGATTGATAGCAAACCGCCCTGAAACCTAAATCCTACAAAACAATGGCTCCTGCCTCCCAATGTGTCTCATCTTACATTAGACGATGGGACATGTTTATGATTATCATGCTAAATACGGAGAATGAGAATCCATTAACCTCTAAAGTGAAGTAGAAAACAAAAATAAATGAGTTCGCACTCACATGAAAAACCTTCAAACATTGGGCCCACTTCAAATCCCATCCAATCAAATCAGTATTTGATTGGTATTTGACATACAAGATAGAGTTGGTCCATTTACCATCCAATACTCCTTATTCTAATGGCTAATGATTTTTGGACTCGGTTTTTCACTCGCTTGGTACTCAGCTGATGTGGCAAGAGTACAGAACCATAGATCTTTTTCCTTGTATATCCCAAAAAAAAAATGATCTATGTTTCTGTGCCATTGACACATCAGCCGAGTCCAAACCGAGTGAAAAAAACTGAGACCAACAAACACGACTCCATTCTAATTATTGGAGTGGACAACATAAATGGTTCACATATTGTAAAACAACATTGAGGTCATGGTAGGGCTGTAAATTTGGCCCTGTTAATAATCCAAACTAGGCCACCCCAAAAATAAGGTTTAGGAGGTTCATCTAGAGCCTGTGAAGATAGGGTCGGGTTTAAAATTTTCAGCCCATTAAATTCAGGTTGGGTTAAGGCCTAACTGTAACCCCACTATTACATTTTATACATGCATATTCTTATAGTTAGAGGCAGGGGTGAAACTTGGTTCGGTTTGAGGTCAAATGAACTGAACCAAATTCCATTGGAACTGAATCAACCCAAACCGAACTAAAGTCAGTTTGGTTCAGTTCAGTTCTATGGGTTGTCAATATTCTATAAATTGTAAGTAACATTTTTAATGAAAAACTAAATATATAATAAACATAAATTTTCATAGAATAAATCACTAATCTATGTCCTAACTTGATCCTAAAATAATTCATAATAATTATTATATACATATATATTTATTTATTGCACATACAAACTTGATTCAAGAACTGAACCAAATTGATCGGTTCTCCATTTTCATAACCCAATACCGAACCTCAACTTGTTCCAAACCAACCCAAAGCTATCGGTTTGGTTTGGTTCTCAGTTTGAACCGGACCAAGTTGCACCCCTAGTTAGAGGTAGGATTATCTGACTGAAAAATAAGTGAAGTTTATCATAAAACTCTTATCTCTAACCTTTTTTCAATTAAGATTGAGATTGGACCCCTATTTTAATGAAAAATACCATAAAATGGTTCTCAATGATTTCGAAATTAGCATAATTTTGTTTCTAAGCCTGAGAATCAATGCAACCCGAGCCCCATTATGGTTGGATTTGAACTTAACCTATTTAGAACGGAGATTATAGGGTTTGTATATGATACAGCCCACAGCCCGCCTTGTTAGGGGTTAGGGCTCACCCAAGCCTGGCCCAAACCTGCACATTGATAGCCCCCCCCCCCCCCCCCCCCCCCCTCAACAAAAAAAAAAAAAAAAAAAAACACACACACAGAGACACACACAAAATGAATCTTATCCCTAAATAAGACCCCCATTTTACCTGAGATCGACAATGCTAGCCTACAGGGGACATGGTTTTAAATCTTGTCCAAGGCTGAGACAACTCAGATGAGTTGACAAGTCGTCTCAAAGACTTGGTTTGTTCTAATTCTAAGGCATCTTTTTAAGTCTCATTCGAGACAACTCAATATAAATCAGATATCTTGTCCGAGACAACTTGGTCTCATTCATGGACGAGATGGGACGTCAAATTGAGTTTTAAAACCATGATGGGGGACAAGATATTTAATAATCTAAACTATGTATTAGTTTACTTAATGAAATAACACTGTGATCCAAAAGTCTAATTTTTATAAATAAATTGACATTATAATAAGTTCATTAAAAGGGTAATGTGGATTTAACTCCAAGTTTTGGTGAATAATTGAGACTGATAGCCCATTTGATATCCTACTGATCAGTGAGGAAATGCTCCTTGACCTCAATCTCCTCTTAAAAATTAATGCAACAAAGACTTAAATGCCCTCACATTCAACTTCTATGTAAAAACCATTTCATTCAAACAATTTACCGTAGAAGTCTAAGATGATGGGATTTTGAGGGGGAAATTGATGAATTTTTGGCTAAAATTTGAAAACAAGGGCATTTAGGTTATTTTTCATTAGCCTCTTAGACAAAACCTAAGTCAAGGGGAATGTCATTAGTTTGAAAGCATAGGAATGCATCTTTAATATTGATGGGATTCTGACTTTTAAATAGGAAAATTATGACTTTTTGTTAGAGATTGAAGACAAGGCAGTAGTTTACTACTAGCGCATGTAGGCCATGACAGAACTACACTAGATATTAGTAGGCTTTAAGTAAGACCATGTTTGGATTGTGAGAAATGAAGAGAAGAGAAGAGAAGGGAAGATAAAATAAATGAGTTTCTCTCTATTTCTCTTGTTTGAATTGTCAAGTGAGGAGAGAAGAGAAGAGGAGAGAAAAAAAATGAGTTTTCTTTCTCTCTAAAAATGGAGAAAAGAAGAAAGAAATGGAGAGAAACCCCTTTAAAATATTTTATAATTCTAACTCTGCTCCTAGAACTCTTTTTTAGGAATTTTAAATTTCAAAGTTGTCCCAAATTCTCTCTTGTCAATCTAAATATGGTGGAGAGAAATTGAATTTCTCTTTTCTTTTAATGAACTTCTCTTCTCTCCACTTCTCTCAATCCAAACATAGTCTAAGTTTCTTCTTCTCTCTCTTTCGTCTCCTTGATTATGCTTCTCTGGTCACATCCTCTCTTTTTTTTCTATGAGAATGCTTGGCAGAAGAATTTCATAGGTGTAATTCCATCAGGGGGGCATTTAGGTCAGTTTATATTAGTCTCTTGGCAAAACATAAGTCAAGGGACATATAGGGAGTTACCTCTAATATTGATCAAAATATGAAGAGGTCTAAAATATAAACACCTAAAAATCAACGAAAACCACTTCTAAGTTGTAAGTACTAAGTAACACAGAAGAAATCCCAATTATTTCGTTATTGCAGCAATGGTGACGATCGATATTCGATCTCTGCTCCTATTCTCTGCAATTCTTCGCGTTGTTCTCATATTCTATGGAGAATGGCAAGATACCCATATGGAGGTTAGATACACAGACGTCGATTACTTCGTCTTCTCTGATGCTGCAACTTTAATGGCTTCTGGAAATTCTCCTTATGAGAGATCTACCTATCGGTACTCGCCTTTGCTCGCATTTCTACTTATACCCAATTCAGTTGTGCATCGATCATGGGGGAAACTTCTCTTTTCTGCTTCAGGTATTATTTATTTTATTTTTATTTTTTTTAAAGGAAGGAAACGATTTACACTTGGATCTGCAGTTTCCTTTTAAATTAATTATTTTTATTTTAAGGTTGTACATGTTGTTTGATTAGTTGGTTATGGTGGAAATTTAGTATTCAGGCTTCGGGCATTGCTTTCTGATTCATAAGTGGATGAGTTTTGTTAGATGCCAATGTTCTTAAAAACCTTCTTGAAAGATCTATGCTTTTAAGTCTTGTCTATAATGTAGATTTTTTAACTTATTTATTATTATTATTGTCTTGGGGGGGGGGGGGGGGGGGGGAGAGAGAGAGAGAGAGAGAGAGAGAGAGTTAACCAAGTTCGGATTCTGTAATTATTGGATGTGAGTTCAATTCAATTTATAAAATTAAGAAATTGGGAAAATTTCGGAAATTATACAAAATGTTATTTTTTATATGCCAAAACCCATCATATTCAACATCCCTGAGAGTCATATCTCATTCTTAGGATTTTGAATGTTGAAGAAAATAAAATTTTGAGAGTGAAAAGTAAAAATGTTATCATATCCGGCAATTAACCAAGAAATCATTGATTAATTCATCAATTTGCTATTTTAATTGGCTAGTTCCTTATTCAGAGAATTTTACGAATTTTTGGAAAAATTGGAGAATTTTGTGACTATGGGAGGGGGGTGGGGGGTAGGTATGTTCAGAGTTGAATGGTTAATGTGGAGATACCTTCTGGAGTACTATGTGACAGCCACATACCAATCATACTAAAGGAAAAATTTATAAGAAAGTAGTAAGATTAGTTTATGCTTTATGTAGTTGAATGTTGGGTTGACAAGGAGCATCGTGTTAATAAATTGAGTGTGAAGGTGCCAACTTAGCTAAGTTGGGAAGGCTTGAGGAGTGTGAAGGTGCCAAATCAGAAATGATCAAATTTGAGAAAAGTTAAGAGTAGTTTTGGTAGGGAATAAACTAAGAGAAAGTTGGTTGACATGATTTGAGAATGTCAACGTAGGCTGATTACAATCCCAGCTAGAAGAAATATTCAAGTTGAAGATCCTAAAAGGGCAAGTGGGAGACCCAGAAGAACTTGAATGGAGATGGTGAAAGGAGATATGAGCTCACTCCCAATAATAGAAGAACTAGCTTTGGATGGAGTGGAATGGGGAATATGATTCGTTGAGCTGACCCCAAATCTTTGGAAAAAGGCTTTTTTTGTTGTAAGTATGTGTTATTTGAACACACTTGAATTAATAAGAGAAATGGGTTTAGATAGAATTGAATGGCAGAAAAAGATTCTTTCAACTAAACTCAATTTTGTCAAGATAAGGTTTTGATTATGAATTATGTGGGATCTTTGTCTTTATGATTATTTTATAACATTTAAGGAATCAATGTGTGATTTGTATCAGATTTTTCTGTTCAATCAATCATAGGTTGTTTTAGTTGCCTAGGATGATTAGTTTCCATGCTTTACTATAGCAAACAACATAAGTGTAAGTACTGTTTTACAAATATCCTTAAAACACAGACCCTATAAACTGAACAACATGCTTGTTTTGCAGATTTGCTCGTGGGCTTGTTTATCCACAAAATTTTGAAGTTGCGAGGTGTTCCTGAGAATCTATCCTTAATTTCTTTAGGAGTGTGGCTCTTCAATCCATTTACCTTCACTATTGGAACCCGGGGAAACTGTGAGCCCATCGTATGTGCCATAGTTCTGTGGATCATTATCTGTCTCATGAATGGTGTAAGTTCTACTCCCCTATTTAACCAATGACTATGGGACTCATCGGTTTTCCTTTTTTGGTGATAATCATCTATCTCTAGTGTAGATTCTAACCTCATTTTCTGGCTGCTTCGACTGACTAACTTCACCAAACACCACTCTTACTTTAACTTGTTCTGTTTTAGAATATGGGATCGACTTTCTTTCAAAACCATTTTTATTGCAAGAGAAATTCCAACTTTCTTCTATTCTAGAAAAGTTCGATTTTTTTTTTATTTTTTTAAGTTCCTTGAAGAGATCCTATACTGTGGTCCCCCACCTTAAATTATAGTACTATTGGTTGGGTATTATTCAAGGTGGTTCATTCTTATGGCATTTTTTATTTATTATTTTTCAGAATTGATAAAAAGATGTAATTTTTTTCCCCCTGTTTTACTGCTTGAAAGATGTTTCCTTAATAATTAATATTCGTAAGGTAGCAAGATACGCAATCGGTTATGTCATACCATAAGTAGGAGTAGCAATGCAGAAATAATGAATATAAAGTTTATATCCTCTACATGAAATCCCTTAGGTTTTTAATTGTAGATATACATACATGTTACGCTTTCCATTTTTCCGACACAACTGTTTATATATTTAATATTTTTCATCTTTGATATCATCTCGTTTTCTATTTACAGGGAAGTACTTACAAGCGGCATTTTGGTATGGGCTTGTCGTCCACTTCAGAATCTATCCGATCATCTATTCACTCCCTATTCTCCTAGTTCTTGATCCACATAACCTTCGATCTGGTACAAAGCCCTCCCTTCAAAATTGGAGCTCCACTCTACAAAACTTACACCAAAGTTCTAGTAATAGAAGATCAGTTTATCTGTTTAGTCCATGGCTTCTTTTGAGAAGCGTTCTAACAAGAGAGAGGATACTATTTGGTATTTTCAGTGGAGCTGTGTTTCTCTTTTGGACAGGCCTTTTCTTTCATCTCTATGGATGGGAGTTTTTACATGAGGCACTGTTCTACCATCTTACCCGTACTGACCCTAGGCACAACTTCTCCGTATATTTCTATCACATCTATCTTCATCATGAGCGTGAGTTCTCGGTGTTGGAGAAACTTGTCTCCTTCTTGCCTCAGATGATGGTGCAGCTTGTTCTTATCTTCCGCTTTGCACAGGACCTCCCATTCTGCCTTTTCGTGCAAACAGTGGCCTTCGTAGCATTCAACAAGGTTGGTGATTTCATGACCATTTTTTTTCATTTTTATATTACACACTGATTTTTTGGAAAAGGATGATCAAGAACATGTCATGAATTCAATTGACAATGCATAAATTTTTTGTTCTGTGAAATTCATGGCTACATGTCACCAAATTCTCAAATTCTCAAACTTAATGAAAAAGTCGCGATTAAATTGTGAATCTTTCCTTCACCGATTTAATCACGAATTTTTCAAAAAATCGTCACTTCTACAAACTTTGTGATCAAATCGAATTAAAATAAAAGATGAATTTGAAGCATTAGTAAGAGAAGATGACCTTGATGAAGATGGTGATGATCATTTTATTGATGAAGCATTAGATAATGAGGATGACATTGAATAAAGTAAACCTTGAATGTGTTGTGGACTTGTGGTTGATGCAAGGATGATATCTAATTGGGGGTTTGGTGATTTATTATTGTGGTTTAATATGAAATTTGGTGATATAATATGAGAACACCACCTAGTATGTATGAACAATTGCACAGATTTAAGCCTAGTCTGATTTTATTTTATTTTCTGATTTTTTTTACCGATTTTGCCAAATTTCCCCCCTGCCAACTTATTCCAAAATCCCGACTTGGTGACTATCCTCACATCTAGTTCCAAATTTTTTTTCCCCTGCAAGAACCATTGTCTCATACTACTATTAAATCTCTTAGATTTTTTTTTTTTTTGACAAGCCGCTCAGAGAATCTTCGTACACTGTAGTCTTCTGCTTAATGGGTGATGGGATGTCTATTGACAGGTAATCACAGCTCAGTATTTTGTGTGGTTCTTCTGCTTGTTGCCTCTAATAGTGCCATGGAGCAATATGAAGCTTAGGTGGGAAGGTTTATCTTGCATTCTCGCCTGGATGGGAGCTCAAATCCATTGGCTGATGTGGGGTTATCTGCTTGAATTCGAAGGGAAGAATGTATTTATACAGCTATGGTGTGCAAGCCTATTGTTCTTGGCCGTAAGCACTTGGGTTCTCATCATGGTAATCCATAACCACAAATTCTCTCCAATTTTCATATGGTCCGAGAACACCAGATCTTCTTCCAAGAATGCAAAAAAACTCAAGTGATTAGAGTCGTTTTTCATTTTCTTGTCTGCCTTGTTGAAGACCAAAGATACGTTTCTGAAGTTTCTCTCTTTGATTCAGGTTTAGTTGGAAGAAACTGTGATTCTTCATGTAGTTTGTGTTTTTCGGTTGCTTTACTAAGTAGCTAGCTGTTTCTTACTTATCCATTTGAGGAATCTTAAGTAGCTAGCTGTTTCCTACTTATCTATTTGAGGAATCTTACGCCGCCTAACAAGGTTAAATCCATTATTTGGTGAAATGAGCATAACTAAAAGTATCCTTCATCTTTTCATTTTGAATGATGGAAAACTGGTAAATGATTCATGTATATAGTTTGAATCAGGCGTTCTCTCAGATTCTTTATGCATGGAACTTTCACCTCTGTTGAAGTGAATGGCAATTCTTGTCCTTGCATGCAAAATTGAAGTCATCTAATCTCGTGCATGTATTGCATATACATATTATTGCATTTTGTTCTTTTGTTACACTAGTTTTGAAATGAATTCAAACAATGGATGACCATAAGGTAGGAGAAAACGGTTCAAAAACAGTAGATATTGGATCTTTAAATTAAATAGGAGAGAGATTGAAGGTACTTATATAAGGTTAGAATGGAAAGATTTAGGCACGAGTTCAGCACTCTGTCCAAAAGGTGACGGTGATTCAACAGTCCAATGTTGCATGCAACAAAGCTTGATTACAAGCTACAAACTTAGAATTCCTCTTGCGATAATAAGAGGACATAATAATAATTAAAGTTGGGCGGAGTGGAAATAACAACAATAACAATCATCATAAGCCATTCATTCAAGTAACATTGGTTTTAGACAGCATTGAGAACACAGCTGAGATGCAATATATTTATGTACACAACAGCAGCTAGTGCGTCTCTAGCAATCTTTAATGCAGAATTAACTTCATTCATAGTTTACTGATGAATGGCAGCCACAGTTGAGACCATGGAGTCCACCCCACAGACGTTGCGACCCCTGCATATCTTGTAGTAACCTTTCTCTCCCCAGCTTTCTCCCCATGAATTCTTTATAATCCAGTATGGTTTCTCCTTCAACCGGATTGGAGCATAACCTGCGGCACCATACCCCACCAGCAGCACCCCATGATCCAATCGCTTTGCGCATATGTACGGGCATGAAACTCCACCTATGTACGTCTGCATGTAAGCTGCATTGATGCCCACTGCACATCCATGCCAACAAAGTAACCGAGTTAACACCAATCTACCTAAAAGTAAATTGATGGGGATATCAAAGCTTAAATAGTAGAGTTTTGGTTATTTTTCTGTTTTGGACTCCCTACACTTTTAAGGTAACCCTGTTGTAGCCCAAATCCATATAACCCAATCCCAAATCAAGTCCCCCACCCCCATATTTCATTTTCTTCCCTCACCTTCCTGCATCACAAACAATAGGAACAAAGTTTGAAGGCACAAAGACACACCTGCAAGAGGACCATTTTTCACCAGATTTGCAGCAATTTGGTCTTCATCGAGGGATACGACACTGAAGTTAGACACCTTGGCAACAATCTTGTTCTTGTCAAATTTGCACTTGCCACGATCAGTCCCAGTGTAAGGGTAGTCTTCCTCCCGTTCAAGTCCACCAGCTTTGAGGGTGTATTCAAAAGCACTGGTCATCAACCCACCATTGCAACCGGAATCACATGAATCCGCTTCCTCTGGATCACACTGAAAACAAAACAAAAGCTCAAATTATGTACTAAAACAAGTAGTTGGAAAAAATGCTTTGGGCTGTCTCTGTTCTTTTTTATGCTACAAATGTGTCAAGAGACTGAAGTTTTTTTTTGGGAAGGTTAGTAAATCTTTGAAATTATAGAATCAAACCCCATTGAAATCTAGGCACAACTACATAAGAAAATCTCAATGTAACAATATACCCAAAATCTCACAACTTTCCAGAGGGATGGAGAATCAAACTTTACTCATCACAAATACATCTACAATCCAAGAAAAAGGACACATATAGATCAAATCCTGTTACTTATTATAACCAAAGGAATCAATATCATCAGAAACAATGGAACTTCAAGTAGTTTTAGCTTACATTGCCACTCTATTTGATGTCAAGAGTTACTAAATTCATTAGAGTTGAAATTCCCATCCATTAATAAAATTCAAATCGTGGTCATTTGTTATTGTTTTTGTTGGTGAAACGTTATAACGAGTCGAGTTACAATTCATGTGAAAAATCTTCTCAGCTGTGACCCGACCATTATTTAAAATAATCTTAGAAACAGGGGTAACATCTTAATGTTAAAAAACCTAATCAGTTTCAATTACTTGACTTACACTTCACCCGATCATTTTCACCAACTCCCTACCAAACATGTAAGCAAGATTTAAGCAATTGGAAATAAAATAAAAAAATCAAAGCCCTTCATTACATAAATCTAACTTTAAGCACCATATCATCATCATCACTATCGCGGAAACAACAATAGGAAATACGGAAAAATTTTAAAAAAAATAAGCCCTAAAAGTCAAACAATACAGCTATTAATCCAAAAGACAAATATTATAAACAAATATAGCACAAGTAACACAAAAATCGTTAGAAGATGATGATATATCTCTATATAAGTTTGATGGAGATGACGATGAACACGTACAACCACAAAGATCGCATATCAACAAACCTCATGATCACAATCCACAAGTTGTTGCTCGCTAAGGCTAACGAGATTCCCCGTAGAGAGAAAATGAGCTCCTTCCAAGGCTCCAGTTGTGCTAAAAGACCAACACGATCCGCAAGAACCCTAATTCCCCCAAAAAAATCAAACAAATTGAGCAACAATTTATCAAACAAATCATAAATCAAAAGTCAAAATACTCGAATCAACCACCAAAAATCTGAAATTTTCAACAAATAGTCATCAATTTACCTGATTTTTAACGGCCGTAACGGCTCCATGATCTCTCCAATCGAAATCGGTTGGAAGATCACTAGTTGGTAAGATCGGAGCTTTATTAGCGTCTGACGGAAGTTTCAGAGATCGTAACCCTAAAACAGTTCTTCGAAACTCTTTCGGTGTTAGATCAGAGAACTTTGTGATTCCATGAGTTGCAGATGGATCAAGCTTTTGGTGCTGTTTAGCACGGCGCAAGTTAGACTTGAACACTGAGAATCTGTACGCGTGTTCTTCAGGATCGGCGTAGGTTTTGCCAAACTTCGTGATGAAGCTGGTGAAATGGTGCTCAGCGTTCAAGATGTGATCTTCACCGTTGGATACAACTTGACGGATCAAGATATCGTCCGCATTGGATTCTTCTGAAGCGGTTGCAGCGAAAACTAGGGAGGACAGAAAGAGGAGGACGAAGAAGCGAGATGGGTAAGATTCCATTAATGAAGGATAGGGTTAGCAGAGAGAGAGAGATTGGAACTTTGGCCCATCTAACAGAAAGGTGTTACGGATTTATAGTGGTTCCAAGAAACGTGAAGGAGAGGGTTATCCACTGTGATTGAGACACGTGTTGGGTTTTTATTCACTTATTTGTCTGCAAGTTGTACTACGAGATATATAAAATAAAAAAACGAGAGGGATACATACAGGTGAGGAAAAAACGGAGAGGTAATCTGGAAAACCCCGCAGAGTTGAGATTCTGCAAAGACAGAAGATTATTTGCCACGTGGATGATGATATGGAAGATATTGAGTAACAACAACTAGAAAATCTTTACTCCGTCATCACATGGCTGATGTGGCATGGACATCCAACCTGGATCTTTTACCCGGAGATACAAAAGTGCACATCCCCATAATGTGTAATTGTGTATTTTACGAAAAATGATATATGATTCCGTAATCATGCCACATCAGCTGAATATTGACAGAGTGAAGATTTTCAAATTGGTAAATCAGCACTCTATTGAGTAAGAATCCTGATAAAATGACTTGTCAGGTGGCATATTCAATCGACTCACCAACGTGATAAGTTTAGAGTCGTAGATATGTATGATTGCACTTTTCCATTAAAAATATGTATCCCGAGAGAGTCGTATCCTGAGACATACAGATCTAAGGTTTCTAGAACTTCTTCACGTCAATGAGTCGATTGAGTATGCCAACTAATGAGTCATTTTATTAACACTCTATTGAGCAATTTTTATAGAGAAGAGTCGTGATAATCTGACTCTCACATGTGGCATATTCAAAATACTCTCTTGAAGTGACATATGTTAGAATCATAGGTCGTTTGCCTTGAGATACACATATGCACAGTCAACATAAATATGTGCAGCTGTGTATCCTAAGATTAAAAAAATCTATAATTCTAACACATGTCACCTCAAGAGAGTATTAGAGAGGGTGACTCTTGAGTTTTCTTTCAATTGAGATCAAAAATTACCACATGGACCATTCAGGATGCAGAATCTACGCTATCCACCCCCGAAAGCAAGGTCCCACACGGAGTTGGGAAAAACTAGAAAAGCAACAGAAAGTGAAAGTGTGAGAAACTGCCTACCAAAAAAAATTTCTTTTTTTTCTCTTCCTTACCAAGAAAATTCAGATACTTTATAATTTTTGAATTAACCAAAAAATAAGTTTTTTTTTATTTTTTTATTATTAGTAACTGAAGCATCCCATCAATAAACATCTTGAGGTTGCTCACGTAAGTTTAAGAGATTAATAAACATTTTCTGGTTGTTGACATAAGTTAGAGCTTGTATTGTCACACCAACTTTTTTTTAATTCATTAAAAACAAAATTATGTAGAATATAACAAATAAAATATAGATACATTAATAAAAGGGTCAGATCCTCTTGGAAAAAACACATGAACTCAATTGTTTAAATACAAAATCCAACAGTTAAGATTTATCCTTGAGATACGTATCTCTAAGATGTGTGTTATGGGAATATGCATGAAGCACAGCCATTGGATTTTGTGTTACAAGATTTTAAGAACTTTTACAAAAAAAGAAAAATTCACTGTTGGATTTGAATTTAAAATTTAACAGTTAATGGCCATATCAAGTTAAAAAAAATTATTTTATTTATTTTAAATTTGACATAGGCATGAATTTTATAGGGTAAGTGGTGTTATCTTTCCAACATGCCAATCCATCTGGCCCAACAATTAAAATCTTATCAAGCTTGATCATTTTCCAATAGTTTACAAAGGAAAACCTTAAATCAGTTTCAAACCACAGAGGTAATCTCAAATTATTCACCAAATTGTCCAGGGTAATATTAAAAATCACCACAAAATTGGCAGGCCTTTTCACAAACCTGGTTGGGTCACCGGTCAAACCAGTTGAACCTGTGGACTAATTGTTTTTTTTTAAGTTGTGTTTATTCGATTGACTCAACCCATAGAAGCTATCGGGTGGGTCTGGTTCGATTTTTAAAACACTGGCTAGAAGAGTAACTTTTACTTAAAATACACTAATGCATATAATAATTATATGATACACAGCAAATAAGATTAAAGAGACATCAAAGCCATCTTGAAAGATTCTTTTTTAGGAAAATTTAAGACAAAAAGAGAGAAATGGTGGGAACAAGATGAAGGGGTGAGGTAGAGGGAGGGAGAAAAGGAGAAGGAAATGAATTTGATTTCAAAATCCTATAATAATCCTTAGATTTCAAAAATCAATATTTTAAAATTCTTTTTTTAAAACCAATAAATGGTTATATAAATATAAGAAAGACTAATGATAATTTTCACCCAATCTGAACTCGGTCCACAAGGCAAGTGCAAAGAATTGTAGATCTTTTCCTTGTGTATCCTGAAGAAAAAGATCTATGATTTTGCACACTTGCCACATCAGCCAAATACGGGCCAAGTGAAAAATTTTGAGTTAGAAAATCACAAGTCTATAAGAAATCTTAGATTTCAAACACCCTTCCTGAAAAGGAGAGAGAGAGAAGTAGAATTAATTAAATTTCAAAATCTCATTAAAAAAAAAAAAACATGTTTCCCTAATAAAAATTCCCAATAAGATATCCTATTTTTAAAATTCCTCTATGTATGAAACTTCTCAAAAAAAAAAATTAGAAAGGGTTGACGTGTTATACATAAAATTTGGTATACCTAACAAAAGTTTCCAAAGAAAATGGGTTATAAAACAAAAGCAAGAAAAGAAAAAGGGAGCAATCGTGATTGTGATGACAATCAAATAGTTCGGTGTGTTCAATAGATCCTAAGTTTCATCATAGAACGGCCAATGAATTCTTCTATCAGTGAATTGATTGTACTCTTTCTTTTTTTTTTATTAAAGAAAGTACCAGAATCATCATATATGAGACCAAAATTACTGGTCCAACCTTGTTCTCAAAATATTTATCAAAACAGCCATATACTTGTTTTTTTTTTTTTTTCTCAAAACAGATACCCATTGTTTGGTCACAATGTTATTTTACTTTTCTAACCTTCTCGTGATCCTCAAATAAAAGAACATTCTTCTTTACAAAAATATGAAAAAAGCCGTAACATTTCAGATTGAAAATATATATATATATATATATATATATATATGGGTCCCATTCAGCAACAAACATTTGGCAAAACATGGGTTAGAGGTTTTGGAATGGGCTGATTTTTTGTGAGGATGATCTCTACGGTGAGGAGATCATACTCACCAAAAATCAGCTCATTCCAAAACTTCTAGCCCCAGTTTACAAGTTGAAAAATTGTGGACCATCCATTTTTTGTAAACCATTTTTGATGGGGTTAGAAGTTTTGGAATGGGCTGATTTTTGGTGAGGATGATCTCCTCACCGTAGAGATCATCCTCACCAAAAATCATCCCATTCCAAAACCTCTAATCCATGTTTTGAAAAATGTTTTGCCAAAATGTTGTCAAAATGTTTGTTGCTGAACATTTCCCATATATATATATATATATAGGTTTTAGAATGGGATGATTTTTGGTGAGGATGATCTCTATGGTGAGGAGATCATCCTCACCAAAAATCAGCCCATTCCAAAACTTCTAACCCCATCAAAAAAGGTTTACAAAAAATGGACGGTCCACAATTTTTCAACTTGTAAACTGGGGCTAGAAGTTTTGGAATGAGCTGATTTTTGGTGAGGATGATCTCCTCACCGTAGAGATCATCCTCACAAAAAATCAGCCCATTCCAAAACCTCTAACCCATGTTTTGAAAAATGTTTTTCCAAAATGTTTATATATATATATATATATTAAGGTAAAAATAACTAAATACCAGAACAGGTATATAATCCTATCAAAAATAAAATTTTCCAAAGAGAGCCATTTTGGTTAAAACAACCTTCATGTGACTTGCTTGTATAGCATTAACCTAACAATTATCGCATACAAGAGAAACAAGCAGAAGTGTCCGATGGGTTAGAAGAGCAGGGTTAACAACGGATAGAAAGACTCAGGAGAAAGAATGGGAAAAGAAACCAACAAGTTGGATTTTCAATGGTAATTAAAAGTGTGGTTGGTAGAGTGTTCACAGGTAGACCAATGTCGGATTGTAACTAATGCATAAGAAGCTGAAGCAACTGAAAAATTCCAGGTTGAGCTAGCATAATACATAAAACAACACAACATATTGTGGTGGGATATGGTGTAAAGTTGAATAAGGGTCCAAGTTAGACGAAACATAAGTTAAAAATTCTAAAAGAATGAAAATTGATACTAAAAATGGACATGGATTGGGATATGGAGACTATATATAAAAACACTTGAATTAACAAAAATGAATGGAGGAATATGCATCATTCGGACACACAAATTTTAGAGAAATTACGAGTGGGAGTTAATGGGCAAAGAAAGATCACATCATTCCATGCCAAACCAAGAATGATGTATTAGAAGAAAACTAGAATAAGAATGAACCTCACAAGTTGCAAACAAGCGGCTCGACTTAAGTTGGCTGCGCCTCAACCTTGCAGTCGGACGTAAGAACAACCTTAGTGCAAGAAACAGGAAAGTGATTATCAAATTATAGAACTCTGAAAATGGAATTTAACAACTTTGTCAACAAGCTCCAACACTTGCTTTAAATTCATTAGATCTTGAAATCACCAAGAAAAACTACTTATCAAACCTCATCATTGAACTAAAGCTATATTTTTCATTCCAATGCTATGTAAACATCTTTCAGGTTCTTCACATATGAAAGAAAATGTAATATTGCTACTTTCCTTTCAAGTTCTTGATCAAGTACGTCATGACAGACGAGAACCTGACATTAAATAATAGGAAGAAAAAAAAAAATCAAACTTCTAATCCCTTACAGTATTCAAACAAGCAGGTACCACAACATTCATCAACAAGATCAGCAAGTCAGGAAAGAACTAATATGAAAGGCCATTACCAAGATCTCATTTTTCATTTTTTTTTTTAAATTTAGCATGGTAAAGAGGAACCATATCTCACTAGAACCGGAATCAATAACCGGATAAATAGGCAGCTTTCTTAGCTAATTTACATGTGTGCAGGCTGCCAACTATTTTCAACCCATGACTGAATGTCACACCGAAACATATAGCCAACAGGATCTGAAGTAGACTAAGGCATGGACACAAATTCCCATAGGCTGCAAAGTTTCCAGTACCTTACTTCACTTAGCTCTTGAGAAAAGCCTTAAGAGAAAATGGTGATGGTCCATCCTGCCAATCCACAAGTTAATAGAATAAGAAGTGCACTCTACACCCTCTACTTGGGTCATTAGCATTTCATAACATAATTGGAAAAATGTTGAACTGACTTCATTCGACACTGCGCTCAACACTGCACTGACGTGGCAGTGTGCAGAGAACCATAGATTTTGTATCTTGTAGCACGAGGAAAAAATATATGGTACTTTGCCCACTGCCTTGTCAGTGCAGTGTCGAAGGAAATCAGTTTAGATGACCCAAAATAATTTTCAGTAGGACAGCACCCAACCATAACTGCACTTCTTGAACTTCTAAATAATAAAAGCCTTCCTTATTGGTTTGAATTATCCCAAGTCTACTACTCGAGTCTTGGAAAAGAAAAGAAGAAAAAAAAAAAAAAAACTTATGCACTGGTTTGACATTAATTTTAACAGCTTGTAAGAACCACAGCGATTAATTTTTTGGAAACAGTATCAGGTCAATAATAAAGATCAGACATACCACTATAATAAACAGACTGGAACTTCAATTGATTCCAAACTAGAACTCTGGCAAACTGCTTTTGGGTTCAGGGGGTTTAGGAAGGAAACATCACTAAAAATTGGTGGCTAAAAAATCCCAGAAGCTATCATTTTAGGGAGATGTAAATAGACTTAGTTGATAAGCTATCTACTGCAAATGTCACAAAAGAAACAAGGTTGTCCACTGGTTTGACATTATTTGAGTAACTTTCACAGCTAGAACTCTGGTACACTGCTTCTGGAGTTCGGAGGATATAAACTTTTTCTTTTGAAGGGGGAGAGGGGGACTTCAATTACGGAAGTCCCTGTTATGATTGCAAAGAAAAATTTGGAAAATCAATTTCTTGATAAATGGTTTTGAGAAAATGGAATTCCTCAAACAAAATTGATGGTATTTGATTTCACCTAAGAAAATATCAAAAAGAGAGTTGGTTTTTAGTTTTGGGGGTGGAGGGAATCATGAGAGAATAATATTAGGGTTACCCCCTGCCACGATAAGCAAAACATTTTCCTTGTTTTTTTTTTTTTTTTTTTTTGAGGGGTTGGGTTAGAAAAATATTTTTTCTCGCCAAGAAGTGAATGATTTTCCTCACAAAATTGCACAATCATACATTTGTAAATCACATTTTGCCCAGAAAGTCATTAAATGTTCACTTTGTATGCACAATCATGTAAACCCAAAGGAAATTTGATTGCTCTGGCATGATCATGCGTTGTGAAGACCAATAGCAACATTTATTAGAGATATAGAGAGAACTGAATGGAGGAGAAACAGAATTTGTGAAGCCAAGCCCAGATTTCTAGGATAAGGTTTTGATGATAATGATGAACCTCAATGAATTTCAAAGGAAATAAATCAAAAAGGATGTGGATTTAGGTAGGTAGCCCAGATTTGAGGACAAGAGAATAAATGTAAGACATGGTTACAGATAGAATTGAATGGAGGAAAAAGATGAATGGTGAAGAGGAGAAGAAGTGTGAATTTTGAACAAAAATGATACTATTTTCATTTCTTTGTATGAAATTTGGTGTTGAAACTTGAAATAGCAGGGCCAAGCAATTTTATCTGATCCTCAAAATAATTCTTCCAATTGTGCTTACCTTCATTGTCTTTATCTGTAATTTTGTGCAGTTTATGTTCTTACACATCAATAGGTTGATGGTCTAGTGTTGCTTCCATGGATATATTGTTCCCCAATTCACCATTTACTTAAAAAATTTTGGGAGAATTAGCCAAATATGACCAGATATGGGTTTGTAGTTTGGACGAGTCCTGACTTATTAGATCTCCCCATTTTGGTCATATTTTTAGTCACTATGCTTTGATGATAATGATGATGGTGATAACGAATCATCAATGATGAATCTCAAAGGATTTTAAAGGAAATAAATCAAAATCAGATTTTACCTTGCCAAGCTCTTGATGTAAGCATTGTCTAACTACAGTGGCCTGTTGTATAAGCCTTTCCATTGCTGAATAGCTAGGCAGGTTAGCATGTGCTGACATTAATCATGGGCCATAAGAAAGGAGTGAGTCTCAGTGCTGAAGATAAGATAAAAAACTTCGAAAGATACTAAGAAAACAAGACATGCACAACAACCTGGAAACAGAAGAGCTAAATCAAAGCAAGTTGGATGGTAAAGAGACACACCAAGAATGGCTCGATTCAAACTATCTGCAACATGTTGCCGATACTCCAAGCTAAGCAGGTGAAACATTGGAGATTTCTCTGGCTCCTCATAAGCTAGCAATGCCATGAAATCCTGCAGTAGCGGCAAAGTTAGCTTCAATTTTATATAAGCCCATCTCTCTTTTTTTCCCCTTTTTTCAAGAAATTAAGACAGATAGAGATGAGAAGTTATGGGAGCATAGTTTCAGAATACACATACTTCCAGTTTCACGACATATTTATGAACATTCCCAAATGGTGTCAACTTGGTTTGTGCAAATTCCAGGGCTTCTGTGCTGCCATGTGAATATTACATTCAATTAAAAAAAGATGATTGTGACTCATACTGTTGGGAAAAGGAAGTTAGAGGTTCTCTCACCATTTTCTAGAACAAACAAGCTCAACAAAATGAAGGCTCAATAAATCAAAATGCAAGTCCTTGTTTTCCTCCAATAAGTTATGTGCCAGCTGTTCTGTCAGTTCAATGGCCTTCAGAGCATTTCCCTCCAACGCAAAATGGTAAATTGCTGAGATATAACCAAATAAGTATATGATTAGCATCATCATTAGTCATACAATCCATGTTCACTAAAAGAATCGTTATTTCTGTGTATTGATAATACAGGAGTTTATGATAGTCTCGCTAATCTTTACTATTATAATATAATGAGAGAAGGTGGAGTAGGAGTGGTTCAACACCAAAATTTGAGTGGCCATAAATGCCCCCACTTTTTAATATAATCAGGGTCATTTTGGTAAAAACCAAGACAATTGCAACCCACGACCATATAATCATGTTGCTTAGTTTTCAAAATTACAAAAGTTTCCTTCTTCACTACGTAATCTTCAAAAACCTTTTAATCAATATTTTAAATTACAAATAAGCCCTTTTGATACATGTGCATTTGCACATGCCACCTTCTAGTGTTTTTAACTGAAACATAGAGCAGGTTAACACAGTCATAGTGTGGTAGGAAACTTGCCAGAACAACATTCAATACTTGAAATAGATGATATGACTTGCCAGAGTCGATTAAGCGTTCATTACTCATAGGACTTGATAAAGTCAAATGTATCCAAAACTTAGTTTGGGGGCCCCATTGTAGACATGAATTACGATTAGTTAGGCGTCTATGTATCATCTCAGTTTGATATATTGAAATTAGTGCGTTCACATAAACATTTGTTTTGGAAAACTGAGGTGTCTGGGCCTCTCAGAGCCCCCAACTAATCCTCGAGGCACGTGCAATGCCCTCCCCCCACCCCCTCCCCAACACGCACCAGGTAATTTCTGGCATAAATCCCTAACGGGGCTTGAACTCAAGACCTCTCCCTTTTAGGAGCGAGGCCCTGGTCATTGCGCCCAACACTTGTGGGTTACATAAACCTGCCTAATCCTACATAATCATCCATATTATAATTATTTGGATATATTCATAATTTACTTATACACATTTCAAATATAAAAAAATATATAATAATGTGTAGATGAAGTACTCAATAGCTCATTCATTTAAGCACATGTTTTGCAATTGTTGTGACATTACTCTCATTTTCATGTATAATATAATTTTATTTTATTTTTGTCAATTTCTCAAAAACCTACATCAACACATGATAGAAAGTTATTAATCTTCATTTCCTTAATACTATCGTTGCTTAGTAGTTCAATGACTTATAAGTATGTTTTCAAGTCTATTTTATTATATTCTACAGCTTTAACGATAATTTTCTCAGTATTTCCATCATTTCCATGAAAATTATATTAATTTCCATAGTAATCAAAATATTTCCATTTCCAAACTTACAGAAATAGATACTGAAGCCAAAATTTAGTAACATGATCCAAGCATATGTCTCTTGGAGATAAATGGGTACTATCAAAAGACAACCCCCTGAAAAAGGATGACATGCACATACCAAGAAATCCTCCAAAGAAGTACCCATTCATACTCTAATTTTCATGTTTTTTTACATAATACATCAAAATGGTTATACAGTAATTTTAGGATTTTGACTGTTTTGAAGCCTAGCACCTCTCTGCTTTGGTTTTTTCTTTAATAGGTTTAAGTTTGAAAACGGGGTTTTCCCAGGCCTGTCTTAATTACCACACACACAGACTTCAGCGAGGTGGCACTTTCAAGCACCTTGTATGCGTATATGTTTCTTTTCCGAGATAGTAACAAATTCCGTATGCATTAGGCCAAGTAAACTTAATTGAATGACTCTCCCTCTAGCAACCTGGGAATCATGGATCCCACTTTGCATATCAAAAACAGGAAAAAGCACTTACGCTTTCTTTTGTCTATGTCCACGGGGTAATCAGCAGGCTGCTTTATCCCACTACAAGCAATAAATGACTCTGCAGTCTCTTTGAAGCAGTTATGTACAAGGTATGATAAGACAATGTTGCGGACGTCATTATCATTGATAGTCTGTCAACAGCGCACATGACAAGTACCCATAGTTAATATGACAAAAGAAGATGCGAGAGTGTTCAATAAATATGATACATAATACAAAAATGGTATGCTGGTGCATCATTATGGTATATAAAAAAAGGTACAAAACAGAAGTAGGAGCTCCAAGTTTACTTTCCCGATAAGAGAATCAAAAGAAACCCTAATGAATTTCATGCAGGAGCAAGTCTAACACTGACATTCAGCCCACATGAGACTGAATGGGCAAAACAAATTCCTTCCATGATTCTCTTCTGAATGTAGGTTTTGGTCCATCCATTGACACAAGTAGGTTTCAGACCCCTCATCCTGTCCACGCTGGGTGAATTCCCAGCATGGGTATGCTCTGGACAAGAGATTTCTAGTACTCAGAATGAAGTCAACAAAGTTCTCAATAACCTAAGAATAATGGATGCTGATGAAGGTTGATTCCATTCTTTGGGCCATCTATCTATGATGTGCATTTACATATCATCGATCAGTCACAAAAATCAGGGGAAAAAACCCTGAAAAGGGGGTCCGCCGAATAAATGTCCAATTAACCGAATGAAATGAGAAAAAAATGATTATTTTCAAAAAATCCACAATTAATATAAAAAATCAATGATTTCCCCAGAAAAATAAACTTTTTTTTTTCTCATCTATCCCTCTGCACATAATTTTCTTGATTTTTTCTAGAACTTCCCCAAATTTATCTGGACTAACCGAACTGACCCCTCTCCGAATAATTGCTGAATCCGAACTTGGTTACTATATTAGGATGTCCTCCTTCACCCCTTTCCCTTATTCAGAATTGCATCATACATTTGCTTATGTTTCTTCTTCCTCACATCTATCCCATCTTCAAGACTATTAAAGTACTCCTAGAATTTGCTAATCACCGCCCTCCCTTCTTTTATCACAGCCTCCAATTGCATAATATGCCAAGAAACTTGTCTTCAATGGTTGGGCCCTTAATGTGCACTCATAAAATAAGTCAATGTCCAAAAAAGAATTAGATTCAGTTCACCCTAACTAATCTTCACAATCAAGCATGTCATAATGATAATGATGCAGTCACATTACTGAAGTAGTAATTTAAATTTAGTAGGTTTACGTTTGGTTATTTCTTTTCATTCTGAATTCTAGTTTCCTATTTTATTATGGGTTCTTATAGTAGGTATGGTAAGTTGGTTTAGGATTAATTTTGGATTCTATGATTATGGATTGTAATGGAAAATTTATGATGGAGTTTGATCACCCTCAACATAAAATATGGCTTTGGCATAAAAAAAACATGGACCACTAATAAACTAGATTAAAAACACAATATAACCTAATAAATATTGGCCCAGGGGCCTATGATGTCTCAGTTCTTATGAGACAACATAAAAGCAGCTTAAAGAAAATATAGGATAGGGTTGACCGTCATAACTAGATTCTAACAAAATTATCAATCAACTAAAGGAAATGCCCTAAAATAGATACAGATGATTACCACCCTCATGTGGATAGTTAAGTGATGATCCAACTAAAGTCTAAAAAGCTCAAGTCATGTAAGAAGTGATTCTAAGCTCTAGCAACCAGAATTGAATTTCCCAAATTGAAGGATATGATTTCTTAATATGGGTCCATGAAGCCTCTAAATGTGTAATCTTGAAGAGGATACCTCTAACAAATCTATAAAAGAAATCTATTTCTTTAATACGAGATTGATGGATGAGGTGTACCACAAGCATTTGACATACTAAATTATATGATTTGGTTCTACAACTCTTCTATTGAGGTTCCTCTGCATGTTCAATGACAATGTTGTAAAGATGATTATATCTTCTAGCTGTTAAAAAAGGACGAGTGAGTAGGTTGGCCACGGGAATCGAAGTAGTGGAAAGCTTCAATCTTGAAAGTAAGGTTGTTTCCAAAGGGCGGTGAAATGAAGCTCTCCCATTATTTTAAAAATATCAGTTACTAGTTTTGATTCCAAACAACCAATTTGTTAACAAATGAAACATTTGGAGTTCTTCATCTCCCACCAAAGAGTGAGATTTTCTTCTATATTTCTCTTTTTTATTCTGTTAATTGGATTTAAGTTTCTGGATTCGTCATGATCGCATCAGATTAACAACCCTTCCAATTCATTTAATTTTCGATTTATATAAAGAGTTCTACTTCTATCAGATATCTAAGAATCTCAGAAATCAAAAACAAAACATCAAACTAGGGTATCGATTACTAATTTAGAAAAATCCTAGAGCTTTAAAACCAATTGGATCGTATATGAGAAACTATAATGAATCAAAGATGTTTTACATAACTAGATCTCCACAGAACCATTGAAAAAACCGTAAAAAATAAAATTTATCTAGAATTTGAGGTAGAACTTACGATGTGATCGTACTGTCGTGGATCTAAGTCCATCATCTACTTTTAAAATCTCTCAAATTGTGAGGGGTTTTTTTTTCCGCTCAAGAGGAGACCAAAGAGAGAGCTATCTCGTCTCTCATTCTTTCTTCATTTGTGAGTCTCTTAACCGCGCGTGAGGCACACCGTGACCGCACACAACAAGGGTATGCTAAGTCTTTTTAATCATAAGTATTTTTATTATGTCATTGATAAATGTATTTATTATGTTAAGAAAAGAGGTTTAGAAATCTTGTGAAGTTCTAGCTCTTATGGCTTTTACCACCATTTCTTCTCCCCATGGAGGCACGTATTTTCTTTTAAAATACTTAAATACCCATAACATTTATTATGTAAATAAATATTTATTGTATAAAAAATTAATATAATCTTATCTTTTTTACTAAAAAAATAAAATGGAGAGAAATATTATTAAAAAAAAAAAAAGGTATTGGACAATATTAACGTTTCCATGAAGCATTGGACGTTAGTATTACTCAATTCCTATGGGTTTTGTTAACATGTGTTCTAAGGACACACGTTAAAGTGCAATAAATACAATTTGAAAAAATACATCCGAGGGTATTTAGGTAAAAATAATTTGTTAAGGGCATTTTCGATACAAAATCCAATTTCCATGATTATTACACTTCAACGTGTGTCATTAGGCACATGATAAGCTACACTAAAAAAACTTTGGAAATAAGCATTTGAAAATGGTTTGGAAAGAAAATTTTGTTTTGGGTAGTTTTGGTTTAAAAATCAAATCCCAATGCTTATTTAATGTCTGCCCTTAGGGCACATATTAACAAAACCATTGAAAATTACTTTTTTATGAGTTTTGTTAACATGTGCCATAATAACACGATTATGAACAAAAAAAAATACACCTAGAAATTAAGCATTTGAGAGTATTTTTTATAATAAAATTTATTTAGGTATTTTTTATTATAAAATACATTTCCAAATGTATTTAATGCACCTTAAGGGCACACGTTAACCAAAAAAAATTATGAATTGTGAATTGTGGTAAACTCACGCGAAAAGAAGATATTCAAACATACTCATCTGGCATGGCTTGTGCATAGAACTTTAGATTTTTTTTCTTTGAGATATAGAAAGAACGGAAATGTTCAACAACAAATATTTTGGCAAACATTTTGGCAAAACATTTTCAAAACATGGGCTAGAGGTTTTGGAATGGGCTGATTTTTAGTGAGGATGATCTCTACGATGAGGAGATCATCATCACCAAAAATCAGCCCATTCCAAAACTTCTAACCCCGTCAAAAATGGTTTACAAAAAATGGACGGTCCACGATTTTTCAACTTGTAAACATGGGGCTAGAAGTTTTGGAATGGGCTGATTTTTGGTGAGGATGATCTCCTCACCGTAGAGATCATCCTCACCAAAAATCAACCCATTCCAAAACCTCTAACCCATGTTTTGAAAAATGTTTTGCCAAAATGCTTGTTGCTGAACGGGACCCTAGAAAGAAATATATATATATGGTCCCGTTCCCTACCCTAAGCTTTACCCCTACACTTTAACAAACGTGTTTTGTCCTACATGGGTTAGAAGTTTTGGAATAGACTGATTTTTGGTGAGGATGATCTCTATGGTGAGGAGATCATCCTCACCAAAAATCAGCTCATTCCAAAACTTCTAACCCCATCAAAAATGATTTACAAAAAATGGACGGTCCACGATTTTTCAACTTGTAAATATGGCGCTAAAAATTTCGGAATGCGCTGATTTTTTATGAGGATGATCTTCTAATCATAGAGATCATCATCACCAAAAATCAACCCATTCCAAAACTTCTAACCCATGTAGGACAAAACACGTTTGTTAAAGTATAGGGTAAAGCTTAGAGTGTTTAATATTTCCATATATATATATATATATAGGGAAATGTTCAGCACCCTAAGTTTTACCACACACTTTAACAAACGTTTTTTGTCCTACATGGGTTAGAAGTTTTGGAATGGGCTGATTTTTGGTGTGGATGATCTCTATGATTAGAAGATCATCCTCCCCAAAAATCAGCCCATTCCAAAACTTCTAACCCCATCAAAATTGATTTACAAAAAATGGACGGTCCACGATTTTTCAACGTGTAAACATGGGGCTAAACATTTCGGAATGAGCTGATTTTTGGGGAGGATGATCTTCTAATCATAGAGATCATCCTCACCAAAAATCAGCTCATTCCAAAACTTCTAACCCATGTAGGACAAAAAACGTTTGTTAAAGTGTGTGGTAAAACTTAGGGTGCTGAACATTTCCCATATATGGGTCCCGTTCGGCACCCTAAGTTTTACCACACACTTTAACAAACGCGTTTTGTCCTACATGGGTTAGAAGTTTCGGAATGGGCTGATTTTTGGTGAGGATGATCTCTATGGTGAGGAGATCATCCTCACCAAAAATCAGCTCATTCCAAAACTTCTAACCCCATCAAAATTGATTTACAAAAAATGGACGGTCCACGATTTTTCAACGTGTAAACATGGGGCTAAACATTTCGGAATGAGCTGATTTTTGGGGAGGATGATCTTCTAATCATAGAGATCATCCTCACCAAAAATCAGCTCATTCCAAAACTTCTAACCCATGTAGGACAAAAAACGTTTGTTAAAGTGTGTGGTAAAACTTAGGGTGCTGAACATTTCCCATATATATATATATATATATATATATATATATATATATATGGTTCTTAGCACTTTCCACATTAGTTGGATATATTTGAATATCTATTTTTTAGTCGGTTTACCATTATTCTTTTTTTATCTATTAAAAAACATAAAACTCAATTGACTTGATCAGGTTTTCATAATTCAATCAGTATTTTCAAAATAAGCCACCTCAATGTGAGATGAATCACCTATCTTATGTGGTTGCTCCAGGATTGGGATAACTCTCGAGTCATATCATCCAAGTTTAATCATTTCAAACGAGTTAAACCCTTTAAATCAGTATAAAATCCTTCATTAATATATTTTATATTTAAATAATTATAATATTTTTCTTATTTTAATCTAGACTAATATGTGCTAACTCACAAAGTCTAATTCTTATATAGATATTGGGGAGAGATTTTGTCTTGAATGTTATTTTTCTCTGTTTTTCCAATCACATCAACTTACTCCTATTAATCATTAATTCTTTTTTGATCAATCTATGATCTATCTCTAGTTGAAGAATGAGTGTGATGCACATTGGTGTCTGCCAAATAAACTCCAACAATTTTCTGAAGTAAATTTTAGAGAAGTATTTCAAAAAGTATTCATTATGAAATGAATAATGCTTAAGTAACCTCAAGCTTGGACATCACATCGCACACCCTGATGTGAAAGTGTATGGGAACCAAAAATGTTTTCCTCAAGATACATGTGAAAAGCATTTATGGTTCCTATCCACTTTCACGTCAAGATGTATGATATGAGGTCCAATCTTGAGGTCACTTTAGCACGACTCTTACAAAATATCGTGCAAGTTTACTCGTTTTAGATATCAAGTGATTTTTGTATATTATTTATTGTTAATGAAAAAGTTAATGGAGTTGATATGACAGCTTCTTTGTTGTTTGTAGTAAGTTTATATTGATGTTAAACATTTTATTAATATTTGTATTATATGATTGGTGTATGTTATTCTGAGCTGATTACTTAAACCAAAATGTTATTAGTTTTTATATGATAGAAATTTCTAAAATTATGAGATTTGATTTGATTTGATGACGAAGCTTCTCCAAATGTTGTTTTTACCACGTATATTGTACAAAGAGTCATGATAATAGACACTCTTTGCACACCCCCATCATAGAATCGTAGATCCTTTACTTCGGGATACACAATAATTTTTTATTTTTTTTTATTTTGTAACTGTTGGTCAGGGAGTATACAAGGAGCATCAGATTATCATTAGTCTTGTACAAATACGGTCTTGTTAACATGTGTCCTAAGGGCACACATTAAGGTGCATTAAATACACTTCGGGAAAAAAAATTTCTTACCAAAAATGTCTTAAAATATTTTTTTCACCAAAATACCATCAAATACTTATTTCTAAGGTGTATTTTATACACCTTCAAAAGTATTTTTCTTACCTAAAATACCTTTTGTAGACACCCGAATTTAGCGGGGCCCTCGACGCCAAAATACCCAAAAACAAAAATAAAAACCGTATTGGGCCCTCAAAGCCCATACCTTCAAAAGTCTTGTTTTCCTCAAAATAAATGGGCCAGTCCTATTCACGTGGCCCATGAATCCCAAAACCATCTATTCCATCCAAGCCCAATCATTCTTATTAAATCCAAGTCCATCCTCATTATCATTCAATTCCCTATCCAAGCCCACACCCAAACCCAAACTACTTATCCAACATTAAACCCAACCCAATCTAAACCCAACTCAACTAAACACCTAAGCCCAATTCACTAATCCCAAACCCAATCCAACCTATCAATCTCATCAAACCAATCACCAACTAAATACACAAAATGACACATGTCATCATCTCCTTCCACCTCCCTCATCCAAAATCAACTCAACCCATAACCCTCCCCCTAACCTAACCTATTTTCGCTCACTCCCCCTCAGCATTAACCAACTCCATCTACTTCCCTCCAAAAATCAACTCAACCATAACCCTACCCTAACCTAACCTATTCCCCATCCTCTCATCATCAACCACCAACATCATAACCCATAACCCTACCCTAACCTAACCTGTATTTATTACCCATCCTCTCATCATCATTAACCAACTCCATCACTTCCCTCAAAAAATCAACTCAACCCATAAGCCTACCCTACTAACTAACCTATTACCCATCCTCTCATCATCATTAACACAACTCCAGCACTTCCCTCCAAAAATCAACTCAACCCATAATCCTACCCTAACCTAACATAATTACCCATCCTCTCATCATCATTAACCAACTCCATCACTTCCCTCCAAAAATCAAACGCAACCAGAATCTTACCCTAACCTAACCTATTACCCATCCTCTCACCATCATTAACCAACTCCATCACTCCCTCTCAAAAATCAACTCAACCCCTTTAACCCTACCCTAACCTAACCTATTCCCATCCTCCTCATCATCAACCACCAACATTCATTACCCATAACCCTACCCTAACCTAACCTATTCCCCATTCTCTAACACTATCAACCACCCACACCTCAACCCATATACCTCCATACTCTTCTCTCTAATCATCTAACCACCATCACCAATCAATCAATCTCATCATCTCCCCATTTGCCACAGTCTTCATCCCTTCACCTCTCCCAAAATCCAACCAATCAACCTCTTACACTACACATCATCTCAAATCTAACACCTTACCTCTTCAACCATCTCTACACTCATTCTCCAAACAACTCTCTTACACCCATCAACCATCACTCATCTCACCCCACCAAAACTCTACCCAAAGGATTTGGTAAGATCCAAACCATTTGGGTTAAAACACAACCCATTTCCATCATTACAAAAACACCCTCATTTTCATCTCAAATTTCATACCCTTTTCCTCTCAAACCCATGCCATTAACCACTATTCTCTTCATCACCCCATTATACCCTCAAAATACCTCTCCAACCTCTATAAAAACCCCTCCATTCTCCCCTCACTACAACTAATGAAAATTTGATAAAAAAATCCTCCACAATCAAAACTCTCTACTCTACTCTCAACACCTCACCCTCAACTCAACTCACCCTCCTACAACTTAAGCAAGTCCGAGCCAACTCAAATGAAGGTCAAAGGAAGTCAAGGAAGGGTCAAGGTGGGTTCAACAAAAGGAATACCCCCCTCAACTCCCCTCCTCTACTCACCCCTTTCCTACACATTGGCACACACACCACTATGGTTTAAATCACCAAAGGGCCCCTTCTTCATAAGGGTGCCCTTAATGATTTGAACCAACATCGAAGCCCCTCACACTTGAGGGCACACACCGATTTTCTTTTATTTTCATTTTCATCTTCATTTTATTTCAAAAAAACCGAATCCGAGGTTACCACCTATGGTGGATGGAGTAGGGTGCCTAACACCTTCCCTACTCCATAAATGGACCCCCTTACCTTGAATCAAGGTTGGACCAAACATGCTCTATCCATACGAGAGTCATCAAAAAATGTCAAAATGACATGTTTTTCAAAAATACAACTTCGGGTGACCATTCACACCCATTTCCGAAAATGAATGGTGGCGACTCCAAAACACCTCAAAGTGGAGGGATGTTTTCGAAAATGTCGAAAATCCCGTGTCCACACCTTTAAATACTTATTTTCAAGCTGTATTTAATGCACCTTAACATGTATCCTTTAGGCACATGTTAACAAAACCTGTCAAAATAACAGGTGTATGTTTATCTGTTAACTTGTATCCTATGGGCACACATTAAGATGCATTAAATATATGTCCAAAATTTATTTTACTACTTAAAAATTAAAACGAACCAAAAAAATTCCCTACTAAAAATACCCTCACATGCTTATTTCCAAGGTGTTTTAACGGCACCTTAAAATGTGCCCTAAGTAGGGGTGCAACTTGGTTCAATTTGGTTTAGGTTGAGGTCAAATAGGAATCGAACCGAAATAAGTTGGTTCCACTAAATAAGAACCATAACCAAACCAAATTCCATTGGAACCAAACTAAATTAGTTTGATTTGGTTCAGTTTTATGGGTTGTCAATATTCTATAAATTGTAAGTAACATTGTTTAATGGAAAAATAAAACATAAAATTTTATACACTAAATCACTAATCTATCTATAAAAAATCATTAGTTTGTCCATAAAAGATCACTAATCTACATCTTACCTCGTAAAATAATTCATAATAATTATATATATATATATATTATATATATTGCACAAAAGTTCAGTTCTCGATTTGGTTCGATTCTATACAAGCTTGATCTGAGAGTTGAACCAAATTTGATCGGTTCTCCATTTTTGTAATCCGGATTCAAACATGGTTTTTAAACTCGTCCGAGACCGAGACGTATCGCCCGAGTTAACTCGGTATCGCAGCCTAACGATACAAACTCACAATGAGTCATGAGACAACCGCGTATCGTGAGATATGCGAGTCGTTTCGGACGATATTTTCGCAAAACTCGTCCGAGACAAACGAGATATCCGAGACATTATAAATTTTACATTAACTCGCGAGAAAAACGAGTTGTATCGAACGAGATTTTCAAAATCTCGTCCGAGTTAACCGAGTCAACCGAGTTTTGCGAAAAAAAAAATTACAAATGAATTTGTAATTTGTTGTGATAAATACTTAAATGTATTTTTGATAATTTTTTTTATTTTTTCTTTAGAAGTTTTTTGATGAAAATTTCATTAGAAATTTATACTAATCTTTAGGAAACATGTTGTTTTATTTAATGGGTAGCGTTCAATGACTAACTTTTTGGCAAAACATTTTTCAAAACATGAGTTAGAAGTTTTGGAATGGGCTGATTTTTGGTGAGGATGATCTTACAGTGAGGAGATCATCCTCACAAAAAATCAGCCCATTCCAAAACTTCTAACCCATGTTTACAAGTTGAAAAATCGTGGTGGGACGTTCATTTTTTGTAAATTATTTTTTATGGGGTTAGAAGTTTTGGAATGGGCTGATTTTGGGTGATGATGATCTCCCACCGTAGAGATCATCCTCACCAAAATTAGCCCATTCCAAAACTTCAAGGTCATGTTTTGAAAAATGTTTTGCCAAAAAGTTAGTCATTGAACGGGACCCTTATTTAATTACCTAGAATTTGATTGATAGGTATATTATGAAGTTTTTTTTAATTTTATATTTTTTTGTGAGGTTCATTTTTTAATAGGAATCAATTTTGAATTTTTCCTGAATTTTTCAGATTTTTTTAGATTTTTTAAATGGTTAAAAACCATTGTTTCAATGTTGAACGAGACGACTCGACGAGACGAGACGTATCGTCCGAGTCAACTCGGTATCAGAGGTGAACGAGACGAGACCAAATACCGAGTTTAAAAACCATGGATTCAAATCGCAACTTATTCCAGATCGAACCAAACCACCCCAAAGCTATTGGTTTGATTCTCGGTTTGAACCGGACTAAGTTGCACCCTAGCCCTAAGGGCACCTATTAACAAAATCCATTTTTGTTTTAACCTAACAATACATAAAAGACATTTAACATGAAAAATTCATAGGTTATGCCATATTTTTTTTATACCAAAAATATAGCTAGTTGCTACAAAAACTCATGTTTTTAGACATAAATACCCTCACCTATAATTTCTCTAATAAAACTATGAAAAATAATCTTTTAAATTGTAATTTCTTCCTTCTTAACATATTTTACCATATATATATATATATGGGGGAATGCTAACATCCAATACATCCCCATTGTCCAACATTTTTTTTTTTCTAATAATACCTCTCATCGTTTTGTCTTTGAATGAAAAGGACGAGGTTATGTTAGTCTTTTACATAATAAATGTTATGTGCATTTAAGTATTTTTAATTAAAAGTCTTTATTGCGATGAACGCTTTGGCAATCAATGCCAACATAATAAATGCATTTATTAATAGCATAATAAATGTATTTATCGTATAAAAAATTAACATATCCTTGTCTTTTCACTAAAATACAAAATAAGGAGGGGTATTGTTGAAAAAATAAGCATTGGACAAGCTCATGTTAGTCTTTTAAGCAATAATACATTTATTATGCCATTAATAAATGCGTTTATTATGTTGACATTGATTGCCAAATCATTTATTACAAAAAAAAAAAAAAAAAGATATTTGATTCAAAATACTTAAATGCGTATAATATTTAGGGACAACGACTAGAAAGACCTATTTTTTAAAATATATACCAAAAAATCCCCCTCTAAAAAATTATGGGCTCTTTAATACCTAATTTTATCAAATATTAGTCTAAAAATGATTTTTGGAGTAAAAACACCATAATTGCCCTTTCAATGATTTTTGAAGTTTTTTTTTTTTTTGAAAAAACATGTTAATTTGAGAAGTTTTGAACTACTCCTATGTTTTATAATCAATGACTTGCCTCTTAACAATGGTCATCTTTCATTGATCAACTAAAAAAACAAAAAAAAAAAAACTTGTTTCTCTTACTAAAACTAATTATCTTTAAATCACATAGATTTATTATTAACTAAATAAAATTGTTTATGTATATTAGATTTATTAAAATATATAAATAATTTTAAATTTTAAAACTCGACTTGAATGTTCATCAAATTGATTCAACTCAAAATTAGCAACTCGACACAAATGAGTCAAATAAAATTATATTAAATTTATGAATAGTTTTAATAAATAAAATATTAATTTTTTTTATTTTTCACAAAAATATTAATAACTAAGTAAATTGGTCAAGTTTTTTATTTGACTCCCAATATTTTTAGATCAAACACTTTGTAAAATTGTTAAAAGAGTATTTCAGGTATTTTTCTTTAAAAAAATCTTCCAACGATCTTTAAGAAACTAATATTTGATTAAGTAGGACTTAAATGATTTGTATTATTTATTAGTGGACTGTTTAATACATATTTTCTATAAAAGAGTCCTTCAGAGTCGTTCTCCCTAATATTTATTATGTAAACAAGCATTTATTATGTAAAAGACCAATACACCCTTGTCTCTTCAGTAAAAGATAAAATAAAGAGGGGTATTATTGGGAAAAAAATGCTAGACAATGCTAACATCCTTATTAAGTATTTTGACGTTAGCATTCCTCTCTCTCTCTTTAAGATGGGGGAAATTACAATTTAGAAGATTATTTTTAAAGGTTTATTAAAGAAATTGTAGATGATGCTATTTCTATAAAAAAAAAACATGAATTATTATAGCAAATCACACTATTTTGAGTATAAAAAAAAAGTGACCCTTTTTTGCCATTTCTATAAACCTATGGAATTTTTATGCTAAATGTCCATGTATAAATCATGTATTTTCATAAAAGAAATATTCTCATTTATTTATTATGATAAAAGTTTATTGTGCAATTGAAAATAGTATTATATGGTAGAGTATAAAATCAATCAAGTGAATTAATTTATAGCATTCATTTTAGTTTTTTATTGTGTTATTGTATCTATGTTTAATAAGTATATTTTTAGATAAATCTTATATTAAAACCTTGTTAGGATATAAAACGTAGAAAATAATAGTGGAAGAAAATAACTTTTAAAAGTATAAAGTTGTTTCCTTTTGATTTTCAAAAATTTAATATTTTTACTTTTTAAAATAAAGTCAAACAAATTTTTTAACTTTTCAACTTTAAAAAAAAAAAAGAAAAATTACATTTTTAATTCTATTGCAATGTGTTCTAATAATCCTAGGAAAACATATTTCATAGTCTTAAGGTGAAAAAAATTAGCACCTAAGAAATTCGTATCTAATTCATAAATTATTCTAAGAATAATTAGCTGAAAGCATACCATCAAGGATTTAATTAAATAAGATGGTAATGATGATTAGATTTGCTCTCCAGGTCACACCTTCAAATTTTTATATACACTTCCACATAAAAGTAATTAGATTTAATTGTCGAATATTTGTTAAGATGGTTGGTACGTATGGTCCGCTAAAATAAAAATATAAAAAAAAGAAAAAAACTAGCTGAAAGCATTCAAATTAAAGATCTTTTCTTCATATTGTATTGCTCACATTTACAACTACCATTTGATGATGATAGACTTTGATCCTCATCTCACCTCATTTGTAAATGATATTGAAATTAGGACGAGTAATTATTTAGATCTTTGAATAAAAAAGAAGAAAAAAACAAACAAATCTCAATCATAGTATTTTCCAATATTTTCTATCGATCACTGTCAAAAATGACCAATTTGAGTGGAAAGTCTGCATTTGTTTTAGAACGAGCCTTATTTTTTTGTTCTTATATTATTTCGTACTTTACAATTCTTTTGTTTGTGATATTATTTTCCCACAGGAGGTAATAAGAAGAATTATAGAATGGATTGTTAACTATAACTAGATCGTAGATAAATGAAAATTTTATTGATAAGATCTCTTTAATTGTAGTCAATATCTTATGATCATCTTAAAATCATTTGAGTCAAGTCTCAAATGATTTTTAAAACTTGTCGAAGATTGAGATTTATTGCTCAAGTCGTCTCAGTATCGCCCAACAACGAAATGAAATGAATGGATGAGTCAATGTATTGGGCGAGATTTAAAATCCAACGTTCATTTTTCTCATTGTTGAACGAGACATCTCAAACCTATCGGAAAACTCGTCTGAGACGACTCGGTCTCGTTCACGGACGAGACGAGATGCCAAAACGAGTTTTAAAACCATGGACAGACGAATCCAATTTGACTACTTCTTCTTCTTCGGTCTGTCTAAAATTTCAGAAACAGAGAGAAGTACACGATCAAGAAACGAACACGTGGGACTCGCACGTTCAATCATCGAAAACAAAACTAGGTGCCTCGACATCTGTGGATCTTTCTTGCCCACACTCCTGGAATTCTTCCCAAACAACACTAAAAACAGACTCAAATCATCTCTCTCTCTCTCTCTCTCTCTCTCTCTCTCTCTCTCTAATGGGTTTCTTTTGGTCAACTCTTACTCTTCTTCTTCTTCTTAGTCTCCATCTTCATATCTGCCTCTCTTCCTTCACTTCTGATCTCTTCAACTCTTGGTGTGAACAACATGGGAAGAACTACTCTTCAGAAGAAGAGAAGCTCTACAGATTCTCAGTCTTTGAAGACAACCTCGCCTTTATTACCAACCACAACAATATGGAAAATTCCACTTATACCCTTGCTCTCAATGCCTTTGCTGATCTTACCCACCATGAATTCAAGTCTTCTAGATTTGGTCTCAGCTTAGCTGCGTCCAACCTCGATCGATCGAACTCGCAGCTAACTGGGTTTAGTGTCTTGCGTGACGTTCCGTCTTCGATCGATTGGAGGAAGAAAGGAGCAGTCACACCTGTGAAAGATCAAGCTAGCTGTGGTATCTGTGTGAATTTAAGTTCTTTAAATTTCATTGTTTTTTTTTAGCAAATTGCTATCGGAATTAAATAACCAAATGAGAATTTTCTCTTTTATGCATCCTAATATGTAAATTATTTGATTAAATTTAAGTTTGATGGGTTGAATTCCTCCTGCTTGACAATCTCTGATGTTAAGTTTGAATACCCATACGAGAATTTTCTATTTTCTTAACAAGATTTTGTTTTTTAATGGTTGAATTAGAAAATTGGAAAATCATGCTTGTTATTGTTTGATTCGGATAATACCAGTTTTCAAAAAGCTTTCAATATGTAGCTCTTTCGAAATTAAGGCATTAATATAGTATCTATATGAGACCAAATTTCAGAATTTTTAGGTATTTTAACTCGAAAATTCTAACATGCTAACTTTTCTCCCTTGTAATTTATTATTATTATTATTTTTCAATCCAAAAATGTGTTTTTTGATGGCCATTCATGTTGTGTTAGGATGCGTACTTGTTGTGGAATAGTCAACTAAGAGTCAATTCATGTTGTCCCTAGTTGCCAGAGTTTGGAAATACCTCAAACCTGTTTTTGTTGACGTTGCCCCTAGGGTACTAGATAGAATCCTATTGCATACCAGTAAGCTTAGAGAGAAGATGCAGGAGAGGAGAGAGAAGTTCTATATCTTTCTCATGCGTTATCAGCTTTTTTTTATAGAGGTTTAGTTGGTTGTTGCATACTCCTAGTACCACAACAACTCTCAATGTCGCTACGACTCTTGACTCCTCCCAATTGGAGAATTCATAATTGGATGTGTGCTAAAAGGATGGAGGCCAAATGGACAACCCTATCAAACCAACAATTCATGATCCCAATTGAAGGACTTCACGACATCCACGTGTCTACTATTTCTACCGAGGCCATTTATAACCCTAGTTAGAAGGAATGTGCAAGTTAAAGGTTCCGAAAGAGAAAGGAAAAATAAAAAATAACGTGTATTGATGTAATGAGAACAGATTTGAACAAACTATAATCAACAAAAGACATGACTTCAGATAGAATTGAATGGAGGAACAACATTCAACCGCTATTTAGAAAAAGGTTTTGATGATGATGATGATGCTCCCAAAGAAGGTAGACGGGATTGAGTGACCCAACCTATCTTCCCTTTTGATCTTAGCTGCAAGTATTTCATGGTTGGATATTGGGTCTTCATCGGTACAGCCAAAAGTGTCGACATTTCAGGGCCATGTGTACTCAAATGGTTTGCTCTAGCTACTCCGTGGTTAATGCGATTTACTTCCATGACCGGGCTTTGATTATTACCCCATTTGGTAGCTTTTCTTTTCATCATTATGGACATCACCATCATCTGAAGCATCACCATCATCGTTGCCTTACCCGTACTATTTGCAATTAGGAATATGAACCATGTTTGTCCATTAAACTGTAACAAATCAGTATTCATAAAAGAATTTGAACAAAGTGTTATCAATGCTAAATGCTCAACATTGTTGGAGTTAAAACTGTTATCTTTGTTTTTCATAACAATTTCATCATCTAGGAATGTTTAAATTTCAGTTTTACCTATACATCATAGAATACCTACTTGTTTACTTCATTTCCTTGCAATTCACGAAGAATTTTTTTTTTACCAGTTTTTCTTTTCTAGGTGCTTGTTGGGCTTTCTCAGCCACGGGGGCAATTGAAGGCATAAATCAGATTGTTTCAGGGTCTCTCGTTAGCCTCTCTGAACAAGAGTTAGTAGATTGCGACAAAACTTACAATAGTGGGTGTGGAGGTGGACTCATGGACTATGCATTTCAATTTGTTGTAGACAATAAAGGAATTGACACTGAGAAGGATTACCCTTATCAAGCTAAAGGAACAAGCTGCAACAAAAACAAGGTACCCGCTTCAATATTTTTCCATATATGCTATCTTTGTCTTACAATTATGATTTGTTTCCCCCATTTAAGAATACATGAGTTGCTAGTCATAGATCTATTCCTGCGATTCTTGTAAGTGTGGGGGTTTGAATCACTTCTCACCCAGTGTTGGCATAGAAGTAGATCAGCATTTTATTATTATTATTAGTATTTTTGTTCTGCTTTTCTAAGTTTCTGTTCTGTGTATTCTTACAGTTAAAAAGGCACGTTGTAACAATCGATGGCTACACTGACTTGCCATCAAAGGAGGAAGAAATAATGCAGGCCGTTGCTTCTCAACCTGTGAGTGTAGGCATATGTGGCAGTGAGAGAGCATTCCAGTCTTACTCAAAGGTGATTCTTCATAACCAACTGCGTTAACAAACTAAATTTCATGTAGTAAACCAAAATCTGTGATTATGAAGGTCTTAGAGCATCTCTAACTGGTCTCCACATCTTTAAATTTAGAGGGGCTTTTGCAAAATCCAACTGGTCTTCAAACTTTAAAGGCCCCCTCTATATCTCTATTTTTGTCATCAAATATGGGGGTTGGTGGGGGGGGGGGGGGTGATTTTAAAAGACTCCCCTAAGTATACTAATTTCTCTCTGCATTTCCATTTTTTGTCCTTGAAAATTTTCCCCAACTTATTTTAAATGCTTTCGATAAAGGTAATACTTGTAAATCAACCCACCAACAAATTTTAAATACCTTTTGTGTGCTTTTGAAAAAAAAAATCTTTTAAATCAACCCATCTCCTACCATTGGATTCTCAAATGTCAAGTGGGAAATGTGAAATTTTTTTCTTCTTATTTTTTCATTTTGTTTTATATGAATGAATTAGTTGTTCAAAAGGGTGAATCGTGATTTAAAGGTGGGTGGGTCCCCTTCAAATTTGAAGAAAGAAGCTTTTTTGAAGGGCCTGGTTAGAGATGTTCTTTGGTGCCACTTGACAATGCTTCTGGGAAGCAACTTTTAGCTCCCCTGCGCGAACAAAAAGTACTTTTCAGAAATCAAATTATCATTGGATATGCAATCGGCTTTCAAATTCCTGCAGGAGCCAGAACACAAAGGTGAGTTAGAAACGAAAGTTGAGTGGACCATCCCTTGGATTCTAGCTGCTGTGGGAAAAAAAAGTCTTCCTTTGTACGAAAATATTCATAATTTTTGAGTTAATAATCAAAACACCCCCGAAATGTTGTTACAGTTTAAAGTTAAAGATCAAAATGTCCAAAATTTTCACATTAATAACCAAAGGGTCCATGTTGATGTTGTCTTTCACGAGATACTCCATAGCTTCTGGAAGCACTTCAAAACCCCAAAAAGCACTTCTTGGAAAACTATCACCAAGTTATCGATATCGCAATCACAATTCTTTTAGAAGTGATTCTCTTAATGTTTCTCCATGACAGGGGATCTTCAATGGGCCATGCTCAACATCTTTGGATCATGCAGTATTGATTGTTGGGTATGGGTCAGAAAATGGGGTTGATTACTGGATTTTGAAGAATTCATGGGGAAAGAGTTGGGGAATGGATGGGTACATGCACATGGCACGTAACACTGGTGATCAACTAGGGATCTGTGGTATAAACACGCTAGCTTCATACCCAATTAAAACTAGTCCAAACCCCCCTCCGGCACCAAGTCCCACAAAATGCAGTCTTCTTACGTACTGCGGAGCAGGGGAAACCTGTTGTTGCACTTGGCGCCTTTTGGGAATCTGTTTTCATTGGAAATGTTGCGAGGTCAATTCTGCTGTGTGTTGCAAGGACCATCGTTTCTGCTGCCCACACGATTATCCAGTTTGTGATACCAAAAATAAGCTATGCTTCAAGGTCTGTATTGTATTCTCTTAAATAGCTTTTGTCTGATTATTTTAGTGATCATTTTTTCATCATTTTCTTCTCTTCATTAGCTTGATTTTCTAATGTAGGCTAATCTTTGGTAATTCCAATTTCTCATTTTTCTAAATCTCACTCTTTTACTTGATGATCAACAACAACAAAGCCTCTCCCAAAGATCCGGGGTTTGCTAAATGAGCCCATTCCACTCTTGGCCAAAGCCAAATCTTTTGTTATTGAGTGTGAGTTCATATCTGCTTTCACCGTCTCCATCCACGTTCTTTTGGGTCATCCTCTCGCTCTTTTAAGACCTTCCACTGAATATTTATTCTGGCTGGTGCTGCAATCAGCTGTTGTTTAGCATGCCCAAACCTTCTCAACCGACTATCTATTGGTTTATTGCCTTGGAGATACTCCTACACTTTTTTCCGATGCATTCTTTTCTAATTTATCTTTCCCAGTCTTTTCACTCATCCAACTCAAACGTCCTATACAACAACGAACTCCATTTTCTAAGACTTTTAGCGTTGGATACCTTTTATGTGATGGTTCACAACCAGATTATTTAGGTATATATCAACTTATCTAAATATATTTTTTATATATTGTATGTTTAACCTGTACCATTTTTTATTTTTTTTGAAGTTTATTTCTTAACATACGGAATAAACTGCACAGAAATGTCAGCATATCAATTTCTGGGTGTTAGAGCTTTTTGCATTGCATACCAACATCGTACAGCTACACATGCCCATGTCTTTGTTACATAGTTTGCTTTCCTTTTGATTTTCTATTCATGTAGGCTAATATTTCTATTTTCAATTTCCCTTTTTTCCCAAAATATTACCCTTTTTTTTCTTGAAGATCATTCGTGCTTTATTTCGCATATAACAATGAACTCCTCTTTCTAAGAATTTACAGTACAGAACACCTTCTATATGCCGACATACAACATACTTCACCAAGGAGTTCTTAATTTATTCAGATACTTCTGTTTCAATTATCACTCATATATAAATTTTTTTCGAGTATATCTTAGAGTATGTATCAACTTATCTAAATACATTTTTTTTCTACATGTGTATTTAATATGAACTAAACTATTTTATTTTGTGTGATTGTAGAAAAAAAATGTCTTAGGGAAATCATGAGAAACTGGATTTCCTTTGGAAATGTTTGCCAGAGATTTCACCTAGAAAAATGTTAGTGAGAGACTTTGTTTTTAGTTTTGTGGAGGGGGTATTGGCACGACAACATTAGAATTAAGGTTTTTCCCTCTCTGATGAGAAAATCATTTTCATAGGGGATTGGATCGGGGTATCCTCTCACGAGGATAGAAATTTTGTTTATTCTCATAAAAAAATGATTGTCCTACAAAATCACATTTTCTTTTGGGAAATTCATTTTCTCACGCAGTCATATGAACACTAAAAATATATATTTCTCAAGAAATGGAATAAACTGCGAAGACATGTCATATTTTGGGGATCACTCGCGTGGCACAATGTCTCAAATACCAACACATGCTCGTATCCTTCTTACATTGTTGGTATTAATGGTAGTTGTCACTATTTTTTATTTTTTATTTCTTTTATTTTTTTCATTTTTATTTTTAGAAAAAAGAGGTAGGAAAGAAAGTGCATGGGTTTCATAATAAGTTGAACTAGGCGTGTTGTTATAACAACGACAACAAAGCCTTATCCCAAAGATATGGGATCGGATAACCAAATACTATTCATCCATTTCACTCTGTCAAAAGCCAAGTCTTCTATTATTAAGAGAGTGTTCATAACTACTTTCACTGTCTCCATCCATATTCATCTTGGTCTTCCTCTCTCTCTTTTACAACCTTCAACTTGAATATTTCTTTCAAATTAAAGCTATATAATCGGTCTTCATTGAACTTAGCATGGCAACGAATGGTTATATATGATTGGTGATGGGTTCTACATTGAACTTAGCATGGCAACGAATGGTTATATGTGATTGGTGATGGGTTCTACTAAAATGTATTAGAGCTTCCTTTTAGTATAGTTCCTGCCTCACTTCAAGGTTTATCATGTCTGCAGGGTACCGGGAATTCAACAATGGTGAAAGGACTTGAAAGGAAGAGAGGTTCTTTTGGGAAGCTTGGAGGTTGGAATTCTCTTTTTGAGGCTTGGAATCTGTAGAATCTAGGTTTTGTAACGCAATTTATTTTTCTTATTTTACTCTTATTACATAAGTCTATGTTATACATTGAAAAACTGTTTGTAGTTCTACGTGCGATTATTGTATAATCAGGTTTGAAATATTGTGAGACATTTAATTACACAAATTTGATAATGGGGGACCTTCATGCATGGCCTAACTTATATAACTCCTTTATTTTCTTTTTGGGGAAACTACCAAAACAGTCATGTATGAGGTCAAAATTACTGGCCCAGCCATGTTTTAAAAATATTTTTCAAAAGAGCCATGTATGCATTTTGATATTTATTTATTTTTACCGAAATGGGTAACCATTTTACAGTCACATTTGCAATTTTACTAGCCTAATTGTGAACCTCAAATAAAAGAATAAAGACAATTTTTTTTTTTTTTAATTATGAAAAAAACTGAACTAAGATTAATCTCAAATAAGCTCAGCTAAGGTTAATCACATATTCCAAAATGCAACAATCAAAGGTTATTTTATGTGTGACCCACAAATCGATATATTTAAGGGCCATGGTTGACTGGCACTGAACTAAGATGCTTTAAATTTTTTTTTTTTTTTTTTAACTTTTTCAAAAGGATCAAAAAAATATTTCCTTAGTTAAATTACCAAATGACATTATGATATATATTTATTTTTTTACAAAAAATAAAAATAAATAAAGAAATGGTTAACACTAAACGCTTCTACACCGCATAATCAAGATCATCTTCTTCATTTGAGCCCAATTTTGTTCCTCATTTGATTGGATTCTCCTCTCCTTGCTTCATCCTGATTCTCTTGTCACCTTTCATTCTTCCTCCATTAACAACCTCCACTGTTTCATCATTGGAGATGTTATTTTAATTTAGACTCGTTTTAAATTTGACTTAGGCTCCGTTTGGATACAAAGTAAAAAAGTTAAAAGGATACAAGGAGAAAATAACATTTAGAAACTATTTTTTTTTAATTAAGAATTTATATTTAAAAAAAAATTAATTAATCCAAACAAACTTTTTAGCTTTTCAACTTTTAGCGTTAATGTGTCCGACAGGCTCGTAAACTCTTTCAAATCTTGCAAGGTGAAAGCATTACGGTGAGTTGTTGATATTCTTTTACACACAAATTTGGATTTAGGGCTTTTATTTCATATAAATCTGAGTGCATCACTACATTTCTGACGAGATTGGAAGTATTAAGTGAATGAACCTCCTAGTGACTCCATACAACAGAACCACCTACAACATCCCTAAATCGGGCTCTCCACTGTCACCTGCATGGACATGCCCAGTCCACCCCCAACGCAACCCAGCATTGAGTCGATCCCACGATCTACTTCATCACAGAAGTTCAGTGGGAGATAAATAAGATGAGAGGCAAGCAAATACAAAATAAATTTACTCCAATAATTGCAAGTAAGGGGTTGGGATGATTAAATGATAGGCCAAAAGACTATCTATATCATATTGAAGCCAAACCTATGTACAAACCAAAAGAGTACATTTTTCACCTGGAACAGATAAAAAACTGTCATGTAAAAGGAACTTTGCATACCCACAAACCAAATAAATAAGTGTGCAAACTGGTTTCGATCCCCTCATAAATTGGAGAGAGCCCACAATTCTACATGTAATTCACCTCACTAATTTTAATGAGTCCATGTGTGTGTCTACTACTTTACATCACCTCCTTCGGCGTTTAGTATCAACCTGAAAACCACCATCAAACATGCACTTTATTAGAAAGAAATATATGATATTAACAACCAGTGTTTTCAAACGTCAAGCCATGAGGCGAGATGCCTGACTCGCCATGCTTTAAGGCATGGAATTTAGTGCTGGCATGCATATTTTTCTGAAATCATCATTCTCCTCAGCTAAACCGATTCTGTTTCACCATTCCACTCTGTCCAGAGCCACGTTCTATGTTATGCACGTTTTTATTAAAAAATAAGTACTATAAAAAAAATACAAATAATATATATATAAGGAAAAAAAAGAAGACAAAATCCAAATTTTGCTCTTCTTGCCTACATCATCTCATTGGTTCGTCTTTGGAGCCCAGAGATAAGAGCCCAGAGCACAACAGGTTTTCCTCATTTTAAATGATGTGGATTTTAAAGAGAAAAAAAAACTAAGAATTCAGTTAAATATGTATAAATAGATATTTAAGAAAACATTATTTAAACAGTGGAAGCCTGAAAATAGGTGTACGCCATACGACTTTTGGCCCATGGGGTATGCTTCTGATGTTTCCTCACATTTCAGGGTGTACTGAGTGCACCTCGCCCGGAAGCACACATTGAGGCATAAACCCTCGATGCCTTTAAAAACACCTTGGTAACAACAATTGTGATGATAAATCAAAGAAGACGTTTTCACAAATCATTAAGGGTATAAAGATGTCAGTTCATAGATACAGAGGTTTTCGAGGAATAACTGATCTAGAACCATAGGACGATAATGACAATACTAAAGGTATCATGAATGACCTATTCCCACCATTGCCCAATCTAAGGATTTAATTTAACATAAAGCTATGGCCTTAACTTTTGTTTGGAATATTTGAAAGATGCAACATTTCAGTCTCAGAACTCATTCGAATATTCCAAGTAGCATGAAATTAAGGATCATTGGATGAAATAAAGTCAAAATAATTGTTTTAAAGAGGCAATGTGTGCATGAACACGAACATCAGTACAAACAGCAATGGGGGACTAAAATTTTATCATTTAAACTAGAAGGAAAGGTACTTATACAGTGTTCAGTGATCTCACAAGATGATTGCCAATCCGGTTTTGTTCGAAAGAGTTACAAAGAACATGTGACAGACAGGCCCACTCAATTATTCAACGATTCCATTAACGGATTGATGAATCAATGCACAAGATGTCTTAAATTTGAAAGAAGGCCAAACCAAACATCTTGATATGCAAGTAAATTAATAATGAAGATAAAGATAGTATCAGGAGAAAAATAGAACCGTACAATTTCTTCATCATTTAAAGGAATGGGCATACCTTTGTCTCTGAGTTTCTGGAAATAGTGCTTTTATGCGACTTCATTTCATCTTGGGAGGAACAATTGTGACAGAAGAAGTGATCTAGTCTTTCGGCGTCCTCTATGGTCATATCTATACAAGGAGGATGAAACCTGGAGCAGAAGTAGTGATCTGATTACTATAATGGTATAAAAGATCTATTATTTATAGCCCTCTATCCATAAACTGGATGCCTACTCCAGTGAGAAAAAGAAAAAAAAATGACAATATAGTATCATTCAGAATGTTACAACATTATGGGTGCCTAGTGCAAGAGAAAATTCTATTAAAATAGAGTTATGGAACCATAATCACAGAGCACTTTTTCAGAGAACACACTTATCCATTCGAAAATGGCAAAATCAACTTTTAGACAAGGCTTTGTCATTCACACACCTATAACTCCTATTAGTGAAACAAAGAAATAGGCAACCAAACACGATAAAAAAGCTGGAAATCTGAATCAATAATAACAGTTTTACTTGTGAAACATTGTCTGGTAGAAATAAAATAATTTCACTTCTATAACAAATAACCACGCTGCCCTTCTACTTTCGATTCTTTTAGTCTGCAAGCAAATAAAATGTATCCTCAGGTCAAATACGGTGAACTGAACAAAATTACACTAATAAAGTTTGCTCAATACTTGACCCTCAACCTAAATTGGATTTCTTTTGTCCCGGGTTAGGGAAAATAAGCAGATTGAATCTTAGCTATTTCTGATGGTTGACTAACTGGAACCTCTTGATGACAAATGATTTCATAATCACCCATAAAGTTTATTTTTAATGGCGATCACATAAAAAACATGTTCTTTAGTAGCCCATGAAGTAGGTGGGTTCACCTTTTCAAAAAAGATAATCTTCAAAAGATTTGCATATAGAAATATTAATATGGCAGGAACTCCTCGGGGTTTCTTTTATTAATCTCAAATAATTTTGTAATAAAACAATAATAAACAAAGATTTTTTTAATTTATTAAATTAAAAATAATGAACTAAACATCTTATTCCCATAAAAATATCCTGGCTAAAACTCCTATAATCTTCAACATGTTCTGAATGGATTTTTCTCTCCATAAATCTGAACCAAGTCCAAGACTATCACCCGTGAAAATGGAAAGGGAAGGAAAACAGCAATTTTCAATAACATATAAACTTACCAGTCTCGGCAGCTCTCACACTGAACCATTAAGAAGTCAGGGTTGTAAGGCATCTCACATTTGCAGTAGCTGCCATGAGAAACTAACCAATAAATGAGAAGGCTCATACAAATCAAATAGAAATAAATAGTTCAAAACCACTAGAACCCATCACCCAAAAGCGAAAAAGAGACCCATATTGCTGTATGAACTATGAAGTGATGAACAATCAACAACAAGAACCATAACACATAACACTCGAATCCAAATAGCTAAAAGCACCAAAAACTGAACAATTATAATAGGAACGAACCACACTTCAAGAATGAAATTCCTGTAGTCAAAAGAACATTTCCAATTCATCAAATTGAAAGAAATAAAAAACCCATACTCATTGCCTTATTCAACCTCATTTCCTCACATACTTGAATAAAGAATGCATTAAAATTAATTAAAAGATAAATAAATTAGAAAGAAGGCATGAATTTGGACACCCATCCAAAATAAAGAGTAACCCACATTCTGACACCCAACCCCCAGATAAAGAAATCGAAAGTGATCCTCAATTTGATGCCCTCAATCAATGTCATTCACATTTCCCCTTATTTTGAATAAATTAAGAGAGCAACTAACCACCCAGCCTTCCAAATTCATTCCCAAATCCCATTTTCCACTTAATTTATCAAATTGATTCTCAAATTGTAAAATTTTAAAAATAACACAATTAAACCTTTTAATTCTCTAAACTAAATAGAAATTCTTTCAATTCTCATCAAATTGGATAAAAAGTCAAAAAAAGATAAAATTTTCTACATACACAGTAATTTTTCCAGGAAACACTTCTCCCGTAGATGAATTATACTCAAATCGACAGAAGTAATCATCGTTACCGACTGGATCAAGCTTGCTATAATCCTTCAAATTGTGAACGAAACACTTCCCTTCGATCGTATCTGCGCTCTGTAAATCGTAATGGTCAGACAAAAACACCTCTTTGGACCCATGAAACGATCTCCGCCCTTCAATCGATTCCTCCGGACGATAATACCATCGTACACGAATCCACACGTTTTTTCTATAGTCGGATTCGATTTTCTCCACTTTAGCTACGTATGATTGTTTCGATGGGTCTGGAGATCTCATGAGAACGCAGTCATAGGCTGTGATGAAGGATGTTGCGTAGGTTAAGGGGATACAAAGCTGGCGCAAGTTAGAAATTTTCGTAGTTAAATTGGTTAGATTTCTTACCTTTAATGGTTTTGTTAGTCCCTTTGATGGCGTACGAGTCTAGGGTTTCTGTTGTTTTTCGAGCTTTCGCCATGACCTTAACAACGAAGTAAATTCATGGAGAGCGACTTCTGGTAATCTCGTTCGCTGTTGCGCGGGTTATGAAATTAAATGATTTTTTTTTTCTTCTTTTAATATCATTTCTTTGGGATTATTTATTGAGAAAATTACTTAAAGGACCCTAGAAGAGGGACTTCTTTCTAAATAATCTCAAATTTTTGGGCGGTCTCTTAATAATCCATTTATTAAATTTATCTTTCGTGAGATTCCCTGCCTTGGACCTCTTCTCACATTGTAATGTCTTTGAAATACTTGAAATACCATTTTTCTCATCTTTTTCGTATAATTAGATTTTTCAACGACAATTACGATCATATTAAATTTTTTTTTAATTATTATTGTGAATGAAGAATGATATATTCTTAATTTTGAATATTTAGATATATTTTTCTTAGTTATTTTAATAATTAAAAAAATCAAAAAAGTTAAAATTCTAAAATTTTATATTTGAGTGTTCATTTTGAAATTATGATTCAAGCATTTTGCGTATTTTGAGATATTTTTTTAGTATCGAAGTTAAAAATATGAATAAAAAAAATTAAAAATATGGATCATATTTACAACGTTGAGCTCACCATTTTTTTTTTCTTTTGAAATCACCACTGTTTATTGTGGAGTTCACCACTTTTTATTACTAAGTTCAAAATTTTATTGTCTAACTCATCACTTTTTATTGTCGAGTTCAATAATAATTAATCATGATTTAAAAGTGTCGAGTTCATCAATAATTATCGTTGAGCTCAAAATATTAACATCGATTATTTATCTTTCACTCTCAAAATTTCTTTTTCTTCAATGTTTAAATCTCAAGAAAAAGATTGGAATTTTTTTTAGGAGGTTGGTAAGAAAACTAAAAACATCATTGGTATATTTTCCTAAAATTTATCGATTTTCGAAATATTCTTAAATTTATCAAATTAATTGAATTGAGCCCTCACGGAATAATTTTTATTCCGGATCCAAATTTTGTTACTATGGTGACAAGGCTCTCATTTGGTAATCTATAGAATCATTTTTTGATCAACCATATTTTGATCTCACCATTTAATGAATCATACATTGGAAAATAATGAATCTTGACCGTTCAAATGGTACGTACGATATCACAAAATTGTACCAATCGGGCTATTCAGACCATATTAGATGTATAGTTAATCAATGAAATGTGATGTATACAAAAGTTCTCACCCTTGATCATACAATCATTCAAAAACTCTTGGCTTCTCCTTCAACATTAAATCCACCAAAAATAAAATTTGAAATTTGCTATTGCCACACCAATTCTTATGCAAATTAAAAGTGCACATGGTTTGAATTTTTGACAAAATTGAAATCAAATCAAAGATGATCGGTTTGGATGGATTCTCGATTCTCTTACTTATTATTTTCAATAGTAAAATTAAAATAATTAAAACTTTAAAATTAAATAAATTATCACGCATAACACATAACATGCATAAATAAAACATCAACATATTTATTATTTCAACATAAACAAATCATCACGCATAACACATTAAAAATATAAATCATGAAAAAATTAGAAAATAAAATAAGAAAGTTAATATATTATAATAATTATAAAAATTGGTTCGGTTCTATTATACTCCTAATCCAGAATCAAACTAAATCAATTGATTTTTTTTATAATCCGTACCCGTTCCCGAACCAAATCATGTTAAATCTGAGTCAATCTAATCCAAAAAGTTTCGGATTGATTCGATTATCTAATTTACCCGATCCAATGTGCACCCTTAATGAAATTTACCAAAGAATTACACACAATTGGTGTGGCAATAATAACTCTCTAAAATTTTCAATCCATATTTATTAGGTCCGTGGTCCACTCAGTTGGCTTTACATTACCTACACGTACCTATCAGACCATAAAGGTATAAATAAATAAAGTCTATCAACACAGCGAAACTTCTGTTGTCCATCAAGGTTTATTATTTTTTCTCTTTAAAGCACTACATTTAGTCCCACATCGGCCAAAAGCAAAACTTATTAGTTCTTTATATAATGCATTTTGGATATTATTGATCGCCGAGTGGAGTTACGTTCACTTGTAACCTGAGTGGGGGCATTAAGGTGGTTGGACGTTGGTTTGATTCTGACTGTCAAGGACCGGTTTGGGTAAATTCTAACTCGCCCGTTTCAAGTTGTGAGTTGAGCTGGTTGACTTGAGCGAAGGCTTGAGTCAAACAGTTCTTAGAGCGGAGGACATCGCGTCAGGCTGGTTTCACAGAGCAGCGAAAACTTCCCGCTCATGACGGTGAAAGGATAACGAGATGGCACCTCTGCGGTCCACCAACGCCTGAAGAGTCTAGCACTTGAACAACCACCTTTTTATTTATTTATTTTTTATTTTTTAATGAAATCACCACCATTGGATCTACATCGGTCCTTCGATGTAATATAAAATATCATTCGGATCGGTGATTTCAAGTCATTGAATTTGAGATGGGCTGAATTTCTTTTCTGTTTATTCAGTCGTTTAGAAGAAATTAAGAGACTATTTTAGAAGATGGGAGTTGCAAGAGTTTTTAGTATTAAAAGCTGGCAACAATTCCGAATATGAACTCTATAAGTTGGTTAATCAATGGGATTTGGATCATAAGATACCCAACATGGAATAGGCATCAATCACCCTTATGATGGCATGTGCGGCTTGGGAATGACTGGTTTAGATGGTCTTCATTTTAGTGTGTTTACCTTTGCTCTCTCAGGGCTCAAAGGAGATATACTGTTACATTGTGCAAAATCGTCAATGTAAGCGTTATTTTACAGAATTTTTCCAAAATTAACCTTATTTCCGCACCCATCAATATAGTAATCATTAGTTTAATTTTGGCAATTTCACTATTTGTTGGGTGATTGAGGCTGTGAAGGTCAACCAAGTGGGTGGGGGGTCATTTTAAATTTTAAATCTATCAATTGTTCATTATTTCTTTGACTTTCTCAAACCCCAACAATTCAGTTTGGGGAAGGAGGGGCCAAAGTCGAACAACCTAACACGCTCCAAAGGGGTCGAGACGAGTTTTGATACCACAATCTGGATTCACCTTTACCTATTAATTAGTTACTAACTAACCCCACGAAATTACTACTAATGCACCATGGCTTTTCAGTCTCCATTTGTCGGGCTAAAGCCAAACCAGATGCCCTTCGAAAAGTGCTAGCTTGCTAAGTTGATTAAAGCTCGTGAGTGTTGATACCACGACCAGGTTCCTATCTTCACCTACTAACTACTAACCACTAAACACTAAACAGACTGCTTATTTGAAGAGAGAGATTCCATTGTCACACCAACTTTTGCTAACACCACCCCCATTCATATGTAAATCACCATAGTATTTGCACATATATTGGGTAAAAGTTGGTGCGGCAATAGAAGCTCTCTTCTAAAAAAGCTGAAGTAGTTTTGAGCCAACTGATTGGTTGGTTGGTTGGTTGGATGGAAAGAGAAGCCACAGATAAAATTCAAAATGCTAATTTAAATAAAAGAACAAATAATACTCTCAACAGGCAGTATTCAAGAATGAAAGAATAAAACATACCATATACTGATCATTGGGCTCTCTCATGAGTAGACTCGTCATTGGGTGACTTTCTCAACATCCTACATGTACACAATGTTTTCTAATGCAACAGATTGGATAGTTACGATGATCTTCTGGCAAGAGGGATCATGAAGGTTTGGCCCACTACACGTGAAAAGATCGAAACTATTCGATATAAATAATACACAAACCTTGGGTGAAGACTTGAATCACTCACCCTTATGGTAGAAAATCAGTAATACAAAGTCATTAAACTTACTCGACTATGCGTTTGAATAAGTAATAAATACCAATTATGCATTGTCGGCAAGCTATGACTGGAACCTTCTTCTGAGTTGTCTAGAACCTTGCCTTTCACCATTACTAATAAAAAAAAGGAGTAAAAAATATATATTCAAAATAGTAGATGTACCGAAATTTTACAAAACTGACCTAGTTCTTCAAAATCTCAGACCAACAGATGGAATGCAACCCAACCATAATTTACTTGAAGACCATGTTTGGAAGTTCACAGACTTTTTTGGATTTTCAAAGATCTCTTCTTAGGTTATTGCCATGCCTATAAATCACCCATGAGATTCAATAGGTATGTAGATTCCTCAAGAGGTGGACCAAACATTCATGGGTTCGGTTCAGTGGACCCGGAAAAACGCCACTTGGCAATTTTAGGGCAGGCAATTAAAACTAGTTCACAAGTGATGAAAACTAGTTCTCAAGCTCTGTTTCCACAAGCAAGAGCTACATCAAATTTGTTGTAAAATGAGCCCAAGTTTGTTACACAAAGTGCTTCTCCAAAAAGCGATGCTCTTGTCGATTTCAATATGCGAACTTCCACAAAATCACCAACCTCGGGATTCCTCTTTCCATCCTCGTCATTATCCGAATGTGGGACAGGGATTTTTACAAATGAAACTCTATGCCCTCTATCGCTCTTTCCGATGAGCTCTGTCTCGGGAGCTCTCTTGTTGGGTCCTTCTACTAATACAAGTTGAATAGTTCCAATTTGGGAGTCGAAACACTGACCTGTTGTCTCACGGAAGGCCTCAATGAGCTCGGTTAACCTCCTCTGCTTGACATCGTTGGGAACGTCGTCTGTGTAATTTCTATGGGCATGGGTTTTCTCTCTCATGCTGTATGCAAACATGTATGCCATGTCATAACCAACGGCCCTTATGAGGGTTAATGTGTCGGAATGTTCCTCCTCTGTTTCTCCACAAAAACCTGTAAAAAGTTATTTGAGATCATGTTAGAACAAGAATTGTGGGATCTAAGGTTCTAGCCTCACCAAGAATGAGAGAGACTCGGAATCCATAGTCAACTTAATCAATCGCTAAGGTAAAAAGTTAAGCCTTTGTGGTCCTCAAGGGTGTGTTCCCATTGTTGCATCTACCACAAGATTGTAAATATTAGTAAAGATGTGAAGCAATGTGGCTTCATATTTCAAACAAATCAATATCATACTACTAAATATAGCATAAAGCCAAGAAACTCACAAATGTGACACACTATCTAATGTTGACAAGAGATACAAGTCCTTGGCCTTTGAAAGTATTGCTTAAAGAGAATAATTGCCCCCAGTGATGAAAACTTATTTCCAGTCATTTGGTGGTTCTTTCTAACAATACAGATTCCCTTGGGATCAATACCGTTTCCTAGGGATCCATTTCCTTGGGATTCCCTAGGAATATCATCCCGTGTCAGCCATTAACGTCGTTAGTGACTAATTTTTTCCCATTTAAAATCCAACCTGAACAATCTGGATTGACGAGCACGTATGACACATTCCAAAATATGGGAGAGGAATCTTCAGGGAAAAGCAGTAGGGTTTCCTCTTATAAGCAACACAATCTGAAGATAATCACTTAGGAATACTTTTGAAGCACACAAAGTTTTATTAAAGTCACAAAATAATATTGCAAAATACCCAAATACTAGACAATTGAAGAAAAAATAATAATAACAAACCAACAATCCAATCATAAGCAAGAGAACATAAGATTATTTTAAGGCAATGGATCTTGATGTGCATTTTGGTAAATCTGGGTGTAAGTTCCTTAGGATTAGAAAATTCTACTCTAAGTTGTGTATGTTTTAGCATCACCAATCAATGCATCTACATAGGAGATGTTCTGCATCAAAAATTAATTTCATTTGACAATTGTAGCCAAATGATCAATTGTACCTTTTTAAAGGGTCCAAAGAAGGGGCTATTGTAACAAACCTCCCAGCAATTCTCGGTTGCTACTGGACCCATTTTAACAAAAGCCATTTAAAATGCAAAATATAACTTGAGCATCAAGAAAAAATAGATCTTTTACAAACACTTACCACATATAAAATCGCTGCTTATGCCAACATCGGGAACGATGCTTCGTATCTTTTGCACAAGATCCAAGTATGCCTCACGGGTATACCCCCGACGCATCCTTTCAAGAACCGTTGTACTCCCTGTTTGTGCAGGTAAATGTATACTCTTGCAGATATTGTATCTATCTCGCATTAGATATAATAACTCATCTGGGAAATCTTTAGGGTGTGGTGACGTATATCTGAACCGCATCTCTGGAAATTCTATGGACAGTCTATCCAAAAGATCAGAAAAGCGCAAACCCATATTCTTCACTTTGCTTATACTAGAAAATCCATCACTTAATCTCCAATCAGTTCCCGGTTGAACATCTTTGTCAATCGAAGAAGCATCATTATAGCTATTCACATTCTGACCGAGAAGCATTATTTCTTTCACACCCTCGTTCCAAAGCTCACCAACCTCTCTCACGATTGATTCCACAGGACGTGATCGTTCTCTGCCTCTAGTGAAGGGTACGATACAAAACGAGCACATATTATTGCAACCCCTCATCACGGAGACAAATGCAGTAACTGAATTCTTCGAGATCCGAACTGGACTGATGTCGGCATAAGTTTCTTCAAGAGAAAGAAGAGTGTTGATCCCTTTTTGACCATAGTCAACCTCTTCTAATAAACGTGGTAAGTCTCTATATGCATCAGGCCCACATACTACATCAACCATCTTATCAGCATCAAGTATCTTATCTTTTAACCTCTCGGCCATGCAACCCAAAACAACTACTTTTGGAGGACGTAAAGACTGTGACCTTCCAATAGCAACGTTACTCTTCCAATGTCTCTTAAGAAACCAGAAATAGTTAAGTCTCTGCCACACTCTTTGCTCTGCGTTGTCTCTGATGGCACAAGTGTTGATAAAAATGATCTCTGCACTCTCTGGATCCTCAACAAGTTCATTGTATCCAGCTTTCTTCATGATAGATAGGACAATCTCCATGTCATTAACATTCATTTGGCATCCATAAGTCTCATGGTAAATACGACTCCTTGGAAGAATTTCTGAAGTTGATACAGGACTAGAAAAAAAAATTGCAGGCAAGAGTTTTAATCCATATAAACTTAACCACGTAGTAAATTAGGATCTGTGAATGTAAGTTGAATGATTTTTCCGGAACGTTGCAAGCACGAGTTCCAAAGAATTATTAATAAGAATTCACCAGTATGGATCATTTATAAGTCAATAAAACTGGCAGAAAGAAAACAATTTCTGAAGTGTTTGGCTTGGATAAATTCATGAAAACTTTTAAAAAAATCTAGTGAATGATGCCTCTTGATTTTGTGTCCCATCAAACTCCATAGGAAGCAACACTTCTTTTAGAAAGATTCTATTGCCACCCCAACTTTTGCTAATGCCACCCCAGGAGGTGTGCTTATTCTTTGGTGATTTACATATGAATTGGGGTGTCATTAGCAAAAGTTGGTGAGGCAATAGAATTTTTTATGACCCCAAGTACAGGAATAAGAGCCACAATGATTGAGCATCTCACTAAGCCTACTAACCAGGAAAAAAATCTCGTTAAGCAAACCAAAGGTTAAAAAAAGTTGCATATGATGAAGAATGCCCTCCCATTTAAGACAGGTCATCAAAACGGATTTCCCTCACAACTACACATAGATATGCTATAACCTTCAGGAGTATGGCCTCAAGGTTACTCTCCTTTCATAAGTTCCAACAAGTTGCACAATAAAAGCATGTCGAGGAAGAATCTGAATGCCAGACTTCTAATAATCCAAAACACACTTATAGGTAGATCATCACATCATGGAAGAGACACAAATGAATCTCCAAACTGTTTTGATGATTAGATAGTAGATGAGGAGATGGTTAATAGAATCCTTGCTGTCTTTGCACAATTAACAGCTATTCGGAATGGATAAGTTCCTTCTTCTCAATCTCATGTGATCCACCATCATGTAGAGTTGGTTTCGTGTTTCGACGCGAATTAAAAGCTCTTAAGGAGAAAATTGAAACCTAAAATAGGGAAGAATTTGGTGGGGTGGATCTAAAGAGGAAGTCGACTTTCGAAGAAGAATTTAGTGAAATAGATGGAGTTAGCGACCTCCTTTTTTTTCGTCTTTTAATACAATCCTCTACTTAAAACAAAATTACTACAAACAAAAATCTTACTTTGCAACTCCAAACGCAATGCAATAATGCGACTAACAAATTACAAATTTTAGAAGTCAAATTTCACAATTAATAAATCAAAATTACTACACAATCACAGAATATATCACATTGAATCTTTCGATCTTAAAAACACAGAAACTCACTCTGTTGTTTTCGTTTCGATGAAATTATGGAAACTTGGAGCATCGATCGTGTTGGAGATAGGAGATTGAGAGAAGTTTCTGGGCAGATTGAGAGAAGCAATCCATCTGCGTGGCGGCGATGGAGAAGAGAAAAAATAGGGTTTGTTCGAGAGAAAACTAGGGTTTAAAAATCGGATTTTGTGGATTTTGACGAGGAGAGAGGATGATGTGGGTTGGTTCACGAAGAGAGACGAAATGGAAGAAAGTGAACAAGCCATTAGAGAGGACTGAGAGAGATGAGAGTTGAAGCGTCGAAACAGAGCGTTTTAGTATTTTACGAATGTTGGATAGGGCGACAATGGTAGGGCTGAAAATGAGTCGGATCAGATCCAAAATTTGATCGGTTTGGATCGAAAATTTGGGTTTCAATAAGGAACCGATTTGATAAAAAGGTGAGAAATTATGTATGTTATATCATATTTTGTTTAAATGAAAATGAAGTTTATTTATATTTCGGATATCAATCTAATGGAATAAATTCGATTTGGACCTGATCTGATTGTTACTAATCCTAATATTGGGATCCAATAAAAAATCCGATTTGCCAATTATCCAATCTGATTCTTTTAAGATTGGTCCAAGACCCTGATCCAATTCAAATGCGATCCATTGATAACTATAGCTAGGAATCCATGGCTTCAAATCTCGTCCGAGACCCGAGTCATCTCAGTGTCGCTCAATAACGATATGGATTAACGAGTATCAATGTGTCTTAGAGGCTCAGACTATCTCGTTTAAGAAATGAGATGACTCGGTTGGGGGCGATTTTTTGAAAATCTCAGTCAAGGTATATCGGGATTTTGTAGTTATATTAAAATAATTAAATATATATATAATTTAAATACTTATTGTCTATTTAAACATCTTCTGATCTACCCCGTTTATTAAAAAAATTATAATTATTTATATATAAATATTTGTAGACTGAGCTAAGTAATTTATCTTGTGTAAGAATTTATGATTCATCCGAGAAGATTAGGTCCCGTCTATGAATAGGACGAGAAGTCAAACTGAGATTTAACAAACCACAACACAACTCCTTATTCAGACGATCCATTTTTATGTCCCAACCAACATAGTGATTGAGAACAATTTGGAGGGTAAATTTAGTACAAAACCTACCGAGAATATTGTGGAGGATAAAAATACCCAACCAATAGGGTATAGCCATGTGTAAGTTTCCATAATGAGTAATAAGCATCCGACTCCACAAACTGCACGAGGTCAATTCGAGTCACCTAGAGATGAGTCATTTTGCTCATAGACTCCTCAGTGCTTGCCATATCAAGTATACAAGGGTAGTTTTGTAATTAATAAGGGTATATTTGTAAATTAAAAATGTCATTCAATACATGTGGATATATGTAATTGCGGATCCTAGATTTATGTGAGCAAAAATCCCCCCCCCCCCCTCACCAACCTGTGATTAGGGATCAAATGTCTAATTGAAACGATTACACGATAAGTACTCAAACAGAAAGATTGGATTTCTAGAAAATTAATCTAGGATGGGGAAGATAGATCCTATCAGGAAAACTCTATTAATAAAGATTCACTAATTTAATGAAGCTATGAGGGGAAAAAAAAACTAGCAGATACTTTTAATCATGTGATTATCGTTCTTTTTTTAACTTGATCGTTGGAGAGATTGTTGAGCGGCTTCACTTGAGATTGGAGAATAGTTCATTCAATTCCATGGTATTCTAATAAAGCTTGGAGCATAATTTGGGTTCTACAAATATCATGATTGAAAGAAATGCATTTTAAAACAATAATTACTTATCCATAGCAACAGAGACAAGCATAACATATTGGTTGGCACTTCACCAAAAGACGAGCTTATTACTTTAAAGGATTGATATCGAGTTTTGTTATTTTTTCAAGTGTGGAGATCGATGCTTCTAATAATAATAGGCCTTCATAAAATAATTGTAATGCAAATGATGATAGCGAGACAAACACTTGAATAAAAAGAAAGAATATACCTTTTGATTTGAGTACCCATTTTGTTATTATTATATATATAGGTATTTTGTGCATATCTATTCAATGGGAAGCTCGATGCTTCACCAAGAGATGAGATTGATGTTTTCAAGTGTTAAGCTAAATTTTGTTTGATTTTCAAGCATCCAGCTCAACTCTTCTATATTTTTCAAGAGTTGGACTCGTCACTAGATTGATCTTCACGAAATATTAGAATTATATACATATATGGGTGCGGTTCTTTTGTCAATATCCTAGACAAAGTATTTCTCTTATATGGGCTAAAAATTTCGGAATGGACCGATTTTTTTATGAGGATGATCTCTATGGTGAGAAAACCATCCTTGCAAAAAATCAGTCATTTCTTAAATTTCTAACCCTAGTTTATAAGATGAAGAATTGTGAACCGTCAAATTTTACCATTAGATTGTAACCACTTTTCATGGGGTTAGAAGTTTTAGAATTGGCTGATTTTTTGTGAGGATGATTTACTGACTATAGAGATCATCCTCACAAAAAATCAATCCATTTCTAAACTTTTTAGTCATATAAGACAAAATTTTGTCTAGAATGTTGTGTAGGATTTTGTCAAAAGAATACTACCCTATATATATATATATATATATATATATATATATATATTAACAATGAAATGAATGCTTAGACCAAAGTTATAATTAAATTCCTTTATAAAAAAAATGAGTATGACATTCTCCATTTGTAATTCGGTGTCACATACCATCAAAATAAATAAAAAGTTACGTCTAAATATATGAATATATATGTATGTCCTCTCCCTTCATCATTAACCATTAGGGGCATAGCTAAATAGGGTCGAGAAGGGGCTATAGCCCTCATTGAAGTTTGAAAAAAGAAGAGAGATTTACAGCAGACCTGTTGCATTTTTATTTTATTTTTTTAAAAACCCTTGGAATTCTTACAACTCCAAAGTTATCTAGTTTGTTACCCAACAAACCCTGGTGTGGGATCATTGAAAGATTGAATACTTTCAATACTTTGAGTTCTTTAAATCAAATACCTATTATATCTTTTCCTTCAAAATCCATGAATCAACCTAAATTTTATTTTATTTTTTATGTTTTATTTTAATTTGAGCATTTTCAGAAAATCTAGAAGGTTTGTGGTGTTGGATCATAACTATGGTCATGCGGGCCCATGAGGATTTTGGGAGAGATAATCGATGTTAAAAGGAAAGAGGATATAATAGGATATTTAATTTTAAATTTTAAAGAATCCATGGTATTATAGGCATTTAATATTTTAAAAGAATGTGGCTCCCCTTTTTAGGTTTGCTGGGTAACAAACTTGATTAAGTAATTTCCATTTGATAAATATCTCAAAAAATAAAAATTAGATTTAGTGGATGTTAATTAAAAGAGTCGTGATAATCTAACTTAGGCCTATGACATACTCAATCGACTTACCTAACGTGACAAGCTCGAAAATCATAGATACGCTTTCCTCGGGATACAACATTGCACCTTTTATGAAAATACATGATTTTGTATCCCGAAGAGAGCACACATATGGTTCTCAAGTCTGTCACGTCAGGTAAGGCCCCGTTTGATAATGCTGTCAACTTTTGCTTTCAAATTCTACGACTAAAAACAGTTGTCAGAAATAGTTGTAAAAAGTTGGAATATTGAAAAGTTTGTTTTATAGACTCTTGTAAAAGTATTGTGTTGTTTACTAGAATTTGATAATTATAGTTTGATACAATTGTTGGATTTTACTGTATTTTGATAAAATGATCAGAATACCCTTAAAGTTAATAATACACAAAAATAACCAGAATACCCTAATAAATATAAAATTATACTAAATTCGAAATCTGCCAAAATCACAAGATTTCATTTTTTTTTTCATCAAACAAACAATCACAAGGTTCAAGCAACCAAAAATCCATTAAAATTTCATATTTCCATCAAACAATTATAATCAACCACCAAATTTTAGAAAATTTTGATTTATTCATCCACAAAACTAAATACAACTACTAACAAATTTTAGATTTCATATAAAAATAATAATAATAATAATAAAATATTGTAAACCCACAAAATCCAAATTAAAAACTACTAACAATTATGGTTTGCTCAAATCATTTGAAAAAAATTGCTAATCTATCTCCCAAATACATTGAGTACAAAATCTAAAACAATAAATTTATCAAAACTCACGTTGAAATGGAGATTACAATTTGGGATGGTCAGATTGAAGCTCATAGAGTGGTTTAATCATGACGCACAGATGATTCACATCGAAATTAAACAAAAAAAATGAATTTTACTTAATTATGGAGCATATCTGAGTTTAGGTTAGTGTACGACGCAGATCTGAGTTCGTACTAGTGTTTTTCGTCGATTGGAGCATCCAACGACAATGAAAATGGCGACAATGACTGTTGGGTTGAAGATTAGGGATATGTAAGGGAAAGGGTTGTGTAGGGCTCTGTTGACGAAGAAGTGGGTTAAATAAAACCAAGATATAAGGTGTAATTATAAAAAACATTGAGGGTCATTTCGATCATTTCAAGTCAACCATTTTAAGGTGTTAGCTTCTCCCGCAAACACAATGTGGAAAAGCCCCCTTTAGCCGTTTTCATATATGCATTTAAAAACTCATATTTGTGATGTGCTTTTTGTTATCAAACATCAATCACCTTTTAAAAAGCATTTTAAAGCCGCAAAAGTTAAAAAAAACAGGTTGAAAATCGCTACCAAGCACTGCCCAAGTCGATTGAGTTGCCACATGCCTAAGTCAGATTATCAACACTCTAATTAAAAAGAAAGAAAGAAAAGAAAAGAAAAAAAAAGGTATTTTAGTACTTCCAAACATTTCTAAAGGAAAATTTAGAATGAAAAAGTCTATTAAGTGGTGCTAATTCCCCCTCACCCCCCCCCCCCCCAAAGTTGGGGCATTTAGAAAGCAAATCACACTTTAGGATCAATTAAGTAATTTTCACAGAAAAGTAACCATCCAAAAATTGGGGGTATTTAGAAAGAAAACTCCATATTAGAATACATTTACATAATTTCCCAGAAATAAATAAGGACAAAAGAGTAGTTTAAAAATTAGACCGGAGCGACGGTCCAACCAAGACTGTTCGGATTTATCAGAATCTTTGGTCCAGTCCACCTAGAACCGAAAGTAGAAACCATCGATCTTTATCAAATAATGGTTTAATCAGTGAGACCGGCATTTTTAACGAAGCATCACTTCTTTAATCTGAGTGTGACTCTTTAAATACAAGTCAAACATGATTTCCGATCAGGACTAAGCTACAAATTTTTAAAGAGTTAGATTTCAAATCTTACTAAGGGTCTAGAGCTCCATATTGGCATCCACAAACACGATCCGATACCACGAGTTTGTAGAAAAAGAAATTCTAAGTTTTTTTGAAAAAATAATTCAGAAAAACATTAATTAATTTTCACCTATTTTTAATTTTAAGTTTTTGAAGTTCAATATCTATCCATTTTCATTTTTAAATCAATCCCTCTTTCTTGGATTTTTTAAAAACTCAAAATTCATTTTCTTCAGCATCAAGTTAGTCATATATTTATTAAGATTTTTAATTAAAGTAAATTACATGAAATGTTTTAGGAATTTTAATTAAAGAACAATTATGAATATTTTTTATGGGCATTTTAGTGAAGAGAAAATTAATCATTAAATTTCCAAATGTTTAGTAGATGTTTGTTATTTTTTTAATCTAAGTAAAATTCTTTATTAGTATGTCATATTTTAATTTTTTGAATTCTCCATAATTGCATTGTTTTTTAAGATTATATAAATATATATAATTTAATAAATAGAAATCGGTCCAACTGAATGGAACCCCGGTCGGATCCGGTCCGATAAATTAAGCAAAATTTTGGTTGGATCATGGTTCGGTTTTTAAAACATTAGGACAAAATCCACATATCGGGCACGGTTGCTCTGTTTTCTCGTCAGTCAACCCCTCTTTGTTCCGGGTCTTTCTGCTTCGTTGAGAAAGCATGACTAGCTCCTCCGCCTCCACTCGCAAGGTTCTCTCTCTAACTCTTCAGATCTCTATCTCTTCTGCACTAATTTTCTGATTCTCTAATTCACAATTTACATCTGTTGCTCAATTGTTTTTATATATAATTTTTCTTTATTTCTTGTCGAATCTGTTCTTGTTTAGGCTCTGAGCAAGATCGCTTGCAATCGACTACAGAAAGAGCTAGTAGAATGGCAAGTTAATCCTCCATTCGGATTCAAACTCAAAGTCACAGATAATCTTCAAAGGTTAGATTTTTTTTTCTTTCTTTAAAGGAGTCGACTTCGTTTTCTTCGATTTTTCTATTTAGGATTCAAAGCTGCTGATGTTCTCGATTTATTTTATTTTATTTTTGTTTTAAAAGGTGGATTATTGAAGTCAATGGAGCTTCGGGAACTCTTTACGCCAACGAATCTTATCAGCTTCAAGTCGATTTCCCAGAACATTACCCCATGGAAGCACCACAGGTTTTCAATCAAACTATAACGTTCTTTTAAAGCTCGATTTTTTTTTTTTTTTGGGTAAATTAGGTTTTCCAAATTTGAATTTGTGCTTGTTGGACAGGTTATTTTTGTACCTCCAGCACCTCTTCATCCTCATATTTATAGCAACGGCCATATATGTTTAGGTAAAAAGGAAAATCTTTTTTTCCCCATTTAAGTATGATCTATTTTTAGTTCTTATAATGCGTGTTACAGAGATATCTGCCTTGTCAGATTTGTTTAATTAGTTTTTTGTGGCTGTGCTTCTAGTGATGATAAAATGAATTTGCTCCTTTAAAAGTGGTTATCCTCAATTTTACTCTTTTTTCTAGCCTGCCCTGTTCATTGCTGCCTTAGTTTTGATTTCAATTTGTTTATATGTTTCTTCAAAATGGCTTTGGGTAGGAAGTGTCTTGAGGTTTGGGTATCTTCATTTTGGATTTAAAGTTGTATATGGTGTAAATTGGGTATACATAAGGATGGAGAGATCGAGGAAGATGGTGTTGCCCATGGGATTAGAGATCGATAGTTAAATTGGAGCTGTGCTTTTAGAGTGCTATGTGACAGACACATACTAATTGAAGCAAAAGGGAAAATTTTAAGATGGTAGTAAGACTAGCTATGCTTTATGGAGTTGAAATGTTAGGCAATCAAGAATCATGTTAATAAATTGAGCATAGCGTAGATGAAAATGGATGTGTGAAAAGACTAGGAAATATAAAATTAGAAATGAACACATCTGTGAAAACGTGGGAGTAGCTCCAATAGGTGATAAACTGAGAAAAAGTCTTGTGTGATGGTTTGGACATATTCAATGAAGGCTGAATATAGCTCTTGTTAGAAGACTTATTCAAGTTGAAGGTCCTAAAAGAGCAGGAGGAAGACCGAACGAACATGGATGGAGACAATGAAGAGCATATATGAACTCATTCTCAATAATAGAGTGGAATGGAAGAACTGTAAGTATATTTTTTGTTCTTGGTGTTGCTCACACACCCTCCACATTTTTGGTATTTGGGTTTTGAAACAACTCTTGGCTAATATCTAGTTAAAGTCAATCCTAATGAATCCTACACCAAGTAATATAGGATAACTTAAGAGTTTTAATTGAAGAAACTTCCTTGATGGGTAGGGAAATATAATAGGAAGGAAACTCTTGGCCCTCTCCCTCCATTTATAAATATATGCACTATCTAATGATCAAGAACTGATCAAAAAGTATTTGACAAGTGAAAAAGGTGACAAATTTATCAGCGTGAAAACTGTTTGATATCGTGGTAAGGACTATTTTGAGGTGGAAGGAATTAAGTTAGACCTTAACCTGAAACATTTTTGGAACATGGGTCAAGATGAGAGGTTCATGCAATCAATATCTATATATTGTGTTCTTTCTCAGTTATTCCACACTGAAATGTATATGAGGATACCTTCATTGGTAGAGAAAATAAGTTTGATATCTGAAAAGACCAATGAGTTGGGTGGAAAAAGGGAGAAAGCTCTCCTTTCTTGGTTCTCTTGTTACAGATGAACTGTGGCATTCTTCCCTGGGAAGATGGGAGATTTTTTTAATATTTCAATCATGTTAATAAAAGATCTAAGGACAGTTTTGCGGCTGATTTAGTTGTAATAAATTATCCAACTGTTCATCCCTGTTGGTTCAAAAGGATAGAGTTTAGTGTATTTGACTGCAGAAATTTTGTGAATGTGCCAAAACCTCATAATACATGTTGATAATTGTTGGATCCATGTGGCTAATCTTTCTGGAACTCATCCAGTTTGACAATGATAGAGTTTGCTTGAAATCATTCAAAGAGGTTGTCAGATGGTTTCTATACATTTTAGGGCGGCGTTTGTTTCGGTGCAAATAGTTCAGGTAAAATTAAGCTTGTTTAGGCCTGAACTGAAGGTAATCAATGTTGCATCTTGTTCCTCGTGATGTTGGTTGATTTGATACATTTTTATTCTGCATACACTCTTACGTCTATAATTACCATGTTATTTCAACAATCATGAAGTAACTCCCCCAGCTGTCTTGATATACAATTAGTGTGACACACATGAATTTTACCAAGGAAAAAATCTGCCATGTCAATCAGAGAGCAGGTTTTGTTTCTTTTTTAATTGATGATGGGAAGACCAATCAAATAAAAGGGGAAAAGAAAAAGCTGAACCCCTAAAGGCCCATTCTCATGGAATGGTTAATGAATAATTTTGGACTTAAGAAGTGCTACTTAGCTAAGTGGTAAGACTTTTGGAGGTTGTTCCTAGGTCCTAGGTTCAGACCCCTTGAAACCATACTTCTTATCCTAACTATTAACTATTAACAATTAAAAATATTCTTGTACTAACAAAGCATTTACCTATAAAAAATAAAAAGTTAATAATTTTGGACTTATAGCTATTTGGAAGGTATTGTTCTATGAGTCCAGTATTCTGTGCGCATTTCTATGGCTAAGTGTTTGCCCTATACAATTTAACGCAATCTAGAAAATCACGGTAAAAGTTAAGTTTTGAGGTATGTTGGTCCACGTTAATAACAATCCTTGCATATACATGTCATTTTTGAGGTTGTACAAGAATCCAAGATATTGTAAAAGTAACCCACCATATGTACAGTTCCAAACTTGCAAAGTTACTAGACTCTACCCATGTGGGACTGATCACAGCGAAGTTGGAGTCGAGATCTCTACTAAGGTGCCCTATTTGATTATTAGTATAGAGATCACTTGAGATTTTAGAAAAACCTATTCAATTATTACTATTAAATATTACAATAGTTTCATATATTAAATTCTGTACTGCTCTTGCTTCAGCTACCCAATTAGTATTGGTTGTTACTAGTTGCTTTGCTTGATTATTTGAAACTCAAATCATCAACTTGAGACTTATTTTCCACTCAAAGAAACCATGTATATTGTTCTTTCTAATATTAAAGCAGTTAAACTTAGCCAACGACATTTAAAAACATTTATTCAAGCTTCCAGATAATCTCTCTCCACAAACTGATGCTTCATTTGCTCGTTTCTTCTGATCTACCAGATATTTTGTATGATTCGTGGTCCCCAGCCATGACTGTTAGTTCTGTCTGTATCAGCATTCTCTCCATGCTTTCAAGCTCAACTGTGAAGGTATAAATCCATTCCCAGTAACTTCTCGGGTTTTTTCTTTGCTCTGTTTTCTCAAATCAAACTTACAAATCAATTTGTTTCGAGAGCTGCTATTGGCACCCCAACTTTTATTTATTACACCCTAATTTTTAAAAAAAGTCAATGACTAAGAATAAGTAAAAGTTGGGGTGCCAATAGAAACTCTGTTTTTATTTTGGGTTTAGTCTTCTATTTGTTAGATTTAGGATTTTATATGAGCCTAATCCTAGTTGTAAACAACTGCTGAAGTTGTTTGGAAGGGTTATAATGCTGAGGTAATAACTTGAACCAAACTTCCATAATATTTAATTGGGATGTAACAAGTAAAAGTTAGGGTGCCAATAGCAGTTTAGTTTATTTTATTTTATTTTAAAGATGGGTTTTAAATTGTATAACTTTGTATGTGCAGCAACGCCCTCCAGATAACGATCGCTACGTGAAGAACTGTAAGAATGGTAAATCTCCCAAAGAGACAAGATGGTGGTTCCATGATGACAAAGTGTAATTTTTTTTATTAAAAAAAATAAAAAAAAAGCCAAAACAACTTTCTTTGAATTGGTCTGTGAAAGAAAGATTTCTGGCCCTTTTGTGAGGGGATAAAAAGAAGGCATTCCAATGCACACTGCGAAGTTTAGTTCGGAGCAAGTGTTGACGGGCTTCTGTAAATTTGCATTCCTGGACAGTGTTATTTGTAAAGTAAGGATTAATTTGTGTTTTAGCAAATATACAATGGACCAAACAGGTTAGTTGTTTATGGTAATAAATTACTTTATGCACCTCACTCAAAGTAGAGCTCCTCTTATTTATTCTTGTTTCTAATGCTAGCTGATTAAGATCACTTTTCTCTCTCTCTCTCACACACACTTGGGAATATAAATTGTTCTTCACAGTACCATAGTAACAAAAACCTCCATTTTTTTTTTTTTTTAAGTCTCCTGCAAAACATGTTTTGTACCTTTAATGATTAAAACAATGAAAAAACTTAACTTAAAAAAAATGCATTTTTTATGTCTTAAACATTTTTTTTTTTTTTTAATGTTTTAAAGACGTTTTTTCAAATAAATAAAAAAAATAACCACCACATTTTTTTTTTGTAGGCCTATGGTTGATTTCTACAACGTTGTTTGTTATTTAGTTCATAAATGTTGTTTAGTGTGAGATTTTATGATAATGCCTTGATATTATGGTTTTTAAATTTTTTCAATTGTGAGTTATTCTGCTCAAAAAGATATATTGATGGTTATACTTGTTTTCATATTGATGTGTAAAAATATGTTATCATGCATATATATTGAATTAATTCTTTTTTTTTTTTTTGTTAAAAAAATATATTGAAAACTTAGAATAAATGTGTAATTATAACGTCTAGGGTCGGATTCTGTAGACAAACTTCCAGACGAAGTGTTTTATCCTATATGGGCTAAAAGTTTCTCAATGACCTGATTTTGTGAGGATGATCTTTATAGTGAGGAAATCATCCTCACAAAAAATCAGCTCATTCTGAAATTTCTAACCCTAGTTTTTAACTTGAAGAGTCTTAGACCGTGAATTTTTTATCCATTAGTTTGTAACCACTTTTTATGGTGTAGAGATCATCCTCACAAAAAATCAACCTATTCCAAAAAAATTTAACCATATAAAACAAAATTTTGTCTAGAACATTGCCTACAATTTTTTTTTAATGTACAGAACACTGTCCATATATATATATATATATATATATATATACATATATATATGCGGGGCGTTCAAGGGCCAACTTTTTGGCAAAACATTTTTCAAAACATGAGTTAGAGGTTTTGGAATGGGCCGATTTTTGGTGAGGATGATCTCTACGGTGAGGAGATCATCATCACCAAAAATCAGCTCATTCCAAAACTTCTAACCCCATCAAAAACAGTTTACAAAAAATGGACGGTCCACAATTTTTCAGCTTGTAAACATGGGTTAGAAGTTTTGGAATGGTCTGATTTTTTGTGAGGATGATCTACTCACTGTAGAGATCATCCTCACCAAAAATCAGCCCATTCCAAAATCTCTAACTCATGTTTTGAAAAATGTTTTGCCAAAAAATTTGCCAAAAAGTTGGCCCTTGATCGCTACCCTATATATATATATATATTATATATATATATATATATATATTATTTATTTATTTTTTTTTTCTAACCATTTTTTCCGAAGTTTTTCCTTGCCGTTGTAAACCCAAATTCCAACTTAGTGACTATGCAAAGTACTGATGCCATTGTGTGTGTGTGTGGTGCAAGTTGTTTATATTTTTTTGGTTGATTCTCATATTTGGCATTATCACTAAAGTTGTGTATTAGAGATTAGATGTCAGGATAGTACTTGTTTTTCACAGAAGAGAGAACATAACATTATGAACTCCTTTTTGAGGATACCGTGTGCTTCAAAGAATACAATACTCTTGTTGTAATTGGTAAATTCTAATCCTGAATTAAGTCTTAGGAGTTGAGTTATTCTACAGTCGGAACCTTCTATGATCTTTTTTTTAAGAGAGCTGCTATTGATGCACCAACTTTTACTAATGCCTCACCAATTCCTATGTAAATCACTAAAGATTTGCACACATTTGATGTGGCGTTAGTAAAAATTGATGCGGCAATAGTAACTCTCTTTTTAAACCTTTGAGTTTGTATTCCCCAGTAATTTGAAGTAGCTTTAACTAGATTGATCTTTATAAGGTGTTTGCTTGTCGTATGGATGCTTTATTTATCCTTCTCAGCTTACATTCTCTATTGCGGAGTAATTCTCTTCCAGGACAGACAAGTAGTGTTATATTGGCTTGGAATAAGGTGTGAAAGATGTATAATTTAGGTTTTAATGGAATTTTCTTAGGATTTTCACCTTGAATATTTTTAAAATTGGATTGTTATCGGCCTTCGTTGTATATGTCCAAATCATTTCAATTGACTTTCTCGTAATTTAACGGTAAAAGAAAGTGATTACATGTAATATACTAAAGGATCAGGATCGGCTGACTCGGTGTTTCTTCATGAATCATCCTTCTAGGTCCGTAAAAAAAATCAAAACTTTAAAACAATTAAAAGGTTTAATTCTACTCATTTACGAATCATGCAGATGTTTAGATTTTTAATTGCTCTAAAATATGTTGACCACAAAAATAAAAAAAAGTACAAGATTCTTTAACCACCAATCTCAGGTCTAGAATTTACTAAAAATTGTCCCAAGAGTTCTCCCCTTGAAATCTTAATCTTAAAAAGCAGAACTTAATTAAGTGGTTTATATTTATAATATATGGGAGTGGTAAAATCTATTTTCAGAGGATAATATTAAAAAAGGCCCTGGTCCATAGAAGATCATAGGCCAACACCGCTCGATCTTACTCATCGAGATTTTCCAATTGGAACAATCACAAACCTTGGATTAACTTAAGAATTACACTAGATGGTTTTTCTCAAAGTTTCTCAAAATGTACCCCAATTGGTAAAAGAAAAAAAGATATGAATCTTTTAATTTGGAAAAAATGCTTAAGTGACTTGAGAAAAATTGATAGTTCTCTACTCACGATGTTATTTCGACTCACACTTCAAAATTTTTTTGAGTCGTGATAAATTGACACACTAACACATATGTAGTCTGTACAGGGTTGATGTGACAAGTGCATAGAGTCATAGATCTTTTTATTCAGAATACACGAGGAAAAAGATCTACGATTCTGTACGCTTGCCACATCAACTATATCATCACCGCATATGTTTCAACACATCAATTTATCATTAGTCAATTTTTTTTTTTAAAGTGGGGTGTGTTTTGTTTTGAGAACATGTGGAGGTAGGTAACAAGTGTGGGCCTTAACCCTAATTTAAATTGTTTTAGTTGGGTGCGCTTTGAGAAATGTGGAGGCAGCAAGTGTACGCCTTAATTTTAAGGATGGTTAAGAAATAAACTCCTAGGCTTCCTAGGGTCGACAATGGGTCAAGTATGGGTCAGATGAAATTATTTTCATATCCGTATCCAACTCTATATCTAATTATCCATATTTATTTTTTTATCCATTTAAGTTAAAGATATCTGTATCCGATTTATACCCGAATTTCAAGTGGATACAAGAATAAGTCGGGTAGGATGAGTTCGTCAAGCAGATATTATCCAATAAAAGAATAATCCTTGAACTTGGTCTTCTCTAAAAGACTAATAAAAGTGACGTAAATACCCTCATCGTAAGAATACACCCTAGGATGTACAGAATGACCTAAGTAAGCACTCCCAATTCTGAGAAAAAAGAAAGCCTAGGCAACCTAGGTGTCTCTATCTCCACACCTTTATCATTAAACCTACGCCACTAAAGCGAGCACCTGTCCTTTAAAATAATAAATAAAAAAGGGAGAAAGAATCAATGATATTGTCAGATATATATTTTATATTTCCAATTTACAACATTACTTTAGTCAACAAAACCACTATATTTCCCTGTTATACCCTAAATGTCCTGGAAATAAAATTAACTGTACTTGTACTATCATTTCCCTTAAACAATTATTCCACTTAAAATTAAGACGATCACTCTCCTGCCCAGATAACATCTGGAGAATTCTATTTCAAATTGAAGAAAAGTTTATGATGTTAGCACTTCCACGTACTGACACGTGGAATACTTTTTTTTTTTTTTTGGGTGTGTGGACCCACTGGAATATTTGATCCCCTCTTAATATTCACTTATGGGCCTGTTCATGAAGTTTACATGAAAACAATCAAGTCAAATGGGAGATGATCAATCACCAATCAGGTTGATTTTTTGTGTGGGCCTGGGGAAAAACATTGGAATGGTTCATTCAGTGGGCCCAGTTCTAATTAACATGATCAACAACTCATACAAGTATCTGTGATGAAATCTTCAGGTTACCTCAGTACTCTCAGATTGTTCACAGAACACAGAAACACTTTAATCTAAAGGTAGGCCCCACAAGATCCTAATTAAAGAACAGAAATACTGCAACAAGAGAGGGACAACTGGACAGGCAGGAAGGAACAAAGATGGCAATCATTACTAAAGCATCCAACCAATCAGATCAAATTATCCCAATCAAAACGCTTAGGTGTACTATGATAAAGATATTCTTTATCAAAAAAAAGTGATAAAGCATTCTAAAATGAAAAGTCTTAAGGGTCTAACCCTAGCTCAAGCTAAAGTAACCTTGTGGATTTGAGGGGCCATCATATTTAATAATGATTTCTAGAAATTAATTTAAGGGAAATGTTCAACACCCTACGCTTTACCTTATATTTTATCCAACATGTTTTATCCTACATGGATTAAAATTTTTGAAATAGACTGATTTTTGATGAGGATGATTTCTACGGTTAGAAGATTCTTTTCACCAAAAAATGACTCTATTCCAAAATTTCTAATCCCATTTTTACTAGTTGAAAATTCGTGGACCGTCCATTTTTTGTTAACTATTTTTTATGGGGTTAGTTTTGGAATGAGTTAATTTTTGGTGAGGATGATCTCCTCACCATAAAGATCATCCTCACCAAAAATCAGCCTATTCCAAAACTTCTAACCCATGTAGGACAAAACACGTAGGGTAAAGCGTAAGGTAAAGTGTAGGGTGCAAACAGGACCCTTAATTTAAATAGTGAAAATATTTAAATTTTATGGTTAGAAATTGTCAATCCTTTTAATTTTTTAGGTCTAGGTATAGTCACAAAATTTGCCAATTTTTAATACGAATTCAAATAAAAGAAAAAAAAAATCATTCAGAATAAGGTCTTTAAAAAAATCGATGATTAATCAATTGTTCAAAAATAATTGATGATGAGTTAAGAATTTTTCTTATATATATATATATATATTTTAATTATCAAAAATTATTTTCAACAAATCAACTTTTTTTTTCTATCTTTCTCTCCGTCAATTTTTTTAGGCTCATTGTCTTCCCATTTTGTTTTCGAATTTAATTAAATTGACTCTAAGTAAATAATTGTTGAATCCAAACTTGGTTATATAGGTCTAGGTTAAACAAATCTCACTTGATTTTTTATGAATGTCTTTATCATAAAGATATCGTAGAAAAACAGACCTTGGATGAAAACACTACAAGTAAATGTAACTTTACCCTTAATAACTAAAGAGAGCTTCTATTGTCAGATTAACTTTTGCTAACGCCACTCTAAGATATGTGCTAATTTTTTGGCGATTTACATATAAATTGAGGTTACATTAGCAAAAGTTGATGTGGCAATAGAATCTCTCATAACAAAAACTTGACTTTGGACAAAGTAAAATTAAGGAATAGGCCAACTGCAATGTTGTCAATTTACCATAAAAACATTGTTTTAACTATTAAAATTATTTTATATCTAAGAAAATTTCATATTTTTAACCACATCATTCAAACATACTACTGAGATTAAATGATATATTTAGGAATTACCAAGAATATAAATTGTAATAAATGCCATGTAGTTCAGTTGGTAAAGTCATTTAGGTGATGATACTAGATATCTGAGTTCAAATCCTGCCAACATCGAGTTACAGAACCCATTAAAAACATGCCTACCAATTAAAAAATATATAAATGATAGGAATTAAGAAAAATATATTGGTCTCTAAGAGATCTGAAATCTCTGTTTATCCCACCAACAAAAATCCCAAATCCAATGGGTTGAAGTATTCAATATTGTGCAACTAAAATCCCAAATCCAATGGGTTGAAGTATTCAATATTGTGCAACTGTTTCATAAGGTGGTCTAAATTCCATCAAGGTAAGTGTGGTCAGAGGGGGGGGGGGGGGAATTGGGGAACTGCTATTGGCACCCCAAATTTTACTTATTACACCCTAATTTCTTAAATTATTTATCATACCCCAATTTTAATTCAAATTATATTCTTAACATTACAAAATATTATAGTTGAAACAATTTCAATAGTTGTTTTAGAATTATGATAAGCTCATGTAAAATCCTAAACTCCAAGAATAGAAATCTAGTATAAGAGAGAGAGAGAGAGAGAGAGAGAGAGATTCTATTGGTACCCCAACCTTTACTTATTCTCATTTATTCAATTAGTTTCTTTATTTTGAATTGGGATGTAATAAGTAAAAGTTGGGTGCCAATAGCAGCTCAAAAAAAAAATTCTATATCAATATTTTTGAGAAAGATGTCTTTATTATATCTTCTCTACTAGGCCACCACCCCTCTCAATCTCTCTTTGCTCTTTTGATAGATTGTAATCTTATTGTCTTCACCACTGATCCATGTATCATTACGAAACAAAAGTGGGAAAAGGTAGATATTCCAATTTAGGTTCTTGTACAGACACCACAAGGAGACAATCTTAAAACTGAGTGTGTGAAAAAGATAGCGCACTTTTCTCTACTTTTTACAGATGAAACCTATTTAACATACTGATGAAACCCATTTCTCTATGATGCAACAGGAAGGCAAAGATTCCAGAACTCATTGAGTTGGGTTGCCAAGAACTTTAAAAAATGAAGGGTTTGATTGCTTCTTGTGTTTCATCTCTCCTTCTCTCTCTCTGTCAGGAAAGGTGAGGGGACCATCTTTTTTCTGCCATTTTTGGTTTTACTTAGCTTTGCTTCTTTGGAGGGCTATGCAGAGATCTGTTTCTATGTGTGTTTGAGAGTTTAAAACTTCTTAAAAGTGAAACAAGTTTAAGAGAAGAGATAGTGTGTGAATAACTTGATGTAGTTGTGCATTGCCTTGATGGTTTTTATCAACTGAGGTGTGTCAGTAGTTATAAATTGCTATTTTATTTGCTACAAAGAAACCAAATTTGTGGGGTTTTTTTTTTTAACATGGGTAGCTTTGTTTCAAGAATCCATGTCTTGGGTTTGATTTAATTTCTATGTTAGTATGATGGTTTATATCAACTAAGGTATGTCAATAGTCACAAATTGCTATTTTATTTGCTATAAACAAAGGAAATATGTGGGTTTTTAAACATGGGTAGCTTTGTTTCAAAAATTCATGTCTTGGGTTTGAATTAATTTCTATGTTTGTTTGATAGTTTTTATCAACTACGGTAAGTCAGTAGTCATATTGCTATTTTATTTGCTTCAAACGAAGGAAATATGTGGGTTTTTTTAACATGTTTAGCTTTGTTTCAAGAATTCATATCTTGAGTTTTATTTAATTTCTATGTTTGTTTGAGTGTTTAGAACTTCTTAGTGAAACTAGTTTGAGGAAATAGTGTGTATGGATGTCTGGGTGTAGTTGTTTTACATTACTTCTTATAATTTATGTCACTCATCATATACTGGTATTTGATTTGCTAAAAAAGTGGGAAAAAATTTGGTGGGTTTGTTGAACATGGGTAGCTTTCTTTCAAGTGTGTATATGGTGCGTTTGATTTGATTCCTAATGGGTTTTTAACAGATGGGTCTCTCTTTTTTTCAGTTCTTCTGGTGGGTTTTTTGAGTGGGTGAGTGTTATTCTAAGTTTTACAAATGGTCTTCCTCTAAACTATTTTCTCTTTCTTTGCTTAAGCAGATCATCTAGCTTTAATGGTAATTATTCCTTGTGCTATGCATCTCAGATGCTAACCTTTTTCTTGATTTCAGTTGTTTTGGGAGTAAATTAGCTTAGATTTCTTAGATGATTCTAATCCTGATCACCCAATAGCCCATGCTTGTAATTTTAGTAATTTCAACTCTTATCTTATTTCATAACTTGATCTTAACATTGATCATTCCCAATTATATTCATTTGAAATTTGATTTCTTGCAGGTTTGAACAAGTTATAGATCTATTCTTCCAAAAAATAAAAACCTTAAAAAAGAATAAGTTATAGGTCTCTCTATTAAATCTCACCTTAATAGGAAACCTTTTGTTTCTTTGAAATTAGAGGGTTTTTTTTTTCCTTCCCCCTACAAACAAGTAATAGTAATTTCTCTAGAAACTAACGGCGCCCCTCCACGAACTCTAATGACGCCCGAATTGCTCCCATAGAAAACCAATTAGCTACTTCTCCGTGCTCGTGAAGCACAAAAAGCTTTTCACAAGGCTGGCTCTGGTACCACTTGTAGAAACGACGAGAACTCGTCGACACTTACAACTTCTTTCCTAGTTCTCTTGATCAAACTACCACTCTTCCCACCAAGATCTCAATACAATTACACATTGAAGAGCACATCTGATTCCAATGGTTTCTGAAGACTTGTCCATGGACCCCAACCAAAATGTTGTACGTCAATTTGTTATGTCAAACACGGTTACGAACCAAACCAATTTCGAAGATCATGACTACACTGGTTTCCAATCTGATGGAAGACATAGGAACCCGTTCACTCAATCACTAAGTGTACCGCCTAATATTCAATCACTCGGGCATCAAATATCTAGATCAATAGAACACCATCAAGTTCTAGCCGAATCCGAGGATACCCAAACCTGTAGTGGCAGACATTTAATGAATCTTCTTGAAGCGGCAAAAGAAGCAGATCAACAAGGCCAAAGACTATCCCTAACTCTCGGTTCTCACCTTCCATCTCACGTACTAGTCCCGACACTCCAATACAGGCAAAGATCCTTTCAACCGGATCTTCTAGGCACCAATGCCTCGTCTTCAACTTCACAGAACCAAACTTGTTCCACTTCATATGAACCCGAATCTTTTGCTTCTGTTGTCGGGAATTCTAGATATCTAAAGCCAGCTCAATCTCTTCTTGATGAAGTTGTTAGTGTTGGCGGCAAGGCTATTGATTTGGGTTCTGATAAATTTTTTGGACGGTTAACTCGTAATGGAAGACGTGGTGGAGCTCTTGGACTTTCCCCAGAACTTCAAGCGGAGTTGTACGGTAACAAGTTCTCATCTGGGGTGAAAGACGAACTTCATGTTAGAATGACAGAGCTCATTGTGTTACTAGATGAGGTTGGTGTAACAAACTATTCAAATTTTTTGTTTCGAACTCAATGAAATTCAATTAAATTCCTCTCAATGTTTAGGTTGAGAGCAGATATGAACAATACTACCATCAAATGGAAGACGTGGTATCGTCATTTGAGGTGATAGCGGGCTTGGGGGCAGCCAAGTCTTATACTGCTCTGGCACTCCAGGCCATGTCAAGACATTTTTGCAACTTAAGAGACGCCATAATCACTCAAATATATATAGCTAAGAGACAATTTTCTAAAGATTTACCAAGGATCCGTAGTGGTCTTTCCCAACTTAGTCTCTTTGATCAAGAGTCGAGACATTCTCGAGTGAATCTTCAACAACTCGGGATGATCCAAAACCAACGTCAAACATGGAGACCAACACGAGGGCTACCGGAGAATTCGGTGGAGATTCTTCGTGCTTGGCTCTTCGAACACTTCCTTCATCCGTAAGCGCTTTTACATTGCAATTTGACTTCATGTTTTTGTACTTTTTAATCTTTCTTTGTGATGAGTTTCTTTCAGATATCCCAATGACTCTGAGAAGCTAACATTAGCATCACAGACAGGCCTGACCAAGAACCAAGTAATTTTTGAACACCTTCTCTTTTTCTTGGAAATTTGGTTGATTTTGGTAACTATGGTGACTCTTGATGATTGTTTCAGGTTTCAAATTGGTTCATAAATGCTCGAGTACGACTTTGGAAGCCTATGATTGAAGAGATGTATAAAGATGAGTTCGAAGAGTCTTGTATGGATTCAAGTCCATCCGAAAGCATTTCTATGACAAGTAAGAGTGTCTCAGATCTTGCAGGAAAGTAACAAAGAGCGGAGAATTGAAAATGAGAGCAATAAGTCTTATCGAGAACTTAGATGCCATGTTTCTTAATGTAAATGCAAAAGGATACCACTTTTCATGAAGAATGTATGACATAATTTATTTTTTCTTTCAAGTAATTAATCCAAGCAAGTCAATCCCTTAATCATCAGATTTATCATCTCTATGGGACTGGTCTCGATGTGCAAGATCTGATTGGTTTTTCCTCTCAATCAGGACACTTGGGAAAAAAACAGTTAGTTATCCCTGTAGTAACTTTTATATCACTCCTTGTTAGTGTCGTATATCTATTAATGCATTTCCCCATAATAATAATATACGTAAGCAAGGTATGTCTGGGTGTCGAAGGTGCTAACATACTATGAATAGTAACCCGCTCATCTGATTGTCGAGTAAGTTGCAACCCTTGGTTTTAAATCTCATCTGAGACTGCCAGGACCCAGCTGAGTCATCTCAAGCCTACCAGGCAAGATAGTCAATATGAATCATCCATCATATTTACTCGTGCAATATTTTTGAAAATACTGATCAAGTAAATGAAAGGTCAGACGAGTCAATTAGGTTTTATGTACAAGTAATTAATTTTCTTTAGAAATCAAAGCGTTGTTGTTCTCCATTAAAAGTAAGAATCTTTTTACTACTAATCAAGGGCAACAATGGTGTACGAGCCTAGGTTGATAGATTGAATAGTAGTCAAGTCTTCCCTCTGGAAGTCGCAACCAAGTAATGAACGTGGGATTAATGGAAAATATTACTAAACTATGAACATTTTTTTTTTTTTCAATTTAATTAAATAAAACGAATTTACTTTCTAATTTAAATTTTAAATTCTAAAAGAAATGCTTTGTTGTTGGGTCTGGACACAGTGACTTGTGAAAAAATAAATGATCCGGACCGTACAAACATAAAACCCAATGGTCACCATTTATCCTCGGGACAAGTATCAAGGATGTGTATCATGGGAATACATAAATCCCAAACATTGGATTTTGATCATTTATTTGTTTACGAGTCCCTCAATCCTGATAATTTGTTGGTTTAGCACCAAGAGAGTAACTGTTGACTGGGTAGGTTAACAAAACAGATTCAAACGAGGACTAAATTGATACATGGATCAGATTAGAACACTAACGAAATTTGATGGACTTAGCATTCAAAATATATAATGCTTTGAAGGCACTTGATGCTCTTGCACCCACACCAGAACCATATCCTGGACAATAGCATAATTCATATTTTCTCATCATCACCAACGATGATATAGATTCATAGAACGGTTGTGATTACACAGTCAAATTTGTTTCGCAGGAACCTATCATGGACGTTTGGAATCACCCAAGCCTGTAGCGTGTAAACTTCCCTTGCTCCATGACAGACTACAGCCATATTGGGGATACAGCGAAAGAGCGATATGGCTCCTGAGAATCACGGTAAGGTTTGGCACACAGATTTAAAACATATCAAGGCTTCTAACAACGGTTCGGATTCAGGCAGTACTAGAATTACGCAACCTCTGTGGAACTAATTCAAACAGAATCAGTAATTTATTAAAACAAGCATGGTGAATCAACAGATTTTTTATTTATTTATTTTTTTTTTTTAAACCCCGCAAATTCAATATGTACTACTTTTCCAGTTGTCTAGGCAGAATTTGGATCTGAAAACAGGACAAATCAAGGCAGCAAGCCATGATTGAGGCAAAACGAGTGAATGAAGAAGAGTACCTGTGGTTATACATTCTTGAGACTCGAAGCCAAGGCACTGATCAAACAGCCTTAGACCAACTTCAAGAGTACTGTTCATCCCCAACAATTTCCAAGTGAAGATAATATACAGAAACAAGAATCTGAGTACAAGCCATACTTCTAATTTTTTAACCGAAAAATAATATGTAACTGTGCCATTAATTCTCAGCGAGTATTTGCAATTGCTGAATTTTATGGCATGGGTGACACCAATACAACTCATCTAGTTACACTACAAAGCTTTGATCACAAAGGAAGCACTAGGGGTAAGTGAAAAGGAGTCGCAACATCAGAATTTTTTTTTTTCCAAAGGTTCTATTTAGCTGTACAGATACATCATATAATACAGTGCTCTACAGTGACCTGCCGACAAAACCCCTGGAAGTGCCTGAGGAGGAAATATTAAATTAAATTTCTGGATAAAATAGAACTAGGAATAGGACTGCAACTTGGATGGGCCAAACCCGAACCTGATCTTGGGTCTGGTTTGGGCACAATTAGGTAGGGTTCGGGCTTGGGTTTCGGAAAAAAAGTCTGACCAAATGAAATCAGGTTGGATTCGGGCATCATAGACATCGGATTGCCCGAACCTCAGCTTAATATGGTTATAATTTAAAAATAATTTTAAATATCTTTGTTTCTTTCTCATTCACAATACACATTTCGAACTTCAGTAAATCATCTTCTTCTTTAGGACAAATAATTGTAAATTTTATATTTTTTTACATAACACTTATCTTATTATAAGCTATTATTATTACTAAATTATCTAGTATTAATGAGGAATGAGTCAACCAAACCAACCCACGACTTGGGTTTGGCTTGGGTAGAGAATAAATATGCCCGAGATCGGTTGGGTATGGGCACAGGTTGGTGTTTGTCAAGTGTGGGTTGGGTACAGGTTGATCCCCAACCCGCACGAGTTGCAGCCCTAACTAGGAATCATCACATAGCGGTGAAAAGCAAGATAGACAACAGTATATTTTGTCCAAATGAACTCCAAACAAAGAGTTCGATTGACTTACCACAACAAGTGTTTGAAAAATAGCAATCCTGTGCAAAAGAGAGAGTTCACCTGAACAGAAGAAAGATCCCACTGATTAGTCCAAGAAGATTGAGGATTTTATTTACGTATGTTCATGTTGGATAACGTTGAATTCCACTAACCTTTTATACAAAACCTTCACATCTTCGCCTAATAAAGGGCTTTCCCAGAATACATCGTCGCAGTCCTTCATTTCGACTGTCTCCATTTCAAAAGGTTGGTGACCACAGAACTCACTCCACTCGAACCACATCTTCGAAATTAACTCCTTTCTGAAGCAAGTATTGTGGTCTTCCTCCTCAGGGGAATCAGCAGCAACCAACCTGTAAGTGTAGACTTTTCTCACTTGTCCCGGTCGGAATGCACGACCAATAGCTTGGCGAGTGACAGACGGGTTCAGATGAACATCCAAAATCAAGACACGAGATGCTCCCACAAGAGAGATTCCCTCGCCACATGCCTTGATTGAACCAAAGAAGACCTTAGCATCAGATGAGTTGTTGAAACGGTCCATAGACCATTCCCTGTGCTCAGCACTCGAATCGCCAGAAATGACAAAAAATTCCCTATTAGGAGTCCAACCCTTGGTTTTAACTACCAACTTTTCCATAAATTTCAATGGGAGGAGATAATGACTGAAAACCAATAGCTTCTCACCAGAAGATTCACACAGACCCAACATATTGAGAAAAAACTTGGCCTTCACCCCATCTTTGACATCCATTTTGCTTAACAAGTCGTCTATTTTATCTTCTTCAACATTACAACCTTTATCTTTTTTAGATGCATTTTCCGAGAATTCCCTCAACTGAGGATGCACATAAATGGCACTACCAACAGAACTTCTCTTGAACTTCTCCAATTTCTTTAACTTTTCCATCAATTGTTTCTGCTTGGCACTAAGATTGAGAAGAACCGTGCAGTCAACAAGTCCGGGAAGTTCATCCAAGAAATCTCCTTTATAATAGTGAAGAACCTTGCTTGTCATCTCACGGAGGTCTTTTATGACCGTAACCTTCCTTTTGAAATCTTCATCATTCTGTAACGTCTCTTCAACTAAATCATAGAATATTGAATCCGCATTAGTTTTTAGTTGTTTCCTCACACCTGAAATCTGTACTCTGCTCATGACACGCTTGACAACACCTCGGGAAGTCTCCAACTTCAGAAACTTCGGACGCACAAGATTCAAAATATTGAAGACTTCTTTAACGTGATTCTGAAATAGGGTTCCCGACAGTACTACTTTGCGAGGTGTCTGGACCTTGGCAAGGGAGACTAGTACGTCTGTATTCTCATTCCGAGGAGTGTGGCCTTCATCCAGAATAAGAATGGTGGGAACCTTCAGTAGTAAGTCATGACAAGCAGCCGCAATCTTGTTACTTGCACTATTACAAACAATGCTAGAAAACTGCTTATACCCCAAAAATAGGATGCCTTTGTGTTCCACCCATTGTTTCAAAACCTCCAATTGTAGAGACCTTTTTTCTGCCTTTGAAGTATAGAAGTCGTACAAAGGAATGTCTTCAACTTGCCATCTTTCAAACTCTTTCTTCCACGTGTTTAGGATTCCTTTTGGCAGAACAACTAGTGGTCTTGCATTGGGATATTTAGCGAGAAAACTTTGCATAAAACTTATAATCATGAATGTCTTTCCGGATCCTGGAGCATGGGCAAGGATGCAACCACCCGGTTTATCAGATATTAAGTTTCTTAGCAAGAAATTGAAGCCCTCGAGTTGATGGGGCTTCATTTGCTTCATATGCCTTGGATGCAAGGCTATTTCAGCCACAGCTATATCATGTTCGGAGACATTAAGTCCAGAAAACTGATCTGCTTCAGTTTGGTATCTATCATTGGCACTCCGAGATTCAGACATGTAAGTTCTTGTGGTCTTCGATCCCTGGATTGAAGGAGAAATAAGCCTCAAGGTATTAGAATGCCCATTCTGAAGCTTATTGAAAGACACTATAAGGTGGTAAAAGACACTATAAGGTGGCATGTGCAGACACACATATATCAAACGGGCTTATTTGTAATTAAAATTATTGATTAAAGGGATTTTTGTAATTTTGAAAACTCATCAACCCAAGTTGCAATTTTCTTGGTTTTTTACTAAAATGACCCTGATTATATTAAGTTAAAATGTTAAGGTGGGGACATTTTTGGAATCCTAATTTTGGTGTCGAACAACTTCTACTCTCCCTTCTCTCATAATAATAATAAAGATGTTACCAAAATCTTACAATGCATTAGTTGATTGTTTGAGTCAACTCTGAACTAATAGGTTGTTCAAAACATGATATTGGGTAGTGGATCAGGTAAACAGATTGTATTACAATGTGATCATTTAGTAACAAATTCTTAAAACACAGAAAACTGAAGTCCAATTTACATGGAGGACCAGAATGAAACTAATAAGTATATTTATACCTTTGCACACACAAAAATCACTATTCAGACATATTAGCCAAGTTATTGGCCAATCATTGTATATCATGAAAAAAAAGCAAGATTCTGATATCTAAAAACTGGGGTCTATTTGTAAGATTGTTATTTTTCCAGAAGTTGGAAGATATCTGCAAAGCTTCGAGAGGAACATCATGAATCAGACAAATCTCCATCAGAAAAAAAATGGATGCCATGGCCTTGTTCTCACCACATGACTTCTTGGTGTTTGACCGACCATAAGAGACGCCTAGGATGTAATGGCATTATCTTATTATGAATATGTGGGATTAAGGTTTCTACTGTTAAGATTATTCAAACAAATAAATACTTGTATACTTAACTAACTTATTGAAGTAAACTGAGGCCTTTTTAAAAGATAAATAGGTCACTAGATATACTTAGTTAGATCCATTGATGCAGGATACAGATGAAAGTGCATCTTTTCTCTCTTTAATAAAGAAGGGTTTGATAATAAAATTTCATCGAAATGGAGGATAAGAAGACCAACCAAAAATACAACAAAAGACCAAACGAGATAAAATTACTTAGCAATATTATAAACCCAACGACCTGGAACATCCTCATAAAAGACACCCTTAAACTCCTTAATGATTTTACACCAGTAAAAGAGAAGACCCAAAATTGAAATGATGATATTCTGGATTGATTGTTCCTGATTCTCGAAGATACAGGAGTTTCTTTTCTTCCAACTACCCTAACAAATGGCTAAGTGAATAACATACCCCCCTTTAATAAAATTTTCAACAGAAGCACCATATTGCACATACCCCTTACTTATCACAAATATAAACAACAAAGCCTTAACAAATAGATTTGGGGTTGGCACTGATCACAAATATAAAAAATAAAAAATAAATAAAAAATTTGCATACACCCTCTGTTACCTGGATGTCATAACAGAATTATGGGTATTCCAAGGTATTAAATTTCTTGACCCCTGAATCTCGGGGTAAAGAGGAGATAATCAGACAGCTATGTAACTACTTTATCAATGACAACTTTACTGTTAAAACATCTTTCCCATTTGTTTATATTTGCAATCTTTTAAATATTATTTTTAAAAGTAAAATATTTTAGGGTTCTACGTAGTACCAAATAGATCCGACAGTCAGATTATTTGGGATACAAATGCTATATAAGACATAAACAAGACATTTTGAAACAAGTGTACTAAGATCAAAACCAATCATAAAAAACAAAAAATAATATGTAGCTTCCAGCCACATATTGCAACAGATATTTCATTACATCAATGCAGATCCATACCTTTACCCACTGGAAGTCAAATATATTTTCGATGCTCCTTTCAATAACTCCACAGACCCTACAAACATATCCCAGATCATCCTTGAGAACAAAAGAATGATCGCATTCTTCTCCTTCTTGTACTCCTCCATTGTGTCCAACAGCTGAATTCTCTGCACCAGCATCCTGAAGGAAGCAGAATAACATTGGCAAACTGATCATCTCATGACAAGACTTAGAATGCTTTAATATAAGATTCATTTAAAAGATACTGCCATACAATATAACTCTACTACCTAGAGAAATATTACTACATACAACAATACCATGGGAGCATTCTTGGGTAAGAAGAACTACTTTTTTGAATGACACCTTACAGATACAATATATGGTTCTCTATTGAGAAAGAAAAGAGAACTTTGATGAATAAATGAAAAAAGAAAGACCCGATAGAGTTGTCTACAACTGCAATGATAACTGAATGAAAATACCTTCGAACATTCTAATGCAAATGACATTTCCCGCCAAATGTCATCGAGACCATCATCATCTCTTTCTCTTTCGTGACTGCTTTTCTCGTTCATTAGGTCCTCTTGCACACCAACGTATACACCTTTTTCTTTTATTATTGGTGTTTTTTCAGCATCGGGACTTTTCTGTTCTTCTTTTGACACTTTCCCCTCCCTACCATTTCTGCCCTGGATTGCATCCTTCATTTTCACAATAAGATCAAATTGTAACAGGGCTTTTTTAAGTCAGGCATATTCAAAAAAGAATAGAATAACATTTTTGTTTGGTAAACGAGAAACAGGTGCAAACTCTTTTATCTCAAAAATAGAGATAAATAAAAAATCATTGTGATCAATTTTTGGATATGGGAGGCAAACAGAATCCTCAATGAATTACAATAGAAAATCCTAGAAGTTCAAAAGGTTGAATAACCAATTCATCATATCACCCTTTCAAATAAATGCATGCAAAATAACTTGAAAAAAAAATAAAAAAATACTCCCATCTAAATATAAAATCTTCAAAGATAATCTCCCTGAATTCTTCATAAAGCTTGCACCAAAAGAAAAAAGAGAACTAAAATGGATATCAACCCTTAACCTACCACAAAGGGAGGGATGTGTCTTGCCATCTGCACTAGGCAAGCATGTGTTGAGGTTAACATGGATAATATGTATATCATAGCACTTTCTCGGTGATAAATCTTTCCAAGATGAGAAATGATATTTTGAATCAAATTAACATGTAATACACTCAATAAGGGGAATCTACATACAAGACCCAATGCCCACACAGCTGAGCATGCTTAATCAAAAGGGTTTTTTTCTCCCAAAAACAATTTCGATACTCCCCAACTAATCTTGCACTTTTTGAAATGTGACAGAGCCAAGCGTGTTTATTCTTAGATATGCAACTTATGAATTACTAATGCACAAAAAACTTACTTTGAGATCCCTAATTGGGTTTGGGTTTTCAACAACTGCTTTCTTCAAGACAACCTCCTGATACTTATATGATGCCTTCTGATTTGGTTCAAAAACAGTACTCTGGACCATATTAGCATTCCTTTGCTTATTATTTCGATGGTTGTTATAAGGAACTCCAGGAAAATATGTGGTGGTATCAGTAATAAGAGCTTTTCCTCTATCCGACCCTGGGTTATAAAGGCTTTGTATCTGAGGTCTTGGCGAGGTTTCTAATTTAGAAACCTCAAGGTTATAATTGGAAGCATGCCCGGTCCCAATTTGATCTCCACCGTCTTCTTCGTCTGAATCAAGAATAACAACTGACAAGTTGTTATGCTTCTGAAGATCACTATGTGCATTAGGCTTTTTCTCAAGACTTATGGAGACATAACTATCAGGTACACGTCGAATATTTTGACCACCACGATCATGCATGTCTTCGGGAGATAATTTGCAAAGTGGATTTGAGGTTCCTACCGCAGGAGCATCGATTACTACACAATCATCATCCAAATCTACAATACCTTGAGACGCCAAATCACGAGCGTCTAACCCACCTCTAGAAGACTGAGGTGAAAAGATTAGGGGGGAACTAGAAAGTGATGGATACATTGCAAATAAAGGATTCAGCATTTGTAACTTCCGAGCACGTAGTTCTTCAATATCTTTGGTTACACTCCCATATATACCGCGATCAAGTTCTTCCTTCAGATTGGGTATAGAAAATGGATCAGAATAATCTATGATATGTTGAGGAGCTTTTCCCCTCTTGTATTTGGATTCAGCGTGTGATCTCGTAACACTACTAGGGATGCTACCAATATCTTTTCCTCCATTCGATATTTTCATCCTTTTATGCCGTTTGGAATACAACTCTGTTTGTCAAACAAACAAAAAAATCATGTACACACCATATCAGCAAGAGCAACGCCAAACTTGTGCTTAGAAAACTAAAAACACATCCCCGAAAATTAAAAAATGCAGAGTTAAAGTAATCCTTGCTTTCAGAAAAAAAGATCCATGAACCCAAAACAACATTCAAGCTTAACAAAAAAGCAAAGCAAAAAAAAAAGGAGCATATATGCATTACAGTAACGTAAGAAGGATGATTCATTTACAAGAAAAAAGAATGTCTATACCAACCATAGTTCTTTCATTTCATAACGATGCCTTCTACTAAAATCTATGGGCAGGTATTGGTCATTTTTTTTACTTTGTTCATTTCAACCATTGTTCTTCCTTTGTTCATTTGAGGAATTACTTTGGATATTTTATTAAAATGGTTAACTTTGTCAACAAAAGAATTTACTAGCCCGGGCATGTCCACTCAAAATAGGAACCTCCTTCAGTTTGTAAAGGCATTTGGTCACTCAGGTGAATGTTTTCAATTCTTTCTTCAAACATATTACTTATACAATATGCAATTTCTATATTCTTCCTAAATTCCCCCAATTTTGTGGCGCTCATGAGACAATCGAATTTTCTACCTAACTTTAACGATTTTATGCATTTCCTGCCATTAAGACTTCTTCAACTGATGTTGTCACCAACATAGAATCAAAACCCACCTCACCATTTCTAGATATGACCCATACAACTAGGGAGCCAGCAATGGAAACCAATTATAAGCACGGTTTAATGTTCGGAACCATCTCATTAGGTCAAGACATTTTGATGTCAGCCAAGAGCCCAAGACTAGAACGAAACATTGAAAGTTTTCAAAATGCTTGTGGAATGCCTCATTGAGACAGTTTATTTCTCTCCTGATCGAAACATTACATCAAACAAGATTTCAAACCATGCTTGCATGCAAGGTTTAAAATCTCGTCTTGATGCAGTATTTCTGGTCAAGAGAAGAAAAAAAATGTCTTGACCGAAACATTCAATGTTTCATTCTGGTCTCAGCTGAAACCAGAATGTTTAAGGATAAAACATGCTGAAACGGTACAAAACTTTAAACCAAGCTTGCTTACAAGACCTACAGATGATTAGTCAAAAAATTGAATAATTGCCACCTTTGTGAATCAGGAACTCTAAGAGATCCAAACAATAGGCGATCAATGTACCCTTGACTCGAACCCAAATCAACATAGAAGAGTATACCCATATTGGGAATCAAAAAGAATCTTGCTACAGTGACTCGAAGTAGCACTCGAGTTTGCAGAGAACCATCGATTGTCCTAGAGTGTTCGACACTTGCATCACGAGGAAAATAAACTGTGATTTTCACACAAACGAGTGCTATTTTGAGTGTTATTTCAAGTAACTTTAGACGTTTTTCAATCAAAAAAATCCATAGATGGGTTTTGTAGAAAACGTAACTTATAAACAAACCAAAGTAAAACAACTCGAGATCAAATTTAATCGGAAATTGCTTAAAATTAAAGTTTGCTAACAAGAAGAAAATATACCAAAAGAAAATCAAGAACTAAAGCATTTTGAAATAAATTCATGCATTTGTACCAGTGGGGCGGAAATGCTCTAACTTCATGACGAAAGGTCTTGTCTTCGAAGTTTGATTGAACTTCCGAGATCACTGGAACCAAAACGAACCCTAGTTGATAATTCTGCCCATTATAGAAAAACTGATAAATTAAAGCTCCGGAACATAATCAATCTTCGTAACATGCATTGCTGAGAAAAAATCGCGAAAATAAATGGAAAATAACTTAAGATTAAACCCTAGAAACTTTGGAAATTAACGTAAATGAAAGAAAAACCTTAATTTTGAGAACTGTTGTTTCAGACTCCGGCGTTTGAGAGAAGTTTTGGGGTAAGAGCTTTACTTGGTGTCTGGTGAGTGACATGTATATTTGGCACATTTACAGCTGTGGGATCTCTATGCGGTGGTCCCAAATTAAAATTTGGAAAATTACTTAAAAGGACTCTGATGTAGGTTTTTTTTTTTTTAAATAGTCCTTCAGTTTTTTACGATGTCTTAATGGTCCATTTAATAAAGTGAAACCTTTTCTTACAGGACTATGTTTGAGAGAAGAGAAGGGAAGAGAAAATAAATGAGTTTCTCTCCATTTCTCTTGTTTGGATTGTTAAGTTGAGAGATAAAAAAAAAAATTTGAGAGAATAAAAGAGAAAAAAAAGTGAGTTTTCTTTCTCTCTAAAAGTTTATAGAAGATGAGAGAAACCTTTTTAAAATATTTTATAATTCCAACTTTACCCCCATAGATCTCTTTCTAAGGTATTTTAAAATTTTAAAGTAGTCCCAAATTCTCTCTTGTCAGTTCAAACATGGTGGAGAGAAATTACATTTCTCTTCTATTCTCTTTGTGAGTTTCTTTTATTTTCATTTCTCTCAATCCAAATATAGCTTAAGGGTCATTTTGCTCAAAATCCAATACCATAGCCCTCTAAGTTTTAACAAAAAACTCAGATAAAAAATATAAAAAAAAATAATTTCTTTTGAACTGGATCTAAGATTTTGAAAATGAACGACTATAGAATTTCCACACAACTCTCAAACTTACAAATGAAATTCAACATTGAAATATATATATATATATATTATAGCTTACCACTTAGTGGTGAACTCGACACTGTAAATGTGATCATTTTTTCGGTTACTATATTAAATAGATCTTCTCGAAAGACCTAAAATATATATTAGAGTTGTGAAATGGACACTCGGATTACAAGTTATAATGAAATTTCCAAAAAATTTAGAATTTCAACTTCATTATTCATTTTTTTGTTATAATATCTTTGAAATAAAAAAATAAAAAATTCAATGTTCAGAATTAAAAATATTCATTCTCCATTTGTCTTTTGGGGGTAAAAATCATCAAAATTGATCTCAATCCCCATTGAAAAATCAAAGTACATGAAGAATATGAGAAAATAGTAGTTTGAGTATTTCAAAAACATTATAATGTGAGATAAGATTTGGGGACTATTAAGAAAAGAAAAATTTATTAAATAGACTATTTAAAAAGAAAGCGTTTCACTAGGGTCCTTTAAGTATTTTCTAAAAGATTTGCAAATCTGAAAGACTCATGGGTAATTTTGAGGTATCTCTTTTTATGTTTTGGTGAGAATTTGAGATTTCCCTTCCGAGTTTTCAATTCCTTGACTTCTATCTTTCATGAGAGACCAACAAAATGCCTGAAATGACCTTTGTGTCAATGTGCCAAACCCTTTGTTTTTTTACAAAAATACATTTCCCATTGTCACGAAAGTGTTTCCGCTACATTCAAAGCAAAAAAGTCAATTCACTCGGCCGAGTTCTTATAAATTCGGGTGGCGGACCGAGTTATGTGATGTACAGGTACTACATTAATTTACCATCTCGCTCGGTTGACATTCGAGATCGAGATGCCTCAGTGACTCATCCGAGTCATATCGGTATCGGACGAGTTTCAAAACCATTTCAGTTTTCCTCCATTATCCAATAATTTCAATCCTTCTCCAAGATGACGACGAGCTGCTGCTGCAGCTTTCGTTCACTCATCCTTCATCCAACTGTAACGCCAAGAACACTTCAACCGTGCAACCCTAACCCAATTCAACCAATCTCGATCTCTCGAAGAACAATAACTCTGAAATCCATCAGAGTTCTTAGAGAAGATCTCGAAGTTGTCGATGCAATATATCCTGATTCTGTTCTGTTGCAGCCAAACCAAAACCTAATTTCCAAAGAAGAAGAGATTCAAGTAATTAGTAATGGAGTTTCGGACCTCAGAGAACAAGAAGAAACTTCAGCTCCGCCAAAAAGTTATTCGAAAAGAGAGTCGAAGAAGGGAGAAGAAGATGAGAGCAGCAACGATGGTGGATTCAAATTGCGTAACGGGAGAGAGGTTTGTTACTTGATTCTTACTTATTTTCTTTCACGTTTTTAATCATTTTTTAAGTTAGAACGAACAACTTACTTGGTGTTAAAAATGGTTGCTTTGTTGGTGAATCTGCACATCGGATTAATAGAAACGATAGGAGAAATGTGTATAAGATTTAGTGAAAATTATTGCTTTTATGCATCATGTGCTTCCCATCCACCAGTTTTTTTCGTGATAAGTGGAAATATTATATTTAGAGCTTGAGGGGGTCAAAATGATCAAACCGAAATAAAGACAAACATATAATAAAACCCGAAAAATACTTGCAAAGAGAAATGAAGAAAGAGGTTAATCCATAGATGATTAAGTATCTCTAATATTACAAACATAATCCCATCTAAAAAGAATATCTTAAAAAAAAAATCTCTTGAAACTCCTTGTATATTTTGCTCCAGAAATAGAGGAAGCCCATGAGAGAGGTAAATGACCACTCCCCTTAAAAATCTCATGGGTTGAAGTTTCTTAGATCTTCAAACCTATACACAAGCCAAAGCAAGCGTGTCATTGGTTGATGATTGAGTTGGATGTTTTTGTCTCTATTTGCATCTGGGCTGGATAGTTTTTATAGAACGGGTGATTTGTGCATTGGTTATGATCGAGAGTGCACAAGTGCAATTTTAAAAATCAACGTGTGCCAACTTTACAAAGAAAAATCAGTCCCAACATAAACAAAACAGTCCAATGTTATTACATCATTCACCAAGAAATAAAAGGAAAACAAAATAAAAACAAAGACAAAGTTAGTCTAAAAACCAACAAGTTAAATATTTCAAAATTCACCAAAGATCAACTAAAAATCTGGTTTGAACCCTCGGCATCTCCAATGGAGTCGTTAAGCTGTAGATACGTGGGCTTCGAAACCTTTGGGGTTTTGAGCTCATTTATACGAGTTTAGGAGTCGCCACCATTCAATTAAGGTATGAATGAGCACCATAAAAAGTTTTTTACAATTTGTTTTTCTTGGCTTATAGTGACTCACATATCCAAAAGTAAAGGGGGAGAGGTCTACCTAGAGAATCTAAGGTAGGCTCGATTGAGGGACAAAGAAGGTGTTAGGCACCTTGCCCCTCCCATCTTAAGACAGTTACCATAGTTGACCAAAAGTGAGATCTGAAACTCATTTTTTGTGTATTTTAAAGATAGAAAATTTTATGAAAATTGACTATATTTTTGTTTTGGAAAATAAACAAACCAAGGTGATGAGCAAGTCCCTACTCGAAGTAGGCGCTTGCTGGAATTTTTTGTGAGCTTGGGACTTTGATGAAATCCATGTGGATTTTATCATTTAAGGTCCCAAAGCTTCATAACAAGTTTATGTGCTTTCCAGGGAGACTTTATTTGTTAGTTTGATTCTTAGGTGATGTTTATGGACTGAACAAAACCATGTTGGAATCAAACTTTATGCATGAAATTTTTATTCATTTTTTGAACTGTTTTTTTTTTTTTTTTGCTCTAAAGGTTGTTGAATATAGGTTTATAGGGGCCTATACTCTTGCTTGAAGCCATTTATAGGTAGGTGGTGCAAAGTGTATGCGTGTGATGGACTTATCAAGAGAAAATTACCTCCATCAAAGAAAGCAAGATAAAAGACAATTATTCTAGAATTGAAATTGTAAGGGATTGAAATCATCTATGCTATAGAAATTAAATTGCATAAGAGTAAATAAAAGTAAAGCAACCTAATCTAATGCTCTCAAGGAGCTTATTGAGGACTTATTGGGGGAGATTACCTCAAAGAGGGATTACTCTCTCTCCCCAAACCTCTAGACTAAAGATTTAGGAAACTACATTAGAAAGCATGAAATTAAACTTGCAAATAGGAAAAATGCTTAAAATAAAGAGGGGGGTAATAAGAAGGGGGATCCTAGACCATAAAATTTGTTCACGATTTCAACCAAAATTGTAGACTAATAAAAAAAAGATCGAAATCCGACCCAAACACAAAACCTAACAAATTAATTAAAGACCCCTCTTTTAACTTATCTGGGGAACATTAATTCGAATATGTATCTAGTTTCCAACAACCAAGAATATGGTAAAAAAAAGAAAGCAGCCCTTTGTGAGACTTTTCAACCTTGTTTTTCAAGGGCAAACTGGGTCTCTTCCTTTATCTTCTTCTTGTTTTTGGGTTGAGCTTCTAGAGATTTATAGAGAGGTTTTGAGAGAATTGGAAGGCTTAGAGAGGTTTGGTAGAGATTTGGGCAGAATTTTTAATCACCAAATGAGCCCCTCTTTTTGCCTTTGAAGGGTCTCCCATTTATAGGATTTTGGGAGATCCTTGGGGGTAAACTTGTCCCAAAACCTTAATTACCCAAATATTTTAGGAAAAACATTCATGAAAGATCACAATTACTTCTTCTAACCTTGACCTTAATGGTCTTTATCCTCTTGTTGGGTCTCACCAATCTTGATCATTAATGGGTATGATGGTAAAAATCCAAAAGTTCTAGAGAATTCTTGATGAAGGTTAGAATGGTCATAAGACCTTGACCTTGAGTCAATGTGAAGGAACCAAACCAAGTGGCATGTAATTAGACGTTAGGTTTTTGGCCTCTTTGGTCTTCCCTTGAGAGAATCTCTAACCAACTAGGGATAAGTTGGTCATTGGGTAGAAGTTCTAGAGAATTCTCTAGGGTGGACAAAAGTGTCATAGGCTTTGGAAATTGGTCAAATTTCATTGAATGCCATGGGAGCTATATGATCTTTGCAAAAGATTGGAAGGGTAGAAGGGGGATTAAGGAAGGATTTCTTGAAGAATAAGCCACTAAGAGGGAGGGTTAAGCGGTCATTTTTCTTAAGAAAATTTGAATGCACATAGACTTAACAACTGTTCTAACTGTCTGGACTGAACTTAAGGTTCGGCCAAGCTAAATTTAACCCTAGCCGAACTTGAGGTTCAGCCAGGCTTAAATTTAACCAGGTTGGGCCTCTTCCAATTGATGAATTCCCGCTTTGATCCTTTGACTAAAGTTGTGTATGAAATTCTCTGTGTTGAGTCCATTCTCGGAAAGTTTTAATGCTCTCGGGCTCGACTTAGGCAAAAATGGGGTGTCTATACATATCAATCGGGAGGACGCATAATGGCAGAGGAGAGGTTTATGATCTCCACATCAATTTTACATATTGAGGATAACAATTAGTAGAAATGAATCCCTGACGAATGAGGCTATGAATGTCGTAGCTTAATCGGTTGGTATTTTGTACTATAACCATGCAGTCACAAGTTCCATCACAACTCACCAAAAAGGGGAAAAAAAGGGAGTTCAATTTAATTTTAACTTCTTCAGTATGTGGTTGACAAGTTATAGCATTGGATGCCCATCACATAGCTAATGGGTCTAGGATTGGCTAGTCTAGAATTTTTTACCGATCTTTAAGATCACAGTTAATCTCACAAACCCAAAATTAGAAATGTGTTTTACGCTCTTATTCGATACGCATTTTTGTTTTGTTTTGTTTTGATAGCATGCTATTTGGCAAAGAATTATTGGGCTTGACTTTTTTCCTCAGATATTTGCAGAACGAACATACCTTGTTGGCGTTGACTCCAAAAGTGATCAAGATAATTCTTTTGGTACAGAAGAATCACTCAAAGAGCTAGCTCAGCTAGCTGACACTGCTGGCCTTATGGTTATCGGTTCTACGTCTCAAAAGTGAGTGGCCTTGTAACTTTATGCAAGAAAAAGTTTTGGTGTTCTATCTGAGTCAGATACATGGACATGCAACTTAACTTGAGAAATGGAGTTTGGTTCTGTATAACATTTTGCTCTCGTTCTAGCTTTCTTTGGGAAGGGTGTTAGAAGATGTTAACATTATATAAACTAAAATTTGTTTTAGTTCTGCATCGTTATGAGTCATAACTAAGCAGCATGTTTCAAAGTTTTGTTCCTTTTTGGAATGTCTCAGCGTTCTGCTGAGACAAGAATGAATGTTTTGGTCAAGATTGCCTCGATTTTTATCCTGACTGAAACATTGCCTTGAGACCAAATTTTAAACTTTTGTTAGAAATACATGGACCAAATTTTAAAATGTCATTTTTTTTGTTAAGGGGATAATGTCTGACATCCATGTATTATTTCCAGGAATTTTTTATTATGACATTACACACATAAGCATGCATGCCCTGCCCAATGGTTTTTCTTCTTTTATGGGGTTACCATTTTCAATTGAATATTTCTATCTGAATGTCGAAGTGTGACATTGATGGCTATATTTTTTAATACTACCACTAGATATGTCATATCTTCCAGTCTAACACTAGGTAATTATTAATTTATTATCATCATGACTGAAAGCTTCATACTATCTGGGAATGTCATAGTCTCGGCTGAGGCCCGAGTGAAATGTTGAATGTTTCAGGATTGTCTTTGTGAAGACAATTTCTATTTTATCTTGATTGCGACATGCTCAAGATGTTATTTTAAACCCTAGTTATTATACAAAGAGTTTGTATTTTATGATTTAAAATAAAATGCCAAATCCGTTGCACCCATTTTTCAGGGGGTACTGGAATGCAATACCATCTGTGTTGGTTCCTAACGCTTTTACCTTTTCCTGCTACATGGACATGTCCCAACAGTTTAACCTAAACCGGCAACATATGCAAACTTATTATATCATTTTCTTTTTAATCCATGTGGGACTTCTTTATATTCATATATTCTAATGAGTTTTTGAATTCATCACTTGTTAAAAAATAACAATAATGAGCATATAATATTAGAATTTCAAACATCTTCGTGGGCCATATGCATGAAATTCTTTTATTATTGTGCTTTTTAATATTTTTAACATATTCTTCATCTAGCTTCAAAGCTAAATGCTGCTAGACGATAGTGAAGGCACTTCATTAATTTTTAGTTATACTTATTACTTATGGTGTAGGCTTGCTACTCCAAACCCAAGGACCTACATTGGATCTGGCAAGGTTGCAGAAATTAAGAATGCTATTCATGCCCTTGATGTTGAGACCGTGATATTTGATGATGAGCTGTCAGCAGGGTAAGATTCTGAATTACTATATATTATTTTTGCCTTGAATATGCCTTGGATTGAATTCAATTGTTCTTTAAAGATTAATGTACATCATCTTGACAATCTTTAACACATTTTAATGTGTACTACTTCCAAATCTAAAGCCTAATCTCTAAGCAAATTAAATTTGCAAATTTTGATTTCCCTAGTTTCCTTATCTGGTGTCAAACTTTCAACTTTTTTTAACAAATATGCTCGTGTCTACTCTTTTGCTTAAAAGATTTCCTTTGAAAAATATAGAGAATTTAAAAAGACAGTGAAATCGACCATAAAAGAAGCCCACCTTGGAGGTCAATATGACCATGGTTCAAAATTTCCTATGGTCAAGGAATGTCTTGACTGAGACATCTTGCTCTCAGTGGTGACCAGAACATGATATTGGAGGAATTTCTCGGGCTGGTTTCTTGGTATGTCTTGTAATATGTTGGTCAAGACAAACTTGTTTTTCTCTTGACCAAGACAAGACATCGAGATAATATTTTAAACCATAGATATGACATTCCAAGGAAGGATACAAAGAATATTTTAAATCATGGATATGGCATTCCAAGGAAGGATATAGAGTAAATCAACGGAAATGATCCTCACCCTATCAATATATCTGATAAAATTACAAAATCATCCTTTAAGATAATGGTATCTTGAAGGCCAAGTAACCTTTCATGCTCCTTTCCTTCCAAGTACCGCGAAAAGAAAAAACCCTCCATGGAAAATTTGATTTCCCCATTTCCCTATATGGTACTGAAATTTCTATCTTTTTTAGTCTTAACCCTAGTTAGCAATTCGGTCAATGACAAAAGCATGCTACAGGAAAAGTTTGAATATAATTTGGATTTGTTATTCTAAGCTTCGTTTAAAAGTTTGGTTAATAGAATAACTTAATTATTTTACATTAAAATTATTATTACTTTGAAGTGCCAACTTAGCTAAGTGGTAAGACGTGTGGAGTGTTGTTCCCACGTCCTAGGTTCAAATCCCCTTGAATCCATCTTCATTTGCTAACCACTAATCCTATACCTATAAAAAAAACAAATTATTTTTATACATGAATAAAATGTGAACAATACGTGCCTAATATTCAAGGAAGTGCTAACTTAGCTAAGTTGGTAGGATGTGCAGAGTGTTGTTCCCTTGTCCTAGGTTCAAACTCCTTGATCCCAACATCACCTTGCCAACCACTAGCACTTTACCTATTACAAAAAAATCAAGGATTTCTGGTAAGTGGATATAAAATTATACTTTTTTATAGGAAAAATGAAAAAAAAAAAAAATCCTCACTCTGGGTTGGTGAGGATCACAGGTTTGCTCTGAATTGAAAATATGTTCATATACCCGTGGTCAAGATTTAAAATCATTTTTTTAAGAAAATAGATAAAGAAAATATTTTATTAATAGAAAGAGAGGTCGAGGAGACCAACCCAAAGGAAACAAGAAAGAGAAAAAACAACACCCTATGAGGGTTCTTAGAATCCTTATACGATTTCCCCCACAAAGACTGGACAGAAAAAATTTACTCCTGGAGAGAACCTTCTTTATCCTCAAATATCCGACTATTCGTTTCTTTCCAAAGACATCAACAAACTGCAAAGGGAGGAAACACCATAGAATATGCTTCGATCTTCGAAAGGCACTTCCCCAGAATAATCAAGATTGGAACAGCGATCGGACTGAAGCAGGGAAGCACCCTTCCATCCTGTACAAGGAGAGTAAATGGGTCCAAACCGAACGAGCCAAAGGACAATGCAATAACAATTGTTCAGCTGATTCTCCATCATGTCTTCATATGCAACAAAAGTTTGACATTGAGAATCCCCTCTCGATAAGCTGATTCATAGTTGCTTTTCCTTCCGCGAGAAATTCATGACTCTCCATGATCCCAAAGCTTTTCCATCAAGGGGAAAATACATGCAAGTGCATCTGTTAAGACCCTAGTTAGCAACCTGTCATATTGTTCATGTTTAATACAAGCATGGCAGGGTTTTAAGTTTCATTCCGTTCCGGAATACTTCAGTGGAACATTCTATTTTCAGCAAATATCAGAACAAAAAATTGACCCCGAAATGTTATGGTCAAGACCATCTTGAATTTTCTCCCGACCCAAACACTACCTTGAGATGAGGAGGATGATGATTCGCATATTTGGGTAAGTATTCTGGTTCCTCAAGGTTATATCATGTCAAATTCATGGAGTTTCTTATGCTTTCTATTCACAGCACATTCATAAATGCTACCAAGTAGAGGTCTAAGCACCCCCAATATGTGGGTTTAGACCTAATTGGATTTTGTGTCATCGTCATCAAGGTTGCCTTCTCCCAACTGTTTGGGGCTGGCAGCTTGTATTCTTTTCCTACAATTAATTCTATCCACAGCCATGTATCCCGTTAGGGTGTGTGTTTTATAGCTCCTATAGGATTGCCTTTATTTTTTATTTTTATTTTTTTGAGTTCTTTGTTACTAGTAAAAAAAATTTAACAAATTAAAAAATAAAATTTCATAGACAAATTTATGCCAGTAACAGTTTTTTTTTTTTTTGGGGGGGGGGGGGGGGGGGTCAGAAACAGGCTTCTGTAACTTCATTTATTATAGTTTATCATTTTATTATTCTATACGAAGTTTTAACATTTTATTATTCTATTTTTCGTATTAAAAGACACTCATGCTGAGGGTATGCAAAAATACATTTCAAAGCTTAGATTTTATTTCATATTATTATAAATATCAATTTCTAGGCAACTACGTAATTTGGAAAAGGCTTTTGGTGGCGACATTCGAGTTTGTGATCGCACCGCTCTCATTCTGGATATCTTCAACCAACGCGCTGCAACACATGAAGCAGCTTTACAGGCGAGTATATCATGTTTTTGAATTATATTAACGCTACCTATCAGTAATATTTATATTGACTAGAATGAAATCTTTTTTAGGTTGCACTGGCACAAATGGAATACCAGCTGCCACGACTGACAAAAATGTGGACTCACCTAGAGCGTCAAGCCGGAGGCCAGGTGAAGGGTATGGGTGAGAAACAAATCGAAGTGGACAAGCGTATCTTGAGAACTCAAGTAAGTGGTACTTTTGGGATTATAAAAAATTATCTGCAACGTTTGTATAGTTTGAAACCCTGTTTAGATCATTTGGCTATGGAAATTCCACATCAATTGCGTGAGAAAAGATCCAGATACATCGTCACGTGGTCTGTTGATTCCTCATTTTGTAGACTATAAATTTTTTATGGTATTTATTTTTTGATGGCTCAGATATTGTCGATAGTTCCCTATCATAAATATGTCATTTTAAAACTCAATAGCTTGTAGACCTTGTATATGGGACGCAAATAATCATATTTTGTTCTGCTACCTCTTCATCACATCAATTACTTTTGTCTATTTTCAATAATGTAACTTGGCCCATGATTAAGGTAATAGTATCACATATAATCGTAATCTATTATATTATTGCAACTGAAGAAAACTTAAAATCTATGTTGATCACTAAGATAAGCACTAGCTTATGCTTTATAAGCGCGAAGTTGCTATATGTCAACTCCAGACAGCATTCACTCCATCCAGCATATACATTCCTAGACAGTATATTAGCTTCTCCTTTGTTATGTTGAGCCTTTGTGGATCACCATCTCCTTTGTTATGTTGTCCCATGATTTATCTTCTTCATTCATTCTTTGTTGTATGACGGAACATGCCCAGTACGGTCACAGAGTTTTCTTGGGCGGCCTATGAGTACATTCTCCTCAAGAGGTAGTAGGATTTGATGGCTCCTTCCTGTTGTTATTGGTTGGGCTCTTTGGAAAAGAAGGAATAGACACATTTAAAATGAAAGGAGTTCCAATTGATTATGTTGAAGTTTAAAGCTTCCTGTACGACAGGTCTACAATTAATAAAGATAGTAAAGTTCTTTTATTTAAAAATTTGTGTTCAAATGAAAAGTTACTATAACTTTGGGCTCGTTGTTCTGTATCATTTGTCATTTATACTTTGAGGAACTCCTCTATCTTCTAGGTAGTTCTATTTTTTTGGTGTGACTCTTTCCATTCTTTAATAAAAATACTTTTACTTATAAAAAAAAAGAATGCTCTCGAAATATCATGTTTTCAACTGTCAAAACTGTGGACACTTATGGAACTTCCACCAATTTAAACTGGGGTACATGCATTATCTCTTGCATGCTATTCTGATACATATCTTGACTTCGTTAATACTGATTTGTTTTATTACATTGTTTTTCTTTTATTTTTGCATATTGTGGTCAAATATATGTGCATGCAAACTTTTGTTGCTTTATATGGAATTTGAATTGATCCTACCCATGGAATTATCGACACTACCCTCCTGACAGATTGGTGTTCTGAAAAAAGAGTTAGAATCAGTTCGAAAGCATCGAAGACAGTACCGCAACTGTCGTTTTTCGGTTCCAGTCCCTGTAGTCTCTTTGGTAAGTAGGCACATGGTTGACATTTGACATTAAACAATGTTGAGATCATGATTATTCGTACTATATCTGAGTTTAATAAACATTCATCATTGAAGCCCTATCCCAAAAAATTGCTGTCAGCTGAGCGAAACTTGGTCCTCCATTCAATTATGTCCAAAGCCATGTCTCCAACTAATTCAGGGTGTTCTTGTTTGTTCTCACTACCTCAATCCACTTCCATTTTTCCTCACTCTTTTAGAACCCTCAACTTATACATTCCTTCTAACTGAGGCCCTTTTACTAGTTTTATCTTTCTTAGTCTTTTTAGCCATGCATCTCAGCATCTTCATCCCCTTTACACGCAATCTATGAACATGTTTCTTAGTCTATTTCTGTCTTCAAACTTTTTTTCTTTTAATTTGATTGGGACACGTCAGTAACTTATCCAGAACACGTCCACTTTAACCACATAGCTCAAATTATATGGACAACATCCTCCTAAATCTTTCCAATTTCATGGACGCTCAAATTTATAATTTTACCTTTCTTAGTCTTTCGATTCGCCTATCTCACCATCCTCATCTTTGCTATGCTCAATCAGACATATTTCTTGATTGTGCAACATTCATCTCCATAAAGCATAGTGGTCTTATTGCTGTCTTATAAAATTGTAAAGCCCTACTTAGTAAACATTCAACGCATTATGAATGTTGCAGGTTGGATACACAAATGCTGGAAAGAGTACACTCCTAAATAGGTTGACTGGAGCCAATGTTCTTGCTGAGGATAAATTATTTGCAACACTTGATCCAACTACTAGAAGGGTACAGGTTAGTTTAATATATTTATACTATCTCTTACTGCCTAAAGCTTTATTAAGTTCTCTCTTGATCATAAATTAATATTGGAAAAAGGAGATTCACTGGAAATGGGTGTCTTATGTGTGGATGCAAAACTTTTAATTAATTTTGATTTTTTCTAAATATCATTATGATTTTTTGGAGACCTAATTTTAGAATAGACAGAAATTCCAGATACTAATTGAAATGAATTTGTACGAGTAAATTCTCATTCCGTTAGCACTGTCTTGAAATGTTTGATTCTCTGGTTTGCCCACAGATGAAGAATGCGAAGGAATTTCTTCTAACAGATACTGTTGGATTCATCCAAAAGCTACCAACTACACTGGTGTGCTCATTCACAACTTCTTAAGTAGTCGTAATCTTTTCCAAAAAATTGGCTAACTTGTTTTGAGGACAAACATTGTCGAACAAGAGGTTCTATTAAAACATTTGAAGCCACTGGAATCTTGTGTTTCTATCTTGTAGCTATGTTTTTGCTACAGGTTGCTGCTTTCAGAGCAACACTGGAGGAAATATCCGAGTCATCACTTTTGGTGCATGTGGTGGACATTAGGTATAATTTGAAAAACCTATGATGGGATCATTTACTTTTGATCAATATTATTAGTTATTTAGCTTATCGTCACTTATAAATAAATTTTTATCTTGTTTTACATATATAATCAAGTTCAGCCATCCACTGGCACAGCAACAGATAGATGCTGTTGACAAGGTTCTCTCAGAGCTGGACGTGGCATCAATTCCAAAGTTGATGGTCTGGAACAAGGTACAGCTATATTGGTCATACAGGTTTGGTTTTGTTTTTGTTTTTGTTTTGCCAAGTCCAAAAATTGCACTTATGGTGATACACCATCGGTTAATAGGATAAAAGTCATGGAAAGCTATACGATTCTTTTTCCCATTGAAAATTGCCATGAGCATTAGCGATTTTTTATGTAGTCATTCAGCTCTGCAATTTTTACTGGTGAACACCTAATCTACGAGTCTGGTAGACGATAGACCATAATGAAACTCTTCCAAATGCCCGGTTGGTACACAAGTCTTCCCTCCCCTCTATGTGGGTGGGACCTACCATTCAATGTAGCCAGCCTAGGTGATCCGTGGTGCAGAAAACTAGGCTGTCAATGGATTGGATCAGGCCCGAAATCCATTCCAATAACTTCAGGTCTGGATCGATGTTTTGAATTCCGATAAGGATCCGATTCGATATCTTATTGGATCAGATCTGGATCAACCATGTCCCAATCCGATCATATGTTAGAAAGTATATGAATTATATTAAATATTTGTTGAGATATATAAAGTTTACTTAGATTTTATATCTAAAATCTGGTTTGGCCCAATCTAGACCTGATCCGATTGTTAATGGATCAGATCTGGATCTTAATACTGAGATCTAATAAAGGTCTGATCTGATACCTGATTGGATCAGTCCCAGATCCAATCCAATCCTTATTGGATAAGTCCCAAATCGACCCTGATCCGATCCATTGACAGCCCTACAGGAAACGACCTAGTTACATTATTGTACATTTTGTAACCTAATCTGAAGACTTCTTTTCAACACCATCCAGTCATACTATTTAATGATTGACCAAATGAAAGTGATGAGAAAGATGGTTTTGCTGATCCAACCATGTTGATCTTTGATATGGATCCAAACATCATGTTTGTGTGTCATATATGTGCTCTGGGTTTCTGTTACATCATTTGATAGTGTACAAGTTGAGTGCATTTGTTTTCTGCTTTTGAGTATTATCAATTTGATCCATAAGGTTAACCATTTTCAAAACTAACCTCGAATTTAATACCCGGCAACATCAATCCGAGGTCAAAACACGATTTTTGCAACTTCTTATTGCAGGTTGATAAAGCTAGTGATCCTCATAAAATCAAGACAGAAGCAAATACAAGAGAAGATGTTGTTTGTGTATCTGCTTTGAATGGTGATGGTTTACAGGATTTTTGTGATGCAGTTCAAGCAAAGTTGAAGGTATGGGGTTGATTTTAATTTTGTAAGTTCCTCGAGAATGGTTAATTTATATTAGTCTGACTGGATGCTTGCCTGTAAATTTCAATGCATTTGTTTAAACAGGATTCTATGGTGTGGGTGGAAGCGCTCATCCCATTTGACAAAGGAGAACTCCTAAATACTATACATCGGGTTGGAATGGTTGAGGGAACTGTGAGTATTACTATTCATGGCCCTTAAAAATTTTTATCCATATGAATCACTTGTCTATTTGTTGTGGACATGGTTTTTAAACTCGTCCGAGACTGAGACGCATTGCTTGAGTTAACTCGGTATCAGAGCTGAACGAGACCAACTCACAAAGTCATTTTTTGACCGAGATTTGTGAGTCACAGTGCAATTTATTGATTTGTCTCACGAGACGTCTCAAACGTATCGGAAAACTCGTCCAAGACGACTCGGTATCGGAACTGAATGAGACGAGACGAAATACCAAGTTTAAAAACCATGGTTGTGATAAGTGAAAAGACACACGCACACACGTATGCAAGCAAGCAAACAATCGAGAGTAGCTTTGGAAGCATGAACTCCCATGATGTAACTTCTTCAAATCTATACATTAAGATGGTCCCCCCTCTCTCCCCTATCTTTCTCTCCTATAAAGATCATATCTTGAGGAAAAAATTATTGCCTTTCCTCTTCTTTCCTTTTTCAAGAATATCCCTTCAACTTTATATATTACCTTTCCACTTCTCCCTTTTTCCAATAATACCCCTCCAACTTTATTGTCTTTCTTCTCCTTCTCCATTTTTCAATAATACGCTTCCAACTTTTTTTTCTTTCCACTTTTACCCTCTCAACCCCAAAAAGGATGCCTATGCTTAATAGGTTTAGCATATTATAATACTTAATAGGTTATTTTATTGTAAAAGAAACAGAACTCGCTTCCTGGCAATGATGTACTCTATGAAGATCACATTACCCGTGTGACATCCAGCCGGTTTGTGCATGTCATCTCCTTCGTTTAAAATTTCCTAAAATCTTGAATGCATTTCACAAATGTCATTATTACAGTAAATGGATTGAAATTCATGTAAAGGGTCTGATTTGATTTCAGAAGTTCTAATCTATTGATCATTGTTCTGAATATTAGCTTTGCCTTCTTCAGTCTGTGTTGCGAGAGCATCTAGCCACTTCTACAATTATTACGTTGATTGAATTTAAAAATTGACTTCTTGTAACGTTTCCAATAAATGTCTGTTATATGTAGGAATACGTGGAGAACGGGACACTGGTCAGAGCACACGTCCCACTTCCGCTTGCAAGACAACTCACACCGATGAGGCAACTCCGTGTATCATAACCATCAAGTTGCCTTGATTGTGAATCTGACGTGGCAAGTATTGTGAGTCCTTCCCTGAATACTCCTCTGTATTTACCTAGTAATGTATGTGTAATCTTCTAGTATCAAATGTATCATACAGCAATATTGATAATATAATAAAAAAAGGAAAGAAAGAAAGAAAAATATATTGAATTCCCTTAAATGTTTTTCGTATAATATATATATATATTTTTTTGCGAGCTTTGTGTAGTTGCTGTGATGCACTCTTAGTGAAAAAAATGGTCAAGTGCTCTGTGGACCACACGCGCAGGTGTTTGATTGTGCATGGGAAAATATTAAGGGTATGTATGATTGTGCATGGGAAATGGGTCGGTAAATGATTTCCCTGGAAAATGTCATTTTCAGGTGTATGATTGTGCATTTGCCTTGGAATTTAATTTTCTAGTCAAAGCTATTTTCCACCTTGGGAAAGAAAATATTTTCCCATCATATTCCTTGGGAAATGATTTTCCACCACATGTTGTTATTCCCTCACGATTACACCCATTCGAAAATCAAAACCAAATATCTTTTTGATATTCTCAAGCAATTAAACGGTGGAATTCATTTTAAGGAATTCAGACTCTCGAAGACAAAGTTGGGATGTCGATATAAATTTTCTGAAGAAATGAAAATAAAATCATGAATATTCATATTTATTTTTTATGTAGTAAGATTTTGTCAAATTGTTAACTATGATAATCTATCTGTAATCCCAATTGAATCCATTATGATTCTAGGATCAAATCATCAATTAAGTTTGAGTTAAGTGAAGTTATGAATCATTTGATTTTAAGATCAATTTTTGTTCGAGTAATATCCATTGATTACAGTGACTTGCGGTGGTCTTTAAAATCTTGGTCTTTTTGTGTGTGTGTGTGCGCGCACCGTAATTATGGTATTTTTTCATACAAATAAGCTATTTCTTAAGAATTTGAATATTATTTTTAATGTCAGATTAGATATTTGTGATCCAAAATCTTTTAATTCAGTTTTGGGTGATTTAGACATACCCCAATTTTTTTAATTAATATTTGAGATACTCTTTTAACTTTTCCAACTGTTGACACATCCTTTGGTGTGGATCTTCTATTGTAGACTGACAAAAAAAAAAAAATTGTTTCAAATGCCCTTATATTCAACCTTTTTGTTTATCCCTTACCTTCAACCTTAAACATTTCATCTATTTCTACCTTCTTCTAGCCTCAGGAACACGATATAATGTTCAAAGTGTACAACGATTGAATTTTAAATAGAAAAATCAAGGGTTTTCTGGAAGGTGAGGTTAAAAACAACTGATGGAAGATGAGGTTGAATTGGCTAAAAATGATTTATCATAGAGTTGATTTCTTTATCTATAAAAATGCTGTTATGGCGGGATTCCAATGCACTCGAGCTTTGCATCCTTTCCCAATTGTCACTTCGGAGAGTCAAATGCTCTTGAAGCCATTACAACACATTCTTTATCAGGTTCTTTACTTGTAAAATTTTGGGCGAGAAAAAGAGCGAGAGGTAAAAGAAGAGAGATATATTCTCTTTCTCTACCTGTTGACTTGACGATAAGAAATGATGACAACCATTTTACTGTAAATGAATTTTGTGTGGAATTAAAAAAATATTTAAATATTTATGGAGAGCTATTTTGATTATTACAGTTGGAGTGCAAACCCCTTGAATAAGTAAAATGCCTCCGCATAATAAAACGCCTACCAATTATACCTTACCAATATGACTATTTGCGTTAAAGTTACTTTAAGTTGATACCTTCAATTTACCATAATTTTTGAGAGAAAATACAAGGATATTTGACTAACGTTGTATTTGGATTAAGAGAAATGGAGAGAAGAGAAAATAAATTAGTTTCTCTCTATTTCTCTTGTTTGGATTGTTAGGTGGGGGAGAGAAGAGAAAAGAATTGGAGAGAAAAAAAAAATGCGACTTTTCTTTTTCTCCAAAAGTGGAGAGAAGAGAAGAGAAACTCTTTTAAAATATTTTATAATTCCAACTCTACCCCTAAATATCTTTTATGATATTTTAAAATTATCCTAAGTTCTATCCAATCAATCCAAACAAGGTGAAGAGAAATTGAGTTTATCTTCTCTTCTCTTCTCTCCAATACTCTCAATCAAAATATACCCTAAAAGGTTTGGACAAATATCCAAGTCGGATCGCTATCAAACAAATAAAGCCTAGTGAGCATACAATGAACCTTGTTTCACTCTTGTCTTTCTTGTCGGATCGAGAAGGGATTGAATCTCTTTCAGATCCTCACCCCGAAGCTGACTTCTACATTTGATTCTCATCAATCCATATTGGTTGTGGTAATCCGTAAACAAATAGCATTGATCATCCACCATCGGTCTAAGTCCTCATTCTCGCTCCCCCTTCCCTCACCAAGTGAATCCGGTCTTACTTCATGTGGAGGCATTTAGTTCATTTTCTCATGAGACTATAATGGAAGGGGTATCTCAAATATTTACCAAAACGAAGGGGGTTATGTGTAAATCAGCTTTAATAGTAGTCAAAACTAGATTGAAGTTAGTATAAAACTATTGATATTTAAATATAACCGTATTTAAAATTAAAATGTTTGATATTTTACTATATCTAAATGTATTTTTAAAATTCATTTAAATGGTTTAGACTTTGGAAATGTTGCTTTGTCAAAGTCTCACATCAATGACTCGAACGGTTCAACTCGGTACTCCTGACAAAAAACTCGTAGACTTTACTCAAGCACTGTTTTTTGTTCTTCTATCCACGACTCACCGATTCTTGACTCGCTAACTCGTCAGTGCAGCAAAAAGAGTCTATAAACTAGTCAGAAACTCTCTCAATCTCTCTCTCAAATGCTATAAGATGGAAGAAGAGAGACGACTCTTCCTTTTTGGCGCCCTTTCTACGAAGCATACGGCCACTTACGACCCTTAAGATTCCCTCTCGTTTTTTGATTCTCTCAACCACAAAAACCCTCATTTTAGTCTCCTTTTTCTCTCTTGTCTATCTGTTTTATTCTCAATCGTTTTCATCTATCTCTCTCTGTGAGCTTTAATGGCGTCCGAGCAGCAATTACAGGCAATTAAGGTACTTCTCTCTCCTTCTCAACCTCTCTTTCTTCTCTATTTATAGTTCGATTGAAATATACAGTAAATTTTCTTTTAAACTATGCAGAGAGCGAAAGTTCTGATGGTTGGAGCAGGAGGAATCGGGTGCGAGCTTCTCAAGACTTTGGCTCTCTCGGATTTCCAAGATATTCATATTGTGAGTTAATTTCGTAGGGTTTTATTCGTTTTTTCTGTATTTTTAGGTGTTTTTTTTGTTGCTATTTTTTGTTTCTCGTTTTCTAGGGTTTAATTAGTGAAATTATGCATTTCCTCGTTACAGTTGTTCCGTTGAACGAGCTATTGTTTATGGAGTTCAATGGGTTGGGGAAATTCATATTTTTTAAATTTTTTTTAAGCAAAAATTGATCAGGTTATGACATCAGTTTGAATCATGTTTGTGTTAAAAATGCTTAATTTGAAAAAACCTGTACAATAATTTTTGCCACCCCCGTCTAGTTTAAAAGAGATTTTTGCCATAGATTTAGTAAATTTTGTTTTTTGTACCGATAGTGTCACATGCATCAATAAATGCAAATCATACTAAGATGGTGATGGTACCAATAATCAATTATAAGACCAATAATTGATATCGGCTGCATAATTGATCAACTTAACCTAATCTCATGGGTGTTAGATTCCCGCAACGGGTTCCTAATAACATTTTCATTAATGCAATCCTATTATAATCTTTTAACCTAATTATGAGATGTTGAAGTAAGTTTTTTTTAATTTGGAATTTAATTTATGCAAAAACAATTCAGGACTTAAGAGGAGTATTATTAAAGCTAAAATTTTGTGATATATATATATATATATTTTTTTATATGTAAAGCTTTATTTTTATTAGGAAAAAAAAAGGAAATGGAGGAGGCCAACAAAGCCACCTAACCAATACAACCTACCAAAAAAATAAGAAAAAACACAAGCAACATCATACATAGCTAAACTCATGCCTAACAAATCAAATCCTCCTTAAACCTAAAAATCCTTAAAAAAAAGCCTTTGAACTCCTTAAATAATCTTCTCAAAAGAAGAACCTCGTGCAAGTGGTGACAACAAAGATTCATTATAGAAAAGCAAGGGGGGATGTGTTGATGTGATGCTTCTAATGCTCAAGTAATGGCATTGATTATGTATTTTTTTGTCGGAAAAATGCTCACGTGAGAGAATGAATCGAGAAGCTACATCGATGTTAATGAACTATCCTAATTAATATTCAATATTCATTGTTCATGCCTAATTATATATTATTGTGGGGTATTTTTGTTGTTTTTATGAGATGAAGTAAGGTTTTGGGGTGACATTGTTGGACAATAGGTACATAATATTTTTCCAGTTCCTTGTGTGGTCACAACTCACAGTTGGGAATAAGAGAAGGCATCTTATTTAAATAGTTGGCACATGTTGAGTCTTTAGAAGATAGGATGACCTTGTCTCAAACAAATTTAGACTTATATATGGATATATTATTATACATCCATCATAATCCATAAAGAATAAAGTTATAAAACTTTACTCTCAGTGGAAGAAGATGTATTCTCTCATGTATAAATTACCCTAGACCTCAAGAGTTTGGTTCTTAGCATGTACATGTATTAACTACTTTGATTCTCTAACAAGTGATGACACACTAGTGCGGATATACCATAGGTATTTTGGGTAATAAACATTGTACTTGAGTAGGACCAACTGTCCAACAAGGTATCCACCACCTTACTAAGGAGGTTATATCTAATTCATTTTTTTTTCTTGTTTCAATTGGATAAAATTTTTGAGTTTGATGGTATTTGTTGAAAGAGTTTTATCAAATTCTTCAAAAATAAGTATATGATATAATAATATTTCAAAATAATTTTATGCGAAAATCTTAGCAAGAAATTGTCGTAGGAAGGTTTAGACAACAATATATTTATTTCCCAAGGGGTTTTGAGGATATTCTATGGTGGATGGACTAAATTGAAAATGATACATGGAATGGGACTCTCTAATATATTTCAATATCTTGGGGTTCAATTGCTAATAATTTAACTGCAAATAATAGATTTTAGTCTAAATTAATTAGATTAGTTTTTGAATTCAATATTTAGGGTTTTTCTCTATGTGAAAGGAGAGAAATTAAACCAAACTCTATTGCATAAGAGGTTGGAATCCAAAGGGTTATAAATCCTTGAGTGCACCTTTCAACCTACTCTCTCTTTTTTTTTTTTTATATATATAAATAATGATAGGGTCCGCAGAGAGGATCAATAGTTTACTCTAGACTTTGAGAAAGGAGGAATCCCCAAGTCACTGTGTTTTCTTTGAAGGCTGGACCAGATTAGATCTTGTGCCTAGCTCAATCAAGAGAAGAGATAACTTTGTTTTTGTTTCGACTTTCAATCGTCCTTAGATCAAATCATACCCTTTTTTGTGCATTAATTTATGATTTTATGTTCTAATTTTTTGAAAATTCTTCATGATATCACCTGTAAAATCATTGGTCTCGGGTTTTCAAGAAACACCCATCAAAGTTTAGCTGGATAGTCTTTTTGCATAGAGCTTCCATCCAACATTGGGGCTAGTATAATTATTTTAAACTAAGGCATTTACAGGATATATATAGTTGTTAAACCTGATGTGTCCATTCTTTATGCATTGGAGCAACTTCCTTTTTTTATCACACAGGAATACAGTATTCTGTTGAGGTTATGAGAAGTTTTGTGGTTGCTTACCTTAGATATGCTACCATGAGGTTATATTTCTTCCTTTTTTTTACTGAAGTCTATTTCCATCTGCCTGCTCTCACTTGCAGATTGACATGGACACAATTGAAGTGAGCAACTTAAATAGGCAATTTTTGTTCCGACAAACACATGTGGGTGAATCTAAGGCCAAAGTAAGTAGGTTGTACTTGTCCATTTATTTTATGTGCTTTGAATTAAGAAAGTTTTGGTTGAATTCAATTATTTATTTTGACCAGGTTGCTCGAGATGCTGTCTTAAGATTTAGGCCTGACATAAATATCACATCTTATCATGCAAATGTTAAGGACCCTGAGTTCAATGTGGACTTCTTTAAGCTATTCAATGTTGTTTTAAATGGCCTTGACAATTTAGATGCGAGGCGACATGTGAACCGCCTTTGCTTGGCAGCTGATGTCCCTTTGGTTGAAAGTGGAACTACAGGTTTCTTGGGGCAGGTGATATTTTGTTTCATGTTTCTATGCATCTAACTCCTTGTGTTTTTGTCAATTTATCTTAGTTGGTTATTGGTTATGAGGTTTTGTCTACTTTGATCAGTACCTTTATTGTCATAGAATTGAAGGTTTGAGAAAATGTGCCTTGTCCTCATTATCTTCATTTGCAAAACCCACTTTCAGACCATCTAGAGATTGTGTCTTTTATTTCTTCCAGTCCCAGAACGCCCCAAGTCCTCTATTTTATTATATGAGAAAGGATATATTTTTTATCAAGGAAAAGAAAAAGTGAAGTCATGTCAAATAAACTACAACATCCTAAAATACTCCTTGTTTATGAGGGTCTTGGTCAAAATTACAATAATATTACTATATGTTGAGTGATGTTTATTACGTTGTTTAGAGAAGTCACGGGATTTGAATTGGACTAGAATATGTACAATTGACTGGTCTGTGGTGGTCAATTAGTGTAAGAAATCTTCTTGTTATTTATGGTGGTACATTTATTGTTGATATTGATAAGTGGAGATGTGACAATATCTATCATCTCATTATTGACATTCTCTAAAAAAGGAGGAAAAGATTGGAAAGGCTGTGATTAGCTTCTATTTGATAGGTTCCACTGTGGAAAGCCCCTCTCCGCATACTTTGACTTACTTTATTCATTCACTTGGGTAGCCAAAGCAACAATGATGAATACCAACAAGCACAATTGATCAGACTTGGAGTTCACGTCATAAATAAGATTATTAGTGATAATAATTTGGTAAAATGCAGGTCTTGTAAGGAAGGGCCTTGCTACCTATAAAATATACAAAATAAGTAAAAAGGCTTGACCTAACAAGACCCATAAACCATCTAATCCCAACCAAATATGATATCATCTAAACGCACACCCTAGAATGCTATTTGGGATCTGACATTAGAGGGCTTTGAAAGAAAACTAGTGTTTTGGTTGAGGGACTATCTTTCAAAGGTGGGAATGTAATTTTATTTGAAGCACGTTCTTTATTCTTATCAAATTTTTTTTTTCTTTTTTCCTTTTCTATATTCACCTTTTTGATTTGGATTGCTAATGTACTGCAGAAAATAGAAATAGGGCTTTTCATGAAATGGTAAGGATTTTTATAGAAGGCACTTGTTGGATTGAAAATCCTTCATAAACCCAAGATATTGGTCGCATTAGTGGAAGACCCAAAGGGGTATGAACAAACAATATGTGTAAACGCAATGTCTTACTGGATGTACAATGGGACTGCCTACGGTCAACCAAAAACAGGCATAATACCTAAGCTTCAAGTCATTGGAGAAGGTCTGAAATGGGTGTTGGAATTTGATCTTCCTTCGATCATTATTGGTGTTGATCGATGTGATTTTGCAATACAAACTAGCCTCAAGGTGCCCCTTGGTTAGAAGTTTGATCATGAAATCAATGTCTTTATCCAAATCAAGATTCCAAACTCAAAGATGCTCTTTCACATACGTCTCAAACGAGACAAATAGAACAACAGACTTTTTAACGCTTTAATGTAATAATTAACCATTTCAATTCTTTCTTCTTCTAGTCATCCAGACGAGCTCATTAGCAAAATTTAGGATTATGGTAGTGGTTATATATGCCATAGAATGTAATTATCTTTTAATTTCATGAAGGGATCCACATAACCCCAAGCTTACTCACCAATTAATGGGTTAAGGGAGAAACTTGAAGATTTATGGATGACGATAATCCTTGTTAATTTTTATGGGGGTCCTTTTATCAACTTTAGTTAAATTTTAGCCTTCAATTTTCCAATTTTCCTATAAGATTTTCAAATAGTGGTCTTTAAATAAAGTTTATGTTAGAGAGTTTCTTCTATACCTAGTGTGGTGACTTTCTAGTATTACACTCGAGATACATATTGCCAACAAGATCTTTAGGTTAGGTCTATTCTGATGAGATCGATTGGTTGCTTCTCCTCCGGTAGAATGCTGATGTTTCGATACCAGTGTGGTACTTACCAAAGAGACTCTGACTATCAAGTCAGATGGTAAGCAAATGAGGCAAGTTGCATAGAGTTTTTTGGAATGGGAGATACGGAATTCCTTGGATTCGATTCACATTATAAGCGGGGTTGACCCCTTTTTTACTGTGAGGATCTCTTAGCCATGATGGGGGACACCACTATTCATAACTGCCCTCTTATCATGCTCCTCACCTCAAAATTGGTCACTACCCAAATGCCATGCCACGTGGTAGGATGGATGGGAAGGTGCAAATATTGAGGCATCACTCTTTGCACTAAAATTAACCTCAGATCTGAGCTACATCACGCATGGGTGTCATCCAAATCTAAGCTATCTTGCTTCTAGGTGCGCACTTAAGTCTGATTTCATTACCATGGATTATTGATGAGACTATTTGAACAAGCCGAGGTGGTGGTAGCAGTGTTTAAAAGTTCCCAAGGTGCGCTTGAGGCGTTTTGGGTTCTTGAGGCAAGGTGTCAGCCTCAACCCATTTCTCCAATGGTTGTCTAGCATCCCAGCAATTGGCTTTGGCCAGGTTTAAATAGATTAGATTCTTAGTTCTATATATTTTCCTGGGAAAGTTTCTTTTAGCACAGTAGAATGGAAATAAAATAAGAAGTCCTTGCAAACCACAGTAAAATTCTGTGTCTGCTTCATTTGCACCCCCCCTCTCCCAAACCACCCATTTTCTCTTCCCAGTAATTTCAAGTATGCGTAATCCCTGGGAACAGAGGGGAGTATCCTCTTCACTGGTTTTCTTGATTCCCAACTACCATACTTTATATACTTGTTACTTAAATATAAAAATCTTTATCAGATGACTTTATTTCAATTTCCTTGATGATATTCTTCGTTGATCAATGCTATGCTAATTTGTCTGATTGGTTCAGATGGTAATTTTTTTTTCCAATTTTCGGTGAGCAGGTCACTGTACATGTGAAGGGTAGAACAGAATGCTATGAGTGCCAGCCCAAACCCACTCCAAAAAGTTATCCCGTTTGCACTATTACCAGTACTCCTTCAAAGGTATTTGCAGTTAAAGTACAGCAACAATATTCACAGGCTTGTGTTCTTCCCTCTGCCAAGAGGCATCTGGATTTGTGTTCTTTGTAACTCTGACTAGGCAGCATGTGATTGTGATTGTACAGTTTCACCTTCCAATGGATACATGCATGTTATTTACATATTATTTTATTTTAATCTTTCCATGTTCTTATGGACATTTAGTTGATCACGGGTGCCACTTATTTGGATGCGAAATCACTAAAAATTGGAATAGACGCAAGTGTAGGCTTTGGAAAAAAGTAGTTCAAAAGGAAAGAAACGTAACGAGATTTAGTTAAGAGTGATTGGAGGGAAGCTGGGTTTATTTTTCTCATGCACAAGCAGGTGAAATTGCCGTTTTCATCAAACTTTCAAAGTGCTGTCGGTGGAATGTGTTTTGGAGGCTATGTTCTTCTATACATGAACCTTTGGGTGTTTCCCATATCATTATGAGGCCTGAGTCGGAAGCAGATTATGAATTTCAAAATTCTGAAATGCTAGGAACACATTGGCATTTTGATCCAAACTGGTACTGTGGAACCACTTCTCCCATGGAATAATCTTTACTAAGGTAGCCCAACCAATACACACACAACACACAATTGAAGCGTTGGGGGTTTTAATCCCAGGTCTGGGTATTACCTCTCACAGACTTTATCAAATTGGCAGGTTGGCACCTAAAAAGCTCAATACGATTTCTCATCTTTATGATATATATTGCAGAAACCATGCTAAAACAAAACTTTCGGGGAAGAAAAGATCAACTCTTTGTCACCACCATCCCACCGCTAAGATAATCACTCCTTGATGAATACTGGTGTGTTGAGTGTCAACTGCTAAGCTTACCCCTAGATTTCTAATCTATCAAAGCCTTAAATGAACAGCTAAGCTTACCCCTAAACTTCCTTAGAAACCTTATATTCTCCACCATTGGTTTCCACCTCATTTTCAAAACTCTCTATTTCCAGATCAGACTGATGTATCTTACCTGCCCTTTATTTCTTCTTATGTCCTTCCAAGGAACCATTGCTGACTTGATGGGTGTTTGATAAAGTTCCAGATGTACTGTATGGTGGACTCAATCCATTAACATGCTTAATTTGTATGTTTTTAGTAGTTAGGGCTTCCCATGGATTTTTCTTTATCTTCTCTCACATGATGCTTATTCCTTCAAATCTGCAGATTATCCAAATCTTTCCATTCATTTACCCTGCTCGCTTTTTCTTTTCAATCGCATGCAATTATTTGCTCTGGGTCCATAGTATTGTTGAGATAATATTGGGTGTATTTTGTTTCTGGGTAGCCAAACATATATTTTTTTGCTTTTTTAAATAATTTCTCATAGCTTAGTCTGTTTCTATTTTTCTATTTTAATGTGTTTTTGTGCACGCCTGTGTGATATTACATTTTATTCTTATTTCACTATCAGAGGAGAATGTTCACCGCATACACTGAACATTCATTTTTTGTATATGGTCAGGTGCTGTCTGTCAAATTAGTTCTTTTTTGTATGGTTAATTATATAGAAGATCTTTTCTTTCGTTAGTCCTTACCATTGACGCCATTGATTGAATTATGTAGTTTGTTCATTGCGTTGTTTGGTCAAAGGACCTACTCTTCGCAAAGTTGTTTGGAGACAAGAATCAGGAAAACGATCTAAATGTACGTTCTAGTGATGCTGCTAGCTCATCAGAAAATGCAGAGGATGCGTTTGTACGGGGAGCGGATGAAGATCCTGAGCACTACAGGCAAAGAATATTTGATCATGTATTTGGGTATAACATTGAAGTGGCTTTAGGTAATGAAGAGACATGGAAAAACAGAAATAAGCCAAAGCCTATATATTGCAGAGATGTTCTGCCTGACAAACATGGTCAGCAGAATGGAAATTTGGAGGACTGTGCATTTGGTGACCCATCATCAGTGTCTGCAATGGCTTCTCTGGGTCTGAAGAATCCGCAAGATATTTGGAACCTTGTGGAAAATACAAGAATCTTCTTGGAGGCTTTGAAACTGTTTTTCGAGAAACGGGAGAAGGTTTGGCTTGATCCTTAGTTTTTCTGAAGTTGATACAGTTCTCTTTCTTTTCATTACTATTTGCATTCCCAATCAGCACTAAGTTTCTTTTATCATTTTGTTTACAGGATGCATTCCTAATCAGCACTAAGTTTCTTTTATCATTTTGATTACAGGATGCATTCCTAATCAGCACTAAGTTTCTTTTATCATTTTGTTTACAGGACATTGGAAACCTGATTTTTGATAAAGATGATCAGTTAGCTGTAGAATTTGTTACCGCTGCTGCAAATATTCGTGCAACTTCTTTTGGCATTCCTATGCACAGCCTCTTTGAAGCTAAAGGTATTGCTGGTAATATTGTGCATGCTGTTGCAACTACAAATGCTATTATTGCTGGGTTGATTGTTATTGAAGCAATCAAGGTGCTCCAAAGTGATACAGACCGATATAGGTGTGTCCCAAAACCTTTAATCCTTGATGTATGGTTTCTGTGCCAAGTTACTTTTGGTAGTTGTGGTTTATTTCTGTTGCCTATATTATATGCTCAGAGAGAAGGTGAAAAATCATGTGAGGCTGCTGTTTCCAATATTTATGGCATCTAAGGTTATACTATCCTTCACTAGTATCCGGTTGGCTGCATGGTCATCCAGTCTGTAGTAACGTTCTTGCATTTGAGACCAGAGGGATTGATTGTAGGCATCTATGGCCGTTAGGTGAGAACGGCTAATTTGCGGTGCAGTAATTCTTTAGATGAGTTAGATAGGTTGGCATACATGGATATCAACTGGACCCCTTCTATCGACAAAATACATGTAATTAGGGCAACTGACACATTTATTTGTGTCCGACATGTGTATAGTATGTCTTTTTCTTAAGTGGCTATGCTTTTTATTATTATTTTAAAGTCTAGTATCAGACCATGGGGAGGTTGTGTTTAACAGATAATGTCTGTTCTTGTAAATGCATAGTGTGGCATGGCTGTGAGTTTTTTAATTTTAGTGTCAAGCCTATAGCAAGTGTCAGTGTCCAAACCTTTTGTTTATTTTTATAGAAATCATTAAAATAAAGTTTGAGATAACCTACTTAGGATGTTTGTCGGGGATGTTTCTGTGTATGTCAGGGTATGTTCCTAGAACTTCCATGGCTTTGTTGCATAGGGTGCATCCATAGTTGACACCTATTAGTGCAAAATTCTATGCTCAGTTTGAAATATAACTTAAGAAACACCAGCTAAAGCTTTATAACTGAGCGAGATAAGCACATCCCATATTTTACCAAACTATATCACACAATATTTTGTATTCCTAAGTGTGGTAATGAAAGTTGTTCCTCCAATTCACAAAGAATGGACACGTTTAACAACTTCTCTCTCTCTCTCTCTCTATATTATATATATATATATCCCTTTTTTATTTCAAGTTGGTTTAAAAATGAGTTTGGTTTGTCCACCTTTTAGAGAACACATGTTTTGCTTATTGCATTGGTGTGACATATAGATCACTTGTGCTTATGCAGCTTAATGAACACTAACCTGATCTGGTTGCCTATATAGGATGACATATTGTCTTGAACACCCATCTAGAAAGATGCTTCTTATGCCAGTGGAGCCGTTTGAGCCTAACAAGTCTTGTTATGTCTGTTCTGAGGTACTTAATATCATATACCTTGCTGAATGCTGAACTTTTGGAATTCCTTTTGCATATAGTTTTGATTCATGACATGCCGCATTCTGATCACTCGCAATTTGATTGAAAATAGACTCCCCTATCGCTCGAGGTTAACACTCACCGTTCAAAGCTGAGGGACTTTGTTGAGAAAATTGTTAAAAATAAGCTTGGCATGATTTTTCCATTGATTATGCATGGGCCAGCCCTTCTTTATGAGGTTGGTGATGATCTTGAGGAAGATATGGTAGCCAATTATGCAGCAAACCTTGAAAAGGTATAATATTTGGTTTTGTGTTGTATCAGTTGTTTTGATATATATATATATATATATTTTTTTTTTTTTTTTGGGGGGGGGGGGGGGGGTTATCTAAAGATTGACTCCTAAACATGCATTTACATTGTTTACAGGTGCTAGCTGAGCTTCCTTCCCCAGTTACTGGTGGGACAATGCTTACAGTTGAGGATCTTCAACAAGAATTCACATGCAATATTAATATCAAGCACAGGTTTTCTTCCTTGTTCATTACCAGATTCTGAGATTGCCTGATCTATATTTACGGATGTTTCCATCATCATTATTGTCAGGGTCAAAATCTGGTGTGTTGTCGATGCCTCAAGTTTTACCCCGACAATCACAATTGAACAACAAATTGCAAACCATGAATCAATCCCAACAATCCACACAATGATTTAGAGAGAGAAAAGAGAGAGATATGTGCACACAATTTTGACTGGGTTCATTGCAAATGCCGACCATGTCCCTCATGCTTTTTCATTACCTTCTAGCCATCACCAAATGGACATTTACTTTTTTTTTTTTTTTGGGTGGGGATGTGAATACTTGATAGGTAAGAGTTTGATTAATATGACATTTAATCTTTATATGACAATGATTTTTAGATGTAAAACCTTTTTGGCTATATGTCTGATTTAGTTTCATTTACTTATTTCAATGTATGATAATATTATATTTCTATTTTCAGCTTATATCACTATTTTTACACAACCATTCGGATGCGATCTATTTTTTCAATGTTTTCTACAACACCGCCAGATGCCTTTGGATCTTGTAAAATGTATGTCATTCCGAGAGATGTAAAAAAATAGTTGTCGCTTGTAGATGTCCCCCGAAAGTGACCCTATATATATATATTAGATGCAAACCTAGAAACTTATTATTTCTTCATACCCCAACGAACTGGGTTTCTTCTAGAGTGGTGAATTCGAATTTAACATAGGTCTGCAGTTAAAAATGGTTATTCCGCTTTCTGCTTAGATTATTTGTTGAAGGATCAATTCAATTCTAGTGATATCTGACTGGTATGTGTAAAAAAAATGTGATATCTGATTGAGAGTATATGTGAGTTTGCTCATATAATCTATGGTCTGCAAGCTTTTGGGTACAAACTGTAATTGAGATTGTGTCAAGTTTCGTTGCAGTAGATAGTTTGATACATAATATGCCTTGAGGTGCCACCTTTGTTTTGTCATTCCTTCTGCCTTTCATTTTGATCAGAGAGTACTTTAAATGTCCATCTTGCAGAGAAGAATTTGATGAGAAGGAACCTGATGAGATGCTTCTTTCTGGATGGACACAACCTCCTCCAGCAGAGGACGATAAAAATCTGGCTATTAGGAATGGAGAGAGCACATCAAATGTATCTAAATCGGCTGTGCTAGAAACCGAAGATGATGATGAGATAGAGATAGTAACAACAGGAGTCGGGATTATTCCAGGAGGGTCTAAAAGAAAATTGTCCGACATTTCTAACGTGACTACCTCAGCGCCTTCAAGTGTTGCAGCTGGTCCTAGTAATAACAAGAAACAAGAAGTCGATGATGACGGTGACGTGGTTGTTATGCTTGATGATGGGAATGTGGACACCAACAAGAAGAAAACGAGGTTGCAGTAGCTGCAAGGTTTATACAAAGCGGGTTATTCCATTTTAGTTTTGTACCAATAGAGAGATTTGGTGATTCCTCTAATCCTCAGAACTCTTTGTGAACTTAGATTATTAACTTATAATTTTATGGTGTAGCTAGATCTAATTATTGTTTTCAGGAACTCAAGATGTAGAGAAGAAAAATTTGTACCTTTTCTTTTCCCTTTTTGTTTTAATCAGCGAAAATGATGGTGTCGTCGAAGTTGACTTTTTGTTAAAGACAAGGGTGGATAAGCGAGACAACGGTAATGGTGGATCACACCTTATAAGCCATTAAGCTCAATTCTGATCCCTATTGTAACTTTGGACTAACATGAACATATTTTTGTAACTTCTTACTGGCTCCTGTTTTTATTTTTATGTTTATGTTCTATTATTGCTTACTGCACTGTCTTTCTTGTTAAAACATAGGACTGTTTATAGTTGGATTTCTTTCCTCCATCAAAGTTTTGCTGCATTTCTTGCAGGGGTGCAGGTTTTCTGTAGTGACACTTCAAACCTCCTTGCTGCAGGTATATGTTTTTTTGAAACCCCATACAAATTTGTGGAATGTGAGTCCATTTGATGCCACTTTGTTTGCAGCAAAAGTGTTTCTTAGAGATCACCACTCTTTGAATCACTTCTATGAGAAATTGTGGCTTCGATGTCAATTGGTTGGTGTTTATGTACGTAAAATGCATTTTTGTGTCAAGCCGTGGGGGTTTTTTGGTGAAAGCAGCTTAAAGCAGTCTATTCTTGATTGTAAAGAGTGAAGAGACGATAATCCAAGGAAAAATATACATTTTTTCATTAACTAAATAGAAGCATTTTTTTATTCTAAAATCCAATGCTTTTTTTATTTTTAATTTTTTAAACTCATTCGAATTGTTGCAAAAGTGCGGGTCTGGAGTCTGATTTTTTTGCTGCTCATCCCCTCTTTGTTTCTCATTTTTGCGAGAATCTCGAAGGCAAACTTGACTCCAAAAAATGTTTTTTTATTTAACTCAGGTTGTGGTATCAACACCCATGGATTGCCCTATATTAGGGACGATTTGGCTGGCACCTTAAAAGAACGGATTGAACAAAATTCCAATCAAGAAAAATTTGTTGTCAATTCAATTTACTCAATCGAGAGTTCCAATCCAAAATGTATCTTATTTATAAACAAAAAAGCTGGTATTCAGATGCCTTCAACATGGATGATGTGGTACACCCCAGATATTTCAATCCTTTTTATTTTTAATTTTCTTTTAGTGTTGGAAAGTATTTCCAATGAAATTAAAATGATCTATACAAATCATCTGTCTCTCTTCTTCTATACTACGTAAGGCATTGAGCAATGGGTGCTGCTTGAAGCTCCTCGACATGGGAGAGGAACAAGAGATTCACGCTTATCTGAATACTTCCTCTTCTTGGCATCTGGAACATCTGGCTTCTTCAGATCTTCGACACTATGGACATTGGCCATGCATGTAAAAGATTGTGATTTCCCCGAGTAATACCTCGACAACCCTCTTTTTCTGTAAGAATGAAATTCCATTAATGGAAATATTCGCAACTTATATGCATTGGTTAAAATTTATTTTAAAATAAAAAGGGGCCAATTTAGACATTCCTTTGGGTTTTGTTGAATTTTACACATTATATTTTCAAACTGATGACATAGTCTTCTAACCGTGGCATAAGAAAGAGGGCTAAGGTAGAGAAATATGGGAATTAAAATTTTTAATTTTTTTCTTAAAAAAAAATGCTGTAGAGCTAGGGTTGCAACTTGGGCAAGTTGGAGGGTAGACCCAGGCTCAACTCAAGTGGTAGAGCTCAACTTGATTCGCCTAAGCTCATTGACCAAAGTTCAACCGGAGTTTAGAAGTTCTGAATTCAGGTTAAGCTCAGGTTATAGCCTGAGTTGGGTAGTTTTTGGTGGATTCTAATTTTGTTTTAATTAACAAAGAAATTTTATATCTTTAACAATAAATAACTTAAAGTATTTTTAAAATAAATAAAAATAAATAAATAATTTTAAATATTTTATATATTATTATAAGTCTCAGCCCCAACCTTGAGCCCAAACTAAGGTTAAGTTGAGTTATTCTAACCTAGATTCAATTCCGACTCTACATAACTCAGCCTGGACTCACCCATCCATCAATCGGGTTGAGCTCAGGCCAGCCCACCCAAGTTGTCGCCCTATCTAGAACAAATGCTCATTGTTTATTTATTTATTAGTACGTCTATTTTTAATGAAATTAGTGTAAATTCGGTAGATATCCGAGAATGAACAATTTGAAGTTTGACCGAGGCTTGTGTTGAACACAATGTCCTTAAGACAATTTTGTTCCCGCAACTTGGTGTACACAGATCAATGAACAATTGTCTCACAGGATACAACGATCACACGTGTAGAGGCAGCACTACAATCTACACGTCTAGCGAACCGAACGCTACTGTTTGTACTCTCAAAGAATGAAAATGAAAAACAGAATGCTTGCACGTTTAAACAGCAAAGAAGAAGAAGAGAAAATTTTTTGTAGTTAATAAAACTGAGGTCGAGATGACCTATTTATAGAAAATTAAGAGACAAAGTGTCTCTTAGGAAAAGGAATGTGTATGTGTGCCTCTTAAGAGACACCCAAAGAAATCAAGGGAGGTGTCCTAATGGATGGTGAGGGGTGTACCCCTTCAAAAAGGACCCATCGTGCGCACCCAAGTGAAGTCAAATTGACGAAATTTGCACCCGCACACGCATTAAGGATATTTTGGACCAATGGATCAAATCCTTCTTGAGCCCATGGGCCCCTTGTGGGCGTGCGTGGGCTTATCCAAGTCTCTCTCTCATATACACTTAAGTGATATAAGAAGTTTTATATAAGAACTAGACAATTTTCTTCTTTCTATTCGTTGTGGGACTAAAGAGTTTCTCTTATAAACTCAATAATCTTATAAACCACATACAACAAACCATGGCTAATAGGGGTTCTTAAGAGTCGATTTGTCATTCACCCATAATGAATTTTTGACAACTTAAAACATGAAACTATTCTCTTCAATGAGATGAATAAGTTTCCAAGTGGTCCATCCTCAAAAAATTAATGGGATCCACTTGAATTGTAGCTCAAATATTCCTACTTGGTCACAAAAATTTGAAAAAAAAATGCAGATTTTTTCCAACAATTAGTAATTCCATGTTAATAGGAATCAAACTCAGGTCTATGGTTTACGATATCATCACCTATAGACTTTACCAACTAAACTAGCTCGTACCTACGGCTAATAAATACCCATTGTCTTGAACCTCCTCAAAAATCCAATCTTATTGTTTAGGTTTGAAAGAAATAAAATCTTTCAATTTAAATAAATTTTATTAATAGTTATTTTTATGTTATAAACTATACTAATAGCATGGTTTTCAATGTTGTTATGGCGATCTCCTTCACAAATGATACCAAGATGACTTAAGATCTTGGATGAGATGATCATTTTTTTTTCCACAAAGTTGGGAATCAAAGGGAAGAGAAGAACAAGAAAATCTTCGCAACGGCATCTCAAAAAAAAAAAAAAAAAAAATCTTTTTTTAAATTTCTTTTTTCGAATGGCTCAAAGGTCATCCAAGTCGATGTGATGAATGCATCATTTTGCTCGGGTATATCTATTACCGAGATGACACTGGAATTGTTGGATTTCATCATAATTTAAAATTTATTAATAGAAATGATAGAACTTAATTACCTTCGAGGAAGATTGGCCCTTAGTTGCCCCATATCAAATTTCTTGGCTTCATCCATTTCTTTTTTCAGGTACGTATCGGACACGATTTCCGTATCAGTTGTGTTACTATGAGAGAGGGAGAGGGTGTTAAATTAGTGAAATATGAGAATTAATTCGTATATATAAGTTTATTAAGGGAGACAGTTATTAAGAATTTAACGGCCAAATAGATATATCCACAACCTTACCTATATTTTCTCTTGTTCATTCAACTTAAAGTTTATATTTTTGGTGACTGAGTTTGGGTCTCTCTCTCATTTGTGGTGGATGTGTAAGATCTCTAATGACTCATACCTTCTTCCACATTAGGGCTGTCAATGGATCATATCATATGATCCGAAATCCAATCCAATAGCTTCAAGTCTGGATCGAATATGGATCAATCATATCCTCGTCTGGTAAGGACCCAATGGAAAGTATATAAATTATATCATACATATATATATATATATATGGGTGGTGTTCACATATATATATATATGGGTGGTGTTCAGAGGTCTTAGAGAGAGCCAAACATTATGCCAAACATTTTTTCAATGTATGGGTCAGAAGTTTCGGGATAGGCTGATTTTTTGTGAGGATGATCTCTATGATGAGGAGATTATCGTCGTCAAAAACCAGCCAGTTTTTAAACTTCTAACACTATCAAAGGTGATTTACAAAAATCGGACAGTCCACAATTTTTCAACTTGTAAACTAGGATTAGAAGTTTTGGAATGGGTTGATTTTTGGTGAGGATGATCGTTTCATCATAGAGATCATCCTCACAAAAAATCGGCAAATTCTGAAACTTCTACCCCATGATTTGAAAAATGTTTGGCACAATGTTTGATTCTCTTTAGAGCTTCTGAACGTTCCTTACATATATATATATAATCATCAATCGAAGATGATTGACTTTGGGTAATTTCTCATTAGTGACCCAAATCAAAGGGTAACGTCAACGATTTAAAAATATAAGGTATCTCAAATATTCATCAAAACAAGCCTTCTCCAATTGACTAATGTAAAATAACTTCATTACCCTCGACTTCAATTTAAAATAAAAAAGCCTTCGATTTCTCTTCCAAAACAAGTCATCTTAAACCTCTCGGATAAAAAACTTTCTCTAATTTCCAACTTTCATATTAATCTACTTTATTTTTCAAATCTTAAAAAATAGGATTTTTTGAATTAGAAGATTATGAGAATTTTTTAATAGGGGATTAAATTGATGTGTAAAATGATGGATTCAAGATGAAATTAAAATTAAAATTAATTTTTTTATAGAGGTTGAAGAACTTGGAAATGACTGATTTTACGAAAAAATTTAATAAAAATTTAACTATTTTTCTATGGTTAAAAATGATGGTATTTATGCCATTTTATGTTACTCTAACAAAGAAGAGCAAGGTCATAGGGGCATGCCATAAGCATAGTTGTATCTTAAATATTTACCAATTTGATAAAGAATCTCAAATCAGTCAAAAAAAAAAAAAAAATTGTGTGTGTGGCCGTGTCGACAATAAGGTTAAAGTGGACATGTCGTCAATATAAAAACATAAGTGGCATATCTGAAATATTTACTAAAAGGTGGAGAAGTTTTTAAATTATCCAATAACTTGGGGTAGGGGGCAAAAACAAATTAAATAGAGAGTGAGGGGGGCAAAACGGTCAAATGGGTATGAAGTTTATTTAGATTTTATACGTCAAATCCTATCCAGTTGTTAATGGCGTAGGTTCGGGTTTTAATATTGAGATCCCATTAAGAACCCGATTTGATACTCATTGGATTAGTTCTAAATCCGATCCGATCCTTATCTGATTGATACAAAATCGACACGATCCAATCCAAACCCGATCCATTGACAAACCAACTTCACATGCAAGATTAGTGGTGGGACCTGATATGTTTGATATTTTGATGGTCCTTATTGGGATACATGATCATCATGCGAGTATAAATCAAATGGAATTATGGGATATCTCATATATTTATTTAGCAAAAAAATATAAAAGGGGTTTATCTAAATCACCCAAAATGAATGATAATTTATTTCAACATTAAAATCTTATTATTATAAATTGAAATACTAAAATTCTCACAAATTTAATAGGAAACATGTAACAAAAGCTACAAACAACAACTACAGCACACCATCTTCAACATAACAAACACTTGGACTAAAAAAAAAAAAACAAGAAAAATTTGGGGAAAAAAAGGATTTATGAGCCGATATCTTGCTTAATTAGTATTGATCTTCCTGCAGTTCTTCCTAATCTCACCCCTCGAACCTGTCAATGGAGAGATATTTCCCATCTTAACCATTGATTTAGCGAATTGCTCAAAGAAAAGCTCACTGTTCGATGCATATTTTTTCACTAAATCCATCGATGCTTCGCTCTTTGTTAATAAAATTTGATCAGAACTTAGGAGCCCCTTATAAGCTAAAATATTTTTGAAATAGGAGTTATCAAATTTCGTAGGGCTAACGAAGTCCAAGAAAAATAAGTTTTGATCACCACCCGATCGTGGGCATCGGGACCGCAATTGGTTGGCATACGCTTTCTGAAGTGTGTAATCGGGTTGACCGTTTCCTGATTGATTGTATAGTCTTTGTCTGAAGCTTGTACATCTAGCATTTCCAATTGTATGGCTTCCTGGATGACCAAATCAGAGTTGAAATTTCAAGTTCTATTACAATTATAATAGGGTCATTTACCAAAACGGCCAGAGTATTTTACCAAAATTAGTGTCCCAGCCACGCTTTTGAAATATTTATCAAAAAGGTTATATACCTGTTTTGGTATTTATCCATTTTACCAAAACGGGTATATATTGTTTACCTTTATTCATTTTTATTTTCAAAATTTTCATACAAATTAACTGATTTTTTCCACAAAGATTCCTATTTAACTGAATTTACTTCTATACCCTAATTTTCATGGTGAAACCATCTCTAAAGCCTAAATAATAAAAATATAGTGCCGACTTTTTCATAATTTTTTGTAGAAAAATATGATCTTCTACTTGGGGTTCATAAGAAGGCTAAAAATATGTAAAATCGCAAATGTGACAGTATAGCAGTACCCATTTTGGTAAAAATAAATAAATACCATATTTGAATAAATATTTTAAAATCATGGCTGGGCCAGTAATTTTGGCCTCATACATGATCGTTTTCATATTTTCCCTATTACACCATTTGTCCCTTAGATTATAGGATTATTTTGACTTACCTCCTCCATCTCTAGGAAAATTTGAATTGTCCCACTAAATTGAGAAAAAAATTTACTTACCCCTTGACTCTCTGATTTCATTCAAGTAGTATATAATGACAACAAAACTACCCTTCATGTGAAAGTGGTTGGATTGAAAAGAAAACTTGACTAACTCCCTGACTATTGATGATGTTAGGTTGGAAATCAAAAGAGGACAAAATAAGGGAGTAATTTTATTATTTCAAGATAGACTTTGTCAAAGTCAATGATCAAAGGTCAAGTCTTTATTTTTTAAAAAGGGAGGGAGGAGAAGTAAAAAAAATGATTAGTGATGGAAGAAAATCACAAGCCGTTAAAAAGATAAAATGACAACTTAGTCCTTACAAGAAATTTAGATAACAATACAAAGTAAATAAGTTCATTTTAGTCATTTAAGGGTAATATTAGAATTCATATAATGTTTGTATTTTAAAACATTTTAGATCACTTAAACTAAACTAAAGAATACTGGTAAAAAATAAAAAAATCCAAATAACACAAGATGGCTTAGAAACTTAGATAAATTTACCAGAGAGGGCAACGAGATCAACAACATCTAGCTTTTGTCTCTTGAACTTAGTGAGAATGGTCTGGAATGTGTTATTTGGTGCAGGAATGTCGTTATTAGAACCACTTAAGCTTGCACCCCTGGAGTCTCTTCTTCCCAGTGGGACTACCCAACTCGGTCCACCAGCCTAAACACACAGCATTTTTACTAAATCAGTTCAATTCATATGTATTTATAGAAGTATTTTAAGGAAAAAAAAAGGTGTTTAAATTATCAAAATGGGCAATTATTTTGTTGAAACTATTAGTCTAAACATATTTTAAACCCTTTATCCAAAGAGCCCTGATAATATGACTTGCCAGGTGGCATACCCAATTGACTTCCTGATGTGTACAAGTTCGAGAATCGCTTTATACGCCTCAAGATATCAATTCCTTCGGGATACACTTTTTATGGGGAAGTGCAATAGTGTTTCTTGAGACGTACAGATCTATGATCTCAAACTTGTCACATAGGGAGTCAATTGAGTATGCCACATGGCAAGTCATATGATCATGACTCTTATCTAAAGAATGGGCACACCAATGTACCATCACTTTTGTAATGTTACTTTTATACCCTTTTAGTGAACATCAAGTAGAGAGATCATTTTTATAAAATTCAAAATAAGGTTATAAAGGTAAATTTAATAAATAACTGTAAATACCAAAGTGAGCTTATTATGAACGTCAAATGAAAGATCATTTCTATGAACTTCACTTCAAAATCTCTACTATTATAATGAGTGAAAATCGAATAGGTATTTTTCTGACACTAAAATTTGGAAGGCCAAAAATGCCCTCATCTTTATATTTATATTTAATTTTATCAGAGTCATTTTGGTCAATTATAGTGCCAAGATTACAAAATCCACTTCAATAATATTTTCTAAATTATAAGTATGCCCTTATGATGCACGTGCGTTTGCACATAAGTTTATAAAGGCAAATTCAATCAAATAACTCAAAAATACCAAAGGGACTGCACAGCTGTATCCATTTTTGTAAATTAAGTAAATAAATACCAAAACAGATATATGACACTTTCGATAAATATTTCAAAAACATGGCTAGACCATAATTGTGGAAAAATACTAGAGCTTTTTTGGTAAAATATCCCTTCCAACAAAAAAAAAAAAAAAAACTCGGATGGATTTTTACCAAAACAGTAGAATCTCTCGCAGCAAGAGCCAGTGCATCGGCACAAGAGACAGTATGCGGGCATTCCTTATCCAACTCGGATTTTATCTGGTCGACGACTTCGAACCCTCGAGCCGAATTCCTGTTTGGGTTCGAACCCTTTTCGCTGATTATACTTCCACTGGTGTCTAACAGTATGGATCCATCACATCCCTTCAATCCAATATATAAGTTCATCAGTTCAGTAAGAACATACATGCCCATGGTTTTAAATTTTAATAGAGATATTTTATTATTACACCAATAATGAATATGGATTGGTGTGTTATAAGTAAAATTTGGTGTGCTAATAGCATCACTATTTGATATCGTCAAATTTTGCTTAAAGCACCCCAATTCACATGACACATTATGGGGTGCTCTGAGTAAAATTTTGTGTGGCAATAAAGGCTCTCTATATCAATCATATATTGTAATTGACTAAAATACCCTTGAGAGAATTAAGGAGGAAAGAACCTGAACAAAACAGTCATGGAAATGGAGCCTGAGCAAAGAAGCAGCCATTCGAGCTTCTTTAGCAACAGCTTTTGAGACAACAGACTTAACTATGTCGAGAGCTTTTGGACACGTGTGGACGTAAAAGTGTGGGTCAAGTTGACCACCACAATTGCTCTTCTTGTGACAGAAGCATAATTGACCAAAACAAAGAAGTGAAAGAACCATGAGAAACCTCATCATAGAGATACCCATTTCTTTTTTCTCTCTGTTTTGGATTCTACAAGAAGAAGGAAAAAAACAGTAGACCTGAAAGAGATTCAGAAACTTTGTATAAGGTTGTTTCTGATGAGAGATGATACATGGGTTTTTGAGTATTTATAGAGGAAACTTCAGCTTTAAGTCTAGACTCGAGAAAGAGAAGAGATTTTAGAATTTAGAATTTAGAATTTAGACACACCCCCTCACATTTTGGTGAAAATTAACATACCCATGTGTGTTTTCAAACTAATGACATTTCCCTTTACCATGCTCTCCTATGAGAGACCAACATAAAATGATCAAAATATCTTCATATTCAATCTCTCATGGTGAACTCCCTCATATCTTCAATCTTTAGGCTGAAAACTTCCATGTATTTGTGTGATCCTTGTTAATTATTCATTTTTATCGTAGACATTTTTCTCAAATGCACATTTTCTTCAATCCTGGATTTATTTGGTAACGTCATCTTGGGTTTAATTATTTATTTTTCATTGATGTGGAAGATAATAATAATAATAAAGAAAATCGAGTAATTAACTAAATATTATCGAGAACAAGTCGCGTAACCCCCAAGATTAAAAAGGGTCATTTGGGGAGGAATCAAGAGAGTTTGGTACGAAATCGAAGATGAGGGCATTTCTATCTTTTTAATCTCTCATCGAAGAAAATGATCGTCAGTTTGAGAAGGTCAGGGGTACATCTCAAATAAGGCTGTCGAATAATCAGATGTGACTGACCCAAAAATCGTTCCGTTCCGATTCAATAATTTAGATCTAAGTTGAGGATTTGGGTTCTGATAAAGATTCAATTTGATTAAATTGATCAATCATGTCTCGATCCATTGGGTTAGATCCAAATAAATGTGAGAAAGTAAATTTTATTATATATAAAAGATTATCTATATTTTAGATATCAAATTAGATTTGAATCCTAACATTGGGATCATATTAAATCCGATACAACAAGGGTCCGAAATGAGATTTGAATCCAAATATCAAATATTAAACATGATCCAATAAGGGTCCTCTCTGATTCCTACCTGATTGATTTGGAGTCCAATCCAATCCTTCTCAGATTGACTCAACCCAATGTAGATCTGATTCAATTTGACAGTCCTAGTTTTAGTAGTTATATTAGAAAGAGAGAGAGAGAGAGAGAGGCACCTGCTCCATTGACAAAATGCATATGGAGAAGATACCCCAAAATAAAATAATGATAATAATAATTTCATTAAAAAATAATTGAGAGATTTATGAGACTTTCATGTTCTCTTTTTTACTTAGGATAGATTCTTTGATTTTATGGGTCATGGGATATTTATGAGACTTTTCCAATTAACCAGATTTAGTAGATCAATCCATTTTCATTTTGAGAATGTGATTCCAAGATCCATATTTTATCTAAAAATTTAGAGAATTAACAAAGAAAATTTTGAAGGTTCTCAAGTAGGATAAGATGGGTGTTCCCTAAGAAATTTTTTGTGTGTGCCAAAATTTAAGTAACACGACTTCTTAGAACACCCGACTAATCCTCAGGGCATATGCAACCCCATTCCCCCACCTCCCACCCCACCAGATAATTTTTGAGATAAATCCCTAAAGATGATTTTTAAAGGGGGATTTGAACTCAAGACCTTTGCTGTACATTTAAACCTCCCATAATAAGATTTTATAAAAGTTAGGCAACTCTCGATGAAGTCTTAATTGCTAATGAGTGCATAGATTCTATAATTTGTGTAGAGATCCATGAGTTGGTCAATAAATTTGACATGCGAAGGGTCTTACGATCAAGTTAACTGAGAGCTTCTAGACTACTTATTGGGTAGGATAGATTCTGAGTTGAAGGTTAGATGCTAAATTTAATTTTGATATAATTAATAGTTTATGTTAATTACTTTAGAGATATTTATCTCTCTGATACCAAGGTTTTAGGTGTGGGGCCTAGGGCTATAAATGGATTGAGTCTAGGTCAATCCGATAAGGATCAGATTGGACCCCAAACTGATCCAATAAGAATTGGATTGAATCCAATCAAATAAATCTGATTTGATTTGCAAAATATATATATAAATTTCATATTTGTAATCTGTTGAAGTGTCAATTTTCCTCCACTTTTAAATGTGAGATACCCTACTTGTCTTCATGACTCTCATGTAATTATAAGTATAGAACGTCTGATCTATTGGTAGTCATAGTGATCCAAATAAGTGAGGTTGACTCTTTTGCTAGCATGATTTGTCGTGGTTTGGACAATAAAGTAAAATCGTAAATCCTACCTAACACTTTAATGTCCTGTCATAATCAATCTGATCGAATGATCCAAATGATTCCATAATCCAAGGCAATCTATAGTTTACTGGTTAATCTTTTAGGATTTAGCCTTGAGTGTAATTCAACAAAGACTCTAGAAAATGGAGACAATTTATTTGTTTTGTTTTGTTTTATTCTATTTTTATTGGGCACTCTCGTAATTAACTTTCTTTTTTTGTTCTACGTAAAGGGGATCTTTTCCATCTATAATACTTAAAAACAGAAATTATGGAAAATTTAGACATACCTCTCCTTCCTTTGATGAATATTTGAGATACACCCAATATTTGCAAACTGATGACATATCCTTTGATTGTTGGTTTTCTACGGAAGATGAGCAAAAATAACCCAAATGTCCTCATTTTCCACCTCTAGTAATTGGCACTTGTTCTCTATAAAATTTGATTATCAACATGATTTTTTTTTCTTATTATTTTGACTTTTAAACCAATTAGGATAAAAATTAAAAATCTAATTAACTTTGTCAAGTTAACTAAGAGTTTACGATAATAAGTTTTTTTTAGGTAAAAAAATTAAATCTTTGAAAAAAAAAATCAAGAGTTTCTATTATAAAATTGAAGCTGAGGGTATTTGAATCATTTTCCAGCAATCTCTCATAGAGGACTATAAGTTAAAGTGTTATCTCAAATATTAACCAACATCGAATCCAGAAGTATGAAAAGCGATTTCTAGACTTGACGGTATGGAACTAAAGCCAACAGAGGGAGTAGGCATACAACGAAGCTAACAATAACATGACTACACTACATGAAACTACACTTTAAGGTACGTACTACACTTTCTGTTAGGCCTCCGCCTTCACCTTTGTTTTTTAGCAATTCTGTGACGAGACCATTCCAAGTCCCTGATCGAATGTCAGGCAATATATCGAGAAGACGGTGCTTCAAGACGGATTTTGAAATCCTCTTTAAGAGGATATCCCTATAGATCCGAAGAAAGAAAAGATCTTTGTCCCTCAGTCATTCTGTTTCCTCTCTTTCAAATCTTACTCTCACGTAAGGAACAAGATACAGTCATAACAAGAACAAAACATAAATCATCCAAAAATTTAAAAAGTTTATAATATTTTGATAGAACTGTTGTTTTCACACCAATTTTTATTAACGCCACATCAATTCCTATGTAAATCACCAAAGAATTGAACATAGTTGGTGTGGCAATAGAAACCCTAGTTTAAGTAGGAGAGAGGATTCGCTTGGTTGACCCTAATGGCTATGTTGTACACGACTTGATCGGATAATTAACCCATGAGTACAATTATTACATCAACATCATCTGCTTTAATCATTGTTGTCGGTGATTCGGTGTATCGTACTTAAAAATTAAATAGTTCTCATATAAGGTGAATGAATGACACATGGACGGACTGTTTGAAAATAGGTTATCGATGACTCGGTGTATTGGACTTTAATAATATTAAATTGTCTCATATCAGGTAAATAAATGACACGTGGTCTGCTTTGAAAATGGGGTTAGGGTTGGAGACCTGCCCCCCTACTTTCTGAAACATATTTGACTATTTGAGGCGAATATCAAGTGCCAGAGAATATTTGGTAAATTTGCTTTTTTGACTAATTTTATTAGTTAACAAATATATATATATATATATTAATGAAATGTGGCACAATCAGACTGTCTAATCATACTTTTTTAAAACAACTTTGAGTTTGATTGAAGCAATTCCCCTATAGTTTCCTCTATAAAACAAAACATGCAACGTTACGAAAGGGACGTAATAAGAATCATGATTGATGATTTGGTTGTCTTGGCTCAGTCACGAATCAACATGACTCTAACGAGTCGTCTCGATGGCTCAAATTATTATTAATTTACTTTTAAGATGAACCTTAAAGAAGAAGTAAAGAAGAAAGTAAATTGCGATAATGATGTCTAATCTCGTTCACAAATGATATTGAAATGACACGATCACAAATTATTTTTAAAATTATGATCTTGATGCAACTTTGGTATGTATATTGTCAGGTCGAACTTGGAATCTAACCCAACTCCAACTCAGGTTTTAAGTTACTTTACCTAAATCTAACCCATTTTTCATTCTTTAATGTTCAGCCCAAACCTAGTCCAAGGTACTTAATACTCAAATTATACCCTAAAATAAAATTGGTTCATATCTGTTGCAATTATCGGACATGCCTATTTGTTGCAATTATATAACAAAAATCCCTTATTTTATCAAGTTTGTTATCGAACAAATCTTTACTTTATGAATTAGGCTAGCATAACTAGATTAATAAGATTTCTAATCTTACAGAGGATCTTTAGATTCACATGGATTATCAAATTTGGATTTGAAATTCAAAATCACATACTTCTGGATGCCCTTAGTAAGAAAGAGATATAAATCATATTTTTGGATGCCATAAAATTGATGCGATTAAGATCCACTCCAAGGTATGTTGAGTAATAAATTAATGCATCAATTTGAATTTTATGACATGGATCCTTACTTCAAGGTCTGATGAAGTAACAAACTTGATAAAGTAATGTTCCCATGGAGTTGTTAGAATTCTAGGAAATTTTTGTAATAAAAATGCAATAGTTGAGTTTGCCGGGTAAATCTCTCTTCAATAAATTTGATTTGACTAATATATATATATAGGATAGCGTTCAATGGCTAACTTTTTGGCAAAACATTTTTCAAAACATGAGTTAGAAGTTTTGGAATGGGTTGATTTTTGGTGAGGATGATCTCTATGGTGAGGAGATCATCCTCACCAAAAATCAGCCCATTCCAAAACTTCTAACCCATGTTTACAAGTTAAAAAATTGTGGATCGTCCATTTTTTGTAAATTATTTTGATGGGGTTAGAATTTTTGGAATGGGCTGATTTTTGATGATGATGATCTCCTCGACCAAAAATGTTTTGCCAAAAAGTTTGCTAAAAAGTTTGCCATTGAACATGACCCATATATACATATAGGGTCCCGTTCAACAACAAACATTTTGGCAAAACATTTTTCAAAACATGGGTTAGAGGTTTTGGAATGGGCTGATTTTTGGTGAGGATGATCTCTACGGTGAGGAGACCAGTCTCACCAAAAATCAGATCATTCCAAAACTTCTAGCCCCAATTTACAAGTTGAAAAATCGTGGATCGTACATTTTTTGTAAATCATTTTTTATGGGGTTAGAAGTTTTGGAATGGGCTGATTTTTGGTGATGATGATCTCCTCACCGTAGAGATCATCCTCACCAAAAATCAGCCCATTCCAAAACCTCTAACCTATGTTTTGAAAAATGTTTTGCCAAAATGTTTGTTGCTGAACATTTCCCATATATATATATATATATATAAGTCAAGCTTGGTACAATTTTAATGTTAAAAATTATAAGTTATAGAGTAGCAAAATATACATATTGATACAAATTTTAAATATGAAATTATTTAATGAAGAATTATAAAATATATGAAATTAATACGTGTATCCAAAAAAAAAATACTACATCTAAAACTATTGTTTTTATGCGAAGTTTAAACATCCTATTATTAATTTGTTGTAGAAAATGAACCAAAAGAGATTCAACTCAAAGTAAGAATCATTTTCTTTAAAATGTTATTCCCTCCACACTCCAAAGTGTAAGAAAACTCAACTTTTAAATAAGATTCTAAAGAATTGTTCGAGGATACAATAGTCAAATCTCCATACTCTTGCAAAAGTTGGTAATTGCCCAAACAACTCAATCAAATTACTTACCAAAATGTAATAAAAAGAAGAAAGGTTTATAATCTTTGTATGTAGGAAAATTATTAAAATTATGTACTTTGAGACCATAGATTTATTTTTAGGAAAAATTACTTAAAAGTACCATGGACAAAGAATTTTTTTTCTAATTAGTCCTTGAGTTTTGGGTGGTTGCTTGATTGTTCATTTAATAAATTTTTTGTTTCTTAATGGTCCCTCAACCTCATCTCAGCTTATAATATTTTTGAAATACCCAAACTACCCATTTTTTCATCTTCTTCACTACTTAGATTTTCCAACAACGATTCCAATCATTTCGACGATTTTATTTTTATTATCGTAAACGACGAATGGAAATGATATATTTCTAATTGTGGACATTTATATGTATTTTTTTTTTTTCGACGATTTATAACAAAAAATGAAGAACACAGTTGAAATTCAAAAAAATATTATATAGTGTTAAGCTCACCATTTTTTATTTATTGTCGAGTTCAACTTGTTTATTGTCAAGCTCACCAATTTATATTGTTGAGTTTGACAATTTAAAAAAAATTGTTGAACTCGAAAACAAAAAAGGAACCCACCAGTTTTCATTTGAAACACTTTTTTTGTCATTTTGGAATGTTGCAACCCTTCGTTAGACTAACATCAACTATTTTGAACATGAGCAGATATGATTTACCTAAGATCAAAGCCCTTAAACCAAAGGCCAATTCCTTCGAGCATGATTAAATCTATTTGATAAATAATCATTTCATGGTCAAACCCCTTTGCTCTAAGATTCAGATCCAATCAGATTCCTTGCAAGCTATCCAAGTCTTGAAGGGTAGGTGGAGTCCCCCGTGGAGTGTTATTTACGTGGTCTTTGCTATAAGGAACTTGCTTCACAGATTTAACGAAGTTTCCTTCTCCCACGTCTTTGGAGAGGTCAACAGGACTACCGACATACTTGCTTCCTATCAGAACAGCTTAAATTGTACTTAATTAGATTGTGAGCTACTCTCTAATGACCTTATTTCTGTTATTTTTCACGATGCCTGTGGTGTCCCGATTATTCGGTTGTAATTGGTATGGGTCTGCCTTAACCCTATTGACCTTTTTAAAAAAAAACAAACGTTGCCTATATATTTTCAATGGAGCTCTCTTACTCCTTTCATATGTGGAATTATCTTTTAGAAGTTAATTTACAAACTTAGTAAACGTAGGATAATGCCCGTCAACTTATCAAGAAAACCATTGAGCACAAGATATAAAAGTTTTAAAAATATGATGAGACGTAATCGAATTTCTCAAGCAAGTACATCTTGTTTTTATTTTTTGGTTTGCCTAAATGTCATAATAAATTAGGTGAATCTAATGAAAATAATTAGCACACAACAAATATTGGGCCCACAAATTTATTGGTACGTGATTCATTGTATTCCATGAATTCATAAGCATACTGCTTCAAGGAACGTAGCTGTTAACATAGAGCTTAATGATGGATATATCACCTCGAGAGATCAATATTTTCGCAAAATTTCAGAATGAAAAATGGATAGAAGCTGTAAATATTACATACATAGTGATCATAGCCACCTTTTACAAAACGATTGAATCGAGTTAAATGAAGACATGGCTTTAGATAGAATTGAATGGAGGAACAAAATTTGTTCAGCGGACTTGAATGATGATGAATATTGTTTCCATAATCATGATTCATGTTTGATTACAAGCAAGATAACCATCCTTGATTTGAGCTTATGACTTGGAATAATTTCAACATTAACTACTGAAAAAAAAAAAAATCAACTACACTAGGGATTGGTGTTTGGTGATTTAGTAATCTTAGTGAGAACACGTGTCAGCATTTGGTTGCATCTTTCATGAGTGAAGCCTTCATGTGCAAATCTTACCTGCTTTTGAAAGCTAGTTCTCTTTGAAGAAGTCAATTTCTTCAAATTTTTGCTCCATGTTAGCTTCTTCACCAACTTGGTAAACTTTTGAATAAGTCAATTTAGCATAAATAGATATTTACTCTCTCTCACTCTCTCTCTCTCTCTCACACACACACACACAGACAAGTCATGTGTGGAGTGTGGAGTGTGGAGTGTGGAGTGTGGACTGTGTTTTGACTTTGAGGTAAGGCTGTCAATGGATCTGTCCGTAGCAAGGTCGATTTGGGACCAATAGACCTGAACCGGTCCGAAAAGATTTGATTTGGATGATTGTTGGGCTTTTATATTGGAGCTTGATAGTAGGACCCAAAATTGATCCGATAACTATTGTATCAAGTCTGATCGGATCAAATTCAATTTTATATACAAAATATAAATAAACTCCATCTGTTCAAATAGAATGTGTATAATATGACATACATCCTTTCTAACAATTTATCCAGACCCAATCAGATTGAGATACGGTTCATCCAAAACTAATACTTATTGGATAGGATCCTTATCAAAACCCAAATCCTTGATCCATAAGCAAAGTTATCAGATTGGATTTTGGGTCTGATCCGATCCCTATTTGGAGGTATGTGGTGGTCCGTGGTCACTTGAAAAGACGGTTAAATTGATATGATTCAGATCGGATCTTAGTATTTGGATTTGAATCCAATTAAGTAATAATTCGGATTGAGTTTGGATCTGTTCCAATCTAACTTGATGAACAACATTTATAAAACACATAATAATATTTTTCACATTATCAAATTGGTTCCGTATCGAATCAGTTCCTTCTCATGTCCCAAATACTTGATCCATAACCTAGCTACGTTAACGGATCAGATTTGGATCTGATCCTATCCATTGACAGCCCTAAAATCATGTTAATACTTAACAGAGCTAATTAAAGGCCAAAGCTACGTGCATGAGTTCTTGGAGCAGGTAAAACCAAAACTTAAAAAAACATCATAATCATTAACAAATGGAATGAGTCAGCTCAGTAATAATAACAATTAAAAATACACTGAAGTCTAGTCAGAAATTTGACCAAGTGATTAGGCTATTTTTAATAATTTTCTAGAGAACAATTTTTACTAATTCATTTTAGAAAATTAAAAATTATTTTAAAATACTTATAAATTTAATATATATTTATTCGACTCAGCACTTGTGAGTTGTTTGATGGATATTACAGTAAAGTTTTCTATTTTACAACTATGGTTTAAAACACGCCTTCGCCTACAGAATATTAGTCAGCCAAATGGGGTTGGGGAGATGAATATCACAATAACCACATAATATTCCATTTTAATAAGGAAATATTTTGTCTGATATTTTAAGAGTGTAAGACAAAATTTCCCATAACTGGATTATATAGCATGATCCCTTCAAAAAATCCAAAATAATAAATAAAACCCATTAAACAAAATGGGCCAAGAAATTGACATGGTCATTGCAATCTCTAAGTTATTCTGAGAGGATTTGGTAGGGAGAGCAGCAGTTTTGAGCCCTATAAATAGAAGCAAATACCAACCCAACATTCTCATCACTAAGAAATTTCACTTATAATCTAAAAGACACCTTGAGAGCTTCTTTGAGTTCCATCATGGTCATGGCTATAGTTCTCCTATCTTCTACACTTACCATTGCTTATCCAGGTTTCAATTTTAATTGGGGTGGTGGTGGTGGTTACGGTGGAGGGTATTTTGTATTGGAATAATGTCGTTTATTATTAGTTTTCTATCTATTTCTATGTAAGGGCATTTATGTTTATTCATACATTAGTTAATATAAATATCTGCCTAACTCTCATTATGAGACTCGACAATTCTCTTTTTACAATTCTTCTTGGTATTAGAGTCTTAGGGACCCATCGACGACTCCTTGGGTTCCTCCACTTCGATTTTAGGATCTTGAATATCTGCCAAACTCTCATTATGAGACTTGACAATTCTCTTTTTACAATTCTTCTTTTTGATCTTTCCCCGAGTTTTTATCAATATTCATGTTCTCAAGCTAATGACATTGTCATGTTAGTCCTGGAGAAGGCCATTGAGAAAGAGCCTAGGATGGCTGCCTCTTTGCTTAGGCTTCACTTTCATGACTGCTTTGAGCAGGTTTTGCAAAATTAAATTATACTTATTTTTTTATAGAGCATTTATATTGTTACACCAACTTTCTCTATAACACACCAAACAAATGAAATTAAATACGTTTTTAGGTTAAGGATAGTGATCGAGCAAGAAATCGAAAGTTGAGTGCATTAGATGATGATGATAATCGAAGCAGTTTTATTAACTTTCAAATTATGGGTTTCAGGGTTGCGACGCATCGGTGTTGTTGGACGACAGCTCAACAATAGTAAGTGAAAAGGAATCGAATCCAAACAGGAATTCTATTTGAGGATTAGAAGTTATTGATGAGATCCAGGCTAAGTTGGAAGAGGTATGCCCCTCAGGCTGTCTCTTGTGCAGACATTCTTGCACTTGCAGCCCGGGTGTAACGGCCACATCATCTGTCACCTAGAGTTAGGTGTAAGCTCGCCCCGGAGCTACCCGGGAGCACTCATGTAACAGTATGTAAGGCTCGTTATGAAGCCATGTCAGCCCCCGTACCAGGGCATATCTGTTAGCTTAGGGTACGTGTCAGCCCCGTGCCAGGGCACACTTGTTAGCTTAGTGGCATTTTCGTAATAAGGGAGTATGACCGGCCTCTACTTTTGATGTTTCCTTCTGGAAATCTAGTAAAGACTTAGCATACACTTTGTAGGAAGGGTGTCAGTGCTATCCCAATCCCCGGCCTACACCCACGTTGTTGAAGCCCTTGAAGCCCAGCTCCGTGGAGGTCTCGCGTGTCATAGGATCATCATTTGCTTGTAACGCATCTATTTGCTTTTATACCGCGTTACACCGTGTAATCAATATTATATCAACAAAGTTGCCTTCGGGCTTTATCTCGTGTTGCCTCATTTACTTGTTTGCTAGCTACGTGTGTGTGGTGTACGATCATTTTACAGGCTTGCAAGTGGATTTGACCCCCTTGCGCCGCACGACCCCGCTTCGAAAGAATAGGGCCGTGACAGTTGGTATCAGAGCAGCAGTTGTTTGAGCATAGTTGGTATTCCCCCTAGCTATTCCCCGAGATTCCATTCAGTTCACGCGAACGATGGCAAGAGGAACTACTAGTACCGCGGACCAACCCGCTCCAAACACACCACCACCACGTACAAACAAGGAACGCATCGAGGTATTGGAGGAAAGGATAGGTATGCTATCCGGTATTGTTGATGGTATTGCGCATTTAGATGATCGCCAGAGCACGCTGGAGGAAGGATCCGAGACATTCAGAGCTAGAGTGACAGCCCTCGAGGAAGATACCCGAGACAGTCTAGCTGTCTTACAGGAACAGATTACAGAACTCACTACAAAAGTAGGCCTCCTGGTCCGCGCCGTCGGTAACGAACGACCTACCAATAGTGATGCTTCTCCCTCGCGCTTGCGAGTCCCTGAGCCACGTACCTTCGATGGTGTTCGCGATGCGAAAGAGCTCGAGAATTTCCTGTTCGACATGGAGCAGTACTTCCGTGCAGCTCGTCCAGAATCCGAAGAGGTAAAAGTAACAATTGCTTCTATGTATCTTGCAGGTGGCGCCAAGCTATGGTGGCGGACAAAGTACACCGAGATGGAAAGTGGCCAATGTTCCATCGATACATGGGAGGACCTCAAGAAAGAATTGAAGCACCAGTTCTTACCAGAGAACGTGGAGTTCATTGCCCGCAGAAAGTTGAGGCAACTCCAACATACAGGTACAGTTCACGAGTACGTCAAGCAGTTTTCCGCCTTGATGCTTGATATCCGTGATATGTCAGAGAAAGACAAGCTGTTCTCATTCCAAGAAGGACTCAAGCCTTGGGTTCAGACAGAACTCCAACGGCAACGTGTGGAAGATCTCGCGTCTGCAATTGCAGCAGCCGAGCGGTTGACTGATTATACTCCCGCGGGAGGGAGCCAACAGTATGTACATCCTCAATCGAAGGGTTACTACCAGCAACCTGAGTACACAAAGAAGTCTTCGAATGGCAAGAATGGAAGGCATAGAAAGAGTTCCAGTCTGGGATCATCACGGAACTCCTCTCCTTCACAGAGCAGAAGTACCTCGCCAGTCAAGAGTCGTCACAAGCATGGATGTGTTTTGTGTGGTGGGCCTCACAAGACAGTCAAGTGCCCACAGCGAGCCAAACTGACTGCACTATTAACTTCCCAGAGTGACCCTAGTCACGAGAGTACGAGTGGGCGAGATTATGAAGATTCTCCTCACATGGGAGCCTTGCATCTTTTGAATGCAATGAAACAGACATCTGAGACTCAGAATAGCCGAAAACGGAAGGGTCTAATGTATGTCAATATTGAAGTTGGTGGGAAGACCACCCAGGCAATGGTTGATACAGGAGCTACTCACAGCTTTATTACCCCTGCAGAGGCGAAGCGTCTCAATATCCGGTTCGATAAGGGTTCAAGCCGTATGAAAGCTGTAAACTCCCAAGCCACTCCTATCCAAGGTTCGGCCAAGTCAGTGTCCGTCAAGATAGGTACATGGAAGGGTAAGCTTGATTTACTCGCAGTTCCGCTCGATGAGTTCAGAGTTGTCATTGGGATGGATTTCATGCGACAGAACAGGGTTGTACCGATGCCATTCGCCAACACCTTGGGCATGCTAGGTGAATGTCCAAGCTTTGTTCCCGTCTCCACAGGCAAGGAAGAGGGAAAGTTAATTTCAGCCATTCAGGTGAAGAAAGGGTTGAAGAAAGGTAAGCAACGGTACCTTGCTTCCTTGAGAGTTGAAGCCGAAGAAAAGGACCATAGTTCAACTCTCACACAGGTTACACAGGTTTTAGCAGAAGTTGATGATGAGATAGCGAATTTGCTTCCGAAGACACTACAGCCACGTAGGTCGAATGATCATCAGAATGAATTGCTACCTGTTGCCACACCTCTTATAGAGAGGCCTTACAGGATGAATCATCCAAGACTAGCTGAGTTGAGCAAGCAGCAGTATGGGACTTCGAGACGTTGTATCGATTATCGAGCAGTGAAGAAGATCACCATCAAGAACAAGTATCCTATCCAGCAGAGTGCCGACTTGTTTGATAAGCTTGGGACAGCCAAGTGTTTTTCAGAGTTAGGTCAGAGATCAGGTTACTGTAAGATTCAAGTTGCAGAAGAAGCCCCTCAGCCATTTAGTCAGAGTGTCAGCAAGAATTGTGATGTACCTCAGAGTGTTGTCAGCGTCAGAGATTCAAGAGTCACAGGAAAGTTATGGAACGGACCATGCAGACTACTTAGATTCCAGCTTGATTTTCCAGGCAGTGTACATCAGCAATCAGTTTGGCCAACGGAGAGATTCAGTTCTGCGTTGGAGTATTTTAGGCATCTTGCCAATGCCGATCATCCGAATTGGGCGAATTTGTTCAATTCCACCATTCAGAAGAACTCTTCCTCCAACAAGAGTACTTTTGAACTTATATCAGGCCAACAGTGTTTAACTTCTCACACTATTGTTTCAGGCTACAGGAGACACAGTCCAAGGACGTACAGGTTTGCTAAACTCTGGTTACCGTACAGGTTACATAGCATCTACTCTGTCATCCATGCAAGAAGTCTCAAGCCGTACCAAGCAGATCAAGGAGATCCCGCGCGCAGCATTCCAACACGTACCACTTCTCATTCAGCTTTTCAGCCAGAGCGTGTTGTCGACAAAGTTTTTGAAGACGTCATTTCAGCAGCAGTTCCATCCAGCAACAGCAGCAGCAGCACGTGGAGTACTTCGTCACACAGGACATGCCAGAATTTGAAGCTACACAGGAGAGTGCAGAGAACCTACAACCTTTCAAGCAGCAGATTGAAGAGTTCGCCAGGTCAATGCGACGAGGACGTCTGCAGAATAGGTGGGGGAGACTGTAACGGCCACATCATCTGTCACCTAGAGTTAGGTGTAAGCTCGCCCCGGAGCTACCCGGGAGCACTCATGTAAGTATGTAAGGCTCGTTATGAAGCCATGTCAGCCCCCGTACCAGGGCATATCTGTTAGCTTAGGGTACGTGTCAGCCCCGTGCCAGGGCACACTTGTTAGCTTAGTGGCATTTTCGTAATAAGGGAGTATGACCGGCCTCTACTTTTGATGTTTCCTTATGGAAATCTAGTAAAGACTTAGCATACACTTTGTAAGAAGAGTGTCAGTGCTATCCCAATCCCCGGCCTACACCCACGTTGTTGAAGCCCTTGAAGCCCAGCTCCGTGGAGGTCCCGCGTGTCATAGGATCATCATTTGCTTGTAACGCATCTATTTGCTTTTATACCGCGTTACACCGTGTAATCAATATTATATCAACAAAGTTGCCTTCGGGCTTTATCTCGTGTTGCCTCGTTTACTTGTTTGCTAGCTACGTGTGTGTGGTGTACGATCATTTTACAGGCTTGCAAGTGGATTTGACCCCCTTGCGCCGCACGACCCCGCTTCGAAAGAATAGGGCCGTGACACCGGGGCTCTACTGTACTGATAAGAAACATAGGAATTTAAATCCTATTCCTTGGCAATATATATAGATATATGGGTCTCAAGGGGCATATTCTAATCAAGTTGTGTTGCTATGGTTAAACAGAGTGGTGGACCTAACTGGGATCTTCCATTAGGAAGGAGAGACTCAAAGACAGCAAGCCTCAGTAGTTCCAACAGCAACATTCCTGCACCAAACTCAACTCTCCAAAACCTAATAACTTTCTTTAATAGACAAGGCCTTGATGAAGTAGACCTTGTAGCACTCTGCTGAGTTGGTCTCCCATCCCATTATATAAATTACTTCTCTTTTGAGGCAAGCAAACCCTATAATTTTCAATTCATGACCATGGTTTTAGAACTCGGCCTAGTCCAAGTCTAACCGGGTCAAGTCAGAACAGACTTTGACTCTACCAAAAGCTGGTACAAATCACCGAATCTTTCTAAAATCTCAACTGGTTTTGTAAACTCAGCCATGTCAAACGGTTTGGGAGGGTTTGACTCATCCAAGTCGGACTGCAATGGCCAGGTCTACCAGGAATCAATGGGCACCAATCCGACCCGAAAAAAAATCAGTTTTTAAAACCATGTCCATGACACTTATGCATTCAAAGTTTCAATCTTGTTTTTCTTGAAGGGAGTCACACTATTGGGGTGGCAAGATGTGTGGCCTTCAGGCAGAGACACTACAATCAGAACAGAGGTAATCAACCAGATGTGACTCTAGAGAGCACTTACTACAACGGTTTGAAATCAGTTTGCCCTAAATCGGGGGGTGATAACATCATCTCCGCCTTGGATTTCGCCTCTCCTGCCAAGTTTGACAACACCTACTTCAAGCTGATATTGTGGGGAAAAGGGCTTCTCAATTCTGATGAAGTGCTGCTAACAGGGAATGGAGGGAAGAGAATGGAACTGGTTAAGAGTTATGCAGAAGACGAGGGTCTCTTCTTCAAACAGTTTGCAAAATCAATGGTTAAAATGGGGAACATCAGCCCTCTCACTGGCTACAATGGAGAAGTTAGGAAGAATTGTTGCCAAATTAACTAATAAACTGAGCTGCTATATTGAACCCTAGTGTCAGGAATTGGGTTTCTGTTTTTTCCGTAACCAGTATCTGTAATTGGGTTTCTGAATCTCCTCATTCGTAACCTCCTTGAATGTTGATTGAGTATGTCGTTTGTACTCTTAAGAATGAATCGGGTTGTCTTATTTCCCCTATGTGTGTGTGTGTGTGTGTAGGAATAACTCTAAAAAGTCCGTTGAAGATGATTATTAGAGATTCCCGTATTAAGAATGATCTAATTTTAAAGCCCAAGTCCCCAACAAGAAGTACAATTAATGACAAAAAATAACCACTAAATATGATTAATTGTACCAAACAAGCCAAATTGCCAGGTAGAAGAGACTATTATAACAATGTTAATTCTAGAATAAGTGGGTGATGGGTCCTAACAGTTGATGAATTCTGATAATCTCTTGAGAAAAAAGTAGAAAAGAAGTAATGGCAAAACTTAAAATCTGATAGTTGATTCAGATTGAATTTAGATCGAACCGTATTTTCTTTCACTGGTTCTCTGTGTTGCTTGAGAAGAAACGGGCTGGCGTTCCCACGAGGCTTGATTAATGAAGGTGCTGTTAAGGTCCTCTACTCTCGAGTAAGCTCCTCCTCCGCTAACCTAGTTTTTTGGAAATTAAAAGATGATAACCATGTTGGGTCCGAAACTACGAGATTAGAAACCTTAATAAGCCATAATAGATTCTGAGAAATAGAGTTATTCTGTTGAAATTAACACCACTTACAGCTTCCAAACAAGCTGATAGAATTGTCATGCCTGGCAAAGCATCGAACCCACGCTGCAAATAATAAATTCAAAATAAAAAATTGTAGACAAGGTAGTCCATGATATCTGAAAGCTGCAAAAACCCAACTATACTGCTTTACACACTCATGTAATGATGATAAACATAAATCAGACAACCAACCTGGTGTTCCACTCGTGTCTTATAAACGAATCCTCCACAACAAAATAGTGTTGACATCACGATGAATCTGCTTGGTGCCGATATATGCAAGCATCACGACCAAAACAGGGAATAAACAGAATGGTACCAAGATTCCAACGAAGTCCTAACAATCAGTTGTTTCTTTATAACCTACAGAAGACATATATGATGCATCCAGCTACATCATACACAATGCAGCTTACATCCTACACAAGGCCCAAAAATTAGTGTAGGGTATATTGTTTTCTGAGAGCTGCTATTGGCCCCCCCAACTTTTACTTATTACACCCCAATTAAAAATAAAGAAATAAGTGAACGATTGAGAACAAGTAGAAGTTGGGTGCCAATAGAAGCTCTTTATATGAGCCTATTGTAAACCACTACTGAAATTATTTGAACGTGTTATAATGTTGAGATAATAATTTGAATCAAAACGTTGCAATGTTTGAATAGTGTGTTTTAATCTTTTATTGGGGTGTGATAAATAATTTAAGAAATTGGGGTCTAATAAGTAAAAGTTGGGGTGCCAATAGCAGCTCCCTATTTTTTTATTTTTTGTATGGCTAATATGAATCATGACCACATATTATATGGTCCTAATTGATGAGTTGGTAGATCATGTGTAATGTACATGGCAGTGGGGCTGCATTGCATACAATACATCTGCTAGCATCATATATTCTCCGCAATCTACTTCAGGGAATCACCTGAATATATAATAGAAAACAAATACTTAAAAGATGGTTGAATATGCATACATGCAAGAAAGTACTCCAAATGTGGCCCATCCTCTTGTAGCATCAGCTTTATTATCCTGTTTGTATTCTGCAAATTTAGAAAAACCAATTTAGGGTCTGAAGCACATCGAAATTGAGACTTAATGAAGTGGAAGACCACTTAAAAGTAGAAGATACAATAACTTTAGGAGTTAAAGATTGATTAGAAATTAGATGGCAATAAAGGAGAGACTAATATCAGCACTAGTTCCCAATTAATTATATCATCTCCCCCAACCTCGATCTTAGAAAACATGCCACAAAGACTTATTGTATGACAAGAATCTCTCTTGTAATTTCAATTAGAAGAATCAAGAACTTCGGAAATAAAAAAAATCAGTATGTGGCGATGCCAGACTTGGATGATTAACTTCAAAGACTCATCTGTACCAAGATGAGCAACAATCATCCTTGTAAAACCCTTTCTGAAGGAAATAAAATCATTGAAAAGGATCAGTAAAGCTAAGGACTTTCTGGATTTAATGAAATAAAATCTACGCCAAACACTCATCTTGCAGATACTGCTAAAATGGCTGAAGCATAATGGGGACAGAATTTATCTTCACAAACAAATTTATATAATCATACCCATATAAAATTCCTAACAAATCAATGATTTCTTAATTATATATACTTTTTTATTTTTTCAAAGATATTTAGATTATTTAGGTTAACCATCCAGCAGTAACAGTGAATAACTCATGCAGGTCATTTATCAGATCATTAGAGTTTGCTCGTGCCTACGGCACGGTCATCCTCTTTGGGAGTTAAGCGGGTAAAAGAGGAAAGACAATAAAGTTGTAGAGTTATTATTGGAAAAGGGGTAGAAGGGTAAAGTTGGAGGAGTATTATTGGATAAGGTAAGAAGAGAGAATAGGCAATAAATTTGAAGGAGTATTCTTGGAAAGGAAGGAGAGAAAAGGGAATAAAGTTGAAATTGTTCATCAAGATGTGTGCAAGATTGATTCTGAACTGCTCTTTATGGGGGATAAACATTGGGGGCAGATAACCGTTGTATTTTATTATATAAATTACATGAATAATGTAGACCTTCAGCACCATTGAGATCCCACAAAAAACTAGAACAGATCAACGAGACCAACCTTCACCAAAACTTAAAAGAATGAGAGAGAATAGTAGGGATGCTCAATTAAGGTGATGGAAAATAGAACTTACCACACATTTTAGTAAGAGTGAACTCAATGGACTCATATCCCTCCACCGGGATAGAAATGGCAACTTCGTATGGAGTATCTCGGGCCTTCTCACCTGCAAATAGTTCAAATGGAACTCCAGAAAATTGTGCACCATGGAATAGATAAATATATCAGAACATCTCATATCAACCCATACATCTCCAATCCACAAACAATACAGTTGGTGACAAAGTTGTTGGTGGGCTCCCACTTGCCCCTGAGCCTGATAACTTAACCTCTAGGCCTTTGTTTGGATTAACCTGTTACAAATAAAAAACAAGAACCAAAAATTAAAATTAATAGAAGCATATAATAAGTATATATCAACCGTAATGATGTCCAACCCAGCTGGAAAGAACAGACATATAGTTACCTTAATAACAGGTTTACCCACCAAACTGGAAACAGTAGAAATTGCAGTCATATAAAGAGAGACATGAGTCTGTTCAGTTCCAAAGCTGCAAAATTTGAAAAGTCTGAGATAAGTATGGCAACAATGATAATAGATTAATAGTAGAGTTCCTAACATTAAACCTGAATTTCTTAATCGAGAAATAGAAACCTGGAAGTTTACGTTATTCAATCAATGAAGCAAAGATAATTGCGTGAGATATCCTATACCTGAATTCATGGTGAAGCTTTTCAAAACCCAACTGAGTCATTCCATTGTAAACCTACAAATCCAAGGAAAGAAATGTATCTCAATGCCTATGAAGGTTACATTTCAAACTTGATAAAATCAGCCACAGCAACTTGAGTTCTTACCAATTCCCATGACCGGGGATGAAAGCCAACAGTGAAACCCTCAAATACCCGGGGACCTTGTTTCTCGCATGGAATGGCAAGCTCAACAAGAACCCTGGATTCAAATATTAGAAACATGAGTACATCCGTAGAACTTGAAACAAAGAATAAATTAGTTAATATAATGTAAAAGAAAATCGATTAATGATAGGTGCACGATAGAAAGCAAGATAGTTTAGGAAGATAACAAATAACTAATAAAATCGGTTGGATAATGTAACATAAAAGACTAACACTAATTGCATGATACAAAGAAAGATGGTAAAATAAAACTAACATGCAATTAATAAATCAGCACATTTTTTGAAGGTGCCGTCTTGCTTAGTTGGTAAAGTCTATGGATGGTAATACCCTAGACCTGGGTTCAATTCCCGCATCAGAGAGTTACTAATCTCACTAAAACAGGCCTATCGATTAAAATATATACAATAAAATATGTCCATTATTATTTTTTTTTAATAAGTAAATCAGTCCATTAGCATAATATGAAAGACAATAGACAAAAAGTAGTTGCATAAGGCCCTGTGGTCTGTGTTCCTCCACAGACCATAGCAACAAATTCTATTCCTAGAAAACTTTTTGACAAACAAAATTCCAGGGGAGGGGGGATGCACACTATTTTATAAGAAATCTATAAAATGTAAGTTTTGTTTATTAAATTCAAAATGAATGTATCGTAACTCCACCCGTGTGGTGTTTTACACAACATTGCCGGTTCCAAGCCCTGATAAAGGATGAGGATTGCATCAGGATATTATTTTGTAGCTTCTGCCAATCAATTTCTTGAGGTATCATGAAACTTTTTGGTGAATTTTTCTAAGTGGAGTCCTCTTCTCTGCTGTTTCTATCAAACAGAAAAATAAAATTAACGAGACCCTTAAGATTCTTTTTCCAATGATGAAATTAGTGAAATTAAAAACCCTTCTAATAGTTGTGAATATCTCAGAGAGCTTCCATTTTTGCAAGCTTTTCACCTTATTTGTAAGTATTTAACGGTCTCTCTGCAGAAAGGCTCATAAAATATTCAAATGACACGTTCTCTTAACTTCCAAAATTATGAATCTACAGCAAAATTTAAAATAATGCATTAATAGTAAAAGAAGCAGCAGTTATTCAAGATGGAACAAAAGGTTACCCCAACATTACTTGGTAAATGAAGAACCCATGATGCATAATGAAATAATAAATACACATTTAGTCTGGATCAAGAGAAAACCTGCACGTTGACTCGGATGTTACACTGCATATGCAGCCAAGTTCACCTGACAGAAGCAACCAATATATACCTAAAGTTGTGAGCTTTCAAGTTATAGAGCCTTTAGATGTGTGATTTGACTGCAAACGATACCTTAGTCTACTCTGTACCAGTAATTGAGTATGAAAATTTTTAAGTCTGGTTTAAGTTCCTAAAATTGCATTTTAATATACGGCTCTGCTTTTATACTTCAGCTTAAAAAATTGTTGATTCTATGAAATATAGAAGAGGTGGGGGAATGCACATTGTTAACAAGAAAAGAATGACATCCATAGCAAACTCAAAATTGTCAACGAAATTAAGTGAAAACCTCTTCTGCATTTGTAAAAAACAAGAAAAAGAATCATGACTCCAAAGGATTTCAGCAAATATATTGTTTTGGCTTGCAAAATGGTGTTAGTTTTGAAAGTGGAAATGGACTACTCAGCAATCATTCATGATATTTAACTCCCGAAATAATGAATCCCAGTGGAGCAAATATATCATCTTAACTACTGCAGCAATAGGAATTATAAACATAAACCATAAAAGAGAAGGCCCACACACCTTTACATGCTCCACTCAAACAATTTCCACATATAATATTTACCTGAAATTACATAAAGATGTCACAAATTTATACATAATTCAATATCAAGAAGGTCAACACACAATATTACAAAGTCAACTGTATAAATTTCTTGTCAATAAGGTAAACTGTTAAAACCCCAACCTGAGCAGTACGCCCCATTTTATCAAAGGTTTGCTCACAATTCATCAGGTCACCATTGTAAAAACCCTGGAGTTGCAGAAAATATTGAATTTCTTAAGACATTAAAACTTAAAATTCAAGTCCTAGAATGAAGAATGTCAACACATCATCATCATCATCATCATCATCATTATCACCAAGCATTTCCCAAATATTGGGATCGGCAACATGAATCACACTTTTCTAGACAAGATTCATTCATTTTTCAATCAATGTTGATAAGCCAATATAGAGAAATACATACTGTACTTTTGTATAAGTACAGTTGAAAATAGTTTAGAGTAGGACCAATCAAGACTTACTTGAACAAAGTTCACATGCCCAGAGCCAGCTACAAAATAGTTGAAAGTATCAAAACGACCAAAATCAACATATCCCTGCCCAAATATAATACATTCATACACATTGAGAATTTGATTAGATTTCAATGAACATTAACGAAAGCATTAAGTATTTGTTCATGAAGCAAAAAAAAATTGACTAGGTAGCATTTAAATCATGCATTGCTTTAAAATTGTTCTAATATGTGGTTTTCTAGGCCCTGCAAAGACACTTTGTATCCTAAAATCGAAAACCATGGCACATCAGAAGCTTGGGAACTAGGTTGGACCATCCAGTCACTACCTCTGTACCAAGATGTGACAACTCCTCATAGGCTGCTTCTGATACATGTCAGATTTTTGTTTCCGAAAAACCCACCAGAGACTAAATTTGTTTATTCTATTATTTGTTTTGTATTCTTCATATGTTATTTATATAGTTAGATGTACGCATGTTTGCTTATCAATATTTATATCAGGTCAATGACGCATAATTATCCTTTGGGTCCACTTCAAATGATGCTCTTCATTATGCACTGTCATTTAAGCAAAAGTAATCTTGTGAGGGCACATGGAGAGGAAACTACTGGATTCCCAGTTACAACTGGCCTAAATCCAAGATCAACTTTGAATTCATATTTGTTTGCTCGAGTCATATGCAACAGTGTATATTGATGTGTGTTATTTACAAATAATGTATTATTAGTTGATGAGACTATAAAGGGATTAAACACAAAAGCAGAATTACGAAAAGAGATGTGGAGTCCAAGAGCTTTAGAATAAGTATATTTAGGAACGACACCCAAGAAGAGGCACCAATAAAACTAGAAGGAAAATTTTATAAGACGTAGTAAGGCCAATCATGCTTTCTGGAGCTGAATCTGAGTGGCCAAGATTCAAGAAGTATCATGTTAATAAATAGAGTGTAACATAGATGAAGATATTGAGATGGATGAGTAGAAAGACTACAAAAGATAAGATAAGAAACGAATGCCTTCGGGAAAATGTAGGAGGGACTTCAATAGGTGATAAACTAAGAGAAAATTGACTGAGATGGTTTGGGCATATTCTACAAAGGCCGATTATATCCGCAATTAGAAGTATTCAAGTTTAAGGTCCTAAAAAAGTGAGAGAAAGACCCAAAGGAACATGGATGGAGAAAGTGAAAGCATATATTAACTCACTTTCAATAATAGAAGACTTAGCTATGGACAGAGTAAAATGGAAGAACAAGATTCGTTTAGCCAACCCAAATCTTTGGGATAAGGCTTTTTTCTTGTTGCTGTACCAAGAAAAACCAAGTACCTTATATCATATGCCACTACAGAATGAATATGAACTGCACCTAAATCACTAAGAGCAAGAACCATGGTGCTGAAAACTGAAGTTTTTGTGATTCACAAAAATAGAAAGTTGTAAAAGAATCAGAATAAGTTGAACTGATTCAATAGATAAGATTTCTGCTTTTTTCTTATCATAAGGAGTTAAGGATATCGGTTCCCTCCTTAGAAGGGAGTAGGGAAAGTAAGCACATTTCTTTTCTTTTCCAGAAAATTTAACTTCTTCCATTTCTGACTTTACATTTACTTTCCTTAGATAAAGTGAGAGAAACCCTAGTTGAAGCAACAGGTTGCCAGTGTTATTAGGATAGTTTTAAAAAAAATTCTTAAACATACTACTTAAACAGCCAAGAATAAGCAACGAAAAATAGGTGATAAATGGTGATGTGGATTACCGTCTGTGACCTACTCTCCACATCTTTGCAGAATCGAATGACTGTGTCAAAGTCCTGCAGAAAGGGAAATGCCATAATCTCTAAATCTTTTGGGCAAGAAATTAAAAGAGAAAACATATATATTTTTTTAAAAGCACATTTGCAAAACAACAATGTACATTTGTTACATATAGTGGAGGATGTCACCTTCCCATCATATTCAAAAGGATGGCCAATCCAACTAGTCTGAATTGAAGCTTAGAAGGAAACAATTCCATGGAAATTGATAATTCAGAATTCAAATTGAAGCCACTGTCACAGTCTACTAGGGTCATTACTGGCACATTTAGCTTAGAAGCAGAGGGGTAAAGGCCCACCAATCAAATCCCACATAGAAGCTCTCTTGTGCAAACATAATTGATCAAATGATTGTATCAATCTGTTTTAGGACATTATTATATAAATTGCAAATTAATGAAACACATTGGATAGTTAATAATTTGCATCTATGTAACAAAGACAAGGATACCAGTGCCAATGTCTGAAACAAAATGTTAGACACACTAACCCCAGCATAGGTGGGAACCAAAAAATGTAAGAACTCAAGTGTGGTATGAAGCATACGGAAGCCCAGAAAACGTAGGCACTGAGATTATCAAAACAATTATTCCACAGCAAATCTGACCCAATTTTTGTAGGTTCATATGTCATCGCTCCGATGAGTAAGATGAAGAAGTGTACTAATATGTGTACGAATATTTTGAATAAGATTTGTCTGAAGAAGTGTGTTAATATGTGTCTGACACATGAATAGAAGTTTCCAAAAAGAAGTGACCTAATCACAGAGCTCTAAATTGGTTAAAATTTTGGCACAAAAAAGGAGACAAAGTGTCCTAAGTTCGGACTCACTAAATGGTGAGCACCACCCATTACATGCAAAGAATTGGGTATTAGTTTGTCCTGAGTATTGTCCTTTCTTAAGCTACTCAACTAGTCGATGATGGGTGTAATCATACCAGCACTAATGCATTGGATCCCACCAGAACTCCGCAATTAAAAAAAGAGGGCTTCTATTGCTACACCAACTTTTACTAACAGCACTTACATATGAGTTGCGGTGTTGTTAGCAAAAGTTGGAGTGGTAATAGAATCTCTCTGAAAAAATTCTCAATAAATAATAATCAATGATATACAGTGTTGTAGGATACAAAATCATATATGTGACTGGTATTATCAAAGGCGTAACAATTGGAACTCGGTACCACAATCGAAGAACCCCAATGTACTTGGAGAGGGACAACTGAAAAAAAAAAAAAAATCATATAAGAGAAGACCAATTCAATGGAAATAGAAATTCCACATAATAAAAACAAACAAAATAGCAAGACTTACATACAAATAGGGTTATACCCAAAAGGTTGAAATGATACACATCCAAAGGGTTTCCCTTGCTCAGCATTTCTGCCAAATTATGTGACATTTTAATGAACCATAATAATTCAATGAGCTTAAAATATTACTAGAATTTCTACAACATTGCTTGATTTAACAGAAGATACGGATTTAAACAGAATTGAATTTTACAACATTGCTTCTCAGCTTTATTTCGAAATGGATTACAGCAACATCAATATCAAACGAATTTAATCAAATAAAAAGTTTAGGTAGAATCCAGGGTAGATGGAATCAAAATTTCACGTATTTCAGCAAAAATAAATAAAAAAATCAATCCAATAGATATACCAGTACGTATTTTTTTTTTCTGAAACAAATATAAATAAATCTTTTTAGATAATTAATTAATTTGGGGAAAAACGTACTGTAGATTCGACAGTGTACACTAGATTTAATTTGTGTTTTTTTTGGATCAAATCAAAGAGGCGAATGGAACAAGTACCTCAAGAGTTTTTCCGACTCGAAGAGGAAGAAGTTGCAGTCTTAACTGTTAGATTTTTCCTACTCGCTTCGTATTATTTGGAGGTTGGTAAAATTACAAAATTATCCCTTGGTGGAAAAAACTCTCTTACAAACCTGGACACCCAAAGACTCGGCCATTACTTGCCTCGTGTAATTATATTATTTTGGTTGAAAATTTCATTCTTGGAAAAAATGTTGTCGTTAAAAAATTGAAACAAATATTCCAAAACCTGGGCAATTCTTCTGAAACAATCAAAGTTAATTTTGGGATGTTATATTACCACTCCAATATACTGTAATCATATTTCACTCTAAATTTGAGGTGTCCCTTGGTTTTGGTAAATAATTAGAATACTTCTCCATTTTTCGAATTAATGAAATACTTTCTTGACTTCGGTCTTGCAATAAAGGCTAACAAAAAATGACCAAGACACCCTCATCTTCAATATTAGATACCTTCATTCTTTTCTCAAAAAAAAATTCCATTTTCTTCGAGGTCTAGGATAATTTTTATTTTCAACTTATTGAACCTCTCTAAATTTGTCTCCAACCATTCATCTTAGACTTATTGGCAAAAATTCCTTAACTAATTTTTATTTTTCAAAAATCTATCATCATCAACCTCTCCTAAAACCCTATTTTGTTATTAAGCTTCGATGGTGTAAAGAGTTAGACTCCTTAGATTGAAAACAAGGGTAACACATTTTATGTCATAAATTGGAGATGATAGGTTTTCTTTTTTTCTTCTTTATTTTTTCTTTTTTTCTTCTTTGGGGGGGAGAGGAAGTAGCAAACGAAGGCATTTCAATTTGATCTCAATGGGGAGCGAAGACGATAGCATTTCAATTTGATCTTGATAGGGAGCGAAGACTATGCTGCCGCACAGAAGAAAGTTTGCATATCATGTGGGGGCACGGCACCTACTCTCTTTTTACCATTTATGGTTTTAAAATGCAAAGAAGGCAAAAGATAAGTAAGTTAGTATCACAACTGATTTACTCAATAGAAGATGAGATCATGAGACCAAGCCAAAAATGGATTTGATTTTCTCTTCGTGACCGTACATGCCCCATGCAAGGGAGATACCTTTTACAAAAAAACATAAATATGTTCTATTAGGACTTCTGTCAATCTAGGATTTTCTGGTTATCAAGCATGGGAAGTGAAATACAATTTGAATATGCATCACAACCTGCATGCATAGATCCAAACGGCAAACTAACATAAACACGCTTCTCAGCTTCCCAATAGCAGAAGCTAGTAACATTCCCAAACAGGGCCTAACGCTGCGAAGAATCACTTTTGGGTTTCGATGGTCTGATGTTGGGGTTTGTGAACCACGTCGTGTAGAGAAATTGCTTATGAGGTCCCACATGGTTGCAGATTAGCCGAAGCTTCTGCCTCTCCCTCATCCATCTCAACACAATTTTCATGTGCCGTTTGCTCGTCAATCCTCTCAACCCAACTTCCTGAGAATAATTAAACCAATTTTGTCACTCAAATTCACGGTAAACGTCCATAAAATTGTGGATTTTATATAAACAAACAAAGCCTGTGAAGGTAAAAGATATAAATCAGAGCATTTACAACCTTGATTAACAACATGATTCACTGAATCAATCACAAAACTTATAATAAAGGATTATTTTCTGTCACATATCTATTATAATTTCTCGCATGTCTCCAGATATTCAGATTAGGTGCAAATTTTCCCAATTCGTGACCTACCACACATTCTTTAACAAAATAAGTAAATGTTTCTTTCAGATATGAATAGTGATTGTATATCCGACCATTATAGGTATAATGGTAGATACCCAGGACCAAGTTACGATTATTTCTTTTTCTGCCCTCATGTTGAGCTTCTTGATTTTTCCCAATAAATGATTAAGCTACAATAGGATCCAAATTCAAAGAGCTCACATGGCATAATTTACGAATATATATTCTCTGAAGAACAAAACATATTCATTAAGAGAAACAAATATCAATCAACAATAAACGAGGCATAAAATTAAGTTGACAAGAAGTCCATAGGGATGGGTCATTGTGTTCATCTTGTCAAATTGGTGCACACACCGAACTATATGAGAGAGGAGCAAACAAGTAATCATTTTTTTTCCCTTGAACTTATACACAATGATATGTAGGGGCATGACATGTTTCATCGATGTCTGGTCCAGATGTTATCTTTGTAGATGATTTTGGTAGGTTTACCTGGATTTACATTTTAAAGAACGAGTATGGTACCTTTCATTGTTTCAAAAAAAAATTCATATGTTTGCAAAAGGAAACTTTCAAGATAGAGTTCGATTTTCGGAAGACGGATGGTGAGGAGACAATCCATTGAAAGAAATTTTTCCAGAACATATTTTGCTGTCAAGCAAAAAGGGGATGACCATTGACTCATTCTTGGTAGGAGACAGTTTGGAGAGAGCGTGGGATTTTGATTTTAGGAAGGACTTTAATGATTGAGAATTGAGTAGTGTGGAGTGCCTCTTGGAGGTAGTTGATACAAGTATTACATTTTGTAAGGAAGATGATCTTAGGTTATGGGATGGTACAAGAGAAGGGGGCTTTATTGTACACTCTATATATATGGCTGAAATACCGAATTCGACTACCATGTTCCTTGCTTCCACGATTTGGGGTACAAAGGTTCCCTCCAAAATTTCAATCTTTCTTGGCAAGCATCCTTGGGTAGGTTAACCACTATGGATTAACTCATTAAAAGAGGTTTGCAAACGCCAAATTGTTGTGTTTTGTGCATGAGAAATCTAAAAACGGTTGACCATATCTTTATGCATTGTGAAATAGCGAATCGGTCGTGAGGCCATTATCTTAGCCTTTTCGGTATAGAACGTTGTTTACCGTGTACAACTTGTGGCTGTTTTGGGGGTTTTTCTTTTCGTCATTCAAATCGAATCTTGTGGAACCTATTGTCATTTGCCCTTTCTTGGAGTCTATAGAAGGAAAGGAAATAAACAGGTTTTTGAAGGAAAAGAGTCATCTTTTGAAGAGCTCAAGTTTAATGTGTTGGTTACTTTTCCATTGGGGAAAGGTTTTTCAAGAGTTTAAGGGCATTTTCTTTGAAGATTTTGTTGTTCGATGAGATTTCATTTGTAACTTGGGAGATTAGTTGCCGCTTTTGCGATTTTCTTTGTTTTTTCCCTCTTTTTTGATAAGCATTGTAATTTTGGGACTGCTCATCCATCTTTGTTAAGAAATTTTAACTTATCGAAAAAAAAGATAATCAAAATGAAAGGGAGAGGGAGGATTTCAAATTCGTGCCAACATGGGATTTCTCATGAAGAATTTTGTTCTTGAACACCTGCCCAAAATGGAGTAGCATAAAGAAAACATAGACACATATTTAACCAACAAATTCTCTCACAAATTAAGATCATAAAGGCTATAGATGTTATTAAAGAAGGGAATAACAAGTTCATAGTTTTATGTCATGTAAATTTTGAGGACACATTTTTATTTTGATGGTACTCCCAACGCACCAACAACATAAGAGAAGCACTTCTCCAACTCAGTTGGTGTTCTTTGGTCACCAACTTAAGAGAATTCTTCATTGACTCAACCATAATAAGTTTTAGAATCATCAAAGCCATGCCACACAACAAAACATCCTCCAAATCAGTTCATTTCTCATTCATACAACCTCCAAGTTCACTACTCCATTAGCAATGATAGCCAATCTTTTGAAAATTATTAAGTTCTTGAGATTCATAAATCTAATGGTGTTTATCGTTTCCCTTCTTTCTCAAAGACTCAGAGGTCGAAATGACCTGCCAAGGCAAAAAGATGATATGGAAGATTAGGACCGCTCTCTCTCAAAGAACACCCCCCCCCCCCTACATTCCTTAATAATGGATGCCTGCTTGAGCTGCAAATCCCGATGTTGAAAATAATATGTTGGGAATTTTCCTTTTTATATTCCAACACCCTTCCATTCCTTTCTTACAAAATGCCCAACAGATGCCTGGGTGTGCTCTCTTAGTAAAGGCTGAAATATACCAGCCTTGACAGACTTCTAAGACATAATCGGGCATCTTCCAGCCCATATCAACATGAAGAAGAACGAAACAACAAATATTGTGAACCAAAGGGCAATGAAGGAACAAGTGGTCCATAGATTTTCAAATCAACAATGATTATTTTCCTTGAGATAATAAGATGGCTGACAATCATGATCTTGTCTAGGGATTTAGACCATAAGAGAAAGGGTTGATAGAAACATTTATCACTCCCTTGCATAAAGATCCAACAAAAAAGGTTCCCTCTCAAACCATATCCAAGTTCACCAATCCCTTCTTAATTCAACTTGATCACATCACTTTCTAAACTACCTTTGCTTTTAGAAATTCTTTTTTAGTTCCACTCTCTTCTTCAAGCAGTAACCCATCACTTTTCATTCCACAAGAGCTTCTCATCCCTTCATAGTTTCGTTAAGCCAAAAAGCAAACATGGCAAGATAGGAAAAGTATGGGAACCCACCACCACATTCAACCATGCATCCATAGATGAAAGATGGACAGGTGCCTCGAAAGAGGAAATAAACGCAATCAAGAAAAACTGTAACTTGTGAACTTGTACCAAGCCATCCGATAAAAGTATTGTTGGGTTGAAATGGCAACACAAAATCAAACTGAAAGTCGTTGGTACAATTAAAAGTTTCAAGGCAAGACTGGTGGCAAAAGATTATACCAAATAATATGGGTTACATTACAATAAAACATGTAGTCTTGTTGTAAAACCTAAAAACATTAGATGTATTAAAGCATAGCTTCTTGGTCTTGATTAACTACATATGAAAATACGACAAACACCCTAGTATGATTTGAAAGTCTCAATGTGCTTGATTCAAAAAATTCAGTATGTTTCTCAACGAAATTGAATTTCAAAAGATACTCATTGTGCAAACTTAAGACGCTGATTATAACCTCCTTGTGGTGTGTTGCTACCCTACATACATTTTTGGTTGAGTTCCTTCTTGGAAAGTTGGGATACTCATTACACATCGAGAGAGATGATGTGGTCAAAAGAAATATCCATTATGCATGTCCCAATCAAAGGACCAAGTAGCCGATATTTTCATACAATCTCTTAAGTAAGGATACTCGTCTTTACCCATTAAGAAAAATGTCAAGATAACAAACATTGTTAGCTTGGGGAGGATTGTGAGAAGAAACTAGAGAGATTCTCCAAACTTTCTTGTGCACAGTTTCCCTGTTCAAGTTTTCACTCATTCATCAAATTTTCAATTCTTTACATACCATTATTAGAAGGTAAAGGCGCAAGATCAGTCTTCTCTCTCTGAACATTGTGTAAAACAGAATGATGTAGATGTTCTCTCATCGTATATAAGTGGGTTTCCTTTTATCATGTTCAATGGAACAAAAACCATCTACAAGACCCAAAATTCAGCCCAATCCCATTTCTTCAATCACATAAAATATTTGATGCAAAAAAAAACACCCTCACCACCTCCCACCCATGTTCACAAAGTCAGGGTACGGGTTTAAAACGGTAAGAGAAAACTTTGGAAAAAACGTTGAAAACGGGAAAAAATGATGAAAATTAAAAATTAACAAAATATATTAAAAGTTACGATATATATATATATGGGTCGGGTTCCGTAGACACATAAAGCTACTCACATTGCGACACAGTGTTTTGTCTTATATGGGCAAAAATGTTTGGAATGGGCTGATTTTTTGTGAGGATGATCTCTATGGTGAGGAGATCATCCTTGCCAAAAATCAGCTCATTATGAAACTTCTAGCCCCATGTTTACAAGTTGAAAAATTTTAGACCGTCCAATTTTTGTAAATCAATTTTGATGGGGTTAGAAGTTTTGGAATGGGATGATTTTTTGCAAGGATGATCCCCTCATCACAGAGATCATCCTCACAAAAAATCAGCCCATTCCAAACCTTTTTGCCCATATAAGACAAAAATGGTGTCGCAATGTGAGTCGCAATATGGGTCGTAGGAACGTCACCCTATATATATATATATATATATATATATATAATGAAAATTCACAAAATCAAGTTATTATCATGAAAACCCATATTTTTTACATTTATGAATCACCAAATTCTATTGTGCATCAAATCCCACATTTCAACGAGAGAGAGTGTGTGTTTAATTTTTTTTCCTATGAAAAAAAGGGGAATAAAACGATGTCTTTTGTTACAAATGAAAAAGGTCACATTTTTTAATCGTCTGAGATGCAAGACGCGAAAAAACACCATTTTTTTGTTACTATGCACCCACACACAATTCAGCCCAAACCTCTTTCTTCAATTACACAATATATTTTGTTGTGAAAAAAAAAAAAAAAAACACCATATACACAGAGTTAAATTCTTAAACCAGAGATCCTAATACAGATTAAAAAATAAGAAGATATATAAAGGACAACTGAGACCCACTCCATAGAAACCCTCAATAAACACTATGTACCTCCAAAGTCCAAACCCTACTCTACTTCTACAATCACGCAAAATCAAATCAGATTATAGAAAAAATTGATGCAGAAAAGCAACAAAACAATAAATGAGCAGAAGCCCAATTTAAAAGTAAAATCCATTCTACATCTTAAACTAGAGATTTCCAACACGGATAACAAACAACAAATCCATCTCATGAGAAACCTCGATACACACAATTTCCCCACATTTTAGCGATCACCCATTCCATAAAACTACAGAAAATTAATGGAGAAAAAACAAAAGAAGAAAATTAAGGGACATGTAAAGTACCTTGACGTGTTCCCAGGTGTCAGCAATGGAGAGAGGGCCATGTTCTTTGACGATGTCGAAGATCACTCGTGTTATGGTCTGCGTTTGCTCTGGTGGCGTCTTCAGCTCTATGGGTTTTAGTTTCGGCTTCGGTTTCTTCGCACACAGCCTCACTGCAGTGGCAAACATCCTCTCTCTCTCTCTCTCGGGGAGGGAAGGCAGAGAAAAAAATACTTGTTTGATACATCTTGCTGCTTCAAAACTATAAAGACACGCTCATAAATAGTGCCACGTGTCGTAAATGAATGACAGCGGACGACCTCATATTCTTTGGGATAAGAGGCACGGATGATGGATGGTATCACCTCGTGATCATAATGAATTAATCATATTATTGAGGTACATTTCAAAAATAAAAAGGAGTGCAACGACCTTGCATAAAAACTTGAGGGGGACATTGGTGTCTCACGACCAGGGCTATCAATGGGTAGGTTGAACCCTAACCAATAACCAAGCCCTGAACTCTAAAGGGGTCATGGTTTCAAAGTTCGGTTTGATGTCTCATCTCGTCTGTGTACAGTACGAACTTTTTAACTCGTGTAGAATGATTGATTTACTTATATTTAAATTAACGCAATTAGTTTTTTTAATAAAATACATTGTAGAACATGTTTAGTCTAAAAATAATATTTTATTGATTAATTAATATTTAAATTCTAACAAAATTAATTATTTTAATTAAAATCTACAAAAATCCTGATTGACTCTGTTGAGTTTTACTAACTAGATCAAGATTTTCAAAATATCATCCGAGATATCTCACGAGATGATGTGAATGCTAAGACACCTTGTATGTCTGTATTGTTGTTGAACGAGAGCGAGATGACTCAGGTAAATCATCTTAGTCTTGGACGAGATTTAAAATCACAAAAAGGGTAGAGCATAAGCCAATTAATCCCAATCCGTTACCTTGTTTAAGTGTGAACCACTTAAATTATTTCTCTCTTCTATTCGTAGAATATAATTTTATTAGAGTTTATCAATGCCTATGGCATGGGCAGTAAAATGGTAAAAGAGGAAGGATAGTAAGAGTTCCCCCTAATCTTATTAAGTTAGTACTAAGGGTCATTGGGTTGCTCACCTCTTGGCCACCAAAAACATGTTCCGGTGCTTCAAGGTTGAGGAGGATGAAATCCTATGGATTTTGACCAAAAAAAAAAATATATATTTTTCATTATTGAATTTCATTTGTAAGTTTTGGAGTTATGTGAAAGTTCGGTAATCATCTATTTTCAAAGCTTTGGATGTATTTCAAAAGAGAGACTGATCACTTAGCTTGGTTTATGCTGTCTTCTGATCTAATTCAATGGTCCCCCCCTTTGTATAAGAATTTGAGTCAAATTATTAAGAGAGATGCCTCTGGACAAATTTTCTTGAGTATGTAATGTTTTTTTTGTTAGTTTAATATAGCTGGTTAGGGGTTTGCCTAACCCCCCAACTTACCTTCTAAAAAAAAAATTTTATTTTTTAATTTTTTTACTTTTTTGGTTTGGATTTAAGTTTTTCGATAAAACTTTAAGGGCTGTGTGTTGGATTTCTGATATGATGTGGTAATCCATTTGAGTAAAACGACTCTTAGTAAGGTTCAAATCTTACAATGTTAGTAAGGAAGGGGTTTCACTAATCATAATGGTAGACTTGCGATTTTTTTTTTTAAGTGACGGGATGCAACAAGTACCAAGTCCGAGAAAAATAAGGATTCCTTATCCCTGGGATTGGAGTGCAATCAGTATCTTGGAGGTGTGCAACTAGTCAGTCCCATAATAATAATAATAATTTAAAAAAAAAGAGTTTTTTAGATTGGTGAGGCAATATAACATCTTTTAACAAAGTTCAACACTTATTTGTGTCTTTCTTCTTTCCTGCGCTACAAGCAAACTAGTTTGCATAAAAGCAGCGCTCGAGAGTCGAGAGAGAGCTGATCTCCATACTTAGAATCTGAAAAGAAAGATGGAGGGAGAAGACGCAGTTCGTCGAAGATCCGCAATCGCAGAGTACCGGAAGAAGCTCTTACATCACAAAGAGATAGATTCCAGAGTCAGATCAGGTCCCTACCAATCAGTATCTCATAAACCCTAGCTGTTTTCGATTTCTCCCGATTTGTTTTTTTTTTAGTTGTTTTTTTCTTTTTCTTTTTTGAAACCTTGGGTTTTTAATGTTGTCAGTTACAGTTGAAATAATTACTTGTTCATGTTGTAGATCTTACTCGTAGCGTCTTGAGAGAGATTTATTTGAGGGATTTGTTTTGGAACGAGAAATTAATTGAGTAAATATGGGGGAAATTAATTTTTAAATTTTGCGTTTATAGGTTTCAAATCACAAACCATAATTTCGAATAAAAGGTACCTAAGTCATGGGTTTCGTATAATATGGAGACTACCATTCAATATTTACATGTCGAATCACATTGATTTAATAAGGAATATAAGATAACTTAAAAATCTAACTAATAAAAAAAAAATTAGGATTATTTTTTAACCATGATTTATTCTCTAACCCCCCCCCCCCCCCCCCTTCAAAAAAATAAATAATAAATAATAAATAATAATAATATAAATAAATAAAATGTGGGTTTGCCAACTGATCCTCCCTCGGAAAAAAGTTAACTCACAATGCAGGAAGGAAAAGTGATAATCAATTTGCGCATGTTTAATACGATTGTGTAGGATGAACTTGACTGCAGGGTATGTGACTTGGAATTGCACAATATAACTCTTGTAGGGAGGAGTTGAACATACATTGTCATGTAAAATTAAAATATATTGAATCTTTGTGATATATCTAACAATAATAGACTGAGATCTATATTCAACTTGAGCATTCGAGAGTGAAACCGTGGTTGCTTCTTGGATATCCAAGAATTAGATTTCAGAAAATGAAAATAAAAAGTCACTTGGGAGTAGAATGACAATCGTTTGTACTACCTGTCCATTATGCATTAGAAAGGTTTGTGAGAGAGAAACCATGACCTCATTGAATCTGAAAATCCAAACCCAACAAACCTTTTAAGATATCAAAGGATACAAATGTACCGTAGTGTATGCATGCATAAATTGATTGACTATTTCACAACATAAGTGATATCGGGTCTAGTCATAGTGAGGTATTGAAGGGTACCCACAACACCAGGTAAGATATGATGTTTAAATAGAATCACTATCATGAACTAAGAGCTTGAAAATGACAGTGGAAAGTGGTTTAGCATCTAACATTTGCAAATTTTGCGAAAGGTTGATAGTATACTTGATTTGAGTAAGTGTGACTGTGGAAGGTGAGCATATGAATTCCACGCCAAGAACAATGCAAAATTGCAAATCAATCGATCCTTTATGTTGAAATGCTTGCCAAGATTATCTTTCTAGGTCAAGAATGGTTCAACCAATAGCTCAAATAGGATATCATGATATAATAAAACGTTATACATATTAATTCAATATAAAAAAGACTTAAGGAAAAATAGGTTTTAATGTGTCATCCTTGGAAAACTCTTGCTTAGATGGTCCCTTGTTCTATCTCTCCTCACAAGAACTAGTTACTCTTGCTCCACACTCTCTCTCTATTGTCTAGTCTAACAAGGCATCCCTACTATTTTATTTTATTTTTGAACATATTTTTTATATATATTGATGTCCTAGAAAGTTCATAATTGGATTTTATCCTGGTAAAAGTTGCGGGTGTCATCATCTATGAATCTTGCTTTTATTGTTCTTAGTGGTCGTGTATACCTTATTGTGTTATCAAGACTATTAAGTGTGCTTTTATGTTTGCCAAAATATCAAATTACCTTTCCATGTTTTCTGAATTTTATCGATATTCCTATAGTGACATAATGTTTCTATCTTTTACATGTAATTCCATTTCACAAAAATCAAATTTGCATAAATATTGAAATTTATTACTTAATTATGAAGAAGTTTGGTGTGTTAAAACAGTTGTAACATATTGCACAAATGGAATTAAAAATACAAGTGTCTATCAAACTGTCTATAATGTTGAAACCATCATATTTGACTGGCTATGAGGGGACTATTAAAGATGATTAGGTAGAGTGGGGATGTGGTTTAAGGAGAATCATGATCCACGTCTCTCATCACCAAAGGTGTTGTGGATACCAATTTGTGTAATGTAAAAGGTTTGAATGGATGAGCCCAATGCTGTAAAATTGGAGATTTGGAATGGAAGGAAAAGATATTCTGCAAATATATGAGGAAAATACTTCCAACTATAACTTGTATGGATTTCTTTGCTCGAGGTTTGGCCATGAGTGTAATAACGTTCAACTGGCTTCTTAACAACAAACCTTCAGTTAGCGCCTCTCTCTCTCTCTGATGTCTTAGGAGATGTTGAGTGTGTTTTATTTTGTTTTGTAAGAAACCATTCAGTGGTATGCACCTCAGTTTTTACCTTCTATATACTTCGCCCATTATGTGATTAAAATTAAGTAAAACTGGAAATATGCAGTGAGGGAGAATTTGAGAGCTTCAAAAAAGGAGTTCACTAAAACTGAAGATGATTTAAAGTCCCTTCAGAGTGTTGGACAGATCATAGGAGAAGTTCTCCGTCCTCTTGACAACGAGCGCTGTAAGTACTCATGCTCTTCTGTATCCACAGAATTAACTTGATATTAATATCCAAAGTTTTGTTCTGGTAGATTTTTCCTTGGTTTGGTCTGTGCCTTTTCTCTCTTTTTCATTTTTCTTGTTTAAGTCACTAAAGAATTTAGATGTACTTGGAGAACCATAATTAGCTTCTCTGTCCGAGTTGTAAGCCCTTTATCTTACTACTTTGTTTGTGATGTTTTTGGCCAGTGAAGTTGGGACCAACTGTCAACCATCTAACAAACTGATAATTGTGTTTCCAGTGATAGTTAAAGCAAGTAGCGGTCCAAGATACGTTGTTGGTTGCCGTAGTAAAGTGGATAAAGAAAAGCTGACAGCAGGAACAAGAGTTGTTCTTGATATGACAACTCTCACAATCATGCGTGCCCTTCCGCGTGAAGTAAGTGATGGTGTTTCCTGTTTTGAAGCATTAAGAAAATTGGAAAATTAAGCAGTCGATGGTGTGGGTCTAATGCCACCAACTGTAACTGGGTTTTAGTTCCTTTTGACAGAAGAGGAGAATTTGTTGGGCCTTTTGATATGTATTTGATTTGACATTGGTCTCAGGTTGATCCAGTTGTCTACAACATGCTTCACGAAGATCCTGGTAACATTAGCTACTCGGCTGTGGGCGGATTGTCCGATCAGATACGTGAACTGCGGGAATCTATTGAGCTGCCTCTTATGAATCCCGAACTCTTCCTTAGGGTAGGGATCAAACCCCCAAAGGTAACTCTTATGCCCCGTGTTATATTTTTAGAATTTATTTTTATCAGTTTATCATCAATAGCACACATTGGAGTTCTCATGTTTGCATCTACCTTTGGGTTTAAGGTGGTAAAAGAGGAAAAATAATAATGTTGGTGGGGTATTATTAAAAAGTCTTTGGGGGTAAAAGAGGAAAAATAATAAAGTTGGAGAGGTACTAATAAGAAAGGGGGGAGAGGAGGAAAGAGAATAAAGTTAGAGGGGTAATATTGGAGAAGTATAGAAGAAGAAAGATAATGAAGTTGGGGGTATTTTTGGAAAGAGGAAGAAGAGAAAAGGTAAAACCTGTCCTCGAGATATGTTGTTTATGAGGTATAAATCTTGAGAGAGAGAATAGGACCCACCATTGTGTTTTATTATATTAATGTGTTTTGACAATTAAGTTCTTACTCTCAGTTATTTGTTGCAGGGTGTTCTTCTATATGGGCCTCCTGGAACCGGCAAGACTCTATTAGCCAGAGCCATTGCCAGTAACATAGATGCCAATTTCTTAAAGGTACATATTTTATCTTGGGAAAAAGTCTGCCACTTAGAGCATTTATTCACTTAATTTTAGTAAAAAAAATGTCTTCAACTTAGGTTGTCTCAAGTGCTATAATTGATAAATACATCGGTGAAAGTGCGAGATTGATCCGTGAGATGTTTGGATATGCTCGTGATCACCAAGTAAGCCTGGATTTTTGTTGATTTTCCTTTTCATTAGTCTGATATTTTATCCAAAACATGTTCTGATATTGGGTTTTCCCTGTCAAGCCTTGTATTATTTTCATGGATGAAATTGATGCCATTGGCGGCCGTCGATTTAGTGAGGGAACAAGTGCTGATCGTGAGATACAGAGAACATTGATGGAGCTGCTTAATCAGCTTGATGGATTTGATCAACTAGGGAAGGTACACATCGTGGCTTTGTAAACCCCTTTAAATCTGGGTTACCTAATTCGCTATTAAGTTACCAAACTGGGAACCGGTTGGAAACCAGTTTGCGGTACGGTTTGCTCTTGATTCGTCAAATGCAGCAAACCTAACCAACCTCATCATTTTAAGTTAATTTTTTTACACTCCACTCCGCATATTGATAATATTCAATAAATCCCCATAAATTTTGAAATTGATAGCATGCCCCTTTGACATTTGTCTTTATTAATAGACTAATGGAAACTGACCAAATACCCTCATCTTCAACCTGTAAATAAAAAAATCCTGATTCCCCCCCTCCCCCCCAACAAATTTACCATCTTCAATAGCTTTTTTTTTTTTTTTTACCATACTCATCTCTACGACCTTCAAATACCCTCATCTCTGTCTACCCCTACGAACTAGGTTCATTCTTGACTGGCGAATCATGACCCACTAACCCAAATTCAAACTGAGCAAACCCACAAATCAGGTAACATAGGTTTAAATAATATGCCAGTTGATTATAGGCAGTTTTAGATTGTGCTAACTACTTTATTTCATTTAATTATTATTTTTTGGAAGTGTTTCATGCTGAAATGCAAGATCTCATTGTCGTGGAATGGGTGATAGGTTAAAATGATTATGGCAACAAACCGACCTGATGTCTTGGATCCAGCACTTCTCCGTCCTGGCCGACTAGACAGAAAAATTGAAATCCCATTGCCAAACGAACAATCGAGAATGGAAATCCTAAAAATCCATGCTGCTGGAATTGCCAAACATGGCGAGATTGATTATGAAGCGGTTGTAAAACTTGCAGAAGTGAGTCATGCTCTTCATCTCTAGGAGAAGCACTTAGATGTAAATCTTATTGGCTTTTTGTCACATCGGTTACCTTAACGAATATTGTTGACTTTTTCCCTCTATAGGGATTCAATGGGGCTGATCTTCGAAATGTCTGCACTGAAGCTGGGATGTTTGCTATCCGTGCTGAACGAGATTACGTCATCCATGAAGATTTTATGAAGGTAAGTCTCTAGATATAATTTGGAATAATTTTAGCAGGTTATGGGAGCTCACTTTACTATAACAGGGATTTTGGTGAATTGATCAAGGTTGCCCTAGTGGATAATATAATATATAGACAGGTTGGTTATTTTATTGATTGTTTGCTAATTTACTCTCTCTACTCAGGCGGTCCGAAAACTCAATGAAGCAAAGAAGCTCGAGTCAACTGCACATTACAACGCAGACTTCGGGAAGGATTAGTTGGAAGACAAACTTTTCGTTCCATGCTTTAAAGCCATGGATGCTGGGGCAGTGCATCTTCTTTTCCCCACCAAGAAACCTTTGATGTTGGTTTTGTGCATTAACTTCATGACATGTTTGCGGATATTTGATTAAATGATTTTTTTTTCATGTAAAACAGAAAGTATTATGTTTGAATTATTAGGGGGGAAAAATAGAGTAAAAATTCAGGAAAGAAGTTTGATGGTGGGAAAAGGTTTATGTTGTCGCCATGTCATACTGCATCTACATATGCTGATCAGAATCATACAAGTGAAGACACCCCATATTTCAGTTTCATCTCATTTTCAAAGGGTCCAACTTTTGAAGTTGCATTCACTTATTTCCCAAACAACAAATCCTTTCAAATTCTCACGTACACCACCCTAATAAATTTGGTGGTTCTCGCCTTTGATATATGTATCATATTAACAATTTCTTGATGGGATTCTTAAAAAATTCCAATCAAATTCATTCTTTTTTATAGGTAAGTTGGTGAAAGCGGCGTTTTAATGGTTTTACCACTTGTGCAGACTTTACCACCTCACTGCGGTGGGTTTACTCCTCGAGAATTGGAGAACATTGGGTTGAAATCCTATTCTTGGATTCTGCATTGCTCAACTAAATCTCTTTAACCATAATTTTTTCAATTGTATGGTGAGAATGGCAAGATCTGACCCCTGAATCCAATGGAACGGAATCTGCAAGTCTTTGTCCCAACAAAAGGGGCCATCAATTTCAAAGGTGTAATTTTTCAGATGCGCTTCAGCCTTGCCAACTTAAGCTCCCCTTAACTCCTCGGCCCTCCTATAAAAAATGTTCATGAATCTTGTAATCCATTGAATTGGGAAGTGCTTGATTTCGCCAATCATAAAATCAACGAAAATGCCCAGAGAGTCATAGAGCTGCACCAAGACGGCAATACTAATTTCTTTAGGGGAACGTGGTTGCAGTGTTGATTGCACTCCAAACTAATGCTTGTTTTTCAGGGTTTTTTTATAATTAAAAAAAAAAAAAATCCATTCTATCCCAACTTTGCATTAAAGAATATTGCACCAATATTGAAGATAAAGAACTCACTAGTAGGAGTTCCTGCAAATTTTACACCAAACCATAACCATAGCTCCTATATATTTTTACTGGTTCAGAAAAGCAATGCCATATTGCCACTTTCTGTTTTTTTTTTTTTAAGTGCAATCATAAAAATGGAGTGCTAGTGATTGTCTTTTTTTTTAAAATGCTGGAGTGCAACCAGTACTAGGTGATGTGCAACTAGTCAGTCCCAACAAATAATCAATAACACCTTTGTAGCACCAAAAACACCACCTCTCCTAAAACCTATCTTCACTCCTCAATAAACAATCCAAACATGATACATTCATCAGAGACCCACATTTGAGATTTTGCGACCATAAAAAGAAATTAAAACAAGCCCTAAATTACCTCTAATAAAGACAACCACCACTAAACAATATGATTAGAAACCAAACTACATAGCTAACCAAATTACAAATATTGCCAAAAATAACTTTGATGTGTTACAGGAGAGAGATTCATGTGATGACTTCTCTCAACATATATGTGATGATCGCTCCCATTTTGTAGCAGCAGTTGCAAAACCCACCCATGGAGACCATAGTCCCTGCATCCTTAACCAACATTTGGTCGTCAAACTGTTTCAGCATTACTTGAGACTTACAAGCACAACACTTGAGGAGGTCAGATAAGAGATACAGCCACTTATGGAAGATGCCTTGACGTCTATCATCAGATGTCCCTTATAGAAGCAGGGGTGCAATATCGAGCCGAATGTATGCCAATGCTTTCTTTATAATCATTTACTTAAATGTGTATTATATGTATTATATATGACTACAAGTGGCTTGAGGTGCCACACTTCCTTTGATGGAGGCAGTGTACTCGCAGATGACTCAAAGATGCTACAAAATGGAGAAGGAATAAGTTAGTGCAAGCTAAACAATGAACAGCAGCAAACTCAATTGTGGAATAGTAGAAGAAAATTTTACTTCAGAATTTAGGTTTCCTCCGTTATACTGAGATCCGGTCGTTCAGACACAAGATTGACAAAAATGGGTTTTGAAACCAACAAATAGGAAAGCTAATCTTGCAATACCCTTCTCATTTTTGCTGAATTTTTTCAAGATGTATTTTTTTGTTTTTACAGGGGGATAAAAACTAGAACTAGATTCTTAAAAATGATAAAGTAAGTGATATCTCCGAGTCATGACTGTTTGAATGAGACCAGTGTGAAGAAAATGTCAGGGGATCTGAATCATGAAAGATGCTTAGACTCCCTGTTATTCAAATATTTGGGACAAAGAATTAAGAGATGGGTGTAAGCTCTTACCAACAATTCACTCCTTACGATATCGTGCCCAGAACCCCTTTCTTCTAGCAGGCAACTCATTCATCAATAGAGACCTAGTTGACTTAGATCCAAGCGAAAAGTGCCGCTTCAAGAAAGGCCTCCCAAAAGAGCTCCTTGTGCTGGAACTGGGCTCCAACTTGGGACCTTTTCCATCTGTTCCGGTACTTTTCCGATGGTCAGACAAAACAGAATCACCATCATGATCACTATCCACCACACGATTTCTTGACATCCAATTACTTCTCGACTTCAAACCCGCTTCCGCTTTTAAACCCTTTCCAGACATCCTCAAGGCCTGCTTCTCTCCCGACGTACACACTGGGCAAGATGGATCATACCTATCACGTTCAGATGTCACGTTCTCCAAGCACTCTGTGTGGTACACATGCCCGCAAACCAAGACAGCAGCAACTGAGAGCTCATTAGCAGTCCATGAAGATCTCTCCGCCAAGAGTTTGGAGCACACACCACATGTTTGAAGATCAATGGAGGGAGAAGCTAAAAGCCAGCTGTTGGATCGGGTTATTTTACCACGGACAGAGTCCAAGGTCTCACTGTCTAAAGACCACCTTTCTCTTTGAGAGGAGGCCACGAGCTCAGAAAAAGTTCGCATAGACCAACCATCCGAAGACCCACATTGGGAGCCCATTGTTAAGTCATTGCTGCAAGTTGAAAGAATAAACGATTGCCTTCCTTCGGACATAGAGTTGTTAGGTGACTTCAATCCCAGGATTCGGCTATCCGATATCCCTCTCAAGGGTTGGCGCCCTGGTGAACGGTGGGCATGTCTTGAGGGGGTTGAGTCAGCAGGAATTTGGTAGCCCTGAGAGAACGAAAGGTCTGATTTGGACGAAGATAAAGATGAGGTTGAAGGTATACAAAATGAGGGTTTTGATGCCGATGGACCTGCAATTGCTGATGACTCTGTTAAATCCTTCACCTATACAATAATCAGAAGATGAAATGATGTCAAACTAAAAGCAGGAGATACAGAAATCATCTTCTAACGGAGGAGTTGTTCCAATTGGTTCAAACTCACCTCTGTAGAGAAACTGCTACCCATGGATAGATCTGTTCCAAACATGTGTAAAAATATCAGATGCAGCACACAACATGACGAGATACAATATTTGAAACTAATATAATAAACTTCATTCTTTATGTTTCATAGCAAAAGCATAATATTAAACAAAAAAGAAACAAATATAATGAGGGCATAGTAAAGAAAGCATCCAGAGGAAAAGCTCAGTCACTCATTATTTCTTTAGAAATCCGAAGGCTAAAAACCATCAGAACTATAATGATGGCAAAAAAACCAAATTTTTAGGCCAAAATACAACACCCGTAAGTTGTAACCTAAACAAGGAAATCTACATGTCATGATAGGGGATAAGGAACATATTCTATCTGAACGCTGATGTGCATCAGTATTGGGCATTTAAATCCAATATTGCAGGCTCTCAAAACCAGCCATGAACATTAAAGTAAAAAATGCTTATATTCAAGTCCAAACCTATAAAAGTTAGTGATTGTATAATGGTGAGGTGTATATATCTCAACTTGTAATGGGGGAGTTCTAAATTTAAGGCATCATATTTCACCAGAAAATTCCACTCATGATAGGAGAGCCATGAGTTCATCATTATCAAAACCTTATCCCAAATATCTAGATTCAGATTGCATGAATCATGTTCCTCCGTTAAATTCTATCAGAAGGCATCCCTCTCTATCTCTATCTATCTACACGATTGCCTCTCAGATCTCTCTCTTTCTCTCTGTCTCCTCTCCTTTCTCTTTCTTTCCTATCTTTGGAAAAATATGAGAACGGGAGGGTATACCTAATTAGAGTTTAACTTTGCTAGGTGGGAGAAAACCCTTTCTAGATTAAGCCACACATTTTTTTACTCTCCAACCAAATAGGTACTGAAAGAAATTTCCACCCCTATGAGCTAAAATGAATCATAAGACGTTGAAGGTGAGAACATGACAATATAAAAACAGGGCTTAATTACCTATAAAAAAAACCAGGGGTTAAACTAATATCATCATTGAAGCCTTATCCCAAATAAAGCACCTTGAGAATATTCACATTGAAACTACCCACCCAACTTGAGGTGGCATAAAAAAGGAGAAATTTAATTGTACAATATATCCACTGAATTCTACCATGAACCTGTCCTCCAAGAATTATTTAACATCACTAAACGATGAAGAAGATAAGATTTTTATTCTACCAAATCGTGGAAATCAATTGGTTTTTTTTTTATATTTACATTTCCCTTGTCAGAAAAATGGAAGACCTTAGATGTATGTAATAGATAAACATCTATCATTTGATAAAAGTAGACTTGACATTCCAAACATTTAAAAACCTAGAGTGCATGGAAAATACAAATGAGCCATACATTTTTCTACAAAAAATGGAGGAACTAATGAGAGAAAGTGTCAATTAATAAAAAACACTGACCTAGAGTGCCAACTCAGGACAACATAAGCTGACAACTACGAGTTAATCAATTCATCACCTGTCACAAATGCATCTATGTCAAAGCATGTTAATATGCAAGACACTCAGACCCACATTCATGCAACATAGTTTATAATTTTATATAATATATCTAGACACACACGCGTGCGCACACGCACGCAGACACACCCAACTTATTATCTATGATAATTGCTAGTCAATATATTGAAATACATAGATTCATAAGTTTCACACTGGTCAAGAGTCATAATCTGATAGATGTCCACCAATGGAAGTTCACACCTAAGAAGAATCCATGCAATATAGATGATAATATAAAACCTCTAATTGGAGAAATAAAGGAAAAAATGGCATCCTAAACATAACATTACCTGAAGAACAAATAAAACAAATGGTTATTATGTTTCCTATTTTTATTTTATTTTATTCTCTCTCAAGCAAATTAAATAGTCAACCGATGAGAAGCATGGGGCATAGTGGCCAGAGCCTCCCTCCAAAAAGGGAGAGGTTTGGAGCTCAAGCCCACTTGTTAGCCACACACATGGATTTATCCCGGCTTACTTGGTATGTGTGGTTTGTGGGGTATTGCATGTACCTGGGGGATTTGTGCGAGATATGGTGCTCTAAGAGGCCAGTTGCCTCGCCCTACTAGGCGGGACCACTGGTCCGGACAACCCCGTCATAAAAAAAAAAAGGGAGTTAAATAGCAAACCAACGAGACGACATCCTGATTTTTGCAACAAGCATCAACATCCCATGACCATGGGTTCAAAATTTGTTACAGCTTCTTTCACAATACAGCAGTACAGATTGAAACACAAGGAAACACAAAAGGTTTTCTTAGCACATCAAAACAGAGATGGATTTCACATCAAAACACAAATTAAGGTAAGGAAAATGACTGTCAGATGAGATTTACATTTCCAACTAATTTACTCATACTTCTAGGACAAGATGTTACAGTAAAAAAAAGAATAAAGAGTTTCTACTCCAAAAAACTGACCTGAAGCAGGAGTCGTTTGTTCGTGAATAGGGGACTTTTGCGATGAAGGTATTTGAAAATTCTCCAGTGGACTTCCTCCATCTGAAATATCTTCTGTTTGTACAGCCATCCGACCCTTAATCTCCAAGCCAACATTCCGATTGATTCCATGGGAATACCGATCAGGGAGATTCCCTTCTTCGCCTGCCACACGCCCTCGATTATCCCATCTGAAACTCCAAGAAGGAGAATACCCAATACTCCTATGCAAAACTTCATTGTTGGTTCTGTTCGGAAGAGTCCTGTTGCTCATAGCAACACATGAACATGCGGATCCCATGTTCGCTCATACAAATACCAAAAAAAATTTAATCCAGCTACCAAGAAACCCAAAAAACTTTCAATTTCTTATATAAACCCTCACGCCCATTAATTGTACCTGTAACGAAGTAAAGCAGATATAATTCAACAAGAAGGCAATCAAGAAGGAGAGAAACAGAAGAACAGCTAAGCACCTCATATAAACAGAAACCACCCAACTATCTGCAACTCTTCACTTATCAAATTGCTGAAAATTCTAGTTTTTGAGTTCTGAATTAAAAGCCTTGAAAGATAATCTCCCAAGTAAACAGAACCTGATATCAGGACTAAAAAGGGGGGGAGGGGGGAAATGAACCAAGTCACCCACTAAAATTAGAATAGAAACCCAAATACAAAACCAAAGCAGTTGACAAAAATCTGTACTTTTCCCAAATACCAAGAAACCAACAGAGCTTTCAATTTATTATAGAAATTCTCATGCCCATTATCCACGAAAAGGTATTCACTTCCAAAAACCAAAAACCTCATATAATCAGAAACCACCCAACTATCTTCAACCCTTCACTAATCGAATTGCAGAAAATTCTAATTTTTGAGTTCTGATTTAAAACCCTTATAAGAAAATCTCCCAAGTAAACAGAAACTGATATCAGAACTAAAAAAGGGAAATAATGAACCCAATTAGCAACTAAAATTAGAATAGAAACCCAAATACAAAACCAACTCAGTTGCTAAAAATCTGAACTTATCCCAATCAATCAAAAACAAAAAAAGGTCAAAAATCAACAACCAAAGATAAAGAACAGGATACGTTTCTAAAACTAAAATTCAATCTCCTTAATTTGTGATTATAATTCAACAAGCAGGCGATCAAGAAGGAGAGAAAACGGAAGAGCAACAAAAAAACCTCATGTAAACAGAAACCACTCGACTATCTTCAATTCGACTAATCGAATTGCAGAAAATTCTACTTTTTTGAGTTCTGTATAAAAACCCTAATAGATAATCTCCCAAGTAAACAGAAACTGATATCATCAGGATTTAAAAAGGGAAATAATGAACCAAATTAGTTACTAAAATTAGATAGAAACCCAAATACAAAACCAACTAAGTTACTAAAAATGAACTTTTCCCAACCAATCAAAAACAAAGGTCACAGGAAATGTTTCTAAAACTCAAATTCAATCTCCTTTATTTTAGAATTCCAAGATCACATCGAACCTTATTAAAAATCGAAATACAGTCAAATCTCCATTAAAGTTAAACAAAGCTAACTTCTTAACTAAGGTAAACCAATTGAAACCAGACAAGAACAAAAATCAGTAACCTTTACCTAGATTTCAATCTCATATGCTCCTTTTTTTGAGATCTTAACTGAAAGTTTAGACTAGATCCCTAAAATAAGAAGAATTGAAACAGTACTAACTTTCTAGGTCAAAATCAACCGAAATTCATGGCGGAGAAAAGCAATGACATTAGAATCCGTCATTCCTGTTCAAAGAAAGCTATAATTTTTTCTATAAAAAATAAAAAACGAAAGTTAGATAAATTCGGATAAGCAGACATGAGATATTTCGTATAAAAACAAAGAAAAACAGAAAGTGACGTGATCGAGATCCTACCTTTCTACTGTTAGGGTTTCCCAAATTCCAATCGATCGATCGAGAGAATTCTAAGAATTATTTAAACTGTGATTCAGAGAGTGTTTGTTTTCCCGGCAGTAATGGCGTCGTTAGTTTTGACGGAGTTAAAGGTGGCGTGCACTTGGGGAATTGTGCCACGTTTGAGATTCTACTTTTACTAAGCCGCCTTTTTCTCTCTCTCTCTCGATGAAACAGTAAAAAGGAATGAAATAAGGATTTCTGCAGAATGCGTAGTGAGTAGTATGCATTGCTCCCTGTTTTACATGTAATCACTTAAAGCGGGATGATTGCGAGGTCACAGAAGTGCGTATTTCTCACCAAGCGTAGGTTACAGTGTAAATGTCTATACTTTGAAGTGGGCAGGCCGCTTCAACATTTTGATGCAACCCTCTCCATTTGATTGCACGTGACATTTTTTTAAGGAGGTGTTTTAAATTTAAAGAAAAATATAAGGACATGAAATAAATTTGAAACTCCATGTGTCTTCTTATAATGATACAGTTTGCCTACTTCAAAGATTTTTCTTAGTATAGCATGTCTTCTTGGAATTTCAATTAGGTCTGCTCACATGATTGTAAGGCTTAAAATGGGTCGGATTCAAGTCAAATCTTAATATGTCTAAATTTAAATTTTTTTCAATTTGGATCCTATTAATTAAAATCATGTCCAAATCATTTTATTTTCACTAAATCCGAATTGGTCAAGTTAGAGAAAATCACATTATCGTGTTAAAGATTTGATATTAAGGAAAAAAATGATTCATTAGGTGATAAGTTGATGAATCATTTTCAACATTTACGATTAAGTTTAAAAAGAAAATTTTTTTTTTCTTTTGATTTTGAATTTTTTCATGAAACCTACAAGTTTGTGTTATTGAATTGTTAATTTAATAATTTATGTAGACCTAATAACCCTTAGTAAGATTTGAAATAGTCATGATATCGTAATTTATAAAGTAAGGTTTACATCAACAAACTTGATAAGAGAGGCTAATTTTTGTAATAAAATTATAACAGACAGGTCTGCCCGGTAAATATCTCCTTTTATTAATTGGATCCGACATGCTATGGTATTCTCCTACGGGGTTGGATGTACTACTGGAGTTATACGGATGATCCACACCATATAAAGCTATGCGAAACCCGAATCTCGAGGGAACGTGGACTGTTTACATGGTAACTGGTAAGAAGGCAATGCTGTAGTATTCTCCTAAGGAGGATAATACTACCATTGTTATGCTTTTTTTAATCAGATTATAAGGCGTTGGGTGCTCCTTATTTTCGTGGCTTACACGTATTCTGCTCTATGGATATAAAATGGGACCCACATAGCTTTTTGAGTGGTCCCAAGTTTTCCTCCTTATTAGTAACCAGTGCATCCGTGGACAATACAGATATTAATATGCCACGTGGCCTTAGGTCGCAAGTAGATATTATTGTTATAATCATCGACTTAATATCTTCTTTCACACGTACATCACCCATTGTGTTGGATTTGTTTTTTACTGCAAATTAATGAATTAGGGGTGTCATTGGAGCCGTTTCGATCCAATAACATTTTTCCAGCAAATAGGCCTTGACCAAATAAAATGAGAGAAAATAAGTAAATTATATTATATATTTTATTTAAATATATAAAATTTATTTATATTTTTTATATCAAATAAGATTTTATATTCTTTTTATTTGAATGTTATCCAATCGAATTAAAATCTCATAGTGAGATCTGATAAAAATTCCAGCCGACAAGAGTCTGATATGACTTTTGTCAGATTGTTTCCAAATTCGATCCGATCTATTGATAGTCCAAGGATCCGACTTTGAATATGAAAAAAGAGAACCACGTGGTACATTCTTGGAGGTCCACTGTACCCTGATGGACTTATACAATAAAAAATTAATTTGCTTGTTTTTTTAAGATTTTTCTAAACTCAAACACGTTTGATGGTATGAATCAAACGTACGGTTGAGATGGGATCAAGTTATGTTTATTACAAACCCGTTTGATTTGGAGATCTCTATGAAATTTTCTCTCACATTCAGCCGTTAATTTGAGAGTTCGTCAAACGTAATTTGAGGTTAGTGTTTTGCCTTTTGGGGAGATGGAATTGACGATGATGTGAACGGGTTGCCACGCAAGGAATTCAGTTTTGAAAGAAAAGGTAAAGATGTAAATTCGTAATCAAATGAGGGTGGTTGGACGATTTTCCATCTAACAACCAATGAGATAGTGACTTGTGAAAAAGACGTATAGTTTAGAATTAATTTCCCAAAAAGAAATAAAAAGATGGTGGGGTGATTTAACCCATCCCTTGATGTGTTTGGTAAATGTTTGATAGACCTGTATTTTCAAACCGATGTCTTATCCACCTTGAACTCGCTCCTTTCTAAGGTCTGTTTGTTTCCGTTGAAAATCAAATTCTATGAGTTTTTTTTTTTTTTCTTTTTTTTTTTTGAAAAATAGTAAAGCGGGAATAAGTAGCGTGTGAAAAATGAGTTCCATTGTTTGATTGCAAATAAATGGGGAGCGAAGAGTTAGAAGAGGAGAGAAAGGCAGCAGGATTGCCTATCTAGGCAATCCCTATCCCTTGCTTAAAATGGAATAGTTGACTAAGATTTTGTTTGGCTCGTGGTATCATTTCAACTATAAATAGGACTACAACTTGAGCGAACCCGAACTGTCAAATTGAACCTGATGGCTTCAACTCAACCTTGGGTTAGGTTTAGGCACAATTAGCTAGAGTTTAAGCTCGAGTTTGGACAAAAAATAAAAACACCATCGAATCATATTGGGTTTGGCCATAAGCCAGATTGTCTGAAATCGAACTTTTTTCAATATGTTTGAATCCGAACTTAATATTGTTATAATTTAGAAATATTTTTAAATATTCATGTTTCTTTCTCATTCTCAATTCACATTTCAAACATTAATTAATCACCAATATATATATATTTGCATACTACTTGTTTTTTATAAGTCATTATTATTACTAAATTATCTAGTATTAATGAGGAATGAGCCAACCCGACTTGGGTTGGGCTTGGGTTGAGTATTTTATGCCCAAAGTCAGGTTGGGCACGGGTTGATCTCTAACCCAACCAAGCAACCTTAACTACAACCATCTTTGTAATCAAGAGAAGGTTGTTATTTTCTATGATCAAGGACATAAATCTATTTTTTAAAAGAGTTTACGGGATTGATTATATGTTGCAAAGATTCCTCAACAAGGAAGTGACAGAGGTGGAGTTGGGCAAATCCCTTATTTTGGGGAAGAAAAAAGATGAGGAGGACGACAAGAGAGAATGCTGTAATTAGCATAATATAACTAGGTTGATAACCTTATGTTGTATATCTTTGCCAAATAAGAGCAAGTAGTCTTAAGATTGGGTAGCACGTCTAGAATCATAAATGGTTCGAACAAATCCAAATTCCAATCCTTTTTCATTTAGATAATTTTCAATTTGGATAAAGAATTTAGGTTCCAATAGACCCTGATCTAGTAAAATACGAGAAATTATGTAAATAATGTTATATATTTTATCCAAATTAAGGCTGACAATGGATCATATCAAACCCATAAATCCGATCAATTTCATTCTCATAAGATTGAGGCTGCATGGATGATATGGGTTCCAATGGATTCAACAGGTCCAATATGATAAAATATGAGAAGTTATGTAAACCATGTTACATATTTTATTTAAATGTATGAAGTTCATTTAAATTTTATACATCAATTGGATTTGATCCAATCTAAACTTGAACCTCAAATCCATTGTTATTGAAATGGATTTGGATCCTAATATTGAGATTAGGGCTGTCAACAGATGGATATCCGATCGGATAGTGTTATATCTGAATTTGAATCCGAAATTTTTTAGTACTATCCGAATTTGAATTCGAATCCGATCGGATATCACTAACGAATATTTGAATTCATATCCGAATAAATTATCGGATATCTGATATTATCTGATTCTCTGAAATCTACAATTCGAAAATTAAAAAAACAAATAAAATCAAATGGATTTTGAGAGAGAGAGAGATTTCGATCGGTTCGACCTATCAATGGACGTCGATGCCGAAGGTGAGCTGCTGATAGAGATTCCGACAGTGATCGCGAAGGGTTGAGATCGTGGAAAACGATGAGGGTTGATTCGGCCTTGGCAGTCACCGTTAAGCTTTTGAGAGAGAGAGAGACAGAAACTTCGACACCAATTCGACCTGTCAATGGATGCCGATGCCGAAGGTGAGCTGTTGAGAGAGAGATTTAACAGTGACTTGTGTTATCGGCTGAAGAGTGAAGACGATGAGGGTTGTCCAATTAAAGACGATGAAGCTTGAAGACAAGTACTATCGGAATCTTAAGAGATTCCGTCGGGGTTGAGATCGTTGAAAAAGATGAGGGTTGTCGGTTACTGTCGGGCTGAGATCTGTTCGATGTTCGATCGTTGAAGAACATAAGAGGCGAACTTCGACAGAACTTCATTGTTCTAACTTCTAACCTAAAGAAAAAAATGAAATAATATTTATTTATTAATATTTTCGAATCGGATATTATTGAATTCGAATTCATTTATATCCGAATTCGTATCCGAAACACTATCGAATATTGAAAATTATTCGAATCCAAATTTGATATCTGAAAATTTCGGATAATATCTGATTTTTCGAATTTGAATTCGGATTTCGGCTACCCATTGACAGGCCTAATTGAGATACAATAAAAATCTGATCCAACAAGGGTCTAATCTGATTCTCCATCCTTTTCAAATCAATTCAAAATTGATCCGATCTTAAATCGGATTTATTGATAATCATAATATATCTTCAGATCTTTTAAGATGCAAATAATCCCTACGATCGCATGTCTTAACTTATAATAATTTCCCAACATGCAACAAAATAAATCAAAAGATTCGAACAAACGACCATAGAGAGCAAACCCCAATTACTAGTTTTACTATCGAGCCAAACCACCCCCGATAACCTTATTTGGTTTCAATGGATTTCTGCCAAGTGGCAACAAATCTTATTTTATTTTATTTATTTAATAGTTTCCAGGTATCATAAAATGTACAGACCAAGTCTGAGAAGAAGTTAGGCATTATCAGGATTACCTCTTACCATATTGGATGTGAACAACTGGGCTGCCATGTACACTTTTGACGTGGATGCTCCACTGATTGGATGTTTGCATGCATAGATAAGCTGTCCTAGACAATCGTACACCTACTTTTTGACAGTCTTTTTCGAAAGGTGGGTCTTAGGGCTTTGAGAGGGGTTGTTCCCATTAAGGGGATACTGCTACAGGAGTGAAAATGTCCTCATCTAGGAAATGACTCACATTTCCAAACATCAAACAGTCCCTAAACTGTATGACATAATCTAAATAAAACTATACTTCATCTAATCTCATTGATCCCTTGTAGGGATGTCAATGGATTGGATCATACCCAAAGCCCAATCCAATTAGATAAATTACGATTTGGTTGAGAATGGGTTTAGTTAAGGTTCGATTCGATAACCAATCTGACAAGGGTCCAATTCAATTCTTATCAGATGGAAAACACCAAATTGGATAACTTTTTGGGCGAAAAGATTTAATATCAAAGCAAAGGTAAACACTTGGTACTTTGGTATATAGGCATAGAAATTGGTAGTAATACACATTAAGATACAATTACTACAAAAAAAGCATATGCTGATACATGCCACATGAGATAATTAATATTTAATACACACATACCTTCTTCTAACTAAGAAGATATACAAACATATATAAATTAAACATGTATATCACAATGATACGAATCGGGAATTGTGTAGAACTTAATTAATATATGTATGTATAAGTGAGGTATAATTCACTTGGATATACTAAATAGATTATTTTGCTCCTCAGTTGGGTATGAGCTTGAAAGGTGGCTTGACAAGAGCTGGTGCAGGATTGTAGGTTCCATAATCTTTAGTGTTAACTCTTAGAAGCCTCTCATGAACGTCAACTGCTTTGTCACGGTGCATTGACTTGCTTGATATGTCCTAACAAAATAATTATTGGATCATAAAAATTTAAAGAAAATGTGCTCTTGAGAGAGAGAGAGAGAATTGCCCATTTTAATATGTGAAGTCTATGTATACTCTAATCTTCCCATTCTTCTTTGGGATTGCCACTATATCGACAATCCACTCGACTCATAAAAAAAAAAAAAATAAAAAAAATAACAATAATTATCATATAAGATATTTATAAGAGTACTGATAATCTAACTTAGCCATGTGGCAACTCAATCGACTTACCTGACGTGACAGGCTTGGGAACTGTAGATGTACTCTCCTCAGGATACAGAACTATGGCTCCTCATAAAAAGGTGTAGTTTTGTATCTTGAGGAGAGCACATCTACGATTTGTGAGCTTGTCACATCAGGTTAGTCGATTGAGTATGCCACGTACCTAAGTCAGATTATCACGACTCTACTTATAATACCTTATTAGTTCCACTCATTTTCATTGTTGGTTTATCCATAAACATCCATTGACGACCTGCAAAATCAACTTTAATGTATAAATGGTGAATTAACATATTTCGTGTCCTTCTAATACGATTACTATAAAAAAAAAAAAAAAAAACTTTGAAAAATACAGTCTATTATAATATTAATTTGCTTGAAGAACAATTTTTACCTTCTATATTAAAACTACCAGTTTTATACTTCAAAGTGATTGCTACTTCTAAGATAAGTTAATTACTCAATATTCTTTATTATCTAGTCTCATAAATCAATGAAAAGAAATTAAAAGAAGGTTTTTTTACTCCAAATTATGGTTTAAAATCTCATCTTAAGGCAATATTTTGGATGGGGAAAAAACTACAGACAATCATGATCAAAACATTCTGAGCTATCTGAAATATTCACTAAACATTCAATGTCTCATGGTCAATATCTCGTTTCATTCTTGGCTGAAATTGGAATGTCTTGGACAAAACATTCCAATATGATCCAACTTTAAACCTTGCTCAAGGCTGGAAGACAAAAATGAAAAAAAAAATTTCTAAGGTTGAGAGTGAGGAGAGACGAGAAATTAATAATCAAAGATTACCAAATAAACCAAAGTTTCTAACCTAAAAGTTGAAGGGGTTGAAGATAATGGATTTTGTGGGTGGGGGAAAAATAAAAGGACGTTGACAAGACGTTGAAAACAGATACTTTAGTCATTGATAGATGACCATAGTCAAGGGGGTATATTGTCAGTTTGAAAATGCAGGGGTATGTCTAATATTCACCAAATATTAGAGGAGAATGCCTAAATTATCAAAAATTTTTAAAAAAATTATATTTCTTCAAATCAGAGGATGCGTGAGTAATCTTAGGTGCAAGAGATTCATAAAGACCAACCTGCAAATGAACTTGAAAAAAGTGATGCAGAGATGAGAAGGAAGAGTAGAAGGATTTGCTTTAGAACCATGTTTTAGCTACTTTGAGCAATCTTGTTCTCTCTTCTCTATCAACAAATTGAGTAAAAGAAGCTCTCTTTCTATATTCCAAAGTACATTATCTTACAAATAGTGCACTCTCTATGGCTATATGCTTTATGGATATAAAGATTCAAAAAATTTAAAAAGGTGAGAGAGACCACTTTTTTGTTGTTGGGGGCACTAAGTCTATTACGTTAGTGGATTAATATAATTAATTAATTAAAGGCTATGAGTGTGGGCCATAGTAAAAATTACTAAACTGCCCTTGTTTTTTTTTTTTAAATTGTACATAATATTGCTTTACTTACAATTGACCAAAATTGACATTGTTCTTTGAAGAACCCAATGTAGACATTCTCAATATTTAGGGTCTTAATACCATAATAGACTAAAATAACCATCAAATTGTGTGCCTCCCTCCACTGTTTCATCCAATTTAAAATTTTCTTGAAAAATTTAAAACAAAAATGATGAATATAGCTTTGTTTGAAATTAAATTTAAATAAGGAACAAACTCTGTTTGAAAACAAAGAATGATAATATCATCTTTTCGTTGCATGAGAACACTTTGCAGATTATTTGGCTAACTTTGAAAGTTCTTGAATTATTCTAAATATTTGAATAATCATCAAAGGGTACTTATGTGATTTACGTTAGTAGCCTAATTTATATAAATTCTTTATTCTAATACAATCTTAAGTGAGGCGCCCAATAGATCGAAAGGAGAACTAATAAGCCAAGAAGGTGCCAACTTGTCAAGTTGGTAAAGTCTTTAAAGTGCTTAACACAATAGACCTTGGTTCGAAACCTTAACTTGGAAGGAAAACAAAGATGCCACGATGGTTCCAACTTGCCAAGTTTGTAAAGTTTTCAAGTGTCCGATACTGAAAGCCTTGTTCAAAACCAACCTTCATCATCAAAGTCTTATCCCAAAGATTTGGGTTGAAAATTTTTGTCGAAAATAACAAAATTGACAAATTTAGCTAATATATAAGAGATCCTTAATGATACTTTAGGCACTTTGATTATTTAGCAAGTAAAGATGCTAGAATTAAACCATCTGTTTTCTTATGGTTGAAGTTATTTCAAGAATGTACATATTTATTTTCTTACAATTTTATATTTAGATGGAGAACTATTGTAAAGGAAGATGGCTAAGTTGGTAATTTATTGGGATAGATCTCTTGAATAATGTTTTTTTTTTTTAATTATTATAATAAATTTATATTTTTATCAAAAAAATATTAATTATATATAGATTATATTTGCAATTTGACTACTTTACCTAAATATTGGAAGATAAAAAAGGGTCTTAAAAGAGAGTTAATTAGTTTGGTGAGCATAAAATAGGTTTGTGGATGGATAGTGCTTTGGATTACCCTTAAAGACAAAGACAATGAACCAAATACCACTGAAAGGAAAGGAAAGGAAACTGGTGGAGAGAATAAAGAGGAGCACTACTTAGCTTTAAAAGAACAAAAAATCTTAATTTTTTGCTCTCTTTAAGATAAAGTGAAGTTAAGAGTTAGAGACAGCTCCCCTAACTCAAGCAATCAATCCTATTGTAGTTGAGTGAGATCCTGTGCTCCAAGGAGTAAGATAAGAGACTCTAGATCTCTTCCTTTGCATACCACATGGTGTAATCATTTTGGTGGATCGTTGATCTTGAGCATTTCTCATCATTGTCTTCGAATTGTTCTATGGACTTGTTCCAAAAGCATTAAGGTCCATTCCATAAATATATCTAAGGAATAAAAGAGCGATCCATTTTGAAATGTCTTTCACATCCAAGTATCAAAACTCGATTACATCGATCCTCTTTATTTTTGAATGGCGGTTATATGTATGTTCAGATGATGATGATCAGCTATAAATTACCAATCTGATTGATCTTTCATTTTTAAGTCCAGCTAAAGCTGATCCAAAGTGTTCCACATGGAACAGAGAGAGACCTGGAGTAGCTTTGTTAATGTACTCCCTTAAATTTATGATTCATATTCTAATCTTTTATAGGGGCTCCTTTATCTGTGTTGGACCACTGTCAAAGTCTAATGATCATTAGCTTATTATTGTATAGTGTACTTGGAGTCAGTTTTGGGATTGAAACCAAGTCCTAGATGGAATCTAAGTAGGGGTTGCAATTTTATCATGACTTGAAAACGACATGAAATTAATGATTTTAGATCAAACCTAATTGGTTTTGGATCTAATAGTGTCAACTCATCTAACATAATTATTAAATGGGTTAAGTTTGAGTTAGTGGCGTCAACCCGTTTAATCAGTTTTCACATGTTTAGTTGTTTTGTAATTAATGTATAATTTTAAATATATCAACAATTATTTAAAAAAATTTTTAATTACTCATTTTTAATGATAAAACTTTATTTATATTTTGTGATACTTAATTTATGTTGACAGTTATTAATTTACAATTATGTGACTTTATTTTTGATAATGATATTTTTTTTAGTAGTGTAAATAGAATTATTTTGTGATACTTAATTTATGTTGACAGATATAAATTTATCAAACAGGTTATATATGATTCAAGTCAGGTATACCTATTTATAAATGGGTTGGGTTTGGGTTTAATTTTTTAATGCAATTATAAAATGGGTCGGGTTCGGGTTTAATTATTTAATGCAATTATTAAATTCATACCTTTACCTTAACATGACATGACCCATTGCCACTCCCAGATCTAATCTAATTTTCTAATTTTCTAATGTTGTGTTGTGTCGAGTGTGAGAACACATTTTGGGACTAGGGCTGTCAATGGATCAGGTATGGGTGGTCGGATCACTTTCAGATCAATTCAATAATCCAATCTGAAACTAATATGACAATTGTCAAATTGGGTTTTTATCAAATCTCAATATTAGGATCCAAATCTGATAACAATTGGATGAGTTCCGGATCCAAATCCCATAAAGATTAATGAATACTATTGTTATTTAATTGCTTTCACATTACTGTAATGATCATTCCCTAAACCAAAAGCATGATGCAAGGAAACTAGGGGCACATATAGCTGCTAATGGGCTGGGCTCCACTAATTGGACCAGATTGTTCCAGGCCCATTACCCTATTTATTTTATATTCCCTTGTTATAATTTTACAAAAGAAATTAGGCCAAATGTAGGGGTGCCTTTTATCCTGACTAATTTTTAAAGAGCCAGCCCGATCCATCTCAGCCATCAAGGCTAAGCCGCTAGGGTATGTATGATTTTCGTTACGCCCAATCATCTGGACTACGTACATGATCTGATCCATTGATATCTCTAAGCAAACATGATCTAGGCTTCGGTCTAGTAGGGCTGTCAATGGATCGGATCAGACCTGAAATCCAATCTGAGTCCTATAACTGTAGATCTGGATCAAGGATTTGGTTTTCGATAACGATCAAATTGTGTAAGAATTTGATTTGGTGATTTATCAGATTAGTTTAAGATCAACCATCTTTCGATTCGATAGGGATCCGAACCAATAATGTGTTTGAAATATATAAATGATGCTTATTTAAATATATGATGTATATTATATTTTATAGGGTTGGGATCCGTTGACTCATAAGAATGACTCATGAAAAAAACACATGATCCTAGCCCTTTAAACACAAAATCCAATGGTTGTTATTTGTGAGTATCTTGATAACACAAATCTCGGAGATACTTATCTCGAGGATAAATCTCAATCATTGGATTTTGCATATAAAGGGTAGGGATCTAGCAATTAGATCCAAACCTGATCCGTTGAAAATCCTACGCAGTGTATAACATGACACCAACCCTTTACCTGCAGAGCCTGGAATTGGGCCTGCATTCGAAGCCCAGTATTCCCATACAAGATTTTGGGCCGAATCATCTGGAATGAATTAAGATAAGGCCAATGGGTTCGACACAAAACCCAGCACACTCTTTCTACACCAAAAAAAAATCTGATCCATTATTTCAACTTTTGATTCTAGCATGTTTATGTCCATGGACTTTATTAACAGGCCTTTTATTGGATTTCTAGCCCATGATAAAACTTATTCAAATCCAATGGTTAGAAATCACCAATTTGGCTGATTTTTGGTGCTTAGATTTACCAATGGACAGATCTTACTAGTAGTGTCAATTTGTCTTGAAAGCTATTATTTTTGGGGAATAATTTTCCCCTAACCACTAAGCTCTCACTAAATTGTTAGGTGCCTTTAACACGCACCATATTATATGATGCATTTTATCCACCTTTATACAATACATCACATCTCACTAACACAAAATATTCAATTAAATGTAACTTGTGCTCTTCACACCCACCACCAATACTTAATTCTAATACAACAAACCACCCTTACCCCTGTTTTTTAATCCAATCAACTATTAAGTGGAAACAAGAACAAAATCACAATCAAAGGCTAGTTAACATTATCACCACAACTTTATTTAATTACAAACCCATTTAAAACTACCAACTCTCCACTACATAAAACCAACAAAGAAATACCAACCCATGGGTTGCCTAAGTGGTAAGGACGAGCACATGAAGTGTGGGTTAGGCGCACGTCACGGGTTCGATTCCTCCCTTGGGTTTTTCTCATGATTTAACTGGGGGACCATGGTGGTGGGTTGTTGTAGTAGTCCTCCCGAGATTAGTCGTGGTGCTCGCAAGCTAGCCCGGACACTCGGTTAGCACACAAAAAAAACCAACAAAGAAATCCCCTCCTACCCGTGTAAACCTTTTCACCGATGGCTGACCACAAACTTTCATCATCTCCAATTACACTAGTAAATTCGTTAACTAATTTTATCATACAATCAAATTGATTGTTAGGACTGGCAATGGGTTGGATAATATCCACTTACCTGAGTTATTTGGGTATGGATTCAAATTTTTTATTTTAATAAGAATTTGGGTAAATTTATCCACAATTATTTTTACCTGAATATTTTTGAGGTCAGATATGAATATGCGTTTTACCCAATCTGAATATCTGTTTATTCAAGTTTAATATAACAAATTCACAATAAAATATATGTATAATCCAAAATTATGATTTTTTCATCATCTTCGCAATGAGGTATATACATCTGACTTGAATATCCGCTTAAAATTTAGGTACAAGTCAGATATGAATATCCTTTAAAAAGGTGAATAAATAGTTGAATATGGATATCTTTAGCATAAGTGAATAAAAAATCAAATATGGATAATCAGATATAGAGTTGGATAAGAATATGGAAATAGCTTCACCCGACCCACACCCGACCCATTGCTAGCCGTACATATCGTACGTGATGGGAGTAACATGGATTAGATTGCATTAAACAAATGTGATTATTATTAGGAATGGTTGTGGGAATAGGGGGAGTGTGTGGGTAGTTTTTTAATATTTTTAGAAGAAGTTATGGGCAACTAATATTAGGAATCTTTGTATTTAAATTATCTAAATAATTAATTTGAAGAATTATCAAAGAAAGGTTGAGAAGTCCTTAATTGGATTTGAAAGATTGGCCATCTCAAATGGGTTTAAGAAGTCTGATTTGTCTCGAATCATATCTTTCTCTATCTCATTAATTTGAGGGATCATCTAGAGAAATATCGAGAAGTCCTTAGTTCGATTTGGAGATTGACCATCTCAAATATGTCTAAGAGGTCTAATTTGTCTCTAATTATATATTTCTTTGTCTCTTTCCTTTTTTCTTATATTATTTGTGATTTTTTTGGGCTAGGTACATGATACAAACCTAAACACTAGGACAGTTAATGAATCATACTAGACCAAAAAAATCCAAGTTAATAACATCGGATTTCGATCAAGGATACAAGTTTCCGATGAGAATCCAATTTGATAACCTATCCGATTGGCTTTGCATCAAGTATGTTTCTATGCCATATCAAATGTGGGAAAGTGTATAAATTTTCCAATCTGATTCTTATAGGCTTTGTCTCATATCAAACTCAATCGGGCCCATTGATGATGCCTTCTTCTTCTTCTTTTATGAGCGAGCGAGTTTAGTGGGTAAGGTGGATTTTCAATGCAAGTCGTGACATAAATGAAGAGTCATGATTTTCTGACTCGAAAATTTTCACTTGATCTATACTCGACTGACATGGCAAGGGCACATAACCATAGATCTTTTTCTTCGGGATACACAAGGAAACGATCAACAGTTTCGTGCCCATTGCCACATCAGCCGAGTACAAACCGAGTGAAAATTTTCGAGTAAAAAAATCATTAGCGATAGATAATACTCATGGACAACATAATTTCCTTATCCCTTTCTATCATGCAATAAGACCTAAACATAGAAAAGTATAATAACTTGATTTCATCATCTTTTCTCCCTCTTTGAGATAGCATGCTTTCATTATCTCTAATTACAAATATAATTTACCTAATTATCCCTTTCTATCATGCAATCAAACCCAAACATAGAAGAGTGTGATAACTTGATTTCATCATCTTTAATTTTCTCCCTCTTTTAGATAGTGGGCATGTCACTGAATTACTATACGGCCTAAAATTCACCCACTTTTTTCCCTCCTATTATTATTTCCTTCTCTTCTCATTTTTCCTCAAATTAGCAATATATCAAGTAACGGCAATTAAAATACACATCTAGGGATAAATCCTAGAGATATATGATAAATCCTTCGGATACATGTTTATCTCAATCATTGGATTTTGTATTTTAACGATCAAGATTTTGTGTCTTTTTTTTTTTTTTCTTGATTCATGGGATATATTAAGGTATGCAAGAGTTGTCCATGAAAATAGACTTTAAAATCCTGTTTGGAAACATCAAATTTTGGTGATTATGTCCAGGTCCATTTCTGTTCAAGGGTTGTTCCACACCACTAATTGTTGGTTGCACACCAAACTTAAAACATTTTTTTTTTGGGGGGGGGGGGGGGCGGTGTTTGTAGCCTCTATTTTAACCTACTAATTGCACTTACGGTTTAAAGCTTATTTTTTTTCATGCAGTTTTGTATTCTCCACTTCGCTTGTGGTAGAGAGCTTCTTTGTAGAAAATCTTTGCGACTCTCCTACCAAATTTTTTTCTTTATCATGTTTCTTTTATAAGTCATTCAACTTTTCAAGGGAATCAAAGTATTTCTTGCAAAATGGTTCTAACATGTACAACTTTGTAAATATGGTTCCCAAAATACTAACCATTTCTTGCAAAAATTACTGAACCTATGGGCATGGTTGAGGAAGAAAAAGGATTACAACATTTTTTTAAAAATTATTTTTGGAGTGTAATCATCCAAAATGGAGTGCAAAGGTTTTTTTTCTTTTTTTTTAAATTTAGGGAGTGCAATTAATAATGGTTGGTGTGCTACTAGTTGGTCCTATTTCTAAACTATTGGTTGATCATAAATTAGGTTTCTAAGCTGTATTTTAATGTAATCATGCAACAAAATTATTAAAGCTCTCTAGTTGGCTGTTTGGTTTTGTGACACTCACTCCACTTATTTTTTACATGATTTAATTGTGGAAAATTTTGGTTGTTTATATTAATAAATGATCATTTGATTTGGTCATGTTCAACAAAGGTCGATCATGCACCCACCTAATTAGTTAAGATATTTAAGTTGAAGATTTTAAAAGAGCGAGAGAAAGATTTAAAAGAATGTTGATAGAGAAATTGAAACCAGATATGAACTTACTCCAAGACTTGACTTTGGACAAAATAGAAGAGAGAACAAAATTCATTTAGCTGACCCCAACCCTTTCGGGATAAGGCGTTGGTAATTTACATGATATTCATCGGTTGTATTCTTTTCCATCATTGTTTGACTTTCTTATATGAGGATAACGATTGATAAATTAAATCAATACTAATAAAAACGTTAAACACTAGACTATGATCGAAACGAAAGAGTTTTTCTCCTTGCACTAATTTATCGAAGAAGATAAGATACAAATGGACAAATTGGGGCATGGAAATCAACAATAATGATAAAAAATTAATCTTCAATCATTTCCTTCTAAGTTACTAAATGTGTGTTTTTTTTTTAATCTAATCATATTTCAGATGTCTTCTTTAATAAATTATTGACTATTTTATAATTTTGATAGTTGAAATGTTATTAATTTTGACTATCATAAGGGCTATTGGATTTAATTTAATTGTAATACAAATCACCGTGAGGAACCACTAAACAAACGCCTAAAAGAGTATGTTTATCAATGGATCAAGTCCATATCGAACCAGGCTCGATGTGGGACCAATCCAATAATGATTAGATCCCATCCTCTAAGGATCGGATTTTATAGAATCTCAAAATTAGGATCCAAATCCAATCCAATCCAATAATAATTAAATAGGTCTAGATCTCAAAAATCTGATATGAGATACAGAACCTAAATAATTAAACAAAATATATGATATAAGTTACATATTATCTCTATTTCTCTTATTTTATTTAATTGAGCCCCTATCATGATTAAGGGCTAGTGGAGATGGTAAGGGTGACTAGGTGTGCTCCCCAGGTCACACCTTCGAGTCTTATGCCCCTCCACTTAAAATTGGCTATATTTATATGTTAAACATGTGTTAGGGTGGTTGGTATATGCGTAAGAATGACAATGGGTCGGATAATACCCATCTACCCGACTCATTAGACCTGAATAAATTGGATATGGATAAGATTTTTCTATCCAATTAAGAATTCGGGTAATATTATTTGATACCTATTTACCCAAAAGTTTTGTACAATCGGGTATGAATATAAGTCATATCCTACCTGATTACCTGACAATCAAAGATAATTTCATAATGTATATATGTAAATAATTAGTTTTTTATTATATAATTTTTTTTATTAAAGTAATAATAACAATAATAATAATAATAATAATCAGACGAGAGGGTAAAAATTTGGGTGACCCAAGAATCAGTTAAGAAATCAGGTATGGTCATTCACTTAAAACTTGGGATAAAAATTTGGATTTTAGTATTATCCTAAAATTCAGGTATGGGTATGTATGTTTTAATTCGGGTATGAATTCGGTAGAAGTCTCACCCGATCTGTTGCCAATCCTATACGTGAAGCCCACCAAAGCAAAAAAGAGAAAGAAAAGAATTGAGCCCTTATCAGGTTGGGATATGATAGATCCAAAATCGATCTGATAGGTTATTAAATCAGTTCTAAACAAAAACAAGACTTCCAATGGATTGGATTTTGGATCTGATCTGGACATTGACAACCCTACCCGAGAAAGAGAGAAAATAAAGGATAAATATTCAATTATGTGATGCAAAAGTTAATATTTTTTACACTAGATCCCCCACTTTCTTTATGAAAACACCTCCAATTATGCCAACTTCATCCTGACCCAATTAACCAAATCCACTTTGCTGCACCATCTTCTAATACTCTCTTACAATCATTTTATCTTTGATGGATGCTTTCCACTTAGATTTGAGTGGAACATTAGTAACCTTCACAATCATGTATTTTTCATTAATATTCTTAAAATGTAAATATTTTATAATCATTAGCAATATAAGTTTACTGGAGTTTGATCAAGACTACGACAAAAGGAGAATTATTAAGAAAAGGGGGAGAAGAGGAAGACAATAAAGTTGGAGAGGTAACATTGAAAAATGATAAAAGAAGAAAGATAATAACGTTATAGGTATTTTTGTAAAGATGAAGAAGAGAAAAAGTAAGAAAGGTAAAATATATCCTTGAGATACATTGTTTATGGGTAATAAAATCTTTTGAGAAAGAGAGTGAGACCCACCGTTCTGTTTTATTGTATAGATGGGACCGATTGATTGCAGCACTTGGTATTAATAGTATTGCATCACTCAGAAGGAAAAAAAAAAAAAAAATCTTCATTGCAGTTCATGTGTATGATTGCCCTAAAGAAATATTAAACTTATTTAGTTTTCTATTAATTCTTCTTACTCTTCAAACATGTCCCAAAAAAAAAAAATGCTAAAAGATTGTGATTAGAAAACTGACCTAATAATATTCTTGATCAATCAAAGCCACACTTACGTCTAACTAGGGGGACCGGATGGGTCAAGACTGGAACCAAGGCATATAGGACTCTCCCTTGAGCACATGCAACGCCCACACATCGCACCCACTAGATAAGTGAGGGAATGCCCTCGTGGGTGGCCCCAAGGAAATATTGCTCATACTGGGTATTGAACACAGAACCTATGGATTCTCACTGCTTATTTAATTTGATATTGTCAATGATTAATTTTCAAAAAATTTAAAATATTTAGAAGGATTAAGATAAAAATAAAAAAATAAAAAACAAAAATGACTAAATTTAGGTTGGTGTGCAATTGACAAGTTGTGATATCCCGAATTTTATGAATAACTTTTTAAAATTTTAAAATATTTACCAAAATACCATTGAACAATGATGGTAATATCCTTACATTTTTGAACCAAAAGCAATATAGAGTTGCTTTTTTGAGGAATTTTACAAAGAAAAAGACATAATTTTGAAGGCTTGTGAAACCTCCAATTTATCTTTAGGGCTTATTATAAATAGAACCAAAACCCTCTCTTTAATCCTCTCCAATTCATCAACAAACCTCACCAAAACCAATATCAAACCATGGAGAATTTCAGTCCTCAAACATGTCTAAAGAAGCAACAATGAGTTGTTCAGAAAGAGAGAATCCCATGGGTTCTTGAAGCTATCAGTCTCAAATTCAATATTACTTGCATTCAAGTAATTGGTGATCTCATTGAGAGACTGCAATCTGTGGTTCAATTCTCCAATCTGAGCCTTTAAAACTGAATTTTCTGATTCAAGATTCAAGTAATGTTGAGTGATGATGTTTAGGCTTGTAAGAATCTGGTTGTTCTCATTTCTTAGTTGAGACACATGAGCTGTTAGATCATCAAAGTGTTTCTGTTTCCTCGACCTCGATCGCTTGGCGGATTCTCGATTGGATAACATTCTTTTCTGTTTCTTTTGATCAATTATAAGCTTGAGATCCTCTTCAGAACCAACAGAACCTGAAGAAATCGCCATTGTATATTTATGGAGAAAGATCAAGAACCTCAACAACAACAAAAAAACTTTCTACTTGGATTGAAGACTAGGTCGCTAGGAGAAGATTAAAGACAAAGACCCATATATTAATTTTTAAAAATTCAACATCTAATTTTATTTTTTAAACACAGAATTAAGGAGAAAAAAATGGATATTTCAGCTTGGATTGGAGAGGAGGAGAAGATTAGACACAGGACCCAAAGATTAATTATTTGAAATTTAGTTGAGAGAATAGTAGAATTCTAGATAGAATTTTCTGGTTTTGAGATAGAATTCATGAAAAAACATAGAACCAGTAGAGAAAAACAACAGAGAAAGACTGAACAAGATGGGTCCTGAGCCCCTGTGTGTAGTTTTTCATAAAACCGGCAAGAAGGATTTCACATAGAATTAAGAGATAGGAAAGATTTTTTCTTTTTTCTTTTTGAGAGAGAGAGAGAGAGACGGGGTCAATGGAACAGAGTCAAAACCCAATTGAAATGAGGGGATGAGATAAGAATTTGAAACAAAAAGAGGATTTCTGCACTAACCCAAGGATCAAAAACACAAAAAAAGAAAAAAAAAAAAAACACCAAGATCTGACAAACGGGTTTTTCAAATTATAATCTGAAAACAAGAACTAATGTTCAAATCAGAAATTCTACACCATAGCAAGAATCGAAGAAATCAGAAAGAGAGGAGAATAGCCCAAACTCCTAATAAAAAGTCTCTAGAATCTCAGATCTATCAATCAAAAGAGTGAAAGAAGAGGTAAGTAAAATCTCAAGATCTAAAGGGAATAGAAGAGATGAAGAAGAGGGTCTTAGACTTAGCAGAGGTTGGGTTTTATAGAACCAAAGAAAATGTGCGCGCGTGCGCGTGTGTGTCTGTGAGAGAGAGAGGGCATTGGAATATCCGAATATCCACCGTAGAGGTGACGCTATGGCATGGTTTTAAAACTTGGTTACGGTCTCGTCTCGTCCAGGCCCGATATTAAGTCTTATCGGATGAGTTTTTCGATACATTTGAGATTTCTCATTCAAAAAATTGAATGTGAGTCCTAAATCTCGATCAAAAGAGTGACTTTGTGAGTTGGTCTCATTTAGCTTTGATACCGAGTTAACTCGGGTGATACGTCTCAATCTCAGACAAGTTTTAAAACCATCCTCCATGGTGTATTCATTTCTTGGGAAACAATCACTCAATTATTTTTAGTAACCCATCATTATTATAAAGTTAAGGCTTAATCTCCATATTCAATATAGATTCCTGAATAAATTGGTTTTTCAATTATTCACTTTGTTTTCGTAGCCCCAACTTTCCCCTTCGGGCAGGTTATACAGCCACTCTAAAACCTGATTTATGTTATCGGGTAAATAAAAAAAATCCGAATCTTCTTATCTCAAAAAGTTGTTTCTTATTTGAAATGAAAAGATTCACATAATGAACTTCATCTCCAGAGGCCCAATTAGAACAAATGACTCTAATACTTCAAATGATTTTAGGGAGCACAAAAGTGACATGTATTCATTTGGCATCTTCACAAGATCATTCTCAATTTTAATAAGATGCAAATAGGGTGCAATCTGACATGCGCTGTACTTTTAATACATTATCTTTATAGAAAAAATTATTTATGTTACTTGGAAGACTCCTTGTATATCATTTTTCAGACCATCTAGATTGTATGAGTAAGATTTGAAATGTAAGTGTAGAAGGAAAAGTTAGTAAAAATGCGTGAAGTGTGAAGCATTCCGAGAACTGCCTGTAGGTGGGTGTTAACTTAGATTAATCAATATTTATATGTTTCGATACAAAAATAAGAAATCCAAAATAAATCAAAACTACCCTCAAAATCCTCTTTGCCCTCAACAATGTTAGAAATCAAAAGATATTCCATATAAATCTCTTGTCATTTTCCATTCTACCCTCAAAAGTACTTCACAAACTTTATAACATAATTTCTTTTTTGCCTTAAACTTATTTCAAAACCCCTCCAAACAGAAGAAGAACTAAAGAAATTTAAGCATCCGAGGTGTGGGTTAGAATAGGTTTTCTTCAAGTACTTTTGCATTCCCATATCCCTCCTCCACTCTATTTGTTTTATTTTTTATATAAATTTAGGATGTGATGAAATACTCTCCCTCACCACCGATAAGTTGAACTTCAACTTGTGCATGGAATATGCAAAGTCGTTTGATCCAAAGGGTGAGGGTTGAATCTCTTCCTACCCTTTTCATTCTACCATGCATTATGTACACACATTCCACACACACTTACCATTCATGACAGTGATGATAGAAGATTTTCCCTTTTATAGGGTGAACCACTAATGTCTATGCATTCTTTCTTGAGGCCATGTCACTAAATGAGTTCCACCAATGGAATGTCCTTAAAAATTTAGGCCAGCTTCACACTACCCTCATGCATACATTCTCATGGTGTATCAATGCTAGGGATGGTCTTCTCTATAGGATGAATCCCTTATCTCTGACACTAACATCAACACTCCTTCATAAGCCGAGGACATGGCTTCATACACGTGCACACATTCACACTGAACATGCATTTCATCTTCATCTTTATGTTCTTTCTTCCAAATATTTTTAAAATTGTCAATTTAACAAAATAATCACCTTGGGGTGGAATGAATGGGGTGCTTAACACCTTCCAAACTCTCTAACTTCTTACCTAGACTTTAGGTAAATTATGCCTTATTCATACAAAAGTCATTACAATGTCACACCATTTAAAAAAAAAATGATAACTACTCAAAATATATATATATATACGGTAACAAGATTTTTCTTAGTAAAAAATCATGTTGTTACAACATAATTACAATGTGTTTAGTAAAGATATAACTTGTTGATTTATTTTTTCAAAAATTAAAATTATCTTTTTTACCAGTATTATATTTTTAAGAGAGAGAGCTCATTTTAATCTCCAAGACATGGTTTGTATGGAAAACTTATAGAACTTTATATAATATTTATTAATTTAAAATGTAGGAAAACATTTCTACAATATAAAAATAATTTGTTTCAAATACCTACGAGTACACTTTAGATAGAATCTAATGATTTCAATTTAAATTAGTTTGATTCCTTTTAGACTCGACTCTAATTGAGTATAGAAGAAAGGGATCCAAAACCAGGTTTTTTTTTTTCTTGGGAGGGGTGGGAGGGGGATAAAAATTTGATGACGAGGCCATATATGACATTTTTTTTAAATTATTTTTCACAAAAACTCATCGTTTGAAGACATGTATAAATTACAAAGAATTAAAATGATTTATAATTTTTATATTACAAATTATTATTGGCTTGAGATCACTAGACTCATGAAAAGTGAGTAATGATATTGTTAAGAACTCATATGTTCACACAAAATCCCGATAATAAATATGTGAGATCTAACCATTAGGATAAAAGATATATCCCAATAATAATTTATGATTCTCTAAGATAATTTTCTACCCCTAGATCTCATGTGTCACAACCAGATTGTCTACCAACATATGAGTTCGCTTTTTACAAGTTTATCGATCCCACCCCATTATTATTATAACAATTGTTGTTGTTGGTGTTGTTGTAAGTATACCGAACAGATATGAATCTCAACGGATTCTAAATTTGGATAATGAACACGAATCGGATTCTAGAATCTAAACGAAGTAGGGATTGGAAAGTAGTTTTGGCATCCAGCTGGCGATGATAAATACACTGGGAGTTAGATTACAACTCAACTCCGGAGAGTATATAACTCCCAGAACGTTGACCGTCAAGTAGACTAAAGTATAACTGTTTTTATATATATATAGACAAACTTATGAAGTAAGTAAACCCCTCAAATTTGAGTTGTACCACGTGACGACTTAGAAAAGAAAACGTGGGAAAGAAGTTTCCTAGAAGGAGGGTAATTTCGTCACTAGTTGTTAGTCCATGCTGGTTATTGGTCACAACGACTACAAGGAGAAAATAATTAGGGTTTTCTGGCGATATTTTTAGGGTTTTTTTCTTCTTCTTGATGTGGTTTTGAAGTCTTCAACGAGCTTTAACTGTTCAATCGATCAATTTCTCTGGTAATTATTTCTTCAATCTTGTGTTTAATGATTTTTTAATTTAATTTCATGTATAATTTCGAGGAAATTGGAAGCTCGATGTATGTAAAGAGGGAATTCTTAGTCGTTCGTGAATTACTTGAATTCTCGTTTTGGTTCTTTAATTATCACTGTTAATAGTTAGATTAATGTTCAATCATGTTGGTTTATCTGGTTGTAATCCAAATTTGCGTTGATTACTTGTTTCTCTTTGAATTTTAAAGAATTTGATGCGGAAAAAAGTAAGATTTTATTGCCTAGATGAATGTCAGGTATCCTAACTGGACTAGACGCCCTTAGAGCTGTTAATTTTTTTTGTGAAAGATTACTGATAGCTTGTGTAATTAGTTTTTACGGTGATAATTGCCACCCTTTGATAAAAGTTTGGGCGGTTCTTGACTAAATGTGTTTTATATCGGCATTTGAGCTCTAAGAATTATTAAGATAAGGCCATAATCAACAAAAACATGATTTTTCTGGTTTTATCGTTTTTAGTGCAGTTAATCTTGTAAGTTATTAATGGTGTATACATTATTAACTTCTATTACAATTTGGGATTGATGAAGATAATTAGGGTTTTTCTATTATTAAAATGAGTAGTTGAAGATCCTAAAAGAGCTAGAGGAAGACCCAATAGAAAGTGGAGGAAGATTGTGAAAGTAGATATGAAGCCATTCTCAATGATCCAAAACTTGACTTTGGGCATAGTGGAACGGGGGAATAGGATTCATTTAGCTGAATCGCTGGGATAAGGCTTTATAAGTACTACTCACATAATGGATTTCAATTCCAATTATATGGGATTTTACTTCTGTTTTTATTTCCTTAAGTATGCTAATTATTGTATTGTAGTGAATCTTGTGACATATTTAAAAGCACACTTATAAGTATCCCGGTCAAAGGATCTTTTGTAGCATAACCACATGTTATTTCATACTAAGTTCTTGTCTAGTTGCTAAGAATGAAACCTGAAAAAAATATTTTGTTCATTAAAAACCTTTTGCCTTTTTTTCATTTAGAATTCTGCAGTGTTTTGTGTCAACTTCGAAATTATCTAAATAAATTTTCTGGGAAAAAAAAAACAACCAAAATAAAAACTGCTGTTTGGGTGATGTTGCTGGTTTAAACCTTCTCCAGATTATTTTTTTCTGGGTGTAACCATATGACCTCCACCTTTGTAGTTTCCCCTTTACACTACATTGCCCTCCCCAAGCTTGGATAAATGAGGAGGGTTGTGTCAGGTTGGCAGTCGGTGTAAAAATCCGCCACCCCATAACATGAATCTTGATGAAACCTTCCATTTCATCCATGCTAGGGTATGCCCCGAAAGTGAACAAAATTCGTTTAGCTGACCCTAAACTTTGGGATAAGGCTTTGTTGTTGTTTTTCTCAGATGTAAATATAAGGAGCTTTAATGTTAAAAACATTTTGTGGTTATAGTTAAGTAGTGAATAGTGATAACTCTATATTCTTAATCATGGTAGTCACTCCTTTATTTTATGTTCGTAAGAAAATATTTTTAGTAGTTAAATTTTCCATTTCTCCTTTCTTTTCGAGTATATGCAATACATGGGGTTTTTCATTTCTTAGAACTCAAATGGGTTTATCTAGAGATTGGGTATTTATCCAAACAGGAGAAATCTTCATTGCTATATTGGGAAACCATTGAAAGCTTTGGAGAACCTTAAAATTTTCCTATAATTCATTGACAATGTTTCTGATACCTAACAGATCTTATCTATGTGCTTAGTCATGAAAGTGTTGGGTCTAACATAATAATTCTTTGATTACTAGCTCAAATGGAGTATAGTTGATTTTAGCTACCAATGATTGTTCTGTTTTTCTTTTTTCGTATTTTTATCTTTTGGGAGCTGACCTTCTGGTTTAATTTCTTTCTCTAAGATGAATACATAGCAACATCTCTGTACCTCATTATACTTGTCTACTTCTATGCAGGAATTTTGTCGGTGGTCTCACAGTAGATTCTCAATTGGAAAAGCAAATTCAAAAGTTCTGTATTTTCTTCTATTCCAATAAAAGAGACAGCCTCCATGGCTGTACGGCTTCAGTGCTGTACATCTAAGTGGTACTTTACTAAAAGAGAATTAGAAGAACTTTCTCTGTCGGGAAAGGATGGTATTGACTTTAAGAAAGAGGCACAACTACGGAAGTTATACTGTTCATTTCTTCAGGACCTGGGCAGGAAGCTTAAAGTGTAAGCCTTTTCCTAACAAGTTATTACGTTAGTTTTAGAGAGCTTCTATTGGCACCCCAACTTTTACTTATTACTCTCCAATTTCTTAAATTATTTATCACACCTTAATTAAAGATTAAAACACGCCATTCAAACATTAAAAAAGTTTGGTTCAAGTTATTACTTTACAAAGCATTATAACACATTCACACAACTTCAACAGTTGTTTACCAAGTTTCTAGTGGCACCCCAATTTTTCCTTTATTCTCAGCCATTGACGTATTCTTTTTTTATTTTAATCGGGGTTGTAATAAGTAAAAGTTGTGGTGCCAATAGCAGCTCTCTAGTTTTATTTGGATTGTAGAAAGAGAGATTTATACTAGTTCAAATAATTTCATCTTTCTTGTGATAATCTCCTACATGCTTTGCTTGAGTCTGCGCCATTAAAAAAAAAAACATTCTGTCCTTAACTCTAGTGAGCCATATTCTTGTTGCATCGAATTCTCCCGTCTAGTGAAAAACACACTTGTTGCATCTAGTTTCTATTGCAGAAGTTGTCACAAGTGATTAATAATATACTTTCCGTTCATCTTCTTCAAGAAGTGATTACTACAGTGATATGAATCTGTTTTTAATTCATAGGACTGTTTTCATCAAGTTGTAAATCACTGAGATGCATTTCAACTTAAGTCTTCTACCTATTTCCGATACTTATTCTAAATATGCTCCTTGCTAATGTTCGACTGCCTTCTAGCTGTATAAAATGTCATACTCATTTGAAGATCCCTTTTTAAATATTTAATATTATATGTACCTTTGGGACTCTGACATAGAATGCATCTAGCCATGTCTTTCTTATCATGTTTGCTATGTGGCATAAAATTTCCGTATTCATTTCACGCTTCATCTAATTTCTTAGCAACTTAGATCTTTCATACAATCATGCAATAGACATGCTGATAAATGATTGCTTTTATTGCAGACCCCAATTAACAATAGCGACTGCAATGATGTTATGCCATCGGTTTTATCTGCGTCAGTCTCATGCAAAGAATGACTGGCAGGTATGTGTTATATACTATTATGAACTTACACTCTCTCTCATGGTTTGGGAGATTAGAATATCTACACTACACTATAGGTTCGCTAGTTGCCCTTAATGCTAGTTTATTTGGCATTTGGAAGGAAGGCTCCAAATCTACAAACATCAACAATAACAGCAAAGCCTTATCCCAAATATCTGGGGTTGGCTAAATAGATTCTATTCCTCCATTCCACATCCTCAAAAGTTTAAATTCAGAAAAAGTTTATTGCATTCAAACTTTTGAGGTTGTGAGAAACTTTTTTTTTTAAAGTTTTGGAATCTATAAGAGTTCGAATCTAACAAACTTCTTGTACACCGCATCGTACATTAGAAACTCAGTGTACAGTAAGTACTTGTAATCTGTCTTCCTTCGATTATTGACTTTATTTTCTTCATCCCAAGATCTACGAGAATTTAAAATGGGAAAAGAATAAAAAGGCCTTCTAAAAATGCCATTAATTCACTTACCATAAGGCATTGTATCATTGTTTCAATAACAAACCCATCATGACATAAAATCCAGAACTTGAAAATGTTCTTTGAGACTAGATTGGTTATTTGTTTTTGTTTTTTTCACGTGGTGAGTTTAGTACTTTTAGAATTTTAGATCTAAACACCGCTCATTCTGCAGACGATTGCGCCAGTAAGCATGTTTCTAGCTTGCAAGGCTGAAGAAACACCCCGCTTGCTGAGGGATGTTGTTGTTGTGGCTTATGAAACAATTTATATAAGTGATCCTACCACTGCTCAAAGAATCAAGCACAAGGTATGGGAAATACGATGGCTTTTTAATATGGGTGGTCGCATTCCTAATGTCTTTCGAAAAATGATTTTTATTTTTATTTTCTAGTTAAGTGTAAGGTTGTATTAATAAAAGGAGGTTGCAAAAGAGAAAACCAAAGGAGGAGGCTGAGATATAGCTCCCAACCAAAAAGACAAAGAACACCAGCAATGGCACTACATATTACACATAGAATCCCATCTAAACACAAAATCGTCAAATGAAACGCCCAAGAAGTCCTTGCTCAACTTTGACCAAAGGTAGATGAAGCCCATAATTTCCATAAAAACACCTTTGAGGACTCCTTTCTTTACCCTGGAACATCCTGTTATTTCTTCTTTCCGAAGTCCCCAAGCAATGGCCGGGGGAAGAATAGCCCGTAGGTGCCTTTTCCGGAAGGTAAATAAATTATAAGTTCACCCTTCTAAAAGTGAGAAGAACTTTTGAGGTAAAACCCAAATTATTTCAAATTGAGAAAAAAGGAGTGACCAGATTTCCCGAGAAAAGGAGCAGTGAATTAAGGTGTGATCAACAGATTCCTCATCACTCTTGTATAAGGGGCAGAAATTTATGCCTGCTTTTCATGTATAGGTTGTTTATGAGAAGCAGAAAGAACTACTCTTAATTGGGGAGAGGCTTTTACTGGCAACAATTGGGTTTGATCTCAATATCTCGCATCCCTACAAGCCACTTGTTGCAGCTTTAAAGAGATTGAACGTTTCCCATAAAGACCTTGCAAAGGTGGCATGGAATTTTGTGAATGATTGGTAAAACAGTCTTTTACTTGGTCATTGAATTTCTTGTTCATGTCCTTTCTTTGTTTATCTTTTTGAAGATATAAATTGTGTGTGTGTGTGTGTGACATGTAGGATCCGGTCCACGCTGTGCTTGCAGTACAAACCTCATTTCATTGCAGCTGGTTCCCTGTTTCTTGCGGCTAAATTTCTCCAAGTGAAGCTCCCTTCAGAGAGGGGAAAGGTTTGGTGGATGGAGTTCGATGTTTCACCTCAACAATTAGAAGGTTGGTTCTACATATCCTTCCTATTCATGTTTTTTTTTCTAGAGCTTCTATTGCCACACCAACTTTTACTAAAGGCACCCCAAGTTGATCCTAACTATCAAATCTATTGCATTGTTTTGTCTTTTGAGGATTTGAAAGATCTATTGTCATCGGAAAATGAATCCTCGTTTTGTTGCACCTAGGAAAATTAAAGAGTGTTGGTTTTTAGGATTGGGGGTGGGGATAATAATGTTTTCACAAAAAAAAAAAATTCTTGAATTTTACTTATTTCAGTTGGTGGTGTTCATGGGTTTCTTTCTCATTTGTTTTCCCATATTATTTCATCAGAGGTTATCCAGCAAATGCTCAAGTTATTGGAGCATAACAGAGGACCAGCAATACCCTCCATGCACATGAAGGCAAAACAAGCAACAGTTGCAGTCAAAAAGCCGCCTTCCACTGTTCCTCAAACAAATATTTTAGGTGGATCCATCACCACTAAAGAATCAAAGCATGGGGTTGATAGAGACATCAACAGCCAGAATCAGCCACCCTCTGAAGACACTTGTGTTACTAGACTATCTCAGACGAGTGATTGTGGAAGCTCACATAGCATTGTTGAAGATGGAGATGATAGGGCCGATGTGGGCGAGGTTCAAGCAAAGATAGTAAAATCCATTAAGATGGAAAGTTGTAAGATTGTTTGTGTTGCAGGGGGGTTTAGTAAGATCGACAAGGATCGCATTAAAGAGGCATTGAAGAGGAGGAGGAGATCGGATGGAGTTTTGAATAAGGAGGTAGAAGTAACAGCCGTGGATGATGATTCATGGATAGTGAGAGAACTGGAAAATGGAATAGAACAGGAGTATGGCTCTGAGACGAAGAAACAGAGGTGTTTGTCAGGATTTTGAATTTGAACTTGGGGAGTTACAAACAGCTACTTATTTGAATTTGAATTTGGGTGGTTCTGTTGGAGTGACCTGTGGCCGAAAATCTTGTCGAGGCAGGGAATAAGAACTTCATCAGAATTTTGTTGAATATGGGAGATTAGAACTCAAGCAGATTCTTTACACACACACGGTAACACGATTTTTCTTGTATTTAGGGTCAGATAGTCGTGTAGTTAACTCGTATTTAGTCAAAATTGTTAGATGATGTTTGCATTTATTTGTTACTTCTGATTTCTGAATGCTATTTATCAAAATAAAAGAAAAAAATTACAGAACTGAATGTTCCTTCTAACTGTTGGATTATCATTGGGTTTATGTAATAGTGTGAATTTCTTTGCTATACTTTGATTATTTCTAATCTCAAAGGACGCTTGAGCCTCTCCATCAAACATAATGATGAATTTTGAGGAAAAAACGCTTACTTCCAAAAGATCAGCAATTGTTTCTCAAGGATCAGTACAGGTTTTATAGATAATCTATTTTCTTCAAAATCATGAGTATCGACTCATCTTGGCTGTTCATTTGATTTAAGAGGGTAGTGTCTTCTTCTCACTAACCTTTATGAGCACTAATGCTACGCATATTTGGAGGGATACAGTTGGGATAGGAGTAAAAACACAAAGGCTGGTTTCCTAGAGATCAGTATCTAGTTATTAAGATTAAGAATCCATTAGTTGGGGAATCTCTAAAATTATAGTCTAATGTCAACCGTACGTCGTTTACAACTGGTAAGTTTTGCTTTTAAAAGGAAGGCAGCGTTAATGTTATGTTACTTAGGCCCACTTATCCAATTAAATATATACAATACTTTCTAGTACTTTATCATCGAAGTGGCTGTAGTTTAGTGGTTAGAATTCCACGTTGTGGCCGTGGAGACCTGGGCTCGAATCCCAGCAGCCACAGTTCATGCATTTTTACTCCGTTCATTTCCCTCCATAAACTTTTGGAAAACTAAGGGCTTCTCTGCCCTTTTTTGTCAAGATGATCTCTCTGGTGAGGTGTAAAAATCACCTCATTCCACAACTTCTAACCTGAACAAAAGTGATTTATAAAAAATGAACGGTTCAGAATTTTTCAAGTTGTAAACATAGGGTTAAAAGTTTGGGAATGAGCTGATTTTATAAGACAACACGTTAGCTTTTATGTGTATACAGAACGTGATCCTATATATATATATGGGTCAAGTTCAAGGGCCATATGAGAAAACATATGTAAAAACTTTTGTTTTTAATAAAATTTTAAAATATGGGTTAGAAATTTTGGATTGAGCTGATTTTTTGTGAGGATGATCTCTATGATGGGAAGATCACCCAAAAAAAAAAATCAGCCCAATCTGAAACTTCTAACCTCATTAAAAGTGATTTAGAATGTGGACCGTCGATTTTTTACCAATTTTTATCACTAATTTGTAAATCACTTTTGATGGATTTAGAAGTTTCTGATTGAGCTGATTTTTTGTGAGGATGATCTTTTCATCATAATGACCATCCTTGCAAAAAATTAACTCAATCCAAAACCTCTAACTCTTATTTTGAAAAACGAAAGTTTTTTCATATGTTTTCTCATATGGCCCTTGAACCGCCCCATATATATATATATATATAAAAAGAGAGAGAGAGAGATAGACTTTTGCATCTAAGATCGTAAAAATATAGGAAATTTTATCAACACGCCATAGAACTTTAAGGACCCTCCAATTTTTAGTGACACTTCTAAAAATCCAAAAATTATTGTGGGCACTCCATGTCAAAGGGCACCCCTCTCATCTCTAACAATTGCGATGACTTATGCAAATAGGTGAAGAAGAAGGGGGGAGGAGGAGGAAAAGAAACAAAAATAAAGAGTTAGAGAGATCAAAGGAGAGGGAAGAGGAGGAGGAAGAGAGGAAGAAAAAAAATAGAGGGAGATAAAGAAAAGGAGGAGGAGGAGGTGTCGGCATGTTAAATCACTGAGAAGACAAAGAGAAAAAGAAGGAAGTGTCGATTTTAGATCTATATATATATATATAGACAGACTTCTGCATCTAAGATAATAAAAGTATAATTACGTTAGAAATTACATTACAATTTTTTATTACAATTATTATATATAACAGATTTCCCTATACTTTTTGAGGGAGACGGTTCGAGGGACATCTCACAAACCAGCTGAGTAACCCATGTGTGGGCGTCGTTGGATCTGGGGGAATCAATGGCCTGGATTACCTATTCGAGTCAATTGTGAGACAGTTGGGACGAAACGAAATATTTGAGGTATTTCCAAAGACCTCCTTCTTCTTTATTTTTTCTTTTTTAAACTTAAATAAAATCTCATTATCTCTCACTATAATCCAACAAAACTGCTGAGACGAAACAAAATATGGGGTAAGGCATAGACGATGAAAATGACGATGTTGATTATGTTCTTCCTTTCTAGAACTCAGTTCCTACTCAAAATGAAACAAAATCCATAAAGATATTTTCTTCTCCCTTATTTTTCTCTTACCCACTTTGAGCTTATCCATTCAAGCCTAATGATCCATTCAGATTCTTCAATCCCTGTATGGAATCCTAATATTTTTATCCCTTATAAAGCAAGGAAATTTAAATATTAAAAAAACAGTCGAAATTTGTTTTTAGGGAAAATTATTCTAAGTCTCAAAACATGGCCTAAACCCAGTTTTTACTCAAATCTCATTTTCAAAATTGGGCAGCAAGTGATCTGAACCAGGTACAAGACTCTCTTGAGTTCTCACTCTTTCTCTCTCTCGATTGATAGCTTCACTCTCATTATTCTTCTTCTGGTTTCCATCAATTTTGAGAGAGCCAACTCTCGGCGACGGTCATCTGAATCAATGGATTTCATCATACGTCGACCTTCGTGATTGAAAAGGATGGGCTTCACTCTTTGTTTTCAGCAATGAGTGAGAGAAGAGAGTCCTCAGCCAACCATTTAAAAAAAAAAAAGCTAAAATTGCAGAAAAACAATGGTGGGCGGTGAATGGAGGAAGTTTTCTGCAAATAAATCAATTCTTTTAAAAGATTTGAGGGAGTTTTTTGAAAATACATTTCTTTTAATAACAAAACACGTTTTCCAACTGGCCGCATGTTTTATTTTAAAACAAAATCCAAGCCGTCTAATGTCGTAAATCCAACGACGCCTACACATGGGTTTCTCAGCTGGTTTGTGAGACGTCCCTCGAACCGTCCCCCTTTTTGAGATGTAACTAGTTTTTATAATCCCACATTCTTGACCCCTACAAATGTTTTCCTCTATATAATTGGGTAAGTCTCGAGAAAGTTTTTCAATATACAACAGGGTCTTCAAGTTAGATTTTATTTATGTGTTTTTTTTTTTTAAAGTAAGTTAATCTTTTATTTTTGGGTCTTGTCAACATGTGCCCTAAGGGCACATCCTAAAGTGTAATAAATACACTTTGAAAATTGAAAATTGAAATTTAAGAACCTTTTGATAAAAAAATAATTTTTAAGGACACTTTGGATTATGTATTATGCAGGTATTTTCTTTATTATATATTATTTTAAGAGGAGATGTTATTGAAATTTCGATAGAATTATAAAATTTATAAATTTATTAAATTAAAAATAATTATTTTTATAATTTTTTAAATATAAATTATATATATATATATATATATATATTAAAATTATATATATATTTAAGGTATTCTGATCATTTTTTGTGCATTCTAGGTGCATTATCAACATTAAGGATATTTTGATCATTTTATAATAATTTAATAATAAAAAATTATCAAACAAACATCAATTTTTGACATATATGATTCTGTAACAATCAAACTTCTTCTAGATATGATTTTTCAAACTCTGAACTTTTCAAGTTAGAGGTTGACTTCTGTAAAGAATAAACCCTTAATCTCTTATTTTGGGATCTTGTCATCATGTGCCCTACCGACACACTTAAAGTGCAATAAATACACTTGGGAAATTGAAATTTAAAGACATTTTGATATAATAAAAAAAAATTAAGGGTATTTTCGATACAAAATCCAATTAAAAAAAAAATGTAATTACTGTACTTTTACGTGTGACGTAAGGGCACACGTTATCAAAATCCCTTATGCTTTTTTTCTTCTTAATTCCTTTTTTTTTTTTTTTTTTTTTTGAGTCATCCGATCCCATCATGATTTGGGAAAACGATAATGCGTTAATATGTGCAATGAAATCGATGTGACACCACATAATAAGTAATGTAGCGGTCTTATGAACGTGTGTCCTAAGGGGACACGTTAAAGTGCAATTAATATATTTAAGAACTCGATTTTTGTATCGAAAATACCCTCAAGATTCTTTTTTATACCAAAAATACCCTCAAGATGCCGCTTTCTCTTGTATTTATTCCACTTCAACGTGTCACCTCAGGGAAAACGTTAACAAAACCCATTAGGCATATTATTAAAAAAATTAGGAATTACCTACCAATACAGCAACATTTATGTTGGAAGCCTTGAAGCCAACATAAACATAGTTAAGTGATATAATATATAAAAGGAAAGTGCTGGAATGACACACGGTATTTAGTGCGATTCTCACAAGTCTGACGTGGGATGGGCACATAATCATAGGTGTATTTTCTTGCGATACGAGTAAAAATCATTTACGATTATATATGCATCTCCACGTCAGAATTGTGTGAATCATAGTAAATCCTGTGTCACCCTAGCACGACTTTATATAAAAACTTCAAAGCATCATATTTTTAGGCCCAATGCAATCTTATTGTCCATGAACTTTTGATCTTCTTTTGAGAATTTTTTTTTTCAGAGCTTCTTTCAAGAGCTTGTCACGATTACTTAATTTAATATTTTATGTGTGGAATGGAAGAATGTGATTCATTTAAAGATCTCATAATTTTGGGATGATTTTAATTTGTTATATGATTGTGTAGGATATTTTTCGAAAAATCAAATTTTGACAATTTCAAAGAAATTTAGTCAAATGTCCGAATTATAAGACAACATAATCTAAATAATCGAACGTTTGAAATAACAGAGAGGGAGAAGAAAGGCCAAATTTACCTTTAATCAAGTTTCGAGGAAATATACTTGAAGTACAGGAGTTATGAATCCCATAAGATAAGGAGTATAAATATCTCTGCAGAAATAAAAGCAAATCCCTAAATGAGTGTAATCGTATAAACGGAAATCAAGAAGAAAATCTATGAAGGTCTAAGAGAGGAAACCTCTATAAATGGAGAAAGGCAAGGCACTGAAAGGTGTGTAATTTCTCTATGAAAATACCCTAATTTACTTCTTATACTAAAAATCATGACTTGGACATCGGAGTAGTGTTGTTGAAGGTACACCCAGAAGTACAAGAAGGCAAAAGTTCTTTTATCAATGAGAATCATGAGATAGTGCAAGTTTTTGCATCTACAATGATCATAGTCACAAAGTTAGAGTACGGGTTTAAATCAATAAAAAAAAATTTCAAAAAAAATATTAAAAATTATGAAATATATATAATGAAAATTCATAAAATCAAATTATTATCATCAAATCTCATATTTTTACATTTTTTAATCACCAAATTCTACTATGTATCAAATCCCACATTGAAAAAACAAATAAAGTGTGTGTATATATATATATATATATATATATATGGGTCATGTTCACCACCCTACGCTTTACCAAATGTGTTTTGTCCTACATGGGTTAGAAGTTTTGAAATAGGCTGATTTTTGGTGAGGATGATCTCTATGTGAGGAGATCATCCTTACCAAAAATCAGCCCATTCCAAAACTTCTAACCCCATAAAAAATGATTTACAAAAAATGGACGGTCCATGATTTTTCAACTTGCAAACATGGGGCTAGAAAATTCGGAATGGGCTGATTTTTGGTGAGGAGGATCTTCTAATCATAAAGATCATCCTCACAAAAAATCAACCCATTTTAAAACTTCTAACCCATGTAGGACAAAACACGTTTGGTAAAACGTAGGGTAAAGTGTAGGGTGTCGAACATTTCCATATATATATATATTCATGTCACAGGAATAAAGCGGCATTTTTTATCACAAAGGAAAAAAAGTTGTATTTTTTAATCGGCTTGATCAAAGGAAATGTAACGACACATTTTTTTTCTTCTTCAAAAAATTACCATTTTTTGTTACTATGTTTATGATGCGGTGTCTGAATCCGTAGGCCCAACTAGCAGAGACAATTAACCTCGTAGAGCACCATATCTTGTCAAAATCTCTCGGATACATGCAATACCCCACAAACCACACATGTCAGATAAATCGGGATAAATACTTGTGGGTGCTCAATGAGGGATTTTGGACTTAAGACCTCTCCTTTTGTGGAGGGAGGCCATAGCCAAGATAAAATATTGATTATGATGATTAGTTAAGATTACAAATCCTATTTTTCTATTCAATTCTATCATGCTATATGGACTTGTGAAAAATTACTCATATAAAAAACATAGAATCGCAAACCTTAAAGCATGAAATCCAATTGTTATGATATATCTTAAAGACACGTGACAAATCATTGAGATATGCATTTGTCTCAATCAGATTTAGCATTTTAACAGTTAGGATTGTGTATTTTATGAGAGAGAGAGAGATCTTTTGCAAGGATGAATAGATATTGTTGACTTAAATTCACATTACTTAATATTTTAAATTAGTAAATACTCTTACAAAAATAATTATAATCGATCGAATTTCACATTTTTACTATCTTTCAACTTGCAAAATATTGTATTGTTGAATTAATTCACCTTTCATCTTAAATAAAATTGGGTCCCCACTCTCTCTCTTTTTGAAAAAGTAAAAAAAGTAAAAGCTCTTCCTATTTTGTTCTATGATGACTTTAGAGTTCAAGTTCTTTGGCACTTCTTAGTAACTTAATTGACAAGTCATTTTAAATTCGTTTTCTTTCCTTCTTTTCTTTTCCTTCGTTGTTTATTATTATTATTTTTTTTAAAACTACTGTACCTGTTCAAATAGAGATTCTCTTCTCCTTTGCGATGACTTCAGAGCTATTCGATACTTGTCACTCATTCTTTAAACTAATGGTTACGGCTTCTCTCTCTATTTTTGTCTTTCTTTTTCTTTATTTATAATAAATTTACGACATTTACACCTTTTTCTTTTCTTTGACTTATAGGTGATTTATTAGATTTAGTTTTGGATAATATTCTTGATAAATGTAGTTATTAGTTCTGATTTTAGAAATTATTAGATTAAAAAAAAAAAAAAAAAAAAACCTAAGGATAGTAGGTGGATTCCAAGGAATGTTTTAAAAATTGGACTGATCGAAAATTTGTGAAATTATTGGAGCTTGATTCAACTTGGTTGGACAACTTGTATTTATATTATAAAAAAATTTAAGTAAAATTACTTTTATATATATATATATTAATTTAGAGTAATGATTTCCTGACTCCGCCCACGTGGCATACTTAAAATACTATCCTAAGGTGACATGTGCTAGAATCATAGATCTTTTTTGAATCGGGATACACAATTACACATATTTATGAGAATGTACAGATGTGTATCTCGATGCAAAAAATTTATGATTCTAGCACATACCACATTGGGAGAGTACTTTGAGTATGCCACATGGGGGAGTTAGCTTATCACAACAATTTAATTTATTAAAAACACGCACAAAAACAATTGGTCCAACTTTTAAAAGAAAAATATTGGAATGATGCGAAGGTGACAAAAATGATATGATAGTGCACACATAATCGTAGATACTTTTTATTTGTATCTCGCGGAAAAACATCTACGATAATATGCACGACACTACATCATTTTATCACCTTTGTGTCTCCGTTTGTGTCACCCCTGCACGACTCTTTTTAAAATTACTGGCTCCACACTTGGGATCTGATTGGACAAACATACAAAGTAAAAAAAGAAAAAAAGAGATCCACACCGCACCCAAATTCATGTGAAATCATCAAAGAATTACTGGCACAAAAAAAGAGATCCTGTTGCCACACCGCACCCAAATTCATGTGAAATCATCAAAGAATTACTGGCACATATTGGTGTGCTCTTCGTAAAAGTTGGTGTGGGGCAATAGAACCTCTCAAAAAAAACTTAAGAGAAAAAATCATGCCCATTGGCAATTATAAAACCTGATGCTGAAACTAACGGCCATTGTTCGAAGATAAAGATACTTCAACTCAAAGCCCGACTTTGTTGACTTAATGGGAAGATATTTTAAAGATAAAAAAAACGAAAACTCTTATCCGGAGCCATCCATGTACGGTGCACAATCATCCACATGGCGATGTCATGGAGGCTTTGAAATTTTGGCGGCCGACTAACCTATGGTGTCCGTCTACTCATCATTGGTAGTTGCCATGGATAACCGGATTTAGCCGGTAAACTTAAGTTATTACCTTGCTCTTATAGAAAGTCGAAAATACCCGCGAAAAGTGATTTGATATTCACTCGGCCAAGCAATGGCTGAGATTTGCTCTGCTTCTATCATGCATCAGTTTAGTATGCTTTATAATGTTGATAGTTGACGTGTCACCTTCTTACAAAGACACCTGTCCTTTGAGTAGAGTTACGTGCATCAGTATGAGCTATGTGCCAGTTGGATTAGGTTTGTCAATGGGTCCGGTCCGACCAATATGATAAGATGGGCTTGTAGGATATAAAATGGGTTGGACTTGGCCCGAAATCCGAGTGATCCAAAAACTGAATTTGAAGAGTTTGGATTCTTGGAATAGATCAAATAAAAAAATTGGTCCAACACGGTTTAAAGTCTTTTAACTCGACTCGGATCAGGTTAGATATAGATCCTTCCTTTGATCCAAAAGATGTATTATTTTGAAAATTATATTTTTAGGTTCTTTGAAATATCTCTACTACTTTCCTACAACATGTATTCTACAAAGCAGGGAAAATGCCAAACATTCCATAAGTTCTTGATGCCATCCAATTCAAATCGAGCAATTTAAATCAGATTGGATAGGTTCTGATTTTAATGAACACAAGATCTGAGTCAGATTTGGATCTAGATCTATTTAATAAAAAAAATCCAAATTTGAATAGAGATATATTCTGATTTGATCTGGATGCCACCCATTTTGTGCCCTATCGACTGGGCCTTTATTGGATCAAGGTTTTTTCTTCTTCTCCGATCTCAATATTAGGGCTCAAACCTGATCCACTAAGAATAATTTTAGATCCAACCCATATCAAATCAGTTATGGTACATAAATTATAGATGAACTTCATATATTTAAACAAAATATAATATAATTTGACATTTTATTTGACCGGATCTTTAGTAGAGTCCAAATCCTTGATCTAGATCCAAAGTTACGTGAATTATTTTACATATTTGATTGTAACAACATATGAAGCTCAACTATATTTGAACAAAATCTTAATGAAGGTATCTTTATAGTACAAGAGTTCACTCGGCACGTTGGCACGGGTATCCTCTCTCGGTATGAGGGGTAAAAGCAAAAAAAAAATGTTGAAGGAGGTATTATTATAAAAATTGATATTAAAAAAAATAAAAAATGAATTAAATAGATAAAAGAGAAAATATAATAAATTTTGAGGAGGTGAAGAATAAATTAAATAAAGTGAGTTTCAATAAACTATAAGTTGATGGAAGGGATATTATTAAAAAAATAAAATTAGAGTAAAAAATAAAAAAGAATAAGGTGGATTAAAATGATTAAAAATAAAATATAGTAAAATTAAAGGGCCATCTTATTTTAAATTAAAGGGGTAAAAATGGGAAAAAATAGAATAAGAGGAATTTTACTAAAAAAATGAGATTAAAAAGATAAAAAATGAAAAATAATAAAATAAATTTAAAAAATAGAAGAAAAAATATCATTAAATAAAAGAAGGTAAAGTGTAAAAAAAATAAAATGAATCTCATGATATTATAACTTGATAGGAGATTTAACATGTAGATGATGAGAGGTTTATGCCACTGTTCAGTTGTGTTTTGTTATATAGATATTAGGTGAATGTTTCCCATAAGATTGATTGTTAAAGATCTTAGAGATGGTCATTATAATAAACGGTCCAGATCAATCAATCCATCAGTTATCAGTTAAGATTTTGGATTTTGGGGACACCTTTTTTTATGGCCATGTTATTTGACAGTTATCATAATTTACATAAACCTCCTCCAGAAACGCCTGTCATTGACAGTTATCGTAATTTACATAAACCTCCTCCAGTCCAGAAACGCCTGTCATATATAAAATTTAGAAGTAAGGGTATATTAGTAATTGCACACAATCGTAGAAAATTCGTTTTTGTCGTTCGTAATTTATAAGTAATAACTTTTCTAAGTGCAATTCTATTTCTCATCCACAGTCCACAGATCCCTTCCACTCTTAGGCTTAGCTCTCTCTTCTGATGTTCTCTTAAAATAAAATAAAAAAAAGTTTATCTGTTTTCGTCTCTCGATCTCTCGTTCTATCGTTCTTCACTTTGATATTCGTTTAGATCGCTTTAAAGATCTGGATTTCGATTCCTTCGGATTCAAGCTTCCTCTTCTTCTTCTTCTTTCCCCTCGTGACGTGATTCCTTTCTTTCTCTGCGAATTCGTGTAATCTAGTCGAATTTCTGCTTAATTTTTTAACAATCGGGGTGAATTCTAGGTTTATTGGATCCAGATCTGTGTTTTGTATAGGAAGATCTGCATTATCATAAAATTTGTAGTAGATTAGCTGATAAAATGTTCTCAATTAGTATTTTTTGCCAGAAAATCTAACTTAGGTATCTGAAATTCATGAAAATAGAGAGATTAAAGGCTCCTGTTATTGTCTGCTATCTGTAATTCCAACAAGTTTGAGATTGGGATCCGGCGATCGAGAGCGTATAGAGGACTTCAGGTAGTCTGATTTGATACTTAAAACCTTAAATTGTGTTTCTTTTGCAACCGTTCTGAATTTCACAAAAGTTATGATCTCCGTGATTTATCTGTTTTTTTATATGCAAATCCGTTAAGAATTCATGGCTAGTTAGTTATCAGTTCTGATTTAAATAGTTCCGTTTGTTATCATCTATGTGTTCTTTGTGAATTGTGATATTTTAAATTGGACTGATTTACTGAAACGAATTCGCTGAAAATTGTGAAATTCCCATTTCATTGTACAATTAGTTTAATTTTGAAATTCTTTGTGAATTGTGATCGTTTATATTGTAGACTAATTTACCGAAACGAATTCGCTGAAAATGGTAAAATACCGTATTTAGAAATAATTTTTTACGAAACAGGAAAAATTAAGTTAAATTACAAAAAGACCCTTATCAAAATGTGCTGTTAAATAGTAAACACGAAGGGGCATTTTAGTAATTTAAAACAGTATTTTCCTATTTGGTTAAAGTAATTCCAAAAAACAAGTAATTTACCGTTTTCGGATTTTAAATGAATTTCACAAATTTTCTCCACTTTTTTTTTTGTAATTTTCCCAAAATTGTAAGTTTTACAGAAATCTATAATATTACAGAATTTGGAATCATGGAAGCACTTATTATTCTTTGTTTCTATGGATCTTTAAGGAGTTAAGATGGGAACATTACAAGGACCAGTTATTTGCCCCAGTATCCGTGCAAAACAAGTGGGAGTTTACAGTTTTCTAGTGAATGGGCCTTTAATTACATCTAGGATTCGTAGAAATGGAATCTTGGGATGCAAAGAAAGCTGCAGAGATGGCTTTAAGGTGGGAGATGTTTCTCGTCGAATCTGTAAGGGAAGGCGCAGTACAGTTCACTGTAGTTCTAATTCATCCTTAAATGATAGTGGCAGCACAGAAGAGAATTTCAACTATAATGACGAAAATTATGTGAACTCAAGCATAGTTGAAGCTGGTAAGCTTCTCTACTAATTAAATGGTGGATTGTCCGTTTGAGAGCTGCTATTGGCACCCCAACTTTTACTTATTACACCACCCCACTTAAAAAATAAAGAAAAATAAGTATATGGCTGAGAATAAGTAAAATTTGGGTGCCTATAGAAGCTCTTTTTTTTTTTTTCCGCTAGATTTCTATTTTTTGGGATTAGGATTTTACATGAGCCTTATCATAATTGTAAACAACTACTAGAATTTTTTGAAAGAGTGTTATAATGTTTTGTAATGTGGAGAATATAATTTGAGCCAAACCTTTATAATGTTTGAAGAGCGTGTTTTAATCTTTAATTTGGGTGTAATAAATAATTAAAGAAATTGGGGTGTAATAAGTAGAAGTTGGACTGCCAATTGCAGCTCTCTTTAGGTTTTAGGAGACCTTTTATATGTTCTTGTAGGTATTGATTCATGTCATTTGATCTGATATAGTTATTGTGTGACGAAATGAGGGAACCCTTTCACGATTAAGTACTATTAGATATTAGATTTATGTGGTTTGACTTTGAAGCCTACATCCATGGGACGTGATCCGATCTTCTTTATTATGAGAATCAAAAGAGAGTAGTACAAGGAAAAACACTCACGTTAACCCCAAATCTGAATCGTGAAACCCTTGTACAACCACTCTCCCTATTTCTCTCACAAGTCACACCCTAGAAGAGGAATACCCAATTGTGTCGAACCCTCCCACACATTGCTATTTATAGGTTTATAATAGATAAATTTATCCTAACCGTTAGATTAAAACCCTAACTTACGGCTGGGATAAAAGACACAAAAATGACAATATTGATATGGCTCTGCATGTTTTGTTTATGCAATTTGGCTTTAATAAAACTTCTTCAGTTCCAAACTGAAAATAAAATTGGATTCTTAATTGGCTCTTCTCAAAACAAAATTGTGTTAATGGCCATTTCTATCCTCTTAATACTATTTGGTCAATGGATTGTAACTGATAACCAAGTCTCTGAGGCTCGTTCATGTAGTTGAGGTGAAAAGTGGAGCAGATGGTTTCATGATTAAAATGCGAGATGGTAAGCATATACGATGTATTCATAACAACTCTAACGGTGGATATCTTCCGGATTACACTCCACATCCTGCTATCGTACTAAAAATGGAAGATGGAAGCGATATTCTTCTTCCAATAATTGTCTGTACGTATTTATATTTTTGAAAAATGCCTGCATTTAGCTGTTTCAGAAAGAAAAAAAAAATCAACAAGAATTTGTTTCCAGGATCTTAATTTGCCATTCCAACGATTATTGTTTTGCCATGGTTGCAGTGGAGATGCCAAGTGTCTTGCTCATGGCTGCAGTCCGCAATATCCAAACTGTATGTTTTCTAGTTCATTAATGTTATTCATGAGTAATTGCAATGGATTTTTAAGATCTTTCTCTTAATGTTATTCATTAATGTAATTAATGAGTAATAGCAATGGATTTTTAAGACATCTTTCTCTTCTTCTTTTTTTAATTTTTTTATTATCATGTTGAATGATGTCGAACTTTGTCATGGTGCCCAGGCTAGACCTACTTTATACCAAATAATCCAAGAGATGGTTGAGAAGATGGGATATGCGGTTAGTTTATGTTGATGTTTACACACTCATCATTTATAGAACGTTACCCTTTGATCGACCACATAACATCATTATCTGTATAATCTTGATTCTTGTTATGGTATGTATCAAGTTCATTATTATGTCGATGGAGTGCTGCTTTGTTTTTGTAGGTAAAACTTGTCCGAGTGACCAAGAGAGTACACGAGGCATATTTTGCTCAGTTATATCTTGAAAAGGCAAATTCATTGTTCATCCTTATGTAGCTTGACTCAGATATAATTATAGATGGAAATTCCAACTAGACATTGAGCTTATTATCTTAGAATGTGTTCATAGGTTGGTAATGAAACAGAGAGAATCAGCTTTGATCTTCGACCTTCAGATGCCATTAACATTGCAGTAAGATGCAAGGTATTTCTTTTCTACAACCTTAACTTGCACATGAATTTTCTGTTTGTGCACGATATCCTTGGAGAACCCAATAAGCTGGTGAAATCATAATCTTTATTTTAAGAAAATAATTATATAAAAGCTTAGTTCATCAAAGTGTTGGAAATATACAATATAACTAATGAAACAAGATTAGAGATAATTTTGAGACATCTGTATGAACTTGTGATGTGTGTCCAACTGAATTCTAAACAATTAAGTTTTTTTTTTTGCTTATAATTGTGTTTGAGGTGGTAGATGCTAATTATTGTGGCTCAAATACAGGTGCCTGTACAAGTTAACAAGTATTTGGCATACAATGATGGAATGAAAGTGGTCGAACCTGCAAGGATGGCTGGGCAAGCTCCTCTTTCGGATGGCTTGCTGTTCTCGGAACTAGATAGGTAGAATTATGAGGCTTTTTCACTTGTCTGTCTGTCTTTGACCAGCCGGTAGGAGATCTTTCATGGAAGAAATGAAGAATTATTAAAAAGTAATAATTATTAGAACAAAATATATTTCTATATTGTGAGGTACAGTAGGAAATTTTTTGTGGACTCCAAATAGTTTTGGGTGAGTTTAATGACTTGTGTGTTTTATTTTATTTTGTTCACCAATCTCTAGTGAGACTGCTAAAATGCCAAGTGACCAATCTGAATTAGAAGAATTTTTAAGATTTTTCTTGCAAATCATTCCTTTGTTTTAAGATATATATATTCTGATGTTAATTAGCCACGTTTACAGGCCCAATGGTAAGCCATGTGTTGAAACTAAAGAGTTTGATCTGGTCCGTAACATGCTTATTGCTGCTGTTGAAGAACGCTACAGAGATGCAGGTATGCTTTATTTTGTCGTCTATGAGACCACATTTTGTTAACATGGCTGTACTTATCATCATAATTTGATTTTTATCTCACCACGTTAGAAACTGAGCTGACATGGAGATGTCCACAGAACCATAGATGCTTTTCCAACGCTGTGTCCTGTGCAGTCACTTTAGCATTTTTGGAGGAAAAACCCTTTCCTTACTTAGATAGGGAGGAAAAAGGCCTTATTAAGCCTCATCCACTGTCAAACAGACATCAAGATGTGTAAACAAGACCAAGAAATTTGTCTTGAATCTCGAGGTCTTTTGATGGTGGATGAGACTTAGTAAAGCCTTCTTTCCTCACTATGTTAGTAAGGCTAGTCGGACTCTTTTCATTATGTTATATTTCTAAACACCAGCATGGTTTTGTCCAAGGAATTTGACAGATTGCAATTTGCTCAGACCGATTGAAGTTCTGTAAAATTAAAAAAAGTGTACATATTTTTTTCACCTTTATTTTCATAGATAACATTCACAAAAAGTGGCCCTGATTTTTGCAAGAGCTGCTATTGACACCCCAACTTTTAATTATTACACCCCAGCTTCTTAAATTATTTATTACACCCCAGTTAAAGATTAAAACACACTCTTCAAACTTTACAAAGGTTTGGTTCAAATTATAACTCTCGTTGAAACAATTTCATTAGCTAGTTTACAATTATGATTAGGCACATATAAAATTTTCAACCCAAAAAATATAAATTTAGCCACACACAAAAAAATAAAATAAAATAAAATTTGAGAGGGCTTCTATTGGCACCCCAACTTTTAATTATTCTCCACCTTTCACTTGTTTCCTTTATGTTTAATTGGGGTGTAATAAGTAAAAGTTGGGGTGCCAATAACAGCTCACTTTTTTTTTTTTTTTTTTTCCTGGTCCGCTGCCAGTTGGGTCCACTTTCTAAAACACTGATTTTCAGCTCCATTAAGTACCTGGAGCCTTGAATCGATTCTCCCACCAATTCTCATGGGTTCTGTGGAATTTCTTTAAGAGCTCCAAATATTCTACTTTTCTCTGGCTTCCTATTGAATTTCAAGGCCTATATTTGCATGGCTTTCTGATGATCTGGTACAGCTCAATGGAGGGACAAACTCACCCAACTCCGATCGAAAAAACGAAACTGGATATGATAGGTACTGCATTTTTTTTTAATCGAGAAAGTCCCATCCGATCTTTTTCTCACTAGAATCCGATTAATTTGCGCTAAAGGAATCTCTTCCTTCCTGTTTCAGTGGCCTCATGCAGGGAAAAAAAATTGTAATTAGTTATTATTCAAAGCAGACAAAGTCGGCTTCTTTTCCAAAATCCACATTGTAAACATCTCCTTCCCGATGTCCATATGTTAAAAGTTTGTGAATATTTGTATAGATTGGAGATATTTACTGTTGTATGTAAACATTAATAACTTTCTGCTTTTTATCTGTAATCCCAGAAGTGGTGATATATCACTGAAGCTGTGCTTTGTGTGCAAGCCACATATCATGAATTATCTGTATTGCAGTTCTCCAGATGGTTTTCAGACTTGTCCAGACTGAATTATCATCTCGGTCTTGGTCGCAACCAGGAAAGATTGTCAATGTGACGATCGTATCTGAGATAATTTACACGATATCAGGAAAATATTGGCCTAGTTTATGAAAACATGGCTGGGTCAACCTGGTTTGGTGTTTTTTGATATAAAATGGTTTGGTGTATTTAAAAGCATAACTTCTTAAGTTTTGTCAAACCGATGTAAACAGTGGAACTCAGTAGTTGGTGTAACCGTGTAAGCCCTTTTTTTTTTTTTTTTTGGGGAAGTTTTATTGACATGCCAAAGAACTCTAAAGGCCCTCCAATTTTTAGGGGAACCTCTAAAAATCCAAAAATTGTTGTGAGCACCCCTCTCATCTCCAACCATTCCGACAACTCTGGGAAGGAGAAGAAGAAAACCAGAGAGGGAGAGAGATTGGAGGAGTAGAAGAAGAAAATCAGAGAAAGGGAGAGAGATTGGAGGAAGAGAAAAAAACAGAGGGAGATCGGACGAGGAGGAGGAGATGAAGAAGTAAAAAGAAAAGGGAGAGAGAGATCGGAGGAGATTGGAGGAGCGAGTGAGAGGAAGAGAGATCGGAGGAGGAGGAGGGAGAGGAGGAGATTCTGGCATATTGGTTCATCACCGGAGAAGGCAAGGGCACCCTTAAAAAAATAATAGTAATAATCAACCCGGCCTGCCCTTAGAGATTGTGGCGTGTATATAAAATTTCCACTTTTTTTTTTCCCTTCTTTAGTCTAGTTTTCAGCTCTCATTTTTGCAGGAAGTGCTTCTCTAGTCTCTACAAAACCTTAAATTTAAACCCAAAAGCACTGTTGAAGCTCTCTCCAAATGCTATCGTTGAGTTTGTCTGTCGCTTGATTTTTCACTTTTGTTGTAGATTCTGAGATGGTATCCACGATCTACTCCATTCATTTCTTACTTCCCTCTTAATTAAAGGGGTGACATGTGTACCTCATGTGATTAGTCGGGTGCCCTAAGAGGCCTAGATATCCAAGGTATTGAAAAAAATGCCATACATTTGAGGTGTTGCAGTCCTGATAGATGATTAAAAAAAGGGGAAAATTTTACAATTTAGCTTCTGATTCCCCATCTGCAAAAGCTAGACGTGCTTTTTAATGATTTAATTTTTCCAATCATCCATCAAAATATCCTCATTTAATCAATTTTTTTAATAGGTTATCTTCATTTAATCAAGCTAAACCTATGAACATATTTCTTGATGGATTGAGATCATTGACTCATGAATAAATACATAATCCAACCGTCAAGATTTATCTTAGGGATGCATGGGATATTATTCAGATATATATACTTTATCTTGACCATTGGAATTCAATTTTAAATGATCACGATTTTGTTTTGTTTATGAAACATTTTTCATGAATCAACAAATCCCAACCATTTTTGTTGCCTACATTTAGCTCTACAAATATTAATCGATCCCACTATCATCTTATAATACTTCCTTTTAGTTTGATTGGAATGTGTTGGTCACATAGTACCCCCAAAAGCATACCACCACTTTAACCATAAACACATGACTCTCTTAATTTTATTGAAAATGTGGCTACATTATTCTTAGTGATAAGTGTTTTAGATGCATGTGGTTCCAAATTAATGACAAAAAAAAAAAAAAAGGGATTTCGGTTGTAATTTTCCTTGGAGAAGTGGTACTCGGGATATTTCTGCTTGGTACGCATTTTATTTGGCAACGGAGGATATAGTTTACGAATTTTAGTAGTAAATATGCGATGCAGAGTTTTATTTAAGATACACATAAGTATAAAAGAATGGGAAATTGTATATTAAACCAAAACCTTGGAATGAGTTTTTGGTAAAGAAAACATAGTTCAGAATGACAATTGTATGGCTTTGGCAAACTGAAAATCCCCACCCACCACCAGTAATCGACAAATTTTCTTGTCTTTATTCCGAGCATCGCCCACAGCCTTACCAACAGAAAGGATTCTGCAATCACAGACCAAAAAACTTAAAGATGAAAACATTTGGATTGATCCGAAATAAATAATTACAAAACTAGTTAAGCAATGTTATGGCGTTAGTAGCATACCGATTTCTTTTTCTTTTTCTTCTTGTCAAGGTAGGCTAGAAGCTCTTCTTGTCGAACAAGTGCATCCTCCAGAGCCTGCATGAACAAGACTAATTGGTTGACGAACAAAACCTTGATATATTTTCTTGTCTTTTGGAATCAATGTGCATTAGTTATACATAGTTTTAGTGGAATTGGATTTATCTCCTTTAGAATCCATATATTTGAAAGACAGAAAAGAATATGGGTTGATATGGTAAAAGCAGACATGAACACTTTTTCAATCATGGAAGAATTAGCTTTGGACAGAGTGGAATGAAGGAACAAGATTCGTATAGCTGACCCAAAATCTTTGAGATAAGGTCTCAAGGAGGAGGATTTGTAGTCAACAACAAACCAAAAATCACACACACACAGAGTTTTAGATCCCCACGTCGTAACTAGAGCAGTTATTCATTTTTGTGTGAAGGAGAAACCAACATGATTTTTTCAGTTTCAAACTAGGAAAGAGAAGAAACATATATTAAGAGGCTCGACGCTAGATACATTCAAATTTCTTTAAATTCCAAATTTAAAAGTATAGATTTCTTAAAAAGGTTTTTATTTATTGAAAAATTACCCAAAACGTGATCAACTTTTGACGAAATTCTCACTCCAGCTAACTATTCATTTTAATTCCCAAAACATGAAGAGCGAGATCGCAGATTTTTCAAAGTGACGGTCTCACTGGTTTAAAGTAGTGAGATCGCTGATTTCTTTCTTCAAAGTGACAATCCCGCAGGTTTGCAGCGATCTTGCTACTTTAAACTAGGGAGGTCGCCACTTTGAAAAACCTGTGATATTGATTTTCATGTTTTGGTAATTAAAATGAACAGTGAAACAGAATCAAAATTTCATCATATTCAGCTCACGAAATGGTAATTTACCCTTATTTATTTCTTGAAGTGCTACTTCGAGAGCATTTAAAATGTGTTCCTCTCAACCTCCTACTCATCGGCTATATTATTTTATATTAAATTATTAGATACCAAGAGAAGCAAGTGATATTACCTTCTTGGTTGCCATAAGCTCTTGTTCCAGGGCATCAACACGACTTACAGCAGTGTTGAGCATTTCCTCCTTCTCGGCTGGCATGACCGCAGGTTTCATGCTGAGAATGGACACCTTCTCTTCCAAATCACCCATCCGCTTCATGATGGACAAGAATTCAGAGTTGGAGATGGCGGGCCCAGGCAACTGGTGGGGTGCTTGGCCTTTTACCATGGTGTCAACACAGTACATGGGGCTTGCATATAGGTTGGCATCGGTGAGCTTCTTTGGCATATTACGTGCCAATCGGATCATAGTGACAATGCCCATAACAAAGGCCATGACACCGCCCAAAATAGGAGAGCTAAACCCTTCAGGAATCTTGCATGCATCATGTTCAGGGAAACCACCTGCAACTTCAAGAGTAGAATATTGATGAACTTGGAGAGGTTTCACATGGAAATTCTTGGTATGACAACTTGATTTTTTTTATTTTTTCACTCTCTCTTTAATGTTCCTCAAATTCAATTATTGAAGTAGCTGACTAAAGCACATGAGATAATTAAACAAATATCTTCAGAATCGCCCATTTGATAGTTCCCATTAGAGGAGATCCCTTATGTGAAAAATCAACCAAATGAATAACAGGTAACATCCGTTTCCTAAGACTCGGAAAAGTGAAAATTTGGCGTTCAGATTGTTGTGTTCATCTGATCATCCTGAACTAGAAGAACTCCAGAATGTCGGATGCTGATATTCTGCATGTAGGCCACATGTAGCAATAGCCCATTCGTAGATGATGATTATTGGCTAAAAGACTTGGAATCCTGATATACCCATTAATTTGTTGAAATTATGAAGGAAAATGAAGTCCCGTGAGCATTATGAGGACCCAAAGAACAAGTCAGACATTGGGAAATGCTGAAAGTCCTGAGGTCATACGAAAGATTCTAAATGACAGTCAACATAAGACTTGGCTTTGGACAGAGTGGAATGGTGAGACGGAATTCATCTAGCCAAACCCAAATCTTTGGGAAAGGGGTTTGTTGTCGTGGTTGTTGATAGTCATAGTAAGCACCATTTTGCAAATCCAAATTACAATTTAAAATAATATTATTATTACAGAAAAAAGGATATGTATTTCCATGGTAATTTATCCGAAAATCCAAATTTACATATTTTTCAACTTTTAACATATGAGATTGTCTTAGAACTCATAAAACATAGAAGCTCTATAATGTACCTTTAGAGAAAACCATGTTGTTGGATTGTATCCTTTTATTCCAGGTTGCATCCACAGCCTTGTCGACCATTGGGATGAAGTTGTCGTATTCATAGGCACTAGAGAAATTTACTAGGCTAATTTGATGAACCTGCTTTGCAGAAAGAAAATGAGGAAAGGGGGTACAACAGACAATATTAAATTCTCTCCTATCAGACATCGGGAAAAGAAAAAAAGAAGGAGAGATCAAGTATTCGAGATACCTATCCCATATAACTAATATTACCTAGGTATATCAAAAGGTACAAATATTACTCCAACTTTATGCAGATTCCCTAATATTTACATATCAAGACTCAAGAGAACTCAAAAAGACTAGGTTACTGCACAGCAGACATGTCTTGGACCAAGAGAATGGGCTTGGAAAGTATCAAGAATACAAGTTAAAAGGAAAATCTCTTTCAAGTGTGTAATAAACTGTCACGAGTAATCATTTTTTTTTTTTTTTTGAAATTTGGAAAAGATCGCCACAAAGGGATCCGTCGGAAAAAACAGCCACTAATCATACAGGCCAAAAAAAAAAAAATCTACGACTAATTCAAAAAATTGCTGAGTTTTTAGACCTGCCCCCCACCTCAACCCAATATTTTTCCAAAACTTTTCCAGATTTATCAGAATTGACCAAACTGAAGTGTTTATCAGCCCACATCATATAGTTTCAAAACTTGGTGATCCAACAATTCAAATTCAGCTAAGACAGAAACATTTTCAAAAGTGGTCAATTTGATCAGGTCATGTAGAAGCCTCAAACTGATTACACTGGCTTGCCTAGCTGTGCTGACTAAGCACCCAAGCCTTTTATAATTATCATGCAAACATTATAATAACTACCAAAAGATCCAAGAAATCCAGAATACTTACTTCTTCACGAACGGGAGAGAGTTGTGGATGCTGTATGTAATCTCTTGAAAGTTTGGGAGAGTAAGATCGCATTTCATCAGCATCGAAAACTTTCTCCATATGGGAAGAGTCAGATCCCTACATGTTGAACACGGTACCAAAAGGTTAGCCAATTCATCAGAAAAACAAAAAAAAAAATGAAAGACCTTATGTTCAAAGACAACACAGCACCTTTGGGTACACTATCTCATCCTCAGAAATGGTCTTCTCATCAATGCTTGGAGAAGTTGTGATTTTTGTTGTACATTTGGCTTCTCCATTTTGAACACTCTATTTGATTGCTAATCTGTGAGTTAAGATACAAAACCAGGAAAAAAATGAGGCAAAAAAATAAAAACATGGAGGGGAGTAATTGACCTTTAATATTTCTGGATTATTCCATGGTCCCTTATCTGAGTGCATACAGCCACCATGATCTGCACAAGTACAAGTACCTCCCAAAAATTCTGGCAACTCACTGTTATAGAAGCAGAAAGTGAAAATGACCTAAGATGTTCGAAATATAAATTTTAATCGACGAAAATTATATAAAGAAACATGGCATTAGTCATCAAACAACTCTTACCTAGCATCGATTACTTCAAGTAACTTGCTTTGGAATTTATTTCCAAGAACCTGATTGATAAAACTTATCACTTTTTAAGTGGATTTCTTTGATTAAAACAAGATAATTTAAAGGTAAGGAGAAGATTTCTGCTTACATGGATCTTTGCCGCAGTTTTGGGATCAAGGAAAGTCTTAACGGTGTTCCACAAAAGTCGAAATCCAGGACCCGCATTGATGATGAACATACGGCACAAAGTCTATGGTATAACCAACAACATTTCCATATGATTTTAGAAAAACCACACCGTCTATCCTCCAGAAGTAAACTGAGAGGTTCGAAGCATATTATATTAATATTAATTTGAAAAGGAGGAAAAATGTACCTCAGGATAATTGTCACCATCAATCTTCTGAAGGCGCACAAGAAGGTCTCTTGCCGCTTTGTTGAAGCTTTTAAGTCCCTAAGACACCAATTCAAATATTATAGTTAAAGAGGAGAGTACAGGTCCCATAAAAACCAAATAAGAGGATTTTTTAAGTCAATTAAGAGTGGTTTATTTCACAAATGTGCTTAGATATAATATTAGAAGTTTTCATTCATTTTCCCAAGTATATCCTCACATACCACTCCTTGCACATCCAGGATCGTTGTGCTTTGGTCAATGTGCTTTTTTGCAGCAATCGAACAAGCTGGGAACTTGATGACAAAGTTTCTTTCGAACTCCTGTACATGGTATTTCAGATAACGCTCCATAGTTGTGGCTTGCAACACCTTGGTAACATCAATTTTACCAAGTTGTTCAATGTAAACTGGTCGCCCATCCTTGTCTACTCCATGATGGCCTTGGGGATAGTGTTCCCGAACTTCATTGACTTCAGTGAAGTCGAAATCCTTTGTAAAAGAGTATAAGAAAAAAAACAAAAGAAATCAGTCACGTGGATGTAAATATATAATGAGAGGCCTCTACTGTAATGTGAGACAGTAGCAGAATTATAGATTACTGTCTGCCAAATTTTGTCATGAATACCTCCAAGATTGTGTCAGCGCTGAATTCCTTGCGCCACTGAATCATGTCAGCCCACATTTGCTTTGTTTTTTCAATATCAAATTTTCTGGCCTTCAAAAATCTGTATCATCAGATAATAAGTTAATAGAACAGCAGCTGGAATCACTATTAGTAAAAGTTTAATAGGAAAACTGTACGGCAGTGATGCTTTTAAAAGAAGAATAATGCTGAAGTGACCTCAAAGATTGACCTCATTTCGCACTTTCCTGACGTGGATGTGTGTACGAAATAGATGTTTTTCATCGAGATACGAATGAAAAGCATCTAAGGTTCTGTGCGCACCTCCATGTCAGGAAAGTGAGAAATTAGGTCAATCTTGAGGTCACTCCAGCATGACTCTTAAAAGAAAATTTTGTAGTGATACACAAGGTTTAAAATGTCATATCGAAGGAATGTTTCAGTCAATGAAAAAACCAGTACTGTTTTGGCTTATACATTCCCTAAATATTCAATGTTTTTTTTATGGGTAAGCTGGACTTGTACCCACAACCTCAAAGTTGCTTTGCAATGTGTCAAACCAACTAAGCTATGAGTCCAAGCCCCTACACATTCAATGTTTCAGGGTCAATGTTTTGTATTGGCCGATATATTTAACCATTACATTCTGATGAAACTTACAATTTATCTAGATACGTATGTTTGTATACATCCATGAAATCTCAAAAATATTGCCGAAAAGTATTTTTTATGATTGTTAGAACACAACTACGTTAATAGTTTCTTTCAGGAAATGAGAAATGTCACAAGTCTTATAAATGAACGTAATTATAAATGTGTGTGTGTTTGTCTTATCTATCTATATAGTTTTCCTTTCATTCTACCGAGATTTAGCCACTAAAAAGGCCAAGAAAGCCAAAAAACAGTCCAGATCAAAGTTTGCAAACATGCACTAAACACGACAATGATGATGGAACAAGGGAAAGAAAAGCACCTGAGCATCATATGATAATCATCGTGTCTTGAGGGTAGTAATTCTTCTAGGATAAGTGCCTGACGAAACGCATCAACTGCTTGTAATTCCTCTGCATCATGCACATCCTCGATCGAGACAGACATAACTTTACTACTTCTCCTACCCCTTTTTTTCAGAGAACTTCTGAACTTTGTGGAGGCATTAATTGCTTTCTTTTTCAGAGATCCAATCCTAGTCTTCCTCTCATCCTCGGAGGTTTCAAAATCAGATCTTTCAAGACCTGTAAATAAACAAAGCAAACACACCAATATAATATATCAATCAGAAAAGAAAACCGAAAATCCTCTCCTTCAAGTCTTGCTATTACTAATGCATTAAATTTCAAAGCAAGTAAGCAATTGGTGAGACAACCAAATCCCCTTAAATTCCATTAAATGACCAACTAAAAATTGCTCAAATTTTTTTTTTTTTTCAACTTTCAGACTACAAATGTTTAGACTTAATATATTAACAGCAACAAGCCCTTATATTCTGCCCTAATATTCCTTCAACTGCTTTGAAATCTCTAGACATCGACAATATTGATTTAAATTACTTTGGATTTCTTTGACTCGTTTCACTACTCTTTGCATTGTCAAGGAACATAAAGATCATACTTCTTATCACAGCTCATAGTGAAAGGAAAGAAAGAAAAATACAGAAACTATTTACTCATTTGCTGTTATTTACCAGGTCTTGAGGATCGCTCGAGGTCACTCATGACTCTTTCCTGTGAGCTCATTTTTGTGGATAGCAAAGGGCCGGAGATCAAGCACTCATATCAATGATATCAGAACAGTTCAACCTTGCCAGACGCCTACATTTTCCACAACTACATATCAGAATCCAATTTCACATTATATCAAGAAACCAAAAAAAAAAAGGTCTCCAAAAACCAAAAGGTGAAAGGCAAAGAAATCCAGAAATTTATGAAACTAAACTCTAAATTCCCAATCCCAACCACTTGGCAACAAAAAATTGGAAGATCATCGAACCCAATAGGACTAAATGCAAACAAATCCTAGCATTCCATGAAAACCAAAAACACACCAGACGAAACCATGAGATCTATGAATTCAGTAGACCTCATCTACATTGTAGAAGTCTAAATATGAAAATTAAACCACTAGACATCCTTGAAACAAACGATATACATTGGGAAAAAAGTCTTCTCATTCGATTTTTTTTTTTTCATATATTACCTTCAAAATTAAACTAAAAACCCCTAGAATTTGAATATAAAAGCACATTTCGATCATAGAGCCCCAAAAAAGACTACATTCTAGTGAAATCTATTGAGATGACACTGCAACTCAACAATCTAGAACGAAAAATAAAATCTGTCAGCATTTCAGGATAAGTGCCTCAAATTCTAAGAAAACAAACTATAATCTCTGCAGTGATAGCTGATCAAGATCAAACTCTAAAAGACCAGATCTTCTCATTCAATTTTTTCATATATTACTTTCAAAATTAAACTACAATACCTAAAATTTAAACATAGATGCCCATTTCGATCCCCAAAAAACACTAACTTTTTAGTTAAACTTATTGAGATGACACTGCAACTCAACAATCTAGAACGAAAAATAAAATCTGTCAGCATTTCAGGATAAGTGCCTCAAATTCTAAGAAAACAAACTATAATCTCTACAGTGATAGCTGCTCAAGATCAAACTCTATAAGACCAGATCTTCTCATTCAATTTTTTCATATATTACTTTCAAAATTAAACTACAATACCTAAAATTTAAAAATAAATGCCCATTTCAATCCCCAAAAAACACTAACTTTTTAGTTAAACTTATTGAGATGACACTGAAACTCAATAATCCATAAGGAATAATAACAAATCTATCAGCATTTCAGGATTAGTTTATCATATTCAAAGAAAACAAACTATATTATCTACATTGACGACTACTCGAGATCAAACCCTAAAAAATCAGAACAAAATCCACAATTCAAAACAGGAAAAAAAATTACAAGTCTCTGCAAATTCCACCTAAAACAGTTCAAAATAAACAAAACAAAACACTTAAAAATCTCAAAAATTGAAAATTAGAAAAACATAAATGTAAAAATACAAGAATCGAAGTGATCTCTGCGTGAGAGACAGAAAATTACCGATGAGAAAAATGGAAGAATTGAGAGAACGAAGGCGTATAAATCACCGAATAATCCTCTAAATAAACGGTTGGATTGAGACCACCAAACACAAAACAAACAATTTAGAGAGAGAGAGAAAAAATACAGGTGTCGAAGAGACAGAGAGATAGAGAGAGAATTTGTTTGATTTTGTTGACGAAGTCTTCTTCTTACAGCCATTCTTTCTTTTTAGTTTTCTGTTTGAAGCTATATCGAAGATATAAGAGTTGCCGAAACGCAAGCTTCTCCACATTTTAAATATTAACCCACCTGTTACTAACCGAACACCCGCCAACGTGTCTATCTAGCACTTTCCACGCCATTTAGGAGATGTAGTTTCCATGATCGCATGCACCTCAAATCGCTAATTATTGGCGCCTTAAAGCTTACTTTATTTATTGTCAGGCTTCAATGTAGAATTTATCGAAGAGTCTCAGATACTTAAGTTAGATATTCAATCGTAAAGAATCATCGAAAATTCTCTAAGGATTAGATTTTGATGATTCATATTTGAAAAAAAAAAACACATGATCCCAATCATTTAAACATGATATCCAATGGTCCAAATAAATTCATATCCCAATACATATCTCTAGATACTCAAAGATATATTTCGATTGTTGGATCTCAAGTTTATGTAGTTAGGATCATGTGTTTTTAAGTGAGTAATTTTTCATTAATCACTTAAATCTGACTCTTTAACTAATAATCATTTTTGTATCTATAGACTTACCTTTCATAACCCCTATTTGATGGTTTCATGTGGTAACTCCTTTGCCATGATCTTTTCCATATATTTTCTTATTATATTAAGGAGAAATTATTAATCATTTTTCGTTTTTGTGTCCTTAGTTATGCTCCTGCTCCAAGATTGTTATCCCATCAAGGAGAGTGTACCATAACGATGGATCCGAGGCGAGGTGTTTTGTGAGATTTATTCTCATCCTACTTGATGCAAATCTCGAGGTGGTACATGTCTATACATAATTAACCACATATTTTATTCTTATACACTAATATTGATTTTCATAGATTAATTACAACAAGGAAAGAGTTTAGATTTTATGATAATTGAGGATGATTGATCTCTAAGCTTTGCAGACTGAGAAACTTAGACCATATTTGATGAAGGATTTTCATAGACGTGAAGTAAATATTTTGTTCATATATAGCTTATTATAATGGGTTGTTGAGCGATTCTTTATAATTTTCATTGATGATCATGCGGTGTGGTGCTCCATTAAGTTTGAAGTCCAAGTTGTTCCATTATAAAGTTTTATTAAGGTATATTGGTTATAAGCATGGTGATTTGCACATACCCCTCCATGTTTTAATTTCATAAACATTTGAGATACCCTATTTTCCTAACTGATGACACGTCCCCTTAAATTAATTCTTCATAAATCAACACAAAATGACCCCTTTGCCCTTGTTTTAAATCACTAGCTAAACCCTCGATTTCTTTCTCCCAAAATTCAGTCATATTCAACTCTTGGAGAAAACTTGTAATTTATTTTTCTCGAGATTAATGATAATCTGACTCTATTTTTTGTATGTCCTCAAACTTGGCAGTTCTCGGGATCATAAATATATTATTTGTGTATCCCAAAGCAAAAGATCTATGGTTATGTGAAGGGAGCGTACAAAAAAGAAGGTCAGATTATCACCTCTATTTTCTTTATCCAAAATTGCATCATCTTCGAGTTTAGAAAAAAAACAAAACAAAAATCCTACTTGTTCTCAAGGTTTCAAGGTTGAAGGGAGAACCTCAATATTGAGGAGAAAAATCAAGGGTTTCTGTTAATGGACGAACGTGAGGGATATCATCAGTTTGAAAATAAGGCGTTTCTCAATAATTTGCAATTACGTGGTCCACGTGGACAGGTATGCCTAAATGACCAAGTCATTGAAGTAACACTATACAATTATTATTGTTATTCCTTAATTTATTTGCTTTTGTGGGATTTAATTGACTTTACTACGTTGATCTTTTATTGTCAAAAGTCAAACCATTATAGTATTAGGGATTTCACTTCAAACAACCACTTATTTAAAGGGTTGGTTTTTTCAAATTTAAGAAACTTTTTTAGTGTATTGTGATTGTGAGAACGGATTGTTTCTTGATAAGAATGGTCTCCACAATGAAAAGAATAATTCATTTTCAAATTGGATCTACCAACACGATATCTATGTAGAGGTCTTGATAGAAATATTCCAAATCACTTCAAAACATTCAACTTTTAGGGTCAATGTTTTATTCCGATTGCAACTGAAATTAAAATTCACCATTAAAATATAACAAAATTTTGAGCCATGGTTACAAATGCCATGGTCAATCTCGCACTCGCATGGTAAATAAATAAATGAATAAAGAGACCGAGTAGTCACAAATCACTTAGAATAGATTGCACTTTTATCACTTAAAAAATCTCCCTTACATTCCAATAACATGATTGTACTCCACCCAAAAAAAAAAAGAGAAGTAATTGAGACAAATTCCTCCAAATTCTGTGAAAATTTTGAGGTAGTCCCGTGGAATTAAACCTAAGTGACACCAATTGACCATATTCTTGTTTGAGAAAATTCCTCCATCTTCCCTATCTAACTGAAAAATCCCTTTTTTCTTTAAATATATATTATATATCAAAAGTCCATTATCGTCTTCAAACTCTTCAACATCTAGGGGTATTTTCATTAAACTATTTGATCCCAACTTCAATCCATCGATTTTCTAAGCCCAGCGTGGTGCACTTGGTTCTGCTAATCTAAAAATGCTCGGTCCATCTATTATTAGACTCATAGACATAAAAATAATAACAAATAAAGAAAAAGGAAAAAAATAACTACGTATTGAATATGTTTCAGCAACAAAAATTGATCAAATACATAATTAATAATCAACCTTGAAAATTTATTAAATCCAACTAGTTATATGATTTATGTACAGATCCATCTAGGATGCTCAAGGAGTATTCATAGGAGAACTGACAAAGAATAGAACAAAATATGACTCTGATGATATGTCAAGGCTGTCAGTGGATAACATCTAGATTGGATCATAGTCAATTTGAGGCTAAACCGATTGGGAGCAAAATTGATTGTTTTTATTAGATGTCTATTGAATTGGATTCAAATTGAATAAAAAATGATTTATCATATAAAATATAAATAAATTTTATATTTTATTTATCCCATCCGCTGTGATTCATACCATCTTGTTGTCTGGCATGAGTGGTTGGTGAGATATTGCATGTACCCAGGGGAATTGGGTGAGATATGTGTTTGAGTGAAAATCGTGCGAGAATGATTGACCTTTCTAACACATATTCTATCATATTGGCAATGTCTCATGGATTTATTTTCAATACGCAGTTTGAATAAACTTGATTGAATCCGTGCTCGTCAAAGAGGGATTTTAAATACCCAACTCCCTTTTTTGATAACAGGGCAGAAACCTTCTGTACGACAATCATTAGTTGCGAATGAAGACTATAGAGTGCAATGTCTAGACTATAACAAGAACATGATGAAACTCCACCCATGATGTCTTTGGCCCTCTGATTGCAAGGCTTATGCTTGCTGAACTCCTTATTACAGGTTTCATTGACACTTATTTGATCTTATAGATTATCAAATTGAATCCTTTTTGAAATACAAATCCTCAAGCAAGATTGTAAGTTATGATATCAGAACGGATGGGATATTGAATCTGATCCGATTCACTGACAAACGTGAAAGAAGCTCGTACTATACACAAGTAGAAGCTTAAAAGTCACCAATAAGGCTGATTTTTTTGGTAGGGAGACGGTGGGGGAGATCAAATTATGAAAACACCCTTCTGCACTTCTGTAAGCAATATAGAATCGAGAGATTTACTGGGCAGACGTATCTGTTGCAATTTTATTACAAAAACTCCCCTACTTTATTAGTTAGCGAAACAAACCTTACTTTATGAATCAGGCAAGCATGACTGACGTAAGATGATTCGAACTCTTATCAAGGGTCCTTGGGCCCTCATAGATTATCAATTTGACAATACAACACTGTCAGCCTTTTGGATTTCAAGGAAAAAACTCGGATTCACAAGAAAAAACACACATGAAATAAAAATTCATTTTTGAGCTTAATCGAAAGTGTTGAAAATAGATGATTACCGAAACACTCAAATTTACAACTGAAATTCAATGGTGAAAATTAATTTATTCTTTTTTATTTTTCTTCAAAATTTTCTTTTAAAAGTTTTTAGAATTTTGTCCTTTATAACCATGTGTCATTAGATCATGTTTTTTGATACCACAAATTGTTGTGGTTATGAGCCACTCCAAGGTATGTTCAGTAACAAATTAACCCATCAATTTTAATTTTAGGACATGGATCCCCACTCCAAGCTTTGCTGGGTGATAAACTCGATAAAGTAAAGTTTGGTGGGTAACGAACTTCATAAAGTAAGGTTCCCTTCGAGTTGTTAGAACTCCAAGAGAGATTTTGTAATAAAAATGCAACGGTTAGGTCTACCTAGTAAATCTATCTATAAAATTTGGCAACATAGACATACTTTCCATGTTTTGTTCAATATTAGAGCAACTCCAACTGAAAGGCAAAACTCTGAATTTCAAGATGAAGTCCACTAAGCAAGCTCCAACCAGGCTTCCTTTTGAAGCCTTAGGGCTCCAAATCACTATTCACGGCTCTATATTTAGATCCCTGTAGATTTTTGAAACCCCGGGCTCCATCACTGTTCATTCTTTATTTAAATACCAATTGCATCTTTTTTTTTTATAAATAAATATCATTTTTACCCTTATTTCTTATGTAATATGTATTTTAAATACCACTTGTGTCCTTTACTAGTTTTAAATTATTTTCCTTCATTATTCTAACAATCAAACCAAATCAATTGGACTGTAAAATAAGTAAAAGTTGGGGTGCCAATAACAACTCTATTTTCTTCTTCTTTCTTTCTTTTTTATATACAAGTGAATAGTGTTCTAGAGCCTCGAATAGTGATTTGAAGCCCAAGATAGTTGGATTTCAAAAGTGGTTCCGGGGCTTCAAACTGAAGAAGATGTCATTTTGAAGCCTATGGTTCCTGGCCTTTAAAACTGAAATTCAATGGTGAAAATTCATTAAACTGAAATTCGTACTCACTCGATCCCTGATTTTCAAATTTGGGATTATTCCCTCCACCGTGCAACTTTTGCGCGATATCTTCCAACCTTTTGAGGTTTAGACGTAAGTCAATCTCATAGGTGGGATGGGGACTAGGACTTTGCAGTTTGCATAGTTGTAGGATTGGAAACATCCAAGCACTCCCCTTCACTCGGACTCGGTTAGGTTGACTCAGAACCATGACATCGACTTAGATATCCAAGTGACATGCGTCCATTCCTAGTGTCTTGCAAATAATATCCTCCACATAGTCCGTCATTTATGCGCATCATCGGATTCACCCAAGGAAAGGTGTCACAACCCTTTCACCATCAGTATCACCTTGGCATTATGCTTGGACCAATATTAGTTAAGATATGTTCTTTAGAACATATACCAGTATCATTCGTCTCGATGAAAATTATTACGTAAGTCCAAACACTAGCTTTATCTCATAATTATATCCATAAATCATATAAGACAAAATATTATTAAGAGTTGGCCTCTTCGTGATTAAATCTCTATGCGTCCATATTACAACATTAGAGGATATATAGAATATAGCATATCAAAAGGGTGGTGAATGAAACATTCCACTAGTGATCCATTGTTATAAATATATTCTCTATTTTGCATTAAATAATAAAATCTTTACAACTCAAATTTGAATATTTTCAATAAGGAGCGATGGACATCTCCCAATTGTTGTTTTATGGCCTCAACTTGAGTTTTTTGGGGGTATCCTATAGTCGAAGTGTGCGCCCCCCACAATAAGAATTCACCGGCCTAGAATTAACTTTTTTATGGACGTCCATACAACTTATGGGGGGTATTTTTATAATTAAAATTGTGTGTTTTGCCATAGGATGCCATATATATCCCAAGTCTAAAAACCCTAAGGGTATGTTTGATTGCACATGGAAAATAGGGTGGAAAATCAATTTTCATGGAAAATGACATTTTTCAAGTGTTTGATTGCACATGGAAATGAAAATTCATTTTCCACCCCATTCAAAAAGTCCACTAAATCATGGATTTCACTTTCCCACCCATATGGGTGGGAAAATGAAATCCACCCATATTTTCCATCCTCAATTCTTCACCACCACCATTACACTAACCTCGCCGTCATCGTCATCGTCGTTGTCGTCGGCTCCGTCTCTGATCACCTTCTCTCTCTCTTCTTCTTTTTCTTCTTCTCCTTCTTCTTCATCCCTCACCTCTTCTGCCGCCGCCACCGTCGTCGTCGTCGTCATCGCCATGGTCGCCGCCGCCACCACCTTCGTCACCACCGTCACCACATCCTCCCCCCTCCCTCTTCCTCGTCATCTTCTTCCTCCTTCTCCTCTTCTTCTTTTTTCTCATATTTTTCTATGATTTTATCCAAGTGAAATCAAACAATAGAATTTGATTTTCCAACCCTACCTATTTTCCACAACTAATTTTCCATGGATTTCAAATTCCATGAAAAGTGACTTTCCATGCAATCAAACATACCCTAAGAGTTGTATTATATTTTCGCAGCTCTCATCAATAAAGAATTCTCATCGTTACCCATTGACGTAAGTAATTTTGTCGAACCACGTAAACTTTTTGTGTTATTTGTTTTCTTTGATTTTATCTTTGTAGTTTATCAATTTTGATCGGTTGAAGGAAACTTTTCAGCAACACCAATAACATGTGAGTACCACACAATTAACATATTGCCCAATTCATGGGACATTTGAAGCACACATTTTGTGACTCTTGTCCACACAATCTTGCCTATCAATATGCAAATTCGAAGGCAAATAGGGATTGTGACATTTTTACTATCTTCAAGCAAGTTTGCACCTTGTTCTTCTTCGTTTACTTCTTCTATCGATACTAATATAATATTTGGAGTGCACATTCGGCAGGCACTACACTTGATTCTCTTCTTCATTCCTTTTCTCGTTTATGCCAATAGCTTGAAGATCTAAAACTTAACTGCAAACCCAATGATAACTGTTTGATTAAGCGAAGGAATTTTTAATCTATTGAAGTGCAAATCTCGAGGAGTGTATGCCTAAAAAACCACCATAGATAGGATTTACAAGTTGAAGATGGGGAAAAAAGATTTTACCCAATAGATTGAGATGACTAATCTTGGGGGAAAAAAACATCCTTGTAATTCTCCAAAAATCATATCTTACTAATGGGTTTTGAAGGTTGAACACCCATGATTAAAAACTTTAACTCAAAATTAATCAAGTGGTTTTGAATTAGAAATTGAAGATGGGTATTTAGGTCATTTACTTTACTAAAGCATGTCGTCAGTTTGAAAACAGGCACGAGGCATCCAGTCAAGTGAGAGTGGGAAATGCCTAACTCAAAGAAACATATATAGCAGCTGGTCAGTCTGATCGTCTACTTCTACATTGGTGAGAGAGAGAGAAAATAGAACAATGGCGGCTGCTCATTCACTCTCTCATCACTATTCAACATTTTCAAAATTCCCCAAATACCCTTCAAAACCCATCATTTCTAAACCATCCTTAACCCTCAAGACCTCCTCCAAAACCCTAACACTAAGGGCAGTTCTGTCCGAAAAGTCATCAGCCGTCACCACACCATCTGCAGAGAAGTTCCAGCACTGTTTCAGGAAATCCGAAGATGGGTTTCTCTACTGCGAAGGAATCAAAGTTCAAGACGTTTTAGATTTTGTGGAGAAAAGACCATTTTACCTCTATAGTAAACCCCAAATAACGAGAAACTTCGAAGCGTATCGGGAAGCCTTGGAGGGTTTGCGGTCGATTATCGGGTACGCCATCAAAGCCAACAATAACCTGAAAATTCTCGAGCATTTGAGAGAACTCGGTTGTGGAGCGGTTCTTGTTAGCGGGAACGAGCTGAGATTGGCGCTTCGAGCCGGGTTCGATCCGACAAGGTAAAACCCTAGTGTAATTGAGGTAAAACCCTAAGTTCAGTTGTCATTTAATTTGGTTCTTAGTTGGAAATCGGGTGAGTTGACACTGAAATCCACATAGTACGAGTCATAATTTCAAAACTCGGAATTCCGTTTCGGCCTTAACGTACACGGAGTCAACTCGGCCGAGTAATTTCATTTTCGGACTAGATAAACTGTTAGCTCAGTCTATAATTATAAATTAATTAATTTAAGGTGGATTGGAAGATGGTTAGTCACAAGATGATATTTATAGTTAGAGATAATAAATATTTAAATCATTAGGAATTTTATTTCATCCAAAAATACGAAAACCCAGTTGAGTCGACTAATGTTTTCAAAATAATGGATGAGTCACATGGGATGTCAGACAAGTCAATGTGAAAGACATTTCACATAGAAAATCCCGTATGTTCATGAACTATGCCAAGATGACTCAGGGCAGTCATCGCTCTCTCGGATGAATTTTAGAACAGAGCTTCTATTGGTAAACTTTTACTTGTTACACCCCAATTAAAAATCAAGAAAATAAGTGAATGGTTGAGAATAACTAAGTTGGGGTGCCAATAGAAGTCCTCTCGTTTTTTTGCTAGATTTTTTATTTTTTTGGGGGGGGGGGATCTAGGATTTTATATGAGCCTAATCATAATTGTGAACGACTACTGAAATTGTTTTAACCAGTGTTGCAATGTTGAGATTATAGTTTGAGCCAAACCTTTGTAATGTTTGAAGAGTATGTTTTAATCTTCAATTTGGGGGGGGATAAATAATTTAAGAAATTGTGGTGTAATAAGTAAAAGTTGGGGTACCAATAGCAGTTCTATTTTAAAATCATGGTATGAATGTTAGAATGCCACATTGCCTTAGTACCATTGTGATGTGCAATGTATAAAGTGGGGGCAACCCTCTCCTTGCAAGCCTGTTTTCATGGATGAGTTAAGCCCATGGGCTTTAACATTGTATCAAAGTGGGTGTACCTCAAGGATGGGTTGGGTTAGTATCTCCAGCCCTACGTGGACGGGGAGTGCCAAGTGTCTCCAACCCTGGTGCTGAGAGGGAGTTTTAGAATAGTCCCACATTGCCTGGGTACTATGTGATGTACAATGTATAAAGTGGGGGCAACCCTCTCCTTTCAAGCTGATTTTCAAGGATGAGTTAGGCCTGTGGGATTTAACATTATAGTCCTTAATGAATCGTTTCATTCATTATATCATTTCCTACCATTGCCATATGAGTTATGGCCTATTGAGATGGGTGAGAGACTGAACATTACAAAAACAATATGAGTAAGAAAATGTTGATGTGAAAAAATAACCTGTTTACTTGCAACATTTGAGTTGTCTTTCTTTCGTGCAATTGAGCTAATTATGAGTCCGGAAGTGATCCCTTAGTCCGGGCTTGAATGTCATCATCAAGACCTTATCCCAAAAATATGGGGTTAACTGAATAAATCCTATTCATGCATTCAGTTATGTCAAATATGTCTTCTGTTATTGCAAATGTGTTAGTCCAATCAAGTATTATAATTAAAATAGCTTCTTATTGATTTTTCCTTATAATCAAGTATTAAAATTAAGAAAAAAGTGGTGTTATGTTGACTTGATTACTTAAAGTGCATTGACTAACAGTATTTTGATCTTGTAAAATAGCCTTTCAAATTGCTAATTTAACCTTCAAAATTCAAGAAAAAATGACATTGGGTTATTTATGTTATTGATTATTAAATAACACTTAATATTTACTAAATCTTTGTTCCCCAATTGTTTTTGAAGTGTGTATACTCAATTGAGAAGAAGCTTTTGTTTTTTTCTTCTTCTTTCCATTTGCAATTTGTTTAATTTTTCGATGAGATTGAAAAGTGTGGTGCAATGTTCCTTAGCATTTAATTTCGTACATTTATATTTTGAAAATCAGGTGTGTGTTCAACGGAAATGGAAAGCTATTGGATGACCTGGTACTTGCCGCCAAGGAAGGAGTTTTTGTAAATGTGGATAGTGAATTTGACTTGGAGAATATCGTGTCAGCGGCGAGAATTGCTGGGAAGAAGGTTAACATATTACTTCGGATCAATCCAGATGTAGATCCTCAGGTATGTAATTATTATCATAGTAGAAAATTCATGTAAGAAATAGAAAGACCTTTTAACTTAAAATAAGATAGAATGATTTTTGCAGAAGGTAAATGTCTAGAACCTAATTTGGTTACTTGAAGGACTAATTAGTCGAGGCAACTTTCCTTTTTTTTAATATCAAGGTCTGGGACGTTTTAAAAGGATGATAGCAATATTTTTATCCCTTAAAAAAAAAACTAGCTTAAGTATTCTCTAAATCAATTTACCGTCAAATTTACTTGAACTTGGTCCCTAGTGAGTCAAAGCCTAGTTTTGAGTTCCTAAATGTTGGTGTTGAGCTCGTTGTGCCATTATTTAATAAAATAAGATGGATGTGCTGTAAATGGAGTTATTATTATTATTTTAATTACATAGGCTAGTAATCAATATTATATAGTATTTTCTTCACTAGGGCTTTTAATTATCCACTGCGTCATAGATGTTCATATGACTTTCATCAGGTCCATCCATATGTTGCCACTGGGAACAAGAATTCCAAATTTGGGATTAGAAATGAGAAGCTGCAATGGTTCTTAGATGAAGTGAAGGCTCATCCTAACGAGCTGAAGCTTGTGGGGGCTCATTGCCATCTTGGGTCTACCATTACCAAGGTACATTAATGATTTCAGATTTGTTCATTTTTTTTCCTTGTGTTTGCCTTTTATGTCTTTAGCACATTGAATTCATGTTCATGGCCTAAACTTGAAAGGAGATTATCTTGTTAGATATAGATACTTTGAGAGCTACTCTGCATAAAAAATGTAAAGTTAATATTGTTTGCTTTTACTTATGTATTTCCACCCTTTTGTCTTTATAATAAAAACCTTTTACTGAAAAAAAAAATGCTGGTATCTTCATAGTCTTTGAAACTCCATAGAACCAATAATATACCGTTCATTGCTCAAAAGTAGGCAATCAAAGTACGTAAAAGGCACAAAAAAACTTACGTATGACCTGAGAAAGCATACCATGTGACGTGAAATGCCCATTAGATGTGATATACTCAATAATTTATTTTCGTGAGCGTAATTATATCTTTTTACCAATTTTAAAATTCTTTTTTCAGAAAACTAATCCTACAAAGTTGTCAATCTGCTAGGATGCTCAACATTGTTAACATAATCCTAAATATGAATATTTAAAGTAAAAAAATAAAAGAAATTTTGGGTTTTCCTGAACTTCTGAAATTTACTATCAAATTCAAATTTAAAATTTTAAAAATATTATTAATTTTATCATAAGATCATCAGTTTGATGCATTTTACATATTCTGTGAAACAAATGTGTAAATGGGGAATATTTTAAGAGTAGTTTTTAAAAATATAAATCCTATGCATGGAAAGGGGTATAAAGTCTAGTACATGTCTGTATTTTTCCTTCTTTTTGTGCCTTCCTTTTTCCTGTATATTTCTTTTTTACCCTGTGCTTGCGTGTGGCTTTTTTGTCTTGAAGCCATATCTCTATTTATATTGATGTTGACGTATAACTTTCTGAGCTTATGTGTCTCTGTCTTTTATTTTTTGGTGCAGGTGGACATATTCAAGGATGCTGCAGTACTTATGGTGAACTATATTGATCAAATCCGAGCTGAAGGCTTTGAAATCAAATACTTGAACATAGGAGGTGGTCTGGGAATAGATTATTATCACACTGGTGCTGTCCTTCCAACACCCATGGATCTAATTAACACTGTGAGCCAAAATTTGTCCTTAAATATATACATCTAGTATATTAATAACATGCACAATTAGTATATTTTGTGTATCCAATGAAAAGTGTATAATTTTATTAAGATGGCATTGTATCCTTTTTTGTGCATTAATACCAACTTGTATAATAAATTTCATTATGTGAGATTAAATTTTGAAATGTTAGGAAAAATAGGTATGTTAATGTTTCGTTTCTTTTGATATGTTGATGGTTGTTTTAGGTTCGGGAGTTGGTTCTCTCTCGAGATCTTAATCTCATAATAGAACCTGGAAGATCACTTATTGCTAACACTTGCTGCCTTGTTAATCGGGTCACGGGGGTGAAAACAAATGGAACAAAAAATTTTATTGTGATCGATGGAAGCATGGCAGAGCTTATCCGGCCTAGTCTTTACGGGGCTTATCAGGCAAGTTATTTGACTTTCTCTTTGTCTAGTATGCTTTTGTATTTGGAGGGAATGAGTCTCATCCCACCTTTGTTGAGTTCACATAGTTACCTTCTATTCAAAACCTTTGTGCATGTTCTTAGGCCATATCTAGTTATTTGCTCTAAATGTACCAGCTTTCCTTGTAACATTCTTGCGAATTTCTCCTTAATCATCTTGGCTTATCATTGCTTGAAATAACCAGTGGCTATGGTTTCATAGGTACCAGCACAATGAGCCTGAGAATCGACTTTGATATGAGCTCTTGTAGCAGAGAAAAAGTTCACGGCTTACTCACACCTCTCAAGCACCATATAACATCTATGCGACAATTTGAAATGGGTCTCATAATGCATGTTTCCATAGGATTCCTAGATGTTAATGGGATGAAAAAAAATGGGGTTGGGTTTTATGATCTTAGTCCTGATGAATCACTTCAGGTGTACCATTGCTCTGGCCCAAAAAGAGAAGCCCACAGATCAGGAAAAAGGCCCATTGGATAATGTGAAGAGTACTAGGAATCATCCTTTAAGTAATTTTCCCCACACCATCTATCCTCCCAAAAGCGCAATCTATCACCCTTATCCACATTAAACCTAGTACGTTTGGTAAACTCGTCAAAATCATTCTGGATTCCCCTCCACTCACAATCAGCCTAGGTGAGATGCACATTGTCGCTAAACCATCGTGGATATCTACGATGACACTTTACTTGAATAACTCTTCTCCACTGGTTAGATACTAGGATTTCAAGAGAACCATGTCTCTGGGCTTGATAAGGGCAAAATGGAGATCAGAAAGGGAAAGAGTGCTTTGATGTGCTTCCAAAAATCATCCAGCCATATACAACCATAAATGGAATGGTACTCCTCAAATGCCCAAGTCTGGGCCATACACCCCAACTTCTGAAGGATATGGCATTGGACCACCATTTTCTGAACGTAATCACATTGCTGTTAAATCTAAATGTTTGAAGTTCATTAATGTTATTATAATCCTGTGCAGTGTGATTCTTCTAGACTTCTTCCCCATTGGTATGAGCTTAACAGGAGTTCTAATGAGTTCTCTTAGTGCGATTTCAACATATTTCCAGTTATATTGCAACTATTTTGACTCACAAAATACAGTGAGATTCTATATTCAAATAACTCCCAAGATTTATCCGTGTAAAATGTTTCAACCCCTACTTCTTTATCAGAGAATTTTTGTTACAATTTCAGGCATGGGAAAAGGAATGCTAGGATAAAAAATTAGATCCCTTCCAAAAATCATTCAATCGATTGGCTTCATGCCCCCAACCTCAAACTTCTGAGTGGTACATAAGAGTCCCTATTCCTTCATTGAAGTCAACATGGAGATCCATTCCCCACAATTAAATCCTTTGGGGAAAGTATTTTTTAAATTTCAGCCCACAGAATTAAAGCTCAGACAGCACAATTAATCGACCTGTATAATTAGCCATCTTATTGATTATTCTCACCAAGCCTATCTCCAGAGGTCATCTTCCATTGATATCTATTTGACTTATTGTTGCAAGCTTCATCCAAAACCTGTACAATCCACACATCATCAGGGGACAGGCACGAAGAGTTAACATGGTGGCAAACCATGTTCCTTAAGCTGAATGGACTTCTTGTTGCCATACCAAATTTCTTCATTTTTCCTCACTAGAGACAACTTTATTTATTTCGGAAGAATTTCTTCATTTCCGGTCCTAATGAAAGCACCAGAAATGAAAAACCTAGGTTCAGATCTTGATCAGGAGTCTCTGTCTGTGTTCTAGAATATTCGATCTTCCCGTGCATCTGTCATGTTGAGCTTTAAATTTTATTTTGTAAGTTATCTCTGGAAATTTGGGGTTGCTGTGTTATATATGTTTACTAGCCTTGATTATGTGAATTTGGTGGGGCTTTTCGTGCAGCACATTGAACTGGTTTCTCCCCCGCCTGATAGTGAGATTTCCACCTTTGATGTGGTGGACCTGTATGCGAGTCTGCAGATTTCTTGGGAAAGGATAGGGAGCTTCCAACTCCATCTAAGGTATCATGTTAGGCCTTTTTTCTTATATAAAATCTTATGGCTATATTCTTTCTCTGCGTCACCAAATTCTTATTTTTCAGGGAGCAGGCTTGGTTGTCCACGATGCAGGAGCATATTGTATGAGCATGTCATCAACGTACAATCTCAAGATGCGGCCACCAGAGTTTTGGGTATGGGACTCATCCAAACTAGACATCTTTTACATTCTATTAGCACCTTTTTTTCTCTTCTAATTTTTTTTTTTTAAATAAGGCAGATTCTACTGCTGCATCAACTTTTGCTAATTCCACCCCATTCATATGTAAATTGCCAAAGAATTAGCACACGTGCTTGGGGTGGCGTTAGTAAAATTTGGTGTGGCAATATAAGCTCTCTTTTAATAATTAGGTCTATTAATGGTGAAAAACCCTCAAGTCCAAATATTTGGGTTGATTTACTTGCAATTTGGTGTGATTTCATGGAATTGCCCAATCCATAGAATCAGAGTTTGATGTTTAAAGTATAGTTGGGCTTCTGAAGTACTATGTGACAGATGCAGTCGAGAAGCATCATTTAATAAAAACAGAGCTAGGCAAAGATGGTGATGTTGAGATGGACAATTAGAAAGGCTAGGAAATTTTTTTGAAATAAACAAATTTTGGAAAATGCAGGTGTAGTTCTACTAGGTGATATACTAAGAGAAAGTCGGCTGAGATGGTTTGGACATGTTCCATGAAGGCCGATTATAATCCTAGTTAGAAAAAAAATATTCAATTTAGATGTGTCCTAAAAGAACAAGAGAAATGTGGGTGGAGATGGTGAAAGTAGATATGGACTTACACTCCATAGCAGAAGACTTAGCTTGGGATATGGTGGATTGAAGGAACAAGATTTGTTAGCTGACCCCTAATCTTTCGGATTAGGCTTTGTTGTTGTTGGTTTGATTTTTCATGCTCGAGTCAATTTTTTTGGTTTCGAAAACAATTTACGGAGAGTCTGTTTTCCAGGTGGAAGAAGATGGTTCTGTGGCGAAAATCCGGCATGGAGAGACATTTGAAGATCATATGAGGTTTTTTGAAGGTCTTTGATCATATATATATGGATTATGGACATCAATCATTTTCGTGTACTAAGGTAATGAATTGTGATTTATGCATGTCTCCGCCACATTAGAATGTTCTGTTATTCAGCGATTTCTGGTTGGCCAGTGGTTTTTTCAGCTAACTGATCTATTTGGTGATTATTTGATATATCCCTGGTAGGTGCTTCTTGACCTCGGCCTTCTCTAATATACTAAATAGAAAATGGCCTAAACGCCCTTGTCTTGACCTCAGCCTTCCCTTGAACCCCTTCTTAGGCTAACCACTAACCCCCACCAAGCAAAATATATATAAGGGCATAAGTAAAAACATAGGTAAAGACAAATCATTTTTCATAATACGGGCTAGAAGTTTCAGATTGAGCTGATTTTTTGTGGGGAGGATCTTTATGTTGAGAAGATCAACCTTCCAAAAAAATCAGCCCAATCTGAAACTTCTAAATCCATCAAAAGTGGTTTACAAATTATTATAATTTTGAATCAAAGATGGATAATTGGGAAAAATCCCTTTATTTGGATTCAAAGAAACTTTTTTGTAACACAAATTTGATGTAAAATCCTAATTTTTGAAGTTGATATTTGTTTAATGTTTTGACGAGGACAGATAATTGAATTGAATTGATTATGACTGAAGCTGAAGTAGTGTAGTTATGGGTCTGATAAAAAGCTCTTAGTTCAATATACAATTATCACATAAGAAACTAGGACAGAAGTTTTCAGATGCATGTCCAATCATCCTTTATGAAATTTGGCTAACAATAGTTGTAGGTTGGATTTAAGTTCTTCATTAACACAAGTTCTTATAACCATCGATACAATGATTTTAAGTACAGATAATATGACTCATCTGAATCTAGTGGAACTTGCACAGTAGGGCAAGAAACAATCTAAAACCAATTATTCTTTGTTAAGTAGCCATTATGACATACCAATGATTCTTGATTGCATCACCAGTCCTCCCAAGAAAAAGCCTAGCAATCATGTACTATTTGTTACCATAACATGTATGAGCAACCATAAGCCTCTCTGCTTCAAGTAATAAATTAATAGTTTTGCATCAAAATGTCTAAAACTGGAAACTAATATAGCAATAGTAGTCCCTGCGAATGCTATGCTTGATGATTTTATTTTTAGATGGGAATCTTTTTGTAACTGGTGCTGTTGATTGTTTCTTCTCCTTGTAGCTCCTTGTGAGGCTTTCTCGGCCTCCTTGTTTTCGTTTTTTCCTCTTTGCAATATATTATATTTTTCAAAAAAAAAAAAAAATAGCAATAGTAGTCCATGCTTTCTTAACAATATAGTAATAGTCCACCGCCCTTTCAGCACAACAAATGTAGGGATTGATAACCTGAATTGTATTATTCGATTCAACTCTATTTTGAGTTACACTCGCAGTCCAAATAATTAGTGGGAATATTTACATTGCTTTGCATGGGTAGTATAATTCAATATCCAATCACTTTGATTTGGGTAGCTAGATCTCTTAGGTGGGATCAATCAGAAAATTTACAATCTACACTGTCACTGATGCAGGTGTGCCATGTGGTGTAACCAGTGGCATGGATAGACAATTTAAACATGAGATAACAAATTATATCTGACAGGATCAATTGTACTTCACAACACACTAACATGAACATATAAATGAAGAAATTCAAATATATTCTCAAAGTAAGCGAGAAATTTAAAAACATATCGTATGAACTTTACAACAAAATGAGAATCTTCAGGGTCAAACCCAAGAAAGGCACCCGAGAACAAGAGGAAATCAAAATAATAATAATAATAATAATAACTTAAAGAGAAAGAAAGAAACTTCTTATAATTTTATGGGAACAAAATCCAGCATCATGAATTTAAACAACAAATCAACCACATGTTTTCAACCATATCTTTAATTCAAAAGTACAAAAATATCCACTTTAAAAATTATGATTTTACAACAGATTTGCACCAATTTTTTTTTAATAATAAATCCAGAAAAGGGGATTTTCCCTAAATTATCGATCGTCTCTTGGGAGACTTAAGGGATCCTTTCTAATTACAAATGAATGTTCAAGAATGCATGCAAATAGAAATAAAATACAGAAGGAAGAGAGAGAGAGAGAGATCCAGGTGCCATTCAAGTTTGTTCATCCTCAATCAAAGATCTCTCTCCGAATCTATCAAGTGTAATGGAATTGGATCCTATTCAAGCAATGTTGAAAATGATGGATTAAAGATGATGTTGAATTATAATATCCTGTATCATATTTAACCTATTTGGCTTCCTCTCTCAATGTGGTACAAAGGACCACTGGTGAAGATCAATGGTATTTACACAATGCAAATGTCAAAAACCTTCGACTGGTTTGGACCTCGGACAAGGTTGCAACATGATCCACCAATGGAGTATACTCCATTTTCGGAGATAACTGGTGGGGATACTTCTATGGAAATCATCTTGTGGCCAACAAATCCATCACGGCACGACGTCTTTAGCATTGTCAAGGAGAAAATTTGAAAATGAATAATAAAATGGTTTGTTTTTTTTTATTTTGAAAAAAAAAATGCGATTTTCGGTTGTATGATTGTGTAACTTTGAAACATAGTTTTTCTATTAAGAGAGATTCTCTTATATTGATTGAAAAACATTTTCCCAACAATCTGGAGGGAGATAATTTTCCTACTTTTTAATGTTGTGCTCGTCTCCAACCACAAAATCGAAGAAGATCACTCTCTATTTGACATTTTACTAGGTACAACGAAATGGTAAAATTCACTTTGGATAAGAAATTTATTTTCCATAATCATTTTCCCCCTTTACTCGTGGGGAAACCATTTCCCTGATTTCTGGTAGGTATTCTTGCAATGGTACTCGCACCCTTTGAACTAAAATGCAAACATACCTTTGACATCATCTCAGGTGCAAACAAATGTTAGAATATATTTTCTTCTAAATTCATTTTTTCACGATCATTTTTCCTACGAAAGTTTTCTCTTCAATCTAACATACCCACCAAAGAAATTATCAAAACACCCTTCAACTTTTTGTCAAAACCCCTCAACCCGACTTTTACATACCTAAAACTGATATTCTTCAATCTTATGGGGAAAATCAATTATAGAGGGGATTTCCATAAAATAAAATTGGTTCGCAAGTTGCACAATTTAAACGAAAGATCATTTTTCTTTGGAAAATAATTTTGTTTCTTAACCAAAACTATTCTAACCCCCAAAACTTAAAAACCATTTTTTTGGTGATGAAATTCATTTTCTCATGACCATTTTTGTTTTTGTGGAATTGATGTGCCCAAGAAAATGTTTTCTCTCTAGTGATAGACACTTTTGGTTCTGGCCTTTGGGTTTAGCTCTTTAAATCGCTTTAAAAGAGATTTTGCATGATTGGATGAAAATTAGAATAAGGGCTCACAATGGATCAGATGAAACATATATCCATATCCATATCCTTATCCAATTCTATATTTGGATATTAGTATCTGATTTGTTATCGACTTTTGCTAAGGATATCCATATCTGATTATATATATATGATAGAACAATTTTAATTGTGGGTTATGCATGTATATCTTATTATGAACTTATCATATTAAACTTGAATAAAAAGATATTAACATCGGATAGGACACCTATCCATGTCCTATCCATATCTAACCCTTAAAAAGTTTGGATAAAATGATTACAAATAATTATACCCGAGTTTTTACTTGATTTAAAAAATTGTACCCATACCCAAATACCTTGGGGTCAAATGAGTCGGGTAAATAGATATTATTTGACCCATTGCCAGTCCCAAGTATAATGGGTTTTTAGGAGAAAAATCAAGGTTTCTGTGCAAAAGATATTGAAAATGAGGGCATTTTGGTCAAATTGAAATCTTTGCCAAAAATCAGAATCTCCTAGTAAAACGACCTTAAACTTCTAAGGTAAATGAAAAAATATATAAATCTTAGAGATTGAAGACGATGGGTTTTAGTGGGGTCCAGGTTTTTAAAATTTTTTTACTTCGGACTGTAACGCAAGACTGAAGACAAGGGACCATTTCATCAATTTTAAAAACAAAGCGAGGTATTTCTAAGTTACACCGAAATCTGAAGGGCTACCTCAAAAAGAGCTTTTATAAACCGCAAGTTGAACATGCACGGGGCAACTCACCGGCTCACTCCCCCATCAATAACTTGGCGGGAATCCGATTAAAATCACTTTGGATTCCCGCGTTTCTCCATTATTATTATTATTTTTTTTTGAAAGGTACGTTTCTCCATTACTGTCATCTCCATCTCCCACTCCCACACCTTATTTTTTCATAGAGATACCAATTTCATCGTAATTCTCTGTACATTTGAAGAAGAAGTTTAGCCGAGCTGTAGAAGGGAAACGAATCTCTCACAAGCGATCGATCGATCGAGAAAGTCGTCTGGTTTTCTCTTCGATTTGAGTTCAGTGCATCTGAATTTGGATTTTGTTTTGTTCTCTGTGTTTTAGATGAATAGTTCGATTGATCTTCTGAGATTCTGAAAGAACTTAATATTTTATAAATTCTTTGTTTCATCTCGGTGTTCTGATCTGTTCTAATTTTAGTTTAAAGTGGATTTTTCTTTGAATGTTTGAAAGATCAGCGAGAGTCGATAAGATTACTTGTTCTATTTTGCTCTTTCAGATTCAAATAGGAACTCTTGTCTTCTAATTTTTAGTGTTTTTCTTAAATTTTAAAAAAATGCTCTAATCGCAGATTTTACTTTTTCTTTTGAAGTTTAGCTGAATTTCTAAACTTCCTCTCTTGTTCTCTCGCTATCTTGTTGTTTCAGGTCGGTAATCTCACTGTCTTCTAGACCTCTACTTCCATTTCGTGGTAATCCTAATCAGTAACTGAAATCACTCACAGAACCGGTGAGTTTACCCGTTTCTTGCTTTAACTGTAGGTTGCAATTGTCATTTTGTTCTTCAGTGGAAGATTTAATGCATCTTCGAAAGTTTTCAAGAATCGATTTGTCTTTAATTTCTGTTTTTCTTTAGCTTGAAGTTAGAAATGTTGTCTGCTGCTTCTCTGGGGGAATTTTTTTTGAAAATTTTCGATTTTGATATACTTTTCTGGAAATTTTCAACAAACAAATGATGATTTTAGAGGCTGTTTCGAGAAATTCTCTAATTAACACCTGAATTGTCATGCTGAGTTACAGTCATGTTGTGCTGCTTCAAATTTAGATCTTCAATTCGACCTTGGTTTAAGTTAGATTTATAATTATATTGGTCTCTAGCATATTAGTGTATCTCTCCCGTTTCTTTACTTCAGATCAGAACTTCATCTTTCAATTTCCAGAGGAAGGCTTCCTCTTGATTTGTGTGGATTTTCTTTTTAAACAATTGAAACATTGATGATTTGATCCTATTGTAGCTAAAATGTATGAAGATTGTATTCTTGACTACCAGTTGCGTGAGGTTAAATCAAGTGGATTCCATGGTATTAGTGTTATATTTGTTTTCTTGTAAGTTATAAATCATGCTCCATCTCTTAATTATCAATTGGGGTTGATTGTTACCAGATGTTAGATATATGTTTGGATGCAAGTGAACTGCAATTGGATTTTTCTATATTGATTCGACTACAATAATGATATCTAAGGTTACCTATCAAAGAAAAATGAAATTTAGGGTTACAGAAGTTCATTGATATAATCTCTATTTTTTGTAGACAATATCGATGGATGAAAATTGTATTGTTTTGCTTAGGTGAGATCATAAATATATTATTTGCTGATTTGTGGATCTTGGAACTCCTTTTCTCTAAGTGTCGCGCTGGAGTGACTTTAAAATTGACATTGATTCACACTTTGTTGACGTGGAAGTGTGCACAAAACCATAGATGCTTTTCACTCATATCTCGATGCAAAGCATCTAGGGTTCACACATCCACGCCAGCAAAGTGTGAATCGATGTCAATTTTAAAGTCACTCCAACATTTTCCTTTTTTCTAATGTTCATAAGATTGTTTAATGGTAGGTGAGCTGAAATGTAACAAGTTAAGTTGTATTCGACACTATTCCCTTTATGATCTCTGTATTTAGCAACCGTTTCTTGTACTTGATGAAGAACCTATGATTTCATATGGGTATGCCAAGTGTATGCCGTGTCTCTTCGCATAGTTTTGGTTGTTTCTATTGTTTTTGTTTGCATTTTTTCAGTAGTTTCATTCTGCAATTTGATTTACAAATTACGATAAAGTATTCATCTTATTCTGGGAATAGCCGACTGAATGATGTTACCCACATCAGATGTACAGATGTTGAAATTGGGGATATAAGTGGGAATGGACAAGGGCTAAGGATTTGAGATTTTCTGTCAGGTCTTTCTTTAAATGGCTTTCTTTCGAAGCTGAGCGACCCTTATTGGGCTCAATCACTTGGTCCAGGTTAGTTCCGTCTAAAATATCTTTTTTTGTTTGGTTGGCCGCCCTTGGTAAGATTCTTACGTTGGATAATTTGATTGTGCGGGGTTGGATCATTCCCAATGGCTGTCCATTATGCTTGAGTGATGGAGAATCTGTTGATCATACTTTAGTCCATTGTTCTTTTTCTTATAATATTTGGTCAATCTTCCTTGGTATGTTCGGTATGAACTGGGTCCTCCCTCGTAAGTTTTCTTCGGTGTTAGTTGAATGGACCAATAACGCTTTCCACATCAGAAAAAGGATCCTATGGGCTATGCTTCCCTCGGCTATTGCTTGGGGAGTCTGGAACGAGAGAAACAACAGAGTGTTCAACAACAAGAGCAGTACCACTCGTGCAAGATTCTTGGAAATTTGGGTCTGTTATACATTTGGTCGAAGCAGAATATAGAGTTCGCGGGGACTACCTTCGACGATTTTGTTTTTAGATGGGACTCTTTATGTAATCAGTGATGTTGTTTTTGTTGTTTTTGTTTTTTTTGTTTTTTTGTTTTTTCTTTGATTTGCTGCTTTTTGCTTGTTGTTTGTTCTTGAGGCTCTCTCGGCCTCTCTCTTTGTAGTTCTCCTTCTTTTGCTCAATACATTATACTTTTCAAAAAAAAGAAACATACCTTTTTGCAAGGTTTCTCCAACACTATAGCACGATAGATTTAATGTTTTGGAAATTACATTTCTTCTACTAGGTTCATCATACTTTCCCGTTCTTCATTTTTCATAATAATGCACAGTTTTGAGTTCCTATTATTTATTTTTATAATCAGTAATACTACCTGGTTGTTTTACCAATATCAGGTTCTATCATACTCACACAAAAGTAGTCTGCTTGGCCATTATCCCGATTCATCATCTTCACACCAATTTGGAGCTTTGAAATCATTTGCAAAATATATCTTTTTATTATTTTTTATTTTTATTTTATAGATTTTCAGTTATGGCTGGTGACACCATTATGAACCTTCCAAATGGCGACAAGAATATGCATCCAGAACCCCAAAGGACTTACCAAGTTGTTGTGGCTGCAACTCAAAGTATGGGTATAGGGAAAGATGGGAAACTTCCATGGAGGTTGCCTTCCGACCTAAAATTTTTCAAAGAGGTTACAATAACCACATCAGATCCTTTGAAAAAGAATGCAGTGATAATGGGCAGAAAAACATGGGAAAGTATTCCTCTTGAGTATCGACCTCTACCTGGTCGTCTTAATGTTGTGCTGACTCGTTCCACAAGTTCTGATATTGCAACTGCAGACAATGTTGTAATATGCAGGAGCATGGTTTCAGCTTTGGAATTATTAGCAGCATCTCCTTACTGTCTATCGATAGAAAAAGTTTTCCTAATTGGAGGTGGCCAGATATTTAGGGAAGCTCTAAATGCATCTGGATGTGAGGCCATCCACATTACAGAAATTGAGGCTAACATTGAATGTGACACTTTTATGCCTCCAATTGATTCTGCACTGTTTCAGCCATGGTACTCGTCCTTCCCATTAGTAGAAAATGGCATTCAACATTCTTTTGTGACATATGTTCGTGTGAGAAATTCTATGGAGGAGTCTGATGCTTTTGACAATGGGGTGATGTTTGATGGTAATTCAGACTCGAGTAAGTTTGAGATTCAGAAGTTCTCTTTTCTGCCCAAGATGATTTTTGAGAAACATGAGGAGTATGCATATCTGAGATTGGTTCAAGATATCATCTCAAATGGCACCCAAAAAGATGATAGGACTGGGACTGGAACCCTATCAAAATTTGGTTGCCAGGTACTATCACACATTATATAGTTAGTAGTATTCTTTTATTTATTTATTTATTTATTATTATATTAGTTCTGAATATTTCTTTTTTATGTATTTATACTTACTGGCATAGTCACCAAGTTAGGGTTTGGGAATAGGTCGGCAAGGGAAAAATTCAAAAAATATGGTAAAATCAGGGGAACAAACGGAAAAAAAATGATCTAAGGTCAGGACCCTATAATTGTTCCTATAAGGTGTTGTTCTCATGTTATACAATCAAATACCATGTTAAATAACAATAACAAATCACCAAACCCCAAAATAAATTGCAACAAGTAAACACAGGTCTACAACACAATCATGAGTGTAAATTATTAAGATTCATCAATTGATCAAAATCAATGTCATCTTCATCTGCATCCTCATTATCTAACACTTAAATCAGTAAAATGATAACCATCATTTTTCTTAAGGTCATCTTCTCTTACTAGTGCATCAAGAACATATTTTTTGTTTTTTTTTTCCCGATTTAATCACAAAGTTTGTGATTGAATTTTGAAATTTGTAAAAATCGAGACTTGATGGAAACATGATTAAATCAGTGAGGGAAAATGTCACGATTTATTTGTGACTTTTTCAATAAGTCTTAGATTTTGGTGACTGGTAAACATTTCTTTAAACTTTTTAGTGGCTAATTGACAAGCGTATTTTTCTTTTTCTTGTTCTCTTCCTTTGTAGATGCGGTTTAATTTGCGCAAATCTTTTCCAATTCTTACAACTAAGGTATCTATTCTCTTCTGAAGGTTTCCTATCCATTTTATGAGATGTTACTGTTACATGTTTTGTTTTTTCCCGAATTTTTTCCAATTTTCTCTTTTGTTCACCTTGATTGAATGCAAGTGTCTTTAAAACTTATTTTCTGTGTCCAGAGATTTTATGATGATATGTAAAGGAAATTTGTACATGTCTTTGTTTTCTAGGCTTTTATCCATGGTTACTTTTGGTTGAACAGAAAGTATTTTGGCGAGCTGTTGTTGAAGAACTGTTGTGGTTCATTAGTGGTTCAACAAATGCAAAGGTAATATTATCTTCCTTGAATATTTTAGAGCGTCACCAATGTTTCTTCTGTATCAGTGGTTCCTAATATACTTTATATATAGACCTTAACTTAAAATGGAGTGAATCAGACAAAGATGTTATCATCGACAGGTTCTGCAGGAAAAAGGAATTCACATATGGGATGGAAATGCATCAAGAGACTACCTTGACAGGCAACTACCTGACCTATTCCACTCCTACTTTAGCAAACCTAAGTGCTACACATCATGTAAATGTAACTGTTTTTCTACATTTTCCTTTTTCAGCATTGGTTTGACTGATAGAGAGGAGGGTGATTTAGGACCCATATACGGGTTCCAGTGGAGACACTTTGGTGCCAGGTTAATGGAAAGTTTATATATATATATGTGTGTGTGTGTGTGTGTGTGTGTGAATGGACACTCAGTCAAAAGAGACTATGCTTACAGGTATACGGACATGCATGCTGATTACACTGGGCAAGGTTTCGATCAATTGTTAGATGTGATTGACAAGCTAAAGAATAAGCCAGAGGACCGACGAATTGTTCTCTCAGCTTGGAATCCATCCAATCTCAAATCGATGGCACTTCCTCCTTGCCACATGTTTGCACAGGTTAGCGGCAAACTAAGGCCCTATTTGGATACAAAGCAGAAAGTAACTGTAGAAGAAAGTAATTTTGGGAGAAAGTAGTTGCCTTTTGCATTTTAAAACATTAAGATTTTTTAATTTTTAAAAGTTATTTTTTTAAATAAACCCAAACAAGTTTTTCAACTTTCAAAAGCAAAAAAAGTAACTTGTCCTACTTGATTGATTAAGCACTGCTGCTCATCCGTGACGAGAAGGCAATTATGCTTGTACTTTCACTAATTGGGTCATTCTTCGGTCTTGACTTCCTACTCTGCCAGTTTCACTAATTGACACAAATCATTCTTTTTTCTTCTCTCTTTTTTATTTTGCTATTTTTGCAGTTTTATGTAGCCAATGGAGAGCTATCCTGCCAAATGTATCAACGATCTGCTGACATGGGTCTTGGTGTGCCATTTAACATTGCATCTTACTCTCTCTTGACGTGCATGATTGCTCACGTTTGCGGTATGCATTCATTCCTCCCAAAACCTTTATGTCAGGCCAGCATAGCTTGACCCGATTCATGTTTAGGGTCAGGCTCAGGCTTGGGGGATAGGCCTGTTGAGTGGTCCGGCCTGGCCTAGTAACTTATTTATAATTTTATTTATAACTATATTTATAATTTTATTATATATATAAATGAAAAATATAGACTGGACATGGACATAGGTATTTTTATTTGGCCTGGCCGTGGCAATTAGACTGTCACCTTGAGCTAGGATTTTGAGGCCCAATCAGCACTGGGCCATTGACAGTCCTAGGTGGACCGCACCACTTGAACAGATGGTATGCAAGCATGGAATCCTTCTCCTTTTTCTTTCCTCAAAAGGGATCAATGTAGCATAAGAGAAGTAGTCATTTTTGTTTTTCTCTGCCACATCTCTACAGTTATGCAGGTCACTCTGATTTTTTATCAGATAATCTTATTATCAAGGTTATCTTTCTCACGACTATTTCTCTTTTGTCGTGTACAGATCTTGTTCCTGGCGATTTTGTCCATGTTGTTGGTGATGCTCATGTTTATAGAACTCATGTCAGGCCTCTGCAGGAACAGCTTCGGAAACTCCCTAAACCATTCCCTGTGAGTAAACGAAGTACTAAAGAGTTAATTGAATTGGGCAGAATTATTTTTTTAATGTTATCGTGGTTTTTAAAATGAGGGCCCAAATGGAATCTTAGAAAAAATTTCATTGGAAGAATTTTATACTGTTTTGTGTTTCACAAAACAGTAGAGATTGAATTTTTGGACAAGAAAGTCTTTCTAGAGTTCTATACAGGGTTTTAATGTAATTTCCTTTATCAATTCAATTTCTTAGTTATTTATTTTATATTCTTTTCCCTATGCAATGCAGATTCTGAAGATCAATCCACAGAAGAAGGATATAGATTCTTTTGTGATGTCTGATTTCAAGCTCATTGGCTATGATCCTCACCAGAAAATAGAAATGAAAATGGCAGTGTAGAGCTCCCTGCTCTTAAATATCTGGGAAAGAAAATGCAGAGATCATCTTCCCCTTCTTTTAAGCAGGATTCTTAAAAGAATCCTGAGGAGTTTATCAAGGCTCAGCTTGCCACTTTGGCCGACCCCTTGGGGTTACAGGAAACTTGTATTTAACATTCACAAAAATATCTTTGTCTAGGCCGCTAGACCACTTGGCCATGTGGCACAATGGAAGTAGAACATTTAACACTTACATATAGTCTTTTTTCCATATCGTCTATAGCCAAACACCACCACAAACACTTACCTAGTACTGGTTTCCCTCATCCTTTCATATTCTCTTCATTTCTTTCCACTATTTTTCACTTGAGATTCTTCTCAAGTCCACAAAGGGCAATATCAACATCGTCACTTTCTGCAACTTCTGCTGGTGTAACTTGAGCTTTCTCTGTCAGACATTCGATCTCTTCGAAAAATTGGTGGTTTTCGATGTTGAGGTAATTATAGGCTAGGATTTTGAATCCATGAGGAGTACAATAGGACATGTGAATGTGCATGTCCATGCTAAGTAACAAAGAAGGGTCTAGCCAATCCATTTGATTGGTAGTGAACTCCATGATTTACTCGTCTCCACAGCTCGGCCATAAACCATCGATGAGGTTGAGTAGACCTGAAAAGGGTTAACTGTGTAAAAGAGAAAAATGGCCCGTCAAGTCATGGAAATGGAAAATGTATGTTTTGCGGACAATAACAAGGGTCATATTAGTTAGGGTGATAAGATTCTGAGATTTCCATGGGTTGGGAATCCATTGGGCTTTAATTGTATGAGTTGTAACCCAACCGTAGCCAGAGTGCCAGACACGGATTGTACGTTAGACCATTCCTATACCTTATCGGGCCTAAATCAATTAAGCCTAAGTCCAGTTCTAACATTCAAAACATAAATTCTCGCATTTCTTTAAGCTGTTTAGAGTTGATTGTGGTACTAATCTCCATCTTAATCAAATAATGCTTAGATATGATAACAAACTTATTATTTAGTTTGTTTACTTTTTTACAAATCATACATGTAACTAAGGGTGAAGCTTGATTCGGTTTGATTCCACATTAGAACTGAAATATAGGTCGGTTCCCTTGAATAAGAACCAAAACTGAACAAAATTACCATTACAATCAAACCAAACTAAACTAAGGTCAGTTTGGTTTGATTCTATGGGCCGTCAATATCCTATAGATTTGGTTGTAGTAACATATTTTTAATGTAAAAATAAATAATAAAAATAAAATTTCATATAATAAGTTACTAATATACCTATAAAAAAAAAATTATTAATCCATCCATAAAAATGTCATTACTCTATGTCCTAAGTCTTAAAATAATCCATAATAAATTGATATATGTTTATTTATTATAAGATTCAATTCTTTGTTTGGTTCGGTTATATACAAGCCTTGAACCAAAAACTGGGCAAACCGAACCAAACCGCCTAAGCTATCGATTTGGTTTGGTTTAGTTCTCAATTTAAACTGGACCATCTTGAGTTCTCAATTTAAGCTATCAATATGGTCCTCCTGGTACTGGGAAGTCTAGCTTGATAGCTGAAATGGCTAATTATCTGAAATTTGATATCTATGATTTGGAACTTGGGAATCTTCAAGGAAATTATGAATTGAGAAGATATCGATTGCTGTGTTGAATTGAAAGATCGAGATGGAGGAGTTGAGTACTACGGTCCCAACCCAAAGGTTAGCTAACAAATTCCCTCTTTTTTGTAAGCTTGCTTTTCCCTTAATTGGAAAGAAAACAAAAAATGCTCGTCAATTACTTTGGAGTTTGGACACTACATTTTTCATTGATTTTACTTTTATTTACAAAAGTCAATTAAAGATATTAAAAATGAACCCACGTGTATTGAGAACATCTCCAATTTATCGTAAAATTTGATTATCTGAGATTTTGTGAAATCTTAAATTGACTTTTTTAAAAATAAAAATCTCTTAAAAAATTTAGATATCCAACTAAAGGCTATAAACTATAGTGGAAAGATCATCCCCAAGAGGGTCTTTTTTATTTCATGAAAATGGATAGGTAAATGACTTTTTAGACACAAAACCAAAACCTCAGCCCCTGGTCCAGCTATCTGAACTCGGGTATAAAAGCTAGGATAAAAGAACAAACTTTTTAGTCACAAAATCAAAATGCAATCCGAAACATCTCCAACACATCTACTCTTAATCGAAATCAGAAAATCAGATAGCTCTATTGAAAATTTCCAATACAGAACAAAACTTTGAATTCAAAAGATTTTTTACACTAGTTGATTTGTGAAAAATGACCCATGTTATTGTACTCCATAACTTATTGCATAAATGTACACATATTGATCAGCTATTTTTCTTCTTCACACAGTAAACCATTTCGGGGCTACTCAACTTCATTGATGGCTTATGGTCAAGTTGTGGAGATGAATGGGTCATCATATTCACTACCAATCACAAGGATCGGCTTGACCCTGTTTTGTTACTTCCAGGACACATGGACATGCACATTCACATGTCCTACTGTACTTCTCATGGATTCAAACTCTGAGCCAATAATTACCTCGGCATCCAAAACAACCAACTTTTCGGAGAGATTGATTATTTGATAGACAAGGCACAAGTGACACCGGCAGAAGTTGCAGAAGAGCTAATGAAGAGTGAGAATGCTGATGTTGCACTTGGAGGGCTAGTGAAACTCCTTAAGTGAAAGATGGAAGGAAATGAACTGAAGGATGAAAGGGATAAGGAAGTTGAATTTCAAGAACCCAAAAAGCAGAAAGTTGAGAAAGGAGATGAAAAGAAACCTACCAGAATCACCAGAAGAAGGGGTAGGAGAGGAATTAATGAAATGGTGAAGATCACAATTCATCTAATAAATGGGTGTGTCTGTATCAGTGGTGGTGTCTGGCCGCAGCAATAAATATTTAAAGGGAACCATTGCACAGGCTTTGGAATTCTTTTTTAGTTTATGAAGACTGATGGAATCTTCCAATAGATCTGAAGTTTGAAAGTCTCTCTTGAACTTGACATAAAACTGAAACACTAAGAAAGGTTCTACATACATGGTATTTATTCTCTCTATCCTTCCAAAGTCCCTATTAAATAGAGAAAGGATCCAACATCATAATATTCTCTCTCCCCATAAGAGCCTAGAATACCAACACCACTCAAAAGAGGAAATAACCCAACTAAACAGTCTAAATTATGGAACAAAGACATAAAATGAATCCACACATATGAAGCCAAAGTACAGTGGGTTAGGACATTGTTAACCGATTCACCATTGTTCTTACACAGAACAAAAGTTAACAAAGGTGATACCCTAGGCAATGAGGTTATCCAGGGCAAGAATTATATTTAATACCGCTGAACACACAATAAAAAGAAAAAAAGCAACCTTAGATGGGATTTTAGGTCCCTAGCCAACAGCTAAAAAATCCTGATGAGGTTGTGTAAGCACTAGATTGATAAAAAGATTCAACAAAAACAATTTATCTTGATTCGTCAGACACTCGTGCCCGGTAAAATCTATATACTTTAGGCAAGGGTCTAACAGAAACTATGGCTCCAAATAAAGTGGACAGTCAAAACAAGATTAGCTTAGCTGGAAATAAGAAACTAAGTCTTGACAGATGCTTGGGGCTCTATTGAAGAGATGGTCCTCATTTTTTAACTGCTATAAAGGTAGCATCCTTGGGAATTTCATGCAAAAGCTAATACATTTGAGGAGAAGCAAAGGAATGTCTACAGCATCATTACCATTATAAAAACTAGTATGTTTTTGTCTATAGTATTCTAAGAGTTCAATAGGATATTTTTTTCATGCTGATTTTCCTTTTAAATGGGATTCTCTGACTATCTAATTGAGAGGTTTCTTGGGGGGCTTTTTGTTTTTTGGAGGTTGTGATTTACCTTCAATGAATGTACTCAAACCATATCAATAGAATTTCTCTTATTTTATTGCCTATTGGAGCGACTCCTACATTTCATCCAATGTGTTTTGTGGGTGCAATAAATTACACTTGATCTAATTTGAACACGTGGTACCTTGATATATGAGTTAGACCTAATAAAAAAATGACCCGACCACAATATTGGAAGACTCGAGCCAACTCAATTATGTTCAACATTCGTATGTTTAACTCAGAGATACCTTTCTCTCACCTAGAACCTGGACAACAAGATCCGATTCAAAACAGACATCGCCCACTAAAAGTCAGCGAGAGACATTAGTCTGACATCATAGAAAACATGCGTAATATAAGCAGTAATGGCGGCGTGCATAATCCATCAAACTGAAATATTAAACAAAAAAACGCATATGCCCAAAAGGGTCAACCGACATAACTACCAAATTTTACAGTCAACATGTGTCCTACCATGCGTAAAGAGGAGAAAGCCGAGATACGACACTAAATAAGCAAGACACAACTGAGTGGAGCAATATGACTATGCAATAAAGTAATACAACCAAGAAGAATAAATTTTTATAGAGTTTAGGAAACTTCTTGGGAGACAAGGGGGTTATGATATTTGTGAACAAATTTGCTCTAGTGATATTGGCTCCGAAGGTCAGGGATGTAGTTAACTAAGAATCCAACGCAAAAGTTGGTATTATTGTCACTTTCTCTTTTGATTATGATGATACGATATTTATTCCTTAAGTAGTGATTGTCAAGGTGAATTGCAAAATATGGAAGGTTTGCCTAGACTTTTACCCCGACAAATGGCACCATCCTTGAGAAACTTATAGCACATGGTATGATGTTCATCACTTGCTCATCTCCTTGACAATCGAAGGCTTATTCCAACCCCACAAATGGAAATCAATCCAAAAAAAATACTTCTTTTCAACTTTAATTTTTCAACATTTTGTAGAGGAGAAAATCGAGGCAACTGTCCATGTCTTGGAATTCACCCGACAACCATGATTCAATGACCAAACATCGGATCATAATCAAAAGAGAAAGACAAGAACACCAATTTTTATAGGGTTTGTCACCCAAATCGTCAACTTCATCCCTGAGTTTCAAAGTCAATCTCATTATAACAATTTTTTGTTACAAATTCCATCCCCCATTTTTTCCCAAGAAGTCTTGTATTTAAATTTGTATCCTTCCTGATGTATCATTGTATTACTTGGTCATTTCATTCCACTCAACCATGTCATACTTGTTTATTGTCGTATTCAACTTTTTCATCATTACGCATGTTTGGACACACATCAACTATAGAAGGTGGCGGTTATGTCGGTTGACTTTTTTGAGTATATGTACTACTTTACGCCATGTGGCAAGTTTGAAGGACTGCACATTATTGCTCATGAATATGCATGTTGTCTATGATGTCAAACTACCGCCTCTCATCTACCAAAAACGGGTAATGTTTGCTTAGAATTGGATTCTAATTTTTGGGCTTTGATTAAAAGAAAGGTATCTTTGAATTAAGTATATGAAAATCAAGGATAATTGAGTCGGCTTTATCCTTACGATGCTGTGGTCGGGTTGTTTTACTATTATGTCTAACTCCTAAATTGAAATATCATGTGTCCAACCCAGATTAAATGTAATTTATTTCATCCACGCATTTATTCTAATTTTATCTTTCTTAGTATTCTCACTCATCCATCTCTGCTACACTCAACCTATTAATAAGATTCTTCTTGACCACCCAACATTCAGCTACATAAAAGTCTTACTATCGGGTCTTATAACATTTTCCTTTTAATTTAACGGTATGCATCCACATGGGACTCCAAAAGCACACCTCCACTCTAATCATCTAGCTATGATTTTAAGGGTAAAATCTTCCTCAATCTCTCCATCCTTATACGTAATAGACCCAAGATCATGAAAATGCTCGCTTCAAAGTCTTCCCAGACCATCCATTTTTATTATACATTCCTCTTCATTGGTGTTAGTACTAGAGTTACACTTCACACATCAGGTCTTACCACCACTTATTCTAAAACCCTCAGACTTCAACACAACTCCATAATTTTAGTTACATGATGACTTTTCTAGTCTCACCAACTAATGCTACCTTGTCTGCAAATAACATAAACTAAGGTACCTGCTCTTGAGTATGAACAATTACTATAATTAGAGCACATAAATATGGATTCAATGCCGGTCCCTAATGTAAACAAATAGTAATTGAGAACTCTTTTGTCTCATCCCCTCTCATACATGTCATTATATATAATATTTGGGAGTCCTTTTCCGATACCCACCACATTCTCTCTCTAAGTATTTTGTCGTATGCTCTCCCTAAGTCAATTAATGTGTGGAAATTCCTCCTCTGGTTGAATGACACAATCAACAGTACAGAAAAAGCAAACAAGAACAAAGAGATCCAAGACAAATGGTTGCAGACTTTGCAGTCAACCAAATTCACTAAAGTCTATAAATCATTAACCAATCATAGTGAATTAAGTCACCAAATTAGGTTTACCTTCAGTTTCATGAAACGATATCAATTGCAAACAATGTAGATCTATCCCAATCATGAACCAGGTAACAAGAATCAGATCAAGATGTTTCTATGTTTAAAAGGACATTACTAGGGCCTCCCTTAATTTCCTAGAGTATTAAGATACAGTGCTTGTTCTAGTAGATTAATTAACTAGTTAGTTAATATTGTTACACGAAAGTGCCTTCATGTTTATATCTGAAATTACAATTTTTTTTGCTACTTTTACATGTTAAACCAGTAGATCTCATAAGGGTGGGAGCTGGTTATATTGTTTAGCGAACACTGCTGTTTATTCAAATTAGCTTGATCTGGCAATCTGATAAAAAGATTTTTTGTAGTTTTATATTAGGTAATATCTTACAGATGCATCTATACATGGTTATAAAACCATCATTCCATCTGACAGTTAGAACTAAGTAGAGATGAATGAGCACTTTTATATCGCATGATGGAAACAACATAAACATTGTATCTCACTTGATGGAAATCGACTTGTATTGTCTGACTGTGCTTTTAATAGCTTGTTCAACAGGCAACCTCTCCAAGCTTGATGCACCATAGAAACCGTGAACTTCCTTGGTTCTCTTCAACACAAATTCTGCATCCTTGGGACTTGATATAGGACCTGCAAATTTCATAATGAGATTCTTTGGGTATTGGAAAAAGCTACCAATAGAGCAACCAATTTGAAGAAATTATCTCATATCAAAAGAATAATGAAGATGGGGATTTTGTTTGATTCGTCTGGCAATATATTTTTGTCATGGTTCAAATCTATGTTACCTGATTCGTTGGTACTAGTCCGAACCACGAACCAGTACAAACCGATAAAGTTCATGATATGGTTTGGACTGGGTTCGTAAAATCAAGCGAACCACAAGCCCACCAAATTTTTATTGGGTTCAGTGAACAAAAGCATGCTGGTTCACAACAATTATTTAATTGGTTTGGTGAACAAAAGCAATTTATTATATATTTTTTTCATTGTTCATATTTAGAATTTGGTGAGATAATTTGGATTATCCTACCTACCCCTACAAACCAGGTTGATTCTAGAGTGGTCCGAGCCTCTTAATGCACTCGATAATCCCATGAGGCACGCATGTCACCCCTTCCACACGTACGAGGTGTACTGGAAAAAATCCCAGGGGGTGGCACCAAGGGGGGGGGATTGAACTCAAGACCTCCGCTTCCTGAGGTGTGGTCCTCTTCATCTCACCAACTCCTTGTTGGTTCATGGTTCAAACAATTTGGTTTAAAGGGAAAGCTCCTTCTCTCTTAACAAACTTTTTAAGAAATTATTTCTAAATGTTTCCGTTTCATGTATATATGCAGTCCACTGGCGCCACTTCCTAACGTAAATGTTGAGAATTCATTTCATTCGTTAGACAGAATTGAATGGAGGAACAATCTTCGTTCAGTCGACCCCAAACTTTTGGGGGTAACGCTTTGTAGATTCTATTAAAACTTCATACAAAATTAATCATGAGTTTAAAATTAGTCTTGTATAGTATGTTGCTAACATGACAGAACAAGTCACATATGACACACGGAATGATGTCTATCTTAGATACAATGCTCTAGAATCTTTTAAGTATTAACTGCTTAACATTCAGATAAGCCAAAAACATGATGATTTTCTAGTGAAATAATACCACATCACTATAATTTTTTTCTAATTAGTTACATTAATATTTTGGTATGAGATGATAGATAGCTACATTATCAGAATGAGACGTCTAAAACATGGCAGTCTGAAATGATGCAATATAATTTAAAACATGAAACGAATCACAAGTGCTCATTTAAAATTACTAAAGCACCATAATTTCATACCTCCATGGCAGAGCACGATAACATTGGGATTGATCCCATGTGCAGCATCTGCAATAGCTTGTACACAAACAACACTGTCCTCCAATGAAATGGCCGTTTTTGCACCAATTGAGCCTGAAGTTGTGAGCCCCATATGAGCCACTATAATATCAGCTCCAGCTTTGGCCATGGAAACGGCTTCATCTTGATTGAAAGCATATGGGGTTGTCAAAAGACCCAACCTATGTGCTTTTCTAATCATCTCAACCTCCAAGCTAACCAAGCAAAGAAAGGAAAAGCTCTAAGCTTTAAAATTGCAGATATAAACGATTATCATGTGAACATAGGTAAAATGTACAGATAATATCTTTTGAGACCTACCCATATCCCATTCCTGTCTCTTCGAGGTTTTGCCTAAAGTTACCATCAAAGAGCCCAACTGTCGGGAAGTTCTGCACCCCAGAAAATCCAACTGATTCTAGCTGCTTTAGAAAGTAGTCCATTCGGCGAAAAGGATCAGTTGCACATACTCCAGCAAGAACTGGTACTTGCTTCACCACCTATAAACATTATAGAAGTTATGCACTCGTAACCAAAGATTTAAAAGCTTTGACAGAACTGGAAAACAGAAGTCTTTAATCAGGCTTTTTCGGTTTCAACCTCCAATTCAAACTAGCGGATAAGAATTTTAATATTTTTTTTATCTGGGACAAATCCTAGTGAATAAACCCTGCCACCACAAACAGGTGTATCCGGTAAATTTTAGTAATTTCCTTTGTATATCAAGTATAAATAGAATAAAATCAGGAAGAAAAAAAAATGAAGAACAAGAAGAAGAAAGTTGAGAATGAATGAATAATGATCCAAAAGATGTTACTATTTTCCCCCCTACCATAGTGAAGGTCTGACTGTCAAGGTCTATAATGAGTATTTTAGAACAGAAGAAATTAACACGAAAAAAATCAAAATCAAAGTAAAGGAGGGAAAGGACAATAAAGGAAATAGTGATTGTATGGATGATGGATAACAATGGTCATAGCAGGAATCCTCAACGCTCGAGGATTTTGGCATCAACACTACTCAACAGCATAAGGCTTCAGAGGCGAACTCCTCAACGTATCACAGCAGCTACACTAAAGATCTTGCAAACAAAGACAATTCAATGATAGAGAAGGAAGGAAGTGGAGGAGAAACTTTCACTCAAACTCTTCAAGAGAGGAACTAGTCTCAACTCTCAAAGAGGGTTTTTATTTTCAAAATGACAGCAAAAGATGCCTCACCTTGTTTATTTTTGCTCATAGTACACTTATTCACTCTCTTGGCTGTGTTTGGCTACACTTTGACCTCCCTTCCGCACTACATCAATGAGTTGTTTACTTGTTCACTTAATAATTCAATATTTTCCAAGGAAAAAAATGACCAAAAATAGTGCACTAACCTCCATATCATGCAATCAAGATTTACTAGTTCAGAAAAAAAAAATGTGGCTTAAATGATCAGGTAGGAAAGAAACAGATGATTTAATTAATACGGACTACGAGAGCACATGATCAAGTTTAAAGAAACTTACTTAACAATAGTGGTTGAAACTCACCGGCAATACTTCATTAGCCATGTCGAGTACCACTGCATTTGCATCTGCAAAAGGCAATAAACCTGCCAAGGAACCCCTCCCTGCCATCCGAAAGCGCCCCGAATTGTATACAACTAAGAGATCCACACCACCAACTTCCTCAAACTTGGCAGATATGCCTGTCCCAGCACCGGCCCCAATTATGGGCATTCCTTTATTTATTTGATCTTTCAATTTCTGCAGTATGGCCCAAGTTCTTTGTAATGATTCTGCTAGGACAATCAACAACAAAATGTTATCCCTACACCAATATTATGGTCCTTTTTTGTACACATGCATAGTTGCTGTATACAATTGGTGCTTTAAATTAATATATATAGGTTGGGTTCGGTTGACTCAAGAAATATGACACAAGATCTTGACCATGTAATCACAAAATCCAATTGTTGGAAAGTATCCTCAAGATAAGCATCATCAGGATCTGTATTGTTGAGATACGCATAAAATCTCAACCGTTGGATTTTGTGTTTACACAGTCAACATCTTGAGTCAATGGAACCCCACAGGGTAAAGTTATAATGTTTTAGATATTATATAGACTATTTGTTAAGGAAATATTATGCATGGATATATCTATCAAAAAAATATGTTGTGTGGATACGTGAACTCATTGTTGTGATGAAGGTTCTCCTTTAGAGCTTTATGTGACAAAAATAGAGAAAGATAAGCTTCACCTAGTTTTCCTCAAAAGCATTCATAAGTTGACAATACTATTATCCAATCTAATGACACTTCACTTTGAACAATCAATACATTTGGTAAAATAATTTATTTAGCTTGGTACAATTTTCAAAGAGTCTGACATGGTTCCAATTTAATATGAGTGATCCTCGAGGCCGGATTCCCAAAGGAAGCGTTCAAGTTACAGGGTAAATACATATGTATGCTCATATATAGGCAACTCCAGCGCCACCCTTCATCCTACTAAAATTGGCATAAGACAGTATAGTCAAATAAGATAAAAGACAGGAAGAACTAATGGTAATAACAAGCTCATATTGATCAATTTAGTGTCAAATCTTTCACACTAACATTCTGGCATCCATTATCACAGATCACGCAAAAGCAAAAGCAAACAAATTCTAACCTGGTCTTGCTTCAGGAAAGTCCGTTGGGCTGGAGCTAATGGTTCCATATCCTGAAAAATTCCCCTTAGAAACACGTTCCTCATGAACATCTTGATTTGGTTCAAGAAAAGCATCTTGTTGAGGACCAACATGTTTCGCAGTCTCAATACTAATCTCTAAGAATGAATCCACCAATGCATTTGCAAACTCAGGATCATTAATATGATACGGAAACCTCTTCACCTATTAAAATGCAACATGGACAGTTTAAGAAGCTAAAAGGGGGTAATTGAAAATAGGGATCACATCTGTGTAATATACACCTTCTGATAAACAGTGACTTTACCTGCCGATCTTCATTTGTCTCAACAAGCCTCTCTAGTTCATCTATAAGAGCACAAGTAGCCTCATGATCGTAAAAGGGCTTCCCCGGTGCATCTAAAGCAGAGATGCCCTTCTGTGGTAGGCAAACACATACCTTTGATGATGACTTGTTCAGTTTGTCTGCTATAAAGGCAGCAAATTTTTTGTTTTCATCTGCTGTGGTTCGCATGAGAGAAACCTGCAAAGAATCGATACCAATAGATCCACATGTAAATCCAAAGCTCATAATCTAGGTTTCCAGAGTTGAAGATGCACTAATATATTGCAACAAGACTAAGCTTTAAAAAAAAACCTTTTTCTTTTTCTTCAATTGTCCAACAAGGCAACACGGATAGTTTTATTTTGTTTCAATTATTAAATCACATAATGGAAGCCAAATTACTAACTTTTGTAGAAGAATAAATCACATTTGGTACCATTTTGTATTATCTCAAGATGAGAGGTGTTCTGGTAAGAGAAGCATATAAGAGGAATACTCAATTAACATTGAATTGGTCTCACTAGAATGATCGATCAGAACCATCTGACATATATGCAATCATTTTTTTTTTTTTTGGTAAGTATAAATTTTATTAAACAACAAGAAAGAAAGGATAGGAGGCCAAGCTAGCCACCCTGCAAGGAAACAAAAAATCAGAAGATATGATTGTATTGCAATTTTTATTGGATCACATAAATAGATGAGATAGATATACTCTTTCGATCAAATAAACTCAGTAAAAGCAAAAGAGAAAAAGAAAATTTTCAAGGTTTGAGAAACGAACTTGCTCATTATGAATGTGAATATTTCGTTTATGAAAATTAGAAGGTATGGTTTCCTTAGCTCCAAAGTTCACCATATCCAAGGCCCCTGTACTCAAGACCAATGGGATCTTCTTCTCTATTATAGCATCGAAACGAGAACTATCACAGGCCATGACACCACCAACTAAATAATCCGCAACTTCCGTTGTTGTGATGTCCAAAACACCCTAATAAAACCAAGATAAGTGATTTTAGTGAATATGAACCAAATACCAAGGAAAAGCATAGATATAAAATATTTCATTTTATTCGATGCAAAATCAACAGAATTGAACAAAGTCACTTGCAACTTGACGTGGGACAAAGTCACTTGCAACTTGACGTGGGACCAATTCTTGATAAATATTATATAAAATAAAAAAAGGAAACATTGGAAAGATTAAAAGTAAATATGATTTAATTAAGAGTTCATTTGTAATTCTTAATGTTATTAGAAGTGCAAGGATGAAAACGCTGCACTTTAATTATTACCTCTTAGCTGTCCCATGTTTTTCTTCATATATTAGGAGGGAAAAAAACTTGGTTACCCACAGCAATTAAGTTTTTGGAGTCTGCTCTTAACCCCAAAATGAGTTTTGTTTTTGTGCCAAGTCCACTTGAAATTGGACTTAGTCAGGCCAATTTGGTCGAGTTTCTGGTCAAATGAACAAGATTTTAGAGCATAAGGGTAAAGCTTGAATTCTCTGCCAAAGAAGAGCATCAATTTTTTTTAAATATTAATAATAGATTCTATTGCCGCTCCAACTTCTACTAAGAGCACCCCCAACATGTGTGCTAATTCTTTGTTAATAATCAGATGAATTTTGGTGCTCTTAGTAAATGTTGGTGTGGCACTAGAATATCTCTATCTTTATTATTATCTTTTAGCTTCCAGTTTCACTCAACCAGCTTTGAGCTGGAAAATATTATACATACTAGCTAAATTTGAATTAAAGATGAATCTTGGATCAAATTTAATCATTCAAAATTGGAACACACATTACTACCGGATCTTTCAAATTACACATTTCTTGTAACATTTAGTCCCAATACTTTGTTGGGTCCCGTTCAGCAACAAACATTTTGACAAACATTTTGGCAAAACATTTTTCAAAACATGGGTTAGAGGTTTTGGAATGGGCTGATTTTTGGTGAGGATGATCTCTACGGTGAGGAGATCCTCCTCACCAAAAATCAGCCCATTCCAAAACTTCTAGCCCCAGTTTACAAGTTGAAAAATCGTAGACCGTCCATTTTTTGTAAACCATTTTTGATGGGGTTAGAAGTTTTGGAATGGGCTGATTTTTGGTGAGGATGATCTCCTCACCGTAGAGATCATCCTCACCAAAAATCAGCCCATTCCAAAACCTCTAACCCATGTTTTGAAAAATGTTTTGCCAAAATGTTTGTTGCTGAACATTTCCCTACTTTGTTAACAAAACACCTATTCCATCAAATATATGGCTCTCAAAAAACAATAAGTGTAACATTGCAAAGGTACCTTTATGAATCCCCCTCTAACCAGATCTTCCATGGCCCTACCACCAACCCCCGTGGCATGGAAAACCAATGTCTCATAACCTTCTTTCTCCAGTCTTTCCTTGACAGCATTTACACATTGAGTCGTCACCCCAAACATCGTTACCCCAACAGTGAGTTTTTCAGTATTACTACAAGATTCTCCAAATCCCGAAACTCTACCAACTGCCATTCCAGCAAAAGCAGTTCCAGCATTAGATAACACAACTCTGCTTACACAGTTAATCCCACAAATATCGACCACCGATGGGACCAAAATCAAGTCAGAGGTCCCGACGTAAGGTTGAGTTTGACCACTAGCGACAGTGGATACTATAACTTTGGGCACTCCTATTGGAAGAGATTTCAATGCAGATGATATTAGAGATGTTCCTCCACTACCTCCAAGACCAATGGCTCCGATAAGAATTTGATCCTCGTGAGCTTTCTTGAGGAAGTGTTCAAGCGCTTTACCCATTATAGAAATTGCTTTGCCTCTATCATCTGGAAGAAGGTTTGATGGTTGTTGCTCTTCTGACGGAAAATAGTAAGAGAGAACCTCATTTCGAGTCACGAAAGGAAAATTTCCAAAGCTCTCTGTGTCCTTCTTACTGGTGGAAACATCAACAATTGTCACTTGAACCTGACAATAAACATATCAGGCAACAATGAATCCACTTCTTTTTATAGGTTTAAAAATAGGGTAAATTACCATTTTGTGAGCTGAATATGACGAAATTCCATTCCAGCTCACTGTCATTTTAATTCCCAAAACATGAAGAGTGAGATCACAGGTTTTTCAAAGTGGCGATCTCGCTGATTTTTATTTTTTTTTCAAAGTGACAATCTCGCTGGTTTATAAAGTGACGATCTCGCTGGACTATCACTTTTCAAATAAATATCAGCGATCTGGCCACTTTATATCAGCGAGATCGTCACTTTGAAAAAACTGCGATCTCGCTCTTCATGTTTTGGGAATTAAAATGACTAGTGAGCTAGAATGGAAATTTCATCAGAAGTTGATCACATTTTGGAAAATTTCTCAAAAAACTATATAACATGAGGCAATGTAAACAAAGATAATAATATGTAATCAGTTAGCATTCCACAAACATAATTTTCAATCAAATGAGTATAATCATAAATCCCATTCTATCCTCTGGCAATATTTTGAAGTGTTGCATATGAGATTGTATACTAATGGAATCCAATAATTTGCGGCCTCAGATACTTCGGCTTTTGGAATAAATCACACTCGTTATTTTATATATTATCAAGTTTTCTTTTGTAATTATCACCATAATTACAAAAGCCTCATCCCAAGAAATATGAGTTTGGCTGAACGAATTCGGTTTTTCTGTTCCATTCTATCTAAAGCCATGTACTCCATTCATTCAAGTCTTAGAATCTGCTCTTCTTAACTCAATCCGCGTCTATTTCAGAAGTTTTATTTGGAACTTAGTTGCGAACAAAACTTTTGAACCTAAACAGCCTACAAGTCAACAATTCAGTAAACATTTAACACTACAAGTCCACTAACCCAACATTGACAAAGAATACGGGGATTGAACAATCGTCTCTAGAGAGAACTTGATAGCTAAATCTATGAAGTAAAATACTAAACACCGCAAAAGAAAAAAAAATCATCATTGTTAGTTGAATCAAAGGAGATCACTCTCTGGACTTAGTTTTTCCAAAACTTGAGATAATGAAAAGAATCTATACTTCCATTTAACTAAGAAATAAACAGAATCAGATAATCGTTTCAAAAATAAAACAGTATCAAATAATGATATTTATTATTTTATTTTATTTTTTGTTATTAAAAGTGCACATTGAACGCCAAATAATTCCAAAAAAAATCCGATCCAAACAGATTACAAGACATTTACACAACAGGCATTTTTAAGTAGCAAGAGATCCAAACAAAGATTAAAGAATCCTAAAATGTTTAAAAAAACAAAAATAAAAAATATCATAATTAGAATAAAAAGAAATTATCTGAATCAGACAACGTGCCTTCGATGAAGAACTTTTCGAAAATTTCACTAGATTGGATCGAACCGAATCGGACAGGAATCGAAGCTCATCCGCCTTTGTATCGGCCGTTCCGATACAGAAGACTTGGAAAACTTTATCCCGATTCACCATTTTTGCGCTCTAAGTTGAGATTGTTGTCTCAACTATTTAGACTTTCTAAACGAGGTTGAATTTCCAGATTTCCTTTATCTGATTTTGGATCTTCTGTCTTCGGATTTTCTGAATGAAGCTCCCGCTGCTTCGTGTACATTGGATACAAGTGGGGGTTCAGTTAGGTTGTAGATGGGTCGGATTAAAACCTGATACCCATTCCGTACATCGGATCTAGTTCAAGTATTTGGTTCTGATTAGGATCCAATTTTGACAACCTACCTACCACTACCAGCCCTCGATGGCAATTCGGATACGGTAAAATTTGATTAGTAAAGAATTCAAGTTCTATTCAATTTTAAATTGCAAAATTTCAGTCTTAAATTTGCCCAAAAATTCAATAAATGAAAAATATGGGGCCTATGCTTCATATTTGTATTAAAGTGCTGAAAAATATGTAAATTACTGAAAAATCATAAATGCACCCTGAAGGATGGATTTCTTATTAAATGCTCCCTAACTTTCTTCTCCTAACTTGATGGTCCTTCCTGTCAATAAATTTTTTCTTTCTTAACACACCTCTCACCCTCTTTCAATTGTATCGATGAGTCAAATTGTCGAGATCAACCCTTTATATATGTTGAGATCAATGATTACTTATCATCGATCTTGATGACATGAATCATTGAGTCAGCAATTCAAATTGTTGATATTACAAACGATTTAAATGGTTCACCTCAATGATTTAAATGGTCAGTCTTACCAATTTAGGTTTGATGTGCATGCGCATTAAGAAGGAAAGATTTTATCAACATAGTTACAAAATTCTTTCAATTTTTTTTTTTTTTAATTCATAAATAATTCAAATTATTGAGATCAATGATTATAGATCATCTATTTTTTATGTTTGAACATGAGTCATTTAGTCAACAATTCAAATTGTCGAAACCAACAATTTATATGGTTCATCTCAAAGATTTGAACCGTCGATTTTGCCAATTTAAGTTTGATGGGCCAAGTCATTAAGAAAGATATATTTTACTAATACAGTCACAAAATTCTCTGAATTCTATGAAAAATTCATAAGATTCTACAAATAAGGGACTAGCAGATTAATTTGACGAATCAACAAATTAATCTACGACTATTGATTGATAGCAAAATATATTGAAAATTTTACCTTTTAAGCCTCAAATTTTTTTATTTTCTCAACATTAAAATCTAAAAGAACAAGACAGGAATTGAAGATGATGGATTTGGTTAAGAAATCCAAAATTTTCATATATATTTTTTCTCAAAATTTTCCTGATTTTTTGACAAAATTTTTCCGAATTTATCTGAATTAATGGAATTGAAGGCCCACCGAATAATTACTGAATCCAAACTATGTTATTGTGTTTACTAATTGGATTGTGAAGATACCACCCGGGAACTCACAGTGCATCTAGAAACAAGCCTCTACAGTAATTTTTCAAATTATATTTATGTTTTGTTATATATATGGATTTTATATTTTGCAATCAAATCAAATTTTGTTTGATCTGGAACTGATTTTGATGTAGAATAGGTTACTCTTGATTTTCTAGAAAAAATGGATTAAAAAAACAGATATATTTGTAATTATATTAGAAGTGAAGATTTTTTTTATTAGTAATTCAATATCTTAGAAGCATGATACGGTACTAGAGTTTTCCAGTGCTTTGGGTGAGCTTGAATTAGCTGAGTTAGGTAGTTTTGGATGGGTTGGGTTTGTTGAATTGAGGTTGGATTGAGTTATTCTAACCCAGGCTCAACTCAATTGGCCCACTCAGCTTAAGCTAATAAAGAAATGGGCCTACGAAAAATACCCAAATCCGATCTAGGACAAGCCTGGCCCATTTACAGACCTACTCTTTCGAGTGCTACTGCCCATCAATACTGCCTAACAATCACAAGTGAACCACCTGATTTACCACATTGTCCTAACTGATCGATTTGATGTTTGACCATATAATTATGATCTAAAAGACAAAAATAAATAAATAAGTAAAATTCCGAAGAAGAGAGTTTCATTACTCCAATGTTTTTCTTCTTTTGGCTGATTTAGATATGCCCCTCAGGGTTTCGAGGATATGTTAAATGCCTCCAATGGTTTCAAGTTGATGACATACCCCCTGACCATAGTCTTCTCTGAGAAATTAATAATAAATGACATTAATGCTCTCATCTTTAAACTATAGTCTCCCTATCTAGAACTGTATCCCGTTTGTATAACAAAATACATTGTCTATGGGGCATGTGTTTATTGGAAAAATGAACCCATTGGGTAGCGTACCATAAAATAAAATGGCTTGATTAAGAGCTCAATATGCCTTAAACTCCTACCAAGACATCGCTCATGTGCTATAGGAATAGGACACAAAACATGTCACGTAGAATCGCTCATGTGCTATAGGAATAGGACACCGTTTTGGATCCTCACACCCAAAAAAACCCAATCCTTTTTCCCATTCAAAATCGGTCAAATCTATTAAGAAACTTTATCCTTGCCTTTAAACTCAAGATTTTATTGCCTTCAACCTTGAGAACACAGGAAAGGAGTTCTGAAAAAATTGAAATTAGTGTTTTTATTTATTTAAAATCACTGTTTTTTGACAAGAACTAGAGCGCGCCATCGATTTGAAATCATACGATATTTCAAACATTCAACAAAAATTGATCTTGGAGATTGAAGAATTTAAAGATGACAACTTTTTCACAGGGAAAAGAAATGGCTAGAGGTTTCAGACAAAGACATTTTAATCATTTGATGTTAGTTTGTCATAGGAGACCAAGGACCCGAGGGATATTTCTAAATTGAGATCGGATCCTTTATAGCCCATTTTTCTTGTTGCCCTTGTTCAACAGCCCACAAAACATCATATTGAGAAAATTTATGAATTCAATCATCTTGTTCTCATGGTTTAGATAAGATTTGAGGAAAAAAAAAAATCAAAAAATGCTTTTTTTTAATCAAATTAAAGATTTGAAAATGGTCGGTCACTGAACTCTTAAATTAAAATGATCAAATGTAATTGTCATGATGAAATGGTACACCCTCAAACCATTACTAATAGCTATAGAGATCTACAAGAGAAACAGGCAACAAATGATCTGCTCCGGTCTAAATTCCCCATTTTCCAAGTAGGGAAGACCGTTTGATTGTACCAAACCCATGCCAAACTCTCCTTCGTTCTCTATGTTAGCCCATGTCCTCCAATTTACTTTGCTTGACCTTCGATATGCCCAAACATGCATTAAGCATTTTTTTTTTAAATTTTATAACGAAGGTTATCCGAGCCAGCTTGCGCACACCAATCTAGTCCATATGCCCCGCACCCAGGCTTTACCCATCACATGTGTACTTACACACGTGCGACAGTGCGTGGCCACCAAGGTTTTTATGAGTAGTGGGATTCGAACTTGAAACCAAAGATGAAGCAGACTCCTTGACCCTAAGTCGATACCATTCAGCCACCCCCTAGGGATTTGAATGTGCGATAGTGCGTGGCCATCACGTGTGCACTTATGCAAATGAGAAATATTTGAATCATTAAACGGTTAATTATTTTAATTTAAAAAAAAAAAAAAACTTAGTTGTGTCGGTCAAACTTTCATAACTCTGCCAAGATTTTCATATGGGTGAATTGGATCTAGGATGAGTTGCATTAGCTATCTTACTCGATTACTTCTGAGTACCAAGATTGGGATGACTCGCTAGAGTCAATCATCTCAATCTTTAATGAGTTTTAAAACCATGTTAGGTAGAAATAAACTCAGTTGAGTCATAAATTATATATTACCCCTCTCAATAATTATCCAAATCGACAGTTATTATTTGTAGTTATATTCAAGTTTTCTTCTAGTGCTTATTGCCTTCCATTGTCGACTTCAAATCATCATAAAGCTTCACAACCCCACAATTTTTCTCAAGGTCAAAATAAAATTTGTTGTTCGAAAAATAAGCGTGCTTAGCATGTAAAAAAAAAGTGTGAGACTAATAATGAACGTGCAACGAGTCCAATTACTGAAAAAATTAGAGATTTATCCCTTATGTTTGAATGGAAGTGTAAGTGGTATTGTGCGAGTAGTAAATATTTTTACTCTCACATTTAATAGAAATAAGACAAAAATCAATCTTTTATATGAAAATTATCACATAATGTAATAAATGTGATAGGGATGTGGACAAAGCCTACACATGAGAGACCAAGAATCCAAAAGGGATTTGGATTCATTGGTTTGAAAATCCTTAATGAATATACGTACGATGCACGAAGATTATCCAAGTCTTTGGATTGGATTTGGTTAAATATTGAATTTCCTTTCTCATTTGCGTCGTTTTCAAATCACTTTTTCTGCTGTTGAAAAAGTGTTTATATTTGCTTCCACCATATACCTCTATAAACGTCCATTTCGAACCTTTTTCAGTAATAATTTAGACATACAATTTGACAATGCAATTATTGCTCATTATGGATTAGAGTTTCTTTTCATAAACCTTTTCAATTGGTTTGATGATGTTGACTTGGAGGTTCTACGCCCATCCACCTTTTTCAAGGTTTACTCTTCTCAAACTAACTTGAACAATGTTGGGTATTTTTAGAACCACTAATAGCAACGTCAGTTTGATTTTGTTTGACAGGTGGGCAAATAAATTAAGGATTCAATCCTACATCTTTTCTCATTTATATATATATATATATATATATATATATATATATATGGGGCGGTTCAAGGGACATATGTAAAAATAATGGTTTTTCAAAATATGAGTTAGAGATTTTGAATTGAGTTAATTTTTTGTGATGATGGTCACTATGATAAGAAGATCATCTTCACAAAAGATCAGCTCAATCTGAATTTCTAAATCTATCAAAAGTAATTTACAAATTATTGATAAAAGTTGATAAAAAATTGACGATCCTTAATCTAAATCACTTTTAATGGGGTTAGAAGTTTCAGATTGGACTGGTTTTTTTTTTTTTTTTTCCAGATGATCTTCCTATCATAGAGATCATTCTCACAAAAAATCAGCTCAATCCGAAACTTCTAACCCATATTTTGAAAATTTATTAATGTTACATTGTTTTTACATATATTTTTTCATATGTCCCTTAATCCTGACCCATATATATATATATATATATATATGGGTCACGTTCCTAAGACTCATATTGGGACTCACATTGCGACACACCGTTTTGTCTTATATGGGAAAAAATATTTGGAATGGGTTGATTTTTTGTGAGGATGATCTCTATGGTGAGGAGATCATCCTTGCCAAAAATCAGCTCATTATGAAACTTCTAGACCGTCCAATTTTTGTTGAAAAATTATAGACCGTCCAATTTTTGTAAATCAATTTTGATGGGGTTAGAAGTTTTGGAATGGGATGATTTTTTGCCAGGATGATCCCCTCATCACAGAGATCATCCTCACAAAAAATCAGCTCATTCCAAACATTTTTGCCCATATAAGACAAAACGGTGTGTCGCAATGTGAGTCCCAATATGAGTCTTCGAAACGTTGTTCTATATATATGGGTTAAAAGTTTTGGATTGAGCTGATTTTTTATGAAGATGATCTCTATGATGGGAAGATCATCCGGAAAAAAAAAATCAGTCAAATCTGAAACTTCTAACCCCATTAAAAGTGATTTAGAATGTGGACCGTCAATTTTTTACTAATTTTTGTCAATAATTTATAAATCACTTTTGATGGATTTAGAAATTTCAGATTGAGCTGATTTTTTGTGAGGATAATCTTCTCATCATAATTACCATCATCGCAAAAAATCAGTTCAATCCAAAATCTCTAACCCATATTTTGAAAAATCATTGTTTTTATATATGTACCATGAACCACCCCCATATATATATATATGGAAACGGATCAAAGGACATATGAAAAAACAATGTAACATTAATAAAATTTTAAAATACGGGTTAGAAATTTTGGATTGAGCTGATTTTTTGTGAGGATAATCTCTATGATAGGAAGATCATCCAAAAAAAAAAAAAATTAGTCCAATCTAAAACTTCTAACCCCATTAAAAGTGATTTAAAATGTGAACCGTCGATTTTTTACTAATTTTTACCAATAGTTTGTAAATCACTTTTAATGGATTTAGAAGATTTAGATTGAGCTGATTTTTTGTGAGGATGATCTTCTCATCATAGTGATCATCCTTGCAAAAAATCAGCTCAATCCAAAATCTCTAACCCATATTTTGAAAAAACATATGTAAAAACAATGTAACATTAATAAAATTTTAAAATATGAGTTAGAAATTTTGGATTGAACTGATTTTTTGTGCGGATGATCTCTATGATGGGAAGATTATCTAAAAAAAATATCAGCCCAATTTGAAAATTCTAACCACATTAAAAGTGATTTAGAATGTGAACCGTCGAATTTTTGCCAATAATTTGTAAATCACTTTTGATGGATTTAGAAGTTTCAGATTAAGCTGATTTTTTGTGAAGATGATCTTCTTATCATAGTGACCATCCTTGTAAAAAATCAGCTCAATCCAAAATATCTAACCCATATTTTGAAAAACCATTGTTTTTACATATGCCCCCTGAACCGCCCCCATATATATATATATATATATATTATATATATATATATATTATATATATATATATATATATATATATATATATATATATATATATATGGATGAGATTAAATACTTTTAAACTATATTAAATACTTAATACCATGGAGGCTAAATTATTGAAGTGTTAAAGCAAGCTATTAAAATGTTGGATAATCTAGCATTTTAATCATTTGGAGCATGGTTTTTAAACTCGTCTGAGACCGAGACGTATCGCCTGAGTTAACTCGGTATCAGAGCTGAATGAGACCAACTCACAAAGTGATTTTTTTGATCGAGTTTAGCAACTCATGTACAAATTTTCGAGTTATCTCGTGAGACGTCTCAAACGTATCGGAAAACTCGTCCGAGATGACTCGGTATTGGAGCTGAACGAGACGAGACGCGATACCGAGTTTAAAAACCATGATTTGGAGGGCATTTTTGGTAAAGCAATGTATTTTAAACACATTATAACGGTGGACAGTCCAACTACTTAATTCATCTTTAGTAAATTTTTTCAAAAAAAAGAAGAAGATTTTTTTTTAAAAATTTATAAATATTGAAATATTTAACCATCTTTTAGTAATTTCCCCATATTATAAATTCCATAAAGGTATTGTAATTTAGAACCTGCCACTAAGAATGAAAGTCGGACATACCAGAATATTTTTTAACAAAAATAAATGACCCTTAGCCCTTTTAAGCGAAGAGAAGTATAAAACTAAATATAAAAAATGAGATTAATGGTTAGAAATTGATAGGTGAACGCAGATTTTGAATCAAAATCATAGTTTTAACATTCATAGACTTTAATCAACTTAAAAAGTTATCTCCTCCAAGTATCCATTTAATTGAAGTTACCTTTATACAGTTATTTTCAATCTAATATAAATCCCACAACCTAAATATAGTTTTGGCTTTTTCATAATTTTGCATATTACATGGTCTTCCTATATAACATTCACAAGAAGGCTTGAAAAGTAAAATTGCAAATGTGATTGTACAATTGGTACCTTATTTTGGTAAAAATAAATAAACTTCAAGATGGATGATGAGCATTCCAATAATTATTTTTAAAACGAGGTTTGGGCCAGTAATTTCGGTAAATACACGATCAGTTTTATACTTTTCGCATTCTAATTTGTCTATACATTTTTTTTTTTTTTTTTCAAAAAGTGATTTTAGGAATGTTATAGTCAAGTTCCTTGTATGACTATAAACCCTTATGCTCTATGGATCTTATAAGGATTTCCTTGGGATTCGTTCATGTCATAGCCATTCGTTTTCTAACAAAGCCTAAAACTTTTCATTTAGAAAATTGCCAATCCGTTTATTTTAATTAGAAGTTGAAATGAAAAATGATAAATTGACTTCCTACGACACTGCGCTATGGTGGTGTGCACGGAATCATAGATGTTTTTTTCTTGAGATACGAGTGTTATATACTTAAGGAAAATCAATGGTACTTTGCCCAAACAATGTTGTAGCAAGTGTTTGTAAGATGCTAGTGTAGCACGGCTCAAGTTAAAATCATACTTCTTATGAAATTTTGAGGTGTCATACACTAAATTGAGTTGAAAACACATCGAATCATAATAAAAACTCAGTCAAGCTATGTGTTATATTTACTTTCTTTTGGAAAATAAAATATAAATGTGACTTCAAATTTGAAATCTTAAAATCTTTATATATTGATAATTTTAATATAAATTTTATTGACTCACCCACATTTAACCTTGAGGGGTTGGCTCAATGTTAATTTTTGATCAATAAGCAGTTAATACCTATAGGTTGTGAGCTCAATGCCCAATATGCATGTAATACACGGGTGTTGCACGTGTCCCAAGACTAGTCCTTAGACAAGACCATGGTCCATGGACTGGGCAAAGCCCATACATGAATCCGGTCTACTATCTACAGGGATACCGTTATCACAACAACAACAACAAAAAAGTTTAAATGCAAAAAAAATGTAAACTCTAATAGACCACATGATTCACAATTATTACAAAGGAAATGAATGATAAAAAAAAAAGAGGTGTTTTATAATTGGGGAATTTAAAGGACAGATTTTGCTCTTTTGTTGCTTAGAAAAAGATTGGGCAGACCCTGTAAATGTGGAGTGGGGACTTGTTGTCCCTAAGTCCAAAACTTCTACACTGTTCCAAATTCTTAAAGAATGTTTTCTCCTTTTCAATGTCTTCAAATAAAGAAAAGCATATACACCACTCCTATGGAGTTTATAATAGTAAATACCTACCTCCCGCACCAAAGAAGAAGAAACAACATATCCAAATATATCAATTTGGATGATAGACACCATTCCCCGGATCTCGAAACAATTGTCCGATTACAATAACTGATTTAGATTGTACGAGTTGAAGAACTTTAGTAGTTGATTATACTCAAGAAAATTTACATTTATTGCTCTAGACTCAAAGGTCCTAACCTTCCTAACATGCAATCCCTAGAATTGTCCCAATAAGTAGAACATAGAGATCCAAAATTTTAAATGAGAATAACACTCATTTCAAGTAATGAGGACATAATCAAACAACATGTGATCTGATAATTAAATGATGATTCGAAGACACTGCAATCAAATACGAATTATATGTACAACAAAAATTCTCATTAGATCTCAAAAAAGACATGTGTTGCCATTTTCAATAAAAACAGGATTGCTAAATCAAAAACATGATAAAACTAGTGATTTTTTTTTTTTTTTAAAGTCGTGATTTTTGGACTCAGCTTTTTTCACTTGGTTTATACTCGGCTGACATGGTAAGGGCACAAAACCCATTGATTATTGTCTTCGGGATACACAAGGAAAATCACCAAATGGGTGTCCGATTGGTAGCACTTCGGGATCAAGGGGTGTGCTCCCCCTGTGGTTTCAAGTTCGATTCCCACCGACTACTAATATTAGTGGTCACGGACCGCAGGATTAAAATCCTGTTTTGCAAGTCTTGTTCGGGGAGGATGAATAGTTGGTGCGCGCAAGCTAGCCTAGATACCCTTCTAATAAATAAAGAAAAAAAGATACACAAAGAAAAGATCTATGATTTTGTGCCCTTGCCACGTTAGTCGGGTACAAATCAAGTGAAAAAAAAAAAAAAAAAAAACGAGTCCAAAGATCATTAGCCCCAAAAAAATTATGTATACATAACTGACTGAGGGAAATGTTCATACACAAATTCAAATTCACTTTAAGAAATTCTGCCATTCTTTCAAACTTTTTACTAATTTGATTATTACAATTACAAGATCAACAGAGCTGAAGTTTCGTAAATTATATCGATAAGACCCCATGGTAGAGATCAAATTGTGCACATTAAAACCAAAGAGGAAAATAAAAATAACAAACTAGAGGAAATTAAGAAAAAAGAAAAACGAGATAATTTTTTCCTTGGAAAATGCTGAATGACACAAAATATTTACTGTGAGTCTCACACAAGTTTGACGTGGGATGTGCACATAACCATAGATGTGTTTCCTCGCGATACGAGTAAAAATCATCTACGATTATGTATGCATGTCCACGTCAGAATTGTGAGAATCACAGTAAATCCTATGTCACCCTAGCACTGTTCTTTATTTTATATCTTAATTAACTTTTAGGTCGGACTCTGACAGCCATGGATTCTTCTCTAAGAAACCTCAATTGCTTCTCAATAAATGCCTCTATCGTTTGTCGGAACTCCTCGTTACTCATCTCCTCTTCATAGCACTTCGCCTTCCCTTCTTTTTGGCAATTTTCAGTCGCTGATTGCTGGAGCTCTCGTAAAGCTTCCTCACAGATCACATTCTCCAAGTTTTCTGACTGACTCTTCCCACAAATATTTGCATCCGTATCGGTATCCGTATTGGTAACTGTATCTGTATCCCTATTGTCATACGTATGAGAGAGCGAACTCTCCTCGCATACGATCTGCCTGTCTTGGCGAACTATCTCCTCCGCTACAGATGGAGAACTTTCTGTACGGAACTTCTGACGATTCTCGCTGTTATTGACGAATTCTTCGTATAAATCAGTTCCACAGCGGATTCCGGTAGAATTTTTACAGGGAAATTGACCGGATTTCGCGAAGAGAGTGAGGACGATCGCGTTTCCGATTAAAAAAACAAAGCGAGGACTGCCGACGATGATGTAAAATACCCGGAAACATTCACTGGAATGTTTGAATGCGACAGTAATTCGATATGACAACCAGGAGAGCAAGATGAAAGCAAAACATACCTCAACGAAGCGAAAGAAGTTAGAGATCTTCCGAAGACGACGAAATCTCTGCATCGCGTTTGCTTTCTCTGATTTAACATTATCGATATCAAAGAGATCCATTTGGGGGGAAAATCGAGAAAACTGAGTGATCGATTTACGTTTACTCCTCTAAAATGGATTTAATTTAAGAGATTGAGTGTTGGAAGCCGAAAAATGTGCGAAAATTGAAACCGAACTGATTTTACTGTATCGTTTGTCTGAGATTTAATTTTTAACTTCAAAACCGTTTGAAGTTAAACAGACAATTTCGAGATGATTTCTTCCTGTAAAGGTGAAAATTTTTCTCTCTGTAGTAGGAGAACAGTCGAACAACGCTGGATTTCTGATATAAAAAAAACTATTCTTTGTTAGGAAACAGAGCAGATGGAACGAAAATGAAGAAATTTGTGGTGTTATAGCTCTAATTCTTGGAGAATTCTGAAATGGAATCAGAGAACAAGAAAAAGAAACCAGGAGCTATTTAAGAGAAAATCTGGATAAAGAAGAAGAAGAAGAGGTCTCAAATACGAATTTCCCTTTGTTTCCCTCCTTCTATATGGATTTCGAGCTCTGGAACTGAGTTGTCAACGGAGACAGAGTCCCTATTTATAGTTTAACAAAATATCAAATTTTAATTTAAAATTAGTTTTTTGTTAAACTGAAACTACCTTGAACCTGTTTTTGACAGGTGTACTTTATTTTATTTTACTTTTTCAAAAAAGCTTATTTAGAATTTGTACGGATTATCATTTATGCCAGCACGGCACTTATTTGCCACTTTTACAATCTAACTCCAAGTTATATACATATTTACCGTTACAGGAGACACTACAGCGAAAATCCACGTTACATTCCCTTTTTCGTTGTGATAACCTGACTCCCCCACGTGGCATATTCTAAAGCATGTGTTACCATGGATTTTATGCAAGATACACATCTTCTTAGATTTTATGGGGATGGGCAGTTTTTTAACCAAGGCATCTATGATTCTAAGGCATGGCACATCAAGAGAGTATTTTGATTATACCATGTGGGGGAGACATGAAAACATTACTCTTTAATTTATTTATTTATGAGTTAGTGATAATCAGACTACCCCACGTGACAAATTCAATCGATTATCATGTGCCAAGTTCAAGAATAGTAAATCTAAACTCCTCAAGATACACAATTGCTCTTTCCCATAAAAAAGTGTATCTTAGGAAAATCATGTATTCCAAAAAGTACGATTCCCAAACTATTCACGCCACATAGTCTATTGAGTATGTCACACGGGATAACTAGATTATCACTGTTCTTTTTTTAATTAATGTTGGATTGACCTTAGTGGGAGATACACTGGAGACATCTTGACGTGGTGGCTTGCATATATTCGTAGATGCATTTTCTTCAAGATACAAGTAAATTACATTTACGGACATACGTTCGCCATCATGTTAAGGTATTTCCCATTGAGATCACTGTAGCCATGACTCTTCATTTTTTATGCCCACAACTACCAGTTACATCTGCTTTTCCTTTTTTTTTCCATTAAACAAAATCTAAGTTATAGTTACATGCTATCACCTAACGTAGACAAAACACTACCCAAGCCTTACTTTTTCAACTTTCTTATAATCTCTCTCTAGGACAAAATGGCTTTTAATGGATGTGACTAATTAAATTGATTAAAACTCAATATTAAGCGTATAGGGAAAAAAATGGAATAAATCTTAATCCTACATGTATCATTGTCCAGCGAGCTCAATCTAGCAAAGTTTGTCATACGATAACATGAAACAAGTTTTCTTAATCGTATGAGCGAGTAGTGTCCGTATGCTGAAGGGTGGAGTCCAGATTTCACAGTTGAATTTTAATTCTAAATTTGGAAGTTTGGTAGGTGTCAATTTTCAACATCTTGGATGAAATCAAAAATAGATTAAATTTTTTATTTATTTTTTTGAATAGGAGTTTTTCCATGACATCTAAATGACTCTAATGTTGGATTGCCAATGTGATAATTTGTATGGACCCGACTGTACACAAATCTTAAATTTGAGCCCAACTTTGGGTAGGGACTGAAGATGGACTAATAGAAAGTTGATTTGGTTTAAAAAAGAAATTAGCATAGATTTGGGCACACGTATGGCCACATTGTGAGTGCATTTGAATTTAAATACTCCTTTAATGTGGAGTTCCTAACACGAAGAAACGTTCAAAAGTTGCACATGGGAGCAGTCGAACATTGCATACTGGTGAGTCGTCCTGCCCTTTTCCAGTAGATAATAGTACTGCTAACATAGCGTGTGTGGTACTCGTGAGTCGTGAACCTACAAGATTTTCCATATGGACTACTAAGTCGTATTAACGAGTTCTTAGACGAGTTTATGAGCGAGTTGAGAATTTTGAGACGGAATCGTGATAATCTGACTACATCATGCTGAATATCTGTCATTAATGAGTTCTTAGACGAGTTTATGAGCGAGTTGAGAATTTGAAGACGGAATCGAGATAATCTGACTACATCATCCTGAATATCTGTCAGAACGCAATTGAGTGGGTCAAAATCAGATGAGCTATTTTGATGTCGTCCTTGGGAGGAAATAGTCATTTTGCTTAAAATCCTCAGATGGACCTCGAGATAGATCAGAGTATTGTTGGAACGAGATGTAGCTCTAGTTGGACTGGACTTTTCTATGGGTCCGATCTGTGGCCCGTGTAAAAAGTGGAAGTCCACTTACCACCACCATCACAAAACCGTAGAACATGATTTTGAGAAAGTTACTTATAAATACCCTATTAAATTACATTTAATGGTAGAGTTTCTAAAGAGTCCCTCTCAAAGTCTATAAATAGAAGATGTCCTCAATTAAATCCATTCATTTGGTACCACCTAAAACTTCTCATTGTTAGACAGTAACACAATGCATCATTCCCTTGGACAACATTCTAGACAAAGGTGTATATGATGAGCAGATCATCCTCACAAAAAATCAGCCAAATCTAAAACTTCTAATCCTAGGAAAAGTGGTTATAAATTAAGGGTCCACGATTTTTCAACTTGTAAACGTAAACTGGGGCTAGCAATTTCAGAATGGGCTGAGAGATGTAACCCACGCAAGTGGTGGAGTAATGGTTCAAGGTTGTGAGATCAAGACTTCTTTCACAAAGACGTTACACGATACAAAAGTTGTCGCATGGAAGAAAAATACGAGATATGGGCTTAAAATTCCGCAACAGTAACACCCAGTATTTTTGAGGTATTGACCAAGTTTATATTGAAAATCGCTACAAAGCACCCGAGACATTAATGGAAGGGCTAATCTAGAGAAAGAACTACTTCACGTTCACAAAAGAAGTATCAAAGTAAGAGCCGCCACAAAGTTTAATACCTTGTCCCATCAAAAAAAAAACCATGCCTCAAATATTAGGTATTTTGGGTGTGATATACCCCGTAGTGTGTAAATATTAAGAAGAATACTAGTCATTAACAATTTAAAACAGATTTACACGTGCAACTCCCTAAAAGAAAATAAACACCCAAACCATCCACACACACACACACACACAAACACACACACCCACACCCACACCCACCTTTAAAAAATAAAAAGGAAGGAAGAAGCTTAATTTATACAAAATAAACACTTAGGTATCTTTCTGTGGATTGGTTGAATAAATATCATTTGGTATTAGAGCCAACACCATATCCCAAGCGGAATTCATCATAAATCTTATGCTGCGTAAATTTTCAAAAGGAATGCTAGTCACATAGAAATTATTTATGCACAAAAAAGTTAATCCAGGATTTAACAAAATCCAGATTAACCAATCGCATGACGCCATTGCGTGTATTGAGGGTATCCCCAATTGATAAAAAATAACCATTTTAACAAAAACCGTTTATACACGTGACGTCATGCAATTGATTAATTTGGGATACTGCAGTAAAAATATTATCTTTAGTCAAATAACAATTTATAACAACTTTACACATGCAACTCCCTAAATGACAATAAACACACATGGGTTTTGGATTAAGGAAGGATGCTGCTGTGCTACGTGCGGCAATTGTGATGAATAGTCCGAAAAGAGAAAAAACAAGAAAGAAATAAAAACACACAGATTTAACGTGGTTCAGCGGTGTGCCTACATCCACAAGAGCGAGGAGCTGAATTTTCACTATATATCAAATTAGGGTTATATCATATGAATTTATAGTAAATTTTAACTGTACAATAGGTATTAAAAATTCCAATAATACCCCTGTACCGTACCACGTGGGCGTTGCCCCCGCACCCTAACCTATTAATCGTCCATGGCAATAAATCATCCCAAAAGGCAGATGTTATCGTTTCGCTCGAAACACAACACTCCCCTCTCTCTACTTCAGCTTCACACCGACATCCACCTGCTTTCGCTATATACGTATTCCACTCAATATAAACCACATACTACAAACAGATGCATACCTTAGCAACTTACCCTTGCATTAAGATTTGATTATTATTGAGGCACATGCAAGGATTCATACTAGGGGAACTATTTATTTTTGGGGGCAAAAGTTCCAAGAATCAATATGTTTGCTTGTATTCCTACAATTTCCTAGAAGGGGGTGTCTCTACAAAATAGCATAGACATTTCCACAATGTTTTGAGTGCCAACAACTGATGCTGCGTCGACCAGATTAGAATCTCAGCAAATTGTCCTAGAAGTGGTTGTGATATGTTGGGCGATAACATCTCTTACCTTAATGCAACCCTCCTTTTTTCCGACTTGGGACCGGCAATGTAGTGTAAAGGAAACACTACAAAGGTGGAGCTACTCCTAGATCCTAAACTCAATCCCAACCCAAACATCTAATCCCCAAGTCCAATCTCAACCACCTAATCGAAAAACTAAACCTTAACCCCAACCCCAACCCCAACTCCAATCTTTAAATTAAACTAACCTATGTGATCAATAACAGAAGATCAAAGAATAAAAACGTTGACAACACAGTTTGAAAACAAATATTCTCAGTGATTAATAACATAAATTATCGTTTTAACATAAATTAACTAAGACCAAAAGATTAGAACATATAAACTAACACGTTATTATCATTTTAACATAAATCGACTTAGATCAAAATCAAATACTAATAACAACAAATCAACGAATGGTGATCGTTTCAATAAATTAATATGGATTTTGTTACGGGCACACGTTAAAGTGAAATAAATACACTCTGGAAATTGGAATCCAAGGGTATTTTGGTAAAACAATATTTTTTTAAAGGTCATACAAAATCCAATTTCCAAAGTGTATTTATTGCACTTTATCGTTAACAAGACCCAATTAATACATACCACAACATTTAACACAACTCGATTAGAAATTTAACACAGTATTAAAGAATCAAAACAATGATTAGTGAGAAAAAAATCAGAGTAATGATTTTCTGATGTGGCATGTGCTAAAACCATAGATTCTTTTCCACGGGATACACAACTGCACATATTTATGGGGATGTACAGTTCTTTATCCCAAGGGGGAAAATCTAGGGTTCTAGCCCATGCCACGTCAGGGGGTGTGTGTCAGAGCGGATGTCAGAAAATCACGACTCAAAAAATTAACATAGATTAGTCAGCTTTGAGGATTAATAAAATATTAATGTGATTAACACATGTATATTTTTAGCGTAAATTAATTACATTGATCAATGGCCGTTTACACAATCAATAGAATATTTAAATGATTAACACATATCAAAATAAACTCAATCAAAGTCAATGGTCGATGATTGTGTAAATGTAAAAATCTTACATACTTTTTGCTGGCAAACATAAATATGAGGGTAAACCCAGTGATTGTTGGTGTCGGTCTCTATTGTAAACAAAAAAAACACAACATTAGAAGAAAAAAAATCCTTCGAAATCAAAGCAGGTTCTAAGTTTCATTAAATATACTTAGAATTGCATTTTGATCCAAAGCATGTTTCATAACGCAATCAACAAAATTTAAGTTTCCCCAAAAGCACTTTTTAAGTATAGAGTAGAGAGAAACAGAAACCACCTTAAGCGTGTATGAAAGTTCATCCATCGCGATCATTAGGAAATAGTGTTTTATCCTCAATGCATGGTAATACGACACTACAATTGCCCAAATATTTAAAGAATCCACTGCTGAACCACTCGCTCTTTTACACTCTGTTGTCGGCAAAATATCAACCGAGTCATCTAATTTATCTCACGACATGGTGTGTAGTCTGAGCGTTGTGTAAATCTTTCTCGTTGAATGATACCAAGATGATCTCAGATTTGCTTGTAGGAATCTGCATAAAATACCTTCTCATGTCTACAATCCTAGAAAAACCATGTTTGTTTGTAAGTCAATTTTTGCTCCCATAAAGAACTTGTCTCGAGAACAACTTTTATCTTTTATATTTTCTCTTCTTTACAAAAATACTAGTAAATTTATTACCTTTCCTCTTCCACCCTTTCAAAGAATAACCCTTCAACTTTATATACCATCATTCCTTTTATCTCCTTTTCCAATAATACCCCTCCAACTTTATTATTTTTCCCCCTCTTCCCCTTTTTCAATAATGCCCTCCAACTTTATTATTCTCCTCTTTTACCCCCATTAACACCCAAGTGCGTGCCTATGTTGTAGATATTGTGGGCCAACTCTAATTTATACAATGAAATGTAACGGTTGATCCCACTCCCTTCATCCCCAACATAAAGAGAGGGTTGACTTTAATCTCCTAACAAATCTCGGGAATTTTTTTTAACTTAATTGTCTTTCATCTTCTTTTCCTTTTCAAGAATACCCTTCCTATTTTATTGCATTTCCTCTTCTACTTCCATTTTCAAGAATACCCCTCCAACTTTTTGTATTATCTTTTCTCTTCTCATTTTCTAGTAATTCTCCTCTAACTTGATTGACTTTCCTCTTCTCCCCCATTTCCTATAATACCTCTCCAATTGGATTGATTTTCCTCTTTTATTTCTCCTTAATCCCAAAGATGATGCCTATGAAAACTCTAGCTTGTAATTATGTTAGAAGTTATGAATTTTCAATTATTAATTTAATAACGCATAATAGGTGTATTTTAATCATTTAAAAAATGAAATAAGGGCAACATTCAAAATTAAATTACTTCAAATCAGTATTCCTCGACAGATTATTGCAAATGTCAACAATGAGAAGTGGGACCGATAACTTCAAATTAGTATCATGCTAATAAAGATTGATTAATTGCAAAGTGTCATTAAAATTTTCATTTTTAAGTTAGATAATTGTTACATCATTACCATTTTATACATCTCTGTGATTGTTAAGCTGTGATTAGGCAGGTTGAATGCTAAAGTATCAGAATAGTGTAATGAGACCAAAGTTACTGCCCCAGCCAAGCTTTTACAACAATTATCAAAAGAGTCGAATATCCATTTTGATGATTATTTATTTTTACCACAAAGGTCAATCTCCAATAGTCACATAAAATAATGATATAAGTTTAAGTTAAGCTAGACATGTATCTTTTAGGAAAAAACTTTAGTTTACTGGTATGAATTACAATAACTTAGTTAAGCTCATACAAAAAACGGTCTGTTTGCTACAGATTCCAACTTCTGCTTCAAGATTCTGTGTCTAAGAGAAGCAGAAGCTCAGAATCTGGGAAGCTGCGTCTAGGAGAATCTTGTTTGTTATAGAAACTATTAGAAAAAGTAGTAGAGAGGTCAAATTGATTATGTTGTTTAATCCATAAGTTAAGAACAATGGGGGGTTAAATTGTCATTTCTTCCCCATAAATTTTTAGATATTGGCTTCTTATAGTGGCTCATGCACGGAAGCAGCCCCATTAAGGCTTCAAACATGCTTCTCAGAGCCAAAAAAGCCACAACAAACAAGCCCTTACTTTACTTGTATGAATTAGGGTTTACCCTATTTCATGTAAAATACTTAGTTTAGCTCTCTTTAAAACAGCTTTACACATGCAACGCCCTAGATGACAATAACTCCCAAATTGATCGAAGACAGTAAAAAAACGAAGATATCAAATAAAGTGAAATTAAAACAAATCCACTTACATTCCGAATGAAATAGATCTGCACGAATGCAACGCCCCCCAAATTTTGATTTATTTCTTCTTGCCCTTACCTGCTTTACGCCTTGAGGGAAGAATGATTTCACCATACTTGAGAACAGGAATCTCCATTATACTTGTAAGTTCTCCATATTTCTTACGAAACTTCTCGACCTGATCCGCATCAACAAGCAGAGCCGATCTATTACCCAAGTAGAAGGGATGGTTTCCAGACCATACGTCCACCACGTACTCCTTCTGGGTCCCACCTGTCGTCATCACCAGCTCTCCATTACAATATACCTTCGCATCTTCGTAGAACTCTGGGTGTATTTCCTTCTTCCTGCAACTCCATTGCGGCCGTTTATGTCCCACTTTCGCTGAACTTGTTCTCACCTGTAAATTTTTGGGAACAAAAACAAAATCCCTAAATTTAGCAAAATTTATATAGGGTTAGAAACAATTTTAATTTTTTTTTAATTTTTTCTTTTTACCTTGATGGGGACGATCGAAGGAGAGGGTTTTGTTTGGAGGAAAGGGTTTGTTAGAGTTATCGACATCTTTTCTTTGGTTTTCTTTTCTGTGTGAGAGAAATCAGAGAATGAAAAAGAGGGTCTTTTTAATTTTATTTTGTGTTTTTTATTCTTATCCCTTTGGTATTTTGAGAGGTGAAGATCAAAGTCTCTTCTCGTGGGCTTAGAGTTACGGAAATGCCCTTGTATTTTATTAAAATGACAACTTAATTTTTTGTCGGGTGTCAATGGGCCGGATCTTAAATGGCCCTGTGCTAATCAGTCCTAACAATCCAAGCCCAAGCCAAAGTTCGCAAGTCCATGGGCTGAGTCGACCAAAAAGTTTTCTTTATAATTTATATGTATTATAAAAATAGTTATTATATATAATAAATAAAAATTTACCGGCCCAAAAGTTTTCAAAGTTTAATGTTTCGTTTCAATCAACCAAACCACCCGGGCTCAAACAAAAGCTTATTATTGTCAAAATATATGCCAAAATCCGAGCCATTTATCTACCCATCCTTTTAGATTGTTGCATGGTGACAATAATAAAGTTTCAGATCCCCTAGGAGAGCCATTGTCGTTGTTCCATCTAAATATAAATATGGAAAAATTGACCAGTTACATTATGATTCAATTATGCAAAACAATAGAGGATCACATTTCATTTCCTTAAATTTTAATGTTAGATCACAAGGTTTACCCATCTTCTATTATAGGTTAACTAATCAAAATCTTTCTGACTTCCAACATGATTGATAATTGTTGCAAAACAGCACCATTATAATCATGATTTGTACAGATATCTCCATAGATCACAACCATCTGAAAATCGCCATCTTCACATATTTTGAGCAGTAGATATGATACACGTCGATCATGTCTTCACTTTACAAAGATTGAATTTGGCCTCCATAGCCGTAGTACTTCAATAGGCCTTCGTCTTGCCGCCAATTCTCTTTTACCTTCACTTCGACCTGTTAAAGAAGTGAACCATTTACAGATTATTTGTAGATTCCAAAATAAAAGCCAATCAATGCAAGTGAAAGTGCCTGGAACTACATTGCAGTAGTCCTACAACCCATTGATGCTTGAAAATATGCAGCGGGATGCAATTTTACAAACCAACTCTTAAATGGAGGCTGTAGAGCTACTGTGGAACAAGACCCAATTAATTATCTTCTCATAAAATAAAGTCAATAATATGCTCATGGAGAAGAGAATAGGACTGTCAATGCATCGGATCAGACCCGAAATCCGATCTGATAACATCGGGTCTGGATTGATGATTTAGATTCCAATAAGGATCCATCCAATCCAACAAGGTTCCGATCTGATATATTATTGGATCGGATCTGGTTTGACCATGTCCTGATCTGATAAGAATCTGATCCGATAAAATATTACAAATTATATAAACTATGTCATATATTTGTTTAAATATATGAAGTTTATTTAGATTTTGTGCATCAAATAGGGTTTGGTCTGATCCGTTAAGACCCGGATCTGATACTTATTGGATCAGTTCTGAATCCAATCCGATCCTTATTGGATTGGTACCAAATGTCATCCAATCCGAGCCCATCCATGACAGCCCTAGAAGAGAAGTTTTCTTAAGTTCACACCTCCAGGTAGACTTTCTTTTGCAAGAAATCTTCGATATCAAGCCGTGCTGCAGTTGCCAGTAGTTTTAGAGCTTTCCCTTCCTGTGCTCATAATAGAAATGAAAAAGTATCAGAAAACCATGTTGGAAACACATGATATAGCAGAATCCTTAGATCCATTTTTTATTGATGTAAACCTAAGCGCATCTGGTTATCAGCAACAAAATTAAACGAATTATGGCTCCCAGGCAACAGAATGAACCAAATAGAATAAAGTTGGAGGGGTAGTCTGGGAAAGGGTAGAGAGAAAAGGAAATAAAATTGAAATTATTCCTCGACATACATGCGAGATTGAATATGAGGGAATAAATATAGATTGATGGAAGTGAGCTTAGACCTATAGCTCGGTTGGTTTGATACATTGCAAAGCAACTTTGAGGTTGTGCATATATATATATATATATATATAGGTCCCGCTCAGGTGCCAACATTTTGTCCTACATGGGTTGGAAGTTTCGGAATGGGCTGAATTTTTGTGAGGATGATCTCTATGATGATGAGATCATCCTCACCAAAAAATCAGCTAATTCCGAAACTTCTAACTTCATGTTTATGAGTTGAAGAATCGTGGGCCATCCATTTTTTGTAAACCACTTTTGATGAGGTTAGAAGTTTCAGAATTAGCTGATTTTTGGTGAGGATGATCTCCTCATCATAAAGATCATCCTCACCTAAAATCAGCACATCCTGAAAATTCTAACCCATGTAGGACAAAACGTGGTGGCCAAATAGTTGGCATCCGAACGGCTCCTATCAAATGGAATGAAGAGAAGCTAGAACTAAGTATATTCTCAAGCTCTTGTATCAGGAAGCTCTATTTTTGACAAGTTAAGAAGAATCTGATTGGACAATTGCAAAGGTTAATGGGTCTCAATCACACCGAATAAAAATAAATTAAGAAGACAAATGGGTCAGCAGAGCATCATAGAGCAGGATCAGGTCCTCTTGCACTCATGGAGAAGTATTCTTTTATTTTGTCTTTCGATCCCAATAATGGAAAATCTTTTTTCCTTTTCTTTCATATATTTCAAGCATAGATTTTAAATGTAGAGTTTACACATTAAGACCTGAAATTTAGGTTGAAAAGGAAGACAAAATAAAAATGATGAAAATTTTGTTTTTAATAAAATAAAGCATTATATGTCTGATGAAATTTAGTTGAGTCACAAAATACACACAAGAACCATGTATCCAACAAAGCAGGTATAATTGGATCTTTACACTTACTTTCCCAATGAGGATGATCTTCTGCGTGTTTTTCTCAACAACAATCTCAACTTGAATAAAATCTTTTGAAGTCGGCCTAGTTTTGTAGCTTACAACATTGACCTGTATAGACCAAGTGTGCATTTCTTTCAACAATTAACATAATCTTTTTTTTTTTTTTTAATAAGTAACAATTAACATAAATCTAATTGTGAAGGTTAAAATTTTAGTGATATGATTATACCTGACATGCATAAGGGACTTCATTTCGATATTGCATAAAAATTTTCTCTCTAACAATTTCAGCTATAAAGAATCTTTCTGGGTGCTCACTAGCAATGTCCTGAAAAACTCAAGGTAACAAAAAAATAAGTCCAATTCAAAAGATTCCAAATAAATATGTATGATAGACATTACGAGAAAATCAAATCACTAGACTAGATGAACTGAAGCAAGTATGCAACTGAGTCAATCTCGGCTTAGACTTTCTGTCTGACTTTAATATTGGGGAGAGTTCTCATTTTGTTAAAGGATATAAAAACCCGGTAATACTTATGATTCGAACTCAAGAAGCATAAAGTTTTCTGGGGACTCAATTTAGGTCTTTTGGATTACAAACATTGCAAGCTATGTTGCATTGACACAGTTAAGGGTGCTAAAGTCCAACACAAGTATGGATTGTCAAAATGTAAAATCGAGAAATTGGTTTTATAAAATAATAAGGATAAAGTGGATAATATGATGGGAAATCTTATGATTTGTATAATATAGTGAAAATGTACATAATGTTATATTTCTGCAGAAAACACCATTATTTGGAAAAGAAACATAATCTATATTAAATGTTAATTAATATCTTGCAAGTAAGGAGAGAAGAAACAAAAAGGAGTTTGGACCCGACATGGGTACTTGTGCCCGTTTAGAAGAATCAGTGCAACACAGGTAACAACTTCCTACTTTTAACTCCACAAGAGTCTTGGTTGGCTTTTAAAGGATGTTTAGACATCTTGCTCAATAAAGTCAATCTTTGGACATCTTGATAGAGAAAGACGATGTTCAATGTGTCATAGACACTGCACACACATACATAGTAAAATATAAAATTAAAATATAGAAGAAATATAGATTCCCTATGCAAAAGCAAGATTTCTACATACCTTTGAATAATAAGCTGGCCCAAGAGGGAGTTTTGATAGTATCCACTCCTTGACATCATCCACACCATGACCATATTTGGCACTTACAGGTATAACCTCATCAACGTCGGTGAATTTCTCATACCACTGCAGTAGTTGAGTTATCAATTTTTAATGCAAAACAAATGAATATAACGGAATCTTGGGTACAAGCAAACAAATCCTAAGAGTAGTCAGTAGTCCATCAACAACAAAGTCAGTAAATAAGTACGGAGCACAGGGCACATACATGGGGGCTGAAACCCACCATTTCACAGGTTCCAACCGCCATCTAGATGTATAACAGATGCTAACTCAATCATTACGACCCAAACTATATACTTTTCTTCAGAGCATTTTGTTGTATCGTTCTTTAATCATCCAAAGAAGGTCCATCAGTCAGAGGGTTAAGATCATCCAATCATGTAAATTTTGGGGACTATAGGTCCTCTCCATTGTCTAAACCCACTGATAACTGTCCATGCACCAACATTCTATTGTACACAGTCCTTAGGTTTACTTAGATTTCTTCAAAAAAGAGAAGTACATTGTCATACAAAAGGTAAAGAATCCCCAATGACCTAAGGCTAAGTCATATGGATGCACACTTACATATCTAAGACATCAACTCTTGAAATAAAAACCATACCAAGTCACAATCAATGCCAATATCAACTATCAATACAAAATTTTGTCAGGTACTTGTTAACCAACTAATTACTCCAAAAGACCAATTTGTTGGAGAGGGGAAAAAATATGAATATAAGAGGGTCACAGGACTTAATTGGGGTATGATACACCCGAGAGTGGAGGAAAGTATACATTCAACACTCCCCCCATAAGGGTGGAAAGAATTGAACCCAGAAACCATACGAACCTAGCATTCTGATACCATGTTAACCAACCAACTACTCCACAAGACCGATTTGTTGGAGTGGGGGAGAGCTATGAACATACGAGGGTCACGAGGCTTAACTGGGGTATGACACACCCGAGAGTAGAGGAAAATATACATTCAACAGTACTAACCTCAAGTCTTTTTGCAATTTCTCCAGGCTTAATCAAGTCCTTCTTATTGAAGACCAGCAAAGTGGGTACCTTATCTTTGAGACTTGCAATACCTTCTTCCAAAACATCATCAATCTTGAAATAAAATAGGTTCATTTAGAAAAAATGTAAACCAGAGTTTCCGAACAACTTGTCAAAAAAAAAGAAAAAGAGCATACCTTTTGAGGCACCTTACATGCATCAACAACAATGAGGACACAGTCTGCATTAATAGTGGCACTGCGGACATTCTTCATCATCATAGAATCCAACTTATGCATTTTCTTTTCAATAACACCTGGTGTATCATAAAGTATCATCTGCAAGCTAACCGATATCACAGGTGAATAATTTCACATAACCTTTGTATGAAATTTTAAGCATGTACATTTTTATTTCATAGAATATCCAAACTTAATAATTCGCAGAATTTTATTGATATAAACTTAAGATTCATTAACAATAACTAATTTTAACCGATAAAATTAGCCATCCTAAGTTTTTGTCCTGCATCAGAGGAGCCCATATCGGTGAAATGGAGGTTTAGATATTGGACCTAGGAGTGTTCTAGGTGTCATTGTTGCTTGAACCTCAAATCTCAAGGTACAAGACGACTATACGTAGATACTATTTGAATATGTTTATCATCATTATGGTCGAAGAATTATCCCAAAAATATTGACAAATCTAGTTCCTCCACTAAATAATCTTAAATAGCATGTCTTCTTTTGTTATAAGTGAGTTTGTAGTCGCTCTCACTACCCCATTTCGTGTTAGTCTCCCTCTTGCTCTTTTATAACTTTCAACTTACACATTCCTTCTAATTGGGGCTGTAATCAGCCTTAGTTGCACATAACAAAACCATCCCAATCGACTTTCTCTTAGTTTCTCACCTATTGGGGCTACTGCTTCATTTTCATGATTTTGATCATTCCTAATTTTATTTTTATTAATATTTCCACTCATCCATTCCAACATCCTGCTATGCTCAACATAATAATACATTGCTTTCCAATTATCCGACATTAAGCTTCATAAAGCATAGTTGATCTAAATTTTGTCTTATAAATTTTCCTTTCAATTTGATTGTGATGCGTCAAACATATAAAAGTCCAAAAGCACATCTCCACTTTGACCATGTGATAAAGATTCATGTTAGGAGGTTATTAGTTTTCCCTATTTGTAATGTTTGAACTAATCAACGTATCTTTTAGCATAAACTATAAATTTCTAGTCCTGCTCTTTTGAAAGTACACTAAATTTTCCATTTATGCATGTATTTATGGTCCATTAGGTAAGGAATTAAGCTTTCTCACTTAAAGATAAAGCCCAATTGTTTATTAAACAATGGTATTTGAAATTTTAGCAAGACAAGTAAATTCAATAATCGAACATTAGTTATAGAAAGAATTGTACCTGATACTCAGTGCCAGAACATATACCAAGGATTCGATGCCTCGTAGTTTGAGGTTTATCTGTAACAATTGAGAGCTTCTGCCCTATCATCTGGTTGGAAAGTGTGCTCTTTCCAACATTTGGTTTGCCCAGTACAGCCACATATCCTACACATATCTCATCCAAATTAAGATGCTAAGAAGGAACTCTTAAGTTTCAAGCATTAAAGTCCATAACATGGATGATTAGACTAACATTATTAAAAATGGAATAGCGGCATTCTTTTATTGTACTTCTTATTCTCCGTTTTGGCTTGACCAGGAATCAACTTTCAAAAAAATTGAAAAACAAATGAACTAAGATAATAGTAGTGTTTTAAAGGTGTGTGAGGCTTACACCTCTGGCTGCGCTTCAAAGTGATGCTCATTAAAAACACTTTGAGGCACAAAGAAGAGACATAAAAACAGTTAAGATATACTCTTCAAAAGTACCCTTTATTAGTTGAAAGTTGAAACCCTTGACCTTAAGAAATTGTTAATCAAATTAAGATGGGTTATGCCACGAGAGGTCAAAGGTTGTTCAAGAATCAAAACAGCACCTCTCACTTTCTCCTACGGGCGAGAGGAAGCCTTCAATAGGTTCTTGGACACAAATAAAGGTCTTATTGACGATTCACATCAGTAAAGCAGACGGATGGATAATACACCGTTATCATCTAATGACAATAATTCCTACCCATTCCATGTCTCTATGTCATTTTATCCTCTACCCTTTGAACATCTTTTCTTTCGTTTTGTTTTTGATAGAGCACTTTTCTTGCCAAAAAGATTGATAACTTAGTAGTAATTGGCAAGGTTGCAAAGTGAGCTAACTGACCATTAAAAAACATTGGATCAACACTCAATCAAGCTTCCTTATATCTTTGTCTCCTACTCCAAGACAATTGTGGCAGCTAAAAACATATATTTTAAATATTGGGTATCCCTATTTATCAAAAAAAAATATTGGGTATCACTCATATAACCATGAAATTCATAAAAAAATATCTACCAAGATTACAAATCGAACAATGGGTCTAAAAATTAAACATGATATGGGCCTAAAAAAAAAAAACCAAAACAAAACAAATTGAACGAGCAAGTAGCAAACAAACAAAACTCATATTTTCTTTCGAGGGGGACGAATCAAAGATTTGAAGTACAAATAAATAAATAAAGGAGAAAAGAAAAGAAAAATTAACCGCTTCGATGGTTTGGACTGCACTCAAAATCGTGTTCTTCCATCTCGTAATCGTCAAGCATGGCTAAGTTCCTGTCTGGCTTTTCGTTCAAAGACAAGAACGAAGATTCTTCAGAAGAGCTCATCATTTCTCTGTGGTCATTCTCTTCAATTTCATTTCTTCCACCAAGGAGCTGTTTCTCCAACACAAGTTCTCTATTTCGAGACTGAACCAGAGTTTCTGGAAATGGGTTTCTCGTAAATCGAGGGAAAAAGGGCTTTTTCAAGGTGACATGAGAGGGAAAATGGATGAATTTTTCTCTTGGAAGAGTTGCAGAGATGTGTCGAGTGAGCTCCATCCGAACGCCAATGTTGATAGCTCAATAGCTCATATAAGTTCGTTCTATTTATCTATTTTATCTGTTTGAGTTTAGTTAGCTTCTCTGATCTTATATACTGATATTGACGTCTATGAGGCCATATACATCTCCTTCAAATTGAAATCTCTTATTGCACACCAAATTTATTTATAACACACCAATTATGAAATTATATAACAGTTAAGCTTTATAACCTTGAATGATGTCTGACGACGAACATCAATTCTTTTGTTTTGGGATTCAAGAGCAAAATCAAAGAGGACCTTTTCCTCTCGCTACGAGCGATCAAATTTTTTTGGGGTCTTTTGAGAGAAAGTCGTCTAGGATTTTCTGTTGGGTAAAGGAAAGAGAAAAACGTGTTCTCTTATCTCGTTTTTACTAGAGAACTATAGGGGTTGTAATTCAAAAGAATATAGTGTGATTAGATTTATTTATTTATTATTATTCATGGAGGTATGAAAAAAACACATCTTAAACAGATATACAGACAGATGGGAGAAAAATCTCTCAATGTGCTCTCAATTCTTTCTCATGGTGTCTTTTTCCTCTCTCTCTCTCTCTCTCTCTCGCATTGGTCACCCATGTGAAGAATGTAGTAGTTGAATGTCTAAATTTCAAAGTGGGTGTATTCCAGAATTTTGAGAGATTAGATGGTGAAAGATCACTTAAGAGAGACGACTATGATGATGAAACAAACACCTAAAAGTATCAGTGGCGCATAGACCCACCATTCTCTTTTTATCCATAGTTGGGTAAGTTTTAAGGTTCTCTCTTCGCATCTCTCTCTCTCATGCATAGAAATCGCTAATGAGGGAGAAGAAATAAGGTGTGGTGCTTTGCAAAAATAAAAATGGTTCTCCACAACTATTACAACCATTTATTTTTTTGAAAATTTCTCAAATAATTATCGAGATTTTTAAAAATATCAAAAGTGTTACAAGTGTTAACAGAGCTACCACACTAAAAATAAAAATAAAAATAAAAACAAAAAATGCCTATAATTATTTGGGAAATTACCCTTTATTTTTTTTTAATAATTGGTGGTATAAAGAAGAGTTGGTGTGGCAATAAAAATCTTAAAATCCAAAGATATCTTATAATGTCACACCAACTTTTCCTATATACATCAAACACCAAAATCAAATTTAGTGGATGGTGTAGATAGCCATGTTATATTTTAATGACTGCACTCCTTTCCATTTTTCCCTTCTTCAAAGTTCTTTGATTTGAGTTTCTATTTAAGGGAGAAAGGCTATTCTACCTTTATATTTTAATGAATGCACTCCTTTCCATTTTTTCCTTCTTCTAAGTTCTTTGATTTGAGTTCCTATTTAAGGGATAAAAGCTCTTCGACCTTAAAGTCTCAAAATTGAAATTGAACAATTGTTCTTGCAAAGCACAAGTAAACTACAGGATTCAACCCCATTAATTCACATATATGAGCAATAATGGAGGACATGGCTCTGGACAAAATTTAATAGAGGAGCAAGATTCATTTAGCCAACCACAAATCTTTGGGATAAGGATTTGATGATGATGAACCTGCAATATTAAGCTTGAAATGTAGAGCAAAGCCTAAGAAAGAGCTCCCAGTCCAAATCAAAGTTAACATAGAGGGCATAACAAATCGTATCTACAGACAGTAGTTGCACGGACGCCTTTTACTTGCATGGTAGGTGTAGACACTGATGACATACATGGAACGAAAGCCAGCATGTTTGGATTATAGACACAAAGATTACTCTGAATTCTTACCTAAACAATTTAGGGAGAGAAATCATCGAGCTTATACAAGTACAGGCTGTGCTGGCTGTAAAAAACAGAGACCTTTATTCACAAGGCAGTGTAACTTGACATTTCCTTTCTTCCTTCCTTCCTTTACACTTTTTCTCTTATATGGCATACAGAATCAGCCCTATCTATCTGATTGGAAAGATAGTCTAACTGACATTGTCATCCTCTAGAGCATCAGGAAGGTTGGTGGGAGATAATTCGTTTGCAGTTGGGAGGAAAGACCACGCTAGGGAAACAGAGCCAAGAATTATGGCAATGCCGATTGATCCCCAGACCCACGTCTGTCTTTCTTTCCTTCCTTGCCTATGACGCCGCGCCATCTCTATAAAACCAAAAATGAAATATTTCAGTTGAGAAAAAAGAATGGGTAGTAGAAACAATGGGAAAAGTAAAGCAAAGCTATTGCAATTTGCACCAAAGAAACACTCGTGCAAGCATAGTTGTACATGGAAAGTCACACACGCACGTACGCACCCATATATGATGAAATTGTATGTAAATCATGGGGGAAAATTTCTCCCACTTGCATGCAACATATGGGACTTCTAATCAATACTAAATAGCACAAAAGGACACAGTATTGCATCCTTTTAGAACCAAAAAAAAAACTTTTCCTTTAATGGATATACATGACGCCTAGCAAAAGATTGCAAACAAACATGATAATATTGTGATGTAGAATATATGCAAGTGAACTACAAAATTATAAGCATTGTGGAAGTAAAGATAAAGTGGATTTCAAAACAGAGAGAGAGAGCTTCTAACACCACACCAACTTTTACTAACAGTGCCCCAAGATGTGCATTAATTCTTTGGTGATTTTTACATATGAATAAGGGTGCTGTTAGAAAAAGTTGGTGTGGCAATAGTCTTTCTAAAAATAGCCAAATGGTGAGAATTTTTCATTTTAAGAAAGCATTAAAGGCATTATGGAATATTTCTACATCATCTAAAAAATAATAGAGATCAAACTTATCTAATTAATTGTTGAGGCAAACAAGGGAATCAATCAGAGACATCTTACCAACAGATTCTTGGTTCCTCTGAGACATCTCACGATTCACAGCTTCATAATAGTGTAGCCGATCCCACAGTCGAGCAATCTCAAAGTTCTTTGACTCAATCAGAGACTCCATCTCCATGGAAACCTCGGCCTTTGCAGACCCCCTCCCTATAGAAGTGGACACAACACGTGCAACATAGACTTGTCGACATAGCTCTTCTGCGGGATCAAAATCCAGCTTGTCATCCTCTTCTGCAATTGTTAAAGCTGAAGGAAGTGTCAACCCCACAAGAGATAACTGTTGTCCAAGCCTCCGCCACTGTCTTTGCATGTGAGTGACGGCTTCCTCTGCTTGCTTCCGCCTCTCTATCTCTATCAACAAATTCAGTCTTATCTCGCGTAGTTCCGCTTCAATATCACGTAGAGAAGATAATGGGCTAGCCTCACTAGAGAGTTCTACAGCAAGTAAGAAAATTGAGTAAATCTTGAGACACCATATCCAAGCAATCGAAATTCAAATTTTGATATTGCCAAATACAATTAGAAAAAGGAAACCTGATGTCCTCCGTGTTGGTGAGACCAAAATGTGTTACATTGCACACCCTTTCTGCTCATTGATCCCATGAACCTTTTGCACATACCTTCTAGGAACTTCACTCCAAAAATCAGTCTGATTGATGATTTATAACCATTAGATTTGAGCAATTTTCATCAAGGCCTTGAATCTAATGGCTAGAATTCATCAATCAGGCTGATTTTTGGTGTGGAAATCCAAGGGAGGGCCAAACGTTCATGGTCACTAGGCCAAAAGAACAATATTTAAATAGTCACAATTAGCTTCAGAAACTCGCAGAGATGACTCAATTAAGATTCAACTTAGGTAACGGAGGTGACAAGTTTCTTTTTAAACCTCAAAAAACTCTGACACAACTTGAAAATCACAACGGAATTCCTGCAACTCAACTTAAACTTGTTGGGTAGACAACCACGTTTTTTTATGTTGAATAAACTTTCTTTATAATCTGTTTCCATTTCCACAAGACCATAAGTATTTGACCATAACCAAGAAACCCCTGAAATCAATTTGTGAATGTTTGAGTCAAACCAACAAAGTGAACCTTTAAGTATACGATGTAGTAGTTAGTACTCCATTTATATTGAAGAAAATTCAAGTAATATCATACGAGAAACATCGAGGTGCTCAATAACCACTATTTGATGGTTCCCATCTTAGGCCCAAACTTGATACAACAAGATAAAACTAACTGTTTGATGCAACTATTAATTTGGACTCTCGAGAAATAGATGGAATCTAAAAGACCAACCACTGATAGGACACATAAGGTCATAATAATCGGTTCAATTGCTGATGTTACTCAGATTTTTCTTTCTTATATGATAAAAAGAATTGAATGAATGATATGAACACACTTGAATTACTAGAGGACATTAGAATAGAGGAACAAGATTCGTTCATACAACCCCATATTTTTGGGAAAACGATTTGATGATGATGACGCAATTAATATAGAGAGAGATAACGACAATATAAGTCAGTCATATAAAGAAGTGAGATCAGTGTACCTTCACAAGCATCAAAATACTCCCCCATTGGTGTTGTCAACTTAAAAGAACGTTCACCCCCATTACTATCCTCCACCTCAACACTGCTAGTAACACTCATCGATTCCCGAAGATCAAAGAAATCTTCACACATGCAGTCTCTTTCTGAATCGATTGCAACTGACATCGCCAAATCATTACTCCCACCCAACCCATTATCCAAACTAATGTTGTCGAGCTCCCCTTCATGGAAAACATAACCACCAATTTCTTCACAAGAATTACCGACATCGCCACTCAACTCTAAAACCTCCCCATTCGTGTTTCGCTCATTTTCACCAAATTTCTCCTCATTTGTGTCTTGTTGGTGTAATGAAACATCTCCTTGAGAAAAGCTCTTGAGGAGACGAGGCCCACGTCGCTTGTGATTAATGATGTACGGGGAGGGAGGGAATGATAATGGAGAGTCGGGAAGTGGTGTTGCCTTGGGAGTCGTATAAAGTGATGGGGATCCCTTTGGACGGTGAATTTTCTTCTCCACAGTCGACATATTTCTCTTATCGATCTTCGAATTTGGGGGTTTTGTGGGAACGGATTTTGGCGATTGTGGCTCTAACAACCTATCTAAGGTGATAGTCGTAAACGTCGGCATCGCTGCAAAACATGGAATCGTAAAAACAGATAAAAATAGATCTATCAAAAAAAGAAAACTACAAAACCAAATTGATTATGGAGGATAAGGTGTCCAACCTTAATCCAAAACTTCGAAAAATCAATCAAAGCTGAAACCCTAAATTTCAGAACCTCTAAAGCTGTATCAGATCCCTGTGAACCTTAAACCCTAAAAAAACAACAAAAATAACTGGTTATGAGATTAAAATCAAACATAAAAGTCTGAATTTTCTCACAAAGACGTCAGAGAGCAAGAAAGAGAGAGATTCTTACCTCGAAATCGAGAATTTCGGAACCCTAGCTTTTATTCATTGAAGATTGATCAGATATTCTTTCTTTGATTGATTCATGATTTATCCCCGACCTTGTAAAAAAGGTCGAGCGAACCAGAATCGTTTCGAGTTTCTTTCTTGTACCGCACTTTATCACTAACTTGTTCTAAAATGCGCCATGTGCGTATGTTATAAGTGGCTTATCTGAAAGTTGGTTTGAAATCTTCTCTATTGCCTTTGGATCACAACATCAGTTTGATTAGTTTGAATCCCAAGGATCATCCAATGGTGAAACGCACTTATGACATAACTACTTTTTGAAAAGTTTAAAAACTTTCTTCTAACGACTTTTTGAAAGGTGGAAATTTTTTCCGAGGGGACGATATTTGAGGGTGCTTAATACGCACCCGGAGCATGTTAGACTGTTTATGTCGAAGGAGATGCGATTTGTTAGCTAGCCAAGTTGACCTTTCAAGATTGATGGATCCATTCTATTCGGAACACCTGTGTTACTCACATTGTGACACATATCACTATGATGACTGGCTTTCTAACTAAGGAGATAACACACTAAGATCTATCAAAATATCTAAATCTTAAGAAAGCGGGCTGTGAAAATGGATCCAACGCATCATTTTCAAATTGTTAGCTAGCCACGTTGAAATCAATAAGCTCAATTCTAGAGATAAAAAAAAAGGCTAATTACTTTTAGACTCGATTTTTTCACTTGGTCCTGTCTCGACTGACGAGGCAGGAGCACAGAATCATAGAACGATTTTCTTGTATATCCCGAAGAACCTAGTCTATGGTTCTGTGCCCTTGCCATGTCAGCCGAGTGAAGGACCGAGTGAAAAAATTGAATCTGAAAATAACTACTCATAAAAAAGAATTTCCGAAAAATGCTAAACTGACTTCTTACAACACTACGTTAAAACTGTGCTAACGTGGAGGTGTGCATGGAATCATAGATTTATTTCCTCGAGATATAATGAAAAGCATCTATGATCTCACGTCAAGGCAGTGATGTCAGAAGTCAATATAAAACGGCTCAAAAATCCTCCACCTATCCAAAATAAAGATTGGTCCTTTTTCTTTTTCTTATTTCATTGTTCTATAGGGTTTAACTCGGTTTTTTTTTAAAGAAATAAGCGTGAGTCATTAAACTCTTTTAATTGACTAGGAGTTAGACCTAACTATGTTTGTATATAATTAATTTTATTGATCCCAAACCTAGTAAAGGAGGAGAATTGCATTATGTTGGCTTCCAATGTAAAATTTCCATCACGCCCCTAAACATGAATCCTGATCAAATATTTATTACGAACTAGAATGAAACTCGTATTGATAGATACTATTGTTGTCTGGAGTTGAACCAAGATCTTCATGACAGTGTTCGGCCTTGGTGAGGCTTTGGACAAAGATACTATCAATGGAGCTTAATATCATCCAAACCCAAACAAACCATCCACTAAAAAAGCAAATTGTGAGTTCTCCTTGGAAGAATTCTTTGAATGGCTATCGCGCAAGCCCTACCCCACTGCACGAGCACATCACAAGACACAAGAACATTGACAAATATTTCCTCCAATATTATCTTTTCTTAATTGATAAATCATAATCCGCACACATCACCCAAGAGTGACCCAACTACTACCTGCCTCCTTCCGCAGCCCTTTCTCATTCATCACACTTCTCAATTCCTCTACACGATCCCATCTTCCAACAGAAGCATAAAAGTTTGAAACCGATACATAATTCCCAGGTTTATCAGGTTCTAACTCAAAGAGACACTTTGCAACAAACTCTCCTCTCTCGATATCTAGATTAACTCTACATGCATTAAGTATGGCCGTCAATACACTACCTGTTGGCGTAGTACCCATATTACCCATATCAGAGAAGAGACCCCAAACTTCATCGATCAAACCTGCTCGACCTAATAGATCTATAAAGCAAGCATAATGCTCGGGACCCGGATCTATCCCGTACTTTTCCCTCATTGAAATAATACACTCCCGGCCTTGTTCCACCAACCCCGAATGCCCACAAGCTGATAGAACTGCAAGAAATGTCACGGGATTCGGAGAAACGCCACTTTCCTCCAACATCTTCTTGAACAGCTCAAGAGCTTCAACACCACACCCTTGACTTCCATATGCATCTATAATGGTAGTCCAAGTAACCACGTTTCTTTGGGGAATTCGATAGAACAACAAACGAGTAATTGAGATTTTGCCACATTTAGCATACATATCCAAGAGAGCGTTACCCAATTGAGTATCCCACTCGAACCCATTACGGATTGCCACACAGTGTATCTGCCTCCCCATCAACAAATCTGAATTAGCTGAGCAAGCAGTGAGACCACTAGTTAAGGCAATCACGTTCGGTTTCATCCTACTCAGAATTGAAATCGCCACTCCATACTTTTGGTTCTGAACACACCCAGAAACCAAAGCATTGTAAATAGCATAATCTTTTCGACAATTCAAGTTATAAAACAATTTCATGGATTCCTCAATTAACAAACAATTAGAGTAGAAATCTATTAGAGCGGTCGACAACACGAGCAAATCATGACCGATAACAATCACCAAAGCATGAATTTGCTTCCCCTGTCGAAGAGCCTTCATAGAGGCGCAGGCTTTGAGGACAGAACACAAAGTAAATCCACTGAATTCAACTCTCTCGCTCAGCATTTTTTCAAATGTGTGAAGTGCATCGCTGGCGAGTCCATTGTGGAGGAAACCTGAAATCATGGAGTTCCAAGCAACAACGTCCTTCAATTTTATCTCTTCAAAGACACGAACCGAATCGCTCAATCGACTGCACTTGGAGTACATATCGATGAGGGCAGTTTTCGTAATAATTTCGGATTCTGTACCGGTTTTAATCACCAAATTATGGACTTGTTGGCCTTGTTGTGGATCGGACAGGGCTGAGCACGCACCGAGGACAGGAGTAAAGGTGTAAGCATCGAGGTCGGAACGCGTGCGATGCATCTGAAGGAAGAGAACCCATGCGGCCATAGCGTCATCTTTGCGAATGTGGGCAGTGAGGAGAGAATTAAGAGAGAACAGTTCTCTGTGGGGAATTTCGTCAAACAGGTGGTGTGCTTGTCCAAAGCGTTTATTTGGCGCCAAATCAATGCGTGGAGTAATGGTTTTAGTAGGGTGTTTTAGTGATCGAGAGAGACGAAATGTTAGGGACATCAATGGACGAGAAGGCGTGATCAACTAATTTAATGATCAGTAAAATCTGACCGTCCAAAAGTAGGATCTATCGTTAGATAAGGCCATTTGTCTGATTGGGGACTGGGGAGTCTTTTACAGCAGTTCAAAGGTTTGAAAACTTTTCTTTTAAGGGTGATTTAGATATACCTCTCCGGGTTTTGGTGAATATTTAGGATATTTGACATACCTCCATTGACCTCGATTTTCTGTAACATAGAATGCCCTAAATTCCCTCATCATCAACCATTAGACAAAACCCCTTGATTTTTCTATCAAAAAATCCGCTATCTTCCTCTTTCAAAGTAAAACATTTCGCACTCATCTTCAACCTTAAGATTCTTATATCTCCTTAAACCTTTTACCCTCGAGAAAAAAAAAAGGATTTTTTGGAAAGTTGTAGGCAATGAAATTTTATTTAGAAAAATCTAGAGTTCTTAACTAGGGGTTGAACATGTCGAAGACTAAGTCGAATAGGTAATTTTCTATGATTTATTTGAAGATTAACGCCATGGATATTAAAACACGAAGCATCTAACACTCAACAAAACCTGCAATGGCATGTCTAAATCATCTTTTGAATTTTGAAATATTTTATGTTTTATAAATAAATTTTTGAGAAAAAAATATCAATATAAGGGAAAGATATTTAATAATATTATAAGCGCAGTGTGGGTATAGTTTAATTATTTATTACACCCCAATTAAGTATAATCATAATCGTTAACAACTATTAAAATTATTTGAATGAAAGCTATAATGTTTTGTATTGTGGAGATTATAATTTGAGCCAAACTTTTATAATGGTTGAAGATTGTATTTTAATCTTTAATTGGGGTGTGGTAAGTTAAATTTGAAGTGTCACTATAAACTCTCATTTAATTTTATAAAATACAAAAATTACAGTTACATTATTATACACCTATCTTAGTTAAAATGACTTTAGACATAACATAACAAAATCCTTTTACATAAAGATTTTTTTAGAAAAAAGCAAGAGATGGCGAAGCCTTTTCATTCTCTCACTATTTTGAATTTATATTTTTCAAAAATCTAGTTGTTTCTTTAAAAATTTTATGATTTTTTTTTTCATATTTTTCTCATTAAACCAAATTTTCCCTATCTTTTTTTCCCCTACTTTAAATTCATTAATTCCATTTAACTCCTTATCTCATCAATGACAACGAATTTTAATATAATTTTATCAAATTAGACTATCATCATTTATCCTTGCATAATTCTTGAACGCGATAATCCACTATTTAAACCAAACAAACCCTTATTCTTCTCTAGAAATCCATGGTTTGATTCATTTAGCAAAAGACATTTAGGATGAAAATTTCATTTATTTTCCTCACATTTCCATTGATTTAGAAGATAAATAATACGGGTAGTTTTGACGAGAGGTTGAATACAGGGTATTTCGGTCATTTCATCTTAAGTAAAAGTTAGGGTTCGAGTATGTTAATTTCATCGGTTTGAAAACATAGGGAGGTAACTCAAATACTCATAAACAGATGGAGGGATATTTCTAAATCTCCAAATGTTAAAGGTGTCGAAGAGAAGAACTCTCTCTCTCTCTCTTTTTGCTACGTTGGCTTGAAGAGAAAGAAAAGTCCAGACTACAAACCTGAACTCTCCCTCTCTCGTTCTTCTTGAAAAAAAACGACAGAAGAGAGAGAGACAGTGAGAGAGAAACAGAGAATCAAAAGAGTTAAATCTCTCTATTCGATCCAAAAAAGATGTTTAGAAACCAATACGATACAGACGTAACGACATGGAGTCCAGCAGGTCGACTCTTCCAAGTCGAGTACGCAATGGAGGCAGTGAAGCAAGGATCCGCCGCAATAGGTCTCAGATCCAAAACCCACGTAGTCTTGGCTAGCGTTAACAAGGCAAATTCAGAGCTTTCGTCACACCAAAAGAAGATCTTCAAGGTTGATGATCATGTAGGCGTCGCCATTGCTGGTCTCACTGCAGATGGACGAGTTCTCTCTAGGTATTTGAGATCCGAATGCATCAATTACAGTTTCACTTATGAATCTCCGCTACCAGTTGGGAGATTGGTCGTTCAGTTGGCCGACAAGGCTCAGGTGTGACTTTTGGATTGATTTTCTGATGATCTTGTTATATTTTTGTTGGATTTTAGTGGTGGAGTTTAATTTCGTTTAATTTTATTTGTTAGGGTTTATGAAAGTAGATGTGAATTGTTTTTAACGTTTTAGGTCTAGAAGTAGAATTAGAAATCTTTAAGGGTTTTAGAGGGTGTATTAGGGATGGAAAGAAAGTTTTGGGCTTTAGGTGAGATTTAGGTTGGGTTTTGCCTTTTTATGAGAGTCTGGTCGTTCAATTGGCTGCGAATCTTAGCTTGATTTCTTGATGATCTTCTTAAGTAATTATAATAAAAATAAATAAAAAAAAGATTTCTAATTGTGGATTTTAATTTGATTTGTTTGGGACTTAGGGTTTATTGAAGTAAACGAGATTTGTTATGGTTTAGATCCAGAAGTGGAAGAAGCATACAGCTTTGGAAGGTGCATTAGGGATGAAAAAACTAGGAAGTTGGGGCTTTTGGTGAGATTTGGGTTATCTTTGCCCTATTTATGTGAATAATCCTAAATGAAATGAAATTAATTTATTTCAATTCCCTTCCATATTCTAGAATAAGCAATCAGTCTTGGACCAAAATCATTCCTCTTATGTGAAGGAATGTATGTTTTGGATGCTTCTGCCACTAGATCCAAAAGGTTTTAAAATGTTTGTCCTCAGATGTATGTAATGCCAATCTTCATTCTTTTCTGTGTTAGACCTAGATTATTCACTTGACTCGCAACGCTTAGTTTCTGCTATAGCATGTTTTTGGTTTGTGTTTATCTTTGCGAGATGGAATACATATACATATACTATGGTTTGAAAATTTTCTTGAATATACTCATTTTGATTTTTTGCATGGTCAGTGGGTCACATTCTCACCAATTTTATGTATAGTTGAACGTACATAATGCAAGTGGTTTCTTTGCATTATTACTTATCCATCAATCCCTAGGAGTGTCTAGACTAAAGTTGCACCATGTATATTTTGCATGTGACATAGTATTGGTCAATTAGAGTGGGTAAATTTGAAAACTAGGTCTATGGAGTGATAACTTAGACTTTTAAGGTGAATACGACCAAGGGAAAATGTGTTGCAATATTGTTAAGAACAAGTTCTTAGGGATGAAACACTAGTTGAGGTGAAGAGTAAGAGAAATTCCAAGAAAATCACTTATGTTGTTTATGTTCAATTATCTATAGAGATGAAGAGATAGCTGATGATTTAACCGAAAAAATTAGTGTTGTGTAGATAAAAACGAGGAGGGTTATAGAAGTCTATGTGATTGACATGTATTATCAATCAAGTTAAATAGAAAATTTCATAAGACAACGATAAGAATAGTTATGCTTTATGGAATTGAATATGGAGTAGTTATAACATAACATATTCATAAAATGAGTGTAGTAGAGATGATGATGTTGAGATGGACGAGTGGTAAGATTATGAAAGAAAAAAATATATGAATATACTTGAGAGAATTTAGGAATAATCACAAAATAGGCGATAATATAAAGAAGAATCGTTGAGGTGTTTTTTGTGTGTACAAAAAAAATATATCAATGACAACGGCAGTGTCTGATTCGGGATGGGAACACAAATTCTTGGGATCTGGGATTTAGGAGGAATTTCAATGATTGGGAATTGACGGAGGTGACATCTCTTCTAGATCTCCTTAATTCGATTCAATTAAGAGAGAACGAGCAGGACAGAAGAGAATGGTTCAAGGCTAAGGATAAGAAATTTTCTATCAAGTCTTTCTATTATTGTTTGCTTCCGTTGCATGAGGTATCTTTTTCTCCATCTATCATTTGGTCAACTCTTGTTCCTTCTAAGGTGTCTTTCTTTTTATGGCTTGCCTCTATGGGTAGAATCTTAACCTTGGATAATTTGATCTATCGGGGGTGGATTACCCCAAACTTCTGCCATCTTTGTTTGAGGGATGGGGAGTCAACCAACCACATTCTTATTCATTGTTCTTTCGCCCGAGTTATTTGGATGTTCTTCTTATCTCGTTTCCCAGTGGATTGGGTTCTTCCATTATCTATCTTTGGGTTGTTAGAGGGTTGGAGTTTCAATATCTTCTCTTCTAGAAAGAGGCATCTTTGGACTATCCTTCCATTCGCCATTGCTTGGGGTCTTTGGAAAGAGCGTAACAACAGGGTGTTCCATAGCAAGGAGAGCTTGCCTCATACGGTGATTTTAGAGATTTTGGGATTTCTTTTCTTCTGGTCAAAGATGAGTAAAGATTTTGAGGGATTGAGCTTCCAAGATTTTGTTTTTAATTGGGATACGGTTTGTGAACCTTAGCCTACCGTAGGATGTGATCTTATTTTTCGTCATTTCTCTTTCTTGTTTTTTATGGTTCTGTTGTTTGGGGGCTATCTCAGCCTCCTCTACTACTTTTTCTTTCATTAATAAAATTTATATTTATCAAAAAAAAGAATGAATGTTTTCGTGCATGTCAATGACTCTAAAAGGTTTAGAAGAAGGTTGAAAATGTTGTGGATGGAGGTAATACAGAAATAAGTGAAGACACATTTGTTTAATAAAGATCCCAAGGATCGCAATGAAATAAGATTCATGCATCCAAGCCCAATATTTGAAATGAGGGGAAGTTTCTGAAGAATGATTGAATTTAGTTTATGTTTGGATCTTTATTTTTGAAATTTACTTGGCAATCTATGTTAGATGGTGTGCTCTTACCTCCAATATCATCATTTTGGAGTTCTAACCCTTTTGGAGTTACTTATAAAAAATAAAAAAATCCTTTTAGAGTCCTTGACTTGATTCAAAGTGCTTTTTCTCATTGGTGTTGTTAATGGTATTCTTTACACATGTATAAACCATCTCTATTGGTTTTTTTGCTTAATTTGTCTCCTAGTGGAATTATTTATAAATTTTGTTGAATATACTCATTTTGCATTTTGTTTTTCTTAGTCTTACCGCTCATCCATCACAACATTCTCATCTCTACTATACTCTTTTTATGAATAAGTTTACATGGACTTATAATAATAATAATATATATATAAAAAATGTTTACATGGCAACATTTAGCTCCATAAAGCATGGCTGTCTTATTGTTGCGTCATAAATTTCCTTTCTTTAATTTGATCGGTACATGTCAATCACACGACACTCTGAATGCGCTCATCCATTTTATTCACCTAACACTAATTCCATGAGCCACATCCTCACTAATTTCTCTATCATTATGTAAAATTGAACCTAAATAACGGAAGTACTTTCTTTGCGGTATTACTTGTCTGTCAATTTTTACTAGTGCTTAATCCCAAGAAGTGCCTTGACTAAAGTTGCATTGTAGTCTTGGTTGTACTTATATTAAAATCCTTAATTTCTAATGTATTCCTTTCCTTCATATTTATAGATTTAAGTTTATTCCACCGCCAAGTTCATCTACCAGTATTATATCATCTACAAATAGCATATACCAAGGGAACTTTCCTCATTATTTTTTATCGGTTAGAGGACTCTCATTGAATATGATCCATTGCGCATTTCCTCAGTGTGAACCTATTGTAATTGGAAGCGCTTTCCTCACACCGAGAAATCATTTGTAGATTTTGAAGAAGTGCCACTTAGCTAAGTGGTAAGATGTGCGGAGAGTTGTTCCTACATCCTAGGTTCAAACCCCTTTGAACTCATACTTCTTATGCTAATCACTAACCCATCTTTACCTATAAAAAAAAAATCATTTGTAGATTTTGGGAATGGATTGGATGCCAAATTTTGGAAATGTCAAGTTGTACACCTTCTTCCCTGTATCCATTTGTAGAAGTATCTGGGTGTTGGAGATGAAATCATTCCTAAAAAAACAAAAAGTTATTGTTCTAAATGGACCATTGCCATATTCTTTTGGGTAAGACTTGGTGGAAAATTAAATTTGTACTGTTCTTTTTAGCCGAAATATTGGGATCATGCATATGCAATGTTCATCCAAATGGAGCGTTGCCACATTCTTTTATGCAAGACTTGGTTTGATGATCAAGGTGCTGTCAATTATGCAAATGAACTGTTTATATTTTCGGGATTTCAACTTGTCTATAAATAAGTACTAGTTCAACGAGTTTTATCAAAGACATGTCATATGAATGCTGAAGATCTCAAGGAATTGAAGACTTTCAAGACACATTATATACAGTTAGAACTCTGGTTAACAAGATCATTGCACTACCATACAACCTAGGATTGAAAGATGAGTACAATAAGGCTGCATTAATGTTTTGGGAAGATGCTGATGCGCCCTACTATGATTTTATCAAATTTTAATTAAGCACCTCTGATCAATATATTTGGTGTGATGATTCTGAAGATTTGAATATTTTATGACCACAAATACAAGATCAATATGCATTTGACTGATGAATAGTTACAGCTCCTCTCCCTTTGGAGAAGACAGATTGTTGTATATGAACTTTGATTTACTAATGGTTTTTATTGATTTAGAAAAACATATGATAAAATCCCTAAGGAGTTCATTTGGTGGTGGATATTTTAAAAAGTGCAGTCACAAGCAAAACTATTATAGTAGTAAGGACTTGTATGCTGGAGTTGTAATTAGTGTTGAAACAGTTGTTACTGAGATGGGGGAGTTTCCATTTTAAATGAGTTTTCACCAAGGATTGACCATTAAACTCCATACTTTCTTGTGCTAGTTATCTGTGGATTAGGTACCCATATTCCAGGAGAGGTTCCTTGGTGTATGTTATTTGAAGATGATATAATGCTAGTTGATTTGAGAGTGAGTACATTCAAAATTAGAAATATGGAGGAATAACTTAGAGGTTTATGGTAAAAACAACCAAGACAAAATATGTATTGCAATTTACTAAGAACTCTCTTCGGGATGAAACAACTAGTTGAGGTTGACAAGTAAAAGTTATCCCAGGAAAATCACTTCTGTTTTTTAGGTTCAATTATCTATAAAGATGGGGAATTCATGAGAATGTGGCCCATAAAATTACTGTTAAGTGGATGTAATTGAAGAGTGTGATAGAGTTCCATTTGATCAACATATACCAATCAAACTAAACAGAAAATCTTACTAGATAAAAATAAGAATTAGTTATACTTTATGGAGTTGAATATTGTGCACTTATAAAATAACTTGGTAATAAAATGAATGCAACAGAGATGAGGATGTTGAGATGGATGAGTGGTAAGACTACGAAAGACAAAAGATTTATTTATGTTTGAGGATTTTTTTCTGGATAGCCAAAACATGGGGAGATAATATTAAAAAAAAAGTCATTTGAAGTGATTTTGGCATGCACAAAGTAGCCCAATAACAACATCATTGAGAATGAGCGTTTCTGGGCAAGTTGAAGACTCCAAGGGTAAGAAAAAGGTTAAAGATAATGTCGATGAATGTAATTAGGAAATATACGAAGAACCATTCGTTGGATGAGGATCTCCTAAATTGGATTGAAATAGGATTCATGTTGCCAAATCCAATGTTTGGGATAAGGTGCAGTTGCTGATAAATGGTTCAACTTTTTATGTTTAGTCCTTTATTTTTCAGGTTTACTTGGTTGATCGAAGTTAGATGTCATGCTTTTACTATTGAGGCTCTCTCTCCTCTTGCATTGACCTAATTATTCTTTGGTAAATGTCCCTCTTCTCTCTTTTTGTCATGGTGGGGTTCACTTTTCATCTAGTTTAGAGACCACTTCTCTTGTCCACATTTCAAAAAAAAAAAAAAAACTTCTCTTGTCCACATAACAGTACCCAGACCCATTTTGGTCCAGATCTGTGCTCACATTACTCAAGTCTAATAGGCATCTGATGCATGAATCATACAATGTTTTGATAACAATTGGTCATTCTGCAACCAGAATGTACTTGTGCATCAGTTTCTTTTCTTTTTTTTATTTTTCTTTTTTGATTTACTTTTTGCTCCATTTTCCATTGGGTGATCCGAAATGGATTTATTTATTTTTTGGGTTATAAATTCTAATTAAGTTGGCTAGACTAGCTTTCAGCTTCATTTTCAAATATTGGTTGTCATTTCTAACTCCATCAACTTACTGTTGTTTTGCAAAGATTGTTACTGCCTAGGTTTGGACACTAGTGGAAGAATGAGTGATATCTGGTTTCCTTCTGCCTTAACCAAGGTTAAGCATCTCCCTTAGTTGTTAACAATGATCACTTTGTGTCGACTGTATTTCTGCTTTCCTCTTGGTTGCAGGTTTGCACACAACGGTCGTGGAAACGGCCTTATGGTGTGGGTCTTTTGGTTGCTGGCTTGGATGAATCAGGAGCACACCTCTATTACAATTGTCCAAGTGGTAACTACTTTGAATATCAAGCTTTTGCGATTGGGTCACGTTCACAAGCCGCTAAAACTTACTTGGAGCGCAAATTTGAGACTTTCATGAGCTCTTCCCGTGAAGATCTTATCAAGGATGCACTCTTTGCGATTAAGGAAACTTTACAAGGCGAGAAGCTGACTAGCTCCATCTGCACCGTTGCTGTAGTTGGGGTAGGGGAGCCTTTCCACATAATGGATCAGAAAAGCATACAAGAATTTATCGAGTCAATAGAGATAAAGGAGGAGGCGGTCGCTGACCAGGGTGGGGCCACGCAGGAGGAGGACAGGAGCACAGAAGCAGCTCCTATGGACATTTGATGATGCTAGCAACAGTGACAATCCTCCTGTTCTTGTAAGGGTGGGGACACCTAGGGTTAATTTTTGGAAATGGGGGTAAGAGAATTAGATGACTTCATGGACAGCCTAATTTTCTTATTGGATGTTTTTTATGCGATTTCTTGCTCTGTTTCCTTAATATAATATTTTTTCGTAAATGTTATTGAACATTTTACATTGATCAAAGACGTCGCTTAATTTGGTGGGTTTGATAAAAAATCTGGGTCACTTTTTGGATCACATCCAGTTACCATACTTTAGTAATCTGTTTGCTATAATTTTCATTATCTCCTAAACGATGAGATAGATTTGATGTTGCTGCTGACTTTTTCAGCAACTTGCATAAAATATCCTTTAGATGAGAAGGAAAGAGAGATTCCGTTGGCATACCAACTTTTAATTACAACACACCAATCCTTTTGAAACTATGCGGTTTTTCTATCAAGGGAGCAATTTGGTCCGGTTCAAACTGTGAACCAAACCAAACCAATAGCTTTGGAGTGTTTTGGTTTGGTTTGGAATAAGTTCCGGGTTACAAAAATGGAGAACCAATCAATTTGATTCAATTCTCGGATCAAGTTTGTATAGAACTGAACCGTTATGCAATATATATATATATATATACACATATGTATATAATAATTATTATGAATTATTTTAGGAGTTAGACAGATTAATGATCTTTTATGGTTAAAGTAATGACTTTTTATGAATAGATTAGTGATTTATTGTATGAAAATTTATGTTTATTATATATTTACCTTTTTATTAAAAAATATTACTTACAATTTATAGAATATTGGCAACCCACAGAACCAAATCAACTTTAGTTCAGTTTGGTATGGTTCCAATGGAACTTGGTTCGGTTCCAATTTGACCTCAAACCAAATCAAGTTGCACCCCTATTTTCTATAACATATAGATTAGTGTGTTACATGAAAAAGTTGGTGTGTTAATAGAAGCTCTGCAAACAGCAACTCAGGTTATTCCCAGGGAGAGCTTAAAACCCTCCTCTTTTAAACTCATATTTAAATTTGTTCCAAGTCCTCCTTGTTGTTATGGCTATAGTAGATCTAAAACATCTACCAGGTTTTATACGCTTATGTAAATAATCATTGATGATCATAGTTTACAAAATCATCATGGGTTCAAAGCATCTCAATCACTCCGGATGCCCCCTTCAAGCACATCAAGTTCTGCAATGGTGACTACGTTGGAATGGTTATGAGCAATTTTTGTTGAGGGATTGAAGACCTCGTATATTTCACCCATGGTTTTATTGAGGGATCAATTAAGCTGATTTTTTGTATGAAAGTCTGCCAAGGGGTTGGTTCCATGAGGTCAAATGTGCCAAAAAAGCATGCCATTACTTCTTATTTTGCTCAAGCATTGATAGAGATGGAGCGAAAGCATACATCCAAAAGCATCTTCTTCAATATTTTCCTGACATGGTAACTTGCAAGAGAAAAGTTTTATAATTCAAAATAAGTTTGATTATAGTTTCACCTCTCATTAGGACTTTCAAGTCTGTTTGTGTTAATCTTCAACTCACCCCAAAATGCAACTTTGCATTAGCTGCCCTTTGCAGAAAAGAAGACAACTGACTGATAGAATGAAAAACAATCATCCGTGGTTAACCTTGTAAACACTTCAAATTGAGTTGGGGAATATTATTAGCAAATATGAGGATCAAGGAGACCCTTGATTTGCATTTGCTTATACATCCATTGCCAGTTCTCTGGCCTCACTTCGCCTCCAAGAGAACGAATCACAGCCCCGCCACTGCATGAACCAACTCTGCAACAATCTTCAAGAGATAATCCCTTTATCAATCCGTACAAGAACCCACTCGCAAAAAGGTCTCCAGCTCCAGTAGCATCAATTGCTTGTGCTTCCCCTATGGCCAGAACTTGGACTACCTGAAATGGTACAAAACCATTATATGAGAAGCTACACATAAAGGAACTGAAAGTAGAAAAAGTGATGTTTGTGTCAAATAGAAATGACATGATCCTTTAAGAAAAACTCTTTCTTTACTTAGTAAGAGTTTAAGTCTTACTAAGGATCGTTTTGCTACAATGGATTACCACATAATCCAACACCACGGCCCTCTACATTACATGGAAAAACACAGATCCAAAAAATAAATAAATAAATAATTTTGATTTTTTGGGGCTTCATCCAAGGTTTTGAAAATGGACAGCTACCGAACTTCCAAATTTAAAATTGAATTTCAATGGCAAAAAATAACTTCTTTTAAAAATTTTTTTTTTTTTTTTTTTTTCAAAGTTCATAGAATTTTCTCCTCTACTACCCCCCCTATGGCATCCAATCATGTTTTTGGATGCCACAAGGTGAGGTCAACAACCCTTACTTAAACAGTTAATTCTTACTAAGTAAGTAAGGCTAGTTGGGACTAATTTAACACATGCAAAAAAAAAACAACCCATTGTCCAACAACGATTGTTGTGACATACGGAAAAGTATCACCTTAATTTTTGAGAAGCAAGGCTTAAAAGAGTAGAACTAACTGCATATTTTACAAACAATGATGGATGCAATACACGAAGTTGTGAACTCTATATTGCTGTAAATGGATATTGATGTGCTCCATCTTACTAACCTCTTTCCCATGCTTCGCTATGCATCCCTTGGAGCCAAGTGTCACCACAGCCCATCTGCAGTGTTTGGCCAAAAATTCAAGAGCTGACTCAGGACTAGCATTTTCTTCACCCCTAAAGAAAAAGAAACCACAATTAGTTAATACAAGATAGCCAACTAGAATTCTTCTTGTTTAACAAAGAGAAAAAAGAACTTGTTTTCGGGCTGATAAAGCTGAACTTTAATAGGAAACAAAAATGTTTGACTGAAGCACAAACCCACATCAATTTTTAAAGGCATTCTACCTCTCACGTCCGTGTAGTTACGATAGAAAAGAAAAAGTTAGGCCAAACTCATCAATTTCCTTAGAGAACTGCTATTGACACCCCCAATTTTTTATTATTACACCCCAATTAAAAATAAAGAAAACAAGTCAATGGTTGAGAATAAGTAAAAGTTGAGGTGCCAATAGAAACTCTCTTTTTTTTTTTTGTTGTTGCCAGATTTCTATTTTTTATGGGTTTAGGATTTTATTCGAGCCTAATCATAATTGTAAACAACCACTGAAATTGTTTCAACGAGTGTTATAATGTTGAGATTATAATTTGAGTCAAACCTGGTAATGTTTGAAGAGTGTGTTTTAATCTTTAATTGGGTGTCATAAATAATTTAAAATTTTGGAGTGTAATAAGTCAAAGTTGGGGTGCCAATAGCAGCTCTCTTTCCTTATTTTCATATTGTTTATGTGGCCTTCATGTAGTTTTCATGTACTTGTGTTCAGCGGAGTACTGTGTTGAAACAGGAAGAATCCAGCATCCCTGCCCACGGATCATGGGTCCTACTCCTATCTACACGAGAACTATGTCAGATACCCCTCACAGGAAAGTACAAGAGGTTCTACCGATCTTTTCTACTCCGATGCAAGTAACTTTCAGTGTCTCTAGATATATTAGTACATCACGGCATTTATTTCAATATTGTAACTGTAGTGAATTAGTTTGACAATGTCATGGCCGACCTATAATGCTAATGCCAAATACCAGCAGAGGTCCATGATCAAGTGACATAGCCTTCACCCAATGTTGTGGGAAGAAAGCAAAACAGCAAATGATTGAGGCATTATGAAGATTGCAAACACTATATGTTGAGATTGAGAGCTTCTATTGCCACCCCAACTTTTTGCTAATGCCACTCCAAGACGTGTTAATTCTTTGGTGATTTACATATGAATTGATGTGGCATTAGCAAAAGCTGGTGTGGCAATAGAATCTCTCTTGAGATTTCCATAAGCAGAAAGGTTATCAGGTGGTTATCACCTCAGCAGCTCTGTCGCTTCATCCTCGTTAGCAAAACATAGGTCAATATCCCCAGACTTCAGTAATTCTAAAAGGGGTGACCTGAAGTTTCGAATCATCTATACAGAAGTCAAAAGTTTAGAAAATAAATCAGATAACACGCCAACATGATACAGATCCAGAAAAGGCAGGGATGATAATTCAGGAATTATTAAACGCAGAAAAAAAAAAGACGTTTTATACCTCGAAACTGGCCAAATCTATTGAGACTGAAACCCCCTCTTGTTTGGCAATCCTAATAGCCGCACGAATCAAATCTATATTGTAAAATCCGTATCTCAACACCAACCACTGAAATTTAAGATAATTAATAACTAGCTTAGTTTAGAAAGTGGCCCTCTGCTACTTTACTTATAAGCAGTAATTGTTATAAACTATATTCATAAATTAGCCGACCCAACAAGTCATTAAGTATAACTTAATAGTTAACTTTCCTATTGAAAACAAAAAAAGAGGAATAAACCTGTTTACATTAGAGATAAATCTGTAAAATTCAAACTTTAGTAAGAAATGTTATACCTTGGAACCTCTTAAATCCTCTCTAGTTAACTCATCTGGCTGAAAAAGAGACGAAAAAAATAATCAAAGAAGAAGTTAGCAAGAATCATAGACCAATATATTATTAAAGATTGCAAAGCTGAACTAGAAAAGAAAAAGTCATGCACCTGAAGTCTAACAGCACTTGAGAGACAAGGACGCATAGTACGATTGCCAACATCATCAACCAAGCACACACACTGTTTAACACAATTAGCATATAATCAATACTAGTTATAAGGACGGTTAATGAGCCAACAAGGAAAAATATATATATATAATTTTCATTTCAACAACGTATATAGCATGCATATTACCTGACCAGTGGGCCCTTCCTTTGTCCTCAATCTTGATAGATTAACCCCATTAGAACTCATGTTACTGACAAATAAGCAGCCTTGTTCATCTTTCCCACATGCCCCAATAATGCCACACGTGACCCCAAAGCCTGATGTCAGACCTCGAATAGTATTGGCAACACTACCACCAGCTATTGTCCTTACAGGAGATGGGTCGTCAGGCGATGGGAGGGTATGGGTCTTTACCTCGCTTAGTATATGTTCCAATTCTTCAATTGCAACCTATTTACAATCCACAATTACTTCAATTATAAGTTTTTTCTTAAATGGTATCAAAATCACTAAAATCAAGCAATAGGATGACATATAAGGCCAAAAGCTAATTTCTAGAAAAGTAAGATATACTCAATAAATAGAACGTAGTGGAGAAGGACAGGAAGGATTCAACCAACTCTTAAAATGTATACAATCAGATAGCTGCAATCCTTAAAAGATATGAAATGTCAGATCTTCTGTCGAAGAGCTTGGTGAAGAGCGTAAACAAAATCATCTCCAAAACTCTTACTTTGATATTAATAGAACTATTAATTTTTGTTGGCACCGATTCTCAAGAAGCCTTCATTCATGGGTGACAACCCAGAGAAGTCATTGGGCTTGGACTCATAACTCAGTTGGTTGACATATTGCAATGCAACTCGTAGACATCATTTTAGTAGCAAAACGACAGCATGGAAGAGGAAAGCATATAGGAAGCCTAATGAAAGGGACGTCGAAAGTTCCTTCATTATGTCCTTAACAAGTAATTGATCAACTTACAAATCAAAGTTATGGATTTAAGTTCAACCCATTTCTTGAATCTCTTTATATATATAAATATGTATAAGTATTTCTCGAATCTCATCAATGGGACCTTGACTGCGCTTCAGTAAATCCTCCAAAGGTTTAAGTCAAGGTGACCCTCTATTCCCTTCCCTTGTTACTCTTGTGATTGTTATTCTAAATAGAATGTCATCTAAAGTTAAATCCATTATCTTGTAAGAGGAACTAAATATGGAAATATAAAAGTAGCAGTTTCTCATCTTCATCATATTTTGCAAAGCTAATAAGAACCCAATGTTAAATTTAGAAAGATGCAATTGGCACCCCAACTTTTATTTATTACACCCGATTAAAATTAAAGAAAAGTAAAAGTGGGGGTGACAATAGAAGTCCTCTCGTTTTTGTTTTTGTTTTTGTTCCTCTCTCACTCGAGATTTCTACTTTTTGCGTTTAAGATTTTATATGAACCTAATCATATATGTAAACAACTACTGAAATTGTTTGAACGATTGTTCTAATGTTAATGTTGAGATAATAAATTAATAATTTGAGTCAAACCTCTGCAACTTTAATTGGGGTGCCAATGGCAGCTCTCTAAGTTTAAAGAGTGGCATAAAGAGTTTTCAAATTATTCTCATTGAGGTCCTCCAAACCCAATATAAAGTAGAGACATAATATATATATATATATTATATATATATATATATATATATATATATATAAATCGACAAAAATCAAAATCTCTAAAAAAAACCCACAAGCATGTAAAAAATATAAAATATAAATTATTTATGCATCAAATATGAGCCTTAATCAGAGAGATTAAACTTGGAAAAAAAAGGTAAGAAATTTATGAGATTTACCGGTTGAGAGCCACCTCTTTCACCAGGGATTTGATTGAGCAAAGACCAATCTACCCTTGCAACATGGTCAATAAGGGCAGCTGGTTGAAGTCCTAGGATGAGAGGGGGAGCCTGCCCGTCCTTCTTGGGCAGAGGTTCTGCCCCCATTTGGATCTTCTCTCCCAAGATCTCAAAGCAAGCTGCTTCTCTGATCACACTTTCTTCGGCTCTACTCTATTATATAGTTTCACATAGACGGAGGGGTTTAACATTATTACGAAAGTACCCCTGCATTGAATGAAATATATCAGGGTTGCCCTGTCTGGATGGTTTTAAAACCCGGTATTTTTTGTCTCGCGTCACCGAGTTGACTCGTATGATTCATCTTGTTTTGTTCGGGTCGAATCATTTTACATTAAAATTTAAATAAACTATTAAAGTTTCTTATAATTATTTGGTGGATTGGTAGATGCTCGATCACAAAATTTTATTTTTATATAAATAACAAAAAATAAACTAATAAAAATTGAAGTTTTCATATGCTCGATGGAAATTTTAAAAATATAGACGATTCCTCTCCAATCTTAGACATGTTTTAATGTGTTATGATATTATCACGACATTATGAGATAAATATATATCATTAGTGATTTTGTTGTCAACTTACATTATACAGCAAAATCAAATCATGTCGTCCGTCCATGACATTATGGCGTGGTAATGTCATTATTCTTTTTAAATCATGCATGCATTCGATCCCTGAATTTGACTTTAGATGACATTGTCGAGTGAGTTTTCACCCATTGACTCATCCAAAAACCAATTTGACTAGAAGAGGATTTTGAATAAAAAAAATTCTCAATCTTTTTATAATTTGATCACATTAATTGGGATAAATTGATTATGGTGTGTCATTGTTTATATTAATCATTTTCTAAGATTTTAATTTAGAAATAAATAGTTGCACGTCACTAGTTCTTGGTTACACTCCAATCTTAAAAGTATATATTTATATTATTATTATTATTACAAGGGTTTTGAACCCCCAGTCCTTCTTAGTCGGGACGAGGCAATTGACCTCTTAGAGTACCATATCTCACTCAAATCCCACAAACCATATATACTATACAAGTAAGGATAAATCCCTGTGAATAACTAACAAAGGGGATATATTTATTATTATTATTTATTATAATCTCCCTTAACTTATTAATCATAAATCATGTATTTTCATGTGTTTTTACTAAATTTTAGTGGGAACAAATCATTTGTAACTCTTTTTTTCTTTGTATAGGTCTTTGTAGTTATTATCAACAATTAAGGATATACCGTATAATTAAGACTATTGCATCCAATCGTTTAAATTTAAAAATACAATCAAACACTTGATTATAGTAGGAAAACAAAAAGGTATTTTTTTTATTTTTCAAGACTAATCTAAATCATAATTACAAGATGACTGAATTGTTATTTTTTTTCAATGTGACGTTACATCGTAATCTGAATTTTTAAATTTTAATTAAAACTATGACTTAGACATACCTTTACCAAGCTTTGTGAGGATGATAAAACACCTAATATTTTGGACTTTAAGCAAGGTACCTAAGGACTTGGACTTTAAGGAAGGTAACTAAAGACTTTAATTTAGTTAGAAAACGAATTTGATCCAAGGTCTTCGTAGTCATTAAAGTTACAACTTTGCTATTTCCTTATATACAAAAAGTTCCTTATATATATATATATATATATATATATATATATATATATATATATATATATATATATATATATATATATATATTTATAAATAAATATATAACTTAATTTCATTAAGCATATATAACTGTTAAATTTGAATATCAAAATATGATCAACTTAATGAAATAATTAAATCTAATTATTAAATGTCACCATCAAGTTGACTGGTTAGGGATAATTTCGTCAAAAGATCCTCATGTCGGTTAGTGGGTCCAACATGTATTTTGCCAGAAATTAAGAAAGTGGCGTCAAGGTCTTTGTACATAGAATTAAAAGTCACCAGTCAAAAGTTGACTGGTTAGGGATAATTTCGTCAAAAGAGCCTCATGTCGGTTAGTGGGCCCAACATGTATTTTACAAGAAATTAAGAAAGTGGCGTGTTGGTTTTTGTATATAGAAATACAGTAAATTTGTACCTTGTTTAGAGTCTTCTATATTCTAGAAGTTTTCATCAACCTTGGACTTATTTACCTACAAATAAATAAATAAATAAAATATTGACTCTTTCTCAAAATTCGTTGTTAATTTATTTGACAAAGTCTATTGGGATAAAAACTTTTTATTATTATTTATGTTTATAGATTTATTTAATTGTTTAGTAAGAGGATGGAGATGGGAATATTTTGGGTGATTTAGACAGACCCTTCATGTTTTGATGAATATTTCAGATATCCTCTTGACTTCGGTCTTTTTTAAAAGATAAATGTCAAATGACCTAAATGCCTTCATCTTTAACCTTCACCCAAAAACCCTTGATTTTCTTTTCCAAAATCAATTATCCTCAATCTCATAAGTAAAACATTACCTTCATCTTCAACCTTCAAGTCTTAAGAATAAAATATGATTTTTGAATAAATAGAAGACATTGGAATTTTGGGTAAAAATCAAGGGGTTTTCATAAGGGATTATGGTGAAATTGAAAATAATAGATTGAAGATTAGGTTAAATAGATTTAAAATAATTTACCACAAAGATTGAAAATGACTGATTTTGGCACCAAAAAAAAAACAAAAGGAATTTTTCGCTAGAAATGAGGATGAACGCATTTTGGTCGTTTTCCATTTGTCAAGAACATGCTATCCCTTTAAGAACACACTGTGCTATTGAATGTATTCACCAAAACATTGATAGGGGTGTATCTAAAATAACTTAGAATATTTTGGTCATTTTCTCTTATGTAATCACAGAGGATTTCGAAGGTCAAGAGAGGGGTCCATCATCAGTTTTCAAAAATTATGCTAACTCACATATACACAAAAAACTTGAGGGGTGTGTATAAAAGTTAATCCAAAATTTAGAGAGTTGCTATTGGCACTCCAACCTTTACTTATTACATGGGCGGAGCTAATCAGGAGATATTGGGGGCAATTGCCCCCACTAACTTTTTTGAGCATTTTAGATACCCTTGAATTTATGCTTAAATTTGAGATACCCCTGCATTTTGAACTATTGACATGTTCTGTTTGACCTTGTTGCCCCCACCCCCTTATCTCCCTCCAATTTTTGCCCCCTCGCCCTCCAATGAACTATAAATTTGCCCCCACTAAAAGAAAACCTTGGCTTCGCCACTGCTTATTACATCACAATTTAAAATAAATAAAATAAATGAATAGTTGAGAATAAGTAAAAGTTGGGGTGCCAATGAAAATTCTCTCATATTTTATATTTTTTTATTATATATTTTTATTTTTTGGGTTCAGAATTTTATATGAGGCTAATCATAATTGTAAACAACTACTTAAATTATTTGAACAAGTGGTATAATGTTTTGTAATTTTAGTAAAACCTTTGTAATATTTGAATAGTATATTTTAGCCTTTAATTGGGATGTGATAAATAATTTATAAAATTGAGGTGTAAAAAGTGAAAGTTGGGGGTGTCAATAGCAGTTCTCATATTTTAATTAGCTCCATTTTTTTAAAAAAAGGGTGCAATTGTAAATTTGATTCCATCCCAAGGTCATATAATAAGAGTAATGGATGAGATGATTGTAAATAAAATAAGAGAAAAGAGCAGCAAAATGATGTCAGATGTTGAGAAGGGGCCCCCTTATTTTGGTCATCAGCCGAAAGCAGTGGCACTAGTAACTTTTAGAGATTCTCCAATTGTATCACTTCACTTATTGATTCGAGAACCTATTGGCTATAATGATTCCACATCCTCCGCATGCTTATCTCTTTTATATTATTAGATTTTAATAGGTACACCACCGCCGCAATAGCAACACCAAACAAAGTTAAATCCCAAAGATTATCCTAAAGATGTGAGGTCTGTTAAATGAATTATGTTTGTTCATTCTACTCTGTTCAAGCTCGAGTCTTTTGTTATAGAGACCGAGTTGAACATTTGAATCAAAATAATTTTTGAAAAATCTCTTTCAATATTTATACTTGTTCTTAAGTGTTATATTCTTCGACCTTCTCCCATCATTTATAGTGTTGTTTGAGCTTGTTGTGGGTCTCTATGAGAAGTAGAAGCGTGATTGATTTTTTTAGGAGGACATATTAGCATTACATTAATATTGTAGTATTATTGTGGGAAAAGTTGTTTCAGTTATTAAATTAAGAATAATGATTTTTCGATGCCCCCATCATAGAGCAGTAAACCATTTGCCTTGAGATACATAAAATCATGAATCTTTGTCTAATGTATCTCGAGGCAAATGATTTATATGATGGGAGTGTCAGATTATCATTATTCTAAAATAAATAAGGGCATTAACATACTAAAATCACACAACTTTACAGAAGTTGGAATCGGTGACAAGTTTAACCATTTTTTTTATGACAGTGATTGTCTAGACTAGTAGGGATGAGGAAACTAGTCTTTTAGACGATCATATTTGCTTAAATCTCCCGAGAATATGTAATATCACACAATATACACATATTAAGTAAGTTGGGATAAATCCTTATGGGTGGTTAATGAGGTAGTTTGAACTCAAGACCTCTCCTTTTTCGGAAGGAGGCCTTTGCCACTATACGTCTATACCCAACACTCATTAATTTAGTCTAGCCATTTTTACCTTATCCCAAAAATGGAAAATACTTTTCCAAATATTTGTCAAATAAAAAAATTCTTCTCAACACTAAAAGTACAACGAGTACTATGCAATCAATGCAAAAGAGATGGCCTCGATTTTTCTTCTTTTAGAAAATCATTTCCCTAGATAGCTAATGAATTGGATTTTCCAAATAAATAATAAATCCGATTCCAACAAGCTAATTTTCCTGTAAAATTGACTTTTCTAACAATAAAACATGCACTAACAAAAAGGGGGTTTAAAGCATTATATCTTGAATTAGATGCTCTAGCAAATTGATACATTTTGGAGGGTGATTGGCAAGCAAGGGAACGGCATAATCCATCTTTTTCTTCTATGTACCAGAGATAAAGTCCCTTTACGCAAAAGTTTGCTCCCCATTCATCCTTCACCCCCACCCACATAGACAAAATACAACTGAAAGTCTTTATGAAAGTCCCCACTTCTAGATGACTGAATTCCCCCTCATAGTTGAGGATTTAAGTAATCTCGATAATGGATCTATGCTACTTGGTAGTTATGGATGTCCTTAGTAGTTTGTACCAATGAAATCTAACTTTCTTTTTGTAATTTGGAATAATATTGTAAGTCACGTTCCAACTTGAGTCGATAACATGTCATATCTTGGTTAATGATACGAGGAACACACACATGCACACATCCAATACGATACATCACACACGTTGAAGTATCTGAGTAACACATAAAGACCACAAAATACATAATTGTTCCTGAAATGCCTCCACTATTACCTGGAAAGAAAATATCATAGAGATTTTTTGGAGACAATTCTTCAGTACAGGGGCAGATTTACATTGGGGGCACTTGTCCCCACGAGAATTTTCAAAGTCTATGGATTAATGAGTTATTGCAACAGATTTTAGTGGCGGATAAAAAAATCTGCCGCTATTGTCCCCACAACTATATTTTTTCACTCTTAGTTGCCACCTACAAAAGAAATTCTACTCTTGGTTGCCCCCCACATGGGCAAGATCCTGTCTTCGCCCTTACTTCGGTATAAAGAATGGGGGTATAAAGAGTGAGAGAGGAAAACCACCTATCTTTTTCAATGTAACATCAACTTTCTCGAGAAATAGACAATGGTGAAAGATGAGACCCACACATTAGAAATGTGTACCACGATCAATCCTAGAACGCAACTGGTTCCCAATGATTATTAGGAAAGAAAATAACCTATTCTCCATTAATCTGCACATAACAAGTATCCATTCAAATCGAACCTCAAAAAGAATGAGCATTATGTATCTCAAGAAAAAATCATTTTAAGCCATCTTGGTATGATGTTTATATATTCACTGTCCATACCACACACCTTAATACCCAAAAGACCCAAGAGTTTGATCAGGTCTAGGTCCATCTTTCACTCTTGATTACTGTATTTTTATTGAGGTTGAGTTTCCATTCTTTAGGGTCTACTGTTGTACAAGGTAATCATAAGTGATGGAGTCCTGATAATATGACTCGCAGCACAGTCAAATGACTCCATGAAGTGGACAAGTTTGGGAACCATAGATCTGAATGCCCCTGGATACACTTGTTTATTAGGAAGTGCAATCATGTATCCCGAGATGTTCAAATCCACGATACCCGAACTTGTCACATCATGGAGTCATTTGAGTATGCCACCTGGCGAGTCATATTATCACGACTCTAAGTGATGCCATTGCCAGAAATATCATATTTAAGCGAAACAAAAACACCAAAACTTCACAATTCATCAACATTTTGAAAAACTTGGCACATTTATCCGGCGATTCAAACTCAATGAACCCCTAGACCAAATACTAAATACACATTAGACCATAAACCATCCATTTCATAATAAATTTTACCAAAATTCAGCTAACCCCTAGACCAAAAACTAAGTACACATTAAACTATAATCCTCCCTTTATTGGACTCTTTACATTTTAAATCTTAATACAATGATCTCAAGTTTTTAGGGATTATGTGTGATCTCCTTCTATCTTGGAATCATTTAGTCTATAAGAATCTTGTTGGTCTTCTTGTTCCCAGTCGAAAGCACCAATAGTCACAAAATCCTTTTTTTTTTTTTTAATTCGTAAAATTCTATGAATAGGGAGCAGCCGATTAAATTGGCAAATCAATGAATTAATTAATAATATTTATTGAGTATTTGAATATGATAATTTCATATTTTTTACGAAATTTTCATGAATTTATCTGAATTGAATGTCCATCAAAGAGTTGTTGAATCCGAACTTGATTACCATTTCCTGACTTGAATGACATACTAATGGTCTCTAATATTACTGACTAATTATCATATTTTTCTCTAATAATTTCAATCTTGTTTATCTCGAGATGTCACATGTATAATTGAGGATAAAAATAATATTTAGAGCCATATATGTTGTGAGAGTCTCACAATTTGAAACCAAGTTGCGGGGAGCAATACAAATTTCACACTAGTACGGATTGGACAATAGCCCAACCCATACTAAGGCATTGGGGGGGGGCTTGGATTGAGTTGAGTGGACCAAGTCTTGGTTCAAATCTAACCCATATTTGGGCCAGGTTATAACATCTGGCCCAACACCAACCCAAGTGGACAAAAATTTACCTAAGCCCGACCCAAGTTGCAGACACAGAAATATAACAGACGGTTCCATCCACACGAATGATGCCTGTTATCGATTTCCCCAAATCTGCTGTGAAGATCTGAAACCCTAATCCCAATTTGCAAACGAACAAGTACGTGTTTTGCAGATCTGTAATCTTTTCTGTCAAATTGTTTATTAAATTTGTTGTTTCCTTGATCTACATGCAGATTCTTTTACTTTCGAAAACCGTAATTTTTATCAGAGATGGAACTTTTCGGGTTCATTCGGAATTTCAGATCTGTTTATGAATCTATAATTTCTCCATCGCAGGAACTATTAGGGTTTGCTTCGATTTCTGGTGATATTTGCTTCACTATATCCGAAACTCAGGGTTTTATTCGATTATTGAGATTTTTCTTCGTCCGAGGTCTCCAAGTCATAATTTAGATTCTTGGACGGAGAACAGGTAATATTTGTTTAAATTTCTGTGTGTTATATTGGCATTTAAGATCTGAATGTTTTAAATCCCTAATTTCAATGTTGGTAGGGGTTTTTAGGGTTTCTTGATTCTGCATTTTGGCTCTTGTGCTGCCAAAACTATAGCATTTGTGTATACTTTTCTTTTAAATGTTTATTACTGAATTTCATTCGGTGATATTTGCTGCATTAAATCAGAAACTTAGGGTTTTATTCGATTATTGAGATTTTTCTTTGTCCAAGATCTCCAAGTCAAAATTTGAGATTCTTGGACGGAGAACAGTTAATATTTGTTTAAATTCTTGTGCGTATATTGTCATCTAAGATCTTTATGTTTTAAATCCCTAATTTCAATGGCGGTAGAACTTTTCAGGGTTTCTTACTTCTACATTTTGGTTCTTTTGCTGCCACAACTCTAGCATTTGTGTATAATTTGCTTTTAAATGGTTTATTACTGTTTAAATTCTTGTGTGTTATATAGGAGTTTAAGATCTGAACGTTTTAAATCCCTAATTTCAATGGCAACAGGGCTTTTTTAGGGTTTCTTACTTCTGAATTTTGGTTCTTTTGCTGCGAAAACTCAAGCATTTATGTATAATTTTCTTTTAAATGGTTTATTAATGGATTTCATTTGAGTCTCCTTTTTCGCTAGATCTATTACACGGCGATTAATATCTAACTTTGATGGAGGGAGTTGGGGGCGAGGGCCCATCTGCTGTGGCACCGCTAGCCAAATGGAGGAATGATTTTTCGAGGGCTTTTCAGTACTATCTGGATAGATCCACACCTCATACAGTCCAGAGATGGATTGGAACTGCAGCTGTCGCGTTGATTTATTGCTTACGTGTTTATTTTATTCAAGGGTTTTACATCATCTCATATGGCTTGGGGATTTATCTTTTAAATCTCTTGATTGGGTTTCTGTCGCCAAAGGTTGATCCTGAGCTGGAGGCTTTGGATGGGGCTTCATTGCCAACAAAAGGTTCAGACGAGTTCAGGCCTTTCATTCGCCGCCTCCCTGAGTTTAAGTTCTGGTAATTTCATCTTTCATTTTTTGTCATTTAATAAGGTGATGAATTGGGTTTATTTTTTCCCATTTCTTTGACCTAGAATTTGGTTTTTGTTGTTTTAAAAAAGGGTTTATTATACTTTACAAATCTGACATGTTTTAATTGATATGTTTACATGGTTAAGGTCATGTGGCAAGAATGTTATGTTCCTTGAAATGGGGTCTCAGTAGGCGGAGCATGCTTAGCTGTTTTGCTTGACAATGTTGTTGTAATTGTCGGTTCTTATTATTTTTGGAAAGTGCCATTGGTGGTGCCAATGTTTTCAAAGGTCTCAGAGCTTTTATGCCTTAAGGCTTGTCCTAGGATGAGGCAATCAAGACAGGCCTTGGAGTGTTAAGGAAATGCACTTCTCCCTCAAAGTTTTACACTTTTAGGGGAAGTAATTGTCTTTTTGGTGCCTTTTGACCAAGCTTCACACCTTATGGATGATGTGTTGTATTTTTCCCATCGTTGTTTTTGTTGTGCCATTACATAGCATTCATTATAAATATGAAGTTGTCGTGTTAACATTTAATTTACATAAGGGTCATTACTAATTAATTAAATAACCAACTATATAATTATATATTTAAAGTTTTTTTTTCTTCTTTTGGTCCTAATCTCTTCAAGCCCTAGTTGGTTTACAACTCTTGCAATCTTTGGCTTTTTTGCATTTTCCACTTTTCGCTCTCTTTTTTTTTTTGGTTTGTTTCTTCCCCATCTCTGTTTCTCTCTATGCTGAACCAACTCCACCACTTTTTTCTAATCCTAAAGTTTTTAAATACTTTTTTACTTGACTTTTCAAAAAAAAAAAATGTTTTTTTTTTTTTTACTTGTAGTGGTTATTGCAATATAAGCATTGTTTTTTGTTAAGGGATTAAGTCTGGGACATGAAATTATAATTTGATAGTGATGAGTCTATGTGTTCTTATATACGAATCCACATGAGGACATTTTTGGTAATTACTTGGATGTCCAATATAGGGTACTTTGGTAATCATGCATCCCTATAGGAATTACCGACATGGATGGGTGGCTAGAAAAAAACCCGCTGCTAGTTCTCCTTCCAACTATGGGTTAGGAATGACGTTAAATTCATAAAACAGGCAGAAAAAAACAAAAGAAAACAACCACTGCTAGTTCTCCTTAAGACTATAAATCTGGAATGGTGTTAAATTCCATTTCAAAATGAGTTGGTTCTTTTGCATCAGCCCCATGTGTTTTTTACAACCTCCTTTGACAACCATTGTCCTATATGTGGGTTAGAAGTTTTGGGATGGGCTGATTTTTTTGTACCGAGATCATCCTCACAAAAAATCAGCTCATTCCGAAACTTCTAGCCCCGTCACAATTAGTTTACAAGTTAACGGTATGATTCCTCAACTTGTAAACCATTTATGACGGGGTTAGAAGTTTCAGAATTGGCTGTTTTTCCGTGAGGGTGATCTCTTCACCATTGATATAATCCTCACAAAAAATCTGCCCATTCTGAAACTTAACCCATGTAGGATAAATGGTTGTCAAAATAAGGTTGTCTCCTGATCCGACCCTATATATATATATATAGGGCCAGGATCAAGGGACATATGAAAAAACATATGTAAAAACAATGTAACATTAATACATTTTCAAAATATGGGTTAGAAGTTTCGGATTGAGCTGATTTTTTGTGAGGATGATCTTTATGATGGGAAGATCATCCGGAAAAAAAAAATCAGTCCAATCTGAAACTTTTAACCCCATTAAAAGTGATTTAGAATGTGGACCATCGATTTTTTGCCAATTTTTACCAATAATTTGTAAAAATTATTTGTGAGGATGATCTTCTCATCATAGTCAACATCCTCGCAAAAAATCAGCTCAATCCAAAACCTCTAACCCATATTTTGAAAAGCCATTGTTTTTACATATGTCCCATGAACCGCCCCCATATATATATATATTGCATTTTCTGTTTATATTTTTTGCATTTTAATATATATATGGATTTTCCTGCAATCCTATAGCTCTATTATTGTCAAATACTTTTACCGCTGACAAACTCTTACAGATACACGTGAACTGATTTCTTCTGTTCATCACAAGATGTTTATTTTTTATGCCATTTCGGTATCCCTCATTGTTTTTAGACATTGAGGCGTGAGGCTAGGCATTGAGATCCCCAGGTGTGATGCCACTTGAACTCAAAACCTCTATTTTTTACAAATCTAATCATTGTTATAGAAAATACATCAAAATAGTATATATATAAAAAAAAAAGGTTTAAAAGTAAAAATTCTGACTTACACCTATACAACAACCTATGTAGTAGTAGAAGAAGCAACAACCTATGTAGTCGTATAAGAAGCATGGATGTGGAAAAATACTTAAAATGGAAATAAAAGTAAGTTAAAAAGGAATTTTTATTTATAACAAAGGCTTACACCTCAACAAAAAAGCCTCAACTGAAGTATACGTTTTTTTTAGCACTTCATAACGCCTTATCAATGCCTTGAGTGTCTGGACGCCTTAGTCTACCACGTTAGTGTGTTTTTCGTGCACTTCATACTGAGGCATGCCTCTGAAAACATTGTCCTCAGTATATCTTGGAATTATGGGATTGTCTTTTTTCTTTCATGGGTTCCTTTCTCTAAGTTTTCATGCATTTTCATCTTACATCCTTTGTATTCCCCCTAGTGACTGGATGTGGCATATACAGTTAACAAACTAGGGAGAAAACTTCAGGTTTTTTGCTCTTCCTACGCAGGAGTTTGAAGAATTGATAGAGCTTCTAAAGGATTTAATGGACAATCCAAAGGGAAAGGAAAAATGAAAAAGAAAAGAAAAGAAAAGAAAGGAAGATTTATTTTGATCTCACTTAACGTCTTGGTCCATGAGGAAGTTTTTAAGGGACCACCAATCAGATATTGAAGGCTTGCTTTCAATGGAAGAATGGCTGTCAGAGAAACCTGCATAAGTTGTTATTGACTTGTTCAAATGGTTGCCAGCTTACATGAAGTTCACTAGGCCCAATCTGTTGTTGTGATGATAGTTCCCAACTGAAACCACATGGAAGATGGTAATAAAACGAGTTGGCCACCCACTACCACAGTAATTATACTTCAATGTAAGGGGCTAAATCTTGACTTCTTGCCTCGGTTGCCTCCAGACTAGTCCTCTCTTCAAAAAATTTGATTAGGTTGAACCTTACATTTTAGGAATCAAATGAGTAGAGTGAAGTTGTTGCACTAAGTTATGAGATTCTTATTAAAATTTTTCGCGCTGATTTATATAATTTATGGTAAGTTGCTACTCAATATGGTTTCTATTAATTTAACATCTGCAATTTGACAAAAATGTACCACTCATGTTTCCAAATTGCTTGACTTCTTGCCTCGGTTGCCTCCAGATTAGTCCTCTCTTCAAAAAATTTGATTACGTTGAACCTTTAAGTTTTGAGATTCTTATTAAAATTTTACGCGCTGATTTATATAATTTATGGTAAGTTGCTACTCAATATTGTTTCTATTAATTTAACATCTGCAATTTGACAAAAATGTACCACTCATGTTTCCAAATTGTGTGTATTTATGAGATATAACGACACTACAAAATATGACTTGTATTCATTTAGCATCTACAATTTGATAAAATTTACCACTCATAATTCCAAATTTGTATGTAATGTAACATATGTTGCTCATAACAGCGAATATACTTTGAAATTTGCGTCATCTAGTATTTTGAAAGAAGAATCATGATGATTGTTTTTTGATGGAAAAGAGCGTGATGAAACGGAGGAGGTTGTCAGCATTTTGGGTCTTTTATATTATTGGTGCAAGATGGGTCCAGAATTTAGGGGGATTTTCTTTGAGGTTATCATCATTGCTACTGAGTAGTTTGGTATTTTTGTTGTGTATTTTTGTTTTGCTTTATCGTTGTCTGCTGTTTCCTGTTGGATGGTCTTCTCAACCTGCTCGTGCTTCTCTTCCTCCTTTTCCTAGTAAAACTTTTCATCCCCTAAAAAAGAAAAAAAAAATGATACTGCACCATAAATCCACCATGCTGTAAAAGTATTTTTGGACTGTTACTGGCTAAATATCTGTTTTGTGGAATTGATTCCTTACAAGTTTCTAGTGTGACTTTACTCTTTCTTTTTTTTTTTCAATGTAATCGTTACAAGTTTCTTCCTGCATTGTTATCAATGTTTGGTTGTATTGAGTTAAGATTTAGTTGGTTTCCTGTCAATATTGCGGCGTTCTCTAATTGACATTTTGAACCCCTGATTCCTAGGATACACTATGATAGTAATTCATGCTTGGTTGCATGATCTAGTTTCGGTTCATGGTTTACTTCCAAGGCATACAGATTAATTGATTGATTCAGTTGATTTGTCCAGTTTGATTAGGTTCATCATCATTGTCGTCGTCGTCGTCATCAACATCATTGTCGACATTTATATTTTTTGTTGTTGTTGTTGTTGTCTTCTTGTTAAAATTATTTTATTAATTAGATTGTTAATTTACATGTGTTGTTGTTTTCATCAAAGCCTTTCATTTGTATTCTTTGTTATAGTAAGATGTCATCTCATACCTTTCTAAGAAATTTTTTTTTGCTCAGTCTTTATTCCTTTGTATCATTTCATCTCTGAAAATGTAGGAGCTTTATAATATAGACAGACTGATGCAGACTTGAAAATAACATTTCATTTCGTCTTGTTCCTATGGCATGTCAGGTATGCCATAACAAAGGCCTTTTGTGTAGCATTTCTTATGACCTTCTTCTCGGTGTTTGATGTACCCGTCTTCTGGCCCATATTGCTGTGCTATTGGATTGTTCTATTTTTCCTGACTATGAAACGCCAGATCATGCACATGATCAAATACAAATACGTCCCATTCAACATGGGAAAGCAGGTGAGCATATATATCAAGTAGTTTCTATTATAATTTAAACATTAAATTATAATTTAATTAAAAAAAAATTAGTTTCTTATTGATACCATGGCTCGCCCGGGCATCCGTCTAATAACCGACTACTAACCCACTTGCCTATCATGAAAGAAATTGTAACATATAGTAATGCCCAACTCGTTGATTGATTTTGACAGAAGTATACCAAGAAGGGGGGGTCTACAAGTAGGAGTGGCGGGGGCTTACCCAGGGATTGAAGTCTACCACTGAAAACCGAAAATGTCTACTCTTGAAGAAACATGGATCTCAACAAATTTCATGTTTTTTTAGACTTTGTGAAGAACAACACGTATAATTCATGTCATTATTAAAAGGAAAACAAAAACATTTGCTTTAGGGACTCTTAAAGTTTCGATGTACGAGAGGCCATAAAAACATTGCAGTATCACACTATTATTCCCCATCTGTGCATAAATGTATGATGTTGAAGATTCTTTTATGTTTGTTCAAATTCCAACCATTGTAATTTGCAAGATAGACTAAGGTTCCTCAGCCCCCCGTTGGTTTAGTATATTGTTAGTTAAAGATTTGTAGTTTCATTTTTTATTGATATTGTACGATTAAACACAATTTCACAAAATAAGTTATAAAAAAAAAAACTTTTCTGCTATTTAATCTGACAAGGATTTTCAATCTTTTCTTTTAGGCTGGGACATTCCATATTTGTATTTTCGGTAAGAAAAGTAGTAAATTCCATGAAAAGATGGGGAAGGTATTTTAAAAAATCTAAACAAAAAAATTATTAATGAGGGCACGTGTTAAAGTGCAAAAATGGGATTTTGTATCGAATATGCCCTTAAATTTTGTTTTACCAATATACCCTCATTCCAATTTCCAAAGTATGTTTGTCACACTTTTAATAGGATTTTGTTAACAAAATCCGTAAATACGTAGGAGGGTTGATTGCCATAATAATTTGGATTATTGGGAATTCTTTGTGTGATAAGATATGGCTGTAATTCTGGATAAACTTCAAGAACATGGCAACTGATATATGCCGATATTTTTTCTTTTTGGAGTAGTTAAAAAGGCACTAAAAATTCACTCGTTGAATGTGCATGTGCATGGAACCAATAGATTTTTTTTTTTTTTTTTTTGGGATGCACAAGAAAAGATCAATGATGCCATGCACATACCACGTCAATGAGTGAATTTTAAGTGCTTTCTTCTCGAGTCAGGCTATATCATACATCAATTTTTCAAGAGATTCTATTGCCACACTTATTCTAATGTCACCGCAATTCATATGTAAATCACAAACGATTATAAACATCTTGAGGTCGCATTAGCAAAATTTTCGTGTGGCTATAGCAGCTCTCCTTTAAATAAAATTTTTAGAGTAACGATTTTCTTACTCCCCCAAGTGGCATACTCAAAAGAATAAATGTTGCAGTGACCTCAAGATTGAACCTCACATCGCACACCTGATGTGAAAGGTTGGGAATCATAGATGCTTTTCCCAAGGGGGTCGAGGTGCCATTTGGACCAATGAGGCAGTCCATGTTTCCCAATGTGGACTTCGATCTTGGCTCTACATGATCCCCGGTCCATGCAACCTTGTCCTTCTAATAAATATGTATTTATTTTTTAAAGGATGAGTTGGACTTGATCTCATGTCAACTAGGCTACGGCTCTGAGCCCAATATAATGTATTTTTATTAACTCAATTGTTGTAGAGTTTTGGGTTTCAGAACTATAGGTACCCCTTTAGTTTCTGAATGATATATAAGAGAAGCAAATCTAATCTTTTTTCCAAATTTAATTCCTGGAATTTTTAGCATTATAGTTGCAGTTTTAATTATATATTCAATAATTATTCTACTACCAGGTTCAATTTGATTAATATGGTTAAACTGTAAAGTTTTGTAAAAAAAATTGGGAAAATATGCAAATGAGATTTTTGGATTTTTACCAAAAACCCATCATTTTTAACTTACCTCACTTGTAACCTGCATGCTTGAATATATATAAAATACTTTTAAATAATAGTATTAATAATATAAATGGAGAGATATTGAATTCAAGTCAAAGATTTATCCCTACTTACATGATGTGTGTGGCTTGTGAGGGTATTGCATATGTTTAGGGGATTTAGGTTAGATATGGTGTTCTAAAAGGTCAGTTGTCTCGTCCCTGCTAGTCGAGCCTATGGGTCCGAAGCCCTTGTTATAAAATAAAATAATATAAAAAGATTTCATAGAAGGAATGGTCAAATTGAGATTTACATTGAATAATATGAGAATGTGACTCAAATCAAAGCCGCGTTTTAAGGTAAGTCATATAATGCTAGATATTGGTAAATCAACAACAAATGCAATCATATTGGAATAGGGTTGTGTACATTCTCATTACGAGAAGGGATTATTCACATATGTAAATATATATTATGTTTACATATGAATCCCTACATTGTTACATTCCATTTAACCTTATCTTTTTGAAATTTTATTATACCCTTGCATTTATAAAAGTCATTATAAAAGGCACTCCAAACTTTTTTAACCTCATCAAATATTTTTATCCTCGTTTAACTTCTAAGTTTTGCTTATAGTGGTAAGTAATAGCTACTTTTTTATTTGTTTATCAAACCAACATTGATAATCAATCGACCCTGTTATTTATTTTTCTTTTTTCATTTTTTTACTAAAAAATTTAAAATATGTAAGTATTGATCATTCATTTTCTTCAAATAAAAAATAAATGTAAATATGTAATCGTTCATTATTGATTGTTGATCTGTTTCTACCAAAAATATACATGAATATATTGTGTTCAACACAATTATAATGAATGATCCTTTTCTACTTTATATTCAAAACTAGTTGTAGAATTCTTAACATTGAAAAATAAATAATTTGGTAAAAAAAAAGAATAAAGTTTTAGATAATTTTCTTAATTTTAGGGGGAAATATGTAAATACTTGAGTGAAGACTCTTATCATTATTATGTAAATTTATTCTTTGAAAACTGAAGAGAAAGTTTCAAAAAGAATTACACGTTAAAACATAAATAATTTCGATTTGAAATGAATGTATAAAATAAAAGTAATATTAAAAAATCAATATTTTTAAAATATATCCACGTGGCTAATAGGTTCCCAAAATTTCCAGTCTTTCCGTCTTTTCTTTTAGACCGTTAGTGTCAAGTGTTCAACAAAAACGGTTTGACCGGAAGAACAGAGTGTCAAACTGGTTTAATCGTCACTTAAGCACGTGTTTCACGTGACTACCTACTTTTCTGTCTATTCTCACTCGAGGTTTTCAAAATTATCAAATAAAACATCGAATAATACCCTAATAAACGATCGAGAGATTTACCGGGCAGACCTATCTGTTGCAATTTTATTACAAAAACTCCCTGCATTATCAAGTTGGTTACCTGTACAAACCTTACTTTATAAATCATGCTATCATGACTAATTTAGTAAGATTTCAAATCTTACTAAGGGTCATTGGGACCACATGGACAATTAAATTAGTAATCCAATGACACAGACTTCTAGATGGCATGTTAAAACTCAGATTCCACAGAAACAATTAAAAGAAAAAGAAAAAAAAATCTTTTTAATCTTGATAGTGAATGTTGAAAATGGATAGATATCGAACTCTCAAATTTAAAGTTAAAACTCAATGGTGAAAATTATTTTTTTTTTTCAAATTTTTTTTTTAAAGTTCGTAGAATTTAATCCTTTATAATCTTGTATGTCATACCATATTTTTGAATGCCACAAATTAATGTGGTTAGAATCCACTCCAAGATATGTTAACTAACAAATCACCTGCAAAAAAATTAGAAGTTTATGACGTGGATCCCGCTTGAGGGTTTGCTTAGTAACGAACTTAACAAAGTGAGGTCTGGTGGGTATCAAATTTCATAAAGTTGGTGAGGTAATAGTAATCAATCCTCTATTTTAAAGATTCTTTTAAGAAAATACCTGAAATACCCTTTTAACAACTTTACAAAGTAGTTTGATCTAAAAATATACAGAGCCAAATAAGAAACTTGACCAAATTATTTGAATATTAATATTTTTTTTTTTAAAAGTAATTTTTATTTATTAAAAGTTATTCATAAATTCAATAGAATTTTATTTGACTTGCTAATTTTTGAGTTTAATCAATTGGATGAACATTCAAGTTAAGTTTTAAAATTATGTTTTAATTATTGAAAATTATTTATATATTTTAATAAATCTAACATAAATAGATCAAATCAGTTTGATGACGATAATGGACATACATCTCTCCATCATCATCCTTGTTGTAGTCATCATCATCATCATCATCTATGTTTTAATTGTTGATTGATTTAAAGCCCGTGATAATTGGAAAAAAAAAAACTCTCGGGATCCTCTTGGAGAAAGGAGATATGTTCTTCTTTATCCTAGATGGATTGATGGTCTATGAAATATAGAACTCGTATAAGAAGGATATTCCTTACAGTGGACAAGGTTGAATGGTTCTAATGGGTGAGAATATTGGTAAAAAGATACCATTCATGTGTTTGCTTGATTGGGGAAATGGAATTTTATTGAGTAAATTTGAAAACTTTATGAAAATATACAAATGATGTTTTTAGATTTCTTATCAAAACTCATCATCTTGAACCCTCCGTAAAAATTTTATCTTGTTCTTGAGATTTGAATATTGAAGAAATTAAAATTTTGAGGGTGAATAATAAAATATTCACCATATTCAACGAAACTAAATAAATCATTGATTTGGTGATTTAGTTGGCTAATCTCCTATTTAGATAATTTTACGAATTTTTGAAAATTTTGGGAGAAGTTTGTGACGACACTCATATTTATAGGGAAGCGTTCGGAGGCCAAAAAGAGAGCCAATTTTTTTTTTCAAAATAGGAATTAAGAGATCGTCCTCATAAAAAATCAGCCCATTCCAAAACTTCTAAACATAATTTACAAGTTGAAGAATCATGGACAATCCGATTTTTGTGAACTACTTTTGATGAGGTTAGAAGTTTCAGAATAAACTAATTTTGATGAGGAGGATATCTTCATCATAGAGATCATACTCACAAAAAATTAACCCATCCCGAAACTTTTAACCCAAATATTGAAAAAATGTTTATATATATGGCAAAGGGCGAGTTCCGTAGTAGGCTTGCTCGACTAAGAAAAAAGCTAGCAAAGGGGAGAACACCTCTTCTATTGACTAGTTGTCTAGTTAGTCAGTCGATAAGAAAACTCAATTACATCGACTCATTAATGCCGGGCTTACCTTGGTCTATTCACACCCCATCTATTTTATAAGATCTAACGACATCTAATAGTGTTGTAAAAAATATTGAGAAAATGGACGACATCCAGGTGGTGTTGTCAAATATATACATTGTCCCTTTCCAACTTCAACAAATATATTCAATTTCTAAGTAGAGTCCGCATCTTCCATCATGAATGTAAGAGCTAAAAAAACAAAGGTGGTTAATTTTAAAACTTATTTTATATAGAGATGATTAAGAAAAATAATTAATTTCATTGTCACCTAATATAAGAAGATTTCATACCATCACTTTGAAACTCCAAAACTCAACTCGACTCAAGCCAAGGGGACCACTCATGAATTGACTTGGATAAGATTATTAATAATATATATTTATTTTTCTTCACAAAATATTAAATACAGTAGCAAAACTCAGCTTTGTTTCTGAAATCTGACCTGACTCGGTCCATTTTAAAGCTTACGTGATCAATTGGCTTCATTGGCCGAATTCCGAGTCGACACGACAAGTTTTAAAACTATGCGTTATACATCTATATATTAACATAAAAAGCTTATAAGTTAAAATTGTATCCAAAGAGTTTTCTTTTTCTAACTGAAGAATTCTTCTTTCACTTGTTGTGAGGTGAGAATCTTTGTTGGTTCTTGAGATTTGGTTGCAAAAGCTTGAGTATTCATCCATGGACCCAAAAAAATGGGTCTATGTTGCTCTTCTCTTCATCTTCATCTTGGTTGGATTGTTTGTTAAGGAAAAGCATGAAGTGCAATATTCTCTTAGTGGGTATGTTTTCAATCCATCTTAATTATCTCAGATTTTATCTTTGTCTCTTATAATTTGTTCTATATTTATGTGTTTTTTTATTAATCTTCTTTGAATGTTCTATGAGATATCCATTACAGAGAAGGCCAAGCCTCCTTCTGTTCTATCAATTTTTCTCAAGAAAATTTATATTGATATGATGCACCAATTTATTATTGTCACACACCAATTAATGATTTTATGTAATATATATGTTGCATCATTTAATCTTTTCCTTCTCCTTGTCCATCCTCATGTGGTCTCTCATCCTGTTAGAGCAAAGAGGAGTATTGTATAAAGTTGCATGAGATACATCGAATAAACTATACATATTCAGTATCGTGATTCAGTGAATCTTATGCAACTTTATACGATGCTCCTCTTTTTTTTATAACTCTCTCTCAAATTGTGTGTCACATTGACATGTTGAAGTAGAACAATAAATTCTCTTTTAGTTTTAGAGTCGTGATATACTGCCTTCGTTGAACACTGTGTACAACACTGCACTGCATAGAGAACCGTAGATTTCTTTCCTTGAGATACAAGTTAAAAATTCAAGGGTTCTCTGTGGTGAGTTCATTTGGAAAGCTGAATTGTTCTTAATTTGAAGGGTTTGGATTGTTCCCAATGAATTATTTATTTATTTTTAGTATTTGACTTTCCTCCGCACTAATACATGTCCCATGGATTTGAAGAAAATTAAATTTTCCACTTTGACCCCTTGACTTTTGTCAAAATCTGATCATGACTGATTAATCAAACAAAAGAACAATTTTGAGAGATGGGTTTGCAAGGAAAATAAAAGAACTAAATAAGGATTAATTTGGTCAGGATGATATATTGGAATTTGTCAAAGAAGAGGAAGAGAAGCAAGTCTTAACTTTCCTTGCTAAGGGACAAGGAAAGTCAAGAAAAGCTTGTTTTGGTTTTTGTTTTGAATTTTTTTGTCCAAGTTAACCTGGACTGTCAAAGCAGACTTTGTTCTTTGTTGTAAAGTGTGCCAGTTCATGTCATCCCCTGCCATGCATCCTATCCAAGAAATTTCGAAATCTGTGGGTTTCTTGATTTTTTGGTAGAAAAATAATGATAAATTAGAAGTTTGGGTTGATATCGATTCAAACTGGTTTTTGGACTGATTCCTTGAGGAAACATGGCACACATGGCTCATCCATCAATCAATCTTGAGCATATTTCTATAGTGGGCCACCATGTCAAACTAAAGTTTCTGATTGAAAATTGTAGACTATTTAATTTAGCAACTTTTATTGATCAACAACAATTGCTTAACTCTGTATTTATTTTATTTATTTTTCAATCTTACAGAGAGCTAAAGAACGTGATCTTAGGCATGGTAGATAGAAGCTGGCCTTCTATCAACAATGGGGATAAGGTATCCCTGCCTGATCATACTGAGAACCCTGGATATGTTATTCTGAGCCCCAACCTAACAACTTGTCATCGATCTCTCTCGGATGCGGATCGACCCGTTTACTGCTGTCCTCCAAAACCCGAGTCTGATGAACCTGTTATTGATTTCCAATTCCCTGATCCAACATCGCCCATCCGTGTGCGCCGACCCGCCCACCTGATGGACCAGGATTTCATCTCCAAGTACAATAAGGCCGTATCAATCATGAAATCGCTCCCTTACAATGACCCACGTAACTTCATGCGCCAAGCAAACATGCATTGTATATATTGTACCGGGGCCTATAACCAACAATATTCGAATTCCCTCCTCAAGATCCATAGATCATGGTTGTTCTTCCCGTGGCACCGTATGATGATCTACTTCCATGAACGGATCCTTGGAAGTCTCATAGATGATGATACCTTCGCACTACCATTTTGGAATTGGGATAACCCTGAGGGTATGGTTATCCCTGATATGTATGGTAATGGGTCTTTATTAGATCCAGATCGGGATAACTCTCACCTTCCACCTCAAGTGGCTGACATTAATTTTGATTATGTCGAAAGCGGATTAGGACCTGATGACCAGATTGCAACCAATGTCGCGTTCATGTATAACCAAATGGTGTCTGGTGCAAAAAAGACTGAGCTCTTCATGGGTTGCCCTTATAAGGCTGGCGAGCAGGGCTTTTGCGATGGGCCAGGGACGATCGAACTTGCACCACACAATGCACTACATACTTGGGTTGGGAGTAACTTAAATCCGGAAAGGGAAAACCTCGGGGCATTCTTTTCTGCGGCACGAGACCCTTTATTCTATGCACACCATTCAAACATAGATCGGCTTTGGGGGGTTTGGAAGGGACTTCGAGGGAATAAACCCGAGATTGTAGACCCCGAATGGCTAGACTCTTATTTCTTCTTCCATGACGAGAAATTGCAGCTTAATAGAATCAGAGTTAGGGATGTCCTTGACATAACCAAGCTTAGGTACACCTACGAGCATGTCGACAACCTATGGCTCAATGCACGACCTAAGCCCTCAATCCCACCAAAGATTGCCAGACACATATTAAAGATGAGAGACCACCAAAACAAATTGCAAATTCCAAGCCACATTAAATCCCCGGATTTTGGACCTGAGGGTCAGACCCTTGATACAACAATACGAGTCAAGGTCCATAGGCCTAAGACTCGACGAACCAAGAAAGAGAAAGAAGAGGAAGAAGAGGTTTTGGTTGTGCATGGCATTGACATTATTAAGGACATGTATGTTAAGTTCGATGTCTATGTAAATGCTATTGATGAGACAACCATCGGTCCAGAGTCTAGGGAATTTGCGGGGACATTTGTTAACATGCGCCGAGGTGTAAGGCTAGTGATGAAGGATGGTGATGTGATAGCAAAGAGGAAGACCAATCTTAAGTTGGGGATCTCGGAGCTGTTAGAAGATCTCGAGGCAGATGGAGATGAGAGCATTTGGGTGACATTGGTACCTAGAGGTGGGACCGGTGTCAATACCACCGTTGATGGAATTCGGATTGAATACATGCGATGATATGAAGAGATTACGATAGCAAAATTAATTAATTGAAAGATCCTTTGAATAAATTAAAAACATAATCGTTTTGTATTTGTTTTACCTATTTGTATTTATATTCCAGGGGTAAGTCCCAAGACGGTCCTGTGTGAGTCCAAAATTAGTGGCCCAGCCATATTTTTGAAATATTTATCAAAAGAGTCAAATATCCATCTTGGTAAAATTAGCAAAATGGACACCTGCCGTATGTATGGTCACATTTGTGATTCTAATATTTTAAGCTTCTTGTAAACTTCAAATAAAAGACCATGATTTTATTTTATAAAATTATGAAAAAGCCATATTTATAAAGAATTACTTTGTTGTAACTAATTGGAGGTGGTGAGTAACACTAGGAAATATAATCAACCTATGCAACCAAGCATAGGCTGCTAGTGAAAATATAATAACTATGGATCATAGTGGAGTAAAGATTCTTTCTTTCTATGCAGCATTTATTAAATAAAGTATGTTTATTGTCTTTAAAAAAAAAAAGTGCAAAAGAGATTTTTATTTATTTATTTATTTGGCAAGAGAGTAAATCATGTAAATAAGGTATACAACAATAAAATTGATGTTTGAGTTATATTATATAAATAAATAAATAACACTCTGGAGGCGCTCCACACATACTCTAATTGTCGTTTTCATGCTCCTTCGCACACGTTCCACCCTCTAGTCGCTAAGGGCTCAAAGATCAAATTTGCTAATTGAATATGTTTTCTTTTTCTGTTTTTAAAAATCAATTCATTAATTTAGAAAAGAGTCGTGATCGAGAATGGTGTCTCGTTCCTATAACAACATACGGTGTCTACTTGGCGTGTTTTGATTGGAATTTAAAATACACAGGTGGCATGCCATATGGAAAATGGTCTGTTTAGGAATCCGGTGTATTTTACATCAGCCAAAAGTTGCCACGTAGACATCATTCTGGATCCTGAATCTTAAAAAAATGGATCTAAAAGTATATTTAGTTCAATATCTAGATGCAGAAGATATCCATTTTGGTAAAATAAATGATGTCAAAATGGATTTGGGCCCTTTTGTTAAAGATTTCAAAAGTGTTGTTGGACCAATAATTCTTCAAAATACCCAGCCATTTTAGTAAAACACCCTATATTTTATGTAGAAAATCTGATGTTCGCTACGCCACCATCATCATCATAGTCATCAAAATCGTATCCCAAAGATTTGGAGCGAACGATGAAAGATAGCAACTACTTGTAGATTCCAAGTCTCCTTTTGTACCCCCAATAGGACATAAAATGGATCAGATTTTCTTTGAAATCTGAGAGATCCAAATCTGAATTTAACAGGTTTGGACCTTTGGAGTAGATCCAAATAAAAATATGGGTTCATGTCCCTTGACCTAAGTCAAATCCAGTTTGGATAAGGATATGTCCCTATATCCCACCTAGATCCAAATGATATATTACTTTGAAAATTATATTTTTATGTTTTCCAAAATATCTTTTTCATATTATTTTTAAGATCACATGTTTTTGTTGCTAAATATACTATTTTAAGATCACATTAATTCTTATAAAGTAAAAGAATTATACCGGTAAAATTCAATAATATAACAATTAGAAAAGAAATATAGCAATAATAATAATAATAGAACCGTTCAGAACCGATCCAAATCAAGTAATTCGATAGGGTCGGATCTGGGTTTAGTGAGAGAAAAATGATTCGGATATGGATTTAGCTAAATGAATCTGAGTTGAATTCGGACACTGATCCAAATCCGGATATGAATATGGCTATACTCAAATCCGGGCCAAGCCCGATCTATTTAAGCCGTACATCGGTACACCCCGGCATTAATTAAATAAAGAGAGAGAGAGATAGGGAAATTTATTTCTATTAAAATTTATTATTTCTCTGCCAAATAGAGGAACCTTAGCTCCTCATTAAAGGAGAAAGTCCCAGGGCTGTCAAGTATCCGAATCTATTTTTTAATTGGGCTGGGGCAGACCAACGATGCTCCAAGTCTCAAAATCCAAGTCTAAGCCCGGCCTTAACTTAAAATTGGACCTCATTTGATCTGGTCTTATTACGAAATGCGCCTACTAACATAATCCAAACCCCTAGCCCACATCAGTCCTGTTGGAAAAAGACTGGCCCATTGAAAGCCCTTCATAAAATTCCAAACCCTACATGGGGCCTAGGGTAAGAGGAGGCTTACACACCATAATAAGGGATGGTACACCTACCCACATCCTTGGATCCTTTATACATTTCTCTCTTGATTATGCTTCTAAATCAAATAGGATTTGTTTCCTTATCCTTGTACACCTCTTCAACAACCTTCCAAATCTAGTTCTACTTAAAATAAGTTTTGTCTAGGACCACTTAGATTTAGAGATACTTCATTACATTAAATAAGCTTAATTGTTAAAATATTTCATTTATATACTGAATTTCTAAATATTTTATAATAGATAAAATAGTTTTTTTTTTGTTCTCAACAAAAAATATTGTAAATAGTTGAATAAATCGAACGAGTTTCTGATTCGACTTGAAGAATTTTTTTATTTGACTTGATCAACTTAACAAATTGACTGCATCGAGACCTAAATTCAAATTGCGTCAGCTTCAAGTTACTGAACTCATTAAGAATAGGCTTACCGATCCCAAAAAAAAAAAAAGGCAAGTTGACTCAATGACTTTCCTAGTTGACTTGATGAGTTGGTTTCATTCGAGTTTTGAACCGAGTAACCTCGAAATTCAATCCAAATAAATCGAGTCGAATCAATCAAGTTTCAAGTCCACACGATGAACTATGATCCATACCTATGTTACCAAATTTGTTCCTATCGCAAATTGGTATGAGCCAAACCAATTCGTAGTTCAATTCGCACTAGGTTCGTGAAATGTAGCAAACTCAACCAGATAGAAACACCAAAAACTTTTATGGATTTATACATGTGGCTCAGTTGGCTGACATATTGTTATGCGACATTGACGTCGTAGGTTCAACTCCAACTTACTCGAAAGAAAAGAAAAGAAATTTTGATTTAGAATGTATTCATGAACATATTGATTAGGCCACTAATAAAAATTGTGAATCCAACAGCTAGAAATCACAAAATAGGCTGGTTTTAGTGAGTAGCTCTATAGAGAGTGGGCCTTAGAGTGTGTACCACACTCTACACAGAGGAGACATTGTGAGCCCAATTCCCTGACCTTCAACATTTGGACACCCATAACATGGTCTCCAACTAATACTGGACTTGATGGTTAGGCACCACAAATAGCGGACGTCTGAGCTGGCACGTCAAATTGATGTCTCCATCTCACTTCTCAACCTTGTAAAAAACTTTGTAGCGGCCAACCCACTTCAAAATTTTTTTAAAGAAACCCTTACCTTTACATGAAACGTGGACACCCCATTTTTTTTTTTTTTTTTTAATGAATATTTGAAATATCCTTATGTTTTTAAAATTGGTGACATGTCCCTTGACTTCATTCTTCTCTTATAAACTAATGGAAATGATCTAAAAATCCTTAATTTTATTCTCAAAATTTGTTTAGGTTCAACATCTTGGATTGATGACGATGACTCAAATCGATTTTGGAGACCCTGCATTCTTATTAGTTCACATGTACTGAAGGCCATTCCATGTGAGAATTTTTGTAAATCTAGGATTCCCTTCAATACAAATGGACCAATAGGAAAGAAGGATCTTTAGAATTCTCTAAAGTGCAGGTTTTCAAAATTGGACTCATGAATGATGATGGGGGGTATTAAGGTCATTTTATATTTGTCTGTGAAACAAGATTGAGGTCAAGGGAGGCGTGCCATCTTTGAAAATATAAGGAAGCATCTCAAATATTTATGAAAACATGTGGGAGGTTTGTCATGAATTTGAAATATAAAGGACCACATGTCATATAAAGGGGTGGTTCCTCCAAAAGAGCTTCATATTCGAGCTTCACTAAGCCTCGTCCACGTCCAAGATTCCCCCATTCTTGTTCGTATATGGGTGTCCACATACTCCTGGGAATAGTTCTAACTTGGATATCCTTGAACATGATCTAATTTGGAAGACTAAGAAAATTGACCTAAATGCCCTCCTCTTCAATCTCTTGATTTTTATCCTAGGGCAGTCTTCAATTTATAGGGTGAAAAAAATCATGCATAATTTTCATCAGATTCCATCTCCTTAAACCTTCAAAATATCGAGAGCAAGGAATGGTTTATGTGGAAATTGAAAAAGATGAACTTTTTGTAGAATAATCAAAGGTTTTCGACAAAAGGTTGAAGACGAAAAAATTGAGGACGAGGTTGAATAGGTTAAATATAATTTATCCAATATGTTGTTGGGTTTGAAAATGACAGAATTTTTGGTGTTGTCATATCATTATCATCTTGATTGAATATGAAATGTGCCACTGAAATGACATGAAACTTTGACCATGATCATGACCTTGTTGTATTGTCATAATGGATTGGGTTGGATACAATATCATTATTTGATATCCAGAGTTTATAATGAAGTTTTGGTTATAGAACTTTAGCCTATATATTCTAATTTAGACGTACACATAGGTTTTAGTAAATATTTGATAATGTATGTTTTCATAATGATGGCACACCCTTGTTTATTTTGTCGCGTAGTCATCTTTTCGAATATGACTAACAAGAAAAAAAAATGGTGCCCTCATCTATAATCTCTTGATAAAATTCCTTGATTTTTCATTTGAAACTCTTGCTTTTGTCAGTCTTACTGATAATTTTCTTTTGCCCTCATCTTCACCTCAAGTTTCTTTGTCTCAACCTTCAAACTTTAAGAGCGAGATGGGATTTTCGATGGGGCTTTAGACTCATGGCTCAGTTGGTTTGACACCTTCTAAAGCAACTTTGAAGTCATGGCTTCGAGTCCTAAGTCTTGAGATGAAAGAACTAATACTTTTTTCTTTTCTTTTGCTAATAAGGCATTGTGTTTTCTAAAGACAATTTGAGAGCAAAATAAAGAGTATTTATAAGTTATTAAAAAAAAAAAAAAAATTTACCCGATAAATTTGAAGGTCCAACTCAAAATCAATTAACAATAAGTGAAGAGCCCAGAAACTCATGAGGAGAGAGACAAGACAATGAATGTTGGGACTACACTCAATATTTTCAAAGGAAAATGAATGTAAGAAAATAAATTTTGATGCTTAATTGTAAATACAAAAATGTTAAAAACAGAGTTATTTTTTATTTTTTGGGTGGGGGTGATCCTAAAAGAATAACGTCAAGAGAAAAAAAAAACATTTATATTAAGTACGATTTGATCCATTAACAACTTTGAAGAGATCATCCTAAAATCTCAATCTAAATCCTAAAATATCCATTAGATTCGCTTGAATTTTAGATGAGATATGATGTATTAACATCCTTAGCGATATCTTGTTTCTAGATGCATTCATCTATGTCAATAAAAAAATAATTTATATCAAGTATTATTTAAGGAAAAGAATATGGGATTAGATATTGTGGTCTCCCATATCCTTGGTGTTTCCATCAGCCAATAAAAAATTATTTATTCGTTGTCACGAGGTGGTGGCACGTGCATTTGTCACCCTAGCTGAGATCTGACATATCTCGGCTGCCAATGTCTCTTTAAAATTTAATTTTTTTGACTTTGACCATCAACGTGGAAGTTGTGGTCCCCCAATTGTCCACGTCTGTCACGTACCTCTTCATGACACTTGGCATTCAACACATTTGTAAGTGGAACTGTCAATGGATCAGATCAAACCCAATATAAGATCCGTTTTGATCTGATATCTATAGGCCCAAATTAAGGATCTGGGTTCCGCTAAATTTGATTCGATAACCCATTGGATCAACCATCTCATAATTCAATAGGGCACTGATCGGATATTATGTTGGAAATATACAAAAGATACATATGCTTTTATTAAATTTATTAAAGTTGAATAAAGATCAATCCGAAATTATTGAGTTTCAAAATCAGAATAAATCAAATCCAGAACAAATACATCTATTTCTATAAGCAAGCAAGTTTGTGATTAGAAATCGGTAAATAAGATTAGTTCACCCATAGCATCTATAACCAATTTAGCAAACTAGCACCTTTAACTTGAAACAATACACATCGTAATTGATTGGGTCAAAACTAATTGGTAGATCTAATAGGTTTTGATAGGATTTGAACCTAGTAAAATTCTTAAGCTGATTCGCTGGACCATTTCATTGTAGAGAGTGCATTTTTAAAATTGAAAATGCGAGTTTGACCAATGTCAAGGACACAATTGCCAGTTGACTGTAGCAAGTCAATTAAAACATACTAAATTTATAAATATTTAAAATATTTTTTATATTTATCAGTTTAATTATTTAAAATCATTTTAAACTAACTTCCTTTGACACTATGTTAACATGACAATGCACAAAAATCATAGATCTTTTCTATGAGATACAAGACAGAACAATTATGATTCTCTAAACACTACACTGCCATGTCAATGCAATATCAAAGGAAGTCAATTAAGCATTTTTCTATTATTTACATTTTCATTATGACTCAAACATGTCGATGAGTTAAATAAATGATTTGTAGTTTGTCGAGTCTACTCAAATTTGAAATGTAGGATTGAGTCACCTTCAAATCCAATGACTTTTGATGGCAGTGTGGGAAGCACTGATAAAATTTGAATAATAAGTAATTATTTGATGAGAGTTCAATTCAATAAACTCGGATAAATTTAGAAAAATTTCATAAAAATATTGATTTTACTATTTGTTTGGATTTTTATTTTTATTTTTTCAAAAACAATCATCTTTAATCTTCTTCCTAAAAACCCTATCTTAGTATTGAGATTTGAAATTTTGAAAATAAATAATTTTAAAGGTGAATGAAAATTTTACAAAAACTAAAAAATTTTGGTAGAATTTTGTGACTACGGTGGAGAGGACATCCCTAGTGGTGGTTGGCGTTTCGAGGACATGTAGTGTAGGATCATGTTAGAACATAGAGGACGGTGTACTACAGTATCATCAGAACTGTACGTAGTGCATGTGAGGGATTGTGAGGTTTAGCTTTGATGGGTCCCACTTGAAAAGTTCGCCATGTATGAGTTATATAAACGACTTCTTCCACCATTCCTATCGAAAAAACATCTGAGGACCTGTCACCTCGACATGGGAAGATGGTAGTGGTATACATCAATCTAACAAATTAATTTGTGGGACCCATTAGGATTTCAACCAATCAAGTGTGGTAAACTAAAAGGTGGGTCCAAAATGCATATATAATTACCTAATTTTTGATAAATTTAAATAAAAATAACACCGTAATCCTGGATTTCTCTCGCACACATACACCCATGGTGTTCAACCCCAAGGATGTCTATTATTGGAGATAAAATATTTTATAAAAATTTTAATTTTTTGAATCAAACATCATAAAATAAAAATAAAAAGTAAATTTTTTGAAAAGATATCTGTATGGATATGATTGCACTTAAAAAAATATATACGAAAATAAAAGAAGAAAAAAGCGTTGATTTTAGTTTAAGAAATAAGGTTAGTGTGGGTGTAAGAAATACACTTATTAATGTAGATCGGAAACATGGAATCCCGATGTAAGAATAAAATCTAATAAGAGATCTAGTGTGACCGTAATATCAAAATGACCCAAATCGATTCAATTATCCTTGTAATTTGTATAAGAGACGATTAAAATTCATAAAACTAGATAGTCCAATCTCAAGTTCAAAGCCCACTAAATCCCAAGTCCAGAGGCACTCAATCTCCAAGTGAAAGATTAGTTGATCTTGAATTTGGAGATTTCTCAGGTGGACTTGGAGGTACCTAAAGGTGGAGAGCATCCCAATTGCGACCTGTACAAGATATTGTGATTTTCATGTACAACTTCTCATTACCCAAAACATATTTAAGTCAGATGTGGAAAATATATATTTCATCAGCCCAAAGACATAGTCGATGATTTGAGTGATAAACCACTTAAGGCTGTAACAAAACATTACATCATTCTCTTATTCTTGTATGATTGCGATTCCATATATGTTACAATATGATTCATATTCTTTATTCATTTATTTCATTGATTTGTTAAAATCAATATTATCAGGTTGAATTTAGAATATGAATGACTATACAAAATTCTCCTCCCCAATTATTTTTCTCGACTTTTCTTATTTATAAAAAAAAATATAAAAGATGAAAAATAAAAATCATTTTCTTAGGATGTGAGTGGGTGGGTGAATGTTTTCTATCATAAATATAAAGAAACTACTATTAGTGTGATGATTACATTAAGGTTATCAATAGATCAAATTAGAATCAATATTTGATTTGTTTTCATCCAATAACTTTGGATCTAAATCATGGATTTGGGTTTTGATATAAAGATCTGATTTAATACCGATTGCTAATGTTAGTGGTTGAGGGATTTTTTAATCATTAGTTGACACTAAGGGCAGAGTCAGGATTTTGCCCATGTGGAGCCAACCAAGAGTATAATTTCTTTTTTGTTGGGACTACTAAGAGTGGATATATTTTTTTGATGGGGGTAATAGTGACAGATTTTTTTATCCGTCGCTAAAATCTATCATAATAGCTCACTAATCCATAGACTATGAAAATTAAATCATCCCTTAGTTGACACACAACTTGCGATGGCCACATGATCAACTTGATATGAGACTTCTTCTCCATCTTGGGGCACTAGTATAATACTTACCAAAAGTTTATGATGCTTAGATTAGATCCACAACCACTTATGAACTAGAATCCGAAAAATAAGAAACACGGAATTTTATTCTTTTTATGGATTTGATCTTCACCTCTTCTCCAAAAGCTATTCTTTTTATTTTTATCCATTTTAGTCATGCGAAAAATCCATTTCTCATTCTGAAGATATTGATTAACTCATTATGTGTTCGGTAAGTCTTTGTACAAGTTTTCACTTAGAACAAAATTGTGTCCAAATCTTGTATTTATCTTTATTATTCATCTCGAGGTGACATGTGTACGTATTAGATTTATTATATTTTTTTCCTTCTATAATTACATTTGAATAATTTTATGAGTCTGGATAATGACTCGCGGAGTGGCATAGTCAAAGGACTCCATCAAGTGGACAAGTTTGGGAATTGTAGATTTGTACATCTCAAAATACACGATTCACTCAGGATACATATTTTTTAATCCCGAGGCATTTAGATCTACGGTGCCCAAACTTGTCACATCAAAGAGTCATTTGAGTATGTCACCTTGCGAGTCATATTATCAAAACTCTAAATTTATTTGGGCCTCGCTTGCAAAATTTTGGAACCTCACATCTAAGAACCTAATGTCATGTCTAAGAAGTTAATGTCATTTGTTTAAGGTTGACTACTGCATCATCTTTTAACAGACTATGACCCCTTAACACTACTTAACTTTGTCCCATCATCGGTACAGTCACTAAGTGATTCAGATTGACGAAATTAAAAACAAAAAGTTTAAAAGAAAAACATGTTGAAGAGCTACTTTAAAGGTTAAAAATGGTGATTTTGTGGAAATCCAAGTGATAAAGACACCAAAAACACCAATAATTTTTATTTTTATATAATAAAGATGAATAATATGATATGGAAAACGAAAGAAATATAGAATAAATAGTGATAAAGTCCAATGATGACGCTTGAGTATGCATAATTGTCTTTCATTTAATAATTTATACACATTAACATTAATTATATTTCTTAAAAAAATTGAAAATAAATCCTCTTAGTCTCAATAAAGATCCTAACTCTTCAAGATACAATTTGATTAGATGTATCCATGATTGTTTTTTCTCTATAGATACTACCTACTATTAGTAGACGAAGGGAAGGATTTATTATTTTGTAACAAAAATTAAAGGTAAGTGGAGCTCAAGAAAATTGTCAATTTCTATATTTGAACAAGGTCAAAAGTTTCTTGAAAGAAGGATTACAACAAAATCGTTGAGTTTAAAACTTATATAATACTTCTAAATACTCTCACCTTTCAAACTTGAAGTAAAAGATATAATTTTGGATAGAAAAAATAATTTTTATTTATTTATTGTAGGATTAAATGAGATTGAGAACAGTGGTTCGAAAACGAAATTAAATACGTAGAACATAATTTAGCATGGAGGATTGAAGAACTTAATCATAACAGTTTTTTTTATATAATAAAAATTGATGATTTTAACTTGAGGTTGAAGATTAGGACATTTAAATAATGAATCGAGTTCAAGAGACATTTATAAGTGATCACTAATTTTACATTGCTTGGATGTCATCCATTTTACAAGATTCAACGAGATCTGATGGTGTTTGTAAAAAATATTAAAAAAATGAATAACATCCGAATGATTGTGTAAAAATAATTGTTAGTTTTAGATGTCCTTGAACACGTCCCTTGGATAACTTTTCACTAGTATACAATGGGAGACCAAAGTCAAGGGGGTGTGTTGTTAGTTTGAAAGAAAATAGAGGGTATCTCAAATATTCACAAAGGTGGTTGGTGTACGTCATCTTCATGATTAGAGTGGTGAGAAAGAATGATAAAATCGAATTTTACAGGTTGGTAAATCCGTGGCCCAAATGTTCACAATCAGTACGCGTGAAAGATTAAAAACGTGGAATGTATACAAGTATGGAATTAGATAACTAGCGTACTCTATATAGTACAAAATACACTCTAAGGAGAAAATAAAAAAGGAAAATAAGAGAATAAAGTAACCTTTTCGGCAAAAGAGAAAGCAAATCCCGAAGGAATCTTGGGCCCAAAGCGCCACGATAGATAAACCCTCTTTGGAAAATAAATTAAAATAGAAAAAGAAATATATATTTTTTTAAATAAAAAATGTTTTTTTAGTGATGGAGAAATAAAAGAGGAGTTGGAAGTTAGAAACGTTCGAGGAGAGGAGAAGAGAATAGGTTGGGATCCGAGTAAAGGTGTTGGCTTGGTATCGGTGGCTGTGTTGGAGGAGAGAGAGATGGAAGATGAGAACGAAATATGGGGATTTTAAATAACGAAAGAGGAGAACATGGTCGGCATTTTGTAATTGGGCCGTGTTTCTCCGATTTTTTTTTTTCCTTCTTGCGGAGGCATTGGAGCATGAAAGGTTGAATCTTTCGTCTTTAATCTCCAACTTTAGAGGTTTTCTGGAGGTTTTCCTGATCATTTTAATGGTTAGATAAGTTCAAGATTCTGCATTTTTGGTGTTTGAATCGATCGATCGTTTTATTCTCCATTCTGTACTAGTTCGCTCGATAGATCGGTTGTTTTATTGCTTTTGTGGTTCTCTAGGAGATTACGGATGCATTTTCGTTGTTGGTCGATCAAATCGATCGTTTTACTTTTCAATCTTGGAATATTGAACAGATCAGAGATCGATTTTTTGATGCGTTGCTGGTATTTTAGTTGTTCGAGATCATCCGAAACCATTGAAGGCATGGGGATTTTCCTTTTGGAAGGTTGCTTTGCAAGCATTTGAAGTTATTCAGGTAGGTTGCTGGTGAAATTGAGTAGATTTCTCATTCGAGGTTTCAAATCATGTTTTTTCAGCTTCGTTGGATGCGCTTTTCTGCATATTCGAAGAATTTCCAGAAAAAACGAGCAAATTTTTTCGGTCTGGAGATAAAGAGAACAACTCATTGAAGTTTTTGGGCCTTTATTTGATGATATTTGCTTTAGAAATTATAACTCATATTTATCGCATTCATATTCTTTCTTTGAATGTTGGAATCTTGCGTGATTGAATGATTTCGAGAGAGAAATCAGAGAATTCTACGGAATCTCTTTACTCACACAGTAGATCAAACGGTTCTTATTGGATCATTGATTTCTCCGATTAATTTTAGACCGCAGATGTAAAAAAACGATATCTCCAAGAGTCCAGATCTCTCTTGTTTTTATTCAAAACTCGCTCTATTTGATTCAAATTTGCAGTTCCATAGCTAGATCTGATTCCTGTTTAACTTTTGTTCTTACAAGATTAAGAAGATTGAGAGAGAGAAAAACGTTATCTTTGATTCCAATGTCGTTTAAAAGCATTTTTCGCATGGCGAGGAGGAAGCACGGACATTGTCGGATGAGATCGCTTGTCGCGCCCGATAAGCCGCGTTTCCAATCTAATTCGGTTCAAGAAAGCCGATGGGCTAATCTACCACCAGAGTTACTCCTTGATGTGATCCAAAGGCTTGAAGCAAGCCAGACATCTTGGCCTGCAAGGCGAGATGTCGTCTCTTGTGCTTCAGTTTGTAAGTCATGGAGAGAGATCACAAAAGAAGTAGTAAAAACTCCAGAGGAATGTGGGAGGCTCACCTTTCCCATCTCATTAAAACAGGTGATTTTTTATATAATTCTTTTTTTGGATATAATTTGTTATTGATTTCATAATTCTTTCTACTGAAATTGTTATTGTTGATTTAAATAGCCGGGACCACGTGATTCGCCTATACAGTGCTTTATCAGACGGGAGAGAGCGACTTCTACATATCGTCTTTATCTTGGTCTGACTCCTGGTAATTATTGTTATTTTCTCATGTTTCTTTCTTTCTTTCTCTTCCATAATTAAGACTATTCATACTGTTAATTGTGTTTCTGATTTTAAAAAAAGGGAGTAAAATATAGCGATGGTGATCTGAAAATTTGAAGTTGCCCTGTAATGGAAAAGTAATACATTTTTTAATTATGTGTTTTGTTTTCAATATCCTAAAACCAGTCATCTTCAAGCTCTACAATGTCTATAGTAAATTATGTTAATCTATTAAACCTCATCTTCGATCCATCATTTTCAGCTTCACTTTAATCCCTAGCAGAAATCCTTGATTTTTCTATGTGAAAATCAGGGTAAAAGTGGGTAAGATTGGTGTGTAAGCACACCCTTTTCTTGATTTTTCTATCCGAAACCCTTGATTTTTCAACCTTGCCTTAATCCCTTGTAGGAACCCTTGATTTTACTCTATTCAATCTGGTTTTGGGAAGAGAACAGGGTAAAAAAAATCTGGGTTTTTATGTTGAAGATGATTGAAGTTAATTTTCTTAAGTCAGGGTGGTGTATCAAGGTAATTTTTTTTAAAATCCTATAGAAGAAGATTTTGCTTTTGAATTTTTTTTTTATTTCTGAAATACTTTGTGAACATGCTGTCTGGTAATTAACCTATCTTTCACACATGATTCAGTAAAATACCCTTTTAAAAAACTAACTCCAATCGATAACAACCTGATTCATGGTTGTTAAGGGAGCTCGACATAGCACCACTATGGATGTGAGTTCCTAACTTTTAGTGAAGTGGGAGATTTTGTTATCATCTTCGTGAGTATTTTTCGCAAACAAATTGGTAAGTCTTCGCATTGAGGTTGTTTGGGTATCATGTGATGAAGCTTAAGCCGATACTTTCGTAAGATAAAACTGCATTTAATTATATATCATGTATTACTCTGATTACTATTAAATGAAATTACAGCACTGCTGGGGGAGAATGGGAAATTATTGTTAGCAGCAAAAAAAATCAGAAGGACAACAAGAATAGAATTTGTTATATCCTTAGCTGATGATTTCTCTCGAGCAAGTAATACATATATTGGGAAATTGAGGTAAGTTATAGTTATTTATAAATGCTGTCAATCTGTTTCCTAATAGCTCATCCTTTCACGACTCACAATTTATTGGTAATCCAGGTCCAATTTTCTTGGCACCAAATTCATCATTTACGACAGCCAACCTTCAGACAACACTGCTATCCAATCAAATAGCCGGTCAAATCGAAAAATCCATTCCAAACAGGTATCTCCAAGAGTTGTCCCAGCTGGTAATTACAACATTGCCACTGTCTCATACGAGCTCAATGTTCTCCGTGCAAGGGGCCCTCGAAGAATGCAATGCACCATGCATTTCATCCCCATCTCCGCAATTCAAGAAGGGGGTACTGCACCTACACCAACCACATTTCCTCAATCCATCGAGGAACAACTTTCCCTCTCTTCGGGTCCAAAATTGAAGGACACATTAATGGATGTCACCTCCACAAGCCTCTTAGACCCACCAATATCTGTTCAGGGTACAAGAGAACCATTGGTTTTGAAGAATAAAGCACCGAGATGGCATGAACAGCTCCAATGTTGGTGTCTAAATTTCCGAGGCCGTGTTACTGTGGCCTCAGTTAAAAACTTCCAACTTGTGGCAGCTGTGGAGCCTTCCCACAATGTTTCACAAGCGGAGCAAGAGAAAGTAATTCTACAGTTTGGAAAGATTGGGAAAGACATCTTCACTATGGATTATCGATACCCACTCTCTGCCTTCCAAGCCTTTGCAATCTGCTTGAGTAGCTTTGATACTAAGCCGGCTTGCGAGTAGCCTCCATTTATAAGAGATTGTTATTATGTATTTTTTTTTGCTTCCACAAAAAATACTGGTTGTAAATATATTTGTCAATGGAAGCTCTTTAATCTCTACTGCTTATTAACACTGAGTATATAAGCTGTGCAGGCAACACTATGTATGGTAGTTGTGCGGGCATTAGTTTATCTCACAGCAGGCGGACCCAATGAATTGTAATTTGCATTTCTGTTATATATAATTGCAGATGAGAGTTCTTATGCAACCATCATTCTTGAGTATGTAGCTCCATCACTTACCATTATTGTTATATTTTGTTGAAATTTACATATTTTGTCCAGAGCCAAGTAACGTGTTATTGAAAGTGAGTTCATATGTTCTTTCACTATCTTCGTGTCATTACTGTAGAGTCATTAGATTCTTCGAAAGGGTCTCAAATGCATTGTGTTTTGACCTCATGTGGCTGACACAATGCGTTCTATTCTGTTGGGGAGATAAATTGAGGTGGGCTTCAGGAGTCATCATTACCCTCAAAGCCTTATACCAAAGAGTTGGGTTAGCCAAACAAATCATGCTCTACCATTCCACTCTGTCCAGAGCTGCACCTTTTACTATGGAAAGACTGGTCTTATATGATTTCACCATCTCCATTCAAGTTCTTTTGGGTATTCCTCTTGTTCTTTTAAAATCTTATCAACCTTTTGCTTCTCCAGCTGTTTTTGTTCAGCTTGAGATATAATACCCGACTGGCATTTGGTTTGATTCAGATGCCATATTAAGAAGCATGAGAAATTCTTATGAGCAACTCTTCTTTCTTCGGTTGTGCTTTTCTTTTGTAGCTTTTCATAATTGTTGTTATTGGTTTCTTCTGGTTGTGTATGATTTTGGAGAGTTACTAGGATCAATTAGGAGAAGTATATCTCAATGAGGAGGGTGACTCTGGAGCCACTACTAACTAGTATTTAGCGGTCTTGTCGGATGGTGGTTTGGGTTGAAAGGCAGATGAATTCGATGGTGATGGATGTCTGACTTGGTGGTTGAGGATGGGAAATTTTACTAGAATAGAAAAATGTTGTCCATGTGCTTTCGGAATATTTTGATGGACTACTCGGATTTCGGAATAAAACATTGACCCTGAGTCACTGAATGTTTCAGAATGTTTTGGTTGATAAGGCTTTTCTACTGACTCAAAATTGCATCGAAATGAGATTTTAAACCTTGATAGTGACCATGTTTGTGATCCATAAGAGAGAATCCATGGATCTTCTTTTATAAAATAGAAAACTGATCATATGGGAAGAAGAGATTTAACAGTTCCGAAGCGCAGAGGAGAAAATATTAATGGGAACATAAATAACACTAGACAGTTTTCTTTTTCAATATTTATCTCATTCTAGCTTTTCTGGATAGAGATTTGCTCACCCATTTTTTTTTTTTTTAAATATCAAACAGATCCTAAGAGAAACCAATTGTGATGGATTGGGCACATTCAATGAAGGCCAATTAAAGTCTTTTGTTAGAAGAAATACGCAAAGAGAGGAAGACAAAAAAAAAACTTGGATTTAGATATATATACATGAATTCACTTTCAATAATAGAAAATCTAGTTCTGGAAAGAATTTAATAAAGAAATAGGATTCATTTCAGCAACCCTTGATCTTTGGGATGATTTGGCTTCCACGATAATGAGGCAAATCCATTTGGACTTCAATTTCTAATCCTGGTCTCTCAATAGGCCCATTTAGTTATTGGGCCAGGCTGGGTTAGACCAGATTCATGTTTAGGATCAGACTTGCTCTTCTGTACTAGGCCCGTCAGTATCCTGACCTCATAACTATTATTATAATAATTTATATAATATATATGGGTCTTGGATCGGGCTTGGGTTAGGATTTTGAGGTTCAATACTACCAACCCGATTGATTGTGTCCAGGGTCTGAAACCATATTTGAGACCTGGATTATGGATTAACAATCCAATCAATCTGGACCTTTACAAGAAGAATTTCTTATTCTTGAAGGTCTCCTCCAAATAGTTCTTTTAATAAAATGTTCCAAGGAAGTTAGGCATCCCAAACATTCCTTTTCCTTCCTTTGTCATTGAAGGAAAGAACTTCATCATACCAACACAGAAGTAGAAGAGTTTCAAACTAGAAATACATCCTCACAATTGAGGCAGGAAGACCTAACTTCTTTCACCACATATTATCTGCTCTTAAGGTATGTTCATCCCCCATTTTTCGCATATTTACTAACAAATTGTATCTTAATTTTCTCGCATCCCATCCATTATTACACCTTATGAGAGCTTATATTTGCCACACAAACTTTGCTGAAAGTATAAAATGACACCAAAAGTATTTGGTACATACATGTTTTTAAAATATTTATCAAAGAGTGCATATATTTTAGGGTGAATTACTATTTCGTGAGTTGAAAATGAGTTATTTATAATTCTGGCGAACTGTTCTTTTTAATTATCAAAACATGAATGATCACATTTTTGTTAGTTAAAATTCAAAACGGTAACGAATTTGATGGTTTTAAAGTGACCATTTCCAATTAGTCATGTTAAACCTGTGAAATTGTCATTTTAAAAACCTCTGAATTCATTATCATTCATGTTTTGGTCATTAAAATGAACAGTGAGCTCGAATCGTAAATTCGTCAATAGTTAATCACTTTTTCGTAAACATCCCGATATTTTGGTATTTATTTATTGAATTAATTTTATTTCCTTTTTTGAATTTCACATAAAAATGAACTTGATTTTTAATACAAAAAAAGAAAAAGAAAAAGGGAAGGGTATAAAAGTAAAATAATGAAAATGGTTGTACAAAGGGCACCTTTTTTTTTTGTTAAAAATAAATAAATAGCAAAATGGAAGTATGCACTTTATGGAAAATATTTTAAAAACATGCCTGAGCCAATAATCCATGATTTAGTCTTTTGTGACCCTTCTTGGTTCATACTATTGAGAGATTATCTGTAAATTCCATTTCAATACTGAAGTCAAGATTCGAAATAAAATATCAAATACAAGAAAACAATGACTATTTGTTTGATTCTCACAAATCTCTTTGTAATTTATTCTTGGTTGTGACACGTGATCACATTAGGAAAAAAAATCAAAATCAAAATTTCACCTAATATTTAAAGACACAAATACTTAGATTGATAATAGTTTGATGTTTATTTATTATGTAAATCACTTTTATTTCAGAATTATAGTGTCGAAATGCAAGGAATTTTCCAAGCTCTAAGGACTCATCGAGACATGTTTAAACATGCAATAATACATCATTCAAGTTCAAGGGGTGCGATTCCCATACAAAACAAAGTATTTTCGGGCTTCGAATGTGTTACCTCTTCTCCAACTCTACAACACAGAGGATTGGAGAATACAACAGTAGATGATATTCTCAAGACAAAGGGTGTCGAAGAAAGTACATCTTTGTTCTGGTGCCACACCAATGACACTGTTTATGATGCCGTAAAGAATGTATGCATTCTTTCAAATTTTTGAAAAAAAATATTAATTTATACATGCCCCTCTATACGTTTTAGTGAATATTTGAGTTACCTTCTTGTGTTTTTAAAACTGAGGACGTATCTCTTGACCTCTGTCTACTATTAATGAAAAAATGAAATGACTTAAATACCCTTTAGCAAAAAAAAACCCTTTAATTTTTCTCTTTAAAAAAAAAAATGTAATCTTTAAGCTCTTCAACCCCTATGGGAAATTATTCATATTCTACTCAATCTTGTATTCAATCCATCGTTTTCAACTTCGTCTTATCCTCTATCAACTACCACCCAAAATATTTATTTCTATTGAAATAGAATCATCGTGTTAGAGATGAGGGTAAAAGAGGACATTGTAACCAAGAGATTGAAGATGACTTGTTTTAAAAAGAAAAATTAAGAATTTTTTGCTAGAGGTCTAGCAAAGATGAGGGCATTTAAGTCAATTTTTGTTACTCTTTAAGAGAAGACCAAGGTCGAAGGGTATGTCTTCAATGTGAAAACACAAAGGGCATCTCAAATATTCATCAAACCTTAGAGGGCTATGTCTAAATCATCCAAAATAAAATTAAAAAGTGCATTATTCATACATTTAGATGATAATTTCATTTTCTTTTTTGAATTTGAAATTTGAAATTTACATTCAGATGTGTGCAAATCACAGATGACACAGAATAATGTTGGATCATTGGTAGTTCTAAAGCCTGGAGAGCGAAAATTGGTGGCTGGAATCATCACTGAAAGAGGTATAATTACCTTTCTATCATAAATACACATTGATACTGAGTATATATGGTATTTTAGTATAAATACACACCCTTTTAAAAAATTAAATATATATCACAACAATAATAATATAAAATAAAATAAAAAAGTGATTTGGTAAATATTTTGAAAATTGGAATGAGTAGAGTTTCAATAAATTGGAGTAAATTCCCCTTTTAAAACCATGATTTCAAGTCTTCTAAAACTTATAATTACTTAACTTTAAACCTGAAAAAATAAACTATTATCTTGGTTTCTGATGACTGAATTGATGCCAAAGCAGACTATCTTAGGAAGATGATCTTACAAGGAAGACATTCCAAAACCACAACAGTTGGTGAGATCATGACTGAAGAGGTTATTTATTTACTAATCTTCCTTTAAACTTCAATCTTCTCTCATGACCATTATCTATATAATATTAATCCAACCTTCATTCTTTCAAAATGTCTTCTACAGAATAAGTTGATCACAGTGACATCTGATACAAATATTCTGAAAGCAATGCAATTGATGTCAGAGAATCATATACACCACATGCCCGTTATAGACGCAAAAATGGTTGGCATGATTTCGATTGTAGATGTTGTTCGATCAGTCGTGGAACAGCAAAATGAGGAGGTGAAGCGTTTAAATGACTTCATCAAAGGAGAATATTATTAGATAAATTAATCCAAAATTCGACTCCATTTTTAATTTCATGGCCCATGAAAAATTGTAAATCAAATGTAATCACATGAAACCAACACCCAACTTAACAAGAATCATTGCTTGAATGAGGTGACTGGCATTGTACTCGTCTTCATTAAGTGGAATGGTTTCACTTTTCAACTATAAGTTCTCATCTTATATCAAGAACCAGCAGTTGGTTCAAACGATTGAAGCAATTGTTTTGGGAGAAATTTAATCAAAACCAACTAGTTTTGAGTATAGTGGTCAGGCCTAAGGCCTCCATCCAAAATGGGAGAGATCTTGAATTCAAATTCACTCATTGGCCAACCACTGGAATTTATCCTGACTTACCTCATATGTGTGATTTGTAGGGTATTGCAAGTACCTAGGGATTTGGGTGAGAAATGATTCTCTAAAAGCAACTCCAACCGAGAGCTTTTAAAAACACCTTCAAATTGGCATCTACTCTAAAATATTTTCTACTCCATATGGGTTCCACCTTTAAATCGCCATTCATGACTTTAAAACACTATCCAAATACATTTAAAAATTAAAAAAATATAAGTGTTGCTATTGGCACTCCAATTTTTACTTATTATATTTCAATTAAGAGAAAAAAGAGAATTGCTATTGGCACCCCAACTTTAACTTATTGACCCCATTTAAAAATAAACACTCTCTGAACATTACAAAAGATTTGTCTCAAATTATAATGTCAATATTACAAAATCCTAAACACTTGTTCAAATAAATTTTATAGTTGTTTACAATTATGATTAGGATCATTTAAAATCCTAAACCCAAAAATAATATAATAATAATAATTTAGCAATTGTTTACAATAATCTATCAATTTGGTTGGATCATCTTATGTTTAATAATATATATATTACCTTAATTTATTTTCATAAGCAAGAAAATCTTGCAAAATTGGTGATTCACAATTAAACATAACTCAAATTTCTATCGAACTTGATCGAATAATTGATTTGGTTTGTTTTTAAAATATTAAATGAAAAGACTTTAAAACTTGTAAGGGATAGAAGTGGCATTTAAATCACGTTATATGAAAAAAGTAGGCTAAAATTGACATTTATAAAAAAAAAATGGGACCCAATAGGGTTTATTGAAAAATATGAATAGTGATAAATGTGGGATTTTAAATCTTCTCTCCCCACTTCAAATTTGAAGCAATGAATAGTAATTTTAAGTCACTTTTTTAAAATTAAAGCACGGTTGGAATTTGATTCAGTTGACCAAATCTTTATATTTAGAGTTTTAAAGGACGATTGGAATTGCTCTTAGAAGTCAATTGTATCGTACCTACTAGTTAGGCCTACGATTCCTAACACCCCCATCATAAAAAATAAGATAAAATATACTACTACTACTACTACTAATAATAATAATAATCAAGGGCATTAAATTTGGGCAAAATAGATAGGGTTATCTCAAGTAACGACAAGAATCTCGTTTATTAAAAACTGATTCAAATTTTTTGTGTAATCCTCCTTAATATGACACATGGTTTTTATTATTATTTGTTTTACTCCCTTATAATAGAGAGATTTACCCGACATGCCTAATACTTGTTAGCAATTCGAATTACAACTAAAATTTGAATTCTATTCGATTAAAAGATGAAATGAACGTTTGTCACCTAAAAGTAGGATTCCTCCAAAATTTTGAAGCATGGCAACTTCAAAGTCGAACTTATATCTCACATGTTACAACTTACAATTTTACACTTTACAACATTCAATAAGTTACATTAGCATTTTTTTGGATTAGATTTTATAAAAAATTGTGAAAGATGTAAAATTTGAAGAAAAAAAAACATGTAAAAAAAAAAAAAAACTTAAAATATGTGAATTAATCAGAATAATTCAATCACCCAGAGAATAATACTTTCTTTGAAAAAAAATAGTGAATTTTTTTCATAAGGAGTCTAATTGTGGCATTTTCATTACAAAAACTCCCTTGGAGAGTTTTGACAACTCCAATGGAACCTTAGTTTATCAAGTTTGTTACCCAACAAACCTTAAAGTGGGGATCCTTGTCATAAAATTCAAATTGAAGAAGTTAATTTGTTACTTAACATAAGTTGTAGTGGATCCTACTCGCATCCATTTGTGACATTCAAAATTTGATCTGATGCCACAGGCTTATAAAGGACAAAGTTTTAAGAAGTTTGATAAATAAAATTCAATAATAATAATAATAATAATAAATTTTCACTATTGAATTTTTATTTTAAATGTGAAAGTTCAGTAGTCATCCATTTTCAACACCGTCAATAAAAAACTCAAAAAGAAATTTTATTTTGACTTTTGTTTTTGAATATGAGTTTTTCTAAGAAATCTAAAAAAATGTGATATTCGATTGCCAATTTGATAATCTATGTGGGTCCAAAGACCCTTAAATCTTACTAAGTTAGTCACGCTAACCTGATTCATAAAGTAAAGTTTGTTTCGTAACAAACTTGATAAAGTAAGAGAGTTCTTGTAATAAAGTTTGGATATCTCCTTGGAGACACCATGTGCAATTCAAAAGAGAAAGCTCTACTGAAATTTTGTAGTAGTACCGTTGCTTCAAAGTTTTTACCAAAAATGTCCAAAATTTTTCATGAAATACTGGTGGTAATATGAAATGTGATACTTTTTTTTAAATTTATTTAAAGAGATTTACCCGACAAATCTATTTGTTCTAATTTTATTAAAAATAAATTCTTATTTTATAAAATTTGTTAATGAACAAATCTTATCAAGCTAACATGACTACTTTAGTAAGATTTTAAATCCTACCAAGAGTTGTTGGGCTCATATAGATTATCAAATTGACAATCTAACATCAAAACCTTCTAGATTTTATGGAAAAATTATGATTTAAAATAAACAAATCCTATTTGAATTTAATCAAAGTTGTTGAAAATGAATAATTATCGAAATCTTAAATTTAGAACTAAAATTCAATAATGAAAATTAACTTCTTTTAATTTATTTTTTTTTTAATTTCTTTTCAAAATTCTTAAAATTTTATCCTTTATAATCCTATGACATCATATCGTCTTTTGGATGCCATAAATTGATACTCGAAGCAATTTGAATTACATGAATTGGATCCCTACTCCAAGGTTTGCATGAACAAAGATTTGTTGTCCCGTTTGTAACTTACGTTTGGTGAGTAACAAATTTCGGAAAGTTTCAAGGAGTACGATTTTGGAGCGTTTAGTCCGCCTCAAAATTTTGAAGAAACCCTCTTTGGTACAAGACGCGTCAATATTTTCTAATACCTCTTAAAATGCCACGTGTAATTAAAAAAAAAAAGAGAGAAAAAAAAAAGAGAGGAGAGGATTGCTTTAGATATTTTGAAGCGGCAATCCGGTCATAAAATTTGCTATACTATAAACAAAACTTTTGATGTTCGATATTTTGTGGGCCCACTAATTCCATGAGAGAATCTTTTAATTGTAGCTTCTAATCATAGAAATGCAACATTTCTATTCAAATATTATTCAATATAGGTATTTTCTTTTTAAAGAACATCAAACGGTATTATTTACGACAATAGCAAATCAGCTCCTCCAATGACGTGTCGTGTTACAGGCGCTTCGTATAATTTTCTTATGTAACAATCTCGCATCAAACTCATTTTAAAAGAAGGCGGCTTGAAACATTGACGACATCATTCATAGATTGAATGAAAGACTAACAACCTCACCAAACCCTGTCTCTCTGTTTTTATTTTTATTTTTTATGTGATCTGTTTTTGTTGATTATTAATTTTGAAATGGAGCCATTGATGGAGGAAGAAGAGTACAATTGGAAAGAAGTAAAGCTTCCATCACTAATACCCATAGTTTCAGAACCAGAGTTAGAGAGAGAAACTGGAGAGAGAAGAAGAGGAAGAAACATTCTTGTAGCCATAGATCATGGCCCCAACAGCAAACACGCCTTCGATTGGGCTCTCATCAACCTTTGCAGACTCGCTGACACAATCTACCTCGTCCATGCGGTCTCTAGTACGAAATTACGAATTAAATTTTAATTTCTCAAATTACCCTTATTACCTCTGCTGACCTTTATTTTCCTCTTTTTTGTTATATAAAAAGATGTTCAAAATCAGATTGTTTATGATACAAGTCAACAACTAATGGAGACGTTGGCAGTGGAAGCGTTTCAGGTTGCCATGGTGAGTTATAATTTTGAAGTGGATGTTGTATGAGTATTTTGGGTATAATAAATTATATATGTATAGGTGAAGACGGTTGCAAGGATCGTGGAAGGTGATCCAGGGAAGGTGATTTGCAAGGAAGTTGATAGGTTGAAACCAGCAGCTGTGGTGATGGGCACTAGAGGCAGGAGTTTGATCCAAAGGTCCATCTCTATTCTATTCTCTTCTCCTTTTCTTATTTTATTTTTGTTTGGATTTCTAGAAAATGATCATCTTTACTCTGCAACTTAATGATTGTAATTGTCAGAAACTAATAGATTTGTTATTTGAATTACCCAATATTTTTAGGGGACTCATTATTGTGAATTATTTTTATGCCCTAAATCTCAAAATAAAAATAAATAAGATGAGATATTGATATGATTCGAGGCAGATCGGACCTCTTGGACCAATTTGAGATGATCAATCTCCTAAATTCGAAAGGATTCTGATATATATATTTTTGTTGAATCCATAGAGCTAATTAATCTTGATATTATTTTAAATTCATCCCGATTGAAATCCATTAAAATCCCTAATCTTATCTTAATCTAAATCCAGAACCTAAACTCAATCAACTAATCTGCTACCGTGTAGCATGACCTGTTATATAATTATTCTCCCAACAACTAATATCTAGGTACGTAACAATTATATGTATTTTTTTTTAGGATATTTAGGTAATTAGGTCCAAGTATAAATATATAACCTCTACCTAGGGTTTTCTTGTCGATATGAGAGAGCACGAGACCGAGCAGGGTTAATCCCTTTGTAAGCTTTGTTTATTAGAGTGAAGAAGATCAAATAATTGTGTTCAAGTAATCCATGAAAGGGTTGATCTCATAAATCTTTGTGTTTTTGTTTTATTTGTTTCTTATTTTTGTCGATTTTCTCAACAAAGTATAAGTGATTCTCCTATACTATTTCTTGGATACAATTAAGTTTCTAATTTCTCAACATAAGGTCCGATGATTATGCATTGAAAATGATTTCCCTCAGAAAACGTGATTTTCAGGCAAATGATTGCGTATTTTCCTTGAAAACAAATTCCTGCCCAAGGAATTTCTCCTCCCCCAGGACCAGGAGGGAAGATGTTTCCTAGAACGTTTTCCCCGGGGACTAATTTTCCCTTTAAAACGAATTCCTTGCTATCATACAAACCCTTAGTTTCAAGACACCCAGCTGAGTCTGGGTTAGGTCTAATTAGGTAAAAGTTGGTTTACCAATTGAAGAAAATCAAAGTACCCTGTTTCTTATAAAAGTGGGTATGTGTTGGCTGGTTGAGGACAGTAAAAAGGTTTATTAACCAACCATGATGTGAGCTCGGATCCCTAGATCTAGCAATATATGCGATGAAAAATAACTAAGAAATTTAAAATCAATAAGACAGAAGATTTATATGGTTTGGCTCGACTTACTTCCAAGGATGAGAGATGGGAAAGTTTCGCTAATTTTTTAGAATAATTACAGCTCTAACTTATATACTTGTACCTTTCCCAATCCGAAACCAACTCTCCCCAAACCCAAAATGTCATATTTACATCAAATATTTCTGTGACCCCTAGAGGTTGGGTATTTGACAAACAGTACCTATTGAGACCTTAATTCAAGATATACTACCCAATACATGATGACCCTCTTCGGGATTAGCCGACCCTAGATTGGATCAGGGAATATCCAATGTATTGGTCATGGGGCAGGGTTAGAAAAGAACACTTTTTAAAGAGGATAACGGGATGATAAACCCTCCCTTAGTGTAGAAAAGGAAATATCAAAACATGATGCCAATCATATTGGACCTTTTTATCGACAAACACAAATATAATTTGTGAACCATTTTTCATTGCCGACTCATCTCATTATTCCCGATATAGTATGTATCTTGCTATGTTACAACCAAAAGATGAGGCACTTACTTGTATGGTATATCGCCCTATTTCTCTCTTCCTAGGAAATGTGGGACTATTCCCACATGCAAATATATACCGAGTAAAACTCACTTCTTTTTTATGTAACTTAGAATCTTTTTATTTTTATTTTTATGGATAAGCTGGACTTGAACCCACAACCTCAGAGTTGCTTTGCAATGTATCAAACCAACTAAGCTATGGATTTAAGACCTTACGTGTGTAGGTATATAGACATGCACTTAAGTGGTTATGGTTGAATGTGCCATACTTATATCTGAACAATGATTTAAAATTTAAAAACTACAGCATGAATTGTCAATCAAATGGAGTAACAAATCTTATCAATTGGATGTTCTTGAACGAATGCTTGCTCTTGAATTGCCAATACAATTTTATTGACGGCTAAGTGCATAAAGATTAGCTTTGAATGTCTAGAAACCAATCGGCAAGATATTATTTATGTTTGACCTTAACATCATGAACAGCAAGAGTTATGTCAGGTTGGCAGCCATGTAGTGTAGCCCGTGTAGTGTCCCATTACACTTACATTGACAGTCTCAAGCCCGGATAAAGGAGGAGGATTGGCATGAATCCTGAGATTTTGGACAGAGTGGTGTAGCGGAACAAGATTCATTTAGCTAACCCCAAATTTTTGTAATAAGGTTGTGTTGTTGTTACAATATTAAGATTTGAGAAGGCCAACTTTGATTGAAACTTATGGGTTGGCTTTGAAACAGTATACTGCAGGGAAGTGTGAGTGAACATGTCTTCCACAATTGTAAATCAGCGCCGGTTATTATCGTTCCTGGTAAAGGTATGATGATTATGTACGTTTCCCTCTTCTCTTACACTTAAAATAATCTGAGGCTTTTATAACTAAAACTTTTATCTCAAAGTTTCCTCTTTTTTTTTTTTTAATTGTATGGCAATGGCGGCAGATGCAGGGGAGGAGTCAGTCATCTAAAGAATCTTAGGTACATTGTGTGTCTGCTTAATTGTATTATTGAGCCTGATTGGAAGAGATTTTTTATACATGTTGGAATTGGTATTGGAATGCAATGATGTTGAAGGAATTAGATTAATTCTTAATTTTTTCTGCTCTGATTTAATGATTTAATTATCAATTTTGATAGAAGTATATGGCAAATCCTTCATCATTTCGGCCGAATTCTTGCAGATCACACATCCTACACAATCATCACTATCTGATAGGTTAACTTATTTTCCAACATTTAATGGGTGTTTGTTTATTCATTTTTTTTGACAAAATAGATATAAATTTTATGGTCATTTTATTAAATTACCTCTATGCCTTTATTTTGGACCTCAAATAAAAGATCATTTATATGAAACTCAAAACAAGGGTATTAAGGTAAATTCATAAAAAATGGCAGTACAATGGTACCATTTTGGTAAAAATAAATAAACACCAAAATAGGTACACCTTTTTGGTGAATGTTTAGGAAGACAATAATTTTGGAATGATATGTTGTGCCTGTTTTTCTACTTTCGGATATTATCATATATACAACAAATAAAAGTCCCCTAATGAGGAGTAGGCCAATGGTTTCTCTTTGATAAGCACTGATCCTAAAGATATTATTTAGTAAGGGTCCCGTTTGTAAGAAATAATTGTACCCATTATTATTATTATTATTTTAATCTGAGGTATTGCAACCTCTTAGAGCACTTTTAAGTTATACTTGGGCATGTTTTCCGGGATAAATCCTGGAAAGAGTGTCCGTAAGAGGTGATTCGAACTCAAGACCTCGGTTTCGTGAGACTTGAACCCTTTGTGGTCACTTATCATATAAAATTCTTGCATACAGTAATAATTGCAAGAGTAATGATTTTTGACTCTCCAACGTGATACACTCAAAATACTCTCTTGATGTGGCATGATATGCAATTGTATATATTTATGGGGATGTGTATCCCGAGGCATAAAATCCATGGTCCACATCAGGAGAGTATTTTGAGTATGCCACGTGGGGGGAGTCCAATTGCAATGTTTAGAAGATAACCTGACCTACAATGTAAACCTTTTCATAAACAACGAAACAAGAAATAGGTTATATGCATATTACTATAGTTAGTGTTGGTTTCAAACAAGTCATATATGGGGGTGAAACAAGTTGGGAGTTATGGAGCAAAGTTCCATAATCATCAGCTCAAAATACCATTTTTTGGCACATATTTTGGACATGTTGAGTCTGAACATTTAGCCCACCAACAAAAATCAGTAAGGCACCAAATTTTATAGCCCAAGCCCAAAATTTCAGCCCAATTTTTTTTATGGGATCGGATCTTTGAAGTCAAAAGAGTGTGGAGTGGGTCCAACTGGTAATATTTCTAAGAAAGTAAAAATCATTTTAATTACTTAAATTTTCTCTTTGAAAAAGATAATCATGGGTTCAGTTTTATTTTCATTCATCCTATGTCCATAGCTTGGTCTGGACTAGCTATTATTCTAGTATTGTTAATTGCAACCTTCAACTTAGTTATAAAAAATATTTCATGCTTAATATTTTTATTTTGGTAGCCAATCTTGCTCAATATTATTAATTATTTTTAATAAATTGGAAAAAAAAAAATTTAAGGTTTTTTCATCAACATTTTAGCTTCTTGTTTACTATCACACCATTGTTGTCTCAGGCTTGTAACGGGCACTTCTATATTTGATCCCATTAAAGAAAATAAAATAGGGGATTGAGGGAAGCCCAATACATAAGCCCAACCCAAATTAGGAAACTTGGGAATGACCCAAGTTTCTTTCACCCCTAAAGAAACTTGATTGAAAGGGTGATTTAGAGATGTACTGCTCAATATTTGAGATGACCCTTAGGTTTTCAAACAAAATCCCTTGACTTCTATCTGCTTACAAGACTTACAAAATGACCTAATTGCCCAAATTTTCAACTTCTAACCAAAGACTTTTGGATTTCTTTCCCAAAAGTTCATCTTTTTTATGCTCTTCAAAGCCTAGGGTAAATTATTTCTAAACTATTCAACCTGGTCTTCAATCCATCATTTTCTACTTTCCCAAAAATCCTATCTTGTTGAGGTTTGAAAGTTGAAGGAAATCTTTAAAGATGGAAGATGAGCGCAAAAAATTGTACCCTAGAGATTGAAGATGATGGGCTTGAAGAAAAAAAATCCAAGGCTATTTTAGTTATTTTCTATTATTCTGTCATCGAAGACTGTAGTCAATGGCTATGTGATAAGTTTGAAAACACGGGGTATGTCAAATATTAATCAAAACCCTAATGGGTAACTCTAAAATCCAAATTACACAAAAATTTAAAATAAATAAAATCTTTTGTGGCAAAAGGAGACTGTATGTTGTTCTCACGCTGAGAATCTTACTTTTTGAGTTTAAGTTGCTTTAAAATCAAGAGAGTCCCCTACTTTGGAAAGCTGCAGGACTGAGAGGAGGAGAAACTCCAAAGCTTGCGACGAGGAAAAAAAAAATTCCCACCATCAAAAGTGGGCCCACAACAGATAAAAAAGGCAGGATCATTTCTCACCATCCATTAAAGAAAGAGAATCTTAGAGATCTTGCCTTTTGGATGAGGTGGGACCCACTTCTCTCCTCCATTTATTTTAACTTGAAAAGGAAGAAAAGCTGAGAGTGGGCTGGCTATTTGTAGAGGAAGAATCCAAGGTCTGCGAAGGTGTAGCGAAGGTGCAGGCAACATTTGGAGCCACAACATGAAAAGCTCCATTCTTCAACATTAAGACACAGAAGATTTTATTTGAAAGGGATTTAGGATATACTGTTGTCCTTGTGAGATTATCTTACAATGTACTTAATCTGAACCGTCAATTTTTATGACTATAATGTTGTTGAAAGGACACATCAAGGCCTTGTTTGGGATAGTTTCTACATTAGGCCAATGATAAATCCTGGCTGTTGGATTTCAATTATTAATGCTTGGGATTGCATACATGTTTTATCTTGTAATTGTGCAAGGGCATTATTGTCTTTGAAAATATGAAATTTTATGGGGTAGAATTTATCTAGGGATATACGATTTTCTCAAGATGTGTGTTAGATGGTGTATGGTAAGATTTTGATTAACATATGGGATTGCATGTTTTTATTTAGATTAACATTGAAGTGACTTCAGGGTGGAACCTCATATCGCACGTCTTGATATTCATTGAGATATGAGTGAAAAAAACATCTACGGTTCTCATCCATTTTCATGTCAAGAAACCTCACATTGTACATCTTGACATGAAAGTGTATAGGAATCATAGATACTTTTTTGCTCGTATTTCGATGAAAAACATCTATCTTTCCTACACACTTTCACATCGAGATTGACGATATGAGATATAAGGTACGACCTTGAAGTTGACACTTTTAATAATTCATGGATCCTCATACACACTTTCCATATAATGGGTCATGATATGATGTGATTCATGAAAAATGGTTGATTGAAAACCACACTATGGTCCACATACTTATTGTATGAGGATAAATAAACGCTTAAAAGATAATCAATTGATCCATGGTAAAAGTGGATAAATCCTTCTGGAAATCAGAAGTGATGACATATCTCATCAGTCATCTTCAAGGGGTCTTAGAAACAAGAGTGATCCGAGGTAGGGTACGGAGAGCCACAGCGATATTTGGTAGTCATGGTGGGTGCAAGCATTATTAAGTTTGGATCCCAAGAATCTCGACAAAAATTAGGAGATTTGATCATGATTGAGTTCAATTAAGAAATAGATTGTGATTGAGTTTAAGAAGAAAGGACCTAGAACTTTTAGTTATAAATAGAGGTAAACTTATTTACTTTCATATTGATTCCAATATGTGACTTAAGCATCGGAGTTTCTTTAGCTTAGTATTTAGACAAATTTTTGCATGTTTGGATTGGTGGCACTATGAATCTCGAGGTGGATGTGAGAACTTTTTCATCATTTATGATTCAATCGGGTTGTTATATAATTTGGGGATACATATGTTTCTTTTATTGAGTCATCCGATCCTTTGTTAATTAAATTCATTATGAAGATCTTGAAAATAATTTTTTAATAATATTATTTTAATATACTATAAAATAAAAAGGTAAGGATAACGATGACGATAACGATAATGGTGGAAGTCACAAACATTGTGGCCACATTACATGTTATAAGGAAGAGATAGAGAGATTTTTGATATTTTTTTAAATATTATTTTGGCTAAAACGACGTGAGAGACATAAGAAAGACAGCTTATAACATCATTTTGTTATTCCAAAGCAAATTGGCCATCCAAGTTGTTAATGTCCCAATCCAATGATGTGAATTCTTTCCATGGTGAAGAACGATTGCAAGCGACCCTTCAGCCCAACCAACAGACCGACCATTTGGGTCACCAAATGCATTCATCTCTTCAACCCCTAACTTGCCCCTCACAAAATTTGTAATTCTCTCTCACCCTAACCTTTAGTCCCTTTCTCCATCACTTTCTCCCTTTTTGTACCTCTAGTGGTCCTCTCTCTCTCTCTCTCTCTCTCATACATTGGGTATCAATCTTGTATATACTTTGTGGATTTGATAGATATAAGAGTATAATGGTGCATACAATTTTCAGTGTACGTATATACTCTATGATTTCCGACAGCATGAGACAGACGTCACACGAGATAGTCTAGGGATGAAAAGGTATTCGAATCCGCCACCTCTACGCCGAGAAAGCCACTAGGTGTGTGTTGTCAAATAAATTAAATGCTAAACATGTCGTTTAGTCTCGAGTCTATTGAATAGGAATATCTCGAATCTCAAATGGGACAGTTTAGTCGTTTAAACCACCTAGAATCACACAAGCATTAGACAAACAAATCGTGTCCCCTCATGTATGACGAATAGGAGATGATTGTCAGAAAAATATCTCTCTGTGACGTCAAAAAGTACTAACTGTCGTCGTATGATCATTAAGCGTAACAGAAAAGATGTGACAGTTTTCAGTTATGTTAATTAAGTGCATATAAAAGATGCATATATGATTCTCTTTACTTAAGTCAATACTCTGTTGAAACAAAATATTTAATTTAGGTCTTAGAAGATAATTTTTAGACACCCCATTAAAGATCAGAAGATGATCGTAGGAAAATGCTAAATGAATCTTATATCTTGTACCATGTGTCTAAGAGTTGTGTGGATTTTTACCCCTACAATAGTTACCCCACTCACCATCTCCTTTAGTGCCTCCTAGCATTGTCTTTCGTTCACTCTTTTTTTTTTTGTTTTTTTTTTTTATATTTCATTTTTTATATAACTCTAATGCAAGAATCCATTCCACATTAATCAATGCCCGACCAAACATTTATAGGTCAATGGGCCCAAAAAGTGAGCCATAATATGACGTTGGAAAGTTATGGTAACCAACTATTGGGAGCACTATATCACTAGAGATTGTACGCTGGAAAGACCTTTGAACTTGTAAGGATACTTGAGGTCAACAAAATTTACGTTTTTTTTTTTTTTCCGGCATTGGCAGTATTAGAAGAAGAGCGCAAGCCATATCAATTTTATTCATTTTTAAGTTTACAAATTGTTCTCGATTAGAAAAATATTTATTTCTACGAAAACAGTTGCATACTATTTGTTATTATGAAGTCACGTTTACTATTTACTTATCCAACTCAAGGGCATAAAAGCAACTTCATCGACCGTCCATACACCATGACTACATTAGATAACCGTTTTCGTAAATTATATTGAAAAAACACGACTGATTGAGTAATTTTGACAAAATACATAACTCTTGTAGTAATTTCCCCTATTTGCTTCATTATTCGTACAATGCATAGAGACAAGAATGTTGATGGTTAATAGGGTATTTATGTCACTATGACTACTCTGAAAGTATAAATACAAACTACAAAATATATATACTTATGTACTTCGAGAGAGGGAAAAAAAAAAGGACGAAGAAGAAAGAATCAGATTCAACATCGAGGCATGTAACTTTGTCTCCTCCATGAAATCTATGATTCCCATCAATTACATCTCCATCTTGAGATTGTTAGCTTCCAAGGTACCTGAAAAAGCCAATGGACAACAGCCCTTTAGATTCAATTGTGATATAATTTTTATAAGTTAATAACCTCACGGAAAACGAAAGATTCTTTGTGTTTTTACCCTCTTAAAAGGAGAAATGAAAACCCGAACGAATGTGAATTGACATATGAACACATTTGCAATAACAGAAGACAAAATTCAACAAAGTATCAGGATTAGTTAAACTGATACCAAATTTTTTAGATAAGATTGGTGAGACATGCGGTGAATTTGGAAGGGTTAGAGATTTTAGATACTATATAGTCTATGGGGTACGACCCTAATGATCTAATAATTCAACAATCAAAACGACTGATGACCTCAATCTCGGAGTACAAGACTTCTTTATGATCATATGATCGCGTTGATTGTTGACCAAGAAAATCTCCATGAGAGGGTACCCATTGAAAATTTGAATCGTAAACCTCTACATGAGAGCCATATGTCATGATAAGAAATTTGTGGATGGTAGATGTTATTGCATGTCTATAGTCCCTTTTACTTTAATCCCCCCTTACTTTTTCCAAAAGACAGCCTAATTACAAATGAAAATGAGTGCATTATGGTGATTGAAAAAGGGATGCTTTTGATAATTTTGGTTGTGAAAATAGGAAACTTTCTTTCTTGATTTTAATCACATAGGGTCCTATGAGTCCAAAGTAAGATAATAACACAAGTAACTTTAAAGTTTGTTAGTCTCAAATATTTTCTTTTGGTGGGGTTTTAGATCTCTTTTTGCTTCTTTTCTTCCCTCCATCTTTTAACCTTTCTTAAAATTTAATCAAAAAAAGAAGAGAAAATGATGTAAAGAAATCTCAGTGTTACCTGTAAATGATTGAGGTGGAAATGTAGTTGGTCTTCCTTGATTAAACTCCATATTGTAAAGGCTTTGTAGATCAGTCTCCCAAGTAGGAGGAGTTTGGCCTTGCTGTAATGTAAGTGATATTTCAATGTAAGACATATTATAACATAAGAGGGTATAAGATAATAAATTTAGTGTAGAAGAAATTACATTGAAGCCTGAAGTGTCCATGAATGTCTCAGGAACTGATACGGGTGCACTTGTGCTTCTTCGAAGAGCCATTTCGGGGGAATTTATCGCGAGATCTAACCCACAACTTGAGACTATTTGTTGTAATTGATTAAATTGAAGGTAGGCCGAGCAATTTGCCATCTCTGATGACATCGCCCCAATCGTCGGGAAGCTATTGGTGCAAGGTGGAAACATCTGTATCAAATTATAAGAAAAAGATGGTTACCTTATTTTCAAAATAATATCAGATAGATTATATCGCCACGCTAACTTTTTTATTATTATTTAAAACACCCTAATTAATGATATTATATTTAACACACCAAACAAGGATATAAACACCCAAAATTAGGATTTTTCGATATAAACACACGAAAAAGAAGGGAACAGGTGTTAATTACTCTTTCACTTATAATTAACGAGTCCCTTTGATGCTCGAAAAGCTTTTAACATATAATAAAAACCAAATAAAAGAACTTCTTTGAAAAGAAGTGATTGAAAATGAGTGTGGTTATTAAAAAACCCAATGGTTATCCACACCTCAAACGCTGTAATTAAAAGAATAAGTTGGTGAAGCAATATAAACTATTGGTGCAAGGCAGAAACTTCTGTATCCAATTATAAGAACAAAGCAACTTAATTATATTAATTTTTGCATATAATAATATGTGTCAAACTAACTTATTTTTTAAAACTCTAATTAGTGCACTTATATTTAAAACACCGAATAAGGATGTTGACGCACAAGATAAGGTTATCTGCTGTTTCTTCCAAATATCACTTTCTCACTAGAAAATCTTTCCACATATGGTAAAATCCCAAATCGATGAGCTTCCTCGCAAAGAAGTATTGGAAAAGGAATGTGGTAATTAAAAGCCCAAAAAGGTATACACTATATTTAAAATATAAGGTGGTGGAGCAATATAATTAAAGAGATTCTATTGCCACACCAACTTTTTCTAATAGCACGCCAATTCATATGATATCTTAGGATGCATCTTGGGGTGCTCTTAGTAAAAGTTGATGTGGCAATAGAAGTTCTCTACAATTATTAGATATTTAATACTAATTATCATTTGTTATGAATCATCATGATTATTGTATTTTCCTTATTACAAATTGTTTATGAATCCTGCTTCCCGATGCAATCAAACTTGATAAATTGGATTCAATTCTACTTTATATGGGTTTGGGTCATGAATTTCAATCCAAATTCTCACATTATTGTAAAAAAATCTTACCTCTTTCACAAAGAAATTCTCGATGTTGAAGTCGAGCCTAGGATTAACTGCTGCAAGCTTCATGGACAGGAACTGTTGGTTTTAATAAAAAAAAAAGACCCTATTAACAAAATGCCCAAAACAAAAAATAAAAAACACCATTAATGAGACCTGTAATTACCTCAACTTGTCTTTGAAGAGATTGAACATAGTTGATGATTTCATCTAACATTCCAGCTTTTCCAGTAATCTTGTTGCATCCAGGGACTAGATCTTGCAAATATTTCATTCTCTCACTAATTTTTTCCCTTCTTACCTACAAATACAATTAATCAAAATCAATCAAAAACACTTTTTTTTTTTTTTTTAGAAGTTTAATTTAGAGAGAGAACAAAAAAGAGAAACCCAACTCACTCTTTCAGCTAAGCTATGGCTATCGGTAGCTTGGCCACGACGCGCTCGAACATGGATGTAATCTGGCTTCTGAACCCCTGAAACATTTGAATTGTTATTCTCTTTTGATGTATCTCCAGAGGTCTCTCTGTTGTTGTTATTAGTGGTGGTGTTGGCGTTTTTATTTGGTTCTGTGATCTTGGACTCCTCTTCTGTGTCTCCTTTGATTCTCTTCTCTCTCATGTCCTCTGATACAACAACCTGAGTAACCAAAAGAACTTTTTATTAACAAATAGTCAACAATATCCTTATATAAATCTTGGATTTTCTTTCTCTCATCTTGAAAAAAAAAACATAAAAACCCATTTCTTCAATTCTTCTTAATTTAAAGATAACAGATGACTTATTTTAGCAAAATATATACATATATTAAAAAAATAGTCCACCATATCCTTTTATAAACCTTGGGTTTTCTTTCTCTCCTATTTTATTAGACAATCCATATCTTCAATTCTTCTTAATTTAAGATTAATCCAACAACTCCAAATTTTCAAGTTTTAGAAACAGAGAGAGACCCAAAAAAAAAACATAGATAATAAAATTCAAAATTGGGGCAAGTTAGAGAGAGTAAATGTGAGTAATAAATAACACCCATAAACTCGAATCTGACGTTTCACAAACACAAACACAAACCTTTGGGTTCTGTGCCTTATCTGCTTTTCTCTTCTTGAAGCTTTCCTTCCCAACCATCGAATCCAATTTCTCTCGACCTTTATCTTCCACTACAGGAGGACAACTCAGAGTTCTCGAAATTGAGAAATCTACCATCTCATTCGACACAAACCCAATCGTCTCCCCACCAAATCCGTTTCTGGGTATTGGGTAATTCTCGAAATCTGGCCATCCATTTTCCAAACTAGGATCTCCCTTAATCGAACGGTTCCCAAGCTCTCTGATCATGGATTCATTGTTCATCATCAAGCCTTCGAATTGTTGGGTTGCAGTTGAAGGTAGTAGAGGCAAATTACTGAAATGGGTCTCATTAAAATAGTGATCTTGTAGTAGGTTCTGAGATTGCTTTTGTTGTTGTTGTTGTTGTTGCCATTTAAGTCGAGTTTGTTGTCTCTCCAGTACAGTCATGTCCGTACCGTTTCCGGCAAGATTTTCTGGCATATGTAGACAGTGTAACATCTCCGGTGGAGCTCTGTTCATAACCGAGAGAGAGAGAGAGAGAAAGGGATTGTTAACGTGCGCTCTGGGTGTAACCGTGTAAGGTACTAAGTACTAGGAAGGTGAACAGGTTTTCACGTCGAACGCGTGTCTACTAGGTGGTGGAGTTGCTAACGTACGCTTGGGGGGTGGGAATGGGATCACCCTCAACTAACTTCTAAGTTTTCAATAAAGTAAATAAAAGGAGGAAGAAAATATGTAAGCCCCAAAAGAGCTTAAGATTGTGAGGTATATAAAGCGAAAGTTTCCGGAAATATCTGACACACGGCTGGCCGAATTCTGACACTACCGACCGGAATAAATGAGAGAGAGAGAGAGAGAGAAAGAGAGATTGAAGTTGTTGGCTGTGGGGAGTGGGGAGTGGGGACCACTGACAAGAGGCCACGTGGGAGTGTCTGGTTAACGGAGAGGACTCTGACGAGATTTCCTTCTAAGTTTTTAATTTTGAGTTCTGGGCTGAGGGCCCATGAAAGATAGACGGCTAGAAGGCCCACTTCACGTCTTAACTCACATGGGTAGTGACACGTGGTAGTACTAGACACTTCCTTTCTGACATGTCGGCTTGATGACGTGGTGAAACGGGAAGTATCGAGTTTTGGTTGATTGGTAATGAGTAGAGATCATGTACTCCACCCACATTGGCTACTCGGTAGCTACTCAATTCATATACCTTTATAGGCCGCGTGGCATACTAGGTTTTATGTACACAAAATAATATATATATATAATATATATATGGGTACGTTCCTAAGACTCATATTGAGATCACATTGCGACACACCATTTTGTCTTATATGGGCAAAAATGTTTGGAATGAGCTGATTTTTTGTGGGATGATCTCTGTGATGAGGGGATCATCCTGGCAAAAAATCATCCCATTCTAAAACTTCTAACCCCATCAAAATTGATTTACAAAAATTGGCGGTCTATAATTTTTCAACAAAAATTGGACGGTCTAGAAATTTCATAATGAGCTGATTTTTGGCAAGGATGATCTCCTCACCATAGAGATCATCCTCACAAAAAATCAGCCCATTCTAAATTTTTGCCCATATAAGACAAAACGGTGTGTCGCAATGTGAGTCCCAATATGAGTCTTAGGAACGCTGTTCTATATATATATATATATATAGGGGCGGTTCAAGGGCCATATGTAAAAACATATGAAAAAACAATGGTTTTTCAAAATAAGGGTTAGAGGTTTTGGATTGAGCTGATTTTTTGCAAGGATGGTCACTTTGATGAAAAGATCATCCTCACAAAAAATCAGCTCAATCCGAAACTTCTAAATCCATCAAAAGTGATTTACAAATTAGTGATAAAAATTAACAAAAAATCGACGGTCCACATTCTAAATCACTTTTAATGGGGTTAGAAGTTTCAGATTGGACTGATTTTTTTTTTCGGATGATCTTCCCATCATAGAGATCATCCTCACAACAAATCAGCTCAATCCGAAATTTCTAACCCATATTTTAAAATTTTATTAATGTTACATTGTTTTTACATATGTTTTCTCATATGGCCCTTGAACCTCACCCTATATATATATATATATATATATATATGGGTCCCGTTGGCACCCTAAGTTTTACCACACACTTTAATAAACGCGTTTTGTCTTACATGGGTTAGAAGTTTCGGAATGAGCTGATTTTTGGTGAGGATGATCTCTATGGTGAGGAGATCATCCTCACCAAAAATCAGCTCATTCCAAAACTTCTAACCCCATCAAAATTGATTTACAAAACATGGACGGTTCACGATTTTTCAACGTGTAAACATGGGGCTAAACATTTCGGAATGGGCTGATTTTTAGGGAGGATGATCTTCTAATCATAGAGATCATCCTCACCAAAAATCAGCTCATTCCAAAACTTCTAACCCATGTAGGACAAAAAACGTTTGTTAAAGTGTGTGGTAAAACTTAGGGTGCTGAACATTTCCCTATATATATATATATATAAATTTCATCAGACGAATTACAATTATTGGATTCAACAATTTCGTGTGAATAAATAGATAACATTAATCAAACTGAGCATTGGGCATAATTTCATATTTAGGAAGACCTTATGATTATTCTACATATTCGAAATCCACTCTGAAGGGAAGGATTAATTCTAATCCCAATAGTTGTGCTTGAGATCTTAGAAAAAAAAAATAATAATTAGGAAGTGAGATGGAATGAGGACTTAGAAGGACAAAAAAGTAAGTGTCACTAAGGACTCCCAAGCACTACTCAAAAGGTAAGAAAACAAATTTCTTATAAACAATGTGTTAAGGAATCGTTATTAAACTTACAGAAAGAGGTTTAAAGAGTCCTAAAGGAAAATAAATCAAGAAAAAAAAAACTTAATACCTGTAATATAAAGTTAAATTCGTTTGTTTAGATATTAATTGATTCTAAGTAATTTTTTTTTTTTTTTTTTTAAAGTTTGACTTGAACATCAAAATTTTTTTGGTAAGTACCACACCAATGCTAAGATAAGTTTTTATTGTTGGTTTGATCTTGTAGTGTTTTGAATCTCAAGGTGATGGTGGAAAAAGGTACCACAATAATATGGCTCAAAGAAACAGACATAAACCCCCCCCCCCCCCCCCCAACTCACCCAAAAAAAAAAAAAAGTCAATTAACAAGACCACCATCCTTGATAATCAACACATGACACATCCCAACATGTGAAAAAACAATACAATTAAGAAACAACACCAACTGAGCACGATGAAATTAAATAGAATGATACGATGAAGTTGCAAAGGGATAGTAAAATCAGAAAAAGATTCCACATAGATGAAGATGAGAGGAACTAAAGTAGAGAGATTTGACCCCTCAAGCAGCTTGGATTATCCCACATGTATGCAGAGCAAAATATGGGTTAAAAGATCAACATAATAAATCTGGAGTTGGTTAATTAAGTAACACCCTAACATATAAGATCAGAATATATATATATATTTATAGGTAATAGTGTGTGTTGGAGGTTTAAGGACAGAAGCGGAAGATTGAGAGAAACTACAGACTGCCACAGAATTGCTTACGGAAGATTCTGCGGGTATTAAGGGTTGCTTCAGTTATTCTTAATATACTCTCTCTCTCTCTCTCTCTTTTAACAAATCTTCTACTTTTGTAGCTTTGTAATTAATAGGCGCAATTTACCAAACTTATTTCTGAGGCTTCTGCGCGCATCAAGGGTTTCCTGCAATGAGCCATTCTAAATATAGGATCTCCTCTTTATAAATGGGGTAATTATAAATATAAAAAAATTTAATTTAAATCTTATTTATTAAAATAAAATTTGTAAATTTATCAATAATAACCTATTTTGACTTTTAAGTGTCGAAATATTTTTTTTTTATCAAAATTTTGAAATTTAAAGTGTAAAATTTTTTATTTTTTATTTTTTTAATCAAAAAAAACTTAGGCCCTTTAACGGCCGAACTTTTATACTATTTTATATTTCATTTTGAGAGATACTCGATAGACCCAAGTTGGATTTGTATTACAAAAATGCCTTTAGAGTTTTGAATTTGTTATTTAACATACGTTAGAATGGATTCTAATATATCAATTTTTGACATTCAAAAACATGATCTGATTGTACAGGATCATAGATGACAAAATGCTAAAAACTTTGCACATAAAAAAAATATAGAAAAGAAAAATTACTTTTCACCATTGAATTTTAGTTTTAAATTTTAAAGTTGTTTTTCAATAAGTATGATCAAGCGTAAAACAATTTGGTTTTTCAATGTTTTCTTCTACATATAAGTTTTACCATAAAATATGCAAGGTTTACCATAAAATATGCAAGGCTGTGGTGTTAGATTTCTAATTTGATAATCCATGTGGGCCCAACCTTTATTTGTAAGATTTTAAATCCTACCAAGATTTTAATAATCATTTCTAATTTTTGATAAAGATTCAAGTTCAATACGACCACATAACGCTGGTTGAGTCGACCCTACGAGTTTTAAACTTATGATCTAAATAGTCATTTAAAGGATTGAAATTCGTAGAAGTACAAAGACATAATCTGAGATATGTGGGAACAAAGCCAGAGAGGATGAAGGCAACTTCTATCACTCTCTCATGGGCCCTCTCTTCCCCCTCTGTCTCTCCCCTCTCTCTCTCTCTCTCTCTCTACTTTATTCATTTATCATTCTTTCCTGCCCAGGTGTATACATTAACACATGACCTTCCACCAAAACCAAAGGCAAATGGGCTCCATCTCTCATTCTCATCTTTTTCTATCATTTTCTATGTGGGCTTCATCAACATAAACCACTCCCTTCACCTTCTTTTCTTTATGTTACCTCCTTATATGATCTGATTCAAGGTACCTATATATTAAGCTCAAGTTGAGTGCATTTAAGTTGATGTTTTTTTTTTCCCCTTTACTATATGGATCGTGATTCTTCAATATCTCACAAATAGACAATTTACTCAAAAAATATATTTAAAAAAAAGATTCTTAAATTATTGTACCCTCTAAGGTCTTCAAAATATTTACCAATAAGATCATTTGCAGGTTTTCTCATAGCAGGAGTAAAAAAGAAAGTTAACTATTAGTTAAGGGACCAACTAATTGCACACCACTAGTGATTGGTTGCACCCCCAATCTTAATATATATATATATATATATATATATATATATATATATGGGTAGTGTTCAATGGCAAACTTTTTGGCAAAACATTTTTCAAAACATGAGTTAGAAGTTTTGGAATGGGCTGATTTTTGGTGAGGATGATCTCTACGGTGAGGAGATCATCCTCACCAAAAATCAGCCCATTCCAAAACTTCTAACCCATGTTTACAAGCTGAAAAATCGTAGACCGTCCATTTTTTGTAAACTGTTTTTGATGGGGTTAGAAGTTTTGGAATGGGCTGATTTTTGGTGATGATGATCTCCTCACCGTAGATATCATCCTCACCAAAAATCAGCCCATTTCAAAACCTCTAACTCATGTTTTGTAAAATATTTTGCCAAAAAGTTGGCCATTGAACGCCCCCCCCCCTATATATATATATATATATAGGTCCCCTTCAGCACTCTAAGCTTTACCACACACTTTAACAAACATGTTTTGTCTTACATGGGTTAGAAGTTTTGAAATGGGATGATTTTTTGTGAGGATGATCTCTATGATGAGGAGATCATCCTCACCAAAAATCAGCTCATTCCAAAACTTCTAACCCCATAAAAAATGGTTTACAAAAAATGGACGGTCCACGATTTTTCAACGTGTAAAGATGGGGCTAAACATTTCGGAATGGGCTGATTTTTGGGGAGGATGATCTTTACGGTGTAGAGATCATCATCACCAAAAATCAGCCCATTCCAAAACTTCTAACCCATGTAGGACAAAAAAACGTTTGTTAAAGTGTGTGGTAAAACTTAGGGTGCTGAACATTTCCCTATATATATATATATATATATAGGGTCCCGTTCAGCAACAAACATTTTGGCAAAACATGGGTTAGAGATTTTGGAATGGGCTGATTTTTGGTGATGATGATCTTTACGGTGAGGAGATCATCCTCACCAAAAATCAGCCCATTCCAAAATTTCTAGCCCTAGTTTACAGGTTGAAAAATCGTGGACCGTCCATTTTTTGGAAACCATTTTTGATGGGGATAGAAGTTTTGGAATGAGCTGATTTTTGGTGCTGATGATCTCCTCACCGTAGAGATCATCCTCACAAAAAATCAGCCCATTCCAAAACCTCTAACCCATGTTTTGAAAAATGTTTTGCCAAAATGTTTGTCAAAATGTTTGTTGCTGAACATTTCCCATATATATATATATATAGGGAAATGTCCAGCACCAAATATTTTGGCAAAAGTTTTTTCAAAACATGGGTTAGAAGTTTTGGAATGGGCTGATTTTTGGTGAGGATGATCTCTACGGTGAGGAGATCATCATCACCAAAAATCAGCCCATTCCAAAACTTCTAACCCCATCAAAAATGGTTTATAAAAAATGGACGGTCCACGATTTTTCAACTTGTAAACATGGGGCTAGAAGTTTTCCTTGAGATGTGATATTCAAAGAAAAAAGTTAATACTAGTAAAGATTTCTTAATAAAAGGAAAAGGGTTCCTTGATTTTTTTTATTAAAGTATCTTTCATGGCAATGACATTCTTCATAGTGATATCAGACAATATGGAGGGATAAAATTGTCTCCAATCTAAATCGTTTATTTGCATCAACATGCATCTCAAAACGGTCACGTGATATCATTTGAAAAAGACTTTTTCTTATTAGGAAATAATCTAAATTTAAGATAATTCTTTCATTTTTATGTAATTACTAATTTAGATAAGAAATAATAAGATAAATTGTAATTTAATTAGGATTATGATTTTTTTATTTCTTTATTTAAAGGGCTAAAGGACATTGTAAAAACAGGGAATGAATGGGAGATATCGAGGTGAGGAGGTCGTGTAAAAAAATTAGATTTATAGTGAAATGACTTATCAAGCTCGTGGATATAAGTGCGTTTGTCAAACCATGTAAAATACCCCTTGTGTTCTCTTTTTTTCATATATTTTTTATTATTTAATAAATTTAATGGTGAATAGTGATGGAAGCTAATTTATCACAAAATCAATATTTACAGACAACATCAAACAAAAGCCACCATATAGATTATTCCAATGAAAGATCTATATACCCAACTTATTAGTACATGTCAATTTTTCAAGTATCGTATAAGATCCAGCATCTCAAGATAAAATGCATCCTACCTAAAAAATAATGTGTAAAAAATAACTCCACATAAAATATATCACTTAATTTAGTCGAATTAATAATGATGGAAGTTAATCCCAGAAGAAAAAAAACTAATGCACTCGTTCCTTATTTTTACGAAACACTTGCAAATCCAATCATGATTTGAATATAATAATTTATATAATTAAAAGAAGAGATCTTCCTCAATCAAAATCTTTGCCCTTCATTCTTCGATATCAGAAAGATCTTTTTAAAGTTTGAACTTATTTATTTGAATTTTTGAATTTAATTTTTTTCTTATACTTTGTTTGACTATACAAATTAATGTCATGTATTTTACATTTCAGAAAATTTTGCTTTTCATTTTATAATTTCTCCGACACTACCAATAAAAGATATAATAAAAAAAATAAGAAAAAACAAGATTATTTTCAATTATCTTTATTATTTTTGTTTTCTTATCTTATCTTTTCTTCCATAAATTCAAATAATAATAGAGAGGAGAGATGGATAGCAAAAGATCCGAGGAGAGGGAATCCTAATTCTCCTGCCCCTTTGAATTAAAAGCTCTTTGAGACAACCAAACGATGTCAGTGAAGTTGTTTTTCGTCTCTTTCTTTACTCCAATCATTTACACAAAGAAATAGGACTTTGGCCTTTCTTTACTCAAGTCGGCCGAGTCGAGTCAAGTTGGAAACACCAACAAAGTGACCCACATTTATAAACTCTCGAGTCATTACTAATGACTCGTGACTGAGTTGTAAGTCAATTCGATTGAATGTGAAATTCAAACCTTAGTTCCCTCTATCCCTGGCACAAACAAACAAGAAAAAACACAAGCAAGACAAGAAATCTTCAAGTAGGTGTCAATTTAACTCTTTATTTTAAAACATTTCGAGTCAACCCAAAACTTGGCTGAGTTAAGAAAATTGGGGTTGAGTTTTGAGTTGATTAGGTACAAACACTAATTTGAGACAACATGTTAAATTGACTCAAATTCAATCGGGCAAGTAGGGATCCATTAGGGTGAATTGAAATAGAAAAAAGACAAATAAAGTAGGTTTGCTTGAATCTCACTCATTTATCTAAATCTTTATATCCTTACAAAATTAAATTGTAACAAAGTGGGATTTACCATTGTGTTTTATTATATAGATTTCTTTAAAAAAAGAAAGTATACCTTAATGCATCTATTTATGTTATCCATTTTTTTTATAATTAGGATTTAGAATCGTGTCCCATTCCTCACAATTTGCAAGATTTTAAAACACCTAGGATTCCTAGTCAAACCGTTTTCTTGTAATACGTTGCCAATGTATTTAAGCTCCAATAAAAAGTGTCTCACATACATTGTATGTTGTTTTTGGAACATGACAATGATCTAGGTCGTGACTTTTTTTTTTATATTAAATGACTAGAAGATGACATGTGAGTTTGACATGTGCAAATGCATATTATCAAAAGAGCTTATTTGTAATTTAAAATATTGATTAAAGGATTTTTGAAGATTTTATAGTAAAATGAGGATATTTTTGTAGTTTTTAAAACTAAACAACATCACATGAAATACAATTTTGACTAAAATGACCTTGACTATATTAAGTTGAAATGTAAAGGTGGGGGCATATTTGTGAGATATAATTTTGGTGTTGAACCACTTCCTACTCCTCTCATTAGAATAGTAAAATGTGAGTAAATTGTTTTGTTATGTGTTATGTATAATTTCTTAGAAGTTATTTACTTAACTATGGAGAAAATCGAATAGTGAAACATGATTTATTTAATCAATCTAAAATCTTTAGAATAAGGTTAAGACTTCAATGAAAACGATAATGAAAAGTCTCTTACTTATTAGGCAAATCCCATACCTAAGTGTATACACACATTCTTCCCTAAAGTTAAAGTAGTTAGTTTCTCGCATAATATATATTTTCAAATTATACTAATTCTCTTGTAATAAAATTATTTATTTCTAAATCCTAAACCCGTACCCCTTATTTGTAAATATTTAAGAAAAGATGATTATAGTATCACTCGATGCTAAAAACAAAACATTTTATATTATTAATATATTATTTATTTATCTTAAAAATATGATAAATCCCATCATTCCCAATCTGGGTGAGATTCATTGTATTTGTAGATAAAATAAAAATAAAAGACAATTATAGGGTGAGGTACAAAATCGTCCATCACTATTAAGAGTATGTTACCTTTACATTAAAAACATGAAAATCATGCATTTTTTAATTAGCTTAGTTGGTAAAGTCTTTGTGTGATAATATTATAGACCTGAGTTCAAATCCCACCATCATCATTGATTATTAAATTGAATAAAATTATGGTTGTCCCACTTCATGCTTATGTAAGTACCTAATTGGTGTGTCAATAAATAAAATTAAGTAGAAAAGGTATTTATAATATGGAATAATTATTGTCCAACGACCATTAATCTTGTGCCATGTGTATGTGAGAAATTGAAAAGATCCAACCTACCCTCTCCTTTAAAAAAAAAATTCACTAAAGAAAACTGATTTTCTCATCGATTGTTGGATACTGAATCGTCCAACGATGTTGGACCATAGTAAATCTTACCAGACAGGGGTAACCTAGTCATTTCACTTTGGTGTCAGAGAGACGTCACTCATCGTCCTTCCCTATATCTGACGACCACCAGAAACGTACTAGTGTTGTTGGGTCCCACTACTTGACTAACCATAACAGGAAAGTCTGCTGAGTTCAAAAAGGAGGGTTCTTTTAAGGAATTGATACTATAAAGTACTCATTTTCATGTTTTTTACAGGAGCATTGGTTGCATGACAAGTGTCCTATTAACTTTTTTTTTTATACTTATATTATATTAGGTAAATATTTTAAATGTCTAAACTTTATTTAAAAAACTTTTTCTGACAAAAAATGATTAATGATTAATGATAGAATAGTTGATGAATGAAACCATCATATAGTTAAGTTTGTGTTGCTTCATTATTATTACTATATGAAAAGAAAGATGTTTGGGTGTAAGGCAATCTAATAAAGAAAATAAAAGTTGGGAAATTAAATTAGAGAATATAAAAAAGATAAGTGCTGATTTTGTAACTCATCTTTACAGGTAACTCAAAAACTCACTGAGGCGATCATAAATTTTTTCCCTCGAGATACATAATTACACATATTTTATGATGATATGCGGTTGTGTTTCCCTAAGGAAAACAAATCTATGATTCTTGGAGGGTACACATGAATTGAGATTTTGAGTCGCCTTGTCAGATTGAGTTAAAAAATTATTACACTAAAAAGATTCATAAGAATGCTACTAATAAATTTAATGTCAACCATAGTTTTAAAACTTGGTAAGTTGACTCGACTGAGTCGACTTGACTTTGAGGTGGTTCAACCCTCAAACTTGATGGAACCAACCTCTTGATTCTACTCTATGTATCATTCAGTCAACTCAATCAAATTAGATTTAAAAAAATGCATCAAATTGGGTAAAAAAGCTTGACTTAGATATTTGGCTATATATTAATATTTTATGTATTTCATAATATTATATATTATTTTAAAAAAGATTTATTTGACTCATCCAACTGGACTCTTGAATTTTCGAGTTGACTCAATTTGATGAACATTCAAGTCAAGTTTTAAAACTATGGTGTGAACTCGTCAAGATTTTGTTTTGGAATCAAGAAATAGGGGTAAAAATAAGGTTTTTCCCCAAATGAGGTTTGTAAACTCATTCGTGATCACGAAAATGTCATTTCTAGAAAAATGATATTCTTCCAAAAGAGAGTTTTTAGCCGACTCTCCATCACGTTGACTAATGTACGATACGATTTAGTTTTCCAATCATATCATGTTTTCGACCGTCAAACGCTGACTAATGATTTTCCAATTATCATCCCACTAAGCAAATAATCTCTAACTAACAAGGAATACTAGGGGACATCGAAGTCTCAAATCCCAAAAAATCGGGGATTGATTAGACCTCCAATCACTCTCAACGCATCGAAAAAGAAAAGTTGCATCATCTAATCACATCTTAAGAAACTAATTCTCGGAGAGAGACAAGACTCGACGTATTACTAATTAGGTTGTTTATTACCAAATTTTGGTGTTATTAGCGACCGTTACTCCCATAATATTGTTGCCCTTTTTAGTTGATTAGACTTTATAACCTAATCATGTAGTCAAATAATGTCTTACGTTGGTATGGATTCTCTAACAAGAATAAATAATTAGAGATTTGGATTAGAACCAAAATCTAATGGGTCATACTTGATTAAGAGATTTACAAGGCTAAAAATGAATGTGTTTAGATTATACCCCTCCATTTTGCTGAATATTTAATATACCCCCCTGTTTTTCAAACTGGTGATATGACATCTTAACCCCGCTCTTCTCTCATAGATTAATGAAAAAATGACTTAAATGCCCTCATCTTCAATGTTTAGCTTAAAAAAAAAAACAAAACTATCTGTAAACTCTTCAATCCATCATTTTCAAACGCACCTTAACCTCTTGTTGTAAAGAATCTTTGAATTTTCAATCTCAATGTTAAATTATTTTTAATTGGTGCAACCTCTTCTTCAATCCATCTTTTCCAACCTCACCTTAATTTATTATAGACAAGTCTCTTTTCTTCCCAATATTACATTGTCTTCTACTTCTCTAACTATCTTATTCTTGAGGTTCTTGTACATTGTCTTCTAAGAGGTAGAAATGATTTTTTGTTTGGGTAAAGGAAATTCAAGGGTCTTTCATTGCAGATAAGGCCATTTAAGTCATTCTTTGTTGATCTATTAGAGTATAATGACGTCATGGAGGGCATGTCATCTGTTTTAAGACACAAGTTATCTCAAATATTCACGGTAAGGCTATAACTCAAACAAATTAAAAAAAAAAACTTATAAATCAAATGATTAAACATTATATCGACGAATATTGATGTATGATAATTAACCATTGAGGAGACAAAAGTTGCTTTTTTTTTAAGGTATATGTATATATATATATATATATATATATATATATTGGTTCAAATTTTGGAACTTTATTGATTTTCTAATTTAAAAAAAGAAAAAAATGATTAATCATAACACATACCAAAGTTGATTGTCAAATTTGATTCAAAGAATTGGTTCAAGTGAGCTTTGTTACTAATCAAATTCAAGCTAGTCAAGTCAACGATTTTGTACATAGGTGTGAAAAGTAAAAAAATTTAAAACCTGAGAGGTGAGATTCAATCAAAGATGAGTTCACCTTCCCAAAGGGGCATAAAATAGGGCAATTAAGATAAGGACGAGGACAGACATGAGTAGATATAAAGGATCACTGCTTTTTAATGAAAGGGGGATTCATGCATGAATGATATAATGTGTGGGTGAGTCAAAAGCCAAGTCAAAGACAATAATATATTCTGAATTAGTGTTGCCAATGCAGCTTCCATATCAAACCTCATTCCCCATCTTATCCACATCCACATGCCCACTAACCTTATAGTATACAAGTTTATAATGCCCAAAATGTCCTTCTCTAGATGCCTTAATCAATTCATTTGGGCCTCCAAGTTTGAGTTTCATTGCTCTCTCGATTGCTTACTTAGGGTTGCTTGAAATGGAATTAGTAACATTCACAACCAGTTTTAGGATTGATTTTCTTGGTCTTAAATTGAATCAAGTTATCTGACCAATCAAGTGAGATCCATATTATCCAACTTTATTTCTTTTCCTTGTCACCCCCTTCGATTTTATTGTCTTTCCTCTCCCCCATTTCAATAATATCTCTCCAATTTTACTAATTTTCCTCTTTTACACATTTAACACCGAAGATGATGCCAATTCTGTAGGCACGGAAAAACTCTAGTGTGTATATATATGCATATAGGAGTTAGAATCAAAAGTCAACATTATTTTTACAATCATTGTTGGATTATTTTTTAAGGATGATCACCTCACCATATGCAAAAATCAGCCCATTCCACTCCATCAACATTAGTTTACAAGTTAATGGTAAAAATTGACGGTCCATGATTCTTCAACTTGTAAAAATTAATTGTAAACCACTTTTGAAGGATCTTGTGGTTACAAAATTGGTTGAGCTTTTGTGAAGATGATTAGAAAAAATCAGCACTTTCCTAAACTACTAATCCATTTAGGATAAATGATCATCAAAATAAGGTTATTTCCTGTGTATATATGCTCGTGAGTTTTAAAAGTCCGACCGCACATTTAAAAGGATCGATTGATTTGAACTTACTTTTATAGCCTGTCAAAGAATCCCCATAGTGACAAACTCGTTCGATGCCCTCTGGGATTGAGTGGATTTGTGATGAGTTGAAATGTACTCAAAAAGAGTTTTGAAACTTCATTTTTGGTGATGATATTAAGGTAAAGGAGAGTAAGAGACAAGATCACATGAGACTTGAGGGGGGAAAGATTTGGTTTGAAGATGAGAGCCAAAGTGTTTTGGTTAAATGAATTAGAATATTGAAAGTTGATTTGGAGAGATTGGAGCATCTTAGGAATAATAGAGTGAGAAGAAGTGATAGGTAGGAGACCATTAGACCATAGAGTTAGGGTGTGTTGGGAGAATCTCCACCCTGTTCAAATGGGTGTGTCCCCTACCACTCAACCATTTTACTGGCTTATGTCCCTCTCTTGCCCATTGTCACACCAACCTGACTTAAACTAGGCTTTCAAACCTCTCTTCTTTTTTGGGGTTACTTTGGAGGAAATATCAATTTCAAGGCATCAAATTTCACTTTCTTATTCATGATGATTAAAATATAAGATTTATATTGATGAAGATGGTGATACAGATCTTAATTTACACTCATTTTAATAATTGGTTCAAGATTGAAACTGGCCCATTTTTTCTTCTTTTGGAAGAAATATCAAATTTTAAGGCAGCAAATTTCGCCTTCTTCTCCATAATGAGTAAAAATAACATGAAAATTATTTTATATTGATGAAGACGGTGATACAGATCTTAATTTTTACTCATTTAAACAATTGATTCAAGATTGAAATCAGCCCATTTTTTATTCTTTTGGGGGAAATATGAAATTTCTAGTCATCAAATTTCTCTTTCTTCTCCGTGATGAGTAAAAATAAGATGCCAATTATTTTATATTCATAAAGATGGTGATGCAGACCTTAATTTATACTCATTTAAATAATTGGTTCAAGATTGAAAATTGGTCCATTCCGAATTGCATGATTTTATAGACTGGTGATGAGTCACCCCAATTTCATTATGGGATGGACCCATAACAAGCCTATTTGGTTTACCCAATTTAAAATGACTTGTCGGGACAATTGTCGTTCGACCCGTCTTAATAAATGTTTGGAGTCCATCAAGCAGTCTAGATCACTTCAATACATTCAAAGTATGAGTTTTATCTGTTGAACTTTTTGTGATTTATTTATTTATCTATGAGATGTAGCGAATGGTGACATTCTTTAAAACTTGGCAAGTTTTGATGTCTATTACACCAAGAATCCGACCACACTGACTATGATAGTGAGGGAAAAAGGTTTACTAAACCTCATCCACCGTCAAAAGGACCTCGAGATGTGTAAAACAAATTCTTAATATTTGTAATAAATCCCGAGATCTTGTTTACGCATCTCAAGGTCCTTTTGACGGTGGATGAGACTTGATAAGGCCTTTTTCCTCGTTATCATAGGTTTTCTCTTACTTCAATACTGTTTTTTTTTTTTTTTGGAAATATTATTGAAATGGGAAAGAAAAAAAATTGGGCACGAATTTTGCTAAAATTATTGGCCCCGACACATTTTTAAATTATTGATAAAAAAACAATATATATACCCAACTTGATTTTTAAAAAAAATTTACCAAAAAAAATAGTGTACATCATTTTATTAAATTTACCTATATATCCTCGTTTTGAGTTTCATATAAATTATTTTGTTTAAAAGAAATTCTCAAGAAGTTATAAATGTAAAATAAATAAATAAAAATGACCATACTGTGCTCCATTTTTGTTAAAATATTTAAATATTAAAATGAATATATATACCCTTTTTGATAAATATTTTAGAATATTTTCTTCTCCAACTGTTAAATAAAAATACTTGCCCTTTTCGGTAAAACAGTTATATAGGTATCATTTAATGCTTGCTATGTTCAAACTAAACAAATTGATGTTTCACACTGACGTTATGTTGGAAAGAATAAACAGTAATGTGTGATATCTCTACGGGTTCGTTAAATATTAATTTAGAACCAATCCAATGAGATTCAGATCAGAATTGGATCTAATAACTTATTAGATTACATCCTTATCAACTCAACATTTGGAATCATATTCCATCCGATAACAATTGGATTGGGTCCAAATTAGAACATATCCAAACAAACATACACACATAAATATATAGTTTTTTTTAATACATTTTGCCACATATTATCAGATCTTACTATTAAAGGACAAAACAATAAAGAGATGAACAAATCACACACAAACACAAGAATTTACATGGTTCATTAGTTTGCCTACGTGATCAGAACAAGAACAATCACTATTTTCTTTCAAGATTTAAGAGATCACTATTTAAAGAAATTGTGAGTAGACACAAAAATGTCTGTCTCTCAAATATAGAAAAAACCCAAAATTAGAAAATTCTTAAGAAAATATTACGCAATTACCATTTTTTATAACCCTAAAAAAGTTTGGGCGGAGGGCATTGCCCCCTCACTCTTGCAAATCAGCTTGCGGCCAATAGAATACAAGACATTTACACAACACCCAATCACTGTTAAATTAAGATATGATTGATCTGATACCTTATTAGTTTAGATCCAATTCTCAATTTAGAAGTCGGGCCTTATGATTTTTGTTTGAACTTCCACAGCTCCTCATATAACCCCTCTCCCAAAATCTTCAAGACATTGTTCTCTCCCAAGTAAGATCCTGCCATGACAATAACATCCTAATGGACAACATTTTCTATTAAGATTGCAAAAGATTATAAGGAAATAGTTTCCAAGAAATCAATTATTCAAAAAAAAAAAAAAGGAAGCTTGGAAATGAATTTTCCAAGTGAATGTCAGTGCTTGATTGTGTATTTAATTTTTAATTTGTACGAGGAACAAATATGCAACTAATCTAGCACATACATGTCACCCTTGTACGCAGCACGATGTAATGAGCACACAATCCCCATTAGAGTATGACAGTAGTTTCCTACATCGAAGCAAACAAGGAGAAAGATAGGTGAATCATGTTGTAATGGATGATCTCGAGATGTTATTGATCTAAATGAAAAGAAAAAAAAAAACGTAGGGGAAATCATTTTCTTCTAGGATCTATTTAGACAACATTTTCTTGCCATGAAAATAAAATTATTGTTCCATGAAAATGCACAATTATATATATTTATGCCTAGTAACAAAAGGGTTAACATGTCTATGAGGACTTTTTTTCAATTTTTCTTATTAAGAGAGATTGTAACCCTAATTTTCACAAATATGGTGGAAGTATCTTAATCATCACTTTTGGACAAAGACAATATTGCTAAACCACATAAATTTTTTGTCATTCTCCTTTTTGTCTTTTTAATTGCATTATGATTGTTGTTTTCACACCTATTTAATCGTATATTTTGAAAAAATATTATTTTTTCATCTATTTTTTTCCAGCGCAATCATAAATATCCATATATGTATTTTTGACTTAGATGAGAACAAAATCAAAATTACTTAGAAAAAAAAATGGAGGGATTGGAAAGCAAATTTCAACTTAATTTTTAACTAATTAGGGGGTTATGCTCTTATGCTATTTATGATCTTTTCTTTGAGGAATCAAAAAAAAAAAAAGTTTAATTGTTTTCTTCTTTTTCTAAAGATAAAGATTCTTTTATATGGGTCCCAACATACATGGTACTATACGTTATAGATCGTAGTACAGAGTCCTTGGACTTGATTGGGTTCTTCAATTGTAGGGTTCCTCCCCCAACTGTAAAGATGGTGGAGGTAGAAAATCTTTTTGGGGTTATGATGGTGTTTTGTTGGGCACTTGATCAAAAGTCAAGATGAATATGAGAGATCCAGCTGGAATGAATTTGTTGAGCTTTTCCCTTACTAGTCTTCATCAGACACACACACACACACAAAAGAGAGAGAGAGACCCCTTGAAATCAATCAATTATGAAGTTAAAGTACACAATAGGAATGGGTCTATATTCAATAATCATTTTAGGTTAGAAGAAAGGAATCTAATATCTTTTTTGGGCCCAAAATCTATGAACTTTTCAAATCCTAAATGAGAAAACTTAAGGATGAATGAAGCAAATCATGGAAGGCTTGTTTTATAGGTGAAGTTGCTATCTTGCTATCACACCAAGTAGGCTGATCTATTGAAAGTTTCTTGAGATTCACAATCCAAATCTCAAAGATTATTAAATGGTCTTGGATACAAAATTAGTTGAAGAGAAGGAGCTACAAAATACATCATCGGCAACATAAAGATTTATGTTAAAAATCCTAAATCAGAAAAATAAATCACGAGGTCCCACCTATGCTCAAAGGATGAGAAACAATTACAAGCTCTCTCACAGAAAATTACGATAAATACCCTAAACAAATTCACCACAAAATGTGGAATTATTATAAGAAAACATCCATGTAGATTGGTACCATTAGGTTCCACCAACTATAACATAAAATCCCCAAGACTGATATATAATTTCACTTGTTGCATGGGATTGGTTCATGGCTTTAATCCTACAAACTTCAAATTTGTGAAGTGTAAATACACATGGAAAATAAGTGGGAAAAATAATTTTTCCTAGAAAATACGATTTTCAAGTATATAGTTATGAGTCACTCAAAAATGATTCTTGTAGATTGGTACCATAAGGTTCCACAAAATATAACATACAGTCCACTCCACTAATAGTATAACGGAAAAAATAATTTTTCCTAGAAAATATGATTTTCAAGTGTATAATTATGAATTTTTCCTCAAAAATAATTTCTCATTCTTCTCTCCCCCCCCCCTCAAAACAAAAAAATAATAGTATATATATATCAATATTCCTAGTGGGTAAATCAGGCCAGGCAAAGCTATCTTGACCTGGTTCGGATTGGTTTAGTTGGGCCGAAAATAATAAAGTCGAGCTTCAGACCAGGCCTCTATCTTGGTTCAGAGATTGAGGCCAACCCATGGCCCTAGCAAAAAAGAGGGCTTGAGGAGCGGCCCACTTCAGTCCATCCATTTTTTTATATATAAAATTTAAATATTAGTAAAATAGGAAAAAAAGAAAATTAAGCAGCATTCATCTCCACTAGTTTTACCTATCAAATTATGTTGATGCAACAATGTATAATTTGTATGTATAATACATTAAACACTAAAATAAATAAAAAATAGGGAAAAATAATAATTCAAGCAGCATTCATCTCCACTAGTATTAACTATCAAATCATGTTGCTGAAACAATATATAATTGTATGTATAAGACATTAAACATAATTAATAAAAAATTAAAACAACAAAGGATACCTCTAAAGATACAAACATGAGAACACTTCCATACAACCATATCAACTAATTAGTAAATTATTCTAATAGAATATGTTAGTCTCTAATTCATTAGTTGTACTTAAAGGTTTTTTTTATGAAAAACATTGTAATTTCTTTTTGGCTTTTGAACATAGTCATTTCAGTGCTACTCTATACGGTTTCTCCATGTAAACCCTGTCTTGTGGTTGTTCAATCTCTTCAATTATTTCATATCCCAAAAATTGAAGGTCGGAGCTTCTTCAACAAAACCACACCACCACCACACACACACACACGCACAAAAAACACCCTAACGGCCCATGAATCTTTGCGCATCATTCAAACACTTTTGGGCTTGGGCCCATTTACACATGTTTCAAGAACACATTATAAAATGATCACCTATTAGCACACTAGTAGGACACGTGGCTAAAAATCATTGGGCCCGGGACTAGTCACTGAAGATATCAAGGACATTTAAATATTTTATGAAAAGTCCTTCCAAAATAATGGAGTAAATCCGATGGTTGAAAACATGGTCGAGATCTGAGCTAGATTGAATGATCAGCTGGCCCAAAACTCCCTAGTCTCTGTAATTAAGCCACATGTTGTGGTCCTTTGCACTTTTTAATTTGAGTCGTGATAAAAAATGACTCACCAGGTGGCATACTCAATCGACTCATTAACACAGAAAAGTTTGGAACCGTAGATCTTTCCGCCTAGGGATACATGATTGCACTTTCTCATAAAAAAATTTGTCGCAAGGTGTAAAGATCTACAATTTCCAAAGTTGTCCACATCAGTGAGTCAATTGAGTATGCCACCTGACAAATCATTTTATCACTGACTCTTCTAATTTTTCTTAAGTTTATTACAAGACTCATGATAATATGACTCACTAGCTGGCAAACTCAATCAACTCCCTGTTGTGATAAGTTCGGGAACCATAGATCTGTATGCCTCGGGATACACGATTGCACTTCCCTATAAAAATTGTATCCCGACAAAGTCATGTATCCTGAAGTATACAGATCTACGGTACCCAAGCTTATCTATGTCAAGGAGTCGATTGAGCATGCCACCTGGTGAGTCATATTATCTTTCAAGACATTTAAAACAAGTTATTTGGGTTCACTTTAATTTATACTCTATATATAGATCTGATGGTCTAGGCTCTTGTAGCCCAGATGCTTAAGCTCAAACTTATTTCATGGAGGTTTCAAAAGCTACATTCTGTTGGGTAAAAGCAAGAGTAGATACTAGACTTAAAAGAATCATAAAACTCCAAATACAAGATATATCAATAAATGTCAAATTGTAGAAAATAGAAAACACGAGGATGATAAGGTAATGTCTGTCGTGTAAGTGTCTTGTATTTTGTTTAGGCTTGGACTTCAAGAGGAAACAGTATCAAATGAGACCTTTTCTGAATCGGGGTGGACTAGGCCCAATGATTGAGGCCCGAAGCAGGAAGAAAAGGTCTTGGTTAGGCTTCTCTACTGGGCCATGCAGGAATTCAGAGGCTACGACCCCGAGACAAAAATAAAATAAAATAAAATAAATTGGGGTATATATGTATTCTTGTGGGAAAACTCATTTAGGGTTTTCTATTTTTAGGAGACAAACGTTTTTTCCCTACTCTCATTTTCGCTAGACATCCGATCCATCGATGTAGGCACATTGCCAAACCAATCTAGACTTGAACTCACGACCTTAAAGTTGCTTTGCAATGTGAACTGAGCTATGGGTCTAAGCCCATTAACTATCAATATAGGGAAAATTATTAAAAAGACCCTTACTGATGGAGATTTTTTAAATAATCCTTGAATTTTGAGCAATAGCCTGGTAGTTTGTTTTGTAAACCTTTTATTTCTCAATGATCTCTCATTATTGTCGAGCTCACCACCATTTTTTTTTTAAATTCGACATTTTTTATTGTTGAACTCGACAATTTTTAGAAAATGTCAAACTCAATAATAAAAATTAATGAATTCGACACTGGTAAAACCCACCCATTTTTTTTTTTTTTGTCGAGTTTTCAAACTAAAATATAAGGAAAAATTGGCTAAAAACTTGACATAATAGTGCCTTAGATAATTTCAAACCAAAAGAACCCTTGATCGATTTTCATCCAAAAATGAAGTGAAAAAAAAATTGAAAAATCCTCTTCATACGTCTTCAAAATGCTAAAAGCCCCTTGAAAATGGTTTATTTTTCTCTTTTTTCCTTCCTAAATCCTTTATGTAGGAATGGAGTCTCTGAAACTCGATTGGGGACTGAAAATCCATTTTTTTGAATTAAAATAGTGAGTTCAAACAGTTGGGTCACATTTGGCATTTCAATAGTGAGAAATGTGATTTAATGACTTATTAGAAATATTTTTTTTTACTAAATGAACTATTAAGAGAAGTACTAAAACTTAAGGACTAATTAGAAAGAAAGCCTCCATCATGGTCTTTTAAGTGATTTTCCTTCAATATAACCAAACAAACAAAAATTAACACATTCTAGTCTATTATATCAAGATTTTTTAAATGTAATATTACTTAACTCAACCAAGTTGCTTTAAACATGACAATCTTAACTTTGTCAAAGATATCATTCCTAACGATAAAAAGGCATCAATATTCTTCCCACAAGCTTGAACGCTAAGTTTCGGAGACTCAATTGAATAATATAGACTAATTATATCATTGGGCCATCAGAAACTGCTTAGTTGTGGATTACGTCATGGAAAAATTTAACTGAGGCCCTCCTTTCCCACCAAATTGTTGCATCACACATTTTCCAACTGATTCAGGCAACATATTTGTTATCAACTTAGAGAATTCTTATTTTTATATTCTGCACATATTATCGAATTCATTTCAATCCCCCACCGATCAAGAGGATGTATAATTCATATTGGTGGATTATAGACATTACATCCATAAGTATGGTCGTGTCCATCACCAAAAATCCTCACTTCTCTCTACAAAGACAAGCATCCACGAAGACATACCCATTGACCTCAATCTTCTCTAATAGACTAACAAAAAATGATCCAAATACCCTCATCTTCAACCTCAAGCCAAATACAATGGCTAGAGGCACTATCACAAAATTCACAAATCATTCTGAAAGTTCAAAGAGTCACCAAATAATGGACCTAATGATTAATTGATGAATTTTTTATTTCCAAAATAAGAATCTTGATTTTTCTTAAAAACATATTGCCTTCACTCCTCATCAACGTCAGGATAATATTTTTACATTTCAACCTCAAGATTCTATCATTTTCAACCTTCAAATCTCATGAACAATATAATCTTTGGAAAGAAATTCAAAAGCATCATTTGTATGATCTCAAAGTTTTTTTTTTTTTTTCAAATTTTCCATTAATCCAAAATCAACCAACTTGAAATCCCCATCCCTCAAGGCTTAAATAATTGCAGAATCCAAATTAGGTTACCATGACTAGAGGTTAAAGATGAAGGTATTTAGGTCATTTTCTATTAATCTATTAAGGAAGACTAAGTTCAAGGGATATGTCATCAATTTGAAACCACGTGGAGTGTATCTCAAATATACAAATAAAAAAATAAAAAAATGGAGGGGGTACATCTAAATACCAAGTAATAATAATAATAATAATAATAACAATGTCCCCAAAAGATGGTTCTCATGCAGTCAGTCAGTCATATGCTGGATGAAGTGTGGATGAGGAATGGGTGGTGTACACTGTACAGTGTACTTCCTGAACTATAAACAAGGATGGGTTTAACATAGCTGAACCCATTGAAGTATCCAGAGACAGATTCTCTCGATTAGAAAGTCCACGCTAACATCTACCACTCGCAATTCCATTGACACAAATCTTCCAAGTTGTAAGGAAGGACCACCAACCGAAAGAAAACGGTTATTAAGAGAAAAAAGGAGTGGAATCCATAGATGTTACTTTGTAGAGATGGACGTGAGATGCTAAAAGGATTTTAAATATCAGTAGGACGGATCTCAAGAACCACACTTGGAGTAAAGATTCATTTCACATTAGCAGGAATCTTCCTCTACACAAATGATTTCCCAAGCCAACCGCCACCCAACTAGTTCAATGGGGCACTCCTTTTCTTATTGTTTCCACAACGGTCACACCTTTAAGTATTAATAATTAAATAATAACCAAAGATTTGGATTGTATCAAAAGTTTTATAACTAACAATTTTAATGCGTGGGACCATATCAGTTCTTCTCTTTTAAATTTGATCTCATATAATAATATAATATTGAGACTAGAGAGGGAATCAACACACAAAAAAAAAAAAAAATTATGAATAGAGATGTGAGAGTCCAAAGTATTTGGATTAAGTATAACCAAGATCTCAAGGATATGGATTGTAAATTTAGTACCAACACCGATGAAATAGGAATGAGAAGTATTTATAAAATAAAATAAAAAGATGGTTTAAAAATATCACAAAGTGACAGACTTTATCATGTGGGTTCTATTATTCTACCATCCGTAAAGATGGAGAAGTTGAAGCTGTTGAAGAGTCAGATGCATTGTATTAAGGTGCATGATATACACTGTATCATTGCGAGTGCATCTTATCACAAATGGATAGAAATGTTAAGAGCCCAAGCTATTTGGATTAAGTATAACCAATTCTAGAATATTGTATTAGGCTCGTTTCCATATATCTTGGTGGAGGTAATATTTATAAATACCCTATTGGGGTTACTATGCAACAAAATGCAAACCACTCAAAATTAAGAGGAGTATTTCATTACGATATTAAGACCAACAATATGTTTATGGAGCTGAATGTTGGATGACAATAAGAAGTGTCATGTTAATAAATTGAACGTAGTAGAGATAAATGAGTGAAAAGACTAGGAAAGACAAAATTAGAAATAAATGCAATCAGGAAAATGTAGGAGTAGCTCCAATCAATAATAAAATAAGAGAAATCCATTAAGATGATTTGAGCATGTTCAATGAAGGTAGATTACAGCTCTAGTTATGAGACATAATTAAGTCGGTCCTAAAAGAGTAAGAGGTAGATCCAAAAGAGCATGGATGGAGATAAAGAAAGCAGATATGAACTCATTTCGTGTAACAAAAAACGTGTTTTTTTTTTTTAATGAAAACCGAGGTATCCAAACCTCTTATAGAACCCAACTAATCCTCAGGCATGAGTAGTCCCCTCCCCCACACATACTAAGTAACTTCTGGGATAAATCCCCCAAGGTGGCCTGTAAAGGGAGATTTGAACTCAAGACCTCTGCTTCCTGGCCATCTCGACATTAAAAAAAAAAAAATGGACAAAGTGAAATGGGGAAACAAGATTCATTTAGCCAAACCCAATCTTTGGAATAAGGCTTTGTTATAGCTAGATACAATAACAGAGAGATTTGACTTGGTGAAAAAAAATTTAGGAAGAAGAGAAACCTAGTACAAGTAAAAAAAGAGCAATTAACAGAAGCGATTCCAATTGCTTTCACGAAAATAAGAAGGAACAAGTTTCTTCTTTAAAAGATGGTAATTTCAAATGGGTCTGAAGCAAAAATAAAAAATTATCACTAAAAAGAGACAGCCAAAAGTTAATATTATCAGGGGTTCTAAGACAAAGGGAGATCCCCTTTCTTTCCCTAATTGATATCTATGTTTCTTTTTCCAGAGCTAAAAAGAACTATTTTGGTGGCTTATAGTAGTGAAAAGATATTTATGGAATCTACTTGCAAAAAGTTGGGGGGGACAGCATATATGGACCCTATGATTGAAGTTCTCCTACCCAACTTGCTGAGAAAAAGCACAATAGATTGCAATTGGCCAACTTATAAAGTTCCAGATATAGTAGAATTCATTTTTTAGATTCCAATAGATATTTTAGCTGCCTTGGCAGAACCCATCCCTAGATTGTAGTTTAGAATGAAAAACATCTTAAGAGATTGGGACCCATGTAATGGATCTGAAAAGTTTGATCTTAAAGGAGAGAAAATTGATCTGATTACAAGATGGTAACCATATGATCGTAATTAATAAAGAAGAAAGTATTCCTTCATAATCCATATAAAGTTGTATCACTATCACCTGATCACCATATCTAGAAATAAGGAGATGCATCAAAGCTACACGATATGCATGGGCATGTCCAACAGACTCTCACAATAACTTTTTTTTAAGGGTCGTGATAAATTGACTTGAAAAAGATACTGACATGGCATGCGCATGAAGCCATAGATTTGTTTCCTCAGGATACACTTGGAAAATATCTATGATTCTAGGCAGTTGAGTGAATTTCGAGTATCTTTTTTTGAGTCAGTTTATCATGATTCTTTTTAAATCGAATAGATTGTGAACCAACCATGCATGGGCATTCTTATAGCAATGGCACTCTAGTATTTTCTTTCTTGTTTTTCTTTTTTTTTTCAATACCAATAGAGATATCTTTTGAAAAAGTTAAACAACTTTTACTAAAATTAAATGTAGTATATAGGAAAAAATGTACAACAGGTCAAGATTAGACACATGTTACTTCGAGATCAATGTTGAATGGCAGTGAAAAATTACTCTCGTACATGCCAATAAGACGAGAATGGGAGAAAAAGTAGTACCTCGGGATGGGATATGATCCTCCGCAGAATTTATCCAAGACCATAGGGAAATTCTGTCTTCTTGGAATGATGTCAAAGAGCATAATCAACAACATAAATCCTGGAATCAGGTAATCATGGATCCATAAGATTGAGGAATGATCGTGGAGAGATGTAACGGAAGAAAATTGCCAAACTAAGATTTAATGGAGGTAGACCTATGAATGGGGTAGGGCTACGTTAGTTGAAGGATTGATTGATTTATGTTTTTTGGCAAAAAATATACCTTAAGCATTGAAGGCTCTTCGATAGATACCACACCAATGCCTGATAGTGAGGAAGATGAATAAGATCGTATGCAAAAATCACTAGCAATGGGAAAATCACTTCACTAGACAAGTAGGTAAGATAATTTCTTCATTATTACATTGCAGAAAAAAAAAATTATGCAGTAATTTAGATACAAATAGTTAATAATAAGTATTATCGGTATTTATGATCTTGAAGGGAACTTTTTGTGTGCTAATTTTCTCATAAATAGCTTCTAGATTGGTAGCTACAATACTTTTAGAAATCCTAAGAAAATTATATTTTATGAGAGAATAATGATAGGCAGGGCAATAGACCTAAAGCATAGTTTTCGATTTTCACCATAATAGACAACAATCCATGTGATATTTACAAAATTACCCTCAAAATGAACTTATGATTTTTCCTCAATTTATTATGGACTATAAAAATTACATAATAATGTGTTAGAAGCTCATATTAGAAGTTTATGGGGGAAAAAGAAAATGACGGATGCACGCCCACCACTACAATTGTCACAGCTTCATCGAAGCCTTATCCCAAAGATTTGAGATCAACTCAACGAATCATGTTTCTCCACAACCCACTTCAGTGGATCATGTCGAATATTACCTTGTAACATACTTTACTAAATACTCACCATTGAGCTTTTGGACAACTCCTTGTACAGACATTCACACCAAAAATCAGTCTGATTGAGGGATTGAGGATTTTTAACCATTTTGATTGAAGTATTTTTCGTTAAGAGCTTTTAAGTAACGGGTCAAAAGTTTCTAGTCTATGGGTCAAAAGTATGTGTGGCTATCTTTGATATGACATCAAAAGGGGACATATATTTATGACCAAAATATTATGTTTAAAGTTCATTTATTCTGACAACTGCAACAAACAAATGGTCCACTAGGCTCACCTCAACATTGGTTAAGCTTGGGTTTGCTGTCTACATGGCATAGCACACTCAAATAACAATTTGCCACCATCACATTTCGCAGGCAAACATATTTATTTTCCTAAACCATTGGCCCAAATAATATTCTAGTCATCAAATGGGAAAGGCATTAACCAATAGATCTAAAGACCATAGTTTCGAATCATGCCCAATTCAATTCATGGGATCAGGTGCGGTTGGATGAGTGATACGTAGGCATAAGTTCAAAACAGACCCTCAAACCTCCTATCTGAACATTAGTATTCCTCTGCATTGAAGAATAAGTGATTTATTGATAATCTTGAATGATGATAATGCATTAACCCTAGATAAATTTATTTAGAAATTTTCAATAGTCAAATATGGAATAAATCCATTCCCAACCCCTACTTTCTTAATCTTCCAAATATTATTCCTAATCTCTACCAAAACCATCTACATCACAACTTTACATAATGGATGAGATAGAATTAAATGTATCTCATGTATCATTTTATTGCATCATATAAAATAACAAGCATGAAATTTAAAATCTCGTTTTCTTGCAATATTTCGATCCAAAGAAAAAATTGAAAGAATCAACAATTCAAAATATTTCTGAAACATTGAATGTTTCATGATCAATATTTTGTTTAGGTCTTAGTTGAATCGGAAAGTTCCACAAATACATTCCGAAACAACACAAAACTTTGAATCACAACAGCGTCACTAGATTAAGAAATTGTATCAAAAATAGAATTTGACCATTTGAAGGTGCAACTTACTAAGTTAATTAAAGACTTGAGTGTTGATAATACCATGACCTGGGTTCAAAACCCACCTTCACCAATTAATTACTATCCATCATGCCACTTGTTTATCAAACACAATTTTCTTAGAACTCAAAATATAGGTTCGACAACAGGTTTTATCTTTTTACCTTTTCTCTTCTTCCTCTTTCCAAAAGTATTTGTAATTATATTTTCTTTCTTCTTCTACCATTCTTCAATATTACCTCTCAAATTGTATTGTCTTCTCTTCTCCCCTTTCTTAATAATACCTCTCCAATATTATCATTTTTCCTTCTTTACCCCCTTTAACTTCAAAGATTTTTTAATAATGCCCCTCCGGAGGATGTCCATGCAAGCCGCAAACTCTAGTTTTGTTAATTATAATAAAGTTAAGACATACCAAACTTAAACAATTTTCAGCTATCGAGCAATGAAGCTAATGCACCTATAGATCTGACAGAATCAATCCTTTTACTTTGTTCTTAGGGGAGGAACAGAGGGGTTTGTTTATCTGCATGAGTTACTGATGAAACAGACCACCCGTCCTTTTAAATGCAGAAAGACCTCCTACAAGAGCAACACCTGTTGACTCTACTGATTCAGCAACAAAACAAAGTATTGTGTTATCATTTTAGAGACTCATCCAGCCAGCTATAATCCTTTGGAATCTTGTTCAGAAACAAAGTGCTAAAACCACAACTCACAGACGTCAGAGGTCTTAGACATCCATGTAAAGACATAGATATATAGAGAGGGGAGAGAGAGGATCATGATCCCTTCTTGAGTACCAAAGAAAATCAGAAAAAAAATTGTTTTATATTAGTGTTTCCAAGGGAAGATCCACATGGGTTCTAGTTATCTTGGATTTTCCTCCAATAAATAATCATCCTATTAGGGCAAGAAACAACTATAATAACAATAAAAAAATACTAATTAAAATAAGCAGAATGACAAGATTGTCTACGTCCACGGGTGATGATGAGATCCTTTCAGTATTTCCATGAAAAAAATAGGGTTACAATCTCTCAATCTCAATGCCTCCTAATAAAATTGAAAATCACCTTCACAAAAATCTTAAAACAATTTTACAGTAATTTTCTAATCCGTACAAAGATGAAATTGTCCCTCGGGAAAAAGTTAAGGACCGATGGAGTGTATGTCCATTGTCCCATATAATACCATCAACAGAATACAAGGCACAAAAACAACAATTATATTAAATTTGTGTGATTATCAATGAAGAAAACAGATAGCCAAGAAAATCCCATTTATTTCAAGCCCAACCATATTTTTTTTGTTTTTTTTATGTTTTTCTTGTATCTAATCCCACTAATTACTAATTTACCAAACTATAAAGGAATTCTAGCTTTCTATTGATGATATAAAGGGAGGAAAAAAAGGAGAGAAAAGAACTAAATAAATAAAGAACACTTCCTTTAATACTGATTCCCCTCCCCTATTGTTATTCCTTCTCCTTCTTCATTTGTGCTTCCTGAGAATACAGGTCACACCTTATTCTACACTTATTGCTAAATATATTCCCCAACTGGCTCCACCCCACCACCCTCTCTTGTTTATAAAGACCATGTATGATAGTCTCTTGCCCCATATCATCCCTTGGACTTAAGAGTCTATTCTTCCTTGACTGAATCCATTTTTCTATCTTTCCTTCCTTCCCTTAACATAGAGCCTTCAACCCATTTTTTCTAACTACAATACACCTCCCCTTGTCAACAACTTCTTGTCCTGTTCTATCTGGCCATCTCAATCTCCATATCACATTTCTCATCTTCGTAGGATCTCGACATATTCAAACTATGGCGTCCAACTCAACTTGGACAACCAAGCAAAACAAATCGTTCGAGAAGGCTCTGGCCTTATACGATAAGGACACCCCCGACCGTTGGTATAATGTAGCCAAGGCCGTGGGTGGGAAATCCGCTGAAGAAGTCAAGAGGCACTATGAGATTCTTATAGAGGATCTCAAGCATATTGAATCTGGCCATGTCCCTTTCCCCAATTATAAATCCACTGGAGCAAGTAACGGCAAAGGTATTGGTGATGAAGAGAAGAGGTAGTACACTACTAACTCTTTAACTTCTATATTAGTGTGTGTGTGTGTGTGTGTGTGTGTATAATCTATATATGCTTGATTCAAGTGTGATGGCATGGGAATGTTTATGGATATCGATATCTCACACTGTCACTGTGCCATTAGGCCGCAGTTAAAGTTGTCGATCAAGAGAGAAAACTAAGGAAAAAGGAAGAGAAATCCCAATAAGTTTTTTTTTTGGACATTTATTTGGTCCATCAGTTGGCTCAGTTGTACACAAAGCTAACTTCCATCCCCCAGTTAGGATTTGTTTATTTTGACTAAAAATAATAATAATAAATCTATCCAGACTCCATTCAACTTCTTATCTTGTCCCCAATCCTAAAGAAAGCCCACATGAGATCTAATCCTACTCACTCTAGATCACATGTACTTGGTCGTATAGCTTTCTAGCTCAAACCATCCTAATATAATATATAATGCACCATCCCCTTACTTTATATGAGACCTAACTTCTTTTTTATTATTTAACCTCACATTCCTTTGTAAAATATTTGCTATGTCTGTGCCCTGTATTCTTTTGGTGGCATTATATGGGCAAAAAGGATAATTCATCTTTGTATGAACTATAAATTCATAGTTAACTCGTTTTAGGGTTTCTGAGGAAGATTTTCAATCTTATCGAGAAAGCATGATTGAAAGATTGTAACCCTGTTTTTCACGAAACTAGCGGGAATGGTCTCATCATATCTAGTCGGCCTAGGCAATCTTGCCAAACCACGTAAATTGTGTCTGGCTCTCTTCATTTTTTATTTGCAATTTTAAATTGACATCATTATTTCTCATGCAAATTTTATTCATTATTATTATCTATTTATGCTTGAAATTAATGTCTTTCTTAATCCAAATTATTTGGAAATTATAATGGTTTTCTGCAAGCTAAGGCTGTGTTTTTTCCTCTCTACAGGCTTCTCAAGTATCTAAAGCTCCAGTGAAGTCAAAGCTACAGCTATAAATTAAGTAGATCCAATCAATCGGATCTAATAAAAATTAGATGTAGAAGTGTGAAACTGAATGTCCTTTCTATGTTGTTCTCTTGTCCTTTGTTTTGGTCCTAAAGTTTTCGATTCCTCCTCGGAAAAACATGATGAGGAAGAACTTTTATATCTGTGGTCTCTCCTACTTCATCAGTGCTGTAATGGATTCTCTACTTCAAAGATGTATTGTCTAATCTAGGAGATCGAGTACTTTATTTATTGTTCAAACAATTGCATAAGAAAATCAAATGGAAATTAACGATTGCAGATCGCACAAACAAAGTTGAAGAAGAAAAATAAGACAATAACAGATCAAATTCACATTTTCTACAGTAATGGAGTCTCTAATTTTGAGAGGAATTATACGAGAATTTCTCCAATTTTAACACAAATTACATAATTAAATGGAAACCTGGCATCGTAGATATTGAAATTGATGATAAAACCCTCATAGAAGAGGAGATTTGAAGTATCAAAATCAAATTAGAGTTTAAACATCAATCACTGACCTGATAACAAGAAGTTTATCTTGAAATCCCCAAAGAAAGAGATTGGAGCAGATCTGAAATCATTCAAGTGTCAATAAATTCGATCTTGAAGTTGCAGAAAGGGATGAAGAACAAAGATCAAAATCTCAAGCAGTTACAGAAAAACCATAATTGGCGAAATGTGGATATTTGTGGTGTGTTTATGGAAAGTGGAGAGCGCGGGAAGTTTCTCTTCTTTTAAAAATAAAAAAATATGGTTTTATATGCTTTGGTAATGGTTGCGATTTGCAAAAAATTGCAATTGCCGCTAAAATTTATAAGTGAATCACACACCCTTGACACTATGGGTCGGGTCAACCCAGTAATTAGACCCTATCTAACCGGTTTTCTCTGGTTTCAGTTTACGGACTTACTGCTTTTGAATTATACTCCTGTTGAATCCGGATTAACCCAACCCATGCAAACATGACCATTTCCACTACTGGTGCAATTGGTCTAGTTGATCCAATAAAACTGACGGAGTGGAGTTGGTTATTCTAAGTTTCCAATTTCGAACTTGCATTTTTAGAGTTTAGAGTTAAGAGTTTGGTATTAGATCCGATCTTCGGGGAATTTTTTAAATAGTGCGTTGAATGAGATGAATTTTAATGGGACCTAATAAATTCATCTAACCCTAAACTGTTTGATAATTGGTTTAGATCCAGCCGCTTGGCCTTTGACAAAAAATCTCTTGTTCATGCCTACATTCGACACATTTGTAGGTTTTGTTGGTTTATGGCTCTAACTTGAGTAATATTTGGGTGCATCTTGGGTCGAGGGATGCAGGGGTGTCCATACAATTCTTGGGGTATTTTTATCTTTAGAAAATGCATGTTTTCCCCAAGGATTTCATATATATTCCAAATTCAAAAACCCTAATATTGTATTTTATTTTTGTAATTATTATCGATAAAAGAATTATATTTGTTGCCCATCGACGTAAGAAATTTTGCCGGACCACGTAATTCTTTTGTATTCTATTTTTGATTTCTCTGTTTGAATATTCGTAGTTTATCAATTTTAATCAATCTAAGGGAGATTTTCACTACTGGTAGTTTGAGCCTAGGGAGAGAAAGAGAAAATATTGGAACTCCCATTTGGGCCAATCTAAGGTATCGCCAAACCACATCAATTTTATATGCAACGTTCATTAACAATGATGGCCACTTTTTGAATATTGATTTTTTTTTTTTGTATTGAATAATAGAATAAACAATTTTGGCCTAACTGTCTGAAGGATAATTTTGTTCTAATCGTCCGATGGATCTGCACTCACTACCCAATCTTGACCCCCCCTTAATAAATGTGGGTATAGCATGGCGTGGAGTAGAACATCTTCGATGCGCTTTTCTTTTCTAAGCCTAACATTTTGGTTTGAGCCGTGTAGTCCATTTAACCTTTATTCATGTGTTTAGCGGTTCTCACTATGACTACCACTTGGGCAAGTTGGGGATCAACCCGTGCCCAACCCGAATTTGAGCATGAAATGCTCAATCCGAACCCAACCCAAGTCGAGTTGCTCATGTGGGTTGGGTTAATTCATTCCTCGTGCATACTAGGTAATTTAGTATTGATAAGGGTTTATATAAAAATAATTGGTTTTTGTCCGAACCCAAGTTAATTACACCCATGCATAACCTAAGGTCAGGTTCAACCCAACGGGTTCATGTTTGGCCCGTCTTAATTGCAGCCCTAATTTGCACCATGAATCATAAATTGCTCAAAACAAAGTTCAAAATTATCATATTCAAATTTATCCCAATTATCTCATGATCACCTTTCTTAGAAGTTCATAATTTGTTTTTACCTTGTAAGAATTTTGACATAAAGTCAACTTCATAAAATACTCCCTTTTTTTAAATCAAATAAATCAACTTTTACAAGTTTTTCCACTCGTATTCAAGCCAATAAATGAAAACAATTGAACGACATTACCAAATGCATCTTGTCTATCATGGTTAGCCTTATCTTTTAGGAATCGTATTTTTTTTAGAATTAGGTTAACATTAGAAAAGAAATGGTATATAACTTGGACCACACACTTTTGAGAAAATTGAAGAATTCTATCTATGATTTTGGGAATGATATATATGGTTGGACCAATCAAATTGGATCCGAACAGATCAATTTGCAACCTCACTCCTAGGATTTAAAATGTGTTAGGTTCAGACTGGATCTAAGTATATACATATCTAAATCTGATCAAAATACTTGATTAGGTTGTACAGATTGGATGATATTAGATCGTTCAACATTTTTTTTTACTATATTTCTTTTCTAATTGTTATATTATTCTTATTTGTCACTATAATTATTTTATTTTATAAAAATTCATATTATATTAAAATAGAAGAATAAAGATATTTTAAAAATTATAAAAATATAATTTTCAAAATAACATATCATTCGGACCAAGACAGATAAGATGGATATGTATTGGACTCATATCAAACAACATCAACTCATATTGGACTCATTTTATGCCCTACCCACTCCTAGAAAGGGGAGCAAATCCTTGGTAGCCCGACTTTTCTGTAGCTGTCATTAATGGGTGAGAATATGCCACATCATCAAAACGGTTACATCCAATCAGTTTAAATTTAAATGAATGGTGACCATCTATTTTCAAACACTTGATTAGGTGTAAAAAAAAAATTATTTTTTTATTTTATTATTATAGATTTTTTTCACAAATCTTATCTAAACTATGAGCAAAAGAAAAGAGGATTGACTTGTTATTTTTATTCAACAAGAACTGAAGGACATTTGCATGGCTAAAAATTAAAAAAGTCAAACACAGTAGCTCTAGTTCTTAACACGTAAACAAGATAAAATGAGACGTATTAGAACAACCACAAATTTCTTCTAAAGAAATGGTCAAAAACCTTGCCTCCAAACAACATGTATCAAACTCTCATTACATCACGATTTTTAATTATATAATATAAGCGAATAAGAAAGAGAAACTAGTCTCCGTGTTGATTGGTTGGTTGGTTAAAAGAAATAAAAAGATGACAAAGGGAATGTTATTAATCCTGGTTTTCTCATTGGCATTAATATTGTCGATTGGATCCGTTTATTGTTTCGACCCAAGCTTTGACAACGCCAACGATCAACTTAATAAGGCTGCAGGAGTGGTGAGCGATAAACCAAAGGAGACGTCTCAGTCAGCTGTATATGCTGTCTATCACATGAAAGAGACAACCGACTCGTGGACTGATTGGGCCAAAGACAAAATGGAGTAAGTTATCCACCTCCTCGCAATTCACAACGTAGGGCATAAATTGGGTCGGATCTAAGTATATCTCGAAAAAAGTCTGAATCTAGACCTGGATCTGGACCTGACTCGAATCATACTAGCAAAGATCATATTTAAAAAAAATTAGGTTTGGTTGGGTTTGAATCTCATTTTTCATTAGAAACATCCCTAGATTTGGGGAGATCAAGTCGGTTGGGTCATTGGACATTAAATCACATTCAACTGACAATCCAAAATCAATTTTGGGTCAAGCTTGACCTATTTTATGCCTTATCTCCGTGGTTTTGGAACTCATCCGAGAAACAAATGATTCAGTTGATCCATCTGGTCTCAGGGGCCACAAGAGAGATTGTCAATTTGAATCGTCCATCACATTGACTCGGCTGAGTCAGCTGTTTTTTTTTTTTAAAGATATTATAATTATTATTTTTTAATGATTTAAATGTTTTTTATCCAATATAAAATAAGATTTCATGTCTAAGGAAACTAATAATTTTAAAAATATAAATATGCATATAATGAACCAACTTTAAACCGAGAGTTTATATGAGCACACCAACTTTCTCATCACCTATCCAATAATGTTATTAATTAAACATGGTGTCTCAGTGGGGTTGACCTTCTATTGATCAGCATCAAACATTCAACTGAGATGCAAGGGGAAAAAACATAGATTTTCGTGTGTTCATGTATATATATATAGGGTCCCGTTATTTGGCCAACAGTTTGGCAAACACTTTTTCAAAACATGGGTTAGAGGTCTTGGAATGGGCTGATTTTTGGTGAGGATGATCTCTACGGTGAGGAGATCATCATCACCAAAAATCAGCTCATTCCAGAACTTTTAGCCCCAGTTTACAAGTTGAAAAATCGTGAACCGTCCATTTTTTGTAAACCATTTTTGATGGGGTTAGAAGTTTTGGAATGGGCTGATTTTTGGTGATGATGATCTCCTCACCGTAGAGATCATCCTCACCAAAAACAAGCCCATTCCAAGACCTCTAACGCATGTTTTGAAAAATGTGTTTGCCAAAATGTTGGCCAAATAACGCTACCCATATATATATGTGGGAATGCTAACGTTCATTTGTTTCCTTATATTTTGGCCCCTTGTTTTAATGTCTATATTTGGTCATACATGTAGAGATATTCTATTGCCGTATCAACTTTTACTAAGATCACCTCAATTCAAATGATTTTAACAAAGAATTAACACACATGTTGGATTGCTCTTAGTAAAAATTTGTGTTGTAATATAATCTCTAAAAGTAAAAGGTGTGGCAGAATCAATAAGTTCTATTTGAAATATATAAGTAATTTGTAGAGCTGGTGTTGTTTACAGGGGATTTGGTTTTAAAATAGGGAATGGTTTAGAAGAACGACAGACTGCAGCAGCTCAGGCCGCACTAAAGGACGATAAGGAGAAGGTAGCTTGAGACTATATCTTGCACTAATGGAACCGATATTAAAGTTTGGACTTTGTTTGTTTAATAAGTTTGGCCTCTTTATATTATAACCTTGTTTGTTATAGTAGAGAGAGACTTCTTTTACATAGGAGTTTATTTTAAAACATTTTGTTTCACTCCCTGGAAAATAGGTTGTAGTGGCTTCTAATCTATTTCTAAATTGATTTTTTTTTCAAAAAAAATATTTCATAATTACTCTGCAAAATTAGAAAAATCTTGATTTATTTTAGATGTCCTCGACTCGACTAGCTAGGGAGTTTACTAGGACTAGTCAATAGGAATAGGGTTTTCAATAGGTTGGTTTCGGGTCAGAACATATTCGATCTAGGACCAATCCGATTAGGATCAGATCAGGCACATAATCTTTTTTTTTTTTTTTTTTGAAATCGGTGATTAATTGAATAACCACTTATTTTTTAAGTAATTGTGGATTATTTTATTGAGCTACTATTTTCACACCAACTTTTGTTAAGGCCACTCCAAGATGTATGCTAATTCTTTGGTGATTTACATGTGAATTCTTTGGTTATTTACATGTGAATTGGGGTGGCGTTAGAAAAAGTTAGTGGGGGGGCAATAGAATCTCTCTTTTTTTTAACCTCCAGTTGATGTAAATCAAAACTGATCATCCCTAGTAATTAGTAAACCTGTGTTTTCTCTCCATCCCAATGGTACATTAATTAATGCATACTAATCCCCAAGGGAATACCTAAAAGAACTAATCCCTAGGAAATTTGTATTTCCTTTCTTCTTTATCCATGGTTTTAAAATTCATCTTGACGTCTTATCTCATCCATAAGCGAGTCCGAGTCATCTTGTTCAACAATGAGACATTGGAGAACTTTTGAGTGTGATTTCACTGTTTTTAAATGATTTGTCAATTCGTCTCAGTGGTGGATGATTCCGAGATGAATTGGACGAGTCGTCTCTGTCTTGGAAGAGATTTAAGACTATGTATCTATCTCTGACTTTTGTTGGACACCAAAGCTCCAATAACGTCTTCATTGGAGCCTAGAAAGGTTACCCATTGCACAATTGTTTCGTTGAGGAGAGGGTTTCAAAGTCGGACTCCAAACAGCCTCAGCTTAAGCCTTGATGGATAAAATTTATGATTTAAATATGTTCAAGTGATCCAATTCAAACATGCTGGGCATTTGCACCTAATAAGGTGGGGAAGGTGGGGTAGGAGAATGATTGGGCCAATAAAACCCTAAAAAAATTGGTTGAAGGACCAAAAATCTCGGTCATGAGACCCACACCCAAGGAGATCAGTGGGGCCCTCCAAAAGATCTTACTAGTTAGAGGGGACTGATTTTTACACCAATTTCCATGTCATCAACTCCACCCCAAGTTTATGAATAGAATAACGTCCCCCCCATCTGACACATGTCTTGTACGTGGCATGTACTAGAACCATAGATTATTTTCTTTGAAATGTACAACTGTACATATTTATGGGGATGTACAGTAGTGCATCCCGAGAAAAAAATCTATGGTTCTAACCCATACCACATATTGGGGGCGTGTCTAGAGAGGGTATAAAAAAATCATGACTCTTAGGAATATCATAGCCAAGGTCATTAGAGGATAAAATCATAGAACATTTGTTTCAAATGAGAATCCAACTCTAGAGAAGAACTAACTATCTAATTCTTCTCCTAATCTTAGACTTGTCTCTTTACTTGAACTCCAATCTCTATTTCATATATCAAAGTTCATAAGCCTTTCTCCAAAGAAGATCAAACTAACAACCACTTTTCTTGAAACAAAGACTTATAATTATCAAATGGTAACAAGAATTGCAAGCAATTTTCCAAAATTAATTTTTCTTTCACAAATGATCAAGCTGAAGTTGAAAAGATGAAAGTCATACAAAACCTCTAGAGGAAATAAATCCCATAAAGCCTTGAAGAGAAACTATCTTTAAGAAATTAATGATTAAGCTCGCACGTCATTTATATATACTCCCAACAAGATCAAGCTTACAAGCCATTCTCCAAAAGCAAACTCATTTGATTAAGTTCAAGTTGGGAGAAAATAAAAATTTTGACAAAACCTCCAAGGAAAATATCAAGCCTTCAAACCTTTCTTTAGAAGCGATTCCTTCTTCTAATCAATCAAGCTCAAATCCGAAAAGTAAAATATTCACACAAAGCATCCAAAAAAGATCAATCCTATAAGTCCTTCTGTAGAATCAAACCTTTTTTTATCAGCCGATAAAACAAGAATTCAAAGAGAACACCATCTTTTTACGATCAAAGGATTCTTTAACCAGTCTTTGTCTTTCCATTGAAAGTGGTTTTTAATCAGATTTAAACACCTCGTTGAATGAGTACATCTAAGATCTGTATCTCCATATTACAATCTGTATCATCAATAAAAAATTATTTGTAATCTTGTTTCGTAAATCCCATATTAAGGATGTGAAATTTGATATCGATACCAACGTACTAGTATACCTCTACCTGATACTAGTATGACAAAGCCATTTCTTCTTTCCTTTTTTTGTTTTTTTGGATTTATTTTAGGTTGGGTTTTTTCAAGTACACCTAGGTGTCTTGGTGCAAATTAGAAATATCTCGGAAAAATTAAAATATCTACATGGCCCTTTCTTGAATGAGAGGCTAACAATATTTTTTTTGAAAAGATCACACCTTAATTTTTTTTAAATATTTTTCAAAATAAATAAAACCATCAAAATAAATCATAGAAAATGGGGGGAAATAGAGAGGTTGGGGATTTGATGTCCAATCCACAATGAATTACATATAGGAACTCTATATAACCTAGTTTTCGTATTTTTGAAGCCAATCATGATTTAGGATTTATGTTTCGATGATATTATTTTTATAAGATTCAATTTCTGAGTTGAATTGAGTGTTATTGTGGGAAATCCCTTGAAACATCGAGAACACATCTTGTGACAATAGAGCTCCACTCACATGGCTACACCCAATAACAAGCACAAAGGCTTAGGAGTAAGGTTTCAGGTAGAGTGCTGATAATCTAACTTAGGCACCTGGCTTACTAAAACGACTTGCCTAACGTGACAGGCTTGGGAATCGTAGATCTGCTCTCCTCGAAATACAAAATTATGGTTCCCCATAAAATGGTGCAGTTTTGTATCTCAAGAAGAGCAGATCTACGGTTTCTGAGCCTATCACGTCGAATAAATTGATTGAGTATGCCACATGCCTAAGTCAAATTATCACCATTCTTTCATGTAATTTTTTTTTTTTCTAAGTAAGCAAAATGTATATTGAATGAAAAAATATAGGGACCAACCCTTAGTTTAGGAGGGTACTCCCTCACCATTCACCAGGTGTCCTTTTTATAGATATAACCTTACAAACGTTAATAAGTATTTAAAACTAGACATTTTCCAAGAAACCTTTTTTGTCTTTCCACAAGTCCTAGGATTTTCCTAAAACTTCCATGCCTGTGACTTCCCATGGGGCCTTTAATTTGAGCTGCACATAATGACTATTCAACTATTTATTTTTTTATTCCATATGTGTCTTCATTTGATGTCTGAATTTTCATTCCCCATGAACCAGTGTCCATTACTGAGTTTGCTTGGTTCTATAGTTACTAGTTAGGATTTAATTTGAGAGTTTATTGTTCATCATGTTAGGGTTGGTTAGTGTAATTAATTGTGCAGTAAACTCACTAGTGTAGTTGATATTTGTGTGATAACCAGTTAGTGTTCTCTCCATGGGAGAAGTGACCAAACAAGTACTTGTAGATGATTAAAGCACAATAAGATCATAATCACAAGAACTCTACTAAAATTTTTATATAAACCTTACTAACCAAACGAAACAAAGCTGTCTCATTTCATTTAAAGGAAGGTAGGGACCGATTAAATGCTAACATGTCCCCCCAAGCCGGAAAGTTTGAAGAGATGCAGGGAGAAAAAACTGGTAGGGTTTGGGGGGTCCTTTAACACTACCTAACCATTAATCAAAGCTTTGACAAGAAAGTTTGTTTGAGAGGTGAGATAGGATTCATGCAAGAGGACAAAAGCAAAATAACAAAATAAAACGAAAGAAATTACAAGCTAAAATTATTTTCATCATCACCACCACAAACAATAAAGATGAATTTTATTTATTTTTCCTTCTATCAGTTTTTGTGGAATTTCTACATGGAAAAAGAAGAAGAGAAGAATATCATGGGTGAAATAAAAGGAAAAAAAATATAATAATAATAATAACCTTAAGTTAGTAAAAGCAGATAACAACACATTTTCGATAGTAAAATAGGCATGGCTTTAGATAGAGGAATAGGATTCGAAATATTTGGGATAAGACATCGACAAGACGATTAAAGTGACATTTAATGACATGGAGATCGAGCATAACTAGAAAATCAAGAACAATAACTTATGTAGCTTAAGTCAAATTGGGTTCTTCTTGATTCTTGAAAATTGTAACCCTTCTCTCACTATCCCACATTCTACCTATTTACCTACTTGTGTTGATCTCCATAAAGATGCATAATTTCTTCTCATTATTCCTTCTTCTTCATAGAGTTCTTGTTATTGTGCATCCAAACCTTGAGAACACGTCTCTTAACACCAACCTCCGCACAAAGTTGCTCCACACTTGTCTCATCTTGCTTTTGAATTCTCCACCCAACTTTCTCTGCAAACTCCAGCATCTTATCTTTCTGTTCTTGAGTGAATTTTGTCCTATACCGCTTCTTTGATAAGGTGGCGAAAGGTGGTGGATGTGATGGCACCCCCATTGGTGCCATCATATTGAGTTCCTCACTCGAGGATTCGGTGACTCCGCCGCCGCCAAAAGCCATTACCATGGGTGGAATTGGTCCCGACAGAGGGCTAGTTGACACCCCAATTGGGAATTTTCGATGATCATGAAGAGGTGGAGATGGCACAATTTTAGCTATACCACTGTTGATCTTATTACTTGGGTTGTAACAATAGTAGAAATTTGCACCAGATTGAGATTCTCCATTGACATCTTTTCTATGAAAGTTCCTGTGACAATTGCACACAGCACATTTTAGTGCTTCTAGGGTTCCTTCTTTGCCCATCGGCATGAATTCTCCACAACCATCGACGACATGCCCACCACTGCTCGCCGCATGATTCTTTAGACATTCTAGATATCTTATGGAGGAATTTGCAATATTCCTGTTTGTTGGAGGAGGTGGAAGAGGAGGATTTGATTCACCAACAATTGGTGCACCTGTTAATGAAGTATTAGATTATGATGCATTGTAAAATTATAATATTCTTCTACTTTATAGATCTGATGATCAGATTAAGTGATTAGGATATATTAATTTACTTTTGTTTATCAAATCAAACATAAAGTGAAGTATATTAGGGTTCTTGTAAATAATCAAATCTAATTAATCATCAAAGAAAATGGTTTGTCTATCACCTTTTGCACCAGCAACTGCAGTAGATATTGGATCTGGGTCTTGATCTGGATCTGGATCTCTTCCTTTGAGGTGTTGTTGCTGTTGTTGTGGTGGTGGAGGTTGTCTTTGTTGTTGATGAGGATCATGATGGTGATGAGGATAATGATCTAGGGTTTGTGATGAGCTGAGAATTGAACTTCCATTACCATGTCCATCTCTTCTTTCTCCTCTTGGTCCCGTTGTAGAGATTACTGTACTAGAAGATGGTTCTCTAATTGGAGGAATATAAACCAAAGAGCTTTGCATCCCTATACCCTCTTCTCTACAAAACCCAAAGATCTCAATTTATCTCAACCCATGCAGTGATGACTCTCCTATCCTCTCTAACCCTAACTCATCTCATCAAAGGGATCAAAGAGAGAAGAAGAAAAACTAATAAACAGAAAATTTAACCAATAAAACTAGCTTTTAGAGACATTGAGAGTGATAAACCCACCAAGCCCATTTCTCTAATTTTCAACCATTACCACATACATAAGCAAGTAAATGAGCAGTGGGTAGAAAGAGATGTGAGGTTAGTGGAGATAGAGATGTAACAAAGAAAATATCAAGCCCATTTGTTCAAAATCAACAAGAGACATAATAAAGCTTATTAAAAGGGTCCCTACAAGTCTATACAAGCACTCTCTTACCTCTATAAACAAGATATTATGGAGAAATTAAGCAAACAAGGACATATAAGTGCAATAGTGCACCAACACCACCACTCACTCAAAACTCCATTAATGAAGAATTGCCAACTAATACCCAAAAAAAACTACAAAGAAAGAAAAGAGGGTTTGAGAGATTTGAAGTGGGTTATGTTTCCTATCACCCATCAAAGTCCAGCAAGGAACAACTTGGTTGCTTGTGCTCTAAAGAGAGGAGAGATCAAGTCATTAAGGGGTCCTTCTCTGCAAAACAACCGACAAAGTCATGTTCCTCCTCTCCTACGGCCTGCACACTGGTCCCATCACTAATTATTGCCTTTGTATTTGTTTTCTTGTGTGTGTATGCACACCAAACCCTAACATCAGTGAGAGAGAAAAAAATAAAGAGAGATATTGATGCGACATGGCATTGCTTTTGCCTGGAATCCCTCTCGCAATCTAAAACTCTCAATTACAGAGAAGAATGAAAGAGTTTGGAAACCTGATAAAGAGAGCGAGAAAGAAAGAGAAGAATCTTTCTTTCTATGTTTCTCTCTCTACTGCAACTCCACTATTACCTTATGCAATGGCTTTTTCTTTCTCACTTTGTCTACTGCAATCGATGCCCCCACCCCATCAAGTAAAATACTAGCCTCAGCTCAGGTCGAGTCTCTCCATCAACAGATGGTTGAGATGCTAGGAATTCCCTAGAAAAGAGTATATCTCTTTAAAAGATGTACTGATCTCTAGGAAATTTGTGTTTTTCCCCTTATCTCAACAGCTTGTTTAATGGAGACCTCAACCATGGTTTGAGGCTAGCTAGAAAAGTCCTACATCCTATGATCCGTGATCCTATTTTTTACAACTAATGGAGTCGACTCTAAACTCGGGCTAGTTGTCCGAGTTATGTATGTTTTTAGTCAATAAATTTGTTTTTAAATTTTAGGGATGTTTGTTAAATTGAAAATAATAAACGCTGAAAGAATATTGCTCTAAGCGCTTACTTAAAAATTAACCTGTTTGGATAATGTTCTGTATATACATTCAAAATAAAGATTAATTTCACATTAAAAAAAAGTGTTTCAAGTTAGCAAAGATCAATCATGATAATAATAATCATCTAAGGATTGGTGAGATGGTCAAGACCACTGCAACACCCCCATTCTTAACAAGGTAACAATATTGTCCATTTTGAATCTCTCTTCGTGACTTTAAAATGCATTGTTACAAGGTAAAGGAGTTTGTCTAACTATAATGTAGAATCTCAAACGTTTATTGATTGATGTGGGACTAACTTCACCCCCTCCCTGTTATTCTCCCTTCCAACCACAAGCCCAGCAACATGTGCCCAATTAACATGGGTCCAACTAGTAACGCACTGGCAAGGGTGTGATAACACACTCACCCTTGGCGAGGTAACGATATTGTACGTTTGAATTTCTCGACACGACTTAAAATGAATTGTTACAAGGTAGAGGAATTGGATGAACTATAATACAAAATCTCTAATATTCCCTAATCAATGTGGAACTAACTTCACAACCCTTCCCCCCCCCCCCCCCCCCTCTTTACTATTCCACCCGGAACCATGAGCCCAACCACACTTGTCGCACGCGTGCCTGATCAACCACAATTCTAATCAATAACGCACTAGTGAGGGTGTGACAACCGCACCTCAGAAAGTGGAGGTCTTGAGTTCAATCCCCCCTTAGAGACCACTCTCAAGGATTTATCCAAAAAATTACTTGGTGCTTGTGTGGGAAGGGGACTACACGTGCCCTAAGAATTAGTCGGATAGTCTAAAACGCCTGAGTACCCTAGCTTTAAAAATAATTATATGATAACAATGATGAGTTTCTTTTCAAGATTCTCAATAGATCCACATTCTAAGATGAAAGAAGGGAGAAAATGAAGAACTCGCCTTTGAAGCTCTGAATTTTTTATTTTGTTGCATTTTTTATCTATTATTGCATAAAGTATTCTGGATTTTAAATATGTTTATAAGTATAAAGTTGTCCAAAAAAAAAAATTTAACTTAGAAGTGCTAAATACATTCTACACTAAGCCTTAAACGACATTTTGGTGATGAGAGTTTTGAAAATAAAAAAGATTAAATTCAACATTTAGTGCACAATTTTTTGTGAAACAATACACTAAAGATACCCTAAGTATTGAATTTATAAATTTTAAGTACTAATTAATATAGAAAAATTACAATAGACAAATAATAACTGCTTACTGAGATTAGGGGTGTCAATGGATAGTCGAAATCCGAATCCGAATTCGAATTCGAATTCGAAAAATCGGATATTATCCGAAAATTTCGGATATCGGATTCGGATTCGGATGTCAGTTTAACATTCGAATGAGTTTCGGATACGAATTCGGATATTGCGATATCCGATTCGATAATATCCGCTCCGATAAGAATATGTATATCGTGTGTTTATGTTTTACAACAAAACTTTAACACATATATACATGGTGATTTGTATTTCTGTTCATAACAAAATTAACTTATAAAGTCATCTTCTCCCCCAACCTCCATCTGAAATGCAGAATCAGTCGGTAATGGAGGGGGTATGGCCTGTGCGAGGCTGCGAGCTCCATAACCCACCGTCTTCTCCGGCCGGCGTCATCCAGGTACATACTCTCTCTCTCTCTCTCTCTCCTCCTCTCTCTCTCTCTCTCGATAAAACCCATCTCTCGACTTGTGCGAGCTCCATTACCGTCGTCTTCTCCGACCGACTAGCATCCAAGGGTATTTCCTCTATCTCTCTCTCTCTCTCAAACACAGTAAAACCCTATCTTACTCTCACACAAAGAAGAAAATCCCATTTGTAGGATTTTTGTCGGATCGGATATTATCGGATATCCGATATAATTTTCAAGTTCAGATTCGAATATTTGTTAGTGCTATCCGATCGGATTCGAATTCGAATTCGGATATCATTCTTTTTTTTCGGATTCGAATTCGGATATAGCAATATCCGATCGGATACCTATCCGTTGACAGCCCTAACTGAGATCACTAACTCAATACTAATTGAAATTGAACTTAAGTCTATGATATCATCACATATAGAATTTACGAACTAAGTTAATTTGCTCAAAAAAAAAAAATTATGTTACCACTAAAAGTTTATTTTTAATGAGATCAGTGATTCAAGTGATGCCAAGACTGAGTAAGTGTGTGTGTATGTGTGTGTGTGTGTGTGTGTGTGTGTGTGTGTGTGTATATGTTATATTTCAATTTTTTTATATATGTTCTAGATAGCATTATTTTTATGAGTAATTTAATAAATTCAAAATTTCCAGTACGGTGCCTCATTCCTATAAAATATGAACGATGTCTATGTAGCACGCTTTAGTTGGAGTCTAAGACACCTCGGGATCCTAACCAAGTCTTGTATGCAACCCAATGTGTTTATTATCCAATCAAAACATGTCATGTAGACATCGTTCTTATCTATAGGAACAAGAAACCTAGCTAGATTACGACTCTTTTTACAAAACAATTTTTTCAAACTTCATTACAAATTCATATTTCAAAAATTATAAATTATCTTTGAGGTTCACATCTTTATAAATAAAATACAAAAGAATTATTATAATGATCAATGATATTGAAAATTAAAAAAACAACCAGCATTAGATTTCTTATTTGCATATTGAAAACATAAAAAAGTGATCATGTTGGTTCCCTTGTTTTTTTATTTGTCTTTGTTTTTGCCACTAAGTTCTGAAATCACTAATGAATAGAAAAGATTTTGACATTTTTATATATTATATTTTAAAGTTTGAGTTTTTTTTAGAGTTGTGATATTCTGACTCGAAAATTTTCACTCGACTAATGTGGTAAGTGCACAGAACCATAATCTTTTTCTTCGGAATACAAAATTTTCATTCGATTTGTACTCGATCTATTTGGCACACCCTCAAACATTGATTAGAACTACAGAGGATCTACTCCCATTACCGTACTAGTAAAAATATTCATGAAAAATAAAGAAAGAGAGTTGCTATTGGCACCCTAACTTTTATATTTTTACACCCTAATATCTTAAATTATTTAACACACCCCAATTAAAAAATTAAAACACACTCTTCAAACATTTCAAAGTTTGGCTCAAATTATAATCTCAACATTACCAAAAATTATAATATTCATTCAAAAAATTTCAATATTTGATTACAATTACGATTAAGCTCGTATAAAATCTTAACCCCCTCCCAAATATATTTTTTTGGCAAAAGATAGAGTTTCTATTGGCACCTCAATTTTTACTAATTCTCAACCATTCACTTATTTTCTTGGATAAATCTCCATTTTGTGTGTTGAATATGACCAAATTTCGATTTCGATACATTGTTCATTTTAATTCTCAAAACACGTATTTTCAGTTAATTCGTAGATAAAATATCAATGATTTTGTCTTATCAGTGATCTCGTTGGTAATTTTTCAACAAATTCATTGAGTATAAAAGTGATGAATTCACTAAAAATACATGTTATGGGAATTAAAATGAACAGTATATCTTATACATAAGTTGGGTATGTTTTGAAAAAAATCCCTATTTTTTTTATTGTTAATTTACCATGGCACTCTCATTAAAAAAAACAAAGGTTGGTTCAAACTCTGAGAAGAATCTGTCGGAAGAAAATGGGAATAACTCTAGGCTTTGGTTTAGAGTTGAATCGCAAGTCTTGAGAGTTGAGTCGAGTTTCCGCGTTCAAAAACAGAGAGCTCTCTCTCTCTCAAACATGTTGTTGAGCATCTGTCTGCGTCTGTGTTTTGGTACTTGGTCGCTGAACGTACAGGGTCGTCAACCAATAGGAAGAGAGAGAGAGGCAGCCTTGTTTGACATGAAGTCGTCAACACAGTGTTAATTGACTTTGGCCTTTGTCATTTAATTTGTGTTTCCTTCTTCACCCACCTCGGAAAAACAAGCAATCATATGACCCGCCCTTACTTTTCTTAATTAATTACAGATTTTTTATTAAGTTTAAATCTAATCAATGTCAATATCACCCTTACCAAATCCTACCAGATGGATTAATCATCTAAAAAATAGTTTAAATTACTAGAAATCACAAATGCAAAGAATGTAACTCGCAAGAAGGATTGTAACATAAGCTACTTTATATATAGGGAAATGTTCAGCAACAAACATTTTGACAAAACATTTTTCAAAACATGGGTTAGAGTTTTTGGAATGGACTGATTTTTGGTGAGGATGATCTCTACAGTGAGGAGATCATCCTCATCAAAAATCAGCCCATTCCAAAACTTCTAACCCCATCAAAAATGATTTACAAAAAATGGACGGTCCACGATTTTTCAACTTATAAACTGGGGCTAGAAGTTTTGGAATGGGCTGATTTTTGGTGAGGATGATCTCCTCACCATAGAGATCATCCTCACCAAAAATCAGCCCATTCCAAAACCTCTAACCCATGTTTTGAAAAATGTTTTGCTAAAATGTTTGTCAAAATGTTTATTGCTGAACGGGACCCTTTTATATATATATATAAAAGCATGAAGGATTGTAATATAAGCTACTTTTGAATATATATATATATATATATAGGGAAATGTTCAGCACCCTAAGTTTTACCACACACTTTAACAAACGTTTTTTGTCCTACATGGGTTAGAAGTTTTGGAATGGGCTGATTTTTGGTGAGAATGATCTCTATGATTAGAAGATCATCCTCCCCAAAAATCAGCCCATTCAGAAATGTTTAGCCCCATGTTTACATGTTGAAAAATTGTGGACCGTCCATTTTTTGTAAATCATTTTTGATGGGGTTAGAAGTTTTGGAATGAGCTGATTTTTGGTGAGGATGATCTCCTCACCATAGAGATCATCCTCACCAAAAATCAGCCCATTCCAAAACTTCTAACCCATGTAAGACAAAACACGTTTGTTAAAGTGTGTGGTAAAGCTTAGGGTGCTGAACGGACCCATATATATATATATATATATATATCTTAGAAGCACACAAATTAGGGCAGATTTACATTCGGGGCACTTGTCCCACAAGAGTTTTTTAAATAATAAATTTAGTGAGTTATTGCAAAAGATAATACCAATAGATAAAGAGATCCGTTACTAGTGCCCCTTCAAAAATAAATATTTTAATTGCACCTTAAAAAATATATTCATTTTTAATTACCCCCACATGGGTAAAATCCTTGCTCCACCCTTATATAATGCACACAAGGTAGATTCTACAATCATCAACCTTGAATATATCATATGCATACGATCAAGGTCCATGGTCATTTGTCGAATAGAAATTAGAAATCATTGGCATATTATCATAAGAATTCAGAAACTTCACATACCTCTTGATCATAAATCTAATGAGGGATCATTTTATTGAGTGAGAAAGAGCACTACTCACGAAATAAAGAGTGGTCGGAGAAAAATTATACAATCTTTACTATCTAAAATAAAATTAATAAATAATAATAATAAATTTTTAATTGATTTGCTTATGAAAGTATTTTTCGTATACACAATAGCATAATTAAAAGCACCATCATCATATTCAAGGAAATATTAGAAATAAAATAAAATATAAATAATATTGGTAAAATATTACAATTCTATTCTATTTTCATTTCTTTCAAGATATTTGATCATCCAAATAAAACAAATCTCCATGTCAAATACGTCATTATGACTTATGTGAAAATTTTGTTCGTCCTCACTTACCACTAATCACGCCTGAGGGAAAAAAAAAATGACCAGATATAAATTGATGGGACTATTGATGTTGACCAAAGTCAAAGGGTCAAAAAACTAATAATGGGTTCCTACTAATTTTTCTAATAAACAAGGGTGTGAAGCTAAAATGCCCGATTATCTTCTGCACTTTGATTAGCTTACTAACTAAAGTACTAAATATTTCCTATTCTAAAATGGTAAAATTTTCGATTGATCTTATTGCCAAATCGGGAAACGAAATTATATTTGGTTTGAAATTTAATTAACTACACAATTCCCGAGACATCAGGTTAATAAAAAGATATAGACATTAATATTTAATGAGTATTTAATAAAGGATAGAGAGATTATTATTTAATCCGTCTTTTACCGAGGAGACCTAAAATGAAAAGTATTATTTATATCTATCTCTGATACAGTTGAAATAACTCTGCCCAAACCTTATCTTTTCGAAGTTACAAATTCTCCAAATTAGTGCATTTTTTTTTTAAATGATAAAATTATCTATGATATTATCTAATGAGGTTGGTAACCAAATATTCAATATTATTAAAATATTATTATTTTTAAAAGAAAAATACATAAAAATTGTAGTGATGGTGAGATAATATTTTTTTTAGATAAAATTTAAATAATAATTATTGTGTTTAATAATATTTATATAAAAAATATCTATAATTTCTTTGAAATGATTTTTAATATTAAAATAATGCAAATTAAATATAAAAAAAACTTTTAAGTTAGCAACCCATTTCAAAATTTGAAAGAACCCTTTTCAGTGGATTACATATGACATTTTTAAGGAGATATTTTAAATTTGGATAAAAATTTAAGGGCATGAAATAAATTTGAAAAGTCACTTGTCTTGTAACAAAGAGGGATCCTTGAAAATTTGAAGTGGGATGTCCGTTTCAAAGTCGGACTCAATTAAATGTTATAATAAGCAATTGGGTATATTTTTGTCTTTTACAATAATTGACGTTTTGATATTGAAAAAATTATTTAAAATATTATTAAATATTTTAATATTTATATATAAAAAAATTTATATTTTAAAAAATTATGAATTAAGTCGTTGGATAATCCAACATTTTAATAATTTGCTAGACTCTTCGCTTATTAATATGTTAAAATATATTATTTTCTAAAATGATAGAAAATAATGGTAGCACTTTAGGATTAAGGGATCTTCGCTTATTAACCATCTGATTGGTAGTCGAGTGGTAGCACTCCGGGATTAAGAGTCTGCTCTTCTTATGATCTCAAGTTCAACTCTCATCGATTGTTAATATCTATAATCACAAATCGTAAAATTAAAAGTCCTGTTTAGTAAGTCTTGTTAAGAGATAAAGGATTACTTGATGCGTGCAAGTTGGCCCTAATACTCTTTTGTATTAAAAAAAATTAATCTTATTAAAATACTAGATTGTCGAATGACTTAATTCATTTTTGATAAATTTTAAAAAATAATATTTTTTTATAAATATTAAAATATGAAAAAAAGAATTAATAGTAGATTTTTTTTTATTTCGACAATGTCGTTAATTTTTAATTTTTATAAAGTTTAGAGAGTAGAGTTCGGATAGGGTTGTTTAACTTTTAAGGGAGTTTTCGAGAGAACAAGTGAATGGTACCTGGGTTGGGACTAGAAAGTAAAAGAGTATTATTTAATATTTTTAATTCCACAAATAACAAAGATATTAAGTTTGTGAAACACGTGGCAAGAGTCTAACCACTTCTTGTCTGTTTTGCCTTTCTTAATATCTGTGCCAATTTTGGGCCATCAAACATCAGTCATCTTTACTTATTGCCTGCAAGTGTCTATAAGACAGGTCTCTATTAGCTGTCATGGACTAATCAGAAACACCAACAAACAGGAAGTTATGATCAAGTGCTTCATTACTGTATAAAATACTAAATCATATGATGTCGTGTACCCATTTTATTGGACTAAAGAGCTCAAGGAAAATCAACCACTATTTAGATATTTAACATTTGACGTAGAGTTACTTGTAATTTAATAAGCGTCAACTTATGCGTCATCAATATAAATTATAGAAAAGAATGTTCGATAAAAAGATAAAATAATTTGATTTTAGGTGGTATAGATCAATCATTATATAAATCTAGAGTACGGTATTTAATACTTGGCTTAAGAAGTGAAAGTAAAAATAAAAATAGAAATATATCAGATATATTATTATAAAAAAATTGAGATTAAAAAGATAATAAATAAAAAAGAGAAAATAAAATAAAATTAAGAACAACGAGAATAAATAAAATAAATTGGGTCTTAAAAAATAATAATTTGATATAAGGGATGTTATAAAAAAATTTGAAATTAAAGAAATAAGATATTAAAAATAATAAAATAGATTAAAGAAAATAAAATATAAAATATAATAAAGTTAGAGGGGACATCCTCTTCCAAGTTAAGAAGGTAAGAGTAGAAAAAAATAAAGTTGGAGAGGTGGGGTAGAAGACAAAATATAGTAAAACTAGAGGAAGTGAAGAGTAAAAAAAATAACATGAATCCCATAAAACTATAGTTTGATGGGAGATTTAACCCACAAAACTGTTATAAAAATTTTGATATTAAAGATAAAAAAAATAAAGTGAATTAAATAGGTAAAAGAGAAAATATAGTAAAGTTAGGGGAGGTGGAGAATAAATAAAATAAAATGAGTCCCAATAAATTATAACTTGATGAAAGAAGTATTATTTAAAAAAAAAAATTAGGTTAAAGGGATAAGAGATGAAAAACAGGATTAAGGTGATAAAAAATAAAATATAATAAAATTAGAGGGGTATGCTCCTTTGAGTTAATGGGGTAAAAGTGAAAAAACTAGAGTTAAATGGATATTATTACAAAAATTAATATTAAAAGGGTAAAAAATGAAAAATAATAAAGTGGATTAAAAAATTAAAAGAGTAAATATAGTAAAGTTATAGAATATGAGGAATAAAGAAAATAAAATAGGTCTCATGACACTATAGCTTGATGAGAATTCTAACCTACAAAACTGTAGATGATAAAATTTTGTTCTAGTATTATTTATCTCCAACAACACTGTAGTTGATTGGACATTTATGTCACACACAACTGTTCCAACGAAATTGTGTTTTATTCTATAGATTTAAAAAAAAAAAATAATATAAAATTAATTTATGAAATTAGAAAGAGAATGGACAAAAAAAAAACCTAAATATCATAAAGGGAGATGTATCATAGTTTAAGGTCTTGGAGAAAATAGAATAGAGATTGAGTATGTTAAGTATAAATTTAGTGTTGAAACCCAAGAAGAGAAATATTCAATTAAAATAAATGCTTTAAAACTATCTCAAAATGATCAAATTTCATCAGAGAAATCCTTTCCTTACTAAGATAGTAAGGCTAGTCGGACTCATTTCATTATCTTGGGTCTAGATTGAAAAAAGATGTTCCCTATAAAATCATAGCTCCCTGTTAAAGGGGGTGGTGTGCTTGTAAAGTACTATGTGACAAAAGTACTATACAATTAAAATTATGAAAAGAGATATTATAATTTAGGGGCTTTAAGAAAATAGATTCAAGATTAAGTAGGTCAAAAGCATAAATTTGGCATTATCACCAAGAAGGGAAATATCAAATTAAAATGATCTTAAAATATCTTGAAAAGATCAATTTCGTTGTCTCAAGTTGAGATTGAGGAAGAAGTTAGCCATATAATTAGAGTTCAATAGTTAAAGTGGAGGTGCGCTTTTGGAGTAACATCGTCTATCTCTCCATAAATATAATTTTAGATTCTCTTTAGTGCAAGACTCATCATTGATAAACAATTATATTAATTTTTTCATCATCTTTTAATTTTCATCTAATAGACATTTGCAATATGAATATTTGATAATCATAATTTGATTAATATCACATCACACCCTGATAAAGCAATAATTTTGAAATGTAATATACTTTTTGGAACTTTAGTGAATGAGGAAACATGTTGTGAAGCGTAAAATTTGCATAATGCATATCATAAAGCGACACATGTCACGTAGGGATCAGGAACATGAAGACCTATGTTTGAGAGGCATGAGCTAGTGTCTCATGGAGATACATGCTAGGATGGTTATAAGTCAGGACATCAGCTTGGGATGCTAAAGCGCGGACAATAAGGAATCAGTGGTGAGATAAATAGAAAAAAAAAAAAAAAAGTAAAATACTCTTACCTAGGTTAAGTTTTCTTGTTTGGATAAAGATTAATAGGGAAATCGACTAAAAAGGGCAGTAAACAATAAAAATAAAAAATAAAATACTAAACTTTCCTAACTTGTACATCTCTTCTTCCATATGGTTTAACACTATAAATATTATTTGTAATTTATGGTCAACTAATAGCAAATGAAAAATATTATTGTCATTTAAAAATAAATACGGATGATTGGGATCTCTATTAATAGTCATAAAGAAACTGGTCTGGATAAAACATGTATTTCGAGGATACATCACTTATCTCTAATAAATATATATATATTAATTCCTTAACTGTCTAATTTCATATTTTAAAAATTGTTATAGTTAGGATTTTGTGTTGTCGTTTTGACAATATTAAGCATCCGACTAAGAGGAGGGTTTGCTTTAACAACAGTAATAGTAATAAAACAAAACCAATTCTCGAAACCATCTGTTCAGAAGAACATTCATAGAATGGAAGCTTAACCATTGTATAAAAATGAGGTTGTTTTGTTCACTAGATCAGCTTCACCACCGCCACCAACACCTTTTTGGAGCATTTCTCAATGGAATCAAACTCATTATATTTTCTTTTTTTAATACTAACAAGGTAATTCATTCTGTTCATCGAAGCCTTAAACTACACACGAACAAACGTCTAAATCTATATATTTCTGTAAAATAAGTCACTTGTTAAATATTGGAGAAAAAAAAATAGTACGTCATCCTTAAGTTTCAATAGGGGAGTAAAACCATGGCGATTTAAAATCTAGAGTAGATTCCATGCAACACAAGAGGCCAAAGCATTCCAAAACGATATGATACGATACTTTGATCCATGGGTAAAACTAATTACAAACACAAGAGGACAAAGCATTCTGAAAAGATTAACAAGTGTCGTTAGAAGATTATGGACAAAGCCACAAAACACTTGGGGAGCAAATCAACTCAAATGAGTACATTTAGTGACAGATAAATATTTTTGAAATGGTATTTTGAGACTCTTGGACAAGGAGATGATTACAGCAGATATGTGCTTTATTAGAACCTGAAAACATACTAAAGAGGAAAAAATCCAGAATGATTCATCTCTGCAAAGCCTCCAACGTCTCAAATGTCCATGCTTGCTGTGCTAGATCTTGCATGGACAGTCCCATCCACAAACTGCAAAGACTAATATCCCCTCAAATCGATTGAAGGGTGCAAGGAAGAGCAGAAGAAATTATACAAACACAGAGAACATCTCTCTCCCTTCCCAGTCATTGGCCCCATGCGCAAGCCCTAAAAAAAACACGGCATGAAGTATAAAAAGAAAATAAGCAGTTCAAATACATTATATAAAAACATTGAACAATAGAACCTTAGATCATATAAGGCTATTTCATAAATCCAATTAAAGGAACTATCGATTCATCAGCGAGAAAACGAAGTAAACTACAGAAGAAGATGACGGATAACAGTTGCTACTAAAGATGATGATCTTCTCATTATAGAGATCATCCTCACAAAAAATCAGTACATTTGAAAACTTCTAACCGAAAAAGTAAGGATTGCCACCTGATCCCAACCCACATATATATATAGGTTTAGATCCCACGTCTATGGTATTACCACTCGTTTAAATTGAAGCTTAAATTTTGAGAGATATAAGTGCAATATTTAGTCCATTGGAGCCTTAAATGCTAATGTAGTAGTAAGAAGAAGCTGAATTCTTTGTCAAATTTTATTCAGATTCAAAGTGATATAATCATGACCATAGGACAAGGAAGATTAGGACAAACTGAGGTACATAAAAGATAGTCCAATAAAGTGGCAGATTACATATACAGTTGCCCTAATTTTTTTTTTTCTCTCTTGTTCTTTTACATTTCCCTGCATACAGGACATTTTCTTAGGCATCAATCAAAATCACTTTTCTTCAATTAGTCCAAAGCCTTCAAAAAATCCAAGGGCCTTTTCTTTGAGGATTGTCTTTAGATGGGATATTATTGTGCGTAGGATGATGGAATAGTTTTGTTTTTACACACTTGTCCAGAACTTGTATTAAGATTCTATGTATCCATTTTCTGCTAGGCATGTCTTCTTCATCTTTCTAACTTGTAATAGGGTTGGTCTATATATTATAATCTTGATATTTTCACTATCAAAAAAAGTAAAATAAAATTAATTGCTGGATCCTGATATTACGGGACCTTAGAAGATTTTATCTGTTTAGTAGATCTTGTTAATTTATCTTAGAGAAACATTTTCTATGATTGCAATCTTGATCTATCTATTTGAAAAGAAAAAACCTTGATCTACCAGAAACTTGCGTACAGAAATTTTAGGTAAAAGAACAATAAAAAGGTGAGACATTTCTTAGTAACCAATGTTTTGTAGATGCCCTATCTATCTACAAATATAAAGGATTCCACATAAATAGAAAATTTTGAGTGATAAAATAAGTTCTTTCCTATAGAGTCCAAAATACAGGTTCATGTCATCCAAAATCTCCTACTTACCAAAAACAAAATCTCCTTAGTTGTCCATAAAAATGTTCAAATCATGTTCCTCAGAAAACAATGGGAAAAAAAAATACTAGAGAAGTTAACATGTTTCATGGAACCTCAAAGTTGCAGTTCCATTTTTTATTTTATTTTTAACGTACGGTATCCCGCATCCTTTTTGGGATTCGGACTACTTTATAATTATTTGATAAATAAAATATATTGTATTATAGATTGAAATAGGCAGTCGAGGTGACCAATCAAGACACATACCCAAGGTGCTACAATAACATGACTCTAAACACATGAAATACTACGCACCTGGGTCCTATCTTCCAAAAAAAATCTTCAAAGGTGCCAATCTCAATCTCAAGTTTCAATCACTCACACGTCTTCACCAAAAACCACTAAGAGTCAAGATCTACGAGAATGTATCTACAATGTCTACAGTGCTATTTCAATATGTCGGATAGGGCATAGATGATGACAAAACGCCATATGAGCCTTATATATGACAAGGACACTCCATGTTCTAAGAATTTACCATGTCAAACATAGTTTTGTACCCATATGTCAGGCACATGCTGCCACACTTTACCAAAGAAATAACTATTTTATTCAAATTTCTATTTTCAATAATAAATTTTATAATGTTCATATGATCTTTTTTTTTTTTGGATAAGTAAATCAAATATACTAAAATAAACTAACCGGTTGAGATGACCGGCCACATTACAAGAAGCAAATACAAGAACCAAAACAAAATACAAAGAACAATAATGTGGCTGGTCATCTCAACTGGTCAGTTTATTTTAATATATTTGATTTACCTATCAAAAAAAAATATCATATGAACTATCTGGTCTCAATGTATATGAGCTTATTTACATTATTTCTTGTACATTTAACATGAAATGAAGTAAGAAATTGTCTCCCAACATCTAAAATAAAGTGAAATGAAGTCAAATCTATTGTGCTTGTGGGGGAAAGTGTCCCTGCCACTCAGATCCTTTATCAGACAGCCATGCACGTGTCTTTGTTACGTGGCTCCAGGCTAACATTACTTGGTACACTTCCTGTGATTCACATAGAAGTGTCAACCTAGGTTAGTGGGAAAAGTGTCACTGACACTTTGTACCTTTTGTCAGACACCTATATACATGTTTTTGTCCTTGTTACATATCTCCTAGCTAACATTACTGGATCCACTTTCTATGATTCAATCAGAAGACCTCGTAGTTAAAAGTTATGAAAGCCATTAAAATTGGTGAACAATGTTCGGACTCCCACTACAAGATACTATTGGGATTCATCTAATAAGAACATATAAAGAAAGGACACATTCCAAATGATAGTTTTGCGTCACTGCCTCTACTATCTTTGTGCAATAAAAATCTTTAATTTTGAAAAGAATCACTTCATTAATTATGTAATACAGCCAAACACGATATGAGAGATGTGCAGTTCTTCCTATATTTTCTCTTCTTTCAAACCTGAAAGTTTTTCCTGAGAGATTTTGCAAAAGCTCATAACTTCAATCTATGAATCCCTTCGCTCTTAGCAGCAAAACTAGATTAATGGGGACATCAGAGATAATGGGTCTATCCTATTTGGGCCATATTTTAGTTTCAGGGTTTTATCTTATTTTAGTTATTAGGCTTTAGTTATGGACCTATTTTATATTCTTTTGAATTCTCTTTGTTTTAGAAGTTTATTATTAGAAATTTTTAATTAGTAGGAAAGTTATATTCTCGAATTAAGAATTTTTATATTTTTTGATACAATATTAATCTCTTTCATTACAAACGAGATCCCACCTAAACACAAAATCTTCAAAAATTACAAACCACTAAATTCTCTGAACTGTTTACACCAAAACAACACTAAACCAAGAATGCTAATGATTAAGTCTTGGGTAGGGTACTCTTTCCCTAGGATTTAGTTACGGAAAGTTTGATGAATAATTTAAATAAAGTTTGTTGGTATGATCTCTCTATTAATTTTTGTGTAATTCCAAGAAACCCTTGGTGTGATTCCAAGGTCCTATCCTTTTATCCATTCTCTTTCTCTTCATATCTTATTTCTCTTCACATTCTTTTAATCCCCCTAAACCCAATTATAGGATCCTGTTGAAAAATATTGTGATTGCATAAATTTGCATTTATCTTTCAACATATAGCCAATTGGGATTTTGGTAACGATTTTTTCCTTTAAAAAAAAAAAAAAAAACCTTTCAATGATTTTTCTTTATTCTTTATCACCATCTTAATTAGCCTTTCCACGATCCTTCCCCAGTAGAACAACCTTAATAGGTTGTCCCATATCACCTAAGCTTCTACGTTAAGGAATTTTGCTATCCATCTGTACAAAGGGAAATGAGAAGATTCTCTTTAAAAGATTAACAGAGATCAGCACCATTTATCTATCAGAAATATTCAACAGAACAAGGGGACTAATCACAAATGTTTGCATCATTATACCAATCACTGACATTTACATTTGTCAAAAATGGTTAGTTTAGATGCTCTTTCCTTTAAGTTCAAGACCCTATATGTAACTGGTCTGTCCTTAATTAAAAGATACAAGTGCATGTACGTTCTCTAGGTAACCGATCTTCCACAACTTTAATATTTTACGTAAGCAAGGTTATATTAATGATAAAAGAAGACAATATATTGATTGAATTAGTTGAGATTTTGCTTAACTCATTCTCAACCTGTCCTTCTCACATAAAGCTCTAATTTTTAAGGATTAGGTGTCCAAGTATTTTTAGTTTCTTCACCCCGATAGAAATGTAGTCACTTTTGAAACACTTCTAGCTGGCATTGCCTAGTACTTGTGTGCTAGATTTACTAACAAAAAAAGAGGAAGAATCTAAATCATCTTAATAGGGGTTGTTTGGGCAGAAAAGATAGGGAGGGGCTATTTCGTTGAGGGGAAAAAATTAAAAAGAATATTGTTTTATATGTTCAGCTTGTATATGTGCCTGTAGAGTCAAGGCTTAAGCCTCTCCTATGCCTCCAAGTCAATCTAGAGCATAAGCCTCTTATAAACAAATCAAAGGCTTAAGCCTTGACACTAGAACCAGACTTCTGCCTCGAGGAAGAATTTTTCAAACAATGGGTTAGCGTTCTTTTTCTTTTCTTCTTCATGTTTGATTGGTTTTAATCGGTCAACATACCCACATTTATAAGTTTCATATCATACAAGCAATTTAGCATCAAACATATAACAATCCCAAGCGTGGAAGTACCAACCAAATTGTACCACATCACATCAAGTAGCAATACTATAAAACTAGGGACGAACCATCTAATTGCTAAAAAATAATGTGTTCTGTTAACATGTGCCTTTAGGGCACACGTTAACAAAACCCAAAAAAAATTGCTAGAAATGTTAAAACACATTATAAATTGCTATAGAAAAGAAACTTCACCCGAGGTTAGCAATGCTATTGATTTGATCTATAAGCTGTGACTGCTGCTGCGGTTGCTGACTAGGACTGGGATCCACTGCTGCCACCATTGCAGGAGCCCCCTTTGCCTCAGCAATCCTCCACATGTACCAAGAGGCAACAGACCGGTAAGGTCTCCATTTCTCACAAAGCTGATCCATTTGGGAAGGCCGAGGCAATTGTTCAAGGCCATAGAGGATCTGAACGCCTTTTCGAACACCAAGATCACCCACAGGAAGAACATCGGGTCGGTGGAGCGAGAAAATCATGAACATGTGAACAGACCAAGAGCCAATGCCCTTGACCATTGTGAGCATTGTGAAGAGAGACTTATCATCCATGTCGACAATCGATGTGTCAGAAAGGATACCTGTTACAAACCTGAAAATTAAAAACACAAAAAAGAAAAAGAAAAAAAAATTCTACTTCTAGGGGGGCAAAACCTCCTAATGAACTTCTTCCAAACATTTCCACTTTTACATGAATATGAGATATATTAGCAAAAGGCGACAACTTGGAGGTCAAGCATAGTCACAATATTCTCAATATTTTTCCAAAAAATCACAAAATTCTCTGAACAAAGGACTAGCAGACTAAATCAGAGAATCAACAAATTGATCAGTGATTTATCGATTAATCGTCAAATATGGCAACATTTTTATCCATTACCCTCAAAATTTCATCTTGAGAACAAGATAAGGTTTTTAACAAGGTTGAAGATGATGGATTTTGGTAAGAAACCCAATTGCTTGGCACCAAAAGAACACAAACCCTAGAATGTTGATGAGATGACCCACTGATAAACATTATCGAACCCGTTCTTTCTCCCAACCCAATTCCCAAAACCCTGATTCAGCTAAGATTAAAAAAAGTAACCCAACTAAACTAATCAATCACATTCTAGATCAATCCAAAAACATCAAATTCAATACTTACAGAATCCAAACTTGATTACTACTCCCAAATGAAATGAAAATTCTCAAAAATAAACAATGTTTAAATTCTCAAATTGCTTGAACCAAAAGAACGCAAACCCTAGAATGTTGATGAGATAGCCCACTGATAATCATCCTCGAACCCATTCTTTTCCCAACCCAATTCCCTAAAACCCTAATTCAGCTAAGCTAAAAAACTAGTCAAAACTAACCTAATCAATCACATTCTAGATCAATAGAAAACCATTAAATTAAATAATTATTAAAATTATTTTAATTACCAAATAGGGGCTAGAAAACAATACCATTTCGGTACTTATTGGCGAGATCATGGAGATAACTTGCTTTACGAGCAGAGACACCAATTTGACGAAGTTGATGAGGAGATAGAGCAAGAACTGCTTCGGGTACCACACCGGCTTCTCCGCCACAGAGCGAGACAAAGCGAGTGTAGATTGAAGTGCCAGCCTTAAAGGCGAGTTGTTGGTAGAGAATGCTTTTAGAGAGGGCAAGAAATGGAGGATGGAACGAATCGAAAATTGGGGGTTGGTGAATATCGATCACACGTGCGAGGTTTGGATCGGATGATCTTAAGTGACGAAGAGCGAGTGCGATCTCTCCTTCGGAAGATAGAGTTCTTGAGACGATCCTGGGAGGGATTCTGAGTTGCTGTGCAGGAATTTTGTTGGTGGTGGTGGTGGTGATTTTTTGGTTGTTTTCTTTGGTTTGTTGGAGAGATTTGGTGTTGGAGTTGTCTGGAGTGGCGTCAGAGGAAAGCTTTCTGATCTTTCTAGGGCGAAAAGGGATCTTGGATGAGGTGGAGTTTTGTGGAGGAGTGGTGATGGTTGATGTCGGTGGTGGTGGTGGAGGTGGTGGTACTTGGGTGGTGGTGGTGGTGGTGGTGGTGGAGTCATGGTGGGGATGGGATTGGGGTTGAGAATGAGTTAGGGTTAGGGTTTGGGTTTGGTCCACCATGTGTGAGAGTGAGAGTGGTGGTTGTGGGTGGAGGTGGTGGTGGAGATGGTTGCGGCTGTTCATTACAAGCACACGATCCATCTCTCTATGTCAAGCTAATGTTTCTACTTCAAAGGAATCTTGACGACAATTCGCCAATAAAAAAAAAAATTACGAAAACAGAGAAAATATTGTATCGATGTTCATGTACTTTTTATTGACTTTGTATATGGGTACTTAGGCAGACCTCAACCCTAAGTACTATACAGCGGTAATTCTTCCCCGAGAGTTGAAGTAACTCCTTCCAAACCTTATTTTCTGAATTAAACTTTGTTAACGTGCGCCTTTAAAGCGTAATAAATACACTTTGGAAATTAGCTTCTGTATCGAAAATGCCCCTTTAAAAAATCATTCTTTTACTAAAATACCCTCGGATTCTAATTTTCAATGTGTATTTATTGCCCAATAACGTTGCTACGAGGGCACACGTTAACAAGACCTAATCACAAATTATTTTCAATTATAAAAAAAAAATATAATAATAATAAGAAAAATGTTGGAATGATACAGGGTATTTACTGCGATTCTCACAAATCTGACGGGGGATGTGCGCATAACTATAAATGTGTTTTCTTGTGATACAAGTAATAGTCATCTACGATTATGTATGCATCTCCATGTCAGAATTGTGAGAATCACAGTAAATCTTGTGTCACCCCAGCACGACTCAAAAAATAATTACATTAACAACTCACCTTGTATACAAAACATCTAATGTTATTTATTTCTAAAAAGAGTTTGTTGGAGTGACCTCATATCGCAGCTTCTGGATCGCGATGAAAAGCATTCCTACACACTTCCACATCAAGAAAGTGTGATATGAGGTAGAATGTTGAGGTTGCTTCAGATTTATTTAAAAAAAAAATCAATTTAAATATCCCTTATTTACAAGGGGACGAATCATGGGACATGTGTAAAAACAATGTAATGACAATAAAATTTCAAAATATGTGTTAGAGGTTTTGGATTGAGCTATTATTTATTTATTTATTTATTATGAGGATGATCTCTGTAATGAGAAAATTATCTTTAAAAAAATCAGTTCAATCTGAAACTTTTAACCCCATCAAAAGTTATTTAGAATGTGGATTATCGATTTTTTACAAATAATTTGTAAACTACTTTTCATGGATTTAGAAGTTTCAGATTATGGTGAATTTTTTTTTTTTTGTTTGTGAGGATGATCTTCTCGTCATAATGACCATCCTCACAAAAAATCAGCTCAATCCAAAACGTATAACTTATATTTTGAAAAACCATTGTTTTTACATATGTCTCATGATCTGTCCCGATTTACAATGAGGTGAGGTATATTTTAAGTAGATAAAATATAAGAATAATTAAAGAGTCCAATGGTATTATAGACACACAAAAAAAAAGTCCACATGGCATCTATCGTCAGACCCTTATTCTTTTTTTTGAATTAGATTATCAAATATTCAAATAAAAATATAAAAATCTAAAAAATATGTTTTATTTTTTAGTAATATATTAAAAAAATTATATTTCTAAATAATTTAAAAAATAAAATTAGGTGGTAGACAACATTGTTGGTATTTTGGATAATGCTAAAGTAACATTAAAATGTATATCGATTGTACATTTTAATATTACTTCCAGCATGACTCTAGCCTTTTTTTATTATTTTAAATTACATTGGTGAAAATAATAAGTAAAAGAAAGGAAAAAATAATTAATGGATCTTGAGGTAGGGATTTTTTTTAAATACCCTTTCAATAGTCATTACAATTCATCTCGACAAATAAATAATGGCATACTATTAATTTTATTGTAATATTTATCCATTCCAACGATTTGTGATGGTGAATGATGTACAAAGACAACATACTAACAAATTTGAAGTTCTAGAAGCAACATTTGATCTGAATGTTTATTTCTCTATTACATACATGCATTTTGGTGTTTTGAGAAGATCTATCTAGTTGCGAGTTCTTAAAGTTGATCGGCTCGTAATGTGAAAAAAGATAGCAATTCCAGTAAAATACTTGAAATGCATAAGTCATCTTGGCAAAATGAACATTTAGACCAAATCTAATCTTAAAAATAGTGTACCATTTGATCTAAATGTTCTCCTTGTCAAAATAATATATGCGTTTCAGACAGATCCATCCTTTGGCGAGCTCACCATTGTGAGAAGATCTACACTTATAATTGTTTATTTAGTCATCAATTGGGTCAAGAGCACAACACTCAAATCTCTAAGGATTTGTGGTGAATTGCACATCTTTAGACCTTAGTTTTTTTTCCCCCTTGTTATGAGTTTGGCAATTAAATTTCATCTAAAATAGTGAGTTGGGCAATTAAATCACATCAAAGCAATTGTTTATTCATATGAATAAAAATAGAGAGTTACTATTGTCACACCAAATTTTACTAACATCACACTATGTGTAATTCTTTGGTGATTTACATAAGAATTGGTGCGGCATTAATAAAAGTTTGTGTGGTAATAGCAACTCTATAAAAATAAAGTATGTTGTGTATGTGAACACCCTTGTGAAGCTCCCTTTATAATTGATCGAACACCTATTGGGTACTTAACCAAACAAGTTATATGTCAGACCTTCTTAGACATTGTTTAATAATGGCTGAAGGGTACCTAACTAATAGTAACAGATGTAAAGAAGATAAACACCACACAGAAAATAGTAAGAACACAATACCCACAACACAAGATTTTTACGTGATCATCAAAGGTTACGTCCATGGAGATATGAGCATTGGAGGTCGATTTCACTTTAGGCAAATCGATGCAAATATTACCTTTATCACTTAGATTCACCTTCTTCTAAATCTCAATCTTTCTAAACTTTTTGACATCTTCTCTCTTTGGTATTTTTTTTCTTTACTCTTTTCTTTGGAAAAGACTTAGACTTGAAACTAGATTTCTTACAACAAAAGAATAAAATCATTTTTAAAAGTACCACATAAGTGGGTCACTTACATAAGTTACAAGTCCAACCCATATTACCTTGGACCAATCCAACAATACACACACTTGAATTGGGCTTAATTGATTTTTGAACTATATTTCAATAAAGTAAATTAGTGATAGTCACACTTATGGAGTGGTCAATAATCAATATCACTATATTTGTTAAACATGACTTGATTATTGATTTTCACTAGGGAATCTTTGACCAGGAAGTTGATTATCTTCATTTCAAGATGACACAGGTACGATCAAAATTAAACTAGAACTTCGATATCATAATCATTCCATCTTAAGAATATGAGATTTTGATATTATTCAAATGTCCATTTTCCATCAGTGATATTATCCGAACGTCCATTTTCCATTGGTGTAACAATTACTTACACGTCATGTTGCTTTGCTTCTCACAATTACATTGACAATCCGAACTCACCATTGTTTCCAATTAAGGTATTTTCTCTTCCTTAGCTTTGTTTCTCCCTTGTGAGCTCAGACTTATTTTCTTTATTTCTAGAGTCTTTTATCCAGCCAACCTCATTAGATAGGGACTACTTTTTTATTTAGAGAAGCAAAGGGTCCATGAGGCATTGGGTTGTCATTGAGGGTTTGGGCCGGACCGGGCTGGATTGAATCCTAAAGTGGTGGGCTCTACCTTGGAAAAACCCTATACCCTTATCGGGGCTAAGTCAACTAAGCTCTCCCCCAACCCTTATGGGCTTGGGCCAAATAAAAGGACTAGAATTCAACTTTTTAATGAAAATAAATTATACTTAAAATAATTTTTGTTTATTTGAAGATTATTCAATCAAAATTGAAATTGCTGTATTACTTAACTTATAACGGTTATAAATGAGAGTTAGATCATAATCATACAACATGTTTTACTTTTATTTAAGCTTTGATAGAAAAATATTCATCTAAATATATAGATTATAAGTATATCTATAATCTGTGTATGTAACTTGAGTATGCCACGTGGGGGAGTCAGATTATCACAACTCTTAAAAGAATGGTAGAAAAGTAAACTCATAAAAGTTCAAGTACTACGGTGCTCACTTCTCCCTATTAAAACATAAAATTACATGCATTTTTCTGAAATTATCTTCATTTATTTTCATGAAAAAATAAAAAAGTATTCAAAATCGATAGTTAACATATCAAATCCTATTGAACCTAATCTGACCATCATCAGTTTCGAAAAGATTAAGGTGGGTGGTGGGTTTAAGTTTTAAAATTTTACAATAGAGAATTTGACTCTCTTGGATAAATGATTGTGGAGATTTGGGGAGGAACAAAGTTTTAATAGGAAGAATATTAAGGCCAAATAAATAAGGAAAAACTACTTAAAGGACCCTTGTGGAAGGGTTTCTTTTTAAAAAATCCCTAAGTTTTTCGTGGTAGCTTGATATGACATTTTGTAAATTTTTTATTTTTTAATGGTCCCTCGTTACTCGCGAACTCACCGCTTTTTTATTTACTGTTGAGTAAACCACTAGTAAAATCCACCCGTTTTCAAAATTTGAGTTTTTCCGACTAAAATACATGAAAAGATCGACTAAAAACTTGAGATAATGACTTGTTTAGATGATTTCAACCCAAAAGAATCATTTTTGATCAATTTTCATCCAAAATCTAAGAGAAAAAAAACTCTTAAAAATGGCTTCTTTTCTTTCTTAAATCATTTCCAATGGAATGAAATCTCTAAAACTCGAATTGAGATGTGAAGAATCCAATTTTTTATATGAAAACGATGAGTTTAAACGGTTAATGCATTTGATCATGAGAAATGTGGGAGATGAGGTCCAGGGATCATTTAAAAAGAAAAAGTTGACTAAATATCTTGCCAACCTACAATTGAAAACTTATGGACTATTTAGAAAGAAACCCTTCCGTAAAGGTCTTTTAAGTAATTTTCCCAATAAAGTAAGTATACTTGAGGTTGGAAGAATAGTGGGTTGAGATTATCTTAACGGGGTATAGTGTTTGGAAAATATTTTTAAGTCATCGTGCATTTAAGTTTCGTAGAGGGAATGAGGACCACTGGTGTGATGAATACCTCCTCCAAGAGAAATTTCTCATGTTGTATTTATGTTTTTGGAAACAGGGTTTGCCCGGATCGTACGTAATTTCTTGGGATTTTGGATTCAAGAGAAATTGAAGAAATTGTTATTGTTATTAATGTTGTTTCTTATCACCATCTCTCTTTTTTAAGGAGATTGAATAATTTTACTTTTCCCTTGTGCCTGTATTTTGTTTTGAGTTTCCTACTTTTAGAGTTGTTTTCCTTTGTTTGGCTTGGGACATTAGATTTGTTGTTACCATGGATCACATAATAGCTAGAGGATTCTATATGTAAATTATTGGTATCTTTGCAAATATAGCCTTGAATGGGTTAATCAAGTCCTTATCTAATTGAATTTCTTTCTCTGTTTCATATTTTCATGTTGCGTTTTAGAATCCATATCGTTGTTATTATTGCAATTGGAGATCTAATACTTTTTGCCTTCAAGAGCACGAAATTTTTGGAACCCAACTTATTTTGTGATTGATTAGGGGGTTTGGAAGGAAATGAATGATAAGATATCTTTGTAAATATAGCGTTGAATCGGTTAATTTATTTTTTCCTATATTAATAGGTCACCTTGACTTCTCTATTCTCTCTGAATAATTTTTTATTATTTATTTATTAAAATATTCAACCAAAACTAATTATACATGTCTGGGATCTATTGAAATCAAAACTAAAACAAAGATGAATTACAATCAATGTATATAATATATCGACAATAGTTACATCAATACATGAACCACAATCGACGTATTGGTTTTGTAAACTAAATGATTGCATTTTATTCGGAATCTTCGATAACTGATTATTAACTTAGCTTTCTTATTGCCTTCCACAAAAATCTAAAAGAAAAGAAAGAAAGAAATATCCCAAATTCTCGAGTGACTAAGTAATATGAACCACATATGCGTGGTCACAAATTGAAATGTATTTATTCGAAAATGATTTGATTAATTAAATCATCGAGTAATTGATGAGTGCCTAAATGTTTGAATTATTTCATGTAGTTTGAAAATGTATTTATCTATTTTTTATCGATATTATTCAAGGTTTTACATAAGAAATCATGTTAGGGTCAATTTCACGCCTTATGATGAATAATTGCTTGATCATACATTTTGGTATATATTTATATGTAATTAAATAATCCTAATTATGTACAAATTATTTGTAGGTGTCTTGAAGACAAGTCAATTCAATCAAGGACCTATTGTACAAAATTGGAAGTTCCACGACACTCAAGGCATGAAAATGGATAAATCACCAAAGTTTATGAGAAATCAAGCTCAAGATGACCATGGTGTGGGCAAATTAGGTGGTGGCGCGGCTACTGAATCATGAACGATTTTGTAGTTTGTAACTCAAACAATTTCTTCAAAATTGATTTTAAATTCTTTTGAAATTTATACTTTAATTGCTTTTGATTTTAAGAGTATTCCCCACCATCCATGTAGATTTGACTCTTACTTGCAAACCACTTAAGGTTTATTTTATGTGTTCTTCAATCTATCACTGACGCGCATATAAGACAACGAGAACACAAGATTTATGCGGTTCGACAAGATTTATGTGATAGGTATTTTGGAATATAGGTACTATCACTAATTTTGAGATCTCTCATCTGAGTTGGCAAATTTATTATTCAAAAACTATATATGCTACGACTCTAAATGCTTTAGCTTCTCTTGTCGTATTTTCTTTTTTCTAGTTGATCTTACGCTTTGCTCATTGAATGGATGATTATGATTCCTATCTATGCAAGTCGACGAGTCATGATGGCAAATGTGGGCCCATATGTACATGAATACAAACACTTTTATGTAGGTCCATGGGAATCAAACATCAATGTTAAATGTTGTTAATTAGATATTGATATCGGAGTCCTGGAAAAAAATTAATTTAGGATTCATCATCAGTAGAAGTCGTATGGCAGAGATCTTCAAAATATCATTTGGAGTTAATGTTTCTTTTTGGGGATTTATCAAAAGAGTCAAGTATTTTGTCGAAATTACTTGTTCAATCATACCAAATATTCATCCAACGGATTATATATCCATTCTGACATTTTTTTAATTTGACCAAAATGGGTTATATCTTTATTATTATAATGAAAGAAGATGGAGTAGAAGTGGTTCGACACTAAAATTTGAATCTCACAATGTCCCCATCTTTGCATTTAAACCTAATATAATTAGGGTCATTTTGGTCAAAAACTGTGAAAGTTGTTACACATGGCCTATAATAAGATTGATTAGTTGTTAAGATTACAAAAGTAACTTTTTTATTATGTAATCTTAAAAAATTCTTTAATTAACATTTTTAATTATAAATAAACCCTTCTAATACATGCGTGTTTGCACATGTCATCTTCTAATTATATTTATAGAATAAATAAAAAAAATTCATGCAAGTGAACCAATTTTTTTCCACAAAAAACTAAATATATTTGCTCGTAATACCTTTTAATTTATGGATTGTAATTGAAGAATATATATTTGTTAAAACGGGTCTTTCACATTGAACATAAAGTGCTGATTTTTGAACTCGACCTGACAAGAAAACTTAAAAACTCACTAACGTGGAATGGGCACAGAATCGTAGATTATATCTCTTGGAATACATAATCAACCTATCATCTGTAATTGTGTATCCTGAGAGTATAATTATGTATCTCAAGTAAAATAATTTACGGTTCTTTGCACATGACACATAAATGAGTTTTGAGTCTGACTATCAAGTTGAGTTAAAAAATTATTAGTCTTGCACATAATGTTGAAATTTCACAAATCCAGTACACTTCGAATCGTTAGAAAAGGACAAATATCTCAAACCATGATTGAAAGTGTGTACCACGTGACTCAAAAAATTGCTTAGTGGACCCAAGGTGGGGACTTTTTTTTATAATACCCTTGACTTTTGGATTCTAACTTATAATCAAGAAGTTAGTAAATCTTTCTTTTTAAAAACCTTCTCACCTTAAGATAAATTCTACAAAATCCAAAAAGTCCGGCTGTTAGGTTGAATTCAAAAATGTTGAAGATAATGTTTTGAGTTGTAATCTAGAATGGTGTCCTAATCTTATATGAAAATAAAGTGTCCATGTGACATGCGTGTGTTGGAGAAAAACACATTGGACTACGTACAATGTATAAAAATGGCTTGATTAAAAGACCAATGCATCCTAAACTCTTACCAGAACACGCCATAGATACCATCCCTATCATATAGAAAAGGGACACTCTTCGAAATCCTCACTCTATGGTATTTTAATCAAATTTTTTTTTTTTAACTTACCTCCAACAAAGATCATGGTCAAGTGTATGTCATCAGATCTGAATCATTCAGTAAAATACTAAAATTCGGTGGGGGCATATTTAAATTATCCAAAAAGAAAAGGAGGTGGTCCCGAGTCCAGATACCCTTGCCTGTACTGCCAGTTCTGCTGCCTTACTTTGAAACTTTGAAAAAAAAGTACTATTTTCAATTCAACTAGTGCAGCCATGCTATTCCACAATAAATAAGAGACTTTTATTACTAATTAAGTAAAATTTAAATATTACTAAGGGACCACAACCTTCTAGATTTGAAAATTCAGAAAAAATAAAATAAAAGAGATTCAAAAAATTAATGTTTTTAACCTTTTTCCAAGGTTTCTAAAAGAACCGATAGCATTCTCATGAAACTCTCAAATTTAAAATTAAATTTATCGATAAAAAATATTATTTTTTAATTTTTTTCTTTAAAAATTCATAAAATTTGTCTTCTACATCCTGACATGGGATCATGTTTTTGGATGTCACAAGTGAGTTTCACCACGTAAGATTTTAAACCTTACTAACTTATTAAAACTAGACTTACTGAGACAATAAAACACTCACATTTATACATATTTTATTATTAAAATATAAATCAAATTATCCTATAAATAAAACTCGTTGACGACTGTTCATATAAATTTGAATTAATAAGGAAAAAATTATCATAAGCAACAGAAATTAGGTGAGGATAGAGAAATGATCCAACTCTGTGAATTCAACCGTTCGGTCCATACCAGTGAGTCCAGCTGTCGTTCTGGGAATTTCTAATGTCCAGCGATGTTGGACCCCTTTCTGTACAGTGAACTCCCGAGATAATAAAAGAGTCTCTAAGCACTGATCGCTAGGAAATCTTTATTTCTCCTATTGTCCTACCTACCACCTTAACTGACAAAGCTCCAGAACGGACATGCGTACCTGACCATCCCACCCAGATTCCCGGTTAAATGTTAAAATTTTCAATCCTCGAGACTCGTTTGACACACATTGAGTCAAACGTACGGTTGAGATGGAGTAAGAAATTACAGATTTCCTTGAGATAGTTTCGATGGCATCTCTATATCGACTGTACGTTTGATTCAAGGAAGTCAAACATCGTTTGAGACCATAATTTCCAAGAATATAATTTGTCACTTCTTCGTCAACTTCCACTCCTCTCTGCTCTTAATTCGTCACCACCACCACCGTTACCGTCCATCATTAACAACTAAACAAGACAGTTAGCAGTGAGAGAGAAAGATGAGTTTCAGAAAAGAAAACGAAGAAGGGAATGACCTCAGGAAGCCATTTTTGCACTCGGGGAGCTGGTACAGGATGGGCTCGAGGCAGTCAAGCTTGATGGAGAAGCTCGGCTCATCATCTCAAGCCATCCGTGACAACTCCGTCTCTGTCGTCTTCTGCGTCCTCATCGTCGCCTTAGGCCCTATTCAGTTCGGCTTCACCGTACTCTCTCTGTCTCTGTCTCTGTCTCTCTCTCTCTCTCTACGCAATCTCTAAACCTAAAAATCTCTGTTTTATTTCTTCTAGTCTGGATATTCTTCTCCAACACAATCAGAAATCATAAGCGATCTCAGGCTTACACTCTCAGAGGTGAAACACATTGCATCTTTTACTTCAATTTCTCCAAGAATCAGGATTGACAATTTCTTAATCTGTATCTTCGTTTGTTACAGTTTTCGCTCTTCGGATCTTTGTCGAATGTTGGCGCAATGCTTGGAGCAATTGCAAGTGGTCAGATCGCAGAGTACATTGGGCGAAAAGGGGTACAAAAGTAGTTGTTGTTGTTTTTTTTATATAAAATATTTATACTTTTTCTTAATTAAATGTGTTTCTAGTGAGAATTATGTTTACTTACCTAAATTAAAGGAGTTAGTAGATTAAGATTAGGGATTAGATTTGAATTAGGATTTGTTGATTTTAGAATTTCTCTAAAATTAGTAATTGAAGAATATGAATTGCATTTCCAACTGAAAATCAATACAAAATATTGAAATGTATTGATGGATACCTATTGGTATCGACAGAGACCAATATGAACATTGAATGTTTCAGTTGAGATAGTTCCAATTTTTCTCTTTATTTTTGTATGATTTACAACCGTTATGAGTCTAGGTTTCTAAAAAATTAGTAATTGAATTACAGTCGTTGATGATTGCATCCATCCCTAACGTCATCGGTTGGCTTGCCATTTCATTTGCCAAAGTGAGTGAATTCTCTCAATAAATATCTCTTCTCTGGGGCATATTAATGCGTTCACTAATTACCTTAACGATCTTCTCAAATTTTAATATTTTAAAAAAAAATTCAATTTTGTGTAGAATTATTCATTTCTTTACATGGGAAGGTTGTTGGAAGGATTTGGGGTTGGAGTGATTTCCTATACGGTAGACTTCAATCATCTTTCTCTGTCGATTGAGCCCATTTTGATTTTTCTTTTTTTAATGAGTCACTTCGGGTCATTCGGTAGGTGCCTGTTTATATAGCGGAGATAGCACCTCAGAACATGAGAGGAAGCCTTGGATCTGTGAACCAGGTTGGTGGTGCTTCTATTGTGTTATTGTAATTAATTTGCAAATTTGAGGTTATTAAACTTACAAAAGAAATTATATTTGTTTTTTTTTTTGTAGCTCTCTGTCACTATTGGCATCATGTTGGCTTATCTCTTGGGACTTTTCTGTCATTGGAGAGTGCTCGCTGTTATAGGTAATCCTATAGAAGACTTAACTTTTGCAGACTATTTGGGCCATTGGGTTAGAAAGGATTGGTCGTATGAGCTTTCTAACCTCTCATATGCTTCATGTTAATTATCTCATAGATTTCTTGTTGACCATTCATATAATTAGCAGTAATTTGTACATAGGGGACTCTCTTCCCTAAATTTCCATTCACTTTCTATGAATATGATATGAGAATGAAGCCAATTACTTCTTTTTAGCTCACTTAGTTAAAGTTTAAAATATAAAACTTGCTCACTTGATCAAATTTTGAAAAGCTTATTTTGATATTTCAAGGTTTTTCAAACATTTCTATAAATTTCTTATATGAAATTTGATAATTTGGATTTCACAAGTTGGTGTTCAAACTTATAACTGCCTGAACAGGACATTCAGCTAATTGCTTAAGGATTTTGATATTTAAGTTCTCTGTTTCATTTATTTATTTCTTATTATTATTTTTTCCGAAACTCTTCACTGAGTTGAAGAAAACCCATCACCACATGACTCAACCCATGTCTTGGGTGAGCTGAGGCACTCTTCTATTTTTTTCAAATACTTGGGCAAGGAGTTGATACCCTCGAGAAGGTTCTAAATTTCGACTTCAACATCAATTTGGTCCCAGCTGAAATAAAAATGGAATGCTTTTATTTCATTAATGCTATAAATGTTGTATAAGTTGTCCGGTATTTAGAAATATTGGAAATAGGAACGTGTCTCCATTGCTGGGGGAGCAACTAGTCCATAAGAATCTAATTTTTTTTTGAAACCTTACTGCATTTTGAAATCTTGATCTTCACTTGTTATTTCAAGTGTTAGGTTAAGTTCTCTTTAGGTTTTAAAAGGATGACCTTAATCCAATCGGTCAACACAAGCTTTGATCGCACAAGAAGTTTTGAACTCCGTGAAGTTTATTTTCTCATGTTTTATGACGTTCATTTAACCAAGCAGAATCTACTCCAAAATCAGTTAGAGCATTATTTGAATCAATGTGCTTTTATTCTCTTGATTTGTAGGAATCTTACCCTGTACAATTTTGATACCCGGTCTCTTTTTCATCCCTGAATCTCCACGGTGGCTGGTAAGGATCACAAACTAAATGCATTCTCAACTAGAGTTGGAAATCTTGTTTTAGATTATGATTTTTCCTGATATCAGGCAAAAATGGGTATGACGGAAGAATTTGAAGCTTCTTTGCAAGTTTTACGGGGATTTGATGTTGACATTTCCATTGAAATGAATGAAATAAAGGTACTGACTTGAACTTCTTCAAGTTCATTAACTTAAAACAACTATCGAAGATATTTTCATTATTTTTTCTGCCTCTAAAGTCACCATGATTTTCTTCAAAATTTGCTTTGGGCAGAGGGCCGTGGCATCAACAAGCAGAAGAACTACAATCCGTTTTTCAGATCTTAAGCAAAGAAGATATTGGTTCCCTCTAACGGTAGTAAAGCTCATTTTTATGGTTTTACTTTCTCAGCCACAAAGTTTAAAGGCATTAGACCTAATTAGTTCTGATAATTGATATTCTGCAGATAGGAATTGGATTACTTGTGCTACAAAATCTAAGTGGAGTCAATGGAATTCTTTTCTACTCCAGTAATATTTTTAAAGCTGCTGGTAAGCTCATCAGTATTTTCAATTTGAATTGGCTTCCTACCTGAATGAAATATTAAATGACTGCTTTTGAAATATGTAGCTATCATAATTTTTCTTTCATGGAAAATCAATTTAACTGAGATTTTACAAAAAATAGTTTTTGAATCTCAAGCCGGCTACTTAGGATGGCTTTACATAAAAAAAGATTCTCATTTGTTGCTTTGGCTCTCGTGAGTGATTTAGATAGCGATATAGTTTAATTCTAACACTTGAGTGGCTAATACATTCTGAAATGTCTTTCGGATTGGAGATTTGAATTCGATACTTAATTTAATTGCTTTTTCTAATTTGAACAGGGATTTCGTCTGGTAATGTTGCAACATTTGGAATTGGGGCTATTCAGGTATTGAACTATTACGTAAAAAGTAATATTTTGTTGTCCAAATTAGTTGTAACATTTCAGGACAAATTCTCCTCATTTCGTTTGATGGACACAATATTATATGTTTAGGTCATTGCCACAGGGGTTACTACTTGGTTGATGGACAAAGCTGGCCGTCGGCTTCTTCTCATTGTGGGTTTTTAGAGGAAATGTTTTTTTTTTCTTCATTGGGATTTAGGAGAATGATATCTACTGAAGTATAAGATCACTTACTGCAGGTTTCCTCATCTGGAATGACTGCAAGCCTCCTCCTTGTTTCAGTTGTGTTTTATTTGAAGGTCGATTATGTTATGGCCCTCCTGAAATTCTCGAGTTGAATTGTAGATGTATATTTGTTGATCAAGCATTCTCAAGATGTCTTCCTTATTTTATGTTTGGAGTGCTCTCTGATGTTTTTCCCTTTTCTACTGACCTCAGGGTGTTATATCGGAAGATTCTAATTTATATACTGCATTGGGTATACTATCAGTTGTTGGACTTGTGGTATATATTTATTCCTTCAATGTTTTCATGTTTCTTGTTGAGTTTTGTGGGTAATAATGTTATTCCTATATGCTTAACTGATTATTTTCTTTCAGGCTTTTATAGTAGCTTTCTCTCTAGGACTTGGAGCCATTCCATGGATTATAATGTCTGAGGTATGCAGTCCCATCTCTACCTTCTTTTCCATGCCAACATGAATTTTTTTTTGGGTGCGGAAGAAGCTTTAAGACATATAAAATTTTAAACAAAGTATGAACTGCAGCAACAAAGAACTAGATAAACAAAGAAATTAGGAGTCCCTTTTATGATTTACCGGAGGAAAAAAAAAAAAAAAACACTAGAGGTAGAAATTTTAGAACACAAGTTAATTATAATCAGTCTATGAAGCAACAAAATTCTCCTTTATCATTTAAAAGCTTTTACTTGGTTGTTCATATGTCATATGTTCTACTGTATGACTTTAATCCAGTTATATATATATTGTTAATAGATTCTCCCTCAATTGGTAAAACACAAGCGGAATGACATTTTGTTCAATCTCAAGAACCATTGTTCTCACATAAAGTTCAAGTTTTGAAGAGTTTGGAATTTGAGCATTTTCTGCTTCTCCACCAATATAGAAATTTAGTCACGTGGTAACAATTTTAGCTGACAATACCTAGACCTTGTATGGTAGCTTTACAAGTATAAATGAGAGGAATATACTTAAACCCATTAGAAATGAAAGAAATATATGTATGGGTTGGTTAACAACCAATACCCTTTGGATCGTTACATTCATGTAGTACACACATTAAAATAGAGATTGTTATCACATGCTTTGCAATTGCAATCCTCTATCCTTAGGCCCTGTTTGGGTAGAAAGTAATGTGGAAGAAAGTAGCTTTTTGAAAGTAGAAAATAGTTTTCTTTTGCTTTTTAGAAGTTAAGATTTTTACATTTTAAAAGTAGGTTTTTAAAGTTAATCCAAACAAACTTTTTTTTGCTTTTTAACTTTCAGAAGTAAAAAAAATTACTTTTTTAAGTGTATTCAAACAGGCTGTAGAATGAGAAGTAAAGCCATTCAATGAAAACTGATTGTCAGAACCTTTGTGAGCCTTAAAGGCTTAAACTTTACATTAGTGGATGGACTCTTATGGATAAATTGCGAATAATTCATGTATTAGAATTTAGATGTTCATTTTCGATTTTTGAGTAAAAGAATATAATGAAGCTGTCCAATTCAAAGATTCAGAATAATTCACCAGTTTTTTGTAATTGACCAAATAATTTGCATATTCGTGACAAATAAATTGATTTTATTTTATATTTTATAATGTAGAAATTTCAAAAGCATTAGATTTTTTTGACTTCTTTTTTTTCTCCAATTTGTGTCAAATTTCTAGATGAAGGTTTGATTGACAACCCCAAATAATAATCATGTCTTTTCTATCATGAATATAAATATGAACTTATCTACTATGAGATGAACAAAAGTTCTCTGGTAAAAGTTTGAAGCCGTCTGCATGACAGATTTTTTCCTTTGAGAAATAAATATAATGGATTTTTTATAATATATATTGACATATTCCTATTTTATAATAGCTATTTTGGAACATAATAGATACAAATAATACAAATCTGGTATATATGATCTAGTGTAGTAGCAAAAAAGATTACGATGTTAGGAATGAAAAAAAAAGGGGGGGGGATTGAATATATGTAATGTAATGGCTATAAGTCAACTCTTGTGTATGTTTCAAAGAATAATTTTTGAATCATACATAGAAAATACAAAAACAACAGATTTTATAAGTTTTTTGTTTTTGTTTTTTTTTGAATTTTGGCCAAATAATTTGAACAAATTTTAGATTGTCAAACCAGAGTAATTCTAACTTCTCGTCCCAAAGTGTTGTCGTACTAAAACACATCTACTAGGAGGACAGACTAAAATTATCCGATAAAAGTTGAAGGTGCTTTACATGGCTGATCCACCACATCTAAGTTATCCCAACAAAAGTACTCACCCAACCAAAGAATTGAGTTGTAAGGATCATTCACCACCATTCCCTATGTGTGCTACTTTGAGGACTTAGTTTGGTATCCAAAAGACACTTGCATACTAACTGAATGCCTATATCTTGCTTCTGTTTTTTCTCCTTTTCTTAATAATGCAATTATAAAGTCTATGCTCGAATTCATTAGATAAACACAAAACTTTAAGTAGTAGGAGAGAGTTTCTAGAATTTCTTAGTTGAACATACATCGATCCCTGGCGGTCAGTATGAAGAACTGATTCATAATCATATGGTTCTATGTATCCCATTTTATCTTTCTTTTAATATGACTTAGAGTTTTGTAATTAATTAGACTCATTTTATTTCCTGGACATGGCATTTCAGATCCTTCCACTTAATATAAAGGGCCTTGCTGGTAGCATAGCAACACTGGCTGCTTGGCTTACATCCTGGTTGATTACTATGACTGCAAACTTGCTTCTAAATTGGAGCAGTGGAGGTTCCTCTCTCTCTCTCTCTCACACACACACACATTGTGGTGGAAGCACCCAAATACCCTACGAATCAAATGATGAACACAAAGAAATCTATGCAAAAGAGAGGAAAAAAACACCAATCACACACGAGACAAGATTAATTTTATGTGGTTCTGCAAAATTACCTATGTCCGCAGGTAGCGACGAAGAATTCTTCTTGATGAAGTCACTAAAACAATACAATTTTAGGGTTTTCTAGAGAAAAAATAAATAGCATCCTAGGGCTTATGTATTTTCTAATACCGAAAATACCCAATCCAAATCCTGCATACCTCCACAAAAGTAACCTGAGAAACCTGAGATTAGGGCCATAAATAATACAGCAGGCGCGCGCACAAACACACACACATATCTACCTGTTGTGAGATGTCTAGTATTCTTATTGAGCTTAGACTTCAAGACAGAAAACAGTATCAAAGGGGACCTTTTCCTCTTGCTCTGGGTCTCAGCCCGTCAGACTACCCTACCTGGCTGGGAACTTGCGGGGGTTTGAGGGAAATGTCCCTGAGACGAATTTGTATTTTCGGGGTAGGGTTTTTCATGTTTTTTGCTTTGTGAGGTTCCTTGCAGCTGAGAGTTGTAGAGGACAAAAAGTGTGTAATCTTTATCGTTGATAGTGGATTTTTCTCCCTCTCCTTCGTGGTCGTAGGCAATTTGCCGAACCACGTAAATCTGTGTTTTTGTTGTGCTCGTTTCATCTTTGTTTGTTTTCTCTTGTTACGCTTCCGCACAACACTACCTTATCTAATAATGAAAAATGGATTACCACTCTCAACAGGAACCTTCGCCATTTACACGGTTGTAAGCGCCTTCACCGTTATATTTGTGGCACTTTGGGTCCCTGAGACGAAGGGGAGAAGTTTGGAGGAAATTCAGTGGTCCTTCAGATAATTTTTGCTTAAAGATAGCGGTTTTTTACCATTACTACTTCGCTAAAGCCTGGCCTGGCACGCATTCTGTAGAAGCATATTTGTGTACCAATGCCATAAAGCGAAAATCTTAAATCCAGCCCCGCACATAAGTCCATTTTGTCTTCCATTGTTAGATTTTGATTCAATTCCACAGTTCATTTGTATCATGAGCATAGCGACTAAGTTGGGATTTGGAAAAATTCGGCAAGGGAAAAATTTGAAAAAAATCAGGAATAAAAAAAAATATATTGTTACTTAACACGATATTTAAAAATAATTCAACGAAGCGTGTTGAAAAATATTTTTTTTCAGAGTTTTGTGAAGAAGTCGGGATTAAATCACCGATTGAACAAAGCGTGAATCAATCGCGACTTTTTAAAAAAATTGGAGAATTTTGTTACCATGATTATAGTCATCAAGTTGGGTTTCAGGAATATGTTGGCAGAGGCAAAATTTGGCAAAAATCGGGAAACAATCGAGCTAGGATTAGGACCATGTAATTCCCTACCAGGTGTGTTCTCCTATTATATAATCTAATATCATGTTAAATTATAATAATAAATCACCAAACCCCAAATAAAATTACAACAAGTAACCACAGGTCTAGAACACGATAGGTTTATATTGCTCAAAATATAAAAAGATAACACTCATGAGTGTCAGTTAAGATTTATCAATTGATCAAAATCAGTTTCATCTTCATTTGCATCCTCATTACCTAATACTTAATTGACAAAATGATAACCATCATTTTTATCAAGGTCATCTTTTATTTTTTCCAATTTACCAACAAAGTTCGTGATTTAATCGTGAAGTTCGTAAAAGTTGAGATTTAATGAAAAAGTCTCGATTAAATCAGTGAAGAAAAATGTCACGATCTATCACTACTTTTTCATTAAGTCACAGATTTTGGTGACTATGACTATGATCATTTTTGTTTGTGAATGTGAAACCAAAGATGAAATCATAAAAATAAAGAACAAAGTGATGTATGTTGTTTCTGCATTGCCTAGTCCATTGTAGAGATTTGAAGCAATTAGAGCTCCCCCATATCGCTTAATACCTCCTAAACCCTGAAACCCTAATTTCTTGACTCTTAATACCTCCTAAACCCTGAAATCCTAATTTCTTGAACAGAGATTTGCTGCTAAAAAACAAAGCTGTGCTTAACTGTACTTAAATCAATGGTGTGATGCCACGTGTATTGAAAATTTTGATTTTGCTCTTTTCTCTATGCATCAATGTCATCCATTCATTAGCTTATCATGCATTTTTGTGAGTACGAACTCTAGGCCCTGCTTGTAGAAGCCAATGGGCTTAACTCATCCTCACAAAACCGGCTTGTAAGATTTATATCATGATGCCCATGCTGATGTGGGACTATCACTCACACTCCCCCTAACGTGTACCGAGTCTTCTAATTGCCTGTGGTTACCGCTCTGATACAATGAAGAGAAACCCATGGGCCTAACTCAACCTCACAAAAACGGCTTGTAAGCTGAGAATTGCCCCAAATTTATATATAACCCAAGGTCATGATACGCAGGCGATGTGGGACTGCTGCTCACACGTCTTGATGTGTCATAATAAAACGCAAAAAATTGCATTTGTGATGGTTCACAATTAAGATCTTGTACAACATTTTGCTTATAAAGTGATTGGAAGTATCTTTAGAAAATCCTTGCAACACTTTTTTCTGTAGTTTGATTATTATTATTTTATTTTTTTTGCCCATATAATTTCTCCCAGAATTCCATTTTGATAGGTGTAATGTCTAAAGTACCCCCAAAGGATCATTCATTGGGTGGGCCTTTCCTTAGTTAGACATCCAATGATGAAAATTTGGTAAACTTATGTTTCTCATCATCAGATTCATATTGACGTTTGAACTGTCCCCATTGAAGGGTTAGCCCATGATCTCTCAACTCTGAATTAGTGGGCCTGAGCCCATGATGAACTACCACATTTCTTATTTTGTTTGTTGTTGTAAAAGAGAGAAGTGTAATGTTTTTCAGAAGCTACGTTTTAAGAAGGAACTTATGATTGGACTGGAAATTTGACAAATCTTTCCGAATCTGGTTCAATTCAATTGGACTGGTTTACACGTACTGTTCTTTTCTTAAATTATCTTTTATTTTAATAAAAAATAAAACAATAAAACATTAAATACATGTTATATAAGGTTTGATTATCAAATAACTTTTTTCCATTATGGAAATTATCATGAAAAGAAAATATTCAAATTTTGCATTTTAAAAGAGTACTCGTGTTGTGCACTTGATTATAAAATCCTTCATAATAACCTGTTTATATTTTTTTAAATTATAGTTAAGTTAAGAAATGAAAAGGTTAATGAATGATGGGAGTCTTTAATACGTTTGATTTATCTAATTTTGATATTTATATGGACTGTATAAAAAAAACCAACAAAACCAAGAAAGATGCCTAGAGTTCTAAACATTTGACATCTTATTCATTGATGTTTGGAAGGGTTGATTACACAGAAAAAATGCCAAAAGGTAATTTTTAGTTCTAGGGAAAAGTTACTTGGAGAGTTTTTTTGCTCACAAAAAAATCAATATGGGATTTCACAAAATCCCAGATGACTTATCGCATGATCCTTGATTTTGTGAAAATCGTAGATTGACTTTTCTGTGAGTAAATTTTTTTATAGGTAATTGTGAGAGAAAACATTAAGATTTTTCCATCCTAACGAAAAAAAAAAAAAACTCATTCTTGGGTGGTCAAATCGTCAAATATTTTCTCCTTGAGCCAATGAAATAATTTCTTGGGAAAATAGATGTCCTACAAAAATGCACAATCAAACACTACCAAATCATTATTTCTTAAAAAAAGGCAAAAAAAAAAAAAAAAAAAAATTCTTGTGGATTTTGGTGTTTATAAGCATCGTATCATATGTTGAGATTTATTTGTAACAAGTGAGTAAAATCATATTCTTAAAATTCATCCAAATTGATTCAAGGATAAACCTATTCAGCCCTTGAATTAGGAATACCAGAATTTGCTGACAATTCAAGTCATAAATAACACAACTCTCTATTCTCCAAAGACGATAATAAATAATCAAAAAGACTAGAGGGCTTTGGGTGAATTATTTTTGGTTTCATCTTCATGCAGATACGCAAGGAATTCCTTGAGGAACCGGTTGTAGACGCACGGTCGCTCCAAGTGAACTACGTGACCCGCCTTCTCTATCCCTTTCAAGGTTACCTTCTCTCCCAGTTGCCTGTAAACCACATTTAGGAGGATGTATTGGGTCAGCAGCAGCTAAACAATCTTATAAAAAATGGTAGATGTGGTCCAATCTAGACCATTCATTTGGATGGCTTTTCCTTGTGATAAGCAAAGACATATCAACACAATATGAAGCTTTCCGATCATTGGAATAACATTGATTTTTTTGTCTGCCCATTGAAGATGTGGCCTACTAATGAAATTGATAATTTGCACGTACCCCTCCAGATTTTAGTGAATATTTGAGATACCCCTTGCATATTTGAACTGATACCATACCCCTTGGGCACAGTCTTTTACTATAGACCAATTAAATCATCAAATACCCCTTATATTCAATTTCTTGTTGAAAAAAAATTGATTTTTTCTCAAAAAACGTAAATCTTTACATTTGATTTTGCTATGCATGAGTTTTACTAATCACTCGAGTTTCTCTAGGTGATAACGAGTTTTCAGCAAGCGATTGAAGATGAGGGTATTAAGCTCATTTTATCTTAGTCCTTCATATAAGAACATGATCAAGGAGTATGAAAAATACCACCAAAACTGGAGGGGTGTATCTAATTAAAATAGTCTGCACAAACGGACTCTGTTTTAGTGGGCCTGGGCCCAAGGACCAATTACTTCACATTCTCTTTTTGTTGTATAGAAGAAGAGACACGTGTGAACTTATAAAGGTCGAAAACACTCACTGTTTCATATTATGGGCGAGCTCAAAATTAAATATCTGGTCGTCTTCACCCCAAAGCAGATGTATCTTCTGAAAAAAAAAAAAAAAAAAACGCATTCAGATTTCCTAGTGAGGGTAGTAAAATTGTAAAAAAAAAAAAAAAAAAATAGAAACCAAATGTGTAACTTAAATTGCAAACGATGTACCTGAGGAAAATTGGGGATGGTGGCATCCTTGTTGCTGATGACCAAAGCCTCCAAGAGTTCAGCTCCCTCCTTTCTGTTGCCGAACATCACCTGTGGGTGTCAGATTAACACCACATCATGATGATGAAAGAACAAAAAACAAAAAACATTAAATCTAGTTATTTATGAATCAAGGGGCCAGGTTATGATATTGGCTTGGTGGGGCCAATGCAAGATAAAAAAAAAAAGGATGCCAAATGGGCTAAGTTTTGATGTAATCATGTACACATTATGTCCTGTGTTATTAAGAACAGAGATGTTAGTGAACTACAGGATGTAATTGTTATATAGATGGTCCTGATTTAGAGATTTATGAGTCAGTGCAGTTGATCAAAAATGTTGTGTTGACTAATCCGAGTTGAATCACGAGTCCCAATTGACTCCACTTTATCAGATTTTGATTTTTTGAATTTTAAAATAGTATATCATATATATTAGTGGTACGTATCACGAGATCTGATTGAAAATATATGTCAAGATAGAATTAATTTGTCACTGACATTCATTATCGCATTAAATTCATTAATGTTTCTTTTGTGGTTGTAAATTTAGGAGAAAATACTATTTCAATCATTTGAGCTTCCCCATAAGACAATTACTTACCTTGAAAATAGATATTTATTTAGATTTGGTTGAGATTCATTAAGAGAATAAACAAAGATCTTTTTATAGATCAATACATATCTTTTATATAGATTTCTACTATTTTTTCTAGAGATAAATCTTTCTTGGGAATCAATTGTTAGTTTGACAGAGTGCCAATTGTTGATTGAGGTTGGTATTTCCATATTTAGAAATGGGGCAAAAAGTAGGGTAGACTCGATTTGAAATCCGAGTAATTAAAAAATTAATTAAACATGCTTGGATCATTTGATGTAGATTCAAATAAAAAAATGGGCCAAATAGGGTTTGATGTCCTTTGACCTGACTTGAATATAGAACCACCCCTAAATATGCATGTAGTAATAATAATAATACCTTTAAACTTAATTTTTATTTTTATTTTTGTTTTACCCCCTTAACCCAAAGAAAATGCTCGTGAACTCTGATATATAAAAAGATAATAAAACACAAAGATAGAAATCATTTTCTATTTTTGAGAGGGACAATAAATATACCATCTAACTTTAAAACATTTTTTTTAATTCATTTAATTTATTTTATTATTTTTTATCTTTTATCCTTAAATTAATTTTTTCTTTTAATAATATCCTATAACTTTTATTTATTTTTTTTCATTTTAACTCCTTTTAATCCCAAAGAGGACGCTTGTGTGTACAAAAGGAACTTTAGTATATATATAAGTCCGACCCGAATTGGATCTAGACACGATATTAGTTAGTTAGTTTCAAATTTATAAAGAAAAATTTGATGCGGAGTAGGAATTTGTTCTTAAGAAAGTTGTGCTAAGGTGATGAACCCACATGTATTGAAGGAAGCACTTTAAATCCGAACTCCAAACCGCTCAAAAAAAATTTCCCTTTTTTTCCCAACAACACATCACACTTGCTTTTTCAAGACATGTGGTTTCATTTAGCACAGAAATTTCAGAAGAGAAAATTCGTACTCTTTCATTTATGTCCTATTTAAAAAATAACTTTTTTTTTTTTTTAACCTCAAAGAAGGTTTGAGAATCTCCATCAAACAGCCGGCTAGAATTATTACTGATATTCCATAGATCGATTTTAGATGAACCACTAGGACCATCTTCTAATCTCAGCCGTTTGTTTCATGGACAGTCAAACATCCTGACAGGGCTATATAACCAAACAACGTTTGTGGATTGTGGTTCACCACTAGATGTACGACTGGGATGAAAGGAAAAATAAACTTTTCCTACATATCAGAATTAATCTTAAGAGATATTCTATAGCTAGATCAACTTTCGCAAAGTGCACACCAATGAAATATGTAAATCACTAAAGAATTAGCAAACTATCTTGGGTACTCTTAATAAAGGTTGGTGTGGCAATAGAAGCTTTCTAGTAATTCTAATATTTTTATAAATTCTATTGCCACATCAACTTTTGCTAATAGCACCTGAATTCATATCAAAGAATAAGAGAATTAGAAGTAAAAAATTGGTGTGACAATAGAAGCTCTATAATTTTTTTTTTTACTTATCCAAATTTTCTTCCGAATCCTTAAGTACAACTCTCTCATATCAATCGTTGTTTGAGAGAGAGAGAGAGAGGGAAAGATGAATCATAACAAACCTCGAGATAATCACGATGAAGACGTTCAGGAAACCAAAGATTCTTATAAGCACCAACAGAGAGAAGAGCTTTAAGACCCTTGACAGAGTTAGGCAACAAAAGCTAAGAAAAAGAAGAAAACCCAAGCCTCTCAAGTGTTTCATCGCTAAACGAATCGGTCATCGCAAGTATCGAACCCGAAATAACCAAAGCCTCGACCAGGTCTGGTTCCTTCTCAGCCATCTTAAAAGCAACCATACCACCATAGCTGAACCCAACAACCGTACACCTCTCCACACCAAGCTTTCTAAGTCCCTTAACCAAACACTCAGCTTGAAACATAGGTGACCTATCTTTACTGTCTGTGATTGATTCTCCAAAGAAGAGTAGATCAGGAACGTAAACATCATATTTTATCACTAATGATGCAACCTGAAACATCCATGTTACAGTACCTGGTATTACAAACCCATGAACAAGAACAACAACAGGTTTGTTTGATTTCTTCTTCTTCGTCTTCTCAGTATCATATTTAGGATTTTTGATTGTCTCAGAAGGAACCCAAAAGCTCATAACTGTTCCTGGAATGATCTCAATGGTTTGGGGTTTCAGCCCAGCTAACTTCATCAAACCATGCAACAATGGAATCACTGCTGCCACTAGGTTCACCATCTTTCTCTCTCTAGTTTCACTTGTGTGTTGAGGGCGGCTTTAGAATGAGGCGTCTTTTAAATTAGCAAAGAAGAGTGGTAGGTGAGTGTAGTAAAGTAAGACTGTATAGGATCTCTCTCTCTCTATCTCTAGTTTCACTTGTGTGTTGAGGGCTTTAGAATGAAGCGTCTTTTAAATTAGCAAAGAAGAGTGGTAGGTGAGTGTAGTAAACTAAGACTGTATAGGGTGGTTGTCTCTTATCAGTAAGGTTTGTAATCTGTACGAAAACGAGTGTGATGAAGCTTAAATTTGAGTTTACTTTCTCTTCAATCTTCATGGAATAATTTCCATGACGAATGCACGCGGTTTTGATATGTGGTTGGATACGCTTCTGACATGGCAAGGTCACAGAACCGCATTCATCATGACTCATCTGGAATAATGATGAATAGCTCTTGCACAATCCCTTAGTCAAAAGTCAAAGAATAATTATAAATTGATTAAAAAAAAAAACTCATATATGGGTCCCTTTCAGCAACAAACATTTTGGCAAAACATTTTTCAAAACATGGTTAGAGGTTTTGGATTGGCTGATTTTTGGTGAGGATGATCTCTATGGTGAGGAGATCATCCTCATCAAAATCAGCCCCTTCCAAAACTTCTAGCCCCATGTTTACAAGTTGAAAAATTGTGGACCGTCCATTTTTTGTAAATCATTTTTGATAGGTTAGAGGTTTTGGAATGGGCTGATTTTTGGTGATGATGATCTCTCACCGTAGAGATCATCCTCACCAAAAATCAGCCCATTCCAAACCTCTAACCCATATTTTGAAAAATGTTTTGCCAAAATGTTTGTCAAAATGTTTGTTGCTGAACATTTCCCCTCATATATATTCAACTGACGTGGAATGAGCATAGTACCATAAATTCCAAATTCCTTTCCTTGACAAGAATCTACAGTTCTATACATAGTTTACGTCAGTTGAGTTTTTTTAACTCAGTTTATGAATGATTTTTTTTTTTTTTCCATTTTTATATCTCAAGTTTGTAGAATTTTGTCCCCTGCAACCTTGTCGCATTGGATCGTGTTTAAAAAAAAAAATATTTTTGTTTGACAAAAAATGAAGTGATGGTTGAAAACATAACAACATTAAAAAAAAAGGGAAATGTTCAACACCCTAAGCTTTACCCTACCCTTTAATAAACATGTTTTGTCCTACATGGTTAGAAGTTTTGAAATGGGCTGATTTTTGGTGATGATGATCTCTCACCGTAGAGATCATCCTCATCAAAATCAGCCCCTTCCAAAACTTCTAGCCCCATGTTTACAAGTTGAAAAATTGTGGACCATCCGTTTTTTGTAAATTATTTTTGATGGGGTTAGAATTTTTGGAATGAGCTGATTTTTGGTGAGGATGATCTCCTCACCATAGAGATCATCCTCATCAAAAATCAGCCCATTCCAAAACTTCTAACCTATGTAAGACAAAACATGTTTGTTAAAGTGTAGGGTAAAGCTTAAGGTGGGGAACGGGACCCTAAAAAAAAATTAAAAAAAAAAAAAATTTTGTTTGACAGAAAAGGGAGTTGAAGAAGATACCTCTAGTTAAGTTGGGAAAATTTGCTAAGTTATGGTATCATGATTTACGACACTAGGTTTAAAATCCGTCTTCACCCTCTAATTGCTGACCACTAACTCACTTACGTTAACAAATAAACAAAAAGAAGAGGGATGGGGTTGATTAATGAGTTTTCATGTTGAATCGGCTCGGTAAACAGCCGACTGGAGTCGAGTTTACAGAATCACAATAGAGATGATTAAAGCATGATTGCTAATTTGTAACAGGAAATATTCCCAACCAGTATTTTATAGTTTGGAAGTTTTTTTACTTGCCAGGGAAATTAAGTTACAAACTCCACTTCTTCTAACTTGTGACACTCCCTTTTTGGATACAATGTTGCTAGACAGAATAGCTTAGATCATTCTTGAATCTTGACGAATCCCACACAAGAAATTAGTTTAATTGGTGATTTTATTGGTGCCACATTTATCATTTCCGAGGCTCCATGTTTTGTTTTTTCCCGATGTCAATTGTCTAAATCAACTTGCCTAAATGAATGTTTGGTACTCTTTGATGGGCCAACATCTAAATTTTAACCTGATTTGCCAAATTGTAATTGTTGGTATAGAGTTCTATATTGGGCTCACCATGCACAATGCTAGGGTGAATATGCTGGACTCTGCTGATGTGGAGGTGTGCCCAGAATCATAGATGCTTTGGAAACGGATCCTTTGTAGTGCGATTCTGCCGTGGCAATTGTGCTACAGACCATAAAACATTACATTGAACAAAAATAACAAGTCAATCCTCTAGTGGTAAATGTTTGTATTAGACTTAAAAATAAAAATAAAAATCTCAATTTTTTTTTTAATCTAATCAAAGAAATTGTAGAATCCGTCGTGATCATTTTCCTTTACGAGTCATGCTGGGGTGACACAGGATTGACTGTGATTCTCACAATTGTGACGTGGAGATGCATACATAACCGTAGATGATATTTACTCGTATCGTGAGGAAACACATTTATGTTTATGTGCACATCCCACGTCAGACTTATGAGAATCGCAGTAAATACCCTGTGTCATTCCAGCATTTTCCTTTACTATAATATCTTGGACGAGGATCCGTATACACATTACTCATAAAGATACAATGTGTTTTATCTTATATGGGCAAAAATGTTTGGAATGAACTGATTTTTTGTGAGGATGATCTCTATGGTGAGAAGATCATCCTTGCCAAAAATCAGCCTATTATGAAACTTTTACCCCCATAATTACAAGTTGAAAAATTTTAGACCGTCCAATTTTTCTAAATCAATTTTGATGGGGTTAGAAGTTTTGGAATGAAATGATTTTTTGCAAGGATGATCCCCTCATCACAAAGATCATCCTCACAAAAAATCAGTCCATTCTGAATCTTTTTAACCATATAAAACAAAAATATTGTAACTTTATGAGTAGCTTTATATGTCTACGGAACCCGACCCTAATATTCTTTGGTCAACAAACAACATTGGCGGCATGTCATTAAATTTTATGGTTACAACTTGATTAATTAATATGGTTTTGTACCAGGAAATTGATTATGGTAGGGTTGCAAATGGTGTGACTGAGGCAGTGTTGGCAGAGCGCTGCCCCAACCCTAAAGAAATTGACTAAATACGTAACGTAACCAAACAGTTGTCTGGATCGTTACTTTCTTTCTATGTGGATGGCAATGTTTAGTTTTTGTCCATAAATCAATCCTATAGTTTCATAAGAAAATAAAATACATGAAAGAGAGAACAAAATGATTTGTTTAAGAGATGCATGTGGAATCTAATGACTGTCCTTAATCTTCTTGGAAACTATTCTTTAAAGAAAAAACTCTTACATTCCGATTTTTTCCCAGCCCACCTTTACAAAGTATCATTCCCTCTCTCTAAGATAGATAAAATAAGATTAGCATCAGCACCACACCCGTGGCGTAAATGAAATGAATAAACTATGAGACTGATGTGCATTTGTGTTGGCTGCTACTGCAACCATTGATTTGAACATGAAACTGTCAAGGGCTGAGTTGGTGTGATCTGCATTTGCCACATCATCACATCTAATTAAAATAATTAAATGATAGAGAACAAGCCATGTCACAGTATAGTTATGGTAGTTGTGTAACTTCTAACACTTGTACGGTAAGAATTTTCCACATCATCATATAAATAGTTTTATGTAAATGTAATAAATGTTAATGAATGAAATTAGATTGAACAATTTTGGTCAATCTCTCTCTCTCTCTCTCCTCTCCTTTCATTAAAATTATCAGTATAGTTTGAAAACATATTATGATACTAAAAAACAAAAAATAGTAACAAATAAAAGCTAAGGGTATTCTGATCTTTTTTATAGAAACCATTAGAAGTTAGTATGCTTCCCAAATATATTTTTAGTGCAAAAATACTTCTACTAGTAATTTATAGAGTTGATTACCAAAAATCTTTCCAACACAGAAGTACTTCTCCAACTCCTTCACAGAGTACTCCAACTTCTACTCTTTGGTAGAGTACTTCTGCTTTTAGTATCTAAACAGACCCTATATTTAAGAAGGAACTCATGATTGGATTGAAAATTTGACAAACCTTTCCAACTCTGGTTCAATTCAATTGGACTAGTTTACACGTATTGTTCTTTTCTTATATTATCTTTTATTTTAATAAAAATAGAAAATATTAAATACATATTATAAGGTTTGACAATCAAATAACTATTTTCCATTAAGAAAATTATCATGAAAAGAAACTATTCAAATTTTGCATTTTAAAAGAGTACTTGTGGTTCACTTGACTATAAAAATCTTTCATAATAACCTTTTTATATTTTTTTAAATTATAGTTAAATTAAGAAATGAAAATGTTAATGAATGACAGGAGTCTTTAATACGTTTATCTAATTTTGATATTTATATGGTCAACATAAAAAAACCAACAAAACCTAGAAGGATTCCTAGAGTTCTAAACATTTGACATCATACCCATTGATATTTGAAAGGGTTGATTACACATAAAAAATGTCAAAAAGGTGGCTTTTAGTTCTAGGGAGAAGTTAATTGGAGAGTTTTTTCACAATATGAAAAAGGCCAAATTTGATGGTCTTGGGCTGTCAAATTTGATGGACCAAGAGGTTGAATTGGCGTCGAATTTTTTATTGTCAATTTTTTTTTTCGACAAGTCAAAATTGTCAAATTAATGAAGAATAAGAGAAATGCAACAGCTCTAAGCCATCAAATCTGGGAACATCAAGAATTTCAACGGTCCTAGACCATTTAAATTTAGTTTCTATCCCTTTTATGTAGAAATTTTCAGTTTTCACGTAGTGTTTTGCTCACAAAAAAAATCAGTATGGGATTTTACAAAATCCCGGATGACTGATCGCACGATCATTGATTCTATAAAATCTTATATTGAATTTTCTATGAGCAATTTTTTTTCCAAATAATTGCGAGAGAAAACATCAAGATTTTCCCATCTTGACGGAAAAAACTCATTCTTGGGTAGTCAAATCGACAAATATTTTCTCCCTGAACTAGTGAAATAATTTCTTGAGAAAATAGATGTCTTACAAAAATGCACAATCAAACACTACCAAATCATTATTTCTCAAGGGAGGGGGGAGGGAGGAGGGAGGAGGGAGGGGGGAAGGGGGAAATCTTAGGGGTGCACATTGGATTGGGTAAATTCGAGAACCGAATCAATCCGAACCTTTTGAATTGGTTTGGTTCGGATTGAGCATGGTTTGGTTCGGGTGCGGATTGTAAAAAAAAAATCTAATTGATTTGGTTCGGTTTCGGATTAGGGGTATATATATATAAAACCCTTTCTTAGTTTCGTTCTTCTATCTCTTTTTCAAGTTTGAAGAAAACCTAGCTGTTGTTCGTCTCCCTTACTCACCTCGCCACCTCATCAAAAAACAAAGAGGTAATCCATCTCTTTCTCTCCCTCAATTATGTTAGTGTGTTAGAGGTAACTCATCAAAGTCTTCAACTTCATCTATTCTATTTCTTTTTTATAACAAAAACTCATAAAAAATGTGCCCCTTAACCTTTAATCACAAAATAACAAGCAACATTTAATTTTAAGAATGACTTTAATCTTCAATTATTCCTTACAAGGTAAGTGTTAAATGCTTTTTATTTTCTAATTTTTTCATGATTGTTATTTTTAACGTGTTATGCGTGATACTTCATTTAATATTTATTTTGCTTATTTTTGAATTTTAAGTTTTAACTATTTTAATTTTATTATTGAAAATAATAAGTATGAGAACTGAGAATCAAGAATCGATCCGAACCAAGGTTGGTTTGGATTGGTTATATTCCAAATTTGTAGAACCGATCATGTTTGATTTGATTCCAATTTTGCCAAAATCCGAATCATGTGCACCCCTAGAAAATCTTGTGGATTTTAGTTTTTATAAGCATCATATCATATGTAGAGATTTATTTGTAACAAGTGAGGAATCATATTCTTAAAATTCATCCAAATTGATTCAAGGATAAACCTTTTAAGCCCTTGAACTAGGAATACCAGAATTTCCTGACAATTCTAAGTCATAAATAACACAACTCTCAATTCTCCAAAGACGATAATAAATAATCAAAAAGACTAGAGGGCTTTGGGTGAATTATTTTTGGTTTCATCTTCATGCAGCGACGCAAGGAATTCCTTGAGGAACCGGTTGTAGACGCACGGTCGTTCCAAGTGGACTAGGTGACCCGCCTTCTTTATCCCTTTCAAGGTTACCTTCTCTCCCAGTTGCCTGTAAACCACATTTAGGAGGATGTATTAGGTCATCAGCAGCAGCCGCTAAACAATCATATAAAAAAATTGTAGATGTGGTCCAATCTAGACCATTCATTTGGATGGCCTTTTCCTTGTGATAAGTAAAGACATATCAACACAATATGAAGCTCTCAGATCATTGGAATAACATTGATTTTTTTGTCTGCCCATTGAAGATGTGGCCTACTAATGAAAATGATAATTTGCACGTACCCCCTCCAAGTTTTATTGAATATTTGAGATACCCCTTGCATATTTGAACTGATGCCATACCCCTTGGGCACAGTCTTTTGCCATAGACTAATTAAATCACCCAATACCCTTTATATTCAATTTCTTGTTGAAAAAAAATTGATTTTTTCTCAAAAAAAACGTAAATCTTTTACATTTGATTTTGCTACGCATGAGTTTTACTAATTACTCGAGTTTCTCTAGGTAATAAGGAGTTTTCAGCAAGCGATTGAAGATGAGGGTATTAAGATCATTTTATCTTAGTCCTTCATATAAGAACATGATCAAGGAGTATGAAAAATACCACCAAAACTGGAGGGGTGTGTCTAATTAAAATAGTCTGCACAAACGGACTCTGTTTTAGTGGGCCTGGGCCCAAGGATCAATTACTACACATTCTCTTTTTTTGTTATAATAGAAGAAGAGACACGTGTGAACTTATAAAGGTCGAAAACACTTACTGTTTCATATTCTGGGCGAGTTCGAAATTAAATATCTGGTCGTTTTCACCCCAAAGCAGATGTATCTTCTGCAAAAACGCATTCAGATTTCCTAGTGAGGGTAGTAAAATTGTCAAAATAAATAAAAAAATAGAAACAAGTGTGTAAGTAAGTTAACTTAAATTGCAGACGATGTACCTGAGAGAAATTGGGGATGGTGGCATCCTTGTTGCTGATGACCAAAGCCTCCAAGAGTTCAGCTCTCTCCTTCCGGTTGCCGAACATCACCTGTGGGTGTTTCAGATTAACACCACATCATGATGATGAAAGAAGAAAAAAATTTAAATCCAGTTTGGTGGATTGATGGTCCTCATCTACTTATTTATGATTATTATGGTATTGGTTTTGTGGGCCAATGCAAGAAGGATGTCAAATGGGCTAAGTTTTGATGTAATCATGAACATATTATGTCCTGAGTTATTAAGAACAGAGATGTTAATGAACTACAGGATGTAATTGTTAGGTAGATGGTCTTGATTTAGAGATTTATGAGTTAGTGCAGTTGATCAAAAATGTTGTGTTGACTAATCCGAGTTTAATCATGAGTTCCAATTGATTACTCTTGATCAGATTTTGATTTTTTGACTTTTAAAATAGTATAGTAATAGTGATACGTATTACGAGATCTGATTGAAAATATATGTCAAGATAGAATTAATTCCTCACCGACATATATTATCGCATTAAATTCATTTATATTTTTTTTTGTGGTTGTAAATTTAGGAGAAAATACTACCTCAATCATTTGAGCTTCCCTACTAGGCCATTACTCATCCAAAAAATAAATATTTAGGTTCATCCATGAGAATAAACTAACATATTTTAAAGATTTCTACTATTTTTTTCTAGAGATAAATCTTTCTTGGGAATAAATTGCCACTTTGATGGAGAGTGACAATTGTTATGATTGTTGGAGTAAAGTAGGTTAGACTTGATTTGAAATTTGAGTGATTCAAAAATCAAAATTAAATGGGGCTTGGATTGTAGGAGTAGATCCAAAAAAAAAAAAAAATGGTTAAATAGGATTTTATGTTCCTTGATCTGACTTCGATATAGATCCACCCCTAAATTTGCCTGTAGTACTAATAATAATAATGAAATGACCTTAGGTTGGAACCTCATATCACACTTTTTGACGTGAAAGTATACGGAAATGATAGATATTTTCATCAAGATACAAGTGAAAAAAGCATCTAGGGTTCCTATCTACTTTCATGTCAAAAAATGCAATATGAGATTCTAGTTTGAGGTCACTCCAACATGATTTTAATGATAAAATGCAAATGCAAAGCCCATTATTGTGAGGGACAAACTTTCAATTAGGATAAATATTTTATCTAATTACAATTTTTTTTGTGGGACCCATTAAATTGTCTTTTCTCTTCACACCTATAATTTTATTATATTTCATCTTTTATTCCTTTAATTCATTTTATTATTTTTTTCATCTTTGAACTTCAACCTCAATTTTTTTAATAATACCTTTAAATATTATTTTTTTTCATTTTTACCCCCCTTAATTCAAAGAAGATGTCTGCTAACTCTGTTATATATAAATATAATAAAACACAATGATAAAGTTCATTTTTTCTTTTTGTGAGGGATAATAAACATCCCATCCAACTATAATTTTTGTGAGACCTATTTTATTATCTTCCTTCATTACACTCTTTAATTTTACTACATTTTTTTTTGTACTCATTTAATCTATTTTTTTATTTTTTTATCTTTTATCTTTTAATATATATATATATATATATATAGAGGACACTTGTGTGTGATAGGGACAAATTAACTTTAATATGTGTATAGGACCTGACTTGAATTGGATCTGGATACGATATTAGTTAGTTGGTTTCAAATTTAGAAAGGAAAATTCGAATCTAAATATGATATACTTAGAATTGATCCAATCCAACCCATTTGATGCGAAGTAGGAATTTGTTGTTAAGAAATTTTTGTGCTAAAGTGATGAACCAATATGTATTAAAGATGCTCTTAAAATACAAACACCATACCGTTCAAAACAAATTTCCCTAATGTTTTTCCCAATCACACTTGCTCTTTCCAAGACATGTGGTATCATGCCATTGGTTAATTTAGCACAGAAATTTCTGAAGAGCAAATTCGTACTCTTTTATGCCCTATTTAAAAAATAACTTTATTTTAACCTTAAAGAAGGTCTGAGAATCTCCATCTAACAGCCGGCCAGAATTGTTACTGATTTTCCATAGATCCATTTTAGATGAACCACTAGAATCGTCATCTAATCTCAGCCATTCGTTTCATGGACAGTCAAACATCCTGAGAGGGCTTTATAAACCAAGCAACGTTTGTGGTTTACCAATAGATGTACGACTGGGATGAAAGGAAAAATAAGCTTTTCCTACATATCAGAATTAGTCTTAAGAGATATTCTATAGCCAGACCAACTTTTGCAAAGTGCACACCAATTAATATGTAAATCAATAAATAATTAGCAAACTATCTTGGGTGCTCTTAATAAAAGTTGGTGTGGCAATAGAAACTCTTTTGGTAATTCTAACTTATAAATTTTATTGCCACACCAACTTTTGCTAATAGCACCAGAATTCATATGAAGCATTCAGAGAATTAGTACACAACTTGGTGTGGCGTTAGTAAAAATTGGCGTGACAATAGAAGCTCTATAATTTTGTTTTACTTATCCATTTTCTTCTGAATCCTTAAGTGCATCTCTCCCTTGTCAATCCTTGTTTGAGAGAGAGTGAGAGAGAGATGCATCATAACAAACCTCGAGAAAATCACGATGAAGACGATCAGGAAACCAAAGATTCTTATAAGCAGCAACAGAGAGAAGAGCTTTAAGACCCTTGACAGAGTTAGGCAACAAAAGCTCAGAAGAAGAAGAAAACCCAAGCCTCTCAAGTGTTTCATCGCTAATCGAATCGGTCATCGCAAGTATCGAACCCGAAATAACCAAAGCCTCGACCAAGTCTGGTTCCTTCTCAGCCATCTTAAAAGCAACCATACCACCATAGCTGAACCCAACAACCGTACACCTCTCCACACCAAGCTTCCTAAGTCCCTGAATCAAACACTCAGCTTGAAACGTAGGTGACCTATCTGTACTATCTGTGATTGATCCTCCAAAGAAGAGAAGATCAGGAACATAAACATCATATTTTCCTGTTAAAGATCCAACTTGAAACTGCCACGTCACTATGCCTTCTGAAGCAAAGCCATGAACAAGAACAACAACAGGTTTCTTTGATTTGTTGTTGTTGTTGTTGTTTTCTTTTTTGATTGTTTTAGAAGGAACCCAAAAGCTCATAATTGTTCCTGGATGGATTTCAATGGTGTGGGATCTAAGCCCAGCTAGCTTCATCAACCCATGCAACAATGGCTTCTGTGCTGCCACTAGGTTCACCATCTCTCTCTCTCTCTCTCAAGGTTCTCTTGAGTGTTGAGGGCTGAAGAGTGAGTCAGTGAGGCGTCTTTTAAATTAGGAAGAAAAAAAGAATTGGTGGTTGTAGGGTTGTTATCTGTTTTAATTGAGGGACGTGAGCTTCTCCCAAGTTTTGGGGATTGAAGAGGGAATATTGTTATAGTCTAGGGTAATTTAGACATTTCACCTTTCGTATGTCTGAATATATTTGGGATACGTTGGTGTTTTAAAAACGATGACATACCCCTTGACCACATTCTTTCATAAGTTGAATAGAAAATAACCTAAATACCCTCGTAAGTTTCAGTTAAAATCCCTTTTACCTCTAACAATCAGATTCTAGAATATCAATCAAACATCTCCAATGTGTTTTGGGAGGACTAGCACTCGTTGTCCCTGCCTTCTCAAAATGCACCCCAATCAGTAGCAGGTTATGGAAAAAAATAAAATAAACCCACTCAATAACTTGTTAGTGTTATTGATTTATTCAAATGGGCTTGGTAAGGGGTCATCAAATGGATGCTTCCAACATATATATATATATCTATGGGGGCGGTTCAAGGGACACATGTAAAAACAATGGTTTTTCAAAATATGGGTTAGAGGTTTTGGATTGAGCTGATTTTTTTGCGAGGATGGTCACTATGATAAAAGGATCATCCTCACAAAAAATCAGCTTAATCTGAAACTTTTAAATCCATCAAAAGTGACTTGCAAATTATTGATTAAAATTAAAAAAAAAATCGACAGTTCACGTTCTAAATCATTTTTAATGGGGTTAGAAGTTTTAGATTGGACTGATTTTTTTTTTTTTTCAGATGATCTTCCCATCATAGAGATCATCCTCACAAAAAATCAGCTCAATCCAAAACTTCTAACCCATATTTTAAAATTTTATTAATGTTACATTATTTTTACATATGTTTTTTCACATGGCCCTTGATCCTGACCCTATATATATTTATTTTAAGTAGGGTGCATTTTATGAACACGGAGAACAATGGGTGTGAGTCTTTTGAGAAGGATATTTTTAAGCTAGATACTGCAAGCAAGGGCATTCAGGCCATTTCCATAAGTTTCTCACAGGAGCATGGTCAAGGAATGTGTATGTCATAGCTTTGATGGATACCACAAAAGTTATTAGGAAGAAAAAGTGGGTGTGTTTAGGCTTAGATTGAGTGAGTTGTTGGCCTAATCCATAAAATAATAGAATATTGGGGGTTGGTCTGAAGTTATACTGACAATTATCTTCATTTCGTAGATTATTTTTTCTTACAAGAAACCATTATATAATCAATTTTCATTTGTTGCTTCTTATATCATAAAAACTTTGTTTGATCAACTACACTGCCTACCTTGAACAACATTAATTAATTTTCTGCTAAATATAGGTGGAATCTGAGGCTCAAATGTCGGGACTGGGGCTGTAGCTTTGACTTCGTCCCACCAAAATGACAAGTATTCCTCATTGATTATTGATTGAATCATTTGATCTTAGGAATCCTGATCTTATAGGAGGAAAGCTTTGATTAGGCTATCATTGGATTCGATCAGAACTAATGCCCCAATCCATTTCAATCCGATAAGTTTGCTATGGATTGGGTCCCAATAAGGATCCAATTTCATAATCACCTATATTGGATCAACCATGTACCGATACTATTTATTAAAAGGTGTGATGATTCTGTAACTCAACCTGGTGACATGTACCCTGTCATAACCGTAGATTTTTTCTCTTGAGATACATAACTGCACATCCCCATAAAATATGTGCAATTATCCAAGGAAAAAAATCTATAATTCTTGCACCTGCGACGTCAATGAGATTTTGAGTTATCCTGTTAGGTTGAGTTACAAAATCAGCATTATATTAAGAGTCATGTTGGGAAAAAGTTCTTTGGGTCTCGTATTAAAAAGTGAAGGCTATTGAAGAGGAGTTAAATAAATTGATAATAATACATTAATAAAATACATAAATTATACTTTTTGTTAATATTTTTAGGAGTAATTTAATAAGCCCCTTCATTCACCATATCTTCAAGTATATCAGTTAATATAAAACGCAAGTCAATTTAATACTATTTTTGCATATTGAATTTAGATTTTAGTTGGTGTGGTTAATTGTGGTGCCATGAATTATCCAATATGATGAAATCTTCAATTATCTTTACGTGTAGGTGTTAACAAATGAATTATAAATGAAAATATCATAAAAATTAGATGATAGATGAGGTGTTGAGCGCTTCTCATAAATAATGTGCTGAAAATAAAATACGTGTGATTCATGCTTCCCTTGTTAAGATCATAAATACTTGCATAAACAATTTTAAGATGTTAAATAGATCATAATGGCTCTTTTAAGTTTACTTAATCTTGGTGTTATTGGTACCGTTAGGAATACCACTTGCATGATAACTTAGTCAAAAGTAGAAATTTTATATGAAATGCACAAAATGTCATTTCAAAAATCAAAATGCCAGAGGAAGCCTTTCACAAAAGTACTTTATATTGAGTTCCTACCAATATTTTCATTACAAAATCTACATTTTCTATGTGGGGGTAATACTAATTTTATTTTCTTATAAAATTAAAAAAATTAATATTTTTGTTTGATTGAAAATGGAGTTGATGAAGATACCTCTGGCTAAGTTAGGAAAATTTGCTGAGTTGCGGTATCACGATTTATGACCTAGGTTTAAAATCCGTCTTCATCCTCTAATTGCTGACCACTAACTCACTTACGTTAACAAAACAAAAAAAAAAAAAAAACAGGGGATGGGGTCCTTAAATGAGTTTTCATGTTGAATCAACTCGGTAAACAGACAACTGGAGTCGAGTTTACAAAATCACAATAGAGATGACTAAAGCATGATTGTTAATTTGTAGCAGGAAATACTCCCAAACAGTATTTTATAATTTAGAAGTTTTTTTACTTGCCAGGGGACATTAAGTTACAAACTCCACTTCTTCTCACGTGTGACACTCCATTTGGATACAATGTAGCTGGACATTCTTGAATCTTGACAAATCCCACACAAGAAATTAGCTTGATTGGTGATTTTATTGGTACCAAAACTCCTTATTTAGTTTTTTTTGCGACGTCCATCGTCTAAATCAACTTGCCTAAAGGCATGTATGTTAGGTACTCTTTGATGAGCCAACACCTAAATTTTAACCTGATTTGGTAAATTGTAATTGTTGGATTAGAGTTTTATATTGGACTCACAATGCATACTTTTCACAAGAACAATGCTACGGTGAATATGCTAGACACTGTCATGGACACTGTTGATGTGGAGGTGTGCTCAGAATCATAGATGCTTTGGGAACGGATCCTTTGTAGTCCAATTCTCCAGTAGCACCATGGAACATTACATTGAATAAAAATGACAAGTCGGTCCTCTTGTAATAAATGTTTGTATCAGATTTAAAAATAAAAATCTCAATTCTTTCTTTTAAATCTAATCAAAGAAATTGTAGAATCCATCGTGATCATTTACTATAATATCTCTTCGGTCAACAACCAACATTACTGGTTGGTCAAAATGTAAAGCTTCTAGGCGGCATGTAATTAAGATTTGATTAATTAGTATAAATTCGTTACCAGGAAATTGATTATGATAGGGTTGCTAATGGTGTGACTGAGGTAGCTTTGGCTGAGCCCCTAAAGAAATTGACTAAAAACCTAACATGACCAAAATACAGTAGTCTGGATCGTTAATTTCTTTCTATGTGGATGGCAATTTTTAGTTTTTGTCCATCAATCAATCCTACAATTTCATAAGAATATAAAATACATGAAAGAGAGAACAAAATGATTTGTTTAAGAGATTCGTGTGGAATCTAATGACAATGTCCCTAGGCTTCTTGGAAAAAAAAAAATCTTGCATTCCGATTTTTTCCCAGCCCACCTTTACAAAGTATCATTCCCCCTCTCTCTAAGGTAGATAAAATAAGTTCAGCATCAGCACCGACACCACACCCGTGGCGTAAATGAAATGAATAAACTATGAGACTGATGTGCATTTGTGTTGGCTGCTACAGAAACCACTGATTTGAACATGGAACGTCAAGGGCCGAGTTGGCGTGATCTGCATTTGCCACATTATCACATCTAATTAAAATAGTTTAATGATAGAGAACTAGCCATGTCACAATATAGTTATGGTAGTTGTGTAACTTCTAACACCTGTATGGGAAGAATGTTCCACATCATCATATAAATAGTTTTATGTAAATGTAAACTCTATAAATGTTAATATATGAAATTAGATTGAATAATTTTGGTCTATCTATTAAAACACTTCTTTCTCTCTCCCTCTCTGGCTAAAATTATCAGGCTGGTTAAGACAGTTTTTATAGATTACACATGACTTGGCAAATTTATAACTTGACACGAATTTTTGAGTCAACTCAACCAATTTTTTTTTATCAGATCTAAATATAACGTTTTGAATCATATGCATGTAACCATTGGATCAGGTCTAATTAGGATTGTAACTTGAAAAGGGTTGAGCGTAAACCCATAACTCAACTCAACCCAACCCAACCCGATCGTTGGGCCCGAGCTCGTTAACCCAAGCTTAAGCTTTAGAAATTGAGTTGAGCACAAATTAGCCCAAGTTAGGTAGTTTTTGGCGAGTAAATTCGTTCTGATTAGCAAATAAATTTTATTTCTTAAAATATGAATAGAACATTAAAAACAAAATCACTACTAATTAAAATTACATATAACCCCCAAATTCATCATTGGAAAAATATTTAGAGAGAGAGTGTGTGTGTGTTTGTGTTTTCCTCCATAATTGTAAGTTGTGAATCTTGGAGTCTTGGTTTATTTTTTATAAATTAATTTAAAAGATTGACTCTTCATCTTCAAGAAATTTGTACATACTATATATATAAACATGTATAGCGATATATTAAAAAAAAAAATCCTAATTACTATAAATATATGTAAGAAGAATAATTAAAAAATACTTTAGAAAAAAAATAGATAACTAATATAAAATATTTATATATTAACATGTAGCATTGGGTTCAAGTTGAGTTGGATAGACCGAACCCTCAACCCGAATTGAGGCTGGAGTGAGATATTCTAACCCAAGCCACCCGCCCAATCAATCAGTTGAGTTCGGGCCAGCCGGCTCAAGTTGCAGTCTTAGGTCCATATCATATCAGATCAGCCCCAATCAATTAAATATATTGAATATAATTAATTAAACTTTATATATTTAAACAAAATACATTCTCACATTTTATCTAACTGGGACTATATCGAAGCCGGACATGATCAATCCAAAACAGGTCTGCTTTGTTATCAAATAGGATTTATTAAAATCCAATCCTTTAAATTGGATTTCACTTCAGATGGGATCAGACCCGGTAAGGAAACAGTTTTAAGCCTAGCCACATTGTAAATCAGGTTGGATTGATTGCTACGGATCCGGATAAATAAATCGAGCTGGGGGTAACGGATCTAAATAAAGGACACCAAACCCATCTGTCCTGACTCGATTATTAATGTTGCCAACAGATGTATTAAAAATAAAAAAGGACCATATTATCCCAATCTTGGGCTTGTCATTTTCCTTTGTTTTGCTCTTTTTGGGATTTTCTCTCTTTTGAACTCTTTCGCTTTAAATAAAGGAAGAATATTGGGATTTCATCTCTCAGTACTACAAAGAAGAAAAATACAAGCATATATAGCTTCTCGTACAAAGGGAATATACTCAAGAACAGGACCTATTTTTTTCTACAACGATCGACTCATTAACGATTAAAACTTCTCTTCCTCTAAAGTCTACAAAGATATTAAAGTCAAAAGAAAAACATAGAATCATCAAAGGAAGGTATACGCTACCCATCATGAACATCATCATGATGATGCTCACCATAATCTTTGCTATCAGTATGTGTAATCATGGACAAGGCTAGCCCTATCAGGGACATTGAGACGCCATGAAAGGAGAGGAACACTTCTGTCGGACTCACTATCGTCTCCAATGAAGCTGAATTCGGTTGTGAGAGCTGGTGATGATTGGTGGGCCCATGACTGATGATGATGACTCATCATGTGTTGCGCCTCTATGATCGTTGGTGGAGTTGCAGTGGTGGAGGTGGCACGTCTCTCTTCCTTCTTGTAACGGATTCCACATGCATTGCAAAGTGACTGCACCACACATAAATGGTCAATTGGTCAATTCAGACTCTCTAACTAAAAATAAAAATAAAGACTTACACTTAATACGTTGAATACACATTATCTCACGTGACGGATGAGATGGGATGATGAACACAGGTTTCCTAGAGATCAGTTCACGTGAGAATCGCTGGGTAACATCTTGGCTTCTCATTCTAGTTTGAGAATATAATTTTTCCAAAAAATAATATAAAATAAAGATGATGATGCTATATAGGAAAATCCATATCGCATCTCCCAATTGTAGTTTGAGATTTTTTTGGGGCAAAAAGTCGATCCGAAATTTTAAATAATCTCATATTGACCAGTCGAAAGATGTCCTGTGATTGAATGCTAAAAAAAAAAAAAACCCTGTCATAGGTTTGTTAAAACTGGCCTCAAATCTAAAGCATGAGAGATTGAAAAACATATACATACATACATAAATAATTGAAAATTATATTGTTTTGTCAAACGAAGGTGGACGTGCAGCCTCAAACGCGTGGCTGAGACGGGTGGGAAAAACAGGTTTTCAACCGACACAAGAGACTAGAGATTTTTTAGGGAACACATGCAGGCGTTAAGGAGCATTTGCCCATCTCAACAGTGCGTTTCACTGTGTACCAAACGTGTTTGAGATTAGAAAACTCCAAATATAACATTGAGAGAGAGATAGAGAGAGAGAGAGACTGACCTTTGGGCCTCTGGGTCCATTTCTCCAAAGAGGGGTTGATGTTGTACCACAGTTGGTACACCTGCGAGCGAGAAGAGGATCACCACCGTCGGAAGTGTTGATGATGCTGTTGCTACACCTTGGGTTGTTCTTATGTGTAGGTGCTGATGATGATGGATTCTTAAGTGTACCCCAACAAAGTTTTGACATAAACGAACCAGACCTTCGGTGACAGTTAATCTTCTTGTCTTCAGTTTGGCGAGAAGAAGGTGTTGCTAAAGATAGAGTGCAATCTACGGAAGAGGAACTGATTGGGTATCCCTCATCATCATCAAAAGGGTTGTGATTGAATAACATGGTGCATTGGCCCACATAATTTCCGTGATTGTTGCTGCTGGACCTTTGCATCTCTATATATCTAATTTTGATAGAAAGATGAAGTGGGTTGTATTATAAATGGAGATTACGCGTGTGGTTCGCACTTGAATCGGGAGGTTCAGGTGAGAAGTTGAGACTCGAAAGGGAAGAAGGAAAGACAGTGAGAGTGAAGTGGGAGAGGAAGACAAGGAAAAGAAATATAAATAAATAAATAAATATGGGATAGTGGGATGAGCTTGAGGAGTTATCGAAGTTAGAAAACTAAGAGAGATGTAATAATTTAATCTTTGAAAAATCTTGGGTGTGATCTGTCTTATATAAAGGTTGTTCAGATATCGCCCTCTTGGTTTTGGAGAATATTTGGGATACCCAACAATTTGAAACTTGATGACATCACCCCTTGACTGTGGTCTTCTAAAAATAAAGTGCTAACGCAAAAATGACTAAAATAGCCATCTTATCCACCTTTATACTTCAATCTTTACTGTAAAAACATTACATTTTCTTTGCAGAGAACCCTCAATCATTGAGCCTTGATTTGGATAAGTCGTCTGAATAAATTTTATTTGTTATTTTATTCTCAACATAATAAAAAAAATAGAGTTACAAATCAAATTTTGTCACCTAACTCCATTGAAGATCAAAAGCGGTGGTGGAAAACTTTTAGGATTTGCCTAGTTGCAGGGAATTGGTTTATGAAGGAATATGAATTCATCAAGAAATGGAATTTCATAGAAAATTAAATCATTTCATTTGATTACTTCTAGGCAAATGTGAGGAAGAGAGTTGATTTTTTATTTTGGGGCTGAAAGTATCGTGAGGGAATAGTATTTGGAGGTGAAGAATCATTTCCCAAGGGGATGCAAGTTCGGAAAATAATTTCCAATCCTAGTGAAAAATTATTTTTGGATGGAAAATAAAAATATGTGCCCTCCACCCTTGAAAATCACATTTTCAATAAGAACCGAGCTCCCTCCATTTATCTTGTGTACCTGTACTTAACCTTAAGATCTATTTGATAACAGAATACTCTTTTTTTAAAAGGAAATTTTAATTTCTTGAGCTAATGATCATGAAAAAGTGAATTTTGTGGGAAGATGAATTATGTGATTTGATAGTGTATATATATAAAAGTGTTTTTAAGTTTAACGGATGTGAGCAAATTTGAAGAGAAATTTTTTTCTCAAAGAAACATCAATTTAAGATTTCATTGAATCTCAAATGATCAATGGAGCGAAACCTAATTAAAGAGATATTTTTTAAATTGGGAATGTCATAAATACATGTGGATTTGTGTGATTAGTAAAAATGAGATTTTCTAAAATCTCAAGTTGTCTTTTTCATGAGAAAAAAATTATAAATTGGGAGATAAAAATCATCTCTCTTAAGAGTATCCTAGGGTGGAAAAACATTTTCGCATCTCTTCAAAGTGGAAAAGTAAGCTATCAAAATCTAAAAATTGTTTTTTTATTTATTTAAATTAAACAAAAATGACCCTCCAAGGTTATAAGAAAGAGTTTGTTGATTAGGATATTTTCCTCTGAATAATTTATAGAATTTTCAGAAAGAGGTCAGTCAAAGGGGTTACGTCATAAGTTTGAAAATTTAGGGGTATCTCAAATATTCAGCAAAAAATTGGAGGAGTATCTCTAAAAGCCCCCATATAAACGGGTAAACACCAGTCAGCACTTCTAGTCTACATTATCATCAAATGCAGAGAAAAGATGATTTAGTTCAGTCAGTCAGTCAGACAGTTGGGAGTCTTTCTTGTTTTGATGACCAGGTAGTAATCGTACTTTCACTATATACATCGATCGCTATCCCCTACTCCATGATTTCAGTTTCCTTATCTAACATCACATCTATTTTTAATACCACGTGGAAAATTACTAGCCCATTCTATGTGCAACTGTCAATTCTTAACGAATAATGGTAAACTAATTATTAAAAAAAAAAACTCAACTCTGCTAAACTGATGTGGAGTGTACATATAATAATAGATTTTTTCTTATGTATCTCAAGGAAATCTATGTTTTGTGTACATGCCAATGCCATTTCACTTGAGTCTATTCTTTTTTCGGGTCAATTTATCATCACTTATTTTTAAATAGAATTTGTAAACGATCCAATTCTATCGCAATGGTTCAATATGGGTTGAATCACCTACGCAACTCATCATTGGGTAAAAATATTTTACAAAAATCATTTTAATATATCAAAGAATTAAAAACATCCCTAAGTTTTAATATAAGATTTTATGAAATCTTATATTGACTTTTTCGTGCAAAATAAAGTCTCATCATTGAGTAACTACCATCACATTTTGCAATCTATTATCATTTTTATTTTCTTTTTTCGTAAAAAAAAAAAAAAAAAAAATTGAAGTAGTACTGGACAATGTTTATTCAGCTTGTAGAGTACAGGATGAGAATACAATAATTAGTGTGTTCAATTATTCACTCATAGATAGATTAGCAAATCAGGTGGTCACTCGACAAGAAATAATTTGATAAGTAATCTCTGTCGTTGGTCTTTGTAGGTCACTTATAAAACTAAATTGCATGCATTTCACATTCACTCATTCTTTGATACATGATGGTCCTTAATGAACTGAGTGGGTTTTTTTTGCTTATTGTGCTCATGGACTTCTCACAGAATGCCATGTCAAGCATTTAAGGTTAGTATTGTTAATTAGGAATGTCCTCAACACACATGGATTCATGTAATTGGTGGATCCTAAATTTCGGTGGAGCAACAATTTGTCTTAATGAAACTATGTACAAAATTTATTAATCACAAATTTTCTTAATGAATCCAGTGTTCAATACTATTACCTTTGCATCATTCCAGAATCCATGATTAAAAATCATGAATTATATTAGTTCTACAACTAAGGCTATCAATGGATCAAGTCGACATGGGTTTTTCATATAGGATTGGATCGGACTTGAATAATAATCGTATTAGACTTAAATTGTAATTTATCCAATTTGAAATATAAAAAACACAAAATCGATCTAATTGACTAAGTTTCTTGTAGGGTCGAATTCTTGATCCATTTTTTATATTATTGAAACGAATTTCATGTATGATCCGATCCAATGATATTGTAGCTTAGGACATTGGATCAACACGAGTGATGGATCATTCAACAATATATGCCACGTGGCATAATCTAAAGTGACTTACAACGTGAGAGGGGAAGAGAGGAAGATAGTTAAAAAAAAAAAAAAAGATTCTTGGTCTTTGGCCTTTGTGGTCAAAAGAACCCACGTGACTCCCCATGGAACAGTCTTCTATGGATCTGGCATCTCCGATCACGAGGCACACAGTTCCCTAACCACCAAAAACACATCAAACTCCTGTCCGTATCCGTATCCGTATCTCTGTTAGTAAAAGTAGAGAGAGAGAGAGAGAGAGCAAAACAACAACAACAACTCAAAATGTAAAGGACCTCTCTCCGTTGTAAGACACGTGGCATTTTAAATTTATTTTACATCCCCTACATTTTCTTCAAGTTTGAAATACATCCTAGAAATGCCAAGTGTAATGCAAGGGAGTGTGTTGCTTCAAAATTTTGAAGTGGGCTAGCCGCTTCAAAGTTTTTTTTTTTTCCCTCCATTCATATATCTATCACATCCGTACCGTTTAAATCACGTGCCCCAACGGATCTCATCATCTTTTCACTGTACTGATCCCGAGAAAATTTATTTTAAAAGCAAACAAGACGAACAGAACTTCTTGGATTTGTGGTTATTTGGTTGTGTGTACTTCTCTGGTCAAAGAAACAAATAAAAGAAAAGCTAAGAAACAAAAAAAAAAACAATAAAGTGAGAGTACAAACACATCTCTATAAATCGATCAAAAACAAGAAAAATTCCAACTAAAAAACAAAGAGATAGACAAAATCGTCTCGAGATTTGTGTAGGACAATCAGGAGGACGACTACCGCTTTTCAAAAGATGCTCTCTCTCTCTCTCTGAGTCTATCTTGCAGCCAGAGCTTTGTGCATCACGAGTACGAACCAACAGACGATGGACCCAACATATTGAATTTTGATCATGTACTCGGGGTACTTAGAAACGTTAATCAACTCCATGTATGTAGCATATTATTGAGGGATCCACTTATTGAAGAATGTTATTTGCCCAAGTTAATGGCTAGATTTTATCAACTAGGATGAATTTTTTGTGTGCAGGTGGTCTCAATGATAGATGTTATTAGGTAATTTTATCCAGCATCTGAAGTACAGGATCGCCCTTTCTTACATAATTTAAAATTAATGAACTCTTGGTCTAAACATCCCAGTCAAAGAAACCTCCACACTGGTCAACATAATGTAATAATGATTTTTTATGTGGTCCATTTTGATTTGGTGAGACCCACACTTGTTCATTTCCAAGGAGGATACCTCCATCTATCATCACGTGGTATACTCTTTTGGGCTCTCTTACTCATGAATGTTCATGATGATAATAGGTTAGGGCTGTCAATGGATAGGATCAGACCCAAAACTCAAATCCAATAATTTCAAATCCGGATTAAGTATTAATTTGAATTTGAAATGGATCCCATCTGACCCAATCCAAATGTATTGGATTGGATTGGATTTGTATCCAGATATCAAGACCCAATACTAAATTCCAAGCAGACAAGGATCCAATCTGATTATTGGTGGATTACGCCACATGTAAAGATAACTGGATAAATTTCAAACATATAAACCACTAACCAATATTCTCTTCACTTGACCAATCACTCGTGTGTGTGTGTGTGTGTATATATATTTAAAGAAAAATGCTGAAGTAACATAAAAGATTGACATCGATTCTCACATTGCTAATGTAGATGCATGTATGAAATTATACTCTTTTTGCTCGTATCATTGAGTCATCAGCTTAATACCCCACCCTCACACACACGAGTTTTTAAAAGTTATAAGGATTTATTTATATGTTAACAACGACAAACAATCCACGCAATTCTCTCCTAGACAAAATTTTAGATCCACCACTGCCCTTATCCTTCGAATTAGGAAATTTTGAGAGGAACAAATCTAATTGAGTTAATTAAGTCAAATGATTTGCGTGCATCTTAAGTTGTAATTATGATCTTATTGGACCCAAGGTTAGAATCATTATTTTTGGGCCCTACCCTTGAAAGTGCTTTGGAAATCATTTCGGCCTCAAAACGAAATAAAGTACACTAGTCACATGTCATGTGTACCTTACTCTGCATGTTTTACATGCCTTCATTCACGCTTGTACAAGCCTAGAAATATAGCCATGTTCAATGCATGCATGCAGTTGTGTTATACAAGCTTGGAAGTAGAAGCGAAGGTCCTATTCATAAGTTACACTATTCTTGGAAGTAGAAGCCAGGTCTTGTTCATAAGTTTCTTTAATTATCTTTTTTATTCCATTATACACAATTCCTCAAAAGCACCAAAATATAAATTTGGACTGTTGAACCAAGATACATAGAATAAATGATCTCTCTTTCTCTCTCTAAATTCTAAAGGACTTGGACTTGGAGCTCTTTTTTAAGAGAGATTGGGCTTTTCTCTCTCTATCTCTACAAGAGGGTTTGGGATTGGCCCATTGATTCGGTAGAAAATCTTTTATTGCCATGTTACATTAAAGTATTAATATTTTAATAGGAAGGAGAGAGAGAGAGAGAGAGAGAGAAACCCCAAACAACAAGCCAACCCACCTAAAGATGGAAGATCTCTCTATTCTAGTCTTCCAAAGAAAAGTGATTAAAAGGTTGCCGTCCTAAAAAACACAAGTTCTTGTCGATATATCATTGACGTCTAAGACCTTATAAACCTCTAATTGTCTCCTCTGCACTGGTCTATCAAAAGCAAATCCACCTATATCTTTATGCTGTACCCCTACCTCTTCTTCACTCTCTTTAAGAATTACCTCCCTCATGTTAAAAAAATATTAGATCTCACTCCCCAAATTCAAATTATATCTCCTGTGAACTTTGGCTTTCAGCCTGTGCAACTTGTAATTAAACTTTCCCTGTTTTATATTTTTATAGACAGCCCTTTAGGATTCAGTGAATTTTTAAAATGCCCTCCCATGTTTCTAAAACTGATTACATAACCCTTGACATAGATTCGATCGGGTATCTTATCCGATCGGTTCTAGATCTATCATGTTCCGATCCAAAAAAAAGGTAAGATAAATATATAATGAGAGCTGCTATTGGCACCCTAACTTTTACTTATTACACTCCAATTTCTAAATTTTTTTTTATCACATGTCACACCCCAGTTAAAGATTAACACACACTCTTCCAACATTATAAAAATTTGGCTACAATTATAATCTTGACATTGCAAAACATTATTATCCTCATTCAAATAATTTCAATAGTTGTTTTACAATTATGATTAGGTTCATATAAAATCTTAAACACAAAAGAAAACGAACAAAAAACAAACAGACAAACAAAAAAATAACAATGAGGGAGTTTCTATTGGCATCCCAACTTTTACTTATTCTCAACTATTCACTTATTTTTATTTATTTTAATTGGAGTGTAATATGTAATGGTTGGGGTGTCAATAGTAGTTCTCTATATCATTATATTATATATTTTGTTTAATATATGAAGTTTATCTAGATTTTGTATATCAAATCAAGAATGATGGATCCAATTTTTATTGTACTGGGTTTGGATCGTAATATTGAGATTTGAGAAAAAAAACTCAATCCTAGTCCCTATTTAAAAAAGAAAAAAAACCCTTCATCACCCCACCACACACCCTCAAATCCATTGTTTTTTCAAATCTGTAGGGTAAACCTTTGATTTATTTCTTAAAGTTTAATTGTTTTCCCCCAAAAAATTAGGATTTATTTTAACAAAGTCATTAGCTTAATTTTTATTTATTTTCTTTCCATTGATTTTGAAGCCAAAAAAAAGAACAGAAAATCGGATAATTATTCAGCCTAGGCGCAGAGAGAGAGAGAGAGAGAGAGAGGACAATATGTACAACACCTTATGCTTAATCAAATGGATGTTGTACTATTGTATCCCAATTAGTGTTATCAATGGGCCAGTGCAGCATGTCATTGATTAGGTTTGGGGTGGTTTACTTATCATTTTGGGCTTGGCTTGATACATTTTTAGGGTATCATTTTGGGCTAGTCCTGATACATTTTTCGGGCCCCGCTTAGGCTTCATGCCAACAAAGTCAAATTTGTGGCCCGATTAGCATTGATCCATTTATGAACCAACCCATTGAAAACCCTAAATTCCCAACACAGGTTAATACTAGGGGTGCACATTGGATTGGGTAAATCCGAGATCCGAACCAATCCGAAGCTTTTGGATTGGATTGGTTCGGACCAAACACACCCACAGTTCGGGTACGGATCGAAGAAAAAAAAATCCGATTAATTTGGTTCGATTCCGGATTAGGATATAATAGAACCGAACCAATCCGAAAACCGAACCAATTATATATAAATATATATATATATAATATATATATATATATATTATATATATATATATATAATTATTTAAAAAATAAAATTTTCAATTTTTTATTTCTTTCTTCTTCTTCCTTTTAATTTTTTTTTATTATCCCAAAGTCCACGTTCAAAAAAAGTCCTATTTGCTTTTAAGGTTTGAAGATTGGAGGAGATAGAATGCTTGGATTGAGGAAGAAGGTATCTATCTTCAATAAGTATGAGAACCGAGAACCGATCCGAACCAATCCGAACCAAGATTGGATTGGATTGGTTCGGTTCTATAGGGTAATTGGATTTGTTTGGTTTCAAATTTATAGAACCGATCATGTTTGGTTCGGTTTCAATTTTGCCAAAATCCGAACCAATCCGAACCATGTGCACCCCTAGTTAATACGCAAACTCCATCTGTTCAAAATACCCAATTATCAAATAAAGAAGTTTTTTAAATAAAAATTATTGGATTCTTCTTCCATTAATATCCCAAAACATGAATTATTTTTTTAATCAATTATTTATTTTTGATTTTTACGAATTAGATACTTAACAATATCCTTTTCGAAAATACCTATCCCCCGTAGTCAACTGCCTACCAACCAATTCATCTTAATACCTCATCAACCAACCTGGTTACATTCACTATTAGGTTGATTCAAGGATTACTGGATTACTTCATTTTATTATGCTTTGGAGATTCTTCAAAGTCTAATCTGCTTCATTCAAGAATAATGAACCAGGTGTAAACTGGACTGCTGCATTACATGGGTGAGAGTTTTTCCACACTAAATTTTTTTTCTATGAATTGGCCAACTTAATAAAAGCTTGTAAAATGACAAGTTACAGAATCTTATGCGATCACCTAAAAATACAATTTAAAAATCATCATTGACCAAAAACACCCTTCTAATCTAATAAATAACAGTTTTTGGTCATTGAAGGAAGTCCTTTGAATCTGATATTATTAGGTGCCTATAGCCCTATACAATATTGAAGTATAAGAAAGAAAATATAAATATGGGATCTGGGCAATGGTATTTGCATTATCATTGAAGACCTTCAACTTCAATAAAAAACATTAAATGTACTCGACTAATAAATCTAAAAGCATTTGACATTTTTTTTATAAGCAATAACAAGATGTAAATATGACAAACCTAGTAGTCAAAAATGCGAATGCAGACAATTTCTGATATATTAGGTGAGATTAACATAGTGAAGTAATGATACTATATGGACCTGGGTTCAATCCCCACCAGCATTGAATTACTAATCTCATTAAAAACAGTTGTAACGATCTAAAAAAAACATGGTGAAGTTGTTACCGACCTAAACAAGTGAAGAAATTTAATTTTGGTTCTTATTACACTCAAGAAGAAGAAGATGATCTTCATTCATATATTCCAAACAATACAGAAGCCAGCTATTTATATAGCCACTATTACAATGAAGTAGTTATAACAGAAAGCATAATGAGAAAGCTATCTAACTAACTAACAGTTACAACAGATTAACAACTAAGCATTATTACAATATTTACACCCTAATACTCCCCCTCAAGGTGGCTTGTAAATGTCCTTTACAGCCATCTTGGACAACAAAGAAAAAAGTTGAGTAGATGGGAGAGGTTTAGTAAACATATCAGCCAATTGGTATTGAGATCTAATGGGCAGCAATTTTAGAACTCCCGAAGCAACTCTTTCACGAACAAAATGGCAATCTATCTCGATATGCTTAGTGCGTTCATGAAAGGTGGGATTAGAGGCAATATGTATCGCAGCTTGATTGTCACAATATAGCAAAGCAGGAGAATCAATCTGGACTTGAAAATCTTTAAGAAGTTGCTGCAACCAAATAAGCTCACTGGCAGTAGAGGAAAGAGCTCTATACTCAGCTTCAGCTGAGGATCGAGAGACAGTGGTCTGCTTTTTGGCCTTCCAAGAGACTAAAGAGTCTCCAATAAATATGCAAAAACCTGTAATGGAGCGTCGAGAATCAGGACATGATCCCCAATCAGCATCAGAGAATGCTTTCAAACGAACTGGAGCACAAGCATCAGAGTAAGCTCTGAGTTGCAAGGAAGAAGTAGAAGAAAACAACAACCCTTGACCAGGACTTTTCTTGAGATAACGAAGTAGGTGATGCACTGCCTTGAGATGAGGAAGTCGAGGTTGAGCCAAGAATTGAGTGAGCTTGTGAACGGCAAAAGTAATATCTGGGCGAGATAAAGTGAGATAAAGAAGTTTCCCAACAAGCCGTCGATAGTGTGTTATATCAGGAAGCAAGTCACCTTCAGTGGCAGTTAAACAAAGTTTTGGATCCATTGGAACAGCAGTTGGCTTACAAGCCAAGTAACCTGTGTCCTCAAGCAATTGTAAGGTGTAATGGCGTTGAGAAAGCACAATACCTTGTGTGGACTTAGCAATCTCAAGACCAAGGAAGTACTTGAGACAACCAAGATCCTTGAGCTTAAACTGTGTATGCAGAAACTGTTTGAGCTCATCAATAGCTTGAGATAAAGGACTAGTAAGAATTATATCATCCACATAAACGAGAAGGGCAACAAAAGAGGATCCATGACCTTTTGTGAAAAGAGAGTAATCAGATTTTGACTGAAGAAAACCAAACTTGAGCAAAGCTTGAGAAAATTTTGAATACCATTGTCTCGAAGCTTGCTTGAGACCATAAATGGACTTGTGAAGCTTGCATACTAGTTTGCTTTGAGATGAAGAGGACTCCCCCTGTCTAAGATAGCCGAGAGGAAGATCCATATAGACTTCCTCAAAAAGATCGCCATTTAAAAAGGCGTTGTTGACATCGAGTTGAGCTAGATGCCAATTATGTGAGGCAGCAAGTGCAAGAAGAACCTTCACAGTCACTAATTTTGCTACTGGAGAAAAGGTTTCAACAAAGTCCAAACCCTCTTGTTGTGTATAGCCTTTAGCTACCAAACGAGCCTTATGTCGCTCAATAGATCCATCCGATTTAAGCTTGATCTTATAAATCCATTTGCATCCAATGGTATGCTTGTTATGAGGAAGATGAGTGACAGTCCAGGTGTTATTTTCTTCCATAGCTTTCAACTCTTCATGCATAGCTGATCTCCATTCAGGAAACTTCACTGCTTGGTGATAGTATTGAGGCTCAACCTGAGAGGATACACTAAGCACAAACTGCTTGTGGGAATTAGAAAGGCCATGATAAGAGATGTAGTTAGAGATTGGATAAGATGTAGATGTGGAAGCATGAATAGAAGAGCCAGCAAGTAAATTGCAGTGATAATCCTTCAAGTAATTAGGTTGATGAATCACTCTGGTAGATTTTCGAAGAACACCACCAGATGTAGAAGGAGCAATTGCTGGAATATCATCTATTGGAATAATGGCTGCTGAAGGAGAAGCAAAATCAATTGAAGAATTAGAATCCGGACGATCAATGGGAAGATCAACTGGAATACCAGAAGTAACAGGAGGATCATGAACATGGGAAGTAGCAATATCTGAAATAAAATGAGTTTGTAATGAAGAATGTGGCAGAACCAAATCTGGAAACGGATCAGTAACTTGATCTGAACTAGTAATAGCATGAAAAGGAAATACTTCCTCATGAAACACTGCATCTCGTGAAAGAAAAACTTGTTTGGTCTCCACATCATAGAACTTATAACCTTTCACACCAGGTGGATAACCAAGGAAAGCACAAACTCGAGCACGAGGTTGGAACTTGGTTCGATGAGCAGCTAAGGTGGAAACAAATGCTAAACAGCCAAAAACTCGAAAAAGAGTATAATCAGGAGCTGTTTTGTATAGCAAATGAAAAGGTGTGTTGTGCCGCAATAGTGGAGAAGGAGTTCTGTTAATCAAGAAAGCCGCAGTAAGAACACAATCTGTCCAAAAAGAAACTGGAATCCTGGATTGAAAAAACAATGACCGAGCCACATTCAAGAGGTGTTGATGTTTGCGCTCCACAACTGAGTTTTGCTGAGGCCTTTCAACACAGGAAAACTGATGCAAAACTCCTTTATGTTGGAAAAACTCAACAAAAGATAACTCAGGTGCATTATCAGATCGAAATACCTTGATTTTGGCATTAAACTGAGTGGAAACCATGTTGAAAAACCTTGGTATCACAAAGACAGCATCAGATTTATTCTTCAACAAATAAACCCAAGTAAAACGAGTGCAATCATCAACAAGAGTCAAGAAAAATCGATGACCAGTATAAGAAACAGTTTGATATGGCCCCCAAATATCACAATGCACAAGATCAAAAGGAAACTTGGACAAATGATTATTGGATTCAAAGGGCAGCCTTCTTTGCTTAGCAAGAGGACAAATATAACAAGGATTCGACTTATGCAATCTAGTTACATCACATTTCAACTGATCTTTCAAAGAATCAAGTCTCTTAAAAGAAATATGTCCTAGCCTATTATGCCAAATATGAGCAGAAACATTATTGACAAAGGCATTAGAAATAGAATTCAAACACTGAACATTAAGAACATAGAGATCTTGGACTTTGTCACCCCTGCCAATCATCCTCTTGGTTGATAGATCCTGGATAACAAAGTAGTCAGGAAGGAAACTCACTGTAAGGCCAGATCCAGTTACTAAAGCACTGACTGAAATCAAGTTGAATTTGAATTGAGGAACAAACAATACATCTTTAAGCACAAGGTCAGAATGCAGTTTGACATCACCAGCAAAATGGACCAAAATCTGAGAATGATTTGGCAAAGTAACTGTTGTGTGATGAATGGAATGCAAGGAAACAAAAGCACTAGCTTGTGAACAAATATGTCGAGTAGCTCCTGAGTCTACAATCCAGAACTGATTGGATGAAAATAGAGGACTCAAAGATACATAAAAGCAAATACCTGCGAGACAGTTGGTTTGAGAAGGATCAGGAGCATTGGTGACCTTTGCTGAGCTACTCAAATGTGTAGAAAGCATGGACATTAGCTGTTGATATTGATTGGAGTTCAGATTCTGAACAAAACCTCCAAAAGAATTAGACTGATCTGGTCTATCATCAGAAGTAGAAACTTGATGAGCAGCAGCATTAGAATTGTTGTTCAATCTGAATTTATATCCAGGAGGATATCCATGGATCTTGTAGCAACGATCCACTGTATGTCCAAGAATCTTGCAATGTGTGCAAAAAGGCCTGTCTCTTTTCTGATTCTTGGAAGCACTGATATTGGAATTTTGAGAATTATGAGAACCAGATCCACCAGACTTAGCAACATCTGTTTTAACAGCAAAAGCCATTGTGCCAGTAGAATTACTCGAATCAGAGGAAGGATTAATCCTCCTTTGTTGTTCTTCTTGAACAATTAGAGAGAAAACACGATTGATAGGAGGCATCGGATCCATGAGAAGCAACTGACCACGAACTTGAGAGAAAGAGTCATCAAGTCCCATTAAGAAGGACATTATGTACTCCATTTGATGATGATCGTTAAGATTTTTAATTCCACCACAAGAGCACTTTCCACAAGAACAATTAGGCCGATAATTACTCAGTTCTTCCCATATAGTTTTCAACTTTGTGAAGTAAATGCTAACAGAACTCTGTTCTTGACGCAAATTCATCAATTCATGTTTAAGCTGAAAAATTCTAGGTCCGTTCCTCTGTTGAAAACGATCTCTAAGATCTAACCAAATCTCTCGGGCAGAAGTAGCAAAAATAATACTGGCAGAAATTTCTTTTGAAACCGAATTTAATATCCAAGATATGACAATATTATTATTACGAATCCAGGAGTTGAACAAATTAGCATCAGTACCTTGAGGTTCAGGAATGGAACCGTCGACAAATCCCAATTTGTTCTTCACAGATAGTGCAATTAACATCGCGCGACTCCAATTGGTGTAATTCTCACCGGTGAGCTGTTGCGAGACAAGCACTTGCCCAGGGCTATCAGAATGATGAAGATAGTAGGGATTCGAAGGTTCTTCAATGGCGGAACGATTCGAATTGGTACGCTCTCCAGGATTGGAATCACTCATCGAGGAAAGATTCGCCATATCGATGAAAATAAGAACAATCAACGAAGGAAGAAGAAAACAAGCAAATTTGCAGCAGATCAGATCTGCTCTGATACCATATTACACTCAAGAAGAAGAAGATGATCTTCATTCATATATTCCAAACAATACAGAAGCCAGCTATTTATATAGCCACTATTACAATGAAGTAGTTATAACAGAAAGCATAATGAGAAAGCTATCTAACTAACTAACAGTTACAACAGATTAACAACTAAGCATTATTACAATATTTACACCCTAATAGTTCTTGTAGGGAATTCATTGTTTTCCATTAATCACTTTTGAGTAATGGTGTAAATGTCTAATGGCCACATTTTCTCAAAAGAAAAGAACAAAAAATGATGTTATTTGGAAACAAGAACCTAACTGATCATCATCATCATGTTATCAAATTATCAGTATGACTTAATTGAGATTGTTAGGTATTTCTTCTAATTTTGCCCCTTTATGTTCAATCAATCCAAGCCAATACCATAATCAAGATTTCAAAAAGCATCAGACTCTGTTAAATTTAAAGTTCTACATGTATCCTCTCCTTAAATCAAAACTAATAATTTCCCACACAAGTTTGAAATCAAATGTTGCTTCTTCTCTTTTTTCAATAAAGATGGCAAAGATCAAAAGATATACTTATTAAAATAAAATAAAAATATTATAAAAAGGATTAATTGAGATTGGCATGAACATTGATACGAACACAAAATAACAATTGGCCTGGAAATCCTCATTACATTAGAATACAAGATAGTAGTTCAAGAATTCATTATACTTGTGAAACACCTTAACAAGAACACATAAGAACTGACAAACCAACATTTATGACATTCATTATCAACTATGACACACAATCGGGTGGTTATTGCTAACTAATGATCTCAATGATAAGTCTCTAATTCAAATTATGATTGAGCTAATTGACTATTTGTACTGGATACTTATGGACGCAATCTTCCCACGGGCCCTTAGGAGACGGTTTCACATTCTGAAGAGCCTCCCAAACAGCACTATTACACTTGAAACCACTCCCGAATGCAATCTGCCAAATACGATTACCCTTCCGCATCCTCCCTTTAGCCTCAATGTAGGCCAATTCATACCAAATTGTGCTTGATGAAGTGTTCCCAAACCTATGAAGAGTCATTCGTGAAGCCTCAATGTGTAGCGGAAGCAATTGCAAATTCTTCTCTAATTCATCAATCACAGCCCTTCCCCCGGCATGTATGCAAAAATGATCGAATGCGAGCTTGAAATCAGGAATGTAAGTCTTGGCTTTTGCATTAAACAACTTCTTAACCACCAAAGTCGCGAAGAAGAGAATTTGCTCACTAATTGGCAACACGAGTGGACCGAGTGTCGTAATGTTGGTCTTAAGAGCACCACCAGCGATCGCCATGAGATCCTTAGACAACGAAACACCAACTTTCCCCGCGTCATCCTGTTCTTGATACACGCAACGAAATGCCTTATCGTCCGATCCACGATGAGTCCTAACGACATGAACTAACCTATACTTGGCTCGACGTTTATGGATCGACTTATTTGAAAGAAGAACCGCAGCCCCACCAACACGAAACAAACAATTAGGAATCAACATTGATTTTTTGTTCCCAAAATACCAATTTTGTGTAATGTTCTCTGTACTAACAACAATTGCATAAGTGTTTCCATGAATTTGAAGCAAATCTTTTGCGAGATCGATCGCGATCACTCCAGCACTACATCCCATCCCTCCTAAATTAAAACTCTTAATATTTCCTCTTAATTTGTACTTATTAACAATCATGGATGATAAAGATGGAGTTGGATTAAATAAACTACAATTAACAATAAGAATCCCAATTTGTTTGGGTTTAATTGAGGAATTAAAGAATAGTGAATCCAAAGCTCCAAACATCACCTGTTCTGCTTCTTCTCTTGCTGCAGACATGGAAATTGAAGGTGGGAGACGATGCATCGTTTCTGGAGCGTAAGTTTCCTCACCGAGTCCGGATCGTTCGAGGATCTTGCGTTGGAACTCGAGTGACGACTCGGTGAAGTCCCCAGTGAGTTTAGAATGTTCCATGAACCGGTCGAACCGGACTTGGAGATGAGAGGGAGGACGGTAACAAGCGTAATCGAGTAAATAAACCGGTTTAGGCCGGGTCACGATGTAGACGGTCGAACCGAAGACGAAGACAGTCGAGCAGATAATTACGCTTACGAGATTGTACTGAAGGTGGAACCAGAGTTGACGGATGTCCTCGGGATTCGTTTGTGCGATCTCGATGAGAATCACAATCATTAAAGGGATGAGACAGAGGGTTAAGAGATGAGTTATGAGATAATGGTAACCTAATTTCACGTATTTGAGATTCACACTTTGTAAGAAATCTGGTAATCTTCGAGTCTGATGGACTCTTCTGCTTTCATCTTGAGATCCTTCGCTCATTTTGATTGATTGATGTAAGATATGAAACTACTACAGTAGTACCAGATCAGAAAGACAGATATCTCTCTCTGTAACTCTGAAATATGAGGCCAAAAGCACTCGTGTGGCGTTGGTTTAAGAGGGAGAGAGACAAATGAAGAAGTTCTGTGAGAGAGAGTAAAATAATGGGTGCTTTGTAAGAATCGATGTATGGATGATGGGATACTTTCGTGTGGTTTTTGGATCTATAGTAGAGAGATTTACCGGACAGACCAATCTGTTGTAATTTTATTTTGAAAAAGCTGCCTTACTTTTTGTCAAGTTTGTTATGATCAAATCTTACTTTATTAATCACACTACCATGAATAACTTAGTAATCTTACTAAGGTTTGTTAGGCCCACATGGATTAACATCATAAAGTTGAATACTAATGGTGTGGATCCCCACTCAAAGGTTTGCTCCATAATAAATTTGATAAAGTAAGGTTTAGTTGATAACAAACTTCATAAAGTAATGGGACTACAAAGATTTTAGTTGTGCTTTTGATTTTCATTCCTATTATTATATTGATTATAAATCTTCTCGTGCTCTATCAGGTTAGGTATAAGATTTTTAATTAATCTGATAGGTCTTCTCTTGGAGTTGTCAGAATTCCAAAGGAATTATTATAATAAAAATGCAACAATTGCATCTATTAGGTAAATCTCTCTTTATAATAAGTGAGCATCTTACTATTGTTAATTTATGAGAGAGTTACCCAACAAACTTAATTGTTGCATTTTTATTACAAAGACTCCCTTGGAGTTCTGACAACTCCAAGGGAACCTTACTTACCCAGAAAAACTTGACGTGAAAATCTACGTCATCAAATTCAAATTAATACGTTAACTTGTTACTCAACATACGATTGAGGTGGATCCTAATCTCATCAATTTTTGGCATCCAGAAATATGATCTAATGCCACAAGGTTATAAAGGGAAAAAAAATGTAAGTACTTTGAAAAGAAAAAAAATATATAGTTTTCACCGTTAAATTTTAGATTAAAATTTTGAAATTTGGTAGCAATCCATTTTCAATACTTTCAATACATATATAGGGTCCCGTTCGACACCCAACAATTTGCCCAACATGTTTTGTCCTACATGGGTTAGAAGTTTTGAAATCGGCTGATTTTTGGTGAGGATGATCTCTATGGTGAGAAGATCATCCTCACAAAAAATCAGCCCATTCTAAAACTTCTAACCCCATCACAAATGGTTTACAAAAAATGGATGGTCAATGATTTTTCAACTTGTAAATATGGGGTTAGAAGTTTTGAAATGGGCTGATTTTAGGTGAGGATGATTTCATCACCATAGAGATTAGTCTTATCAAAAATCAGCTTATTCCAAAAATTCTAACCCATGTAGGACAAAACATGTTCGGCAAAATGTTGGGTGCTAAATATTTCCCATACATACATACATATATATATACATTGGAAATGTTCAGCACCAAACATTTTGGCAAAATATGAGTTAGAAGTTTTGGAATGGGCTGATTTTTGGTGAGAATGATCTTTACGATGAGGAGATCATCATCACCAAAAAGCAGCCCATTCCAAAACTTCTAACCCCATCAAAAATGGTTTACAAAAAATAGACGGTCCACGATTTTGCAACTTGTAAACATGGGGTTAGAAGTTTTGGAATGGGCTGATTTTTTGTGAGGATGATCTCTAAAACTTCTACCCCATGTAGGACAAAAATGGTTGGCTAAAATGTTGGCCAAAATGTTTGGTGCTGAACGGGACCTTTTATATATATATAATATATATATATATATAGGGTCCCGCTCAGCAATAAACATTTTGACAAACATTTTGGCAAAACATGGGTTAGAGGTTTTGGAATGGGCTGATTTTTGGTGAAGATGATCTCTACGGTGAGGAGATCATCCTCACAAAAAAAAAGCCAATTCCAAAACTTCGAGCCCCAGTTTACAAGTTAAAAAATCGTGGACCGCCCATTTTTTGTAAACCATTTTTGATGGGGTTAGAAGTTTTGGAATGGGCTGATTTTTAGTGATGATGATCTCCTCACCGTAGAGATCATCCTCACCAAAAATCAGCCCATTCAAAACATCTAACCCATGTTTTGGAAAATATTTTGCCAAAATGTTTGTTCCTAACATTTCCCATATATATATATATATATATATATATATATGGGTCCCATTCAGCAACAAACATTTTGGCAAAACATTTTTCAAAAGATGGGTTAGAGGTTTTGGAATGGGCTGATTTTTAGTGAGGATGATTTCTACGGTGAGGAGATCATCCTCACAAAAATTCAGCCCATTCCAAAACTTCTAGCCCCAGTTTATAGGTTGAAAAATCGTGGACCGTCCATTTTTTGTAAACCATTTTTGATGGGGTTAGAAGTTTTGGAATGGGCTGATTTTTGGTGATGATGATCTCCTCACCGTAGAGATCATCCTCACCAAAAATCAGCCCACTCCAAAACCTCTAACCCATGTTTTGAAAAATGTTTTGCCAAAATATTTGTCAAAATGTTTGTTGCTGAACATTTTGGCAAAACATTTTTCAAAACATGGGTTAGAGGTTTTGGAATGGGCTGATTTTTGGTGAGGATGATCTCTACGGTGAGGAGATCACCCTCACCAAAAATCAGCCCATTCCAAAACTTCTAACCCATGTTTACAAGTTGAAAAATCGTGGACTGTCCATTTTTTGTAAACTGTTTTTGATGGGGTTAGAAGTTTTGGAATGGGCTGATTTTTGGTGATGATGATCTCCTCACCGTAGAGATCATCCTCACCAAAAATCAGCCCATTCCAAAACTTCTAACTCATGTTTTGAAAAATGTTTTGCCAAAAAGTTTGCTAAAAAGTTTGCCATTGAACGTGACCCTATATATATGGAAATGTTCAGCACCAAATATTTTGGCAAAACATTTTTCAAAACATGGGTTAAAAGTTTTGGAATGGGCTGATTTTTTGTAAGGATGATCTCTATGGTGAGGAGATCATCATCACCAAAAATCAGCCTATTCCAAAACTTTTAACCCCATCAAAAATGGTTTACAAAAAGTGGACGGTTCACGATTTTCAACTTGTAAACATGGGGCTAAAATTTTTGGAATGGGCTGATTTTTTATGAGGATGATCTCCTCACCGTAGAGATCATCCTCACCAAAAATCAGCCCATTCCAAAACTTCTAACCCATGTAGGACAAAAATGATTGGCTAAAATGTTGGCCAAAATGATTGGTGTTGAACGGGACCTATATATATAGGGTAGTGTTTAATGGCTAACTTTTTGGCAAAACATTTTTCAAACCACATGAGTTAGAGGTTTTGGAATGGGCTGATTTTTGGTGAGGATGATCTCTACGGTGAGGAGATCATCATCACCAAAAATCAGCCCATTCCAAAACTTCTAACCCCATAAAAAACAGTTTGTAAAAAATGGACGGTCCACGATTTTTCAACTTGTAAACATGGGTTAGAAGTTTTGAAAAATGTTTTACCAAAAAGTTAGTCATTGAATGGGACCCATATATATATATATATATATATGGGTCCCGTTCAGCACCCTAAGTTTTACCACACACTTTAACAAACGTGTTTTGTCTTACATGGGTTAGAAGTTTTGGAATGGGCTGATTTTTGGTGAGGATGATCTCTATGGTGAGGAGATCATCCTCACCAAAAATCAGCTCATTCCAAAACTTCTAACCCCATCAAAAATGATTTACAAAAAATGGACGGTTCACAATTTTTCAACGTGTAAACATGGGGCTAAACATTTCGGAATGGGCTGATTTTTGGGGAGGATGATCTTCTAATCATAGAGATCATCCTCACCAAAAATCAGCCCATTCCAAAACTTATAACCCATGTAAGACAAAAAACGTTTGTTAAAATGTGTGGTAAAACTTAGGGTGCTGAACATTTTCCTATATATATATATATATATATATATATATATATATATATATATATATATATAATATATATATATATATATATAGATATATATTTTCTTCAATTTAGAATTTGATTTTTTCATTAAATCTAAAAATATATGGTGTTTGATTGCCATTTTGATAATCAATGTGTTCCCCACGTCCCTTTTTAAGATTTGAAATTTTACTAAGTTAATCTGATTTATTAAATAATGGTTTTGATCGGTAACAAACTTGGCAAAGTAAGGGAGTTTTTATAATAAAATTGCAACAGATCTATCTGCCCATAAATCTCTTTTAATTTATTACTTTTATTGGACTTTGTCGGGATCATAATATAAGTCAAACCTTAACATTCTGATATGCCGTGTCATTGGCAGCTTTTAATGTTTGGGTTTCGATTAACGTTACGGCCTGCTTGTATAGACTTTCGAGATGATTCGGCAAGTTTGACTACATTTATATTTGGTGATTTGGACATAGCCCTTCATATTTCAGTAAATATTTGAGGCAGCCCGTGTTTCTAATAAGACTGATGATATGCCCTTGACCTCAGTCTTCTCTTATAAATTGATATTAAATGACTTAAGTGAACTAGTTTTTAACATCTAACGAAAAAAAGAAAGCTTTTGATTTTCTTTCAAAATCTGTCATCTTCAAGTTCTTTAAATTCTATTATAAGAATTATTTAAATCTATTCAAACTTGTGCCTTAATTCTTCGTAGAAAATCTTTATTTTTTATTCTATCTGATATTCCATTATTTTTTATTTCTTTCAAAAATTATATCCTTCCTTGAGATTTTGTAGATTGAAATAAATAGAATCTTAAAGTGTCTGATTTTGAAGATGAAAAATCAAGTGTTAGGGGGCTATATTTTGGGAGAAAAAAATATAAACAATTTTTTACAAATTGAAGTTGAGGACATTCATCATTTTTATTAATTTATCAAAGAAGACAGTTTGAAAATATTGGGTGTGCTGTGCTCACTATTCAAATCCTTTTTTAAAGACTAATGATAAATTGACATGGTAAATAATAAGTAGTCGGTACATGGTTGATGTGGCAAGGTCAGGAATCATAGATCTTTTTCCTTGTGTATCCCCAAGAAAAAGATCTATGGTTATGTGCCCTTACCACGTCAGTTACGTACTAATTACCACATTGATTTATCACTGTCTCTTTTGAAAATTAAAATAAAACAAAACAAAACAAAACAAAACAAAATCAAGGGGTTGATGCTATTTTCTAGAAAAAAAAAAAAAAGGTAAAATAAAGGATTTTGTAAGTTGGAGATGAGGGCATTCTGGTCATTTTGATTAGTCTATCAAAGAAGATTGAGTTCAAGGATGCATGTCATCTATTTGAAAACAAGGTGGTATCTCTAATATTCTACAAAATATGGAGGGATTATGTCTAAACACCCTTTATATTTTGTCAGGGACGCCACTAAAAGGGTTAGGGTCAACCTGGATTCTGGAGTGAATTAATAAACGGGTTAGATCAGGATCCAACCCAATCACTTGTTTGACTGATCTAAATGTGATACAAATGGTAATTGGATTGGATGTGTAGAGAAGACTGACGGTCAGGTTGCAACCCAAACTACCGAAGTAGAGGATTCGCTGGATATTCAACTAATCCAAATGGGTTGGTTTTAAACAAGACCCAACTACCCAAATGAACTTTTTTGAAGGGTGAGTGTAATAAAACCAAACCAATGAAAGGGTTAATTAGCTTTTTTAGATCGGTAAGAGAGAATTAATTATTTGAGAAGTCCAACCAACCAATAAGACAATGAGACTTAAGAATAGAAATGCAAGTTGTTTAAGAAATTTATATAATTTCCCAACACAAGAAAATAGTTACGAACCAATTTGTCTTTTTTGAAAAAAACACGGGAGGAAAATAGTGAAGAGAAATACAGGGATTGATTTACTATGAAATCCTTGAAAATCTCTTCTTATCTATTCTTTCTTGTGAAAATTTTTAGGGTCTAAAGAATGAAAAATTATTTTCTTTACATAGAAAAATCAATATAAAATTTCACAGAATCTAGGATTGAAATCAATCACACAACGTCGTATGTATTGAAAATTTCTTTGTTGCGGGTATTTTTGTAAATTAGGGATGTCCTTAATATACGTTTCATTTGACTGTTTTGCCCGCAAAACTATTCTCCTTAACGGACGTAACTAATCAATGGTTTAGATGGGAAGAGAAAGACAAGTTTTCTTGACATCCATTTCCCTTGCTAACATCTTCCCATTTCAATTGTTTGTTAAACCGGTTGAGATGGGAAGAGAAAGATGAGTCCCCAAGGTAATATCTTCCTATCGCAACTGTTTCTTGAAACAGTTAGGATAATAAGAGAAAGGAAAGTTTCCTTGATATTCTTCCCGTTTCAATTGTTTGTCGAGCACAATAAACGTTTGCTACATAATTTTCTTTTTTCGACAAAATGCTGGTCAGTGAACAATTGACTTCGATGTAGCTTGTCACTCGAAAAAAATGTCTTGTGACACAAGTTTTTGGTGCACTAACCCATGTATTTTTGGTCCACTTCTTTATTAACCTATACTAAAATTGGCTTTGATCAATGGGTGAATGAGGACTTGGTCCAAATATGCTCACACATACATATATTTTGAGGGTTGAGTAAGCTTCTTGTATTGTATTGTATAATTAAGATCTTGAAGGTTGATTAAGCTATATATATTTTAATGGGTTGAGTAAGCTTCGAGTGTTTCGTATAAATTAAGCTATATATATATATTGTATTGCCTACTTGAATAACCCCGTTTCTTCATGAAATTAACATATATGGTGTCTTACTAAGTAGTACACAAACCCTAATCAAGCTTGTCATCATCGTAAAATATGCATTCTTGCCAAACTAGCATATCGAATTCTAGATATTTTTAATGGGTGATTTAGATCTACAGAGAGAGATAGTTTATGCCAAGTATTTTGAGATACCACTTGACTTCAATTTTCTATGAGAGACTAATAGATTATGAGTCAAACACCCAGATCTTAAACCACTAGTCAAAAGGCCTTGATTTTTCTTCCAAAAAAATTTCATCTTCTTACTATTCAACCTCTAGCATAGATTCTTGTCTAACCTATTCAACCTCATCTTCAATCTTTTGTCCCCAAAAGAAGAAAAAAAAAACCCTGATTTTTCTATAAAAATTCGTCATCTTTAGTTTTCTGAAAAATCCTATATTGTTCTTGAGATTTTAAAAGTTTAAGGAGATGAAATCATGATGCTATCTATAGATGAGGTGAAAATTTAGAGATTGAAGATGAATTTTTATTTTTATGGTGGGGTTGGAGAGGAGAGCATTTGCATCATTTTCTTCTAGTCTTTGAATGAAGATTTAGTTCAAAGGGGTGTGTCACCAGTACGAAAACATAAGGGTAGCATCTAAATATTCACCAAACCCCAATATTTTTAATTCTAAGTTAATAAATAAATGCATGGACTTCGATAACTTTGTGCACAAGGGACACGGAATGACAAGTGGAGTCTCCATAAATTGGACAAAAAACAATGTCAAAGCTCCTTTCGATCTAAATTTATTCCACCATCCCTTAAATAAAAAATTAGTGAGTCATGCTTGATGTGGATTGGCAAAAGCTGGCATACAATTAACCCAACAATCTCTTTTGTAAGATCCTAACTAGTTTTGTGGGCGATGATACCATAGACTTGGGTTCAATTCCTGCCATCACCAAATTATCAGCATATTTGAAACCAAGTTTAGTTAAGATAAATAAACCAACATTTTTATGGGAATGGTCTGAAAGTAATGGAAGAAATGCAATGGAGAGGTATCTTGTACATTTGATTGATAATAACCTAAGGGTATCTCCAATTTTTAAGAAAACTTGGGAGGGTACCACACATTACCCTAAAATTGCCAAAAATGACTCAAAACGTCTAGAGCTGCTTTAGAAAAAATTAAATGGAGGGAGAAGATTCATTCAATGGTTAAAAGAGCTATTAGATTAGCGATGCTAAATAAGATATTGTTTAAAGGTGATACGAAAAGCTCTGTGGGTCTTTGCATCTTGTTTGACAAGAAAATCTCTCATTAAACTTCGCAATCCGCCATGTTGACATGGCTCTAAGAGGAAATAAAATGATTTTAGTGACATCCAAACACCTTGATTTCGATGTTTTGTACGACTTAGTCTCAATAATGTTAACCCTGTTTAGAAGAAAAGGTCAACATTTTCAAATGAAAAAGATTTGTTGAAGTGCCACTCCAAACTTTTTCCATTAATAGGTAGAATAAGGGCTGTTAATGGACCTGGTCTTGACTGGCCAATTTCTATTTGGTAGAAAAAAATTCCTAATCCAAGCCCGTCCCATTTGATAGTTGAGTCCTATTATAAATTATTTGGTTTTGCCCTTGCTTCTATATACATAAATATAGTTACAATATATGATAAATATAAATCTATTATAGCTAAGAATTGTGATAATCGGACTACCACACGTGGCAAATTCAATTTACCATCCTCATGTGACAAGTTCAGGAATCGTAGATCTGTGCTCCTCGGGATACAAAGCAGCACTTCCCCATTAAAAAAAAAGTGTATCTCAAGGGGACTATGTTTCCCAAGGAGCACAGATCCACGGTTCCAAACTTGTCACCTCAGGTAGTCAATTGAGTTTGCCATGTGGGGTAGTCAGATTATCACGACTCTATAGCTCATCTGGCAGCTCCTATCACCAACCCTAAACATGAATCATGCTTAACCTAACCCGGCCTGTTTACTAAACGGGCCTGGTAGCTACCCAAACCTAATAAAAAATGGGCCGGGCCAGGTTTTGACAGCCTTAGGTGAAGCTTTTCACCGTTTCTTGCTACCGTCCATCTGATAGACTAGCCTTTGTATTCAAGTAGACACAGTTCCTTTGATACAAATCATCATACTTTATTTATTTATTGTTATACTCCTCATCATACTTATTGTTTATTGGACTTTCACCCTATGTGGCAGTAATTTAAAATTTCTGGGCGATTTAGACATACAAGATACAACCCCCTCCTCCAAAACTATTCCCCCTTGACCTAAGTCTTGTCTGAGAGCCTTATAAAAATGACCTGAGGACCCTCATCTTCAATCTCTAGCTAAGAACCATTTTTCTTCCCAAAACAAGTAATCTTCAACCTCCGATAAATTAATTTTAACTTCATCTTCAATCCTTCATTTTTCAACCTTCTCATACCCTCTTGTAGAAAACCTACCCAAAACCCCATCATCTTCTACTTACCCTAAAATTATGTCTTATTATTGAGGTTGAGGTTTGAAGTAGCTAGAATCTCATGTATGAAGATGAGCGAGCAAGAGATTGAAATGACTTGTATTGGGAAGAAAAATCAAGGAAACATAATTTTCACCTCTAGAATCTCAACCTTTTGGAGGAAACATGGTGGAGTTTAGCTACAAGTTGAAGATGAGACCATTTAGGTTGTTTTTTGTGAGTCTCTAAAAAAGACCAATGTATAGGGATATATGTCTTTTGTTTGAAAACACAATGGTATCTCAAATATTCACCAAAATGTGGAGAGCTATATCTAAATCACCCACAAATTTAACATTTTTACTGTCTATGTAATGTTGTCAATAATGCTCAAACTCCCAAAAAGTAGAATGCATCAAGAGAATAACAAAGTGTAGCAAAAACTTATAATAAGGCAGCCAAAATCAAGGTTCAGTCTGAAAACCCTCCGAATTGGCTTCCTCTACAAGGTCAAACAACTGTCTGATAGATTGTTTTTCAATTAGGTGTGACCCATTGAATGGTGGGTCAAGGTCCATATGGGTGCCATCTGTGTGGCTATGTCACTATAGTCCATGGTTACAATCAATAAGAATTGGATCGTGGATGATCATCTTTTGTGATACTCAATTCCATGGCCAACCTATGACTTGAATCTATCTAACCCAAGTCTACCTGAAACAATTAATAGGATTGAACTAAAAGTGCAGAGAAGAACACGAAACATTGATAAATGGGGTAATTACTGACGCCAAGATGGAGAGAACGGTACAACAAACCATTGAAGAAGCTAGAGGACCTCCTGTATGAGATTTTCTGTAAGAGACTTGGGAAGCCCCATAACACTATCCGTTGCCCCTATCTGCATAGCAACATAAATCGGTTCATGAGCAGAAAAATACATGGAGAATGTGGAGTAACATGAAATTAAATCGTCACTCTTTTATGGAAATTCTGTCAGCCATCTCTTGTATGGGCCATAACCCCAAAACGATATCTATCGTGAGAAGGACCCATGCCTCAGATGTTAGGATCATCAGATTGAGAATTTTTGGGGTGATTGCCCAAGGGCCCCACCCATAGAATGGTCTAGATTGATCAATCAGTGGGCCATGCAAATCCATGATCCCTGACACCTCGATGTTTTTTCTAATAAATATGCATTTGAAAATCATTAGTTACGTAATCACATTGAGAAGAGTTAGAACTAACAACTGCTTCAACAAAAGGCAATGTTGATGGATGTTCAAGTATTAGGCCCCCAGCAACATTGAGTACAAGTCCCTCATCGATCTGAGCAAATAAAACAAAATCATCATAGCAGTGTGCTCATAAATGAAGCAATAACAACCAAGTGAGAAAACATTGTTATTAATATTTCTTCCAGATTTTACCAGGCTATCAATGATCTCATCTGGTATATCATGGAAATAAACCTGCACAGCATCACAGCAAAAAATATCACTCCCCCAAAATTTACTTGTAAAGTCTCATTAAGGAATTTATAAACTTCCCCAATGTAAATGAATAATGACCGGTTTCACGAGAAAATATTTCAAATACTAAACTTCAAAGAATCAAAGCTTTGGACACCAACATTACCACTTGATGTGATCTTAAAATAACTGACTTAATCTATTTGGTGAGAGGAAGCCCGGGGCATTCCTGAGATGGTGAGGTTAGTACTAACTGTCCCACGAAGATCTTCTGCACCAAATATTGACCTGATCCAAGTATATGATTCATAGTTTAATTTTTAGATATTCTATTGTCATGCAAACTTTTGCTAACGTCTCCCCAATTCATGTGTAAATCACCAAAGAATTAGCACACATCTTGGGGTGGTGTTAGCAAAAGTTGGTGTAGCAATAGAAATTATCTTATTTTTTCCTCAAGGAGTTCAAAATATTTCTCTGAGTGTGCTCAAGACTAGCTAATGGATTGAGTTCTAAACCGAGTGTCCCTAAGGGGGATCTGTTGAACCGTGGGCACAACATGGGTGCAATGTCTAGTAGCATTGATGAGAATTTCTCTCTGAAAGATGCACCAAGCCCTAGTTTCATGATGTGATGATGTTAGACCAAAGAAATCATGCATTTCCTCTTATCTAATAATTCCAACTTGCATATTTTGTTCTTGTACCACAAGGTTGTAGCCAAAAATATTTGATCTACCTTAGCTGCTACCACAACATACAGTGAAAACATAGATATTTCTCTTGTAGATTTGTTGACAACGCTAAAAAGAAACAAAATTTTGTCTCTATTTGGACAAGGGTGCACTTTAGAGAAGAGATCACAATATGAGAAAATAGTACCTCAACTTTATCGTATCCTACTCTTTTGGTTCCGGTCTTAAGGTTGGTAACAAGCACAGATCCCACTGTTGCTGCATGCCCACCAGAATAGCCTGCAGAACACGTGGGTGTGTGTGTCCATCAGATCAGACCAAGCTAAGCTTTCTAATAAAAGAGTGAAGGAACCACCGATCAAACCTTTGATGAACTGGCGTGCTTCTTCCGCGTTAGATGGCTTTTCTCTGATTATCCCCTTATATACCACCACCTACAAGTCAATTGAGTTCACAAGTAATATACATCCCAAAAAATTTCATCCCCACACCCCTCTCCAACATATATATATATATATAAATAAATAAAACCATGGTGGTGGTGGGGTGTGGGGAGGGGAGGGGGGGTTAATGTTAATTTTCTTAAGGAATACAAAAAAAATGTCGTGGTGTCGTGTGTGTGTGGGTGTGTGGGTGTGTGGGTGGGGGGGGGGGTGATGATGTTCTCAAGGATGTTTACAAAATAATGTGTTCCATTACAGTAAGCTATCTATGATCAAGGATACCAATGATGCGAGTGTCAGTGATAGATACGTAGCCAAACAACCAACATTGTGACATGAGACGTCCATAAACGTTTTATGATAAGAGGAATATTTGTGCCAAAATTGGGAGATGAGAAGAACCCCTCTTCTGAGCCTTAGTTGTACACATCTCATGCATGGTACCTACGCTAGCGGGATTTGCCAAGGATATTATAAAGTGAAAGAATTGAATATCATGTAATAATGATCATTAATGCATATAATTGTTTCTTGAGCATTAGATCCAACTTTTGCAACATCTAATTTATATTACTATATTCTCCCTTTGTGTATGTCACATAAATACACTTATTTTAAAATACACAGATACCAATCATTTGCAACTGGTGTGTCATTTGAAAAGAAGGGTATTTGTGCCTTTTGAAGATAAATGTATTTGTGTGGTCCACTCGAAGTGAATATGTAATGCAATGCTGCTAAAGTTGGGAATGAAGAGGGTTATCTGACCTCAACCAACCCAGAAACCCGAGTTGGGCCTGGGTAATCAAAGAGGACATCAAGTAGGGCTTGGTTTGGCTTCCAACCTGTCAAAGTTGCAGTACTACTATAGAACTTATTATAATCCTCCAGATATATGAAAGCATTACACTTTTAAAATTAGTTATTCAACTTGACCATGAATACTATGTTGCACGTTCACATAGTATGACACTTCATAACTATGGGACATGCCATACCATATGCATGTTATATTCCAATGTTCATACCTGTACAATAGCATAAGAGCTGAAAACATATTTCAAGGCACATACTCGAATTTCGAAGGAAAAAAAAAAAAAAAACACCATAGTTGGTTTTCTCAGATAGCCATATTGGTAACAATGTGTCCAAAACTATGAATTCCACACTCTGGTGTTTGAGCATAGAGACATGAGCAACCAATGACTACATCACTTAAATCTCGCAGTTCAAACCCTTCAGAATGTAGGATCCATATGTTGGAATGGACAACCACATCTAGATCTCTTTTTAAAAGACAATGTCCTTGGTACACAGATGCTAGACAATAAGATTGGATGGATTACACAAATATTAGAATAGGGAATATCAACAAGAAGAAATTAAGGTATACTGTATCTGCAGTAATTAAGAGTGTTGGTTCAGCATCCTTCTCTTGGAAATCAGTAATTCGAAGCCTTGATATGATGGCATCCGCCTGAGAATAAATTCCATTCATTTGAGATAAGAGACTTGAATCAAATCCCCTCTTTCATGGTGCTACGACCAGCACCCAAGATAGAGAAACCATACAGCGTTGACTGTGGAAACACTAATGAAAAAAGGAGAAAAAACAACAATAAATAGCTCACACTTCGCAAAGAAATCTTCCGTAATTTGAATCTGAAACCCCTCCATATAAATGAAACAGGGTAAGCAGGGTTAGATAAGCAAAATTACAGTTCATTTGAGTAAGAAAACCAAAGAATTAGAGGAATGGTTCATCATATGAACTTAAAAACAAAAGGCCCTAACCTCTTTCTTTCGCTAGGTTGTCTCATTAATGAAGTAGCAAAAGAATGAAAACCAGGTCTTGAAATTGGATTTGATGCAATTCAATCACCAAAGAGCTTATTGATCGGGTACCTCATACAACACCAGTGAGCTCTCTTTTTTTTCATGAATATTTCTTTTCTTCTGTTAATTGTCACAACTCACAAGTGGCCATTGATCAATAAAGTTATCTATCAGGTTTACCAGTTTTTAGTTTCTAATTTTGGTGGTTCTATTATGAAAATTTGGATCCGCCTTTAGAGACATGTCATCATCATCATCAAAGCCTAACCCCAAAGATTTGTTGTTCGCTGAATGTATTTTTTTCCTCCATTCCACTCTATCTAGAGAGAGTTTTTCTCTAATTGAAAGTGTGTTCATATTTGCTTTCACTATATCCATCTATGTTCTTTTGGGTCTTCCTCTCACTATGCTAGAACCTTCAACTTGAATATTTCTTCTAATTGGGTTGAACACGCCCAACCATTCAGTGGACTTTTTCTTAATCTATCACTGTTTGGAGATACTCCTACAATTTCTCGACTGTGTTCATTTCTAGATTTAAATTTATTAGTATTCCACTAATCAACTTGATACTTCTTGACTACCCAACATTCAAGGCCATAAAGCGTTGCTGGTCATCTTGCCATCTTATAAATTTTTCCTTTCAATTTAGCACACCTCCACTTTAACCATCCAATGACATATAAATGCCATGAACAATGAAATTATTAAAAAATCTTGTCTTAAAATCCTTGTTATACCCAAAGTAATATCTTCCTTTAATTGGTTTGGAAAGTAAATCCTAGTTAGGTTTGAAGTGAGCCTTTAGGAAAGCTTATTTAAGCGTGTCATTTTGAGCTTCTATGTAAAGGTTCTGAATATGGTTTGAATAAAAAACTTGATTTTAATTATTCTTTTGTGATGTATATCTATAGATTTACAAGATTAATGTGCTAGCTGGTATCCAATGGATAGATAAAGAAGGAAAAAATTCCATAAATTAAGCATATCTAGCTGGTATCCAATGGATATGGGTTGACTTGTTTAGCCTCTATTGATGACTTGGCTGGTATGCAATGGATATGGGTTGACTTGTTCAGCCTCTATTGATGACTTGAATGGCTTAGGTTCTACACACCCCCGCAAGATGGTACTCCCATTGGAGACACAATTCTTGTGACGAAGAAGAGATAATCGTTGGCGAGAGAAAGGCTTGGTGAATGCATCGGCTAGTTGATCAGCAGTAACTACATGAGCAACAACGAAGTGTGCCTTGAGAGACTTTCTCACGAACAAAATGAAAATCGATGGCAATGTGTTTCATATGAGAATGGAAGACAGGATTTGCACACACATAATTAGCTCCAACATTGTCATAGTAGATAACTACAGGTTGAGAAGGGCTGACACCAAGCTCGTGAAGTTAGGATTGAATCCAAGAGAGTTCAATGGTGGTGGAGGCAATTGCATGATACTCAGCTTCAGTTGAGGAGAGAGTAACTGAACGTTGTTTGTAGGAACTCCAAGAGATGGGATTTCCATCAAGATACACAATATAGGTAGTTGTGGATATGCGGTCATCAAGGTTGCCAGCCCAATTAGCATCGATGTATGCATGGAGAGATAAGGGCATATTCCGCCAAAGAAATAAACCATGAAAAATGGTACTTTTGAGATACTGAAGCGTTTGGCGGCTGTCCAATGTATTTCAGTAGGATTGTGCATAAATTAGGATAGTTTATTTACAATAAAAGAGATGTTCGGACGTGTGAGATTGAGATACTGTAAGGCACCGATTACATTACGATACTTGGTTGCATCGGCTAGAGCCGAACCATCGTGAAGGACAAGAGAGCCATTTGTTGGAAGGGGAGTGTTAACCTCCTTGGCGCCATCCATGTGAGTTCTAACGAGAAGATCACGAATGTATTTTTGTTGAGTAAGAAATAATCCATGGGGAGTGTGAATGACCTCAACACTGAGAAAGTAATGAAGGGATCCCAAGTCTTTCACAAAGTATCGACGTGAGAAAGCACTAATGAAATGAGATATTTAGCTGTCATGACTTCCTGTAACAATAAGATCATCAACATATACAAGGAAGGTAGATAACAACATCATGTCAAGTATAAATAAATAGTGATGTGTCAGATTTGGCATTAATGAACCTATAGGAGAGGAAAAAGGAACTAAGCTCATGGTACCAGGCACGGGGTGCTTGCTTGAGGACATAGAGAGCTTGCCAAAGCTTGCAGACATGAGAAGGAAACATTGGATCAGTGAATCGCGGTGGTTGAGACATATATACCACCTCCGAAAGTGAGCCATGGAGGAAGGCATTGTTTACATCAAGTTGACGAATTTGCCAATTGTGTTGGAGAACGAGGCTAAACACAATCCGAATTGTGGTGGGTTTGACAACCGGACTAAATGTTTTAGTATAGTCAATGCCTGGACGTTGATGAAAACCTTTCGCAACTAGTCGTGCTTTGTAGCGGTCAATTGTGCCATCCAATTTTCGTTTAACACAGAACGCCCATTTGCAGTCAATGAGATTTTGTGAAGAGTGAGAGGGAATTAGATCCCATGTACCATTGTAGAGTCTTTCGACATGGCACTACGCCATTTAGGATCACGTAAGGCCTGTGTGACACAAGTTGGCTCAAGTGAAGATGGGAGGCTATGTTTGGTAGTAACATTCAATACTTGGGATTGGGTTCAACAATGTTATTTTGAGCTCTAGTTGTCATGAAATGAGTGCGGGGTGAACTATTGGGTGATTCGGCCAACTAAGAAGATTTGGGGGGGGGGGGGGGGGGGGGGGGAGTGGTATAGGTTCAGGTTCAAGTGGCGGGTCGTGAGGCACATTTGAAGATGTAGGTGATGCAGGTTGGTGGGAAGGGGGCTGGTGGTGTGGCAAGAGATGTGGAGAGTGGTGTAGGAGCTGAAAGCGAGGGAGATGAACCAGCGACAATAGTGAGCAAATGTGATGAGCATGAAGGCAAAATAGGATGAAGTATAGTCTGCCCAGATGAAGGTGAGCCATGCAAGACTGGTACGTGAACACAAGCATCAGTGTGGGTGGGGAACCAAGCACCTGAGAGAGGGATTTGCGAAGAAGAAAAATATGAAGGATAGGGAAACACGGACTTGTCAAAGACGACATGACGAGAAAGAAAGAAAGAAGCGATGTGTTGATAGATCAATGCATTTATAAGCACTTTGAGTGAGTGAATAGCCAAGGAAAAAACATAGGCAAGAGCGACAATCAAGTTTGTGGTGGGAGTAGAGGCGTAACCATGGGTAGCATAGACAACCAAACACACACAACTTAAGATAATTTGGTGAGTCACCAAAAAAAGCGGCAAAGAGTGATTTATTGTTGATAAGAGGTATGGGAAGGCGATTGATTAAGTAAGCTGTGGAAAGAAAAGCATGAGACCAAAAGGAAGGAGGTAAAGAGGAGTGATGAAGGATGGCTATGTTGACGCTCAACTACGCCATTGTGTTGAGGGGTGTGGGGTGGTTAAGTGAGTGATACCATGGATTGAGAGAAGGGTGCTGAAAAGGGTGTAGAACCTAAGTCATTCAAGTCATCAATAGAGATTGAACAAGTCAACCCATATCCATTTGATATCAGCCAGGTCATCATTAAAGTTTTGAATCTAAGCCATTCAAGTCATCAATAGAGGTTGAACAAGTCAACCCATCTCCATTGGATACCAGCTAGATATGCTTAATTCTCGGAATTGTTTCCTTCTTTATCTATCCATTGGTTACTAGATAGCACCTTGATCCTGTAAATGTTGTAAATCTGTACATATATATTACAAAAGAATAATTAAAATCGTGTTTTTTATTCAAACAATATTCAAAACGTTTATGGTATCAGAGCATTATCATCTCTCACGAGAAACTCAATCCCTCTCCTATGGCTGCCCAAGAATCAACCGCCGCAAACCCCATTGTATCCACCTCAGTTTTTCTTGATTCTAACGCGACTTTGATCGCCATTGCTAATGCTCAACTTCCTCTCAAACTTACGCCTATGAACTACCCAACATGACGTGCACAGTTTGATTCTCACTTGAATGGCTTAGGTTCTACACTATGTAGTGTGTAAAAGTATAGAAGAAAGTGTTACAGCATGAAGGGTATAGGCAAGTAGTAAAGGTGGAGAGACTGTTACTCTTGCACCCACATTGTACTCTAATTTATCATCCTGATAGAAGATTGTTAATGGATGCCTCTATGAGTAAACCATGCAAAATCTATCAGCCTTTGCAATCATTGTTTTATTTTATTTTCGCATCTATTGCATAGACATCACACTGTTAGATTTTTTGATAATTCCGCAAAAAAACAGTTAAAGAGTGTGAAGCCAAAAAAACAAACATGTTAAGCTCTTTATCATAACAGAAATTCCATTGAAAAAATAATAACTTAGTAGGGCTCTTTGTCATATGGATCACAAATATTCAAATAGAAAACCCAACCTTTGCCTCAGCTAGAGCCATTACTAACTCTTCTGGCTTTTCCTTACGAACATCTTTCTCATCTATATCTGCAGTCTAAATCATAACCCAAGTTAACTTTCTAAAGTAAACAAGTGGCGGAACCAAACATTAGTTGAGAACATACCATGATTGTGAATTCATAGCCCATTTCAGTTAAGATTTGTCGACGAGCAATCGATGACGATCCCAAGATTATCTATTATTGAATATCAGATCAAGGTGTTAAAAGAATATATATATTTAAGGAATCTTGTTTCGCTGCATTTATAAAGTCGAATTAATGGCATCATTTCCACTTTTGCATCAAAATGCCACTCAGATCATCATAAATGATTAAATATCTTCCAATTATTCACTTATGCACAGAAATTGCTCGAAAAATTGACTAAGAGAAATCAGCATTCATATTTGAAGTAACAAATGTTAAACATAAATCACAAACTGCTATTTAAACAAAAACTAAAACCAATAATTAGCAAATTTAAGGAGAGAATTTTCATCCATCCAAAACTTTGAAGATGATTCTAAACGTCTAGTTATGCTTATTCAATAACAAAATGAGGAAAATCTATATGAAGATTGCAATTTATTTTCATTTTCTTTTCTTTATGTTCAGCGTAGATAGATGAATTTATGTTCCATAGAAAGGTTAGTATGGATTAAAAAGACCTAATAAATAAATGCAAGAGCGAAGATTGAAAATGGAGGGTTTTCTGCGGAAGAACGACGAACAAACCTTGAATGAAGAAGAAGCATTTGTAGCCATCTTGTTTTTCTGCATCTCTGAGCGGATAAAAAACAGAGATGCGTCGTGAGACTTCAAAATTTAGTGGTAGAACTGTAGAAGGATAACGTTGTCGTTATTCTTTAAGTAAAATGCTAAAATGACATAGAGCAATTACTGCGATTCACACAAGTCTGACGTGGGATGTGCACATAACCATAGATGTGTTTCCTCGCGATACGAGTAAAAACCATCTACGGTTGTATATGCATGTCCACGTCAGAATTGTGAGAATCACAGTACATCATGTGTCACTCCAGCACGACTCTTCGTTTAATGGGTTTTTAGTGCTCAAGTCTACGCTTATGTGCGCATCCCACAAATCTGTGTCACCTCAGCATTAGTGTTTTGGTAATGGTATTTTCACCCGAGTATTTAGTACGGTGCAACTTGGTCCGGTTCAAATCAAGAACCGAACCAAACTGATAATTTTGGAGTGATTTGATTCGGTTTGGAACAAGTTGTGATTCAGTTCTGGATTACAAAAATGAAGAATCGATCAATTTGGTTTGGTTCTCGGATCAAACTTATATAGAACCGAACCAAATTGAGAATCAAACCCCTATGCAATATATATATGGGAAATGTTCAGCACCCTAAGTTTTACCACACACTTTAACAAACGTTTTTTGTCCTACATGGGTTAAAAGTTTTGGAATGGGCTGATTTTTGGTGAGGATGATCTCTATGATTAGAAGATCATCCTCCCCAAAAATCAGCCCATTCCGAAATGTTTAGCCCCATGTTACAAGTTGAAAAATCGTGGACCGTCCATTTTTTGTAAATCATTTTTGATGGGGTTAGAAGTTTTGGAATGAGCTGATTTTTGGTGAGGATGATCTCCTCACCATAGAGATCATCCTCACCAAAAATCAACTCATTCCAAAACTTCTAACCCATGTAGGACAAAACGCGTTTGTTAAAGTGTGTGGTAAAACTTAGGGTGCCGAACGGGACCCTATATATATATATAGAGAGAGCGGTTCGGCAGCCCTAAAGTTTGCCAAGTTTGGTGCTAAACATTTTTTGTAAATCACTTTTAATGGGGTTAGAAGTTTTGGATTTTTTGTGAGGATGATTTCTACGGTGAAGAGATCATTCTCACAAAAAATCAGCTCATTTTGAAACTTCTAACCCTAGTTTATAAGTTGAAGAATTGTGGACCGTTCAATTTTTGTAAATCACTTTTGATGGGGTTAGAAGTTTTGGAATAGGCTGATTTTTGGTGAGGATGATCTCCTCATCATAGAGATCATCCTCATAAAAAATCAACTCATTCCAAAACTTCTAACCCATATTTTGAAAAATGTTTGGCACCAAACTTGGCAAACTTTAGGGTTGTTGAACCGTTCCCTATATATATATATATAGGGAGCGGTTCGATAGTCCTAAAGTTTGCCAAGTTTGGTGCCAAACATTTTTTGTAAATCACTTTTAATGGGGTTAGAAGTTTTGAATTTTTTGTGAGGATGATCTCTAAGGTGAAGAGATCATCCTCACAAAAAATCAGCTCATTCCAAAGATTCTAACCCATATTTTAAAAAATGTTTGGCACTAAACTTGGCAAACTTTAGGGCAGCTGAACTGTCCCTTATATATATATATATATATATATATATATATATATATATATATATATATTATTCTTATAAATTATTTTAGGACCTAGAACATAGATTAGTGATATTTTATGAATAAACTAATGACTTTTTATTAATAGATTTGTGATTTATTGTATGAAATTTTATGTTTGTTTTTTCATTAAAAAAATATTACTTACAATTTATAGAATATTGGCAATCCATAGAACTAAACCGACTTTAATTCGGTTTAGATTGGTTTGGTTCCAATGGAAGTTGGTTCGGTTTTGATTCTTATTTAGTGAAACTGACTTATATTGGTTCGATTCCAATTTGACCTCAAATCGAACCAAACCAAACCAAGTTGCACCCCTAGCATTTAATCCAAATTATTGCCCTAGCCACGTTTATGTAATATTTATGGGAAGGGCCAGGTCTAAATGGGTGCCTATCTAATCAGAATTGAAATTGAAAAACCACCCCATTCCAGATTGTCTTTTATTGGAATCGAAGAGTCAAGTCTAAAATGGCATTGAACCGATAGGAAGCGGAATTGTTAGGTCCTATTTGTCCACTGAAACAATGTATTAGAGTTTAAAATGATTCTTCTCTTGTAAAATGTTTATTACGAAGATAAATTTTAATTTATATATATATATATATATATATATATTAACTCCTACTTTTACTGGAACAAATTGTAATTAAGGAGATATTTTTTTGTAAATTATATTTCAATTTCTTTAAAGGAAACCATTTTTTTTTTTACAATGATTCAAAGTAAATTTTTTTTCTTATCCTACTCTTGAGAATTGGAACCAAAAAAAATATAATGATTTTGATTTTAAATACCTTAGAAACCAAATCAGAACCAATCCATCTGACAGCCTTAATACCCGTACTGGAGTTTATGCATTTTTAACAAATAAATAAAATCATCTATTTTTGGTTAACAAGAAAAGCTAAAGACTTGAATAATGTAATCATATAGTGGGTAACTATTTTGGTAAAAATTAATACATACCGAAATGAATGCATAACTCTTTTGACAAATATATTAAAAATATTGGTGGGCTTTAGCCTTGTACATGGCCATTTTGATCATTTCTCCTTTTCTATTAACACACCAATTTTTTTACTTATAGCACACCAATCTATATGTAAATGTCAATTTCAAAGGAGAATCTCCATTTTCAACATTGAATATGACGAAATTCCGAGTTAGGTTATCAAATCGTCCTTAATATAATCTATGAACTCGTGAGTTCGTCACTTTTAATATCTACGAATTCATAGAGATACCAGCAAATTCACTCGAAATGGCATATTTTGAGAATAAAAATGAATAGTTCACCGAAACTGAAATTTGGACATAAATTGTGCATGTTTTGGGGAAAATACCTAATTTCAAAAGGATCAATGTGTTGTAAGTAAAAGTTGGTGTGCCAATAAAATCTCTCTAATTTAAACATTATTATACCACCTTTGAACACTTGATATTGACAACAATCCATAACTGTTGAAGTAAAATTGATTATTATTGAAACAAAATTCAAAGAAACGTAGTTGTTCCTAGGGTTAAGCAAATGACAGTATTTGGCGTCATAAGTATCATCTCCAATGCGGATTTTTATTAATCCTTGGATGAGCCCACCCTTGGTGATAGCCATTTGTTTTGTGTCGATGACCTTTTTTGCGATCTTGAGTGTGAGAGCTGGAATGAGAACACGAGAATGACAAGCTCAAAAAAATCTCAAGTTGTAGAGTGCCTCCAAAGTGTTTTATTAATAATGTACTCAAATATCAATTTATTTTTTTATGGTTTCTTTGCTTTTCCATCACCACATATTTTTTGTTGTAAAAAAATATTTCTTTTACAATTCAAAATAAAATGAATATATTTATTCAATAAATTTTGTATTGAAAAATACAATCTTGGATCCATTATTGTCTATTACTATTATATTCCCACTCCACCTATGTCCATGGATTGGATGTATTTATTTATTTATTTATATAACTTGACTAGTATACCAATGGCACTATGTTATTCCCTACCCTAGTTAGTTACAATAAACACAATGTTGATCAATGTTATTATTAATTATTAATTCAATAATCAATAAATATTTTAATGATTGAAGGTTTCTTCTTCTTCGAAGGTTTTAGATTAATATTATAAATAAAATTTGTTGGAATAACATTAATTCACACTTTGTTGACGTGGAAGTGTGTACGAACCATATATATTTTTTATTAAGATATGAGTGAAAAACATATATGGTAATATACGCACCTCCAAATCAGCAAAGTGCAAATTGAGGTCACTCCAACACAACTCTTGTAATTATAATAATTGTAGATATGAGATGTTCATCATGGAACCTCGTTACGTTATTTAAAGTCATCACCATTCTTTTTTTAAAATGGGTGTGATTGAGCACTTGAAATGATTTTGAAATTGATTTTATCATTGTAGTGACTCTCGTATATGGATAAGGACATGGTCTACTTAAGATATAAGTAGGAAGGTCCGATTAGAGGATGAAAAAAGTGTTAGGCATCTCATCCTCTTTACTGAAGGTGGTTTATCTTTGAAATTTGGTCAATCTTTTAAAAAACTTAAGAAAAAAAATACATATTTAGAGGTGATATATGTAATATGTGAGATATTAAAAAATCCTATGAAAAAGGGTAACCCATATAGTCTACATTATTTTCATGGACAAGAATGTTGGTTTGGATTTTTAGAGAAACTTCATAGTAGAGTTTTCTTAGTTCCATAACTTTAATGCATGTATGCAAAACTAGAAACTTAGTGTTTCAACCCAACAAGAAAGTGACGCATTTCTTCATTATGGCCAAACATATGTGAGTGAGTGCGTGATATACAATATGATGCATGAGATATACTATAAGAGAAAGAAGGTTTCAACCCCTACCCTGCCAAAGTCCAACCTATTAGAGGTAGGTGAGGGTGTGCATTACATTCAAAAAAAATTTTAGAACATAAAAATAAATGGAGGGTTAGAAGTAGAAGATGCAAGTCCTTGAAAATAAAAACCTAATCTATACTCACATTTTCCATTGATGTTCTTAAGTCTTGAGAGAAGTAACTTGAGGGTTGAGAACTTTAGTTGATGGTGAATGGTTAGAGAGGATGAGGGCTGTTGGTTGAAGATTGATAAATAAATAGAAATTCTTTAATTGAAGGTTGGGTTGAGAGAAGGTTAGAAAGGTAAAGTAGAGATTTTGGTAGAGTTTTAGGTTGAGAGATTGAGGACTAAGAGTGAATTTATGGAGCTTTTAGAGAACTTTTAAGAGTAACGAAGTCCAATCCAAAAAACAAAAAGAAAATACATGAAGTTTATGTTATTTGTTTATGGATTTTTCATTTTTATGAGGGTAAAGGTGAAATTTTAAAAATATTTTTGGTCTTTGATTTTTTTTTTTTTTTTTTGTAAGGGGAGTGACATGTGTAAAAGTGGAGTGATAGGTAAAAAGTAGATTTTGTTCATTTGTAAATAACTCATAAAGCAAGTATGTATGTATATTTTTGAAATTGACTAATGAGAAAACTTCATGTATGTACTTGAAGATTCTTACATTTTGGACTAGGATTGGAAGTTTTCCCAATTTTGGGGATTTTTATTAAATACCAAAGTACCTTTTTTATTTGACCTTACTTATTAAAGAAGGTATTCTTGAGATTTCTCAAGGAAGTTGACTCTCTAATTAAGTTAGAGCATCGACGCACCAATGAGAAGCCTTCTTAGATGTTGAAACTTACGAGAGATCAATATGTATCCTTTCTCGGGAGTAATATAAGACTATGGTCTTAGAATGGGTTTTGATTGAATTTTGATTTTGAACTTGGGTTATAGGCTTAGGATGGTTTAAGTTTGGGCATTTGAGCTAGGCTTGAAAATGGGCTTGGTATTAAATTAGGGTATAAATAATGGATTAATTAATAGAGAATTATATGGAATTGGGAAGTGGATATGAAATTAGGTCAAAAAGGGGTAATGGGGATTGAAAATGGGATATAGATTTGGATAAAAAATGGGTAATAGAGTTGGATGGGATTAGGGACAAGGTTTGGGCTTGTCAATTAATATGAAATGATGCATGTGAATGTATGCATAAAGAAATGTATTAAGTGACAATTATTATATAATGTGGTCTCGTTAAAGGGCTTTGGACCTTAATTGAAATCAACTTGAGATTTTGAGTTTTTTTTAATAGGTTCGTGTAAATTGGAGTTTTTATGGTAATGTTTTAAGAGTCATGATAATATGACTCGCTAGGTGGCATACTCAAATGACTCCGTGATGTGACAAGTTCAGGTATCATAGATCTGAATGTTTCGAGATACACAATTGCACTTCCCCATAAAAAGTGTATCTTGAGGTGTTCAGATCTACGGTTTCTGAACTTGTCCTTATCATAGAGTCATTCGAGTATGCCACCTGGCAAGTCATCTCATCAAGACCCATATTTTAAATTTTTTTTGTTTTTACATTATTATTGTCTTGTAACTATAATATGAATAATGCAGTAGTGACCTCGGGTTGGAATCTCATATTGCAATTCTTGACATGAAAGTGCATGGGAACCATAGATGCTTTTCATCAAGATACAAGTGAAAAAATATCTATGGTTCCTATCCACTTTCACGTCAAGAAGTGCAATATGAGGTTCCAACTTGAGGTCACTCTAGCACGATTCCTATAATATTCATCAATCTTTCATTGCAATGTTTGTTTTTGTGGACGTACATTATTTATTTATTTATTTTGTTTATCATGGGTATCCCCACTCTTAGGGTGAGACTAATCCAAATGGTCACACGCACCGCCCCCTCGAAAAGTCCTACATGCAACCAGTTGAGTCGAGGGTCAACCACAACTTAGAGGGTAACCCTAAGGAATCCATTGCTTTGTGGGGTTTCGAACACTTGACCTACCCTTCTTGAGGAGCTTATCAAGGGTCGACTTGCCACTAGGACAACACCTTGGGTAGGGCTTAAAACGGGCAGTGTTTGAGCCGAATATGAGTATATCTATATATGAATCCGACTATTATCCTACTAGCTAAAATCATATTCGAACCATTTACTTTTGCTAAACCTATATTTGAATATGAACTGGCCAAATTAATTGATTCGGGTGGGTCGGATAGTTTCGGACCATTCAAGTTTTATTTCAAGGGAAATAACTAAATAGTGGTTAAAAGGTAACTTGAATTCAAGACCTCTTCCCTTTTAAAAGGAGACATTGCCCACTGTGCCTTAAAAAATATAACTTACATAGTAATATATCATTTAGATCTAGATAGATAAAGGGACACTAACTTATATCTAGCTCATTTTTTTTTAATTCGGATATACTTGAGCCAAACCCATTAAATTCATATTCGAATAAAATCTGACCCATTTTAAATCCTACTTTTGGTGTTGTGTTTTAAGACATAATTATTTAAGGAAAAAAATTCTTAATATGATGGATATAATGGGAATCTTTACAAAGATCAAGCTTTCCACATTTTGGGAGGGGGTTCTAATATTTTGAGAGTGGGATTGAAGAAGGGTTTGCTCCAAACATGCTCGGGCAAGGATTGAGAGGGTGAACAATATCCCTAATAGCACCTTTAATAGAAGGATTGGATTGAGAGGGGGGAACAATATCCCTAATAGCACCTTTAATAGAAAGATTGGGTTACTAAGCTTGAGTGGTACTCATTACTCAAGGCTTGTGCAGCATGGATGCCACCCTGATTTAAAACCAGGTAAAACCCCTTCACCAATTCTTGCTGGTCCGATCATCTCAATCGCCAAGACTTCAGTACCACTCACATAAAGACTCATGATGTTGAGAGTGATTGAATATTGAATCCAATCACTTTGAAAGCAAGTAAACAAAAGGATCCCCAAAGTTGCCATTATTTCTTTCATCATTGTGGAATAAGTTTTAAATTTGAATTTGAAAGAAAGTTAGGATAAAGTTTCCATCATTTCCTTCACCATTGTGGAATAAGTTTTTAATTTGAATTTGAAAGCAAGTTAAGATAAAGAACCCTAAAGTTTCCTTCATTTCCTTCTCCATTGTAGTAAGTTTTCAATCCGAAAGCAAGCAAAGAGAAGGAACCATAAAGTTGAAATCATCCCCTTCCTCCATTTTGCGATGAAGCTTCAATCATCAGCTCCAAAAGATTTCATCCTCACCTGTACTTTGGCTCCAAGCCAGTGGGCAAGTTCGGACACATCATTTTTGGCTCCAAAAGATTAGATCTTAACCATCATTCTGTATTCATTTTGAATTTTAGAGTTTCAAGGCAGGCCGTCATTTGGATAGAACTAAAAATATTTGAATCGTGCTGGAGTGACCCTCCTCGTATGTGTAGGAACCACATACAGATGCTTTCTAACTCGTCGATGAAAAGCATCTATAAGGTTCCAACTACACAGCAAACCTTAGGCTAAGAAGTGAGAAGTGACATGAAGTAATATCCTAAGGTCGCTTGAGCATTATTCAAAATATATATATTAAAATTTTGAAAAATGCTGAATTAACGACATTTTGGATATCAAAGTTAAAATGTACAAACCCCCTTGAAGATACCACGAGTACTTGCACGTTTGAAATGGTAAATGTTATGTAATAAGCTGAATCAATGTTTAGTCGTTTTGATTTTTAAAAGATGGAACTAGTTTGAGTTGATTGGCAAAGACAAATCACCTCAACAGAAAAACCATTTTTTTCATTTACATACTGTCCTCGTTCCAGCTTATTTCACAATTATGAAGAAACAATGACGAAGTTTTGAGATCATAACAAAGACAGCACAAAGTAAATACTAAGGAAACTATTATGACTTATATCATAATTTGGTCTATTTGTCCACAAGGGGTGTAAGATCCTTTAAAACTCAAGAGAACCAAATAACATCTAAGATTTTCCAAACCAGCGATCAAAAACATAATCCCAAAGGGAGACAGAAAGCGATAGAGCACACACAGTAACGTAAACCAAACATTTCAAGAACACAAAACCCTAAACCTAGTTCCTCCAACTTCCATCCGAATCACCACCACCCCTCGAATAACGAGATCCACCACCACCACCACCTCCACCTCCATAGCCACCACCACCACCACTTCCATAGCTGCGCTCACGACCACCACCACCACCACCACGGCTGTAGCCACCACCACCACCACCTTCACGACGCCCACCGCCACCATATCCACCACCACCGCCACCATAACCTCCACCACCGCCACCACTTCGATAACCTCCTCCACCGCCACCACCACTGCTTCCCCTAGACTGAGCTTCGTTAACAGTGATGTTCCTCCCATCGAGGGTCATCCCATTCATCCCTTCGATGGCATCCTTCATAGCTTGCTCGTTAGTGAAAGTCACGAATCCAAACCCTCTCGATCTCCCAGTCTCACGATCGTTGATGATCTATCAACCAAACAAGAAACAAAATATCAGACTAAATCAGACCCAAAAAATAAAAAGAACTGAAAAAGTTTGTAAGAAAATTCAACAAGATCCAGTACTAAAATTGATCGATCTATGTTCTATGATCTACGTCTTTAAAACAACGAAGATTAACATACCGTTTCCGGTGATCAATTAAAGAACAGAGTAACATAGAGAGAGAAACAGAAACAAATCCACCGATTTCATATAGAACAAAACACATATCAAGATCGCCGACTCAATCCGATCTGATCAGATCTCTGGATCTGGATTTCGTGAGAACAGACCTTTGATTCGATAACTTCTCCGAAAGAACTGAAAGCTTTCTCGAGAGCTTGATCATCGGTAGCCCATGCGAGCCCGCCTACGAAGCATCTGTACTCAACATCTGCTGATGCCATCTCGTATAAGAGAAAAGAAACCCTAGAACAAGAGAGAGAGAGAGAGAAGAGGTGAGAGTAACCCACCTACGAAAGCACAAGAAACCCTAAGCCCCGAAACCCTAAATTTATAGCAGTTTCGAAGGCTTTGGAGTTGCGAGCTGCGTAGGGTTAGCTCCTGCAGGCGCAAAGTCGGTTAGTTTGGTTATAGATATAACTCTATTCCGGATAAGTTTTTTTTTTGGTTATAAAGCTTATTTGAGTGCAAACCATAGTGACAAAAATTCTTGAAATTTTCGCAAAAACTTACGAGAAATTTGTAGCATTTTACTTGCACCCATCATTTGTGCTCTATGCACCCACTTGAGGAGGAAAAAAACCCTATGATATGATTAAATTGACCTTATCATAAAAAATTTCATGCCCACTTTAAAAATGATTAACTTTCAATTTTGTAGGAAATAATTAAAATATATATATATATATATATATATATATATATATATTATCAAATCCACTTAAAAGGATTTGACAGATTTCTATTGAATGTGACACAATAGATTCTCCCTACCAAATTATCAAGATGTTTTAAGAATCTCTAGATTAAAAGTTGAGATTTCTATTATCATTTGTAACTTACTTTATAAATTCATAAGAGTATTAATTATTATATCATAAAATCCTTATTGAATCTCAATAGATGTAAATAAAAAGAGCAAGAGAAAAGAAAAAGAACAAGAATGAAAAAAGTTTGATGCGAGATGAATGCAAAGAATAAACAAATGAAGTGAGGGTGGGGGGGTGGTGGGTATTTTTTAGACCAAAAGAATTTCAAGGAGGTGTAAAGAGTAAGTGGTTGCATAGAACGCAAATGATAACTACAAATAGAATGCTAATTGACTATTCAAGAATAATTGACTAACAAATTGAAAAATTATCATTTTTTCTAAATAATTAATTATTTTTTCAATTAATTGCCAAGTTTTCTCAAAATATTAATGATTTTTTATTCCCTAATTGAAATTTTCCATTTTTTTGTGAAACTTTTCGAATGTAGTCCTAATTGACCAAATTGATCCTGTTGAATAATTGCTAAATCTGGATTTGGTTACTATGATGCAAACAGTTGTTGTTCAAAGAGTGGATACTGCTATCTTGTTATCCAAACAGGGGGTATTGTTATATCGGTACTAGGTCCGGTGTTGAATGAATGAAAATATCTAAATTTTGGAAACAAAAAAGATTTTTGTCCTTTACCCATATCAATCTAACTAGGGTTATTTTGTTGGGTTGAGTAACTGAAGTAGAGTTAAATAATGTTTAGCAAGCCATGATTCGGCGTGGGCCGCCTCTCGTTGGATATACTTTAGCAAGATATTTACTGGGGTAGTTGGTACTTGGGGTTTGATTCTCAAAATATCTTAGAATGGGAATGACAGATGTAGCCCTCTATATTTAGTGTAATTACTTTTCAAACCAGAAGAGTTTTTTAGGGTTTTGACAAAAACGGGCCGTCAGGAGCTGTCGACACTCAGAAAATAGCAAAACAAAATTCCACGTGTAATTATCGATGCCTTCAAATTTCTTAAGAATCATAGAAGTTGTGCATGGGATCATATATACTTTCCTCGAGATACAAGTAAACCCCATTGCCATTTATCAAAAGATAGGAGGTGACCTGAGCAAAGGGACATGTATAAAAGGGTATATTTGTAATTAAGAATATTAATTAAAGATATTTTTTAAGAATATATAATAAAAAAAATATATTTTTATGATTTTAAAAAATTATATGATTGATAAGATACAATTTTATTGATTTTTAATTAAAATGATTTTGATTATATTAAATTCATATAATAAAAGGAAGGGCCCACCCTTTAATCCCTCACATAATTGACGTCCAGATTAAGTCTGGTTACAAATCTCTAAAATTTTCAATTTATTGTTTTCTTTTCCCACTCAATTCTCCCCCTTAACTCTTTCTCTCTCTCTCTCTCTCTCTCTCTCAAGTCACAATCACACCAACGAACCCTACCCTTCCCTGTCTATGCGTCTCTCATTTCTCCCTTTCGAGTCATACCAACACCTCTCTCTTTTTCTTTTCTTTTTTTGCTTTTTCTTTTTTTCCACTCCATCACCTCAGTCGCCAAAGTTTTATTTAAACCTTAAAAAAAACATTTTTCAAGTTCAGAATTTTAATCTTTCAAAGGGGTTTCAAATCCTCCTAATGATTTGAATTTTTTTTTTCATTTCTTTCGTCACTTTTTCTAATCGAATCTTTGAAAAAATTCAACCTGACTGACATGTGACATAGTCAAAACACTTAGTTGAGCGCAATCGAGTAATCATTTGATTAAGAAAATATCACATTTTCTTCTATATATTTTCCCCATTTTGTGTGTTAATTCTTCAATGATTTATACAAGGTGAATCTCCATTTTACGTGTTAAATATGATAAAAGTTTCAAGTTTAGTACATTGTTCATTTTAATTCTCAAAAAATGTTTTTTTAGTGAATTCATCACTTTTATAATCAACAAAATCACAGATATATTACCATCAAGATTGTTGATATATTTGGCAATTAGATCTCCATTTCGTGTCCTAAATATGATAAAATTTCGAGTTTGATACGTTGTTCATTTTAATTTTCAAAATATATTTTTTAATGAATTCATCTCTTTTATACGGATAAATTACCATCAAGATGTTGATATGTTTGGCAATTAAAATAAACAATGTATCGAAAGTTGAGAACATGAATATTTGGTCATAAGTTGTGCTCCTTTTGGGAATATCTCATTTTTTTATGCATTGGAGCTGTGTTCGCAAAAGTTGGTGTGACAATAGAATCTCTTAAATTGGTTCAAGCATTCTTTTTAATAAAAAAAAAATTAACTCCTTCCGAGATTTGATCCGCTTCGTAAGTAAAATATGAATTCCTTAGGAAAATGGTCATAAAAAATAAAAACAAAAACAAAAAAAGTAATTCCACTGTCAAAATTCATCTGATGTACTTCATTTTATTATATTTCACCTTTTATCCCTTAATCCTACGGCTCAGGTGAACTCTCTATATATTAATTAACTACTCAATATCCCTTCAACTCCAAAGAATAAGTCGGTTACACTTCTAAAAAAGCTCGTACCAAAGAATAATAAAAAACTTGATGATGCCTAGAGAATTACAGGAAGGTGGTTAGTCAACACATACTAGGTGATTACTGTCAAGTTATTAGTTCAGATTATGTTCATCTCTTAATCAAAATTCTGTTGGGATGTGTGGAAAAGCAGAGCTTTGCCTCTTGATGTGTTATTGAGCAACAACATATTTCATTAATTTATTGAATACATCCAGATATTTGATCTGCCAACTCTCATGTTTAACAATCTTCATCATTACAATATTAAGAATGCCAATTCAATGTGGCCTGGCAACCAACTTGATTTAGCTGATTTAGCACCAAAAATAGATCATGTGTGCAAGATGAACTCCATGTCAGAGACAACATAAGTACCCATAACACCACCCTTAAAACTATGTAGTATTAGACCAAGGTGGGTCTAAACTAATACTAAATTACCCAAAGTTTACTGTATTTCACACACAATAAGTTTACCAAAGATCTCTAAATATCAAATTTAGTAAAAGAGAATCATTTGTCCAGTCTTGTATTAGACATGGTTAAAAATACCACCAATGGAGGCAAATCAAATTTTCATAATTGAAGGAGGCTTGTATTCTATCAAAATGGGGTCTCTTTCTTGGAAAAAAAAGATGGAAGAATTTGCATCACAGATTTTGTTAATCTCATTCGAGACTTGAGATTGCTCATTGAGCTTTCATTATGTTTTTCACACCAACGAAGACAGGTAATTACAAAAAGGATTTAAGGTTATTCCTCGTCACCGCTACGTGATTCTAGAATAACATAATGTTTCCCATCATCCGTAATTCTAGTTCCTTCTCTCTCACAAGGCCCATAAAACCAACAACACATAAGAAAATAAAGAAAATTAAGAACACTCAAGGCAAAAAATAACCAATAATAGTAATCATAGTGACCCTTGTTAGGGTTACCTGAAACCCAACTCTCCTTTCCCCCTCTTTTTGTAAGATCGTCTACAATTCCTAGAATTGAACTCCCTATCAAGTACCCAATAGAACTTCCTAGTGCAGCTAGAGCCATTCCAATGCTAGACAAGTTCTTAGGAAGCTGAGAGTAATAAAATTCGGTCTGCCCAACTGTAAAAAAATGCCTCGAATATGCCGGTCAAGCAAGGTTGTGGGACAAGCCACCAAATTGACATATCAATAATGCCCTGTGGATTATCCGAGAACCCTTGTTCAATTGCAGTTTTTCGTCGAATACTCTCCACAAATGCAGCCAACCCTACGGCCATGCTAGATAATACTAATCCAACACCCATACGTTGCATAATGCTAAGCCCAGTTGGTCGTCCGGTGAGCTTTGCTAGTAGGGGGAGGATAAGGGGATCATAGATGGTCAACCACACCAATACTGTGATAATTGTGAACAAACCGATGGATCCCGCTGGAATTTCAAAGTTGGAGGTAATGTGTCTGTTCATGGTGTTTGCTACTAGTAATGTTAAAGAGGGAACACTCATGGTTACTGCAACCACGATATTTGTGGACCATATGGGTAAGATTCTCACCAGTGATTTGAACTCTTCAACTTGATCCACCGAGCAGAGGTTCCATGGTCCTGAAGTTGATCCATCAAGGCCTTCCTCATGATCTCTAATGATGCAAGCTTTGTTCAAACACCTACATATATAAACTCAGTTGATTTAACAATAAATTAACCATCCTACAAAAGAGAATAAGTTTCTTCTCTTAATTTTTTTTTTCGCTTGGGTATACGAGTGTCTTAGAGAGTTGAGGGAACAGGGAACTCCTAAAACTCATTGAGGGTATGAGAGCACCAAGAAGTACTAGCCATACCAAGGACGTGGTCACCCACCATAATTAATATTGAAAGTTATCACACAAGCATACACTTAAACAACAAAGACAACAATGAGGATGATGATCTTATACCTTAATTTGTCAGTGGGTGCTAGGTGCTCGAAGTCATGACTACCATTATACCATCTATTTGAGTTCTCTGGAGGGAAAGAGAGATTTCTGTTTTTCAAGGACACCACCACAACTTGAGCAAATCTAGTAATCAAGCTTTTGCCGGCCTTTATTTTTATGTATAAAGGAGAGCCCGACCAGAAGAACAGAGCAGATGAGAACATTAGAATGACAGAAATTCCAAACCCAACTTTCCATCCCATGTGAACTTGTACATATACAACCACAGTAAGTGCAACCATATACGCAAGTACAGATGAGAGATAGTACCAACTGAAGTAGCGACTTAAGACCCTCTCATTTTTAATATCATCTTTTTTATCCAATTGATCTGCACCGAAGGCTAAGGAACATGGTCGAATGCAGCCACTTCCAATAGATATGAGTCCAAAAGCTAATAATAGGGGAACGAGTTGGGCAGGCATCGCAGATTCACAACTCTGGGAAGATGGGGTGCAAGGGGAAGGCTTCAATTGTGGAACCATTGCTGTCAACCATAGTAGGATCATCCCCTGCAACAAGAAAAATTAAAGAAATTTTCTGTTATAAACAATCGGGTTACATGTAATGCGGAATCATTGCAACATTGGGATTATAATGTTAATTATTATATTGTGGTGATGGCCAAGGTAAGCCATTATGCTAGACTTCCAAGCGAAACTTGTATAACTTAAGATATTTTTGTAATTTTTCTAGATTTTCTGAAAGTAAATTGATTTCGCAAGACAATGATTCACATAATTGATTCATTGTTTAAATCAAAAGTCTTGACTCTTGAGCCTAGTATAGAAATTCAAGAAAAAAAAATTTACTTACAAGAAGACTCGCAATGGATCCCATACCAATAACTCGGAATCGACCCAGGTAAGAATCCGATATGAAGGCTCCTACACCAGGCGTGAAATAAGACGCAGCTGTCCAAAGCATCAAAATTTTTGCTCCTGAGGCATTATCCATATTATACCCATCCATTAAGTATAAGATCATATTTGGTTGAAGCCCATAGGCTGCGATAGTTTCAAACGCTTGGATTCCTGTTAAAAAATTGCAATCCCACAATTAATGGATAACTTCACGCAAAATTATTTACATGATGAACTATGATGAAGATCTATGCAAAGTTGACATCTATAGTCACACATACCATTAATAGGCCCACATGGAGATAAGTTACTGCTGATTCTTGTCATATGTGTGTATGCATGTGTGTGTGTGTCGTTTAATGAATCTTGTCCTGTAAGCTAAAATTCATCGTGATCGGTCCAGTGATGGAGGTAGTGTCAACCACCAAGAATCTAACAAACAATTGTGCTTGATAAGCAGAAAAAGCAAATAATTGAAAAAAAAGGAGGAATTGCAGTTATCTATAATTAAAGACATGGTGTGTTAGGGAACTGTGATCACTTATGATGAAAGGCATGGTATGTGTATATGCGTGTAAAACTGATGACATCCCACCTGTCTTCCATCAGTAGGGTTGTCAATGGCTGGGACCGATCCGCTATGGGCCAAGTTTGGATAAAAACTGAGGCCCGTTTAGGTTTCGGTTCAGCAAGAGCCAGGCCAATTTAAATAGAGTGTTAGGTTCAAGCTGGGAGTCGGGCCTATTCCCCACCCCTGCTTAAAAGTCATGAACGCCTTCTCTCTTTCTTCTTCCCCTTTTATATAGGGTAAATTACACTTTCAATCCCCGTGGTTTGGCATAATTATATGTTGACCCCCTAATGTTTTGACAATTGCACTTACCTCCCCTATAGTTTATCTAAAGAGCTCACTTACCACCCTTTAGTCTACTTGCCGTCAATCAAACAGTTTAAGAATGATTTTTTACTTTTTGTAAAGACAATTTTACTCTTTTTAAAATGTTATTTTTTTATAAACAAAAATATCTCTATGAATAAATGGGTTCACGAGTGAGCGTGTAGATGCTTTTTTTTTAATTAAAAAAGAAAAGAAAATAAGAAGGTAAAATAGTAAAATAGCATCTGAATTTAAACACTGTATGTGAGAGGGGAGGTAAGTGCAATTATCAAAATGTTAGGGAGCCAAGATGGAATTATGCCAAATCACAGGTGGTCAAAGTGTAATTTCCCCTTTTATATGTTCCAAAGAAAAACTCAAGTCAACCCAACCCATTCAACAAATTGATTCGAATGCAAGTGGGCCAGACTAGGCGGAAGGTCGGACTTGAGAATAATGCATTTTTCTTCGGCATAGGTTGGCCTTACCATTTGGTTGACCAGGCTTGTATATTTTTTTTTTTGAGACCCAAATGATATTGGACCCTTTACAACTCACCCCGTTGACACCTCTTACCAAAACCCTTGATTTTTCCCCTCAAAATCTATTGTCTTCATCCTCTAAGAGTAATTTTTTAGAAAATGCTGAACTGCCTTCGTTGGACACTATATGCAACAATGCGCTGATGTGGCAGTGTATAGAGAACCGTAGATTTCTTTACTCATACCTAGAGGAAAGAAATCTATGGTTATATGCACTGCCACATCCATGCAGTGTTGAACACAATGTCCAACGAAGGCAGTGTAGCATGACTCTAATTAATTTTATCCTATAACCTCTTCATCCATCTGTCAACTTTGGGCCCCTTTACGACTCACTCCACTTGACATCTCTTACCAAAACCCTTGATTTTCTCCCCAAAACATATTATCTTCAATCTCAAAGAGTAATTTCTTTTTACTAATGATAAAATGCACCCGTTTTGTACGCAGCTGATGTGGCAAGTGCACAGAACTGTAGATCTTTTTCCTTGTGTATCCCAAAGAAAAAGATCTATGGTTTTCTGTACTTGCCACGTACAGACCACGTAAGTTTTAACGCGTCATTTTATCACGACTCTTTTTTTTTTTTTTTTTTATGGAGTCCAACTAGCCTTAGGCTATGTTTGGTAACACTTTTGAAGTCTGGAAACATCTAAAGTCCGGAAAATAGAAATCAGAAGTTTCATCAAGCATCCCCCCATCCTTGGTTCAAAAATTCTGAAATTCAATTTTGAAGTGTAAAATCTGAAACGAAACAAGCGGAAATAAAACTTCTAAAGTCTGAATTTTAAAGGTGGATCACTTCCATTCAGACTTCAGAAATGTTACCAAACACACACTTACTAAGTTAGTAAGGATTCCACCCTTACTAAGGGTCCTTGAGCTCAACTTGTGGCACCCAAAAATATGATCCAATGCTTCCGGGTTGTAGAGGATAAAATTCTATGAACTTTGGAAAAAAAAATCCCCAAAAATAATTATTTTTCACTTTTAAGTTTGGCAGTTATGTGGAAGTTCCATAGCCATCTATTTTCAAAGAATAATGATGAATGCACATGGTTTTGGTACGCGGCTGACGTGGCAAGGGCATAGACCCACAGATCTTTTGCTTGTGTATCCCAATGAAAAAGATCTATGGTTCTGTGCCCTTGCAATGCCAACCGCATACCCAACCGTGTGCATTCATCACAACTCATTTTCAAAACCTTGGATCAAGTTAAAAAAAATTGTTTTTTGGATCTAAGATTTTAGAAATAACTTAGAGAGCTGTGGTGTTGATTGTTGAGGTGGTAGTTCATTCTTTACTAAGTTAATTAGTTAGGAAAATGTTTCTCTGTTTTTAGAGAGCTGCCATTGCCACACAAATTAATTAAATTATATGTGCCACACCAAAAAAGGAAATGTGCAAACCATTTATTGAAAAAATATGCACACCAATGCTTTAAGACAAAACAAAACATTATAGATCCATTACCAACCCATCACCACAACATCTAGTGTTAATGTCTCACAACATCTACATGAGATTCAGATTAGCATCCTACATCCATTACCACAAATAGTTGCTCAACAGAATATTTGCCACAACTAAAGTCATGTAGTATTTTGGCTAAAAACAGAGCAACAGTAAGTAAAAAAGACAACAAAGATATGTGCTAATCAGTCCATTTATGAATCTTGGATTTTCAAGTTGCATCCATTCTTCTCTTACACAATTCATCAAACACATTTGATGCCTACTAAATCAACATAGATTAAAGTGAAAAATTACTCATAGATTGTTAAGATACGTTATTTTAGGCTATGTTATTTAGTAATTTAGGAGTCTAGATGCTAATTAGGTATTTTCTTATTTTAGGATTCTTTTTATTTTACTAATTTAGGAAGTCTTATTAAATTACGAGTCCAATATTTGTATGTTGGAGTCAAAATCCTTCATTTATATATATTGAAGGATGTAATACGTTTTTAGAGGCAATCAATAAAAATAAATTAATTAATTTGGAGGAAGATCCCCCTTGAAGTGGATCAAAATTGTCTATAGGATCTAGGATCCTATCATGGTGACTGTTAAGGAGCTAAGTGAGAGAATCGACTCGTTTGAACCTCGATTTGATCAAATAAACACTGATATTCATAAGTTGAAAGAAGGGATACAAGCAATTCAAGCAATCCTGGAACATTTGGTTGCAAATCAACCGTCAATTCGAGAAGCATGCTAATGTACAACAAAGAGAAGGCATAGCAATACAAGGTCGTTCGATTTGTATCGATTTTCCAAAGTTTGACGGAGATAATCCGGAAGGCTAGATTTTTCAAGTTGAAAAATATCAACAGTTGAACAGTTTGCTCAACGAACAAATGGTTTCCTTGGCCTCAGTTCACCTAACCGAAGACGCTATAGCATGGTATCGTTGGATGACTCATTTGATTGGGTTAATGTCATGGACCCAACTCACTTGGGCCCTATGCTCTCACTTTGAATCTCGGGAGCTCGCGGATCCGGGTGTGGCGTTATCTAAACTCAAACAAACTGGTACAGGTCATGAATTTCAAGGCCTATTTGAAAAGCTTGCAAATCGAGTTACCAAAATCATTTTTAATTAGTTGTTTTGTCTCGGGCTTATGTGACAACATACGTGCTGGAATTCAATTATTTAGGCCTAGTTCACTAACCGAAGCATTCGACTTGGCTATTTGCCAAAAAGAAACAATGAAAGTAACAAAAAAATTTTCATTGTGCCATGCAACACCTCTTGAGCCAAAGGCACCTCCTAGGCTTCCTCCTATTAATCGACTTTCCTCGATAGAGCAAGCGAAGCAACAATCGAAAGGTCTTTTGTTTCAATTGCAACGAACTTTTCAAACCAAGACATCGTTGTAAGAAACCTCAACTACTCATTTTGGAGATCGATGCAGACACGTTGAAGGCAAAGTTGCTTTTGAAAATTTTCTGACTTGAGGACAAGTCGTTTTGAAAGAGGGATGGATGTTAGGATACATTATTTTAGGCTATGTTATTTAGTAATTTAGGAGTCTAGATGCTAATTAAGTATTTTCTTATTTTAGGATTTTCTATTTTATTAATTTAGGAAATCTTATTAAATTTGGAGTCTAATACTTGTACGTTGGAGTCAAAATCCTTCCTTTATATATATTGGAGTATGTAATATGTTTTTTGAAGCAATTCATAAAAATAAATAAATTAATTTGGAGGAAGATCCCCCTTGAAGTGGATCAAAATTGTCTATAAGATCTAGGATCCTATCATAGATTCAAGTACGGAATTACTTGAATCTCTAGTGATTGGAATTAAAATTGGAAATAAAAAATAAAAAAATTGTTATGGGTAATTATAAAAGCACCCAACGAATTAATAAGGGAAACCCACACCATAGTTGAATTGTTTTGTCTTATATAGGTTAAAAGTTTCGGAATGAGATGATTTTTAGTGAGGATGATCACTATGATGAAGAAGTCTCTTTGATGATTTGTTGGGGTTTTAGGTATGATTTGGTGTAGTAGTTTGTGGTGAGTCTTGATTAGGATGGAAAGAAGAAAAGGAGAAGGAGAAGGAAAGGTGAAGAGAGATAGAAAGAGAGAGAAGATGTATCTGAAAACCAACCAAGGTCTGAGTAAACACTCCCCCTTGATGAAGAAGGCGGGGTGCTCTAGCTTTTTTTCGGAGTTACTTCTCACACCCGCATATTGTTTATTAAAAATTTTAAATTGATGCACCAATATTAAAAATTGGTTTGGCAATAGTGGTGGTAAATAGGTAGAGTTGGAAAATCAAATTCTATTGTTTGATTTTACTTGGATAAAATAGTGGGAAAATTATATAAGGAAAAAGAAGAAGAAGGAGAGGAGGAGGAGGAGGAGAAAGAAGATGAAAAGAGGGGGAGAGAAAGAAGAAGATGAGGAGGGAGGGAGGGGAGGATGTGGTGGTGGTGGTGGTGGCGGTGAAGGTAAGAGAGGTAGAAGAGGGGAGAACATGGTAGTGGCGGTGGTAGTGGTGGTGGCGATGGCGACGGTGATGGCGGAAGTAAGTGAGGAAGTAGATGATGAGGAATATGAGGGAAGAACGTGGTGGTAGTGGCGGCGGAGGTGAGGGATGGAAAAGGAGAAGAAGAGAGAGAAAGAGAGAAAGTGACCGAAGATGGTGATAACAGCGACAACGATGATGACGATGGCGAGGTTAGTGTGATGGTAGTGGGGGTGGGGGTGGGGTAGGTAGGGAAGAAGAAGAAGATATGAATGGAAAAGAATTGGGGATGAAAAATATGGGTGAGAACTTTTTGATTGAGGTGGAAAATGAATTTTCATTTTCATGTGCAATCAAACACTTGAAAAATATCATTTTCCATTAAAATTGATTTTCCACCCTATTTTCCATGTGCAATCAAACCTACTCTTACTTTTTTTCACTCTCAAAACCTAATGTCTTCAACTTATAAGAGTATTTTTTTTTTAATCCTACACCTCTTCATCCATCCCATCAACTTCTAGGATTCCTTCCCAACCACCACCCAAACCCATTATCTTAAACCTCAGACAGTAATTTTTTTTTTTTATCCAACCTATCCATCCATCCCATTCAACTTCTTGTAAAAAAAACTCGGCTTTTCCCCCTAAATTCCGTCATCTTCAACCTCCTCCAAGAAACCCATCTCTTTTTCCTAAGGTTTGAAGGGAAAAAAGAGAGAATTTTAGGGGTAGAGATGAGGGCAAAAAGTTTTACCCTAGGGGTTGAAAGTAGATGGATTCTTGGGGAAAATCAAGGTTTTTTCTTTTTTCATTTTCTTATTTTATTTATTATTTTTTCAATGTTGAAGACTATAGTATTTCGGTAATTTTAACTTGGACTGTCGTAGAAGAGCCAAGTCAAAGGGATGTCTCAGTTAGAAAACAACAGAGTATCTCTAATTTCCACCAAAATTAGAGAATTTTACATGTATATGTTGTGTGAAGGTGTAACCAACTATGATGAAAAGCATGGTTTTAGCCATCAAATTGAAATATATATATATATATAAAATCACAAAATTAACAGAGAATTTTACATAGTAATCACTTACATTAACTTGTTTGTATGAGTGCAATGTGTGTATGCCTTCATGTATGGTGGAATGGGCATTACCTATGACGAAAGGCATGGTTTTAATGCCACCCTTTGACCTTGAAATCTGTTGGCTTTGTTTCTTTTGATCAGATGAAATCTCCATTTTCTCTTCTCCAGCAATCTGCTCCATCATCTCCTCTGCAACTATCTACTTACCCACAACACTCGGGACTCACAACTCACAAGAGGCTGCTATGACTTCCAAGTGAGTAAAGAACTAGTACCAGCAATTTAAAGATGGAACGTGTTAAAGGCACCCCAAGTATTACCTTGGGCACCCTATCCCGTAACCTAACTTTTCTTTTTTTTTTTTTTGTCTTATATGGGTTAAAAATGAAGGGCTAGAAGCATTTTTCACATGTGATACAAGATGCATCAATTATCACCTTCCCAGAATCCGAGTCCAACTTTAAAGTGGGAAGCCGCTTAAAATTTTGAGAAACCCTCCTTATTATCAAACACGTGGCATTTTGAATTTGTTTCAAGTCTAAAATTTAATAATTCATTGAAAATATCACGTGTAATTAAAGGGGGAGGATTTCTTTGAAATTTTGAAGCAGGCAACTACTTCAAAGTTTTTTTCTTTCACATGTTGCGTAACCTCGCAAAGAGTTAAATAATACAGATGAGAGCGGCATACACTTTTTTTTTCTCCCATGTGTCACTATTTGTTAATTAATTTGATGGGGTCAAAATTTTTCAGAGAACAAAAACACGTCCTATCAAAAAAAAAAAATTGACTATTGTGCTAAAGAAATAAAAACATCTATCGGGATGGTTTAAATAATACAGATGAGTGCGGCATACATTTTTTTTTTCTCCCATGTGTCACTATTTGTTAATTAATTTGATGGGGTCAAAATTTTCCAGAGAACAAAAACACGTCCTATAAAAAAAAAAAAATTGACTATTGTGCTAAAGAAATAAAAACATCTATCGGGATGGTACCCCCCCCCCCCCCTACCACAATGAAGTCGAAGAGTGACCTCAATGCTGGAGTGAGCTCAGTTGGGACACATGGGGACATTGTGTGGTGGCGCCTACACGCAAGTAGATGCATTTTTTCTTGAGAGACAAGTAAAATACATTTATGGACATGCGTGGACGCAACTTCAAGATATTGCACGATCTTTTGTCCCCACATATAATAGAAGTTAGGATCAAATCTTGCTACAATTCTCTAGATTTTTCAATTTAGGATATGTTTGGTTGTATAAAACATGATTTTCCATGAAATTTGAAATTCATGAAAAAATAGTGATAGAAAATAAGTAGGGTTTGTTAATTAATTTGATGGGGTCAGAATTTTCCAGAGAACAAAAACACGTCCTATAAAAAAAAAAAAATCGACTATTGTGCTAAAGAAATAAAAACATCTATCGGGATGGTTTATAAAGATTCCCCCCCCCCCCACCTACCCCTATCTACCACAATGAAGTCGAAGAGTGACCTCAATGCTGGAGTGAGCTCAGTTGGGACACATGGGGACATTGCGTGGTGGCGCCTACACGCAAGTAGATGCATTTTTTCTTGAGAGACGAGTAAAATACATTTATGGATATGCGTGGACGCAACTTCAAGATATTGCACGATCTTTTGTCCCCACATATAATAGAAGTTAGGATCAAATCTTGATACAATTCTCTAGATTTTTCAATTTAGGATATGTTTGGTTGTATAAAACATGATTTTCCATGAAATTTGAAATTCATGAAAAAATAGTGATAGAAAATAAGTAGCGTTGGAAAATCAAATTCTATTATTTAATTTTACTTGAATAAAATCATGAAAAAAATATGAGAAAAAAAAGGAAAAGAAGAGAAGATGAGGAGAAAGGGAGAGGGAGGAGGATGTGCCTGCAACGACGACGATGGTGGAGATGGAGGTAAGTGAGGAAGAAGATAATGTCATTTTCCATTTTTATGTGTAATCAAACATTTGAAAAATGTCATTTTCTATGGAAATTGATTTTCTACCCTATTTTTCATGTGTAATCAAACATACCCTTAGTATTTTCTTTTCCGCTCAATTCTCCCACCTAACTCTTTCTCTCTCTCAAGTCACAATCACACCAAGGAACCCTACCCTTCCCTATCTATGCCTCTCATTTCTCACCTCTCAAGTCACACCAATGCCTCTCTCTCTCTCTCTCTCTGACTCCATCACCTTTGTTGCCAAAAGCTTTATTCAAACCCTAAAAGAGCATGGCGAAGTTTGGGATTTTAATCTTTCAAAGGGACTTCAAATCCTCCTAATGGTTTGAGTTTTTCTTCATTTCATTCATCATTTCTTCTAGTTGAATCCTTGAAAGAACTCAACCTGACTAACATGTGGCATAGTCAAAGCACTCAACTAAGTGCAATCAAGTGGTCATTTGGTTAAGAAAATATCACATTTTCCCATATTAGAGATTTTTTGCAAGATTCGAAAGGGAGATCTTCATCATGTATTAGTTAATTCTCTTTAGGGTTAAGATATTCATCAGGACATCCCCTCTGGTTTGAGTTCTTTGATTAGTGTACAATCCTGAAAAATAGTAAAAATTAGAAGTGATGAAAGAAATGAAGAAAAACCCAAAACATTTGGAGGACTTGAAGTCCCTTCAAAATATTGAGTTCCTGTACTTTACCATGTTCTTGTAGGGTTTCAATGAAGTTTTTGCAACATAGGTGATAGAGTCCCACAAACATAGGGCATTGGTGTGACTTGAGAAGGAAAAGTGAGAGAGGCATAGAAAGGGAGCGGTGGGGGTGTTGGTGTGATTTTGACTTGAGAGAGAAAGAGAAAAAAGAGTTAGGCGAGAGAATTGAGCGCAAAACAAAACATTAAATTAGAAAATCTACAGATTTGTAGCAAGATTTAATCTCAACCTTTACTTATGTGAAGGGGATAAAGGGTAGGCCTTATAGTTGTGTTTTATTAAATAGATAAATGAAGTAAATATTTGTTTACATTTTTTACACTTAAAAAATATTTTTGTTTTTAAAATTATCTTATTATGTTTTTCCGACTTTGTAACTATGATCTCACACTTCGAGGCCTTTGAACCGTTGTCCACAAAGAATTGACTAGCTTAATCACTTGTTTAAAAATTGGTTAAGCTCAATTGATTTTTGAGAAATTCAATTATATTTATCAAATATGTGTGAATTTGGTATTTTTTGTCAAATCAATTTGAATAATTTTAAGATACCAACATTGTGTTTGAATTGACATAAATGAAAAGAAGAGAAGAGAAAATAAATGAATTTCCTTTGTTTGGATTGTTAAGTGGAGAGAGAAGAGGAAATAAAAAATGTGAGTTTTATTTCTCTCCAAAAGTGGAAAGGAGAGGAGAGAAACTATTTTCAAATATTTTACGATTCTAACTCTGTCCCTAGATCTCTTTTAAGATATTTTAAAATTTTAAAATCGTCCTAAATTCTCTCCTATCAATCCAAACATGATGGAGAGAAATTGAGTTTCTCTTATCTCATTTTCCATTCTCTTCTCTCTACTTTTCTCAATCCAAACATGGCTTAAAGGTTTGTGATTATATAATATATTAATCCCGTTTACAATAGAAAAATCTAATATTTTAAAATATAAAATTATATTTATCAAATGTGTTTCAATCATATTAACAAAGTTCATATTCGGTAATTGTTCGGTGGGGGCTTCAATTCAGAAACGTTTTGAAAAATGAAGAAGTAAAGTAAACAAGATTTCGAAGATGATACAAAATAGTTTTTTGCACTTCATAATGACCTATTATCTTCAACCTCTATAAACTTATCTTCTTCTTGATATTTTAATATTGAAAAAACTATTTATTTATTTATTTTTCACAATTGATTGAGATATAGTCGATGAATTATTTGATTTAATCGACTAATCCCTAATTCGAAGAATTTTGTGATTATGATTTGTATTACGTATCAAATCTTTTTGAAAAAATTGGTTTTCAAAACCATGAACTCATGGCTTAATTCAAAGCTTTGGTCCTTTGAAAATGATGAAGAAGAGATAACTAGGAAACTTGTGTCTGGTCCTTCCTCTCAAGACAAGAGATAGCTAGGAAATCCGTTTGATGCTCTCATTAATTTGGAGAGCTCGGATTGCCACACGAACTTTGCTAATGCTGGCCCAATTTACGTGTTAATTCTTCGATGACTTATATAGGTGAATCTCCATTTCGTGTGTTAAATATGATAAAATTTTCGAGTTTAGTATGTTGTTCATTTTAATTCTCAATAAATGTTTTTTAGTGAATTCATCACTTTTATAATCAACAAATTTGCAAATAAATTACCGTCAAGATTGTTGATATGTTTGGCAATTAAAATGAATAGTGTACCAAAAGTTGAGAACAGGAATTTGGTCATAAGTTGTGCTCCTTTAAGGAAATATCTCATTTTCATATGAATTGGGGTGGCGTTAGCAAAAGTTGGCGTGACAATAGAATTTCTCTTAAATTGGATCAAATATTCTTTTTGATAAAAAAGTAGGACTCTCTTAAATTGGATCAAACATTCTTTTTGATAAAAAATCAGGTCCTACCGAGACTTGAACTCGGGTTACTGGATTCAGAGTCCAATGTCCTAACCACTAGACCATAGGACCTTTGTTGCCAAAAGGGTACATTTACTAAGTTATATATCTTATATCTCTCCTGTGGTGAGATATTTCCCTCAGTTGCTTAAACTTTCTCCCAAAGGTGGGAGCAATGGACCCAACAAGGATTAATAATTACGTGTATGAGTTGATATATCCATCATTGATGCACGCGAAAGAATGCAACATATACATCCACAATGGAAAGGGACAACCCATGCGATGTACTTTAATTCATTTAAAACATTAAAGTAAGTTTTAAATGAACGGCCTAAACTCAATCGAAGCTGCTCAGTTTCTTTTTTTCAATCTTATCATTCTTAAAAAATATTTAAAACTAGAGACTTAGAGCCATCAAGAAATCATTTGTTTAAGAAGGCTTACTCAAATATCGTCAAAGTGCGCTACAAGAGTGCCAAACAAGTGAAAAACAAAATTTGTGACAAATTGTCTTTACCCGTAAGAAGCATTTTGAATGCCTACATTCGTAAACGTAAATTAAATTTTTTTTATATTATATAAATACAGATTTATTAATAATGAAATAAGAGCAAGTAACACAATTTATCATCAATAAATTGCACGATAATAATATCCCATCAAACTATAATTTTTTTTAAGACCTATTTTATTATTTTTCTTCTTCACCCCCTCTTAATTTACATATATATGTAAATTAACTACTCAATATCCCTTCAATCCTCAAAGAATAAGTCAGTTATACTTCCTAAAAAGCTTGGACCAAAAGAAACACGAAAGACTTGATGATGTCTAGAGAATTACAGGAAGGTGGTTAGTCTACACATTCTAGGTGATTCCTGTCAAGTTGTTAGTTCAGATTATGTTCATCTCTTAATCGAAATTCTGTTGGGATGTGTGAAAAAGCATAGTTTTGCCTCTTGATGTGTTATTGAGCAACAACATATTTCATTAATTTATCAAATAAATCCAGATATTTTATCTGCCAACTCTCATATTTAACAATCTTCTTCATCACAATATTAGAATGTCAATTAAATGTGGCCTGGCAAACCAACTTGATTTAGCCGATTTAGCACCGAAAATAGATCATGTGTGCAAGATGAACTCCATGACAGAGAAACATAAGTACCCATAACACCACCCTTAAAACTATGTAGAATTAGACCAAGGTAGGTCTAAACTAATACTCAATTACCCAAAGTTTACTGTATTTCACATACAATAAGTTTACCAAAGATCTCTAAATATCAAAGTCTGGAAACTAGAAATCAGAAGTTTCATCCAGTGTCCCCCCCATCCATGGTATAAAAGTTCTAAAATTCAATTTTGAAGTCTAAAATCTAAAACGAAACCAATGGAAATAAAACTTCTGAAGTCTGAATTTTAAAGGTCGACCACCTCCATTTAGACTTCAAAAATGTTACCAATCATACACTTACCAAGCTAGTAAGGATTCCATCCTCACTAAGGGTCCTTGGGCTGAACTTGTCGCACCCAAAAATATGATCCAATGCTTCAAGGTTGCAGAGAATAAAATTCTATGAACTTCGAAAAAAAAAAATCCACAAAAATAATTATTTTTCACTTTTAAGTTTGGTAGTTATGTGGAAGTTCCATAGCCATTTATTTTCAAAGAATAATGAGGAATGCACACAGTTTTTGTATGTGGCTGACGTGGCTAGGGCTTAGAACCGCACATCTTTTTCCTATGTATCCCAATGAAAAAAATCTATGATTTTGTGCCCTTGCCACATCAGCCGCGTGCATTCATCACAACTCATTTTCAAAATCTTGGATCAAGTAAAAAAAAAATGTTTTTCAAAATTATTTTTTGAATCTGAGATTTTATAAACAACTTAGAGGGTTGTGGTGTTAGATTGATGCGAGGTGGTAAATCATTATTTACTAAGTCACTGTTTGTTTGTGCTAATTTTCAATGCTTAATGCTGAAAAAAAATAATTTCAGCATTTTTTGTCAAATTAGTATGTTTGTTTACTCCATATTTTCAGTGCTTATAATTGAAAATAAGTGACAAAAATTCAGCACCATTTTTATGCTTAATTTTTGCTTTGAAGTTGTAAGCACTTCTCTTTTACGATTCTTGAACTTGTTTTGACTTGGTTAGAAGTTTTAGGATGAGCTGATTTTTTATGATGATGATCTCCTCATTGTAGAGATCATCCTCACCAAAAATCAACTCATTTTTTGTGAAAATTGGAGAGAGGTAAGTGTGTGGGGGAAAATGGGGAGAGAGGTGAGGGAGTGGGAACAAATGGGGCATGTAATTAGTTGAAAATATAGGGGTGTCTCAAAGTTCTGTGGGGGCAATTGCCCCCAGCAGCTCCTTATTAGTTCTACCCTTGAGTGCACAGAACTGTAGATCTTTTTCCTTGTGTGTCCCAAAGAAAAAGATCTATGATTCTGTGCACTTGCTATGTACATTTTAGAGTGTCATTTTATCATGACCTTTTTTTTTTTGTCTAACTAGCCTTAGACTATGTTTGGTAATACTTTTGAAGTCTGAAGTCTGGAAACTAAAAATCAAAAGTTTCATCCAATGTCCCCTCATCTTTGGTTCAAAAGTTCTAAAATTCAATTTTGAAGGCTAAAATCTGAAACGAAATAAACGGAAATAAAACTTCTGAAGTTTGAATTTTAAAGGTAGATCACCTCCATTCAGACTTTGGAAATGTTACCAAACACATACTTACCAAGTTAGTAAGGATTCCACCCTCTCTAAGGTCCTTGGGCTCAACTTATGGCACCCAAAAACATGATTCAATGTTTAAGGGTTGTAACGAATAATATTCTACGAACTTCGAAAAAAAATCCCCCAAAATAATTATTGTTCACCTTTAAGTTTGGTAGTTATGTGGAAGTTCCGTAGCCATCTATTTTCAAAGAATAATGATGAATGCACACAGTTTTGATACGCGGCTAACGTGGTAAGGGCATAGAACCGCAGATCTTTTTCTTGTGTATCCCGATGAAAAAGATCTATGGTTCTGTGCCCTTGCCACATCAGCCGCATACCCGATCACGTGCATTCATCACAACTCATTTTCAAAACCTTGGATCAAGTTAAAAAAAATGTTCTTTGGATCTAAGATTTTAGAAACAACTTAGAAGGTTGTGGTGTTGGATTGTTGAGGTGGTAATTCATTCTTACTAAGGCACTATTTGTTTGTGCTAATTTTCAGCGCTTAATGCTGGAAAAAAAATTCAACACTTTTTGTCAAATTGACGCGTTTGTTTACTCCATATTTTTAATGCTTATTGCTAAAAAGAAGTAAAAAAAATTCAATAATATTTTAATGCTTAATTTTTGCACTGAAGCAGTAAACACTTCTTGGAGGAAATCAAGATTTTTCTTTTTTCATTTTCTTATTTTATTTATTATTTTTTCAATGTTGAAGACTATATAGGATTTCGGTAATTCTAACTTGGATGCCATAGCATAATGATTAACAATGACGAAGGCCATGGTTTTAAGACCACCCTTTGACCTTGAAATATGTTGGCTTTGATTCTTTTGATCAGATGAAATCTCCATTTTCTCTTCTCCAACAATCTCCTTCATCGTTTCCTCTGCAACTATCTATTTACCCACAACACTCGGGACTCACAACTCACAAGAGTCTGTTATGACTTCCAAGTGAGAGTAAAGAACTACTGACCTAAAGGCGCCCCAAGTATTACCTTGGGCACTCCACCCATGACTAAATTTATTTGTCTTATATGGGTTAAAAATGAACGATTCACGGCTAAGCATTTTTCACTTGAACGAGAAGATGTCGATCAATTATCACCTACCCAAAATCCGAATCCGACTTTAAAGCGGGAAGTCTGTTTCAAAATTTGAAGAAATCCTCCTCGTTACAAAACACGTGCGGTTTTGAATTTGTTTCAAATTTAAAATTTGAATACTTCATTGAAAATACCACGTGTAATTCAATGGAGAGGATTTCTTCAAAATTTTGAAACGAGCTACCTACTTCAAATTTTTTTCTTGCACGTGCTGCATCGACCTCGGGAAGAGTTAAAGTAATACAAACCACATCGGCATGCACTTTTTTTTTTTCTTCCAATTTGTTAATTAATTTGTTGGGGTCAGAATATTCCAGAAAGAAAAAAACACATCCCAACAAAAAAATATTTGAATATTATGTGAAATAAATAAAAATAGCCATCATCGATAGTTCGTAAAGATTCCCCCTACCTACCCCTATCGACAACAAAGAAGTCGAAGTGTTATTTACATATCCTCTCCAAAAGTAACAGAGGAAGAGTGACCTCAATGCTGCAGTAAACACAGTGGGGACACACGGGTACATTGCCGTAGTGGTGCGCACATGCCGTCATTTGTATTTTTCTTTTCTTTGAGATGTAAGTGTTTAAACACACCTATGGACATGTATGCCCAATCACATCAACGTGGCCCTCCTAAGATCACTCTAGCACAGCTCTTTTTATTTTGACAACAACTTTTTTGTTTCACCCAATTATTATTACTAAAAAGATAAAGGGTAGCGTTGAATGGCCAACAGTTGGGCAAACACATTTTTCAAAATATGGGTTAGAGGTCTTGGAATGAGCTAATTTTTGGTGAGGATGATCTCTATGGTGAGAAGATCATCATCACCAAAAATCAGTCCATTCCAAAACTTCGAACCCCATCAAAAATGATTTATAAAAAATGGACGATTCACGATTTTTCAACTTGTAAACTGGGGTTAGAAGTTTTGGAATCAGCTGATTTTTGGTGAGGATGATCTCCTCACCGTAGAGATCATCCTCACCAAAAATCAGCCCATTCTAAGACCTCTAACCCATGTTTTGAAAAAGTGTTTGCCAAACTGTTGGCCATTGAACGGGACCAAAGATAAAATATACAAATCATGATGGGTTTCTTATGTCTTTTTAATAATTATATAAATCTATACAAAATTTAATGTTTTGAGCATTAAATTTTTTATATCAAAAAGTAAATCATTATGATATAATCTTGTTGGTCTTTTTTTTTTTTTTTTTTTAAAGGGTAATCAGGAGTGAAGGAAAAGAAAAAGGGGGGAATCTAGCACAACTTTCATTCTTTCATTACATAGATCGTAGTGTTGGATATTTTTGTAATCAATTCGACATTATAATACGTATATTGTGTTTTGTCAAAAATGCGAGTGAATAGCACATTTTACTTCATTTTTTTTCCAAACCTTATCATTTGGATCTAAGAATGGAGATTGAGAAAACTTTCTCTTGCTCAATCGATGCCTCTCTCCCCTCGCAAACCTAGGTATTTCTCTACAAAATCATATTTGAGGATGTTAAATTGGATTAGATTGATATTAGGTGAAATTGTAATCCGATCATACAAGAATGATTTCAGATTGGTAATGGATTGATATTGATCCATTGTCAATCCTAGGTGAAATGATCAAATTGGCTCTAATAAAAAGATTCACGCCCGCTTAAAAAAAATATTCAGTAGAAAATTATAAAAAATAATAATAATAATAATCATTATATCATACGTTCGGTATGTTCCTATTGAATTTGACACAATAAGCTCCCTATCGAATTGTTGGGACTTTGTAATAACCTCTAGATCACTAGTTAATCATCTACAACCTGCTTTATAAGTTCTAAGGGTATTTATTCTTATATCACAAAATACTCATTGAAAGCTCCTTAGATGCATATGATAATAAGAAGAAGAATGAGAGAGAATAAAAAGAAGAAGAGCGAATAAAGGTCGACAGGGTTGATGGATGCAAAAAGTAAACGACTAAGATTAGATTGGGATAGTGGATTTTTTGAGACTAGAGGAAGTTTAAGTAGTGGGTGCATAGAGCACAAATGGTGAATGCAAGTAGAATGCATCTTAATTGACGATTCAAGAATAATCATTGAGTGATTTAAAAAATCATCACTTTTTTTCTTAATAATTGATGGTTTTTTCAATTGATTGCGGAATATTCTCAAAATATCAACGATTTTTTATTCTCTAATTGAAATTTTCTATTTTTGGTGAAACTTTTCGAAGTGGTATGAAATTACAAAATTGACCCTTTTGAATAAGTGCTAAATCTGAATTTCGTTATTATGGTGCAACTGTTGTTGTTCATAGAGTGGATATTGTTATCTTGTTAACCAAACACTGAACATTATGTTGGATGAAAATATCTCAAGCTGGGTGGAAAAAAAAGAAAAGATTTTTGTCCTTTACCCATATCAATCTAACTAGGGTTAGTTTGTTGGGTTGAGTAACTGAAGTAGAGTTAAATAATGTAATTTTAAGCCTTGATTCGGCGTGGACCACCTCTCATATGTGGATATATGCTTTTTTGCAACGAATGATGATGAATTGGCCTCACGCAATATATTTACTGGGGTTTCTTGCAATATCTTAAAAGGCAAATTAAGGATGTACCCCTCTTGATTTAGGGTAATTACTGTTCACACTTGGAACGTATTATTATTATTATCTTACTTTTTTTTACTTTTTAAGGTTTTTTATTTTGATTTGATAAGAACGTATCGTCATCACAATGAGTGTCAATCGATTGTTCCTAAGGCACTTAGAACCATCACCATTATATTTTTTTCTGTTCTAGGGTTGATTTACAAATAATTAGAATCAGAATTACTAAAAACACGAGTGCCCATTGATTATAGTTCTCAAGAATTGAATGTGAAATAAAGTAGTATTTCAAATTATTATACAATCTCTTTTTTTTTTTTTCTTAAAGTAAACATATTATCTACAAAATTATTGACTTAGTTATACTTTGTCGTTAATGATTTTTCAAAAATAAAAAAATTATCTTCTTTAAAAATAATAAATTCTTAGAAGAGATAGCTTATTTTAAGGTCCTATCCATAGTTTATATGGACTATTGAAGTATTTTATATAACATGCATTAATTTTGAATAGAAGAATACCTTAAATCACCTATAATATATAAAAGAAACGATAAAATAAATCGATTCCAATTCCTATAAGTTCAGTTCCATTTTAGACTTGATTCCAAACGATTCCAATTAAAAGGGAATCGGAACCGGGGTTTTCAGTTCTAATTCCAGTTCAATTTCGATTAAATGAGTACCCATTCACACCCAAGTCAACAAATGTTGACACTTTGAAAAAAGTGAAAAATTGCACATGTAATCCAATAGGTGTCTTGAAATTTATTAAAAACTAGAAGATGTCATGTGCAAAGGCACATGTTTCAAAAGGATTTATTTGTAATTTAGAATATTGATTAAGATTTTTTTTTTTTTTAAATTACATTGTAAAAGGGATATTTTGTGATTTTAAAATTTTATTTGTTTAATAAGATTTACTTGAATATCATCAGGTTGCACTACAAGAGTGCCAAGCCGGTGAAAAACAAGAACAAAATCTGTGACAAATAGGAGGCATTCTGAATGCGTACATTAGTAAACCTATAATCCAAACAGAAATTAGAGTTTCTTTCTAGAGAAGTATAGATTTATTGATGGTGGAACATGAACTAAAAACATCACTCATCACCACCAATACATTGTAGGATTCATAGAGAACAAAAAATAAAAAAAAATAGAAAAAAAAGAAAAGAAAAAATACTAGCTACTCGGCATCCCTTAAAATATTATCCTATATGAACGCAAAATCCGCAAAGAACAAGTCAGTTACACTCCTTAAAAAGCTTGGACCAAAGAACACATAAAAGACTTGATACCTAACAAATTGTATGAAGGTGACAAGTCTTCACATACTACGTGATTAACTGTCAAGTTCTTAGCAGGGTAGGCTCGATACAAGTTGAGGCCTAAGGTGAAAACTCTAAATGAGGCCTTTTTTATATTAAATATATTAATATAGATAATATATATTAATTATCCATATTATGAAAACAATGGGGATTTCCTAGTTTTCTTTTGTTAAAATTTTCTTTTATTTCCTTATGATGTTAGGAGATTCTCTTGAAAGTTGTTCATTACCTATTGTCTTACAAAAACTTAATTGAAGTATGATTTATCAATGACACTTGGCTCCAATGGAGGCAAATCAAATTTGCATAATTAAAGGAGGCTAGTTTTCTTACAAAATGAGGCTTCTCTTGGAAAACAAGATTGGAAAATTTGCATAAGTTTGTATCCCAGAAAGTTTAGAAGGAATGAGCATAAAAGATTGACAACCTCATTCAAGACTTAAGATTGCTCATTGAGCTTTCATTAGGTTTTTTTTTTTTTTCCACACCAACATAAACAAAGGTAATCATCAACAAGATTTAAGGTAATTCCTCATCACCGCTATGCGATTCTAGAATAACATAACATTTCCCATCATCTGTGATTCTAGTTCCTTCTCCCTCATAAGGCCCATAAGCCCAACAACAAACAAGAAAATGGAGAAAATTAACCAAACTCAAGACAAAAAGTAACCAATAATAGTAATCATAATGACCCTTGTTCGGGTTACCTGAAACCCAACTCTCCGTTCCCCCTTTTTTTGTAAGATCGTTTACAATTGCTATTATTGCACTCCCTACCAAGTTCCCAATAGCCATTCCTAGTGAACCTAGAGCCATTCCAATGCTGGACATGTTCTTAGGGAGCTGAGAGTAAATAAATTCGATCTGCCCAATTGCATAAAAAGCCTCGGCTAAGCCAACCAAGCAAGGTTGTGGAACCAACCACATAACTGACATGTTCATCATGGCCTGTGGATTATCCGAGAACCCTTGTTGAATTGCGGTTCTTCGTCGAACACTCTCCACAAATGCACCCAACACCATGGCCATGCACGATAATAGTAATCCAACACCCATACGTTGCATAAGGCTAAGCCCATTTGGTCGTCCGGTGAGCTTTGCAAGTTGGGGGACGATAATTGGATCATATATGGCAACCCACACCAACAATGTGACAAGTGTGAACAAACCGAAGGATCCTGCTGGAATTTCGAAGTTAGAGGTGATGTGTCTGTTCATGGTGTTTGCTTGTAGTAATCCAAAAGAGGGTAGGCTAATGGTTACTGCAACCATGATGCTTGTGGACCATATGGGCAAGATTCTCACCAAGGATTTGAACTCTTCAACTTGATCCACTGAGCAGAGGTTCCATGGTCCTGAAGTTGATCCATCAATGCCTTCCTCATGATCTCTAATGATGCAAGCTTTGTTTAGGCACCTATATGAACAAATCAGTTGATTTAACAATAAATTAACCATCCTCCCAAAGAGAATCAGCAAGATTGATCCAGTCCATTGGAACCTACTTATCAAAAAAAATTAGGGGACCCTCTTTGGGCTAGACAACTTATAATTAGTTTCCATGTGCAAGGAAAAAAAATATCGAGAATTTATGAAAAAATAAAAAATAAATCTCATCATACAAGAGTTTGTGACCAACATTCTGATAGACTTTTATCATCGTAAATAAATAAATATCAAGAATAATGTGGATAATATAATAACAGAGCAGCTACAACTATAGAGTGGAACAACGTAATGTAAACATGAGGGGGTACACCCCCTAAAGAATACATCATGCAAACATTAGGTAAAGTAAGAAAATCTCCAAAAAACTATTTTCTGACATCTAAAGGAAAAGACTAACGAATCAAATTTGTCGGAAACTTTCGTGGTTGATGCATATTTGGCCAAAGAATCCACTACCATATTTCGCTACCCTATATATATATGGTTAGGATCCCTTGACTCATGAAGAATGACTCAAGAAAAAAACACTATCCCAACCATTTAAACACAAAATCCAATGGTATCCTCAGGATAAATATCTCCGAGATATGTGTTATCAAGATATGCATAAATCTCAACTGTTGGATTTTGTATCTAAATGGCTGGGATCATGTGTTTTCTCATGAGTCACCAGAACCAAACTCATATATATATATATATATATGTTTGAATTTTAAACCTGATTGTAAGCTAAGCCCTCATCCATTCTTGACTCTTAAGAAAAATAAAAGTTTATAAAATAATATGTAAATATTTTGTATACTATAATGAGCATACCAAGCTGATCTAATTTGTTGGGCCTCTAGGCCCCAATCAAGTTTCTTGTGTTCTCTTAAATTGTTTTCGTGGGAATATGTGTCTCTTAGAGAGTTGAGGGAACTCTGAAAACTCATTGGGGGCATAAGAGCATCGACGGGTACCGGCCATACCAAGGACGTGGTCACCCACCATAATTAATATTGAAAGTTAGTATATACTTAACTATAAGGACAACAATGGAGGCATGATACCTTAGTCTGTCGGTTGGTGCTAGGAGTTCGAAGTCATGACTGCCATGGTACCTTCCAATTGAGTTCTTTGGTGGGAAAGAGAGATTTCTGTTTTTCAAGGACACCACCACAACTTGAGCAAATCTAATAAACAAGCTTTTGCCAGCCTTTACTTTTATGTATAAAGGAGAGCCCAACCAGAAGAACAGAGCAGAGAAGAACATTAGAATGGCAGAAACTCCAAACCCAAGTTTCCATCCCATGTGATCTTGTATATATACAACCACAGTAATTGCCAACGTGATCGAAACTCCACTGAAGAGATAATACAAACTGAAGTAGCTATTTAAGACCCTCTCATTTTTAATATTATCTTTTTTATTCAATTGATCTGCACCAAAGGCTAAGGAACATGGTCGAATGCAGCCACATCCAATGGACATGACTCCGAAGGCCAAAAATAGGATACCAAGTTGGGCAGGTGTCGCAGATTCACAACTCTGGGAAGATGGGCTGCAAGGGGAAGGCTTCAATTGTGGAACCATTGTTGTCAACCATAGTAGTATCATCCCCTAGGACAAGAAAATTTAATGAAATTTGCTGTTATAAACCATCAGATTCATTTGATGTGGCATCATTGCGACGTTGGGATTATGATGTCAATGATGATTATTGTGGTGATGGTCAAGGTCAGCTATTATGCTAAACTTCCAAACGAAACTTGTATAACGTAGGGTATGTATAATTTCCTAGATTTTTTTGTAAGTAAATTTATTTCACAAGACAATGGTTCCATAATTGATTCATTATTTAATTCAAAAGTCTTGTGCTAAATATAAAGATTCAAGAAAAAAAAAATTACTTACAAGAAAAGTAGCAATGGATCCCATACCAATTACTCGGAATCGACCCAAGTAAGAATCCGATATAAAGGCCCCTAGAACAGGCATGAAATTAGATGCAGCCGACCACAGTAATAAAATGTTTGTTCCTGTCGCATTATCCATGTTATACCCACTCATTAAGTATAAGATCATATTTGGTTGAAGCCCATAGGATGCGACATTTTCAAATGCTTGGTTTCCTGTTCAACATTTTGAAAAATCCCACAATAAATGGATAACTTCATGCAAAATTATTTACATGATGTACTGTGATGAAGATCTATGCATGTCTGAAAGTTGACATCTATGGTCACACATACCATTAGGCCCACATGGAGACGATTTCATAGCTAATTTTTGTAATGTGTGTCTGTGTCATTTAATGAATCTTGACATGTAAGTTAAGATTCATAGTACATCGGTCCCGTGAGATGGGTTGGGTCGACCACTAAGAGTCTTACAAACAGTTTTGTTTGATAACAGAAAAAATAATCACCTATGATGAAAGGCTTGATGTGTGTCAACTGTCATGATGTATGATGAAAGGCATGGTGTGTATGTTAGGGAACTGTGATCATTTGATGAAAGACATGGTGTATGTGTCATCATGTATGATTAAAGGCATGTGTGTTATGTGTGCGTGTGCTAGGGAACAACTGTGATCACCCAAAATAAAAAAAATTCGAAAAAACAAATTTTTTTTAACTTGATCCCAGGTTTTGCAAATGGAAGGCTACCAAACTTCCACGTAACTCTCAAAATTAAAACTGAAATTAAACGGTAAAAATAATTCTCTTTTGGGATTTTTTTTTTTTTTTAATTTCATAGAATTTATCCACTACAACCCTGAAGTATTGGATGTTTTTGTAAACCACAAGTTGAGTGCAAGGACCCTTAGTGAGGGTGAAATCCTTACTAACTTAGGAAGGCTAGTCGGACTCTAGGTTTTAAACCTGATGACACTCCAACCGTCTTCCATGAGTAGGGTTGTAAATGGGTCGAGCTTGGGTAAGGACCCGTTTGGGTTTCGGTCCGGAAAGTGCCAGGTCATTTATTTAGAATGTTGGGCTCAAGCTGGGAGTTTGGTCTATCCCCTACTCCTAAACCTTTTATATATAACAAAGAAAAAACTAAGGGTGTCAATGGATAGCCGAAATCCGAATTCGAAAAATCGGATATTATCCAAAATTTTCGGATTCGGATTCGGATGTCATTTAAACATTCGAATGAGTTTCGGATACGAATTCGGATATTGCGATATCCGAATTCGATAATATCCGCTCCGATAACAATACACATATTATGTATTGATGTTTTACAACAAAACTTTATATATGTAAATATATAGTGTTAAGTATTACTGTCATACAACAAAACTAAATTTCAACACTTTATCTTCTCAAACCCGCCAGCACCAAAACACTGACGGTAATGGAGGTTTCCGTTTCGATCGAAAACGAGGGCATTATTCCGGCCGGAAATGAGGGCATTACTCCGGCCGAAAACTCTCTCTCTCTCTCCCTCCGATCTGAACCAATCGGAGTAATTTTTTGAAGGAAATACGTGGGTTTCAACTTTCAACTGTGCGAACTCCAACACATCTACTCCGGCCGGCGAGCATCCAGGTACATATTCTCTCTCTCTCTCTCTCTCTCTCTCTCTCTCTCTCTCTCTCTCTCTCCGACCTGAACCCGTCGAAGTAATTTTTCAGATGTAATCTATGATTTTTGACTGTGCGAACTCCGATCGGATCGGATATTATCGGATATCCAATATATTTTACGGATTCGAATTCGAATGTTTAATAAGGATATCCGATCGGATTCGAATTTGAATTCGGATAATAGTATATTTTTTCGGATTCGAATTCGGATATAGCAATATCCGATCGGATACCTATCCGTTGACAGCCCTGGAAAAAACCCCAAGCCATAAATTGGTTCTAATGCAAGTGGGCCGGACTAGGAGTGAGGTCAGGCTAGGGAATAATGCATTTTTCTTCTGCACTGTTTGGCCCAACCAGGCTTGGTTTTGTTTTTGAGGCCCAAAAAAAAAAGCACTCTTTAACAAAACCCCTGAATTTACACACACATACACCCCCCACCACACACCCAAAACTAATTGTATATATATATAATAAGTCCGATTCAACCTGTTCATCCAAACCCAACTTGTCCTTGAGGCTTGAAGGTAAAAAGAGAGAGAATCTGAAGGTAAAGATGAGGGCAAATTTTTTTTACTCTATGGGGTTGAAGTAGATGGGTTCCTAGGGAAAATCAGGGGATTTTATTTTTAATTTTTGCATGACTGAAGAAGAGAGTATTTCAGTCATTTTTAGTTAGTCTCTCATGGAAGAGCCAAGTCAAAGGGCATGACTCACTTTGAAAACCACGGGGGTATTACTAATTTTCATCAAAATGAGAGGGAGAGAGAGAAAGTAATTTGTCATGTATGAATGAAATACGTACGTATGTAACTATGTATGTAGTGATGCTTAAAGACATGGTTTTAGCCATAAAAATAAAAAAGAATCAGAGAATTAACCGAGAATTTTACATAGATCACTAATCAGTACTTATATTTACTTGTATTTATGAATATATGTATGTATGTATGTATTAGTGGAATGGGATCACCTATGATGAAAGGCATGGTTCTAAGACCACCCTTTGGCCTTGAAATCTGTTGGCTTTGTTTCTTTTGATTAAAGCAAATCTCCGTTCTCTCTTCCCTAACAATCTGCTCCATCATCACCTCTGCAACTACCTATTTCCCAACACACTCGCATTCACAAGAGACGGTTATGATTTCTTCTGTCTAAGTGAGAGTAATAAAGACCTAGTCTGCTATTTATCTTTAAAGGAGTCACGTTTCTGGACTGACGTTGTAGGCATTAAAGCCTGAACTAACAGGATTTTCAATTTTTCACGGATGGATTATCTGTGATATAAGAAGACTCGATCAATTAACTCATTAGCCTTAAATGACTAAAATCACCAATCAAAGATTACGTAGGACATGAGAAGACTTAAACAAGACACGTGGAAGCTGTTGAACAATGGTTTTAAGAGTCGTGCTGGGTGACAAAATGATGTGGTGTCACATTACGATAGATGCTTTTCCACAAGATACCACTAAAAAAGCATCTACGGTTATATGTTTTGAAAAGACAAATAATAGATCCATCATACTTACTCTCCTATCTACCAGACCACTGAACTCAAGTCCAAGTGCATTTACTCACTCTCACCTAAAATAGAAAGAAAAAACGCTTTTAGAGTGCTGACTTTTGAACTCAATCTGACAAGTGGACTCAAAAACTCATCCACGTGGCATGTTCAAAGAATTGATGATCCTATCCCTCGGGATACACAACCGACTTGTTATATGCAGTTGTGTATCCCAAGAGTACAATTGTGTATCCCGAGCAAAAGAATCTATGAGTTTTGTGCATGACACGTGAGGGAGTTTTTGAGTCTGACTGGAAGGCTGAATTCAAAAATCATTAGTCAACTTTTTATATCTTCATCTTTTCAATTTGTTAAAAATAATAATTAATTTTTTCACAATTTTTACTGACAAGATTAGCTCTTATTTGCAATCTTATAAATTAGAAAGAAGAATATAAAACTAAGAGAATTGTTATTGGCACCCTAACTTTTACTTATTACATCCCAATTAAAAATAAAAAAAACTAGTGAATGATTGAGCATATGTAAAAGTTGGGGTGCCAATAAAAGTTCTCTGTCTTGTTTTTTCTTCTTAGATCTCAATTATTTGGGTTTAGGATTTTATATGAGTCCATCTATAATTGTTAACAACTACTGAACTTGTTTGAATAAGTATTATAATATTTTGTAATGTTAGAGATTATCATTTGAGCCAACCTTTCTAATGTTTGAAGAGTGCATTCTAATCATTAATGATAATGGGGATGTGCAACCCTGAGGGGTGGGCTCAATGGTAATTTCAAATCGATAAATTATTAATGCCCGTAGGTCGTGAGTTCAATACCCAGTATGGACATTAATTCCTCAGGACCCACCCACGAGGGTGCACCCTAACTTAACTAGTGCGTGTAATGTGCAGGCGTTGCACATGCCCTAAGACTAGTCCTTAGACAATACCATGGTGTCCGCAATATACAAGGATACCCTTTTATCAAAATGAAAAATTGGAATGTGATAAATACTTTAAGAAATTGGAGTGTAATAAATAAAAATTGGGGCGCTAATTTCTTTTCTCTAAAATAAAAATATTTTTTATTCAAAAGACAAAATGTCCAAATCATGATAGGTTTCTTTTCCTATTTTAATACAAAGAAAAAAAAATATAAAAAAACATGATGTTTTTTGAGCATTACATTTTTATTTTTATTTTTTTAATATCAACAAGTAAAATCAGGTAAGATATAATCTTATTGCCCCCTTTTGTGTTGTTCTAGTCTCCAATTACAGAGTAAAAAATAAAATAATAATAAATATATATAAAGGAAAAAAGTTTAGGGAATATAGCCTGACTTCATGCATGATTTCACTGAATAGATAGTAGTGTTCATTGTCTTGGATATTTTTGTGGCCAATTCAACATTATATTAATCATATTGTGTTTATCAAAATGCAAGTGGATGATGCATTTTTTTAAACCATTTTTTCCCTATCTCAACCATTTGGTAGGTCTGACTTGGTTTTGTTTTTGACGTCTAAATAATTTGACCTATGTATCACCCATGCCATCGACATGTTTTTTTCTAAGCAAAGGTATTTATATTAAATTGAACTGTCGCTGTTGATGACTCATGTTGAAATGTTGAGATCAACGATTGTAACAAGATAATCTTCGATCTTGACAATTTAAATATTTATCTCAATGATTCATATTCAAATGTCAAGATGATTGATTTATAATCTTTGATGCTAGTTACTTGTTAGAAGGTCTATCGAAATGATTTGAATTGTCAACCTAGATAATTTGAATCATACATCTCATGATTTGAAATGGGTCGGCACTCAAAAGGCATTAAGAAAGATATTGTTTACTAAATGGATCATCAAGTTATTCTAGAAAAATTAGGGGTATTAAAATAAATCGAACCTAGATTGCCAAGCCATTTGTTTAAGAAGGTTTTCTCAAATTTCATTAGCGAGCACCACAAGAGTGCCTAGCGAGTGAAAAACAAAATATGTGACAAACTGTCTTTCCCCCAGTAGGAGGCATTTTGAATGTGTATATTGATAAACCTAAAAACAAATCAATTTCTTTAGAAATTCTAGTATTTTAATAACTCAATAGATTGTCCAGTATTTTAAATGTAATTATAAAAGCAACCTACGAATTAATAATGGCAACCCTCACTATATCTTATTTATTTTTTTGTTTTATATGAGTTAAAAGTTTTAGAATGAGTTGATTTTGATGAAGATGGTCTCTTTAATGAGGAGATCATCCTCACCAAAAATCAGCCAATTCCAAAACTTCTAACCCTATCAAAATTAGTTTACAAAAAAAATAGACGATTTAAGATTTGGTTAGAAATTTCATAATTAGCTGATTTTTTGTGAGGATGATCTCCTCATCATAGAGATCATCCTCATCAAAAATCAACTCATTCCAAAAATTTAAAGTTATATAAGACAAAAAAAAAAAATTATTATAATTTAGATTGTCCTTATTAATTCGTGGGATGCTTTTATAATTGTCTATTAAAGGAAGCTATTAAAACATTGGACAATCAAGCATTTTAACTATGGATAATGCTGAAGTAACATTAAAATGTATATCAATTATACATTTTGATGTGGCGATACATACATAAACATAAATACTTTTCATCAAGATACGATTGAAAAATATTTTGTTATGTGTGCACCACCACATCAGAATGTCAAATCAATATCTTAATGTTACTCCATCGTGACTCTTTAACCACTTCCAAGACATTTTTGGTAGAGCAATAAATGTTTGACCGTCTAATGACTTAATTTGTTTTTGATAATTTTGAAAAATATTTTTTAAAATATTAAAATATTTATCCCTCTTTCAGTGATTTTCCCTAATTAAAATTTTGTTGGGATGTATGAAGAAATAGAGCCATGCATGTATTGGTCGAATGAGATCACCAATGTATGATGAAAGGCATGCTTCTAAGACCACGCTTTGGCCTTAAATTTGTTGGTTTTATTTCTTTTGATTAAAGCAAACCCTCATTCTCTCTTCCCCAACAATCTATTTCCCAACACACTCGCATTAAGAAGAAGCCATTATGATTTCTGAGTGAGAGTAAAGACCTAGTAAGCAATTTACAGAACTCCTTTTCTGGGCTGACGTTGCAGGCACTGACATGATTTTCAGTTTTTGTTTAACGGGGGAATTATCTGCTGACCTAATCAGGATTCGATTAATTATCAATTCATTAGCCTTTAAATGACCCAATCGACTCTCCTGACATGACAAATTCAAGAGTTGCAGTTCTGTACGTCTCAAGATACATAACTACACTTTCTTATAAAAATGTGTATCCTGAGATGTACAGATTTGTGGCTCCCGAACTTGTCACGTTAGAAGAGTCGATTGAGTGTGCCAAGTGGGATGGTTAGATTATCACAACTCATTTCTCTATCTTTATTTTTTTAACTTTGGTATATAAAAAGAAAAAGAGTCTTGATATTCTAATCAGAAAGTCATCTGAATTGCACAAAACCATAGACCTATTTTCTTGGGATACACAATTGAAAATACCCATAAAACATGTGTAGATGTGTATCCCAAAGAAACATATCTATGGAATTGTTTGTGCCACGTCTATTGAGTATTGACCAAGTGAAGACTTTCTAGTTTGACTATCAATATTCAAAAACAAAAAAAATCATATTCACAAAAATATTAGTTTTAAATGACAAGATTAGCTCTTATTTACAATCTTATAAATTAGAAAAGAAGAATTATAATAGTATAAGAGAGTTGTTATTGGCACTCCAACTTTTACTTATTACACCCTAACTAGAAATAAAAAAAACAAATGAGTTATTAAGAATAAGTAAGTTGGGGTGCCAATAGAAACTCTCTTTCTCTCTCTTTTTTCTTCTACTTTTGGTTAGATTTCAATTTTTTTGGTTTAGGATTTTATACGAACCTAATTGTAATTGTAAGCAACTATTGACATTGTTTGAGTAAGTGTGGTAATCTTGACATTATAATGTGTCAAACCTTTGTCATGTTTGAAGAGTGTGTTTTTATCATTAATTGGCATGTGATAAATAATTTTAAGGGAAAATTATATAAAAAAAACCTTTAAAAAAATTATTATAAAAAAGTAACATTTTTTCTAATTATCAAAATGAATCCAAATCAGTATTTGAAATGCCGATTTTTTTTTTTTTAAATTCAAATTTCAGATTCATTTTTTTTAATAATAAAAAAAGATAAATGCTAAATGGACGCTATTTTTGACGCACGCCCTATGACATGTTGACTCACAACCCAGCAAATGTTTGACATGTAACACAATGACATCATCAATTGATTATCACATATTTATTTTTTTAGATTTCAAATCTTAAAAAGGATTGTTGGGCCCACATTGATTATCACATTGACAATCTAATAACACAACTTTTTAGATTTCATGAAAATATTTATATTCAAAAATAAGAAATAAAAAAAAAAAAATTATTTTTCAAACTTGATCCAAGGTGTTGAAAATGGACAACCACTGAGCACTCAAATTTAAAAATAAAATTCAACGATGAAAAATAATAATTCTTTTTAAAATTCATATAATTTTGTTCTCTATAACTCAATTACATCAAATCATGTTTTTGAATGTCACAAGATGATCATATCAGAAAATTTGTTTTTTTCTTTATTTTCTATATGGGCAAGAGAGAGAAAGGGGCGTTGGCCAAAAACAACAGCAATTTAACATCACTCAAAAAGAGCAAACTTTATTATGATTTATCGTTTTATCAAAGCAAGTATACTGACCCCTTTAATTGTTGAGGGCACGTCATGAAAGATCTTGTAGAAGCCTTTAAATATTTTAAATTGAAGTCAACATTATTATTTGGCTTATAATAAAACACGTGGTGTTTAGAATTGGTTGCGATGGAGAGTAATGGAGTGGGTTCTCTTTCGGGTTAGGCTGGAGAGCAAAGAAGAAAGATTTTTGCGTTTCGATTGGGGGGTTAGGTGGTCTTGAGGAGGTGTTTGTAATATTGAAAGAGGTTTTTTTGAAATTTATGACCCCCACCAAACTCCACGTTATCAGAGTACGATTTTGTTGACCAACTATGATCGCTCAATCCTATTAGAGGATTTTGTGGCATTCTTTATTGAGCACGCCTTTTTTTTTATTTTTATTAAAGGACTCAAACTATTAACTAATTACACAGAACTCCAACATAACTCAAAACACAGTGATTTTGAATTGAAATATCAAGATTTCAATATGAAATGGGAAACACTTTCCTTATTAACATAGTAAGATTTAATGCTCACTAAGGGTCATTTGGCTAAAATGGATTACCACATCAACAGTCCAACACCACATCCCTCTAAGCTTCATCAAAAAACTAATAATAATAAAATTGTTTTGACCCGTTTGTATCAAAATTTCTCATAACTCCCAAACTTAAAATTAATATTCAAAGGTGAAAAATGATTTTTTATTTCAGAAATTTTATTTTTTTCAAAATCCATAGAATTTTGTCCTTTACAACAATAGAGAATCAAATCATGATTTTGGGAGTTATGAGGAATTTTGATACACACGGTGATTTTCAAAATCTTAGATTAAGCTCAAAACAATTATTAATATTATTATGAGTTTTTGGATGAAGCTTAGAGGACTGTGGTGTTGGACTGTTGATGTGGTAATCCATTTAGCCAACCCTTAGTAAGCATTATAAAGGACAAAATTCTATGAATTTTGAAAAAAAAGAAATTTTCTAAAATAAAAAATCATTTTTCACCTTTGAATTTCAATTTTAAGTTTGAGAGTTATGAGAAATTTTGATACACCCGGTGATTTTCAAAACCTTAGATCAAGCTTAAAACAATTTATTATTATTAATATTATTATTATGAGTTTTTGGATGAGGCTTAGAGGGCTATGGTGTTGGACTGCTGATGTGGTAATCCATTTTAGCCAAACAACCCTTAATAAACATTAAATCTTACTATGTTAATAAGGAAAGTGTTTCCCATTTCATATTGAAATCTTGATATTTCAATTCAAAATCACCGTGTTTTGAATTGTATTGGAATTCGATGTAATTAGTTAATAGTTGGAGTCCTTTAATAAAAATAAATAAAATGTGTGTTCAATAAAGAATCCCACAAAATCTTCAATAGGATTGAGCAGTTATAGTTGATCACCAAACCATGCATCAACAAAATCACACTCATGTTATCATGTTTGTTACCAACAAACCCTTGAGTAGGCATCCACATCATTAAATTCAAATTTATACAGTTAATTTGATACTCCCATGCCTTGCTATGGATTCTAAGGGGGCATCAATTTCTGACTTCCAAAAACAGAATTGAAGGGTTAAAAAGGATAAAATTTTAAGATTATTTTTTTTTAATTCAAAAAAAGAAAATAATTTTAACCATTGAATTTTTGTTTAAAATTTGCGAGATCATTGTCAACACTTACAATCAAGCTCAAATTTTAATTTTTTTTATAATTTGAATTTGACTTTTTTCTATGAAATTGACAAATCTACGTCATTGGATTGCTAATTTTATAATCCATGTGGACTTAGTAAGATTTGAAATCTCACTGAGTTGGTCATAGTAGCGTGATTCATAAAGTAAGGTTTGTTAACGAACTAATAAAGTAAAAATAAAATTGCACATAACTCATGAGAAATACGGCATCAAACACCTTTTAGAGAATTTCAAGAACAATTCGACTCGTGAAGATTTGACCTAGTCTTGTCTCTTTCTCAATCCAATTCATCATCTTTTGAACATTGGTTTGCCATGCAATCTTGTCTAGATGACTATCTTTTATCTCTAAAACGGTGTAGTGATGATCATGATTCTTGTTGATGATCAGATTCTTTAAGATCATTCACGATCCTAGTTATGAGATCAGATTGATTTCATTGTCAAGCTTAGTTATTGTAATCTCTAATGATGCCATTGCATTTTATCACTGCTTCTCCGAAAACACTTAGACATGGGTTAAATTTTTTGGAATATGCTGATTTTTTGAGAGAATGATCACCTCACCATAAAAATCATCCTCACAAAAAATCAGCCAATTTTAAAACTCATAACCCTAATTTATAAGTTGAACAATCATGGACAATTACTTTTTACCGTTAGTTTGTTTTAGAAATTTTGGAATGGGTGATTTTTGGTGAGGATGACCTCCTCACCATAGAGATTATCCTAAAAAAAATCTCAAAACTTTCCAAAAGTCTTTGCCCTTATAAGTCAAAACCTTGGTAGTTGAAGCCGACTCACATGTTACTTCTGGGGTGTTAGATTAGAGAAAATAAATAGAAAATGATGTAAAATAAAATAAATTATAATATTAAATCTACAAAATCAAACAAAGTTTGCGTGAGGTGCATACGCACACACACACTAAGACTTTTTAAACCAATGAAACCAAATCCCTTTTAGAACCTATAGCCCTCTTATGTATGTGAGCTTTACCTATATATCTCTCACACTTACTATACTACTATATAAGAGTTTCTATATAAAAGTTACACTCTTTAATTGTTTCTATCTAATATGGGAGTAAAATTTTACATTACAACTTACAAACAAACCACTTAACTCTTACACCTTTTACTTTTACTTTTACTTCCACAACTATTCAAACATTAGGATAAATTTCACATTAATCCAACACCAATTTAGTTATTAACCCCTAATTTCTTAAATTAGTTATGCTCAATTAAAAATTAAAATATACTATTCAAAATTACAAAGGTTCCATCCAAATTATTATCTCAATAATATAAAACATTATAATGCTGGTTAAAACAATTTCGATAATTTACAATTAGGACATTACTCGAGTATATATAAATACTTCCTTTTCCTCCACATTGAAACATTTTGAGCGGGAGACACAACCTTCACGTAATAAATCATAAAATGAATCTCAAATACTTACCTACTCATTAGTTTTTGCTAGCAATGAATCCTTCAAACTTCTTGACATCGCCTCTAATACTTTCATCGGTTCCCTTTAATAATGTTTCTGTGGAATTTTGGACATAGATAAAGAGCAAGCAAATTGAAGAGGTAAGTAATTCTATTTTTTGAGTTTGGAAGAAAGCATATTGTTGTTTATGTATTTAAAGTTTTTTGAATCATTGTTGCTTAGATCCGTGCATGCCCCAACAATGTTACGTTGACCTCTATGTAAACTCTGTTGCAAGTCGAGTGAGCGGACATTAACAAAGAATTTTTTTTAATAAATGAACTATCTAGTTAGAAAGGGATCTTTAGAAAGAAATCCCTATGTCATGGCTCAAGTGCTCAAGCTCAACTCAATCGATAAAACATCAATCATCCATCACACAAAAAAAATCATGCAATGTTTTACTAATTTCTAGATCCGGATAGGTATGATGGTCACAGTACCATTGAAACCATCTAGATGCTACCCCATTCATGTGAAAAGAGGCCAAGAGCGCAATCCTTGTTGTTGGTTGTACGATGATTGTGAAAAAAATTGCTCAGCGTTGTAAAAAGAAATTCCAATGGAATGTATCCATCAAAATGCATAAAAATCAAATATAATGTATATTATATTTTATATATACTTTTATCAAACTGAATGGGATCAGATTTGGATCTGGAACAGCATATATTACATTGGGTCTAATAAATTTCTTATCAGATAGATTAATACCGATTTAGTACCAACCAAATACGAAAATCCTAGGGACAATGTTATGGGTAAGGACTAAAGAATAGCACTTTCTGGATTGTAATCATATTTTGGAGGCAACGACTGCACTAATTGAAGTGGTAGAGAGATGGAAAATGATTTGTTGCAAAAGCGAACAGATTGAATGAAAAATCCAGCAAGTTATTTTTTATTATTTTGAATTAGACATGTTTTAATCCTTCATTATCTTAAAAAACTCCACCCATTTAAATTGCAAATTTTACCACTTTTATTCCCCAAATGAAATTGTATAACCCCTTAAAATTCAAATGTCATAGTACATGGCTCTGATATCAATTACATTAGTGTCCAACATGAGCCAGTTTTCGGATTCCACACAGCCGGGAGCAAGAACTTCCTACCATTCACTCCATGAGCATTGAAGCACCCCCCAGTACTCGGACTCATATGAATCTTACCAGCATACCCTGGAAATGCACCACTACCGAATATCCTCGGACAAGCAGACACGGCCTCAGCCGGATCAGTCTCGTATCCTTGGAAGAACCCTGTATTATAAGGGTTAGTCACAGTTCCAGCCAAGGCTGTAGCCAAGCCAATCACCATTGCATCGGCACCAACATTCCCATTCGGTGGTTGCAATGGTAATGACTGAGGCCCATAATCAGCCTTATGAAACGGCCATGCACATGTGCCAGGACACTCTGTCTCTGGGTTCCCCACAACCATGTATAAACTACGAAACGGACCCTCACCCACCGTGCCATGTCTCGAGCACTGACCCATACATGTGCCATCGACCGACACGTCCCTAGCCGTAAATATCACCGCTATCGTAGATGACACGCCCCCGGTAGCTTTTGCTACAAGAGTAGGGAAGAAGTCTTGGGTCAAAACTTTTCCTACCGAATATAATTTGTCTGTTTTCTGCCTAACGATACGTACCTGTATCCCCAGACTCCTCCGCATACTCCCATGGATTACGGATTGGTATTGCTCCACAATACTCCACCAAGTAGAAACCTGTGGATCCGTGATAGTGTTGTGATTTGCATTAAGCGAACGAATGAAATCACGAAGGATCATTTTTTGAGCACGCCCGAATCGTCCATACCAGAGGATGCCGAGGTTAAGTTGACCCTTTAATATGGGTCCCTTATGGTATTGGAAGATCGGGTCAGCACCGGGACGGTGAGCCCATGATCCAATAGGGAGGAGAAGAACAATAACAGATATAGTACTAATAACAATAAGGGGGTTTGGGTGAAGAGAAAGCCACGCCATCGTGTTTTTCTCTTGTCATTGTGTTTGTTGAGCCTCTATTTATACATAAGAGAGGTGGAAGGAGAACCATAAGAAGGGGTTAGCGTTTTTAGCGGTTACAGTTGGAAATTGAGTAGAAATAACGGATTCCAACACATAAATTTAAAAAAAAAAAAATTCAATATTATGACTCGGTCAATGATTACAGTAACGACCGTTATCTTCTTCAATAATGAATATTAGGTTTATAATGGATCATACATAGATTTCGAATGAAGTTAAAGTTGGGGTTTTAACTCTAAGCCATGATTTTCCCTTTTAATAATTATAGCCTTTCCTTTCTATTTAATTCCTTTTAATATTCTTCTATATCTATCATTGCAGTCACTAGATCTTCAGCATAACTACCTGGTACTCCTGATAGTCAGCCTATGACACTTAGAATTGGTGGCTTGGAAATTTTCTCTCCAGCTCAGAAAAATAATCCTACTTTCTCTACCTTAACCATGTTATTCCTTAAAAACCTTCAACAAATCAAGAACCAATCCAAATGCACAATATCAAAAGCTAAAATAATAAGGAATGTCTGTAAATTATCAAATATATGCCTATAAATTAGCATCTTAGGAAATCTAAATAAGAAAGACAAATGAAAAATGAGAACACTAGGAATACCCAAAAAACTATAACAAAACTGTGGAAAAACAATGCAATTGGACTCTATTTTTTAGTTTTTTTTAAAACGGCAGCATTTACATCAAGATGCCTACAAGATGGTATAGCTAAATAACAACAGAAACAAGAGATAGTCTTGGAATTAATAATAAAACGTTGAGCTCTAACAAAAGCCGAGACATGAAAAATAAAATGAAAGTTTAGTATGGGATTCGTGTTCGAATTTTGGGCATAACATTTGGATGAACACATCCCAACATTTTACCATTCATAATTTTTCATCTGTCAAGATGCCAAACGAAAATAAAATTACTATTGATTTATTCAGACTTGTAAGGGTAAAATGTATATTCCTACAAAGTCATGCACTTGTTCAGGAAAACTTACCAATGATGGGCACATGAAAATTTAAACAAGACACATGGAACTGACAAACATATTTTTCTTCCCACATGTTATTTCATTTAGTACGTTGGGGGATAGAATTTTTCAAAAATGGTTTTAAAAAAAACACCATATTCTTATTGTGGGAAATCCTACAAAAAAGTTAGAAATTTATTTGAAATGGATTCAATTAACTTTATTCGTCTCAAAATAGATGGATAGAAAGATTAATATCAATATAGTTCTTTATTATTTCAGTTTTCTCCAACCTCTTATTGAATTCATTGAATATGAATTACATTGCAGTGACATAAAATAATGAAAATGTCATAAAAATTATATGATAAATGAAATGTTTAAATATTGTGTGGAATAAAATATGAGTGAACTTTTCAATAATGCGAACTCATGTAATTTTCACCAAATCAAGAAGGGTATCTCAAATTACCCGCTTATGAAATTGGGTTTCTTCAATACCATGAGCCTTGATTTATTTTTAGTCAAGGCTTTAACACTTGAAAGGTCCATATTAAAGATGGTGGGCCACATGCTAAGATACTGGGTGCCAGAGTGCCGGACGTCAACACTGCACCAAGAAATCAGCAACAAAAACCCTTTATTTTACAGTAGTTGAGATTTCTTGCAATGCTAATCCAATTTGAATCATTCATTACAATTCAAAAAAGTCCCTTTGTTTGTAAATCTATTTACTTTGTTGGGGAAAGTCGTTGAATAGAAACCCCATGAAGAGCTGGCCCAAGCAATGATGTTGTAAGCTCCACTGTTCTTTTCACCCCACAATACACATTCGAGAAAGGAGAGTTGAATAGATTTCTCAAATAAAACAATGCTTTATTCTAAAATGAAAATTCAGCATAGCGATCCCACGAATTTGAGTGTCTATATATAAGAAAACAAATTAAAGAATCCTAATTGGTCTACTCTTAAAAGATAAAATCGTAATCTAAGTTGTAAAACTTATTTTACTTAAACTAAACTCCTAAACAAATCCTAATCAATCTTAATCTTAGATTAATTCTTATTGTAATCCATTGATCCTAAAGTATTAGAGTTCTAATCTAACTTGGTTTAAGAGTCTACCAGTCTAAGTGATTGAGTCAGTGATGACTCTAACACTCCCCCTTAGCACTGACTCTTTACTCATGACATCAAGTTGCCATCAAAATTTAGAGAATTTTGAAAAAGAAAATCCCTTTGTGAAGATATCGATCATTTGTTCTTCTATATTGATTGGGAGAAAATTGATATCACCTTTCAATGTCTACTCTCTAATGAAATGATGATGCACTTAAATGTGTTTCATACGAGCGTGAAACACAAGATTTTCTATAAATCAAATCGTGCTCTCATTGTCGCAGTATAGCCCAACTGAATAATTACTTTGTTGCTTGATGTTTGACATCAATTGCATGAGCTACTTACATTCTTATGCTGCCATAGTTGTTATTCTGTATTCTACTTTAGTCATCGAAAATGAAATAGTTAGTAGTCTCTTACTACATCAAGATACTGTTCTTGAACCCAAGTTGAATACGTAATTAATAGTGGATCTGCGTGTTGATAAGTCTTCTGCATAATATGCATCATAATACCCAGCTACCTCAGATGAGACTTTCTTTTCATAAAGAATTCCAAAATCAATTGTGCATTTTACATATCGTAAAATACGTCAAACTGCTTTCAAGTGTGACTTACTTAGATTTTGCATAAATCTATTTACCACTTTAATTACATAAGCAATATTAGGTCATGTCAGCACTAAGTAAATTAAACTTTTGATCAACTATCAGGACATGGTCCCAGTTTGATCGTGAATCAACAAGAGACTTACTTGGTATAGCCCTATAGTGTAGCCCCCATGGAAGAGTATGAAGAAGAGGGATTTTGGGGAAGAAACCCTAGGATTTGAGTCTTGGCCGAGGACGATTGATTTAAAGCTAAAATATTTTTTATTTGGAAGAGAGAGAGAGAGAGTGAGAGATGAAATGTCCTTTATATTAAAAATGAATCAGGCCTTCTTTCGATCAAATTGAGGTAAATCCAATCTGAAATTTGTATCTGATTTTATGTTTAATCCAAATCCGATAAAAAATCCAATATTTCAATTTGAATCGCATTGCATCATATTCCCAATAAATTTTGGTTCATTGCATTGAATACACTCCATCTGCATTACTCTCACTCCATACAGTACGCACATATTGCAGGAAATATTTGCATTTGCATTTGCATATGATTTGCAATTTACTAGGCAAGACCAAAGCGGTGTTTGTTTGCACTATTTTTCAGTGCTTATTGTTAAAAAAAATTAAATTCAACACTTTTGTCAAAATAGCACGTTTGTTTACTCTATATTTTCAGCGCTTATTGGTGAAAATAAGTGAAAAAAATTCAGCACTATTTTGATGTTGAAAATAAGTGAAAAAAATTCAACACTATTTTGATGCTGAAAAAAAGTGCTGAAGCGGTAAGCACTTCGCTTTTTTCAACACGGACAAGTATGCCCTTTATTTTTATTTTTTTAGCAAAGGATATTACCTCTTATATCCCATGGATAAGTATATAAACACCCCACAAATTAATAAACCCACACCATAGCTAAATTATTTTGTCTTATATGGGTTAAAAGTTTTGGAACGAGTTGATTTTTGGTGAGGATGATCTCTACAATGAGGAGATCATCCTCACAAAAAATCAGCACATCTTGAAACTTCTAATCCTATCAAAACAAGTTCAAGAACCATAAATTGTCCCTTTTTAAAAAAAAATTATTTTTGATGAGTTAGAAGTTTTAAAATAGACTGATTTTTGGTGAGGATGATCTCTAAACCATATAGACCATCCTCACTAAAAATTTGCTCATTCCAAAAATTTTAACCCATATAAAACAAAACAAAAAATGGTTATAGTGGGGGTTGCCCTTATTAATTCATAGGGTGCTTTTATAATTACATATCCTTTATTTCCATCGAAAATTATTCATCTAAAATTAAGTTCTTTTAAAGTTGATTTCAAATTTTGGTGACTTGTATGACATTATTATTTTTAATTTGAAATTTGTGGGTTTTTATAAATAGAAATTATTATTTATAAATTGAAGATTTGAGTATTATTTATTATTTAAAAATAAATTGTATTTTAATTTTATAAAAAATAATATATTTTATTGTGTTTGATAATAAATAAGTATTTGAAACATGCAAACAATGTATAATATGATTGTAAGGGTAATGAAGATAATTTACTAGTTTCAGCAATGTGTAACAAACATGATTCAGTATTTAAACAAATAATTTTTTCAACACTTAAATTCAGTGCTTATAAATTTCAACGCTTAATGCTATTCAGCACTTATTTTTTTCAGTTTAACAAACAGCACCCAAGTGTCTCGAATTTAACTTATTTTTTTCAGTTTAACAAACAGCACCCAAGTGTCTCGAATTTAAACAAACCGATCCGACTGACACTGGAGATTCCCGTTTCAACTCAACGATTTGTAGGGTTTTAACTTTTTAAGTGTTTCTGTGTTGGAGCCTTCGAGGGGTTTTACATTCGTGCATCAGTCTCAGCTCTCTCCCTTGGAGGAGAGATGGCTTCGCTCTGTAGATCTGCTGGAATGGCGGGTGCGAGGTCTCTTGCTTCGATTCGACCCAAAACCGTAATCTCCAAAACCCTAAATGCCAGTTCGATGCCTTCTCTCTTCTCTCCTTCTACAAGATCCGCTCCTTTCGCTTCCAGGTAAAACCCTTGATCTCAGCGATCGAATCTGAAACCGATTCTTCTTAATATTTGTCTTTCTGAAGACTCTAGGGTTTTCTATGGTTCCTTTTTTTTTCCAGGATTTTAATGGCGTTAGGAAGCGTAGAGTCTCTGATGCCACTCCACAGCGCTATCGCTTCGGCTCGTCTCAAATCCATCATTTCTGTGGACTCCAGCTGCTGGAGTTGGCTTTCTCAAGGTAATTCGTTTCGAGTTCTGTTTATTTGATGACTTTCATTGATTCACGATTAAGCTGAAAATGAGATGAGATTATTGGAGTTCTCTGATTGTTCGTTTTCTTGTTGGATGGAGAAATCTATTGTGCTGGAGATGATTAATGTGTTTCTCATCATAAGAAAAGAAGAATTATATTTTATTTATGTTTTTTCATGAATGTTTTTTCTTGTATTGCTGCAATTAGCTTTCATGAGTCTTAAAGATTTCATTTCTTAGTCTTTAATTTCTTCCAAAACATGGCCTAGTCATAATTTTTTATCCTTCAGGGGTTTCTAGTATGCTAATTAGAATAGTTACCAAATTCTGTGGTTTATTGAAGGAATTGTTATTAAATCGGGATATTTTTCCTTCACCTATATAATCACAATAAATAAATAAATAAAAGATGATCTCGATGCACTGGTAAGAGGAAATGACCTTGACGAAGATGTTAACCATTACCGACATAGAGTCAGATGATGAGGATAACATTGAATTTGATGATTTTGACGAGTCGACAGATCTGAACTTGGACTCATGATCATATGATTTTTTTATATTCTGAACAATATAAACAGTGAATGTGTTGTGGACCTATAGTTACTTTTTGTGCTGTATGGATGATCTCAATATTGGGTTTGATGATTTATTATTATAAATTAATTTGGGATTTGTTGATTCTATATGAGAACATCACTTGGTGTAGTAATGATTGCACAATCCTAATCCTAGCTCAATTTCTTTCCGATTATTTTCTGATTTTATTGGATTTTCCGATTTTCCCCTTGCCAATTAATTCCCAAACCTTAACTTGGTAACTATGCTAATTAATAATGATAGATGTATCGAGCTTCATGTTCTAATGTCTATGCTGATTTGCTTTCTACTTCATTGTATAGGATTTGCTTTACCTTTGTGACAATGCCTGCTGGCTGTAAACGGCGCAATAAACACATGGAATTGTCATTGTTGCATTAAGAAGACAGATGCCTTCAAGCTTAGAAATTCTGAACTGTTTATTGAGTAACTAATGCAAACTAATTTGATTAAGTTAATAACTTCTGTAGAGCACTTTTATGGACCCTTTTTTATGTTATTTTTTGGGGATTCCTTATTTTCTGTGTCTTTAACTTCATCGTGATGCAATCACATGGTGTAATCTGCATGATGGTATGGATGGATAAAGGATTTTTTCTGAGTTACTTTTGATTTTTGATAAATATGATCTCCAAAAAGGTTATAGCTATATGCAAGCTAAAACTTTATGTTTGTTCTGTTGAATGTTCCATATAGCTAAGAGAGAAGAGGTATCATGAGAATAAATAAAGGCCAATTCCTCCATGAGTTCGCTCAATTTCCAATACTTTGATTCTTTCGGTGTGCTCATGGTTTGAGTTCACTTGGATGACATTTTGCAAAATCTCAACAAATCCCAATCTCGTTCATTGATACTTCTTTCAAATACGTGTCTTGTAAGAAAGGAATCAACAATCTCTTCCAATGTATGATCCCATATCTATGGGATCACTTTTGGTGTCTAGTTCTGGTCTATAGGATTAGGAGGTTGACATAAATTCATTTGGATATTTTTCATTTTTTTACATGGCACGGTGAACATAAAAATATGATCTTTCAATTGAAAATTTTCCTATCAAGTCCATCTTTGAAATCATTAAATATAGTAACACTTAAAATTCTCATCCTCACTTCTAATTTGTTGAAAATCTTGTGAAACTTCTTACAAGGAACATGATATGTTCTTGTTATCCTATTTTGGTTCTTAAAATATACATAGCTGAAATTTTTGTTTCTCCAACTTGTTTGGTACTTGTTTCATAACTCAAACCTCTTTATCCTTTTTCGTTGAGTGAATTTTTTCAGATACTAATTATCTTCCTATATTTCCTTTTGTGGATTACTTAGACTTCGCAGTTCCTCGGTGATGAAGATTGAAAAGCTACCGTTAAATCAAACCAAATCAGCTTGTACTCAACTGGTTTTTCTTCAATGTCATCTGCCAGTTCCTCACACATTTTTCATTTCCGACCCATTTAGTATTTTTGTTTATCCTTCGTGTAATTTATCAGTTTCACTAAGAATATTGTTTTTTTTTTTTTTTTTTTGTGGTTCTGTAAGGATCATTGCATCCTATGCTTACCAATGTGAACAAAAAAAAAAAAAAAAATGGAGCATCTCATCCTTCAGTGTTATAAACTTTCAAAAAGACATTCACCCATTTTTCCGCATCAGTGTTCTAGAAGCGATAGGATTTATGTTGGTTAAACTCCTTCACCTGCTAATTTCTCACCACTAATCTTGTTTGCTTAGCTAAAAAACGATATTTATGTTGGTTTCTTGGATAAACTATTAATGAATTCAGGTTTAGAACTTGGAATCTTTTAAATCTTATGGTGTATTATAGTTTAGGACATTGAAACCTTATGTTCTTGTTCCAAGTGATTCTGTTTTCCTGATAAACAGCTCACTTCGAGATTCCCACAACTGTTGTTAATAGCAAGTTACAGAAAAGGTAGTTTGCTTAGACTTTATGCTCATTATTCTAAGAGTCATGCTAGAGTGACCTCAAGATTGTACCTCATATCGCACAGCCTGATGTGAAAGTGTGTAGGAATCATAGATGCTTTTCATCGAGATATGAGCCAAAAAGCATCTATGATTCCTACACACTTTCATGTCAAGGTCAAGATGTGCCATATGAGGTACAATCTTGAGGTCACTTGAGCATTATTCTCATTCTAAATACATTATCAACTATTTGCTGTTGAACGTTATATTTGGAGTCCTGCTGGAGTGACCCATCATACTTCTTGACGTGAAAGTAGATAGGAACTATAGATGCCATCTATGGTCCCATACACTTTCAAGTCAAGAAGTGCAATATGAGGTTCCGGCCTGAGGTCACTTCAGCATTATTCTTATATCTGTTATTAAGTAATGGCCTTTATATCTTTATCGTTGCCTCTATATGTATGATATTGTTTACCTTCATCTTTAATATTTGCTGTTTTACAATCATATAATTCTAACTGTGACACACTTCCATTGACATTGGTTTTCTTTGTACGTGCCCAAATCATCTTAAACCAAGTTTCTTCTATTTTACTTGAATGAGGTTATTACTAGATATTTGCATTTTGTTATTTATCCATGGTTTTAAAATCAGGTATCTTGTCTTACCTTACCCCAGTTATAACGGAGTTAATTCCTCTTGAGGGAGAAGCAAACTGTCTAAATTGATATAATATAATATATTTAAATAATTATGATTTTTCTTATTATATGGTGGATTAGTAGTAGATTCTTAGTTACAAAATCTATATTTTATATAGATAACAAACCTTAAATCAGTAAACGAAAATTAATTTTTCCTTATCAAAAGCACACATCTCAGTCGATATTTTCAAAATATTGGGTGAGTCAACTTTGGTTCATCTCACCTAGTTGCCTTCATGATCGAGATGACACAGCCCAGGCATTAGTCTGAAAAGAGTTTTAAAATCATGATCTCGACATTGTCATTTATTTTGATACCAGGTTCTTTTTTGGTAACCTAAGAGCATCTTCAACGGGGTCTCAAATTTTGGTGGTAATACCAAATTTTAAAATTGTCTCTATAAAAGCTCTCCAATGTGTCATATGTCTCTCTCTGCTGTTTTTGTTTGAAAAAGTGCATTTTTGGATAATTCTTTTTACCAAATTGTCATCCAAAGTATACAAATAGCATTGCATTTTTGGAGTTTGAAGCGTTGGAGAAGCTTTAGTCAAATATGACATTTTTTTCACTTTATTATTTTAAAAATGGAATTGAAGAGGCAATATAGCATCTCCATTGGAGATGCTCTAACATTCTACAAACACCGTATATCAGGGTTGGCCTTACCCGACCTTGTAAAATTTCTACTACTCCCATGATCAAATATAAGTCACTCATCTAGCAACATCTTCTTTTCAATGTATCCCCTCTTTTTGAACTTTGGGGTATTTTTTTTTTTTTTATCTTTACTTAAGTTGCATATATATATATATATGGGCAGCGTTCTTTTGACAAAATCCTAACCAGTATTTTAGACAAAATTTCGTCTTATATAACTAAAATGTTTCAGAATGGAATGATTTTTTGTGAAGATGATCTCTGTAATAGTCAATTCTGAAACTTTTAACCCCATGAAAAGTAATTACAAACTAACGGTAAAATTGACGGTTCACGATTCTTCACTTTATAAATTAAGGTTAGAAATTTTAGAATTTGCTAATTTTTTGTGAGGATGATTTTCTCATTATAGAGATCATCCTCACAAAAAATCAACCTATTTTGAAATTTTTAGTCTATATAAGACAAAATATTTTGTCTAGAATGTTGTATAAGATTTTGTCAAAAGAACACCACACATTTTATATATATATTGTCTAGGTCATACTTGTTTTTGAATCCGTGGTGTATCCTGAATTTTAGCTAAATCTCACTAATTAATGGGTATCTTTTACTTTCTTCAAATAGCATGATTGGAGGGATCTTCCTTTGAATATAAACAAATTCATGCATGATCAATCTAAGCATATGAACTCAAATTGAACTTTGGAAAAAAAAATATCCATAGTAATTTGAATGTAATATCACCATCAATTATTTTAACAACAATAGGCATGTATGACTCTTTGGGGGTTAAGAGGATAAAAATAGAAAATAATAAAATTGGAAGGGTATTACTAGAAAAGGGTGGAGAAGAGAAAATATAATAAGATTTGAAGGGTATTATTGAAAAAAGAGGAGGAAAGGAAAGGCGATTAAGTTGGAAAGATAAATATAAATTAAAAATTATCTTCCAAATTCGTAATGAGATTAAATCTCAACCCCTCTTTATGTGGAGGAGTAGGATCTACCATTGTATTTTATTGTATATATAATTATTGTCCATACATGATTGTCTTTATAACACCATGATACTTACCGAGACCTCAATTACAATCCCACTTATAAGAAATATTCAAGTTGAATGTTCTAAAAAACAAAAACAATAATAATAACAATAACTAGATGAAGACAAGAGTATGTGATTGGAGTGACAAACTTGCAATTACGTAAGACATGACTCTGGATAAGGTGAGAAATGGAGGAATAGGATTCGTTTAGATGACGATGAAAATGATCTCTTTTGGACTTCCATTTTTTTCTTTTCATAAACTGGCTGCTAGATTAATTAAAATCTAATTCAAAAGTTACACATGGACAGAGATCTATATATATATATATATATATTTTTTTTTGATTGATTATCTATATTCTTTTTGGTAATTTAGATTTGCCATCTGCAATGTTATGGTAGCTAGCAAAATATTCTAGGGTTTTCCACATAGGTTGAAGACGCTAGATTAAAATGAATGTATCTTAAATTTTGGGGGAAAAAAAACAAAAATCAAAGGTCTTTGTTTAGAGGTTGAAGGCCTTGGTCTACAAAAAAAAAAAATTATACCCTCAGCTTCAACCTCTAACAGTAAACCCTTGATTTGGATTGGTATTCTTGAAGTAATTTGCTCCATCCCTCCCGTAAATATACAAATCACTTGGATCATTTTCTCACAAATCCATCATTTTCAACCCATAAGGATGTTTAAGTAACACAAGAGTTGGTATTCTTTAAATGGAATACTGCAATATATAAAAAGCAGTGGGAACACAGACAATGTGAATAGGTGCAAAAGTATAGCATTTTTATAGATTAATAGGAAATGGAACCTCAGTTCCAGCTTTGTTGGTCAAAATGATACTTTATCTGATATTCAGTATTCCCATTAACTAATGAGTCTGGAATTCATTAAAGCTATGGGAGAGATCATCTAGGCTCTTACATTAGCATACTAGTAGTGGCAGGCAGGCTAGCTCAGCTGGCTGGCGGTGCAAGGACCAGTGGCTCAGGAGCCACCTCTGCTGTTGAATACCCATTGTTAACGTGATTAAGCTTGTTGTCAGATCCCCACACCCTAGCAGTTTTTACATCATCTTGGGCCATCAATCTTGAGAACTCCTCGTGATCATACGAGGATTTGGCCTTTCCACCAAAATCACTTGGAAGGATCTCCACATCGAAAAATGATCTCATCAGTTCAATGCTATCTTTGTTCTTTGGATAGACGAATTTCACCTTATGGAACGTTTTCGTATCCAGGAAGTATTTCACAATCTGCACAACAAAGTGAGTAGGTTCATTGATATAGATAGGGCAGGCAATGAACCGGATTTTATCTAGTATCCAATCTGATCCAATCCAAAAAAAAAAAAAAGGATTTGGATGTCCAGATTGGATTCGGATTGCAATAGGATTGCAATATACAGACCCATTAAAATTGTGTATCCCTTAAACAATCGTCCTCTCTCTCTCTCTCTCTTCTTGGATGCAAGACACTTTTCATCGATTTATTTTTTACTTCATTATCACCAAAAAAAAATTTAGGAAAAGATCCTAAATTTGATTTTGAACATGTAAGTTTGGATCAGATCAGTTTGGACTGAGTGAACCCTTAATCTGATCGGATTCAGTTCAAAGTTTCTTTTATCTGATCTGATCGGATCGGATCACATCAAATCTGGATAATATGGCAAAGGTTCCAGATTGATAGCAGTTTGGTACAGATCCGGTAGCGAACTGATCCATTGCCAGCCTTAGATAGAGAAATTACGGCTAAAAGCATTTGTTAAGTATTTAGCGACTGGAAACTTCACTTGGTAAATGTTAAAGACCTAAACCGCATCTAAGGGAAAAGCAGAGTTTCAAACCTTCCAAAATGCTTCGAAAATCCTTGGTGGGTTGTAAAGAAGTGCAACAGAAAGCCTCTCGGGATAGTGATTTTGTAAAACGTTTATGGTATCTCGGGCTGTTTTGATGGGCACATTAGTGCTCAATGTCCATCCAGTGAAGTCTATCAACCACGTCATCTGCTCTTGACCCTCAGGAAGGTTGAGGATAGCATTCTCTATGAGATATACCAAATGTCGGATTTGATTGTCGGCACCTAAAGTGTTCTGCCAAAAACAAAAACAAAAGGATTGTAATATGAGGCTAATTAGTTTCATGATAGAACAAAACTTCATGCAGGCCTTGTGAAAGATAAATCAAGTACAAAACCTGCATTCCTGGTCTCAATACAAGAACACTCCTCCCTTGTAAATCATGAAAATTTGCTCTGTAGACTTTTCCAGTCTCACCTTCACTTGCTACTTCATGCTGATAATGAATTAGGTTTAAACAGTTAGTACAAATTAATCAACCTCAATTAAAAAAAAAAAAAAAAGGATCATTAGAGGATATTTGACAAAGTTACTATGAAATATTACAAGCAAACCCTACAGGATAATATAAAAACCTAGTATGAAAAATGAAAGTAATCTGGAGAATGTAAAAAAAGCCAATTTATTTGCTTCTTTTCTGTGGACGTTACATCATAGAATCTGAGAGATCAGGACTCAGAATCAACTAGTTGGTACATATATCTTTCTGGTTTAAAGATCTACTAGGTGGGACCATTAAATGGTTGGGCCACACCCCCATGGATTCACACCATTGACCATTATGTCATCAGTAGTCCATCATTGCCAGTCTTTCTGGTTTCAAGATCTAATCTTTTGTCTAGCATTGAATATTGGATGCAAATTGGATACAGACCTGAAAACCTTAGGAAAAAAAACAGGAATCCTAACAATCCTCTGTCCAGTAGATGTATTATGAGTTTCAAAGAGAATGAAATTGGACATTGGTTGCTTCATTAAACAATCAATCAACGAAGCATTTCTGGCGTCGGCCCATCCTTGTTAATTTTTCTTCACGAACTTACAAAATTGGCACACCCAAACAAATAGACGTATCATAGAATCTAGAACTACATGAATAATATACAGAGTATAGCTAAAATGGAAATTAACGATGAAGTAAATCTTATCCAAATTGCCTTAGATGCGGGTCAAATATGAGCACTCAGTTCTATAAAAATATAGTGGCCTTGAAACATATTACGTTCAACTCTGACAATGATTCAGTGTGGTTTCCTCAAAAGTTCAGCATAAGCATCACATACTTTTTTTATACACGTAAAAGTTTTGATAGAAGAGAAAATAAGGAGGTCGAGAAAGCCTAACTATTGTAAACAGAGGAAGATCATGAACAACCCACCCCACAAGCCAACACCCAAGGTTAAGAGTTCTCCTTACATATGACCCATAAAAAATGGAAATCCTCAAAGAAGAAACATTGGGATTCGTTAAAAACTTTGCATCAATAAAAAATAAGTCCTACAATGCCAATCCATAAGCTAATTGACACCCTCAGAAAAGGCTGGAGAAATCTCTATATTAGGTGAGTGCCTCACAAACACTTGAAGAGCTGTTTGATGTGGCATCCGTACCTAACAAGAGAACCATAACCTTCCAGTTTTTAGTATATCTTATAACCCAAGGAACCCACAGAAAGCTGTAAGGATCTCTGTATTAGGTAAGCGCCTCAGTAAAACTTGAAAGAGATGTACAAGCCATGTCATAATCTGCCAGTTTAAGTGTATCATCTGGCCATATTTGCTTCAAATTTTGCTTGAAATCAGGGGTGGAGCCAGTGGGGGCAGTTGCCCCCACAGAACTCTGAGATACCCCTGTATTTTCAACTAATTACAAGCCCCATTTGCCCCCGCTCCCTCACCTCCCTCCCCATTCACCCCCATCCCCTCACCTGCCTCCAATTTTGACCCCCTCAATTTTTGAAGATGATATCGCCTCTTGACTGGGCCTTCTCTAATAGACTAATTGGAAATGACTTAAATATCCTTTTCTTCAACTTCAAACCAAAAACATCTGAATTTCTCTTTATTAACTATAGTTTGTCCCCACTACAAGAAAATCCTGGCTCCATACCTGCATGAAATGCATGCTTGGTCTTCTTTTGTTCCCTTGGGGAAGTCCTAGTTCTGTCTTTGCCTCTTTGGTTGCCAAGATATGCATTATACAAATTCTCTTAAGATTTTTCAAATTATTAGGCGGTCTCCCATTATTTATATTTCCTTATTTTCCTACTCTTATCACTTCCACAAGGATTTCTAGGTCTGGCTTTATAATTTCCCAAAGAAATGCATCAATTCAAAAGTTTCTTAGACTACCAAAATTATCAAGGATTATTATATTAATTCTATAAAAGCCTTCCACGCCACATGAAAGAGTAGATCGTGATGCAATTTAGATGAGGACTTGGCTCAATTACATTGATAATAGCATTTTCTTCCGTGATGAATCATATTTTAGCGTAACAAGAACATACAGACAATTAACATCAAGAGAGAAAAAAAGCAAAGGAGTACAAAATATAAGTTTTTAATTTTTTTTGTGTGCATATTCTTGAAAACATACCCAGCGGATTTCTTCAGGCTTATAGGTCAACCTCCACTTGAGTGACTCTTCCAACATTTTCTTTGACTTGTCGACATTCCAGTTACGAGCTTCTAGATATCTCCTCAGACATGCATCAGTACAGAACTGTAAACTGGGTCCAGATAGTGGTCCAATAGCATCCTTGAGCTCGTTGACCTGTTCGTATCATAAGGATATGCATTATTGCCAAATCAAGCATCTTGATAGGCAATCTACCTTTAAGGAAATTGTGATTTACTTTTGCTTCACATAAAGAATAAATCAAGGTTTAAAGTTCAACTAATTAGATGTTGTTCTTCAAATTTCCCTCTATCATCTAGTTCTAAAAAATAAGATATATTATTCAGGACACATTTTTAGTGACTAATAAGTGAAGAGATGCTTGGGCCTGGATAGAGTGGAATGGAGGAACAATATTCATTTAGAGCCCATTTGGATACACTTACAAAAGTTTTCTTTTTTTGCTTGTGAAAGTTAAAAGGTTAAAAAACTTGTTTTGATTCATTTTAAAAAGTAAAAAAATCTTAATCTTAACTTTTTAAAAAGCAAAATGAAACTACTTTCTACTTTCTAAAAACTATTTCCTCCCAAAGCTAATTTCGTCCACAGTTACTTTCTACTTTGCATCCAAATAGGGTATTAACCGACCCCCAAATCTTTTGTTGTGCTTTACGCATTCTAGCACTATGACACTATCCAAAGAGCATTGTAATAGAATGCATAAATCAATCAATAAGGAACACTCTCAAAGGGTTTTTTATTTAAATAGTTAGCACTCTCAAAGGTATTACTTCAAATACAACAAAGCCGCCCTTCTTATCAAACCGTCAACTCTCTCAATTATGTAACATATAAATTAGATGGATGAGCTTAAGTGTATATAGGAGCTTCTAATGACCTTTGCATCTTGCTGAACAGAATCATTCTCCTGATGGTTATGAGAATGCCATCGACGAAACATGGTGACTGCTTGTCAATTTGCAATGGAATCCGACCTGCAGCAGTAAACCAGTAAACCCTTGAGTGAGATCATTTATAGCCTTTTATCTAAAGTCAAAAGGGAAAATCAATTATAACAGAAGACTTGGGAATAAGGTTTTGAGGATGACAGAGAAAAAGAAGAAAAATCAATTGTACCTTAAACAAAACGATAAGTTTCTCAATCAATGGTTGAGATAAATAACAAGGAAACTATACTAGAATCCGAAACCGATGCACCAAACGTAACCAGACATTGAAACCAGGGCAATGAGCTTGAGATTATCAACAGAGACTTACAGACCATGGGGATTATAAAATGTTGATCTAAATCATTAAGTTCCAGAAAAAACTAAATCCCAAAAAGATCTAAAATTATACAAGAGAATTACTTTCATGTTGGTGAATACTTTTAAAACTAAAATGGAGCAATAAAAAACGAGATCAAGATTTATCAAATTTTCAAAGAAAGTCCCTAATAAACCTCGATTTTGTGATCCATTTATAAAGAATCTACATCAAATTCATTGACCCAGTCCAAATTAACTGCTTCTCCAAGGTGGGAAACCACAAAGGGTCAAATTAGGTTTCCTTCTCATACAATCTAGATTTCAGACTGGACCAAGCCCTCACAGATCCGAATTCTATTTTCATTTTGCATTTCCTACCAAAATAAAGTTTATTTTTTTTGTCAATCAGCCACAAATACGCAAAAATAAAATACAGTAAGATCATCATCCAACAGGGAATAGTAGCTAACACTAGCACTAGTGTATTAAATGCCTCTCCTTGAAAAAGAAACCCTAAACCTCTGTTCCAGTCCAGATATGATGAACGATCATAGCTACACTGAAGAAGCCAACAAATTACAGAACCTTAATCAATAAAAACTGAGAATAAGTCAAGATCTGACGAATTCAAGATCAACAAGCAAACCAAAAAAAACCCTTAAACTTTACATCAGAAATCCTTCTATACGAGAGCGATCGAGAGAGAATCATACAAAAATTACAGTAAAAAGTAGAGTAAAAGAAGTGATTCACCAGAATAGTCCAAAAATAGCTCCGAAAAATCAGGAAATCCTATATTCTTGGATAAATCTGTTCTTACTACGAGAGAGAAAGAGAGTTGGCTAACCTACCTGGTGAAGTCAAGAGAGGGAGATCAACTCTCCTTTTTTTCCCCTCTGTTCTTTTTTTAGGGAAAAAAGGAGATAAATTCTGTAAGAAACAGAGAAATGGATGAGAGATTGTCGCTTCTCCTCACGAGAGTTTCTTTTCTTTGATCTACCAAACCACGAACATGAATCTCCTCAAGTTTCCACCCACGTAGAGAAAAAGAGAGAGAGTCAGTGTGTTTGCTTTCTGTGTGTGTTTTTTTTTTTTTTTTTGAGCTTTAAGCTTTTCCGGTTCCCACGGTTACGTCCTCTGAAATTATATCTCATTTATGACCTTCGAAGTCGTTGAAGAATCGTATCACATGGGACCATCCTCGAAAGACTTGGAAAACGCTGATGAACGATGTTTTAAGTATAATTTGGTGTGTTAATAGAATCTCTGTATCTTATAATTATAAAATACTGAACGACTCTACTTGTACACCAGCTGATATTAATTGTACCCATCACTCAAACAATTCCCCATGCACATTCCAATTGTATGATTGCATTCCCAAACAAAAATAAATTGGATTTTAGATCAAATTTCCTTCTTTATTTAAGAAAGGCTAGAGAGATTCTTCTCCACCCTTCAATAAAATAGAGACATAGTTGGATGTAATTGAAGAATTTAAAAACACCAGGAAGAAAAAAAAAATGTAAGAACATTTTAAGATTGAGGTCCAAGGGGACCTGATGATCTACAAGTAGTTACTTCCTTTAAAAAAGTGGAAATACGTTGTCATGTTGGAGTGACCTCAAGCTAGGACCTTGTATCGCAACAACATCTTGAAGTGAAAGTGGATAGGAACCACAAATGTTTCACTCGTATATGGAGTAAAACATCTATGGTTCCCATACTCTTTCATGTCAGGGTTTGTGATGTGTGGTCCAATCTTGAGGTCACTTTAGCATTATTATAAGAAGATAAATTAAATTAAGATAACCCCACATAATTTAATCTCACTCCAAATGTCAAAGGTAGCTTTTAATTTTAGAAAAAAAATTATTTAAAGGACCCCGATGATTTCTTTCTTATTGGTCTTTAAGTTTTAGGATTTCTCTTAATAGTCCATTGGTAAAAAAATTATTTATAATCAGTCACTAAGCCTCATTCTAGATATTTCTCACAAATGAAATGTTGAAACTACCTTAATCATTCAAATTCGCCATTTTCATCCAAAAAAATTGGATTTTCGACATCCCAATTGAAATTCAGAAACTTGATTTTGATGGAAAGGATTTGAGAAGGAAAAAAATATCATTATCAATGATTTTTTCAAGCATTTTGAAGATGTATGTAAAAAATTATGATTTTTCTAAGTCTTTTGGAATAATGCTGAAGTGACCTCAAGATTGGACCTCACCTCGCATACCTTGATGTGAAAAGTGTATGGGAACCTTAGATGTTTCATCGAGATACGAATGGAAAAGCATTTGTGGTTCCTATCCACTTTCACGTCGAGATGTGTGATGTGAGGTCCAATCTTGAGGTCACTCCAGCACAACTCATTCTTTCGTTTCATTTTTTGATGAAAATCGAACAAGAATAGTTCTTTTGGTTTGAAATCATTCCATATGTTATAGTTAGAAAAACTAAAAAAATGAAAATCAGTGGGTTTTACCAACAAGCCCACCACTTTTTATTTTTAAATTCAACATTTTTATTGTCAAGTTTGACATTTTTTTTTTAAATATCGAACTCAACAATAAAAATTGATGAGCTCAACAATAAAAAATGGTAAGTTTGACAATAAATAAAATTGGTGAGCTCAATAATAATAATAATAAAAGTGAGCTAAACAATAAATAACATCAATGAGCTTGACAATAATGAAAACTAGTGAGTTCAACAATAAAAATATTGAACTCGACAATAAGTAAAAAGTGGTGAACTAGACACTAAAAAAAGTTGAATCTCAACTTCATTCTTCATTTTTTGTTATAATATCATTGAAATAAGTAAAAAATATAAAAAATTAGAAGTATATCATTTCCATTCATCATTCACGATAAAAAAATCCTCGTAAATGAATGGAATCATCGTTGGAAAACGTAAGTATATTAAAAAGATGAAAAATGGGTAGTTTGAGTATTTCATAAGTATTATATCCAGAGATGAGGTTGAGAGACCATTAAGAAAAGAAAGTTTTAGTAAATGGACTATCAAGCAATCACCCAAAACTCGGTGACTAATTAGAAAGAAATCCCTCCAAATGATCATTTAAGAAATTTTCCCTTAAGTTTATTGTCTTTTTCTTTCATTTTCTTTTCCCTTCTAAAAATTAAAAATGACCTCCAACTTTATTTTATTTCCTCTTCTATCTCCATATTTAATAATATCCTTATAATTTTTTGTCTTTCTTATTCTATTATCTTTCCAATAATACCCTTTCAACTTTATTACTTTTTCTCTTTTACCTTTTTTATCCTAAATAGGACGTCTATACTAATAGAAATATGCAACCTTTAGTCCTCTGATAAAAATAATTTTAGATTTTTCTTCTTAAAATTAATCATCTATAATTTTTGGGATTATTTTCTTTCTCTCATGTTCAATATTAAAATTATATCCCAAAAATCAAGACATTTTGGGAAGTTGAAGACGGTGAATTTTTTTTTTATAAAAAAAAAAAAAAATCGAAGATCATTTAAAAAATGTTCAAGATGAATTTGAGCTGGTTAAAAATTATTTATCATATAGGTTCACAAGGTTGAAGGTTGTAAATTTTAAGATATAACAAATGATTTTTGGATAGAGGTTGAAGATGAGGGTATTCAAGTCATTTTTTAAATTAATATTTGATCAAGATCGTGGGGCATATATCATCAATTTGAAAATTCACGGGTATGATCTAATATTCACCAAAATCTGGAGAGTTTATAATTTTAAATAGGAACAAAAATTAATTTAATATAACATAAGTATCATAAATAAATTATTTCATGTATTATTTTGTTTCAACTTATCTTCATCATCAAAGTCTTATCTAAAAAATCTAGAGTTAGTATTCAATCAAATCTAGCTAGAAATATATTACAGTTTTAATGTACAAAGATTCTAATAGGGGATAAACTAAGAGATGATGGGCTGATATAGTTTGAACACATTCAATGAAGATCAAAGAAATGAAATATTGTAGAATTAGATATGAACTTTCAATAATAAAAAAAATAAAGTTTTTAAATAGGAGGAAACAAAAGAAGTTTGAAATAAAGCATTCTTATTGCTATTGCTGTAACTTGCAGTATCCATTTTTAATCTCTGCGTTTATTTTTTCAAATTCTCAAACTTATTTTTTTTATATATAATATTCTTATTTATATTCCAACATTCCAGGATGGATGGGACTTTAACTAAATCAGATTTGAATGTATAGAGCCATCAGGTATTAAAAATACTGATTGGAATCTTCATTAATCATTATTAAGTTGGCAATTTTTTAATGTGCCCTTTTTTGTTGACTATCAAATATTAGATGTTATTAAAAATCGACACTGTTGTTTATTATTATTATTATATAATAATAAATAAAAGTTCTAGATTTTTTTTTTTTTTTTTAAATATTTGGTCGAGACCGATAGAAACCTATTATTAACCTACCAAAAAACGTGTTGGGTACTTGGACTCTCTAGCTTCCACATGTTGTGCGTTGGCTCAACTTTTTCTTCCTTCTTGTTTTCAAACCTCTCTAGAAACATTTACATGGCTAGGGAATGATCCAGTGCATCATCGTGAGTTCAAACTACGCTAAAACTAATAAAATCAACTCTCCACTTTTATAGTACAATCCCAATCAAATGGGTTTCATGATGATCTCATGCTGATTAGGAAATATTCTGACCACTTATGTTTATTTAACGCATTAATTGTGCGTAAATAATCCTCTGTCCATACACGCTTATAGCTTCAGATCATGATCGTATAGTTAGGAATCATTAATGTAGATATTAGTATCACTGAGGTGCATTCAAATTTTGTTTCAGCTCCAATCTCATTCCACTCATTTTGACGTTAATTCTAACTCTTTCCTTCTGTTGATTTTGTGATTGTATTTTACCAATCAACTCATTAGAAAATTTGGTAGAGTAATATGATAAATTAGACAAAGAAAAATATTTACAATCGATAAAAAATATTTAATGATCTAATTAAAAATAATGGATAAATTAATATTTACAGTGCTATATAGTTTATGATCAACATCGGTGGAATTATTTCTTGAGAGATTCTATTGCCACACTAATCCAAAGTAAAAAATCCAAGGATTAGTACCCATCTGGGGTGGTATTAGCAAAATTGGCTTGGTAATATAGGCACTCTTTTTTTTTTTTTTTTAAAGCTTACTTTTTTAATAAACACGTGGCAGTTTATTGTTGATTTAACGGTATAATACTTTTATTTGTTGACAGCAAATCTCTACTACTTAAAAAGTAGTAGAAGATGTGCGGCATTCAAACCAAACTAAAAAAGGCCGTCCACCCAAAAGGCGAAAGACGGAACACTAACGCATAATGCGTTATATATTAGTGCAATTTTATATAATTAAATAATTGTCGTGGCCTCCGATCTTGAATATGCAATCAGATTTCCTAAAATAGATTGACCTATGATGGAGATAATAAAGGTCAAGCGTCAAAGTCAAATTTCATAATCAAGTCCAAATCCATCGAAACTTTTAGGGTTTATTTGAAGAATTCATCGTAAGCTGATTCTCACCCACCAATTTCTAGCCTATGATCACAAGAAGGGGGTTGTATTCGTGTTAGGTTAAGGTAAGGGTATTATGAAAAATTTCAAATCCAAGCCCACTCTATTTTATAATGGAAAATTATTTTTAAAAAATTCTAAAAAAAATTTAATTCATAAAAAAAATTAATTTTTACAAAATTATTGATACGAACCCATTTCGATTCTTCAAGGGTCGAAAATATGTTTTAAATTAAAAAAAAAATAAATTGAAAATTTTTTTATAAAAAAAATACATATTTTTGATTCTTTAAGAGTTGAAAATATTTTTTATTATAAAATTTAGATTTTTGATCCTTAAAGGGTTAAAAATTTTATGCAAATTTTTTTTTTATTTTTATTTTTATTTTTTTAAATTAGAACTTTTTGCCCTTTAAAGAATCGAAATTTCTATTTTTTAATTTAAATTATCCGACCATTATTTAACCATTTTTTTTCGATCGTTATTTAACCGTTTTTTTAAGAATTCGTTGTAAGGTGGTTCACCCACCAACTTCTAGCCCATGATCACAAGAAGCGATTGCAAGGGTCGGGTTGTATTCGTGTTAGGTTAAGGAAAGGGTATAATGAAAAATTTTCAAACTTAAGCCCAATTCATTTTATAATCGTGTAAAAAACTTTATTCCAAACCTAACGCATTTATTAAGTAGGTAACATAACTTGACCGATGAAGCCTATTTAATAAAAGAGTTGTGCGAGAATAATATTAAAATTGACATCTTTTCATGCATTAATGTGGATAGAACCATAGACGCTTCTTAATTGTATCTTGATGAAAAGCATTTATAGTTCTATGCACACATCTATGTCAATAATGTTTGAAACGATGTCAATTTCAATGTTACTTCAACATTTTCGTTAATAAAATTTTAATCTTAATTGAAAAAATAAATTTTATTTCCACTACCAAAACCAAAATAGTAGGAAAAATTATAATAATAATAAATAAATAAAACTTGAATTAAAAATTATTAATAAAATAAATAAATTTGATAATTGTCAAAATGAACTTAAATCAGCATTTGAAGTGATGAAAATTTATTTATTTATTTAAAAAAATAAAATAAATTTCAGCACTTAAGTGTGGATTTTTTTTTTTTATACTTTTTCCAATCAAATTTCCCTTCCCTCTTTTTTTTTTTTTTTTCTTCTTCCTCCTCCTCCAACGAACCAAACTTCAAAAGATAACATTATTTACACAAACATACTTCTCAAAAATCAATATCTAGATCTTGATTAATCAATTTGACCCAATCCACCCAAGAACATATCATGGATTTTGCTTTGGAGTCCAATGTAAGGAACCTTTTACAAAAATCTGGATATGGAAATTGTTCCTTGAGAGGGACATTTGACAAATAAATGTTAAGTACCATCCAACAATATGGATCTAGGATGGCATTGCCACCCTACTGGTAAGGGAGGACACTGCCGTGGGCTCATTAATTAGGGGGTTGTGATATTACCACACCAGTGTCTCATGGTCATATATCCCAAACTTTTAAAATAATGACTACACATCACACTATCATAAAATCAAACCCTTAGGAAATTATTTTTAATGGCTATACAGCCCCACTTTTTATTTAAGGTTGAATAATGCCTCTAAATTTTGGTGACAATTGGAAACATCCCGTAAAATTTTAAACTAATGGAATACCATTCCTCTGCAATTTCCAAGGTAAAATTTTTACCCTTGTCTTCATCTTAAAGAATTTATCTCCTTCAACCATCCAACACCAAGAGCAAATTGAACTTTGGGGAAGTTCGTAGACCTTAACTCTTTGGAGAAGATTGAAGACTAACTTGCACCGGTTCATTAAGGTTTTTATTCTTTTGGAATTATTTAGAGGTTTAAGAATGTTGATATTTAGAAGAAGAAAAAAAATATTTTGGCATTTTGTCCTGAAAATGAAGATGAGATTGTTTTGATCATTTTATATTAGTATTTGGTAGAAGATCAAAGTTAATGCATTATGTGATTTGAAAACACACGGATTACCAAAAGACCATACCTCAGGAAGCTGAGGTCTGGAGTTCAAATCCCGCCTTAAGACCTAGTGTGTGGGGATGGAAAGGGGGGGGGGGGGGAAGGGGGGATGGGATTGCACGTAACTCAAGGATTAGTCTGATCCTCTTAAATACCTGGATACCTTAGTTCCAAAAAAAAAAACACAAGGAATTATAACTTATTTTTACCAAATGTACTGGGTACTTCAAAACTTTTATAGGTTGAGGTCCTAGGTGTGCTTTTATTATTGTTTTTTTCACTCTCCATAAAACTAAAAGGTGGCATGTGCAAATGCACATATATCAAAGGGCTTAATTATAACTTAAATTGAAGAGTTTTTTTGAAGGTTACGTAGTGAAAAGAAATACCTTTGTAATTTCGAAAACCAATCGTGGGATTATCATTCTCTTGAATTTTTAAAAAAAAATCAAAATGACTCTGATTATATTAAATTTAAAGGAAAATTACCAAAGGACCTTGGTGGAAGGACTCCATTCCGTTGAAAATGATTTAAGAAATAAGAAGAAGTCATTTTGAAGGGATTTTTTCAAATAGTTTGAAGATGTATATAAAAAATTAAGGTTTTTATTTTTTTCTTAGTTTTTGGATGAAAATCAATCAAGAATGATTCTTCTTATCTTAAGTTTTTAGTCGATTTTTCTATATATTTTAGTTGAAAAAACTCAAAAATTGAAATGGGTGTCGAGTTCACCAAATTTTATTTTAAAAGTGGTGAACTTGACATTAAATAAAAAACGTCGAGTTTGACAGTAAATAAAAAATGGTGAACTCAACAGTAAATAGTGATGAGTTTGACAGTAATAATTGTGAACTCAACACTGAATAAAAAAACGGTTAATTCGCCAATAATGAGGGACTATTAAGAAATAAAATATTTCTAAATATCCTATCAAATTACAAAGCAAAATTGAGGGCTATTTAGAAATAAATCTTTCCTTCAAGTCCTTTAAGTAATTTTCCCTACTCTGCCTTCTCTCAAAAGGAATGTTTTTTGACAATTCTAAACTGACTTTTTAAGATATTGCATTGACGTGCTAGTGCAAATAGACCCGTAGATTTTTTTCCTATATCTCGATGAAAAATCTATTACAATCTAAGCACTGTCACGTCAATGCATTGTTGCTTGCGGTGTCCAACGAAGTCAATTTAGAATGACTCATTTTGTTTTTCTTTCTAAAATTAGTTGTATATAATTATAATTTATTGGGTGGTAATATAACACCCATTAATTTGACATTAATTCACTATTCTTCACCGCTTTCATGGCATTTCAGTCATTTAATTATATAAGAATCGTGTTGGAATTTAATTATATAAGACTTGTGTTGAAGTCATCATACAAGACACTGTCTTTCACACTGCACTGACGTGGAGGTGCACACAGAATCATAGATGTTTCCACTAATATGTCGAAGGAAAAATCATCTACGGTGTGTGAACACATCCACAACAGGACAATGTGAAATGCAGTGCTTGGCAGTTACTTCAGCATTTCTCTTATATAAATTTAGGAAAATGAATTACCTGACAGTGCATGAAGAACTGTTGACTTTCTAACATGTATCTCGAGGGAATAAATCTATGGTTATCTATGCACCATCAGGTCAACTCAGTGTTGGACCAGTGTCCACCAGGCAGTGTAGCACGACTCATAAATTTAAGAAAGAAAATGCTACGGTAACTTAATTGGACACTGCGCTGTGTTAGTGGCAGAGAACTATAGATGCTATACTTGTATCTTGAGGATAGAGATCTACCGTTCTTTGCCCACTGCCACGTCATCATAATGTTGAGCGCAGTGTCTAACTGAGTCAGTTTAGAACAGCTCATTTAAGAATGCAGTGCCTTTTTTCCGACTCATTCAATACAGAGTAGTACTTACAGTAATATTCTCTGAACTGTCTGCCCAGAAAACAACACGTCATCTCCTTTTTAATTGAATGTCCGTTGATGTTGAAGAACACTCTCATTAGTATCTCCACGCGAACTTTAAAATTCCAATCAATCGCTTTTCCAAAAGAAAAAAAAAAATGGAGAGATTTTTAGGGCTTTTTCTCGTTCTCTTCGAACTGTAGTGAATTCTAGGGTTTCTCTCTCTCGAAATCTGAGTTCTTCGCCGGAAACAATGGAGGGAGGACGGAAACACTACCACGATGGTGGCCGGAGTTCGAATCTCTCTGTAGTGCGTAAGCTTTTGGCGAAGAAGACTTCGTTTTTCGATCTGAAATTCTATATTCTTGCTGGAATCTGTGTTGGTTGTTTGATCGCCATCGTTCTTTTGATGATTCTCTGGTTTTTCCGTAATCGAAGCTCAAGAAAGCGTAGATTGCATGTTAATCATACTTCATGTTTGATTCCAATGATTCAAGAAGAGATCGCAGAGATGAAAGCTTCTAATCGAGCTGAGAAAGACGAGATAACCGATTCAGAGAAAAATGACAAAGATGAGAAGGGATTCAGTGGCGCTGATGCAAGTAAGGTTTCTGTAATCGAAAATCGAAGCGCAGAGAGTAATCTATCGGGTGAGAGCCAGAGCTCTGCTTCGGTAATATCGGCTGAGGTTCCTTATATTGGATGGGGACGCTGGTACTCCTTGAGAGAGCTAGAGATCGCGACCGTTGGATTCTCTGAAGAGAGTGTGATTGGTGAAGGAGGCTATGGGATCGTTTACAGAGGAGTTTTGGCGGATGGTTCTGTAGTTGCGGTGAAGAACCTCTTCAACAACAAGTGAGTATTTATTTTTTATTTTCTACCGAGCGCACGTTAGATTAGAGCCGTATTGTTCGTCTTTGGAGTTTGATGTTATATTATATTATTATTTTATTGTACATTTTAAAATTGATTGAATGGTTTAAAAATTCTCTAAATTGTCGGGAAAATTGAAAAGTACTTAGATTCATCTCTGTGTTGGGATGAATTGCAGCAGCGCATGTTAGAATAGAGCCGTATTGTTTTTTTTTTTTTTTTTTTTGAGTTTGGTGTTCTATTATTTGGCATTTTAAAATTGATTTCGTGGTTTAAAAAATTCTCTAAGCAGAATTGAAAAGTAGAAGTTTAAAATTGTCGGCCTGCCTGGCTATATGTTTGTCTCTGTGTTGAGAGGAATTGCAGCAGCGCATGTTAGATCATGGCAGTGCTATTTTGTGTCTGAAAACTGCAGACTTTTGACTCTAGTGGCGCATGTAAAGACCTTTTGTTGTCTCTCTTTTGCTTTTTGTTATTTCTCCTTTACATTATTACACTTAAGAAGACGAAAAAAATATAAGAAACAAAATAGTCAAAAAATAAAAATAAAAAAATTCCAAGCTTCCATTGAGGGCCTTGGATGGCTAGTGCTCCACTGGCATTATTGTTGATCTCTTTGATAGTTTAAAAAAAAAAAAGAAAAAAAAAAAAAAAGATAATATTTTTCTTTAATTGACATTGATGAATGAAGGAATTTATTTAATTTGAAATATTATTATTTTGATGAAAATATGTGTAGTTGGGGGATTGGGTTCAATGAATTGCAATAAATCTTTTCATGAGGAGCAAAGCATTGGTTTCTTGCATTTGTATGAAAATAATTTGTTGAATTTCTTGAACATATGAAGAATTGTAGCTTCATTCATGTAATGGAAAACAAGGGATATTTTAAAACAAGTTATTGAATTTCAAGTTTAGAATAACTAAGTTACATTCTTATTAAAAAAAAATGTCAGATATATGTCATACTTACAAGATCTCTGCTGACTATGATTTGCCAAGTTTCCAAAATTATATTTCATAAAAGCAATAGTTACTTTAATGTTCTTTTTTTTTTTTTTTTCCTACCTCATTATTTCTGGATTAACCAACATTTTTTGTAGGGGACAGGCAGAGAAGGAGTTCCAAGTAGAAGTTGAAGCCATTGGGAAAGTGAGGCATAAAAACCTGGTGGGCCTTATTGGGTATTGTGCGGAAGGTGTTCAAAGGTATTTTATTCATTAGCCTATTGGTTATAGAGTCGTGCTGGAGTGACACAGGATTTACTGCGATTCTCACAATTCTGTTGTGGAGATGTGCACATAGCCATACATGATTTTTACTTGTATCACAAGGAACCACATCTACGGTTATGTGTGCACCCTCTGTCAGAATTGTGAGAATCGCAGTAAATCCTGTGTCACCTCAACATTAGTGTTGGTTATATTATGATCTTCTCTCAATGTAAATTGTCTTTCTAAGTTTGATGGGAATTTGTGCAATGGACATTCAGGATGCTTGTATATGAATACGTAGACAATGGCAATTTAGAGCACTGGTTGCATGGTAATGTTGGGCCTGTTAGCCCTCTGACATGGGATGTTCGGATGAAGATTGCCGTAGGAACAGCAAAAGGGTGGGTCATTCTATCACATTTTCTATTTTGTAGCCATTACGTGTATGATGAATACTCGATGGAGAAATATGATATTAATAATGTAATATAATGAGATCCTCAGAGTGACTAAAGTACCCGAGTTTTTGGAGGCAACCAGGGAAGCTCAACAGATACATATACAGAAAATGTAGTCTGTAACTCGAATTACTCTTTATGTCTACTTGACTTGATCAAGACTTTAGCGGTTCCTTGGTATTCTTGAAATGTCATAAACACAATAGAATTACAGATACCTTCGTTTGTTTTTATTTCAACTTTTCAAAACCATGCTAGTGAACATAAAAAACTATCTTTTGTAAAATGTGTTGCATGATTAATCATTTTCTGATTTGACCTTCTCGTAAGGTGGTACTTTTTAGGATTTGAGCTGTTCTTTCTCCTGAACACTTGTGTTGTGACTGAAGATGTTTTCTTGGGACAGCCTAGCCTATTTGCACGAAGGATTAGAGCCCAAAGTTGTGCATCGAGATATCAAATCCAGTAACATTCTTTTGGATAAAAATTGGAATCCAAAGGTCTCAGATTTTGGACTGGCCAAACTATTGGGGTCTGATACAAGCCATGTGACCACTCGTGTAATGGGGACATTTGGGTTTGTTCTTTCTCTCATACTAATAAATATTTTTATGTTTATTATTAACTAGTCAGCTCCGAGTGTGGATTTTTTTTTTTTTCCTTTAGTAATGTATTCCCATCCTTCCATTGCAGATATGTAGCTCCTGAATATGCAAGCTCAGGTAAGCTTAATGAGGGCAGTGATGTCTATAGTTTTGGTATTCTACTCATGGAAATAATCTCAGGAAGGAACCCAGTTGATTATACCAGACCAGCTGGAGAGGTGATACAAAGTTATTCCATTTTTCTTATCTACATTGTAAATTCCGCATCCATTGCCATATATATATATATATATATTTTTTTTTGTTTGTTTGCATTTGTAGGTAAACCTGGTTGAGTGGTTTAAAGGGAAGGTAGCAAGTCGGTGTGGGGAAGAATTGGTAGATCCTCTAATTGAAGTTCAGCCCTCCCCAAGAGCTTTGAAGCGGGTATTGTTGGTTTGTCTTCGTTGCATACACGTGGATGCTGGTGAGCGACCGAACATGGGGCAAGTTGTACACATGCTTGAAGCAGAGAAGGCTCCCTTCCGTGGTGTAAGACTGACTTCCTGAACTAGTTTATGAGATATAATGTCGTCTCAAGTGCTTTGCCATGATTTTCGGATATTTTTAGGGGCACTATTTATACTGGTTTTTCAAAAAACATAAATGAACAAAATACACCATAGCTGCTAATGAAGTTGTTGCATGATGTTATAGTTATAGGGGATATCATCCCCAAACTTTGCACTCTTCTCTTAAATGAACCTTGGTGGGAGTTAGAGGATGATAGTGCTACAGATCTGGCTCCTAGAACCCAGAGGAACTAGCTTTACTAAAATTGAAAGCTTCAGGTCTGTTGAGTATTCAGAAGCTAAATAAATTCATTCAAGAGCACAGTGGAAGCTCGAGGAACAATGTTATGATATTGCCTCTTTGAATCTGCAATCTTTTAGTAAACTATGACTGGGGCACCGATCGATCCCATATCCTGTTTTAGTTTGGAATGAACATGGTAGAGTTCTTTTTTTTTGGATAGGTTGGTAGAGTTCCTATTATCAGCAAAAGAACTTGTAAAGGATATTATCTAAAGTAGCTCGAATTTCTGACACATTGCATACCCCTCCAATCAACTCATGGTCATCTGTGTACTGGTGATTTTGACTATACACCAGGGATGTGCCGGTATAAAAGAACGCCATGTTGGACATGCCCTATCCATGTATATATCGTTTATATTCACTCTGTAAGACAACAAATATGGGAAATATCATAGCATACTAGGTTTACTGGGGTTACCAAGTGAAATTTCATTTGCTTACTCTGCCAGATTTGCTATTACTCTCAACAATGTTACCCAGTACATTTCTTATTTACCCTATAGTCAATCTAATGTGATGGTTTTAAGGCACTGATGCATGCCATCATCATTCGTCAAAGTAGTGGTACTTAACTGTCGGCACACTATGAAGACCCATCATCACCATGTCTATAGGTAGCCCACCTGCAGCGGTCCTAAAGCTGCCAGTAGCTTATGGAAATTGTCCAATAACCATAGTGAAATCCAATCAAATGGTCCAGCAAGAAATCCATTAGTTGGATTCGTATCCTCCTTGTCCAGTTTCCGGATCATTATCATCATCAAAGCCTTATCCCAAAAACTTTAGGTCATCTGTATTTTGATTTATTTTGCTAAGTAGGTCAATCTGTATTGGTAGTTCTTGGCGGTGGGGTTTAAAATGTTGTGAACTCGTCTGTCTGTTGAACATATGGACTACTATTCCCAGGATCAATGCTTATTTAGTGTAATTTAGCCAATCTTGCACAAGGATTACTACTTCATATTGTTCTTTATTTTTCATATCCAATTGAGTTTTTTTTTTGTTTTGTTTTGTTTTGTTTCATCTTAGAGTGGAAAAGATCTAAAGTTAATCAAATTATTCAGGAACACTGGTTAGCCCGAGATAGAGGCTCTCTTCCTCTTCGTGCAGGACCTGTTTTCTATGACAAAACTCCATTTCTATCTAGGAGATCATCTCAAGAAAGTAAATGATGGAAACGAGCTTCATTACAGGGTGTATGTATGAGAAGGTAAAATAATTTTGTAGTTTGTAAATTAAATTTCTAGTCAAAGGCTTGTACACTATTTTTATTTAATTTATTTATGACAGCTGTTTTTTCATCAGTTTCCCTCGTAAATTACATTATCTTTCCAAATATGTGAGGATTCTCTTGATTTGAATTTCTAGGTATCCATGAACTATTGGACGATTTGGAGTGTATTAATTTTTTTCTTTTTTTTTAAAGTGGGAATGTATTTTGTTTATTAAAGACAAGTTTTTGAAATATTTATCAAAATGGTAATTTTTTTTACCTCTATTTTCCTGAATTTATGAACTTATTTTTCTTCAATAGAAAGGTTTTAAAGTAAAATATTCAAAGTGACTGTTGAGTGGTGATCTTTTCATTTTGGGTGTTTGTATGTGAAATAATTTTGAAAGGATATTTTTCTCATGCTTTAACCATAATTGAAAATGGGAACACAAAATTGAAAGGTAACTTAGACATGTTCACCCACAAATTTTTGGTGAATGTTAGATATACCCCTATGTTCCTCCCTTGACATCAGCCTTCTCAAGTTTTTAACAAAAAGGACAATAACAAATTCACGTAATTGCACATTTTAAAAACATAATTATCATTTAAAATGATGCTAATAGTTAAATGACTCTAATGATAAAACTTTTTCATCCACCTATTTTTCTATAATAACAAAAAAACGAAAATTGCATTAGAATTCTAATGTAAGACAACTCAATTAGTAAAATACCCAATTTATTTCAATCTATCTGGTTACAACCAAATAAAAATATATATATTTAATAAAATATATCTGTAGGGTCACTTTGGTGGGTGGACAAATTTTCATTCAATTAGGATAAACATTATATTTGACTAAAATTTTAGTGAAATCTATTTTATTGTCTTTACTTTTCACGTCTCTAATTTTATTATATTTCCTCTTTGTGTAATGATTTTTCGACTCCTCTTTCTGACAGACACTCCCGTCATATAACCATAGATCATCTGCATCGGGATACGTATAATTATAAATTTATTTTTGAGACAAATGATCTACAGTTGTGTGATGGGGGTGTATGTCAGAAAGGGGCATCATATTATCACCACTCTTCCTCTTTTACTCTTTTAATGTATTTTATTAATTTTAATCTTTTTGTCGTTGATCTCAATTTATTTTTTAAAAATAGCCCTAGGCACGGGCAAACTCTAGTATTTTATAAAACACATACCACATTATGCAACTATCTTTTCAATCATAAATTGATAAAACACTATCCATGAATAATATTGTAAATAAAATATAAAATATGTTTCGAGCATGTTTACAAATAAAAATATTAATAATTTTCTAGGAGAATCAAATACAATTGTGTAAACCGCATATGAACCTATCAAAACAACTGGATTTCTTTTCCACACTTATTTTGCATTATGACTTCAACAATTCCAACCATTTGTGATATACATGTGCTGGAGTAACTTCAAGATTGTACCTCGTACGAACCATAGAAGCTTTTCAATCTCGATGAAAAGCATGTATGATTCCCAAACACATCCACATCACAAAAGTGCGATATGAGGTACAATCTTGAGGTCACTTCAGCATTATTTTTTGTGATAACCTTTTAAAAAATGAAAATGTTGGACTGACATCAAAATTGACATTGATTCACTCTTTGTTGACGTAGATGTATTTAGGAACTCAAGACATTTTTCATCACGATACAATTCTATATTGGATGAATTTTGAAACCACACACCCAAATCCCCAAGTACATGTAATACCATACAAATCACACACACTAAGTAAGTAGGGATAAATCCATGTGGATGGCCAATGAGGGGGTTTGAACTCAAGACCTCTCCCTTTTTGGAAGGGTAGCTTAAAGGGACACGACATTGTTATTCAATGTTGTTAAAATGTTTGTATGTTACTACCTTTTTGAAGTGAATATTCATAAAATGCAACAAATATTTTAGGAAGACAAATTGATAGTTGAGTTACCATTGGATATCTAAATATCTGTATAGAAGCACGTGTCCCTTTATTTAGAAAATTCAACAAGGTATACGTGCATATACATTGTTTATGTGCATGAACATTGTACCTTGTATAACTATCCCTAATTATCGCAACTTCCTCTCATTTGTAAAAGAAAAATTTATTGCATGTCCTTTAAACAAAAATCTCACATATATTACATATGATTAATGCTGGGATGACCTAACTGAGGGACATCTTGACGTGGTGACGTGTGTATGCTCATAGATGTGTTTTCTTTGAGATACGAGTAAAATGCATCTACGGACATGCATGCGCCACCACATCAAAATGTCCTCCCGTTGAGGTCACTCCATCACCACTCATTATATATTTAAAATATATTACACAATTTTTACATTGGATGTCAATAAGATGAAACCTTCATAGAGGATTGAAATTGGCCATGCAACACGTTCTTAATTTCCCCAAAAATCATATTTCTATTTCAATATGACATAATAAATGGATTATATTTTATTTATTTATTTATTTATTTGATAATCGAGTAACCTTGTAGACAGTACAGGCTTGTATTTGGGCTTTGTCTGGTCCATAGACCATGATCTTGTCAAGGACTAATCTTGGGGCAAGTGCAACGCCCACACATCACACACACCAGGTAAGTAAGGGTGTGCCCTCGTAGGTGGCCCTGAGGAATTAATGCTCATATTGGATATCAAACTCACAAGCTAAGGGCATTAATCGCTTATCAGTTCGAAATTGCCATTGAGCCAGCCCCTCAGGATTTGCATTATAATTTTATAAATATGACTTTTTAAGAAAGAAATACTTAATTATGCTTATAAAAAAACCTAATTTCTCTTATCATCCAAATTTTCTTTGCCATCAAAAGCAGTAGTTTAAGTCACAAGTTAGGAAAAATACCAAAATACCCCAACTCGTTTGATAAAATGATGCAAGTATTGAAAGGTTAGTTTTGGTAACCAAATAACCAAGGGTAGGTTTTCAAATTTGCAGTCGATCTTATTTAGTTTGAGAAAATGGTGGAAGGGATCAGAATGAAAGGAAAAAATAAAAATACAACTTAAAATTATCTCAAACCCTCATCTAAAATATTCCCATGAAGGATTGAAAGTAAGTAAAAACTAAAGATTCAAAATTATATAAAGACCCCAAAGCCCAAACTGCAAAAAAGGCCCTTTTTCTTAAACATGCTATTCTAATTCTAAGAGTAATTAATACTTAAAAATAACAAGCAATTCTTTTGTTCAAGGAGCTTCATTCAAAACAGCTTTAATGGTGGAATTTTCAACCCAGATAAAGAAGTAAATTAAACAGATAATTTCTCTGAACAAAAGCTACAGCAACTCCAATAACAAGTTAATTTCTCTATGTTCAAAAGCTCGAACAAGTCTTATTAATGGCAAAATTTGGTTAATTAAAAAGACATAAACCCATAAAGAAATCTCCAACCAAATTAAGCCAAAAACCCATTAACGCCATGAAGAAACAGTGAGAAGTTTTACAGCTTTCCAAACAAGAGAAAGAAACCCAGGTGGTGTTTCAATCACAGAGTACTTAGAACAGTAATTATAGTTCCAGAGAAGGATCTCAGCTTGGCTTAAAGCGTAACGGCTAATAGGAATCGATTCAAACCCAGAAAATTTCATAAATGCTTTCCATTGTTCTTTCTTCTCCATTCTTTCGAGTCTAACAGGTCCAACAACTCGGGCAATTCTCTTTCCAAGCAGATATTTCTCCAACTGGAATCGTTCTTCTGAGTCTCTAGCCATGGTTGGTTCGAGTGAGTGGAAAATAGCTGAATAGTACGTTAAAGCGTTCTTGAACCGGTCTACGTATCCGACCCGGTTCAAACCGACTTCGTATTCCGCAAGTGTGACCACCATTGGGTTCAGAGATTTCGCGAGACGAAGAACTCTCTCCACTTGAACCGATGTTTCGTCCAACAAGTTGTAGAGCTGAAGCACGAAGTTTACAACCAAAGCTTCGTCTGGTTCGAATCGGAAGCTTGACTCGTTCAGCTCGTGAATAGGGGTTAATATCGGTTCGAACTCAATTTCGATATCGAAAAGCTTGGAGAAATCACGGAGACGAGAAGCAGTAGCGATGAGAGATTCTAACGGAGATTTTCCAAGTACCGGCGCCGGAATACCTGAAATTCGGATTTTTTCTGGTTTTCCGGTGGGACGAGTTGCGAGAGCTTGAAGTAGTGCCGCCCACTGAACACCTTGAACGATTCCAAAATCGATGATGTGTATCCGATTCTCTGACTCGGTTACTTCGAGAATCGCTTGGTTTGCTGTTAAATGGACGAATTTCGCGTAAGGGCAAGCTTCGTTCAAAGGTTTGGAATAGAGGACAGAATCCTCTAGAGAGGTATCAAACATGCGATGTGGTTTCTTCTGAATTGCAGAAGAAATTCGACTGTGAAGAGCTTCAGAGAAGTAAAAAGCGACTCGTTCAGTTGGATCGCCTCGTTCCGAAACACGTTTCCTGAGTCTATCAAGCGATTTAATGGCGCGATCGGGTTGGTAATCTGAGAGTCGAGCACAGCGAGTTAGGGATTTTAGGAGTTGTAAGTTCGACTCGACCTTAACTTGGATTTTTTTGTGGATTTGCTTCGGAAGCTTAGGTGGCGCTTCTGTTGGAATCAGCGATTGTGGAGGAAGTGAAGAAGGTGAATCCCACATAGGCGTTTGAGTCTCGGTGTTTGAGAAGACGAATTGGTCGAAATCGGTAGGTGGGGTAATGAGATTGAGTTGACTCGAATCGTAGACAAACGGGTCAGTAGTACTGTTACTGTAGAAAGCGAATTCCGAGGGAAACTTTGAGCTCCGGTTCAAGTCAACACCACCACCACCGATTAAACTCGCCCTCCAATCGTCCGAGTCGAAATCGCCATTACCGCTTTCAACAAAATCGGAGAGTGGTAACCCGGTCGAGTTGTGATCCATGTGAGGGAACGAAAGTAATGGGTCGCTGAGATATGACATCCCTCCGACGGGAAATGGGTCATATACTCCGGCGCCAGTGAACGTAATTCCGGGAGCATGATTGTGGGTCATGGGTTGGTGGATCCCACTCAATGGATTGAAGTTATCGTCGAGCTGTTGTTGATGGTCTTGTTGTTGTTTTTGTTTCTGCTTCGTGACTTGTTCCGCTATCTCCATTAAATTTCCACTGTTCTTGTTCAAATACGCCATTGCTTCTGCCACCAAATCTCAGTGAGAGAGAGAAGAGTGAGACTGTGAGTGAACTATGAAGAGCTCTCTTGAAAAAAAGACAAAAAAAAAAAGAAAAAAAAATGGAGAAAAACTTCGCTAACTCCACCCAACTGCAAGACGATCGCCACCTGGAACGAAATAGTGTTGATCTCATACTTCAAGTGGTTGTTTACGTACACAACTCCAGGACGCTATCTCTCAACATGTGTCACCTAGTTATAATCAGGATTGGCGGATTATTGTAGACCTGGATATTGTGCCGATGGCATTCAAGGAAGTGACAAGGAGTTGATTAGATAATAGATCGCTGAAGTACAGTAATGTAACTGAGAAAAGTAACTAAAGGTGTAAAAGCAAATGGGCCCCATACTCCATACACAAGTGACAAAATCAAATACGGTCCCACACAGAAGAGCCTTCAGCGCCACCGGTCAGCATTTCGGCCCATAGAGCCCACCCACACTTCTTATCTGCCATGCACGAGTTGCAGACTGTCCCTTTCTAACACACTCTGCTCGTGAATGACGTGGCAGTGGACCCCACACAAAATTCTGGAAAGAAAAATACTAAACTGATCTACTACAGCACTGAGCTAACGTAGTGGTGTGCATAAAGCCGTATATTATTTTCCTCGAGGAACTAAAATATAAAATCGAGGAAAATTGACGGTTCTCTGTAAACACGATATTGAAGGCGGAGTGTTATATAGGCGTCAGTGTGGCACAGCTCTGAAAGAAACGCTTTCATTGGATCGTCGAAACTCTTGTCATCAGTCTTAGCACACGTACAGCGAAGGACCTGACATCAAACGTGTCTGAGTTATATTGACACGTGTATAAAACGCGTCGATGACACCTGTTTCGTGACGTCATCATGATTCTGTTATTCGGAGACGCGAGGCGAATCCATATTGCCGTTGTGGTGTACGTGGCGTTCGGACGTTAGGAATTATGAGAATTGGTTTAGTGGAGCATCTGTAATATTATGAAGTATTTTAGTGTTAAACGGACGGCTGAGATGGGAAGATGTTAAAAGTTCGTTACCAATCTAGAGTGTTTTTCCTAATCTCCACGTATTGATCATCAGATTTTGATGAGGATATTCTTTAATATTGAGTAAATTACAATTTGACTGGTTTGTTATAATTTTATGTTGACCTACTAATATTTAGACAATTGCACATACTTCCCGTACAGTTATCTAAAGCAATGTTACCTGATTCGTCCATATGCTTGGTTCGAATTTGGATTTAGGGTTCGTGGTTCACACACTCTAGAATGAACCCGATTCATAGGGGTAGGTAGAGATGGTTCGCTTGTGCATATACATTATTTAATTATACAAGTTATAAGTATAATTATAATGTTAAAAAATTATAAATTAAATATAAATAAATTAATAACATAATTTTAATTTTAAATTTAAATACGAACAATGAAAAAAGTATAAAAAATTAGTTTGGTTCTTTGAACCAATTAAAAAATTGTAAATCAAATTGTTGGGTTCATTGAACCAAGTATTTTGGTTGGTTGAACCTAACCAAAATTCAATGAGATTGTGGTTTGCTTGATTTTACCAACCTAATACTAACCGTACCACAAATTGATTCGCTTCATACCATGATTTTAAAACTCATTTTGAAACCATGCTTCATATTGATTTGTGTTTCGGACTAGTAGCAACAAATTGGGTAACATAGACTTAAAAGGACTCACTTACCCACTTTCATCTTTCAGCCAACAATTAAAAAATGATTTTTACTATTTATAAAGACCATTTTACCTTTTAAGAAACTCATTTTTTTTTTCATAAACAAAAATATCCATGTTAAAAAGTGGGTTCATGCTAATCAATGGATGAGTGTGAGAATGTATAGATGGGAGAATTTTTTATCTTTTTTTTTTTTTTTTTTTTTTCGTATCGTAAAAATTGAAATAGTTGATTTTTCATGCCAAAAAGACTGGGATTCCTACTCTTTTTGATCGAGAATTGCCACGAAAACTACTTGAAAGGCGGGCGCTTAGCCCTAATCGCTGTTCCGAAGTTTGAAAGACTTTCCAATATTAGTTCGCTTAATTCAATTGGGAATTGCAGACGAGCGAAAGTGAAGCGAATCGTGTCAAAACTTGTAACAATCAATTACAGGAATCTATGAATAAGATTGAAAGTTGAAGTCCAAAAAATAATAATTTTTTACAATGAAAAAAAGATAGAATGAGAGGGATAAAGTGTAAACTAATAAAATAACATTCGGATATTAAAATCTTTTGTGATAGAGGAAGTAAGTGCAGTTGTCAAAAAGTTAGGGGGTCAACATAGTATTAAGCTAAACCATATAGGGTCAAAGTGTAATATGCCCTTAATATTGATGTGATAATAGTCATTGTATTCTTTACTAAGGTATAGAATCATGAACTGATTCGCTTTCAATTTTATAGTGAAAACAAAAAGGTCAATCCAATATTTCATAAAATCCTGAGCCAACCAATCACATGATCTCACGTGCCCTCTCGAGTTTCATGGGATTGGTCATTTGAGATTCTGTGAAATTTTGGATTGACTTTTATATGAGCAAATATTCTTTATAAAGTAGATTTGTAAAATATAATGAATTTCAGTTAATTATATTAGTTTACTTTTTTTTTTTTCTTTAATAAAATCCAAGATATACTCCTAAATTTTCAAATTAATGACACATGTGCTCTTTGATCTTGGTCTTCACTAATTGACTAATGAAACATGACCAAATACCCTCATCTTCAACCTACAACTAAAAAAACTTGATTTTTTATTTATTAAATCAGTCGTCTTTACTCTCTCTTTTGCTCTTCTTTTCACTTCACCCATTGAACATCTCTGTCTACCCATACAAATCAAATTTGTTCAAGAGTGGCAAATCACAGACTTAGATTCAAATCGAGCGAACTCAAAATCTAAGTAACATAGTATGATACTAGGACTATGAATGAACTACTGTAAATGATTCAGCATTAATCAGACACCAAAATCCTAGTCCAAGTTTAGTTCACCTAAAAGTCAGGCAAGGTCAAATAGAAAATCAACCACGTTCTGGCGGGAGCCTATTTAGGAGTTAAATATGGGTTTTTTTGTAGGTTTTCATTTGTCTATAACATAACTTATTCTGTTGGGCCATCAAACGGGCCTAGTTCCCAAGATTTAATTCTACTCCAAATGTGAATTTGGCCTACTTTGCCTTGGCTCACTAATTAAATGGGTATAGGAACACTATCCAAACTAGATCCACTACGAATTGGATTGGACCAAAGCCTGACCCATTGACAATCTTTTGCACGTCTCAGACTCAGACCACCAGTTGTTGACTTTTTTACAATTTTCAATATGTTAGATATTGTTGGATGTTGACGTCGTGCATATCTTGAGGATCATTAGTTGTTTTTAGTTTTATAATTTCAATCTTCCATATTGATGTGATGTGATCATGTGAGGAATGAAAATGAAAAGATTAATTACTTATAAGACTAATTTTCTAACCCCAAACGAGGTTTGATGCTTGGTGTCAAATTCATGCTGAGATGGGAGGAGGAATGTCACACGTGATCTCTCTTTTTTTTGGTACTTCAGGGAGTATCCCCACTTTTGGTGAGACTAATCTACCTGGGCCACATGCATCATCCAACATCCTGTCGTGTGTTATGACATTTAAGTAGCCATACTTTTGTGGAGGGGCATCTAAAGATTCAAAGAACCTTAAGAGCAAATCCAGTCACTCCCTACCATCTCAACTAACCCCCGATGGATTGTCACACGAATTCTCTTAGGGATTAGTTAGTGTGGTTTTTAGGGATCCATTATTGATGGAAATCTTTAGTAATTATACTCCTATCTCAACCCTAAATTTGTTGCACAATTATAATAAAGACTAGCTACTTGTCTTCCTTCCCACCCATTTGATACATTGCAGTAGAGACTCATAATCAGCATACAAGAACAGTGATGAGCTGATGAATCAATGGCATGATATCACATATAATATAACATTATTGACTAAGCGGAGAGTTTAGTGTTTGGATTTGAGTCGTGATGATCAGACGACGCCCCCATCATAGAACCTTTCTTTTTTAAATTCAAGCTGTTAATTAATTCTGTATGTGCTGCAATTCTATTTTTAGAATAAAAGTATAAAGCTCTCAAAAAGTTGTTGTTTGATTCTTAGGAGGCAACATTATAATGTACTATATATGGCATTTCTCTTCAACGGTTTAAAAGTAAACAATAATAACATAAAGGTAAAATAACAGCACTATTATGATGCTAGTATCTTACTAAAGCCATCATGACAGCACCATTATATCCGTTTCTTGGGAATTATGGGTAAATTACTTGATGACTTTCCTAGCTAAAATTGACATTCTCGTCCGTCCGCCTAGAACGAAAGAATTAAGGGATATATATAAGTAGGACTGATATATATTATCACTCCAATGTAGTGGAACTATAGGGACCGATCGACTAGTTGGAAATCACATAGTATGGATTGCACCCCATCACTCCTAAAAATGAAGTTGTTCTACTTTTTTCTTCTTTTAAAAAATCAAAGAGGAGCCACGGCACTAAAGCTTCATAAACTCTAGATTTAAAAGCTTCATGATCTATAAATAAGGTAAAAACCTGTAGAAAATCCTGTTAATGATAGTTTTGATGTAACATTTATAGGTACTCTAACTAATGATGAGATCTTTAATTCAATTTTCGTGTAAAATTCATTAGTGAGGTGCAACAAGTAGGGTCAGATGAGAACTTTACAAAACTAAAAGAAAAATAAAAATTAATCTTTTGTTTTTTGGGTTTTTAAGGTCGGAGTGCAATTGAGAATAAGAGAGTCAGTCCCTAATTATACCATGACTTTAGAACTTGTTGAGTCGACATTAAACTCAACCGAGTTGGCTCAATTTAATAGGATCCTAAGAGAGTCAGGCCCTGAATTCGATGGAACCAACACACTTAGTCATCTTAAAAAATTGTCAATTCAACTGATCAAGTCATTTTGATAATGCACCGAGTTACTTGGCTATCTATAATTTTATTTTTTGATTTTAAAAAAATACAAAAAAATTATTTATTTTGAAGGGGAAGACTAACGATCAAGTCCTCATAAGGAAGTAAACATTCTCCACAACAATCATTTCCCACTTATAACAATAACAATTCTAATTTAGGGGGCCAATGGACTGGACTAGGATAGGCTTGATTCATGTTTAGGGTGGGCTGGACTTGGGAACTAGGCCTGATCCGATAATTTATAGTGTAATTTTATTTATAATTATACTATATACATGGCCGGACCCATAAATAGGCTCGAATACTAGTGGTTGGAGCTGATCTTGGACATAGGTGTTTTTAATTTAGCCCGACTCGTTCATTTGATGGATCAAGCTTGGTCTAGGAAATTGAGGTCTGATTAGCAGTAAGCCATTATGGCCCGACCCAACCCATTGATAGCTCTAATTATACTCATGGAAGCCCTACAAAAGGATCTACAAATAGGGAATAAGTGATGCCTCAAGTTATTTCTTTAATTAAAATTATTTAAAAAATATATAATTCAAACATACTAATATTAAAAGGAATTGTCTTTTTATCGATCAATGTAAGGGTTTATTTCTAAAATTCCAGATATGGGGGCAAAAATCCCGCCAACACCTCCAAATATGTGGTATACAAGGTGCTCTAGGCTTTTTTATTATTTCTCCAGTCAATTTATCCACTCCAGTGGAGTACTATTAGAAAATCACACTAAGACGTCCAAGTCAATTTTCTATTTCACTAGAGTATTAGCTTGGGATAGGGATAAATGTGCATCTTGGCCTTTGTTCATGTCTTTTTTATTATTATAGAGATTTCGATATTCTGATGTGGCCAACAATTATCACATTATGTTTGACAATCACGTATGCTCTTAAAGTCACTCCCTTTCAAACAAAGCTTTGGTAGTTAATTGCCACCCTCTTTTAGGAGCTCAATATTGATTTATAGGCGGAAAATATGTGACTAACGTGTTTCTATTACCTTTTTGGCTCAAGGACTCCGGTGATTTCTCAAAATTTTTTTTTTTTTGGGGAATGAAAATATTAGTCTTTAAGAATCATACTTTTCTTTTGATAACCGGGTATCCCTGTAGAAAGGAGACCAGGCCTGTATTTGGACTTTGCTCAATCCATAGACCGTGATTTTGTCTAAGGACTAGTCTCAGGGCACATGTCACGTGCAACGTCCCACACATGACATGCATTAAGTAAGTGAGAGTATGCCCTCATGGTTGACCCTTGAAGAATTAATGGTCATATTGGATATCAAACTCACAATCTACGGGCATTGACTACTTATCGTGTTAAGAACCATATTGTCCACACATGAATGCTTGAAAGTGAGTACGCATTTTATACATTTATATAATATGGACCAATGACTAGTTAAAATTTTGAAATAGGGGTAAGCACTAAGCAAATGTGATTAATTTTTTTAAAAAAAGTCTGTTCTTTTTATATATTTATTAATAATTAAACAATGAATACAAATCCATTGTCGTCTAGTCCGGTTAGGATACCTGGCTTTCACCCAGGCGACCCGGGTTCAAATCCCGGCAATGGAAGCTTTTCCCTTTTTATTTGTTTCTTTTAAAAAAAACAAGGTCATTCAAACATATTCTCCACGTTTTACATGTCCCTTGACCTTGGTATATTCTAATAGACCGAGGAAAAATGACTTAATATTTTTCTTTTTAATTTTTCTACCCAAATTCTTTTACCTTCACCTTCAATCTCAAAATTATATTTATTTCAAATTTCAAACCTCAAGAATAAGATGGTAATTTTAGAGAAATGGACAAGGATGCAATTTTGCATAGAAAAATCAAGGATTTCATATGCTTAAGGTGAGATTGAAAACAATGGATTGAATAAATTAAAAATAATTGATATAGGGATTGAACAAATTGAAGATGACAAACTTTAAAGAGAAAAATAAAGGGTTCTGGTAGAAGTTGAAGATGAGGGCATTAAGACACTTTTGGTTATTTTAACAAATATATATAAAAAAAAGGTAAGGCGACAGAAATATGTCATCAGCTTGAAAGCAAATTCATTAAAATCTGGAGGGGTATGTTTAAATGAACTATAAGACAATTAAATTACCAATTTCATCAGCTCCCTCACCATTGGACGCTTATTAATATAAATTAATGTAGTAGGTCCAAACATACTAAAAATATTGTACCTAATAAGACAGATATTTCACATTTATATTTCACATTTATGTAATGGTTCCAAGTACATATCATGTCATGTCTCTATCAATTGTAAGATTTTAGAGTAAGTAAACATTTCAATCAAAAATCTTGTTGAATAAATTGGTAACTTACAAATGAAATTTTAAGTCAAGTAGCGAGGACAGTTCTATAAGGAGACTTGAATAAGAAGTACTTTGAAAACTCTGCCTTTGCTTGCATTACAATTGAAGTCAGGTACTCATGCAACACCACACCCTTCAAAGAGTTAGCTTTCAAGTAAACCTTTCAGATAACAAAACATTCCCACTCTCTTGTATTACAGGAGACACGATTGCCCACCTCTCCTTCCTATTGAAAGAACCATTTCAACTAAATAGACAACATTTCTTTTGTTCTCTACCTCACTACAAACTGATCCAAAGAAGATAAAATACACAAACAGAAGCAAATTTCATCTCTTTTTCAATCTCTTCTAAGGAGCTGAAAATAGAGAAAAGGACTTACAACCCATGCCATTGTTGATGGTTTCTATGTAAACTTGATCATGGCAAAAAGAACCGATTTTACACAGAAGTTGTTGGATGACCTCCGTATGCGGAAGGAGCGGATGGCTAAGCCTCACATGTCAAACCGCTCAAACCAGATGTCAGCCGGTAAGTTCATAAAACATGGACATTTGAAAATGGGAACCAGTCGGGTACTTCACTTTTAAGTGTGAAGTGCTGTGCCCATGGTGTTCCCACGCCATAATCTGGTACCATAGCTTGCCAAGAATAATAGTTATAGGTGTCTTTATGGTCTACAATCCTTATGTGTTGGCTTGAGTTGTTAACAAGCCCAAAGCTTTTGTCTTCGACAAGGATAGAGCCATTCAGAATGTTCCAATGAAACTTCCTTGCTTCGGCCAAGATTGGAACAAAATATTGACCCCGAAACATTCACAAAACATTGAACGTTTCAGATTGTCTTGGAATGCCTGTCGAGACCATTTTGATTTTTTCCTTATCAAATTACATCCAAATGAGATTTTAACTTGCTTTTTCAAGTCCTTTTAAAAAAAAAAAAAGTTTTTGCTTGGAATGATTCCACTTTCACGCCAGTTAATAATTCTATTTTAAGACATGCAGAAGTTTCATATTATCAAGAGGATTTTTCCTAGAATTAAGATAAGACATACATTTTGACAAAGTACTTAGCAAAAATAAATAAATAAATTTTGACAAATATCTTTTCAGCCAACCACAAATTTTAGGGCTAATTAAGGCTTTGATGATGAGACTTCTACTAATTTAAATAACCATGTTGACATATCTTTGATGATCCAATCGACAGATAAATATCAAAACTTCAAGCAGTCTTCTCGAGGATCAAGACAAATAAATCCACATGAAACTGTAAGTTCCCCCATCTTTTATTGTAAATTTTTAAAAAAAAATCTTTCCTATTATTCATGCTGTTATGTGTTCTTCTCTAAACACTTTTAAGTATAATTGGTACATAATCTACATAGTTGAGTTCTGGTTATTGCAGATTGGTACCTCAAGCAGGGACACACGCAAATGGCTTGGTACTGGCAATAAGTCACTCACCATCAATGAACCTTCAAAAGAGATTGTCACAGTTGGGAGAGGTCGAAGCACCGAACACATAGCTGATCTTTCCATGGCCATAGCTTTTGCACTTAATAATGGTAGGAACGTCAGAAAAATGGATTCTTCGAGCAATCCCATGGCGAGTTTCATGCAAAATTTCGGGAGGAGATCCGTAAACTTTGGCGAAATGGATCGAAGGGGTTTAGATAGGAGTCGGCCTCCGAGTGGACGATTTCCTACACTTTCACATCTTCACATTAAAGAGATATCGAAAGGTGCACAGAAGTTGAATCAGATCCTCATGGCTTGTTGTAATGGTGTTAATTTTGACAAATACTCAATTGATATTGGGAGGGAACTTTTGAAAGGGGCCATGGATTTGGAAGAGTCCTTGAAATTGCTCGTGGACTTGCACGAAGCTTCGGAGTACATGGTGACCCCACGTAAAAAGAATCAGATCAGATTGATCGAGGTTGACGATGATGATGAAGAGGTGGTTGTTGAAGTAAACAAAAAGAATCAATTAGGCCGACCAAAGTTCTCTTTCGATGGACCCTCGAGAAACTCTCTTGAAGATGTGACTAAGACTAGTCTTCTCAAGCAGAGGTTGTTGGCTCTATCTTACTCTACAGAGGCTCCAATTGCATCCTCACATTCAGTTTCTCATAGGAGGTCGCCTAGCGGTGATCGAGATTCCAGCATTGTTAGTGTATTTTCAAGCCCAAAGAAACACTCAAATTCATCAAACTCTCAAGCAGAAAAAGGGAGGATTCCAAATGTTATAGCGAAACTTATGGGACTCGATGCACTTCCACCAAATACAGAGTCAAAAAATGGAGCACCAAAAGACACACGAGTCAAGCAAGGAACAAAAGCAGGGAAGGATTCAAAGAAAAGTTTCCAGGAAAGTACCAAAAAAGTCGAACCAATGATCATGATGAGAGCCAACAAAACGTCTGCAAATGCGTACACGGCAGACGTAAAACCAATGTCAAGTTCTAAGAAGTCGGCGTTTGATAGGGCTCAGTTGAACCAAAACACTGAAATTATGATCAACAAACAGGAAAAGATGAGAAGGCAAGAGAATCCAAATCTCAAGGAACAAAAAAGCCATGTGAGAGCTGAAACCAAAGAACAAGTCTTGAAGGATGATTTTCAGAGGACGGCACTGCAGACACATAAACACTCAGACGCTGCTGATGTTAAGCATGAAAAAGTGGGAACAAAGGAAACCGGACTACAGAAAGAAAAGAAAAATGTATATAATAGGCTTTTGATGGCAAGCAATCAAACAAAACTCCAACATGACGTGCTTCGAATATCCAAATCTCAAGATGCAAAGCTTCCAACATTGGAAAGAAAACATCTGAATGCGAAAAACAAGTTGGAGGTGAAAACCCGGAAGGGAAGTGAAATGATGTTGAAGAGTTCATCAAAAGTTACCAATGAAGTCATGAATTTGCAAAAGAAGCTGTCACATGTGAGTCGAGTCGTGCCAAGTAAGAAAAGTTACACAGAAGCTTTTGTTGCAATGTCATCGAAAGGATACCAAGAGAGCAACCATAGTGAAGATCTTGACCGGGAAGGAAATTCTACTAAGCTCAAACTCAACATGAAGAAATCCCCAAGAGAGACTGAAAGTGAAGTAGAAAGTGTTGCACACACACAGAAGAAAGTAGATGGCACACAAGGGCATAAAAGTGTGAATCCAAGAAAAATACATGAAGTAGTAATCAGAGAAAATAGCTCTCCCCAACACATGTCTAAGCCACTGAAGCAGCCAAAGATTTCAGTTTTACAAGAACCGAAACTGAGAAGGGAGAACAGAATCAGGTCTAAGGAAGCAGAAGTAAGCATTAATACATCCAAAGAAGCAAGTATACAACCATTGAATTTCATACAAGATTTGCAGAAAAGTTCTGAGGGAGAAGAGTACCAAAGGCCGAAAGAAACAAAGACTCTCCCTTCAAAGGCCAATGTAAGCTATGGGTATCTCAAAAGCTTCAGTAAATTCTTTATCTAAAACTATAGTTAGTCATGAAGGTTGGTAAATTTCTCAATTAAGCTTTGTCATCTATTATACAGATTCAAGACATAACCACAAAGGTTTCTGATTCCCTGCAAGACTCGACAATTTCGGTTTACAAAAATCAACCACTAGAGTCCTCTGAAGTGGTATCAGTTCAAACCAAAGGTAATTAACTACAACCTTGCATTGCTAATAGAAGTTCAAAGCAGTAGCATCCCTTCACAAATAGTTACATAACATCATATCCCCGTGACCATTCTTGGTGTGTGAATGTGTTGTATTCTGTTGAAGGAGCGGTTTCTATTTTTGGGAGAGTTTATTTTTTTCTTCTCTACTCCGGTTTTTAAATAGTGATTGTTCTTAATCTGATCCGTGGACACAGACACACTGCCGAACCACGTAAATCCTTGTGTTTTTTGTGCGATTTTTGTTCTCTTGTGCTGTTTTGTTTTTCACAATTCTAACGAAAAACATGGAGAGAATTAGTAGTTGATCGTCGTTATCTTTGATGCTTAACAGGTCTGCATGAACACAACGTGGTAGGCAGCTCTGAATCCTTACAACATGAACAACAGAAAATTCTCAAATCTGAAAATCGAGCATCACTTAGCGAGGACGAAAGCCATCTCAAGGAGATACTAATTAAGAGTCAACTATTCCTTAATGCTGCCGAGGCGCTCTTTAGACTCCATATTCCTGTTGGAATCCTCCATGACAGTTCCCATAAATACCAAGACGACGAAGACAGTAAGCTAATTCTAGATTGTGGCTATGAAGTGATGAGAAGAAAAGGGAGAAGACAAGAGGTCTCTTTCCATTCTTTTGCAACCATTTCTATTGGGTCTGTGAAGGTGAAATGCTTAGATGACTTGGTTAAGGAGTTGTATAAAGACCTTGACATGCTTAAATTCTCTGCTGAAAGCTGGGGAAATGAATATGATGCTGCAGATTGCCTGCATAATATGCTTCATGAAGACATCCAAAACAAAAATCCAGATGTTAACTGTATGTGGGATTTCGGTTGGAGCAACACGATGTTCGAGTATCTCGAGGAAGATGAGATTGTTAAGGATGTGGAGAAGTATGTACTAAATGGACTCATTGATGAGCTTACTCGAGATTTTTTACATGTGAGCATTGTTGTTGATTGAGAAACTATTACAAAGTTGTAAATTAATCGAGTGGGATTGTTTTTTTCTTGTTTTTTTTTTTTAAATGCTTCATGGCATGTTTATTTGAGAGAAGTGGAAATGAAATGAAAGGGAGTGATTTGCAACATAAAAATTTGTAAATTTTTTCACTAATTTGTTATTGTGTAATAGGATTTATTGTTGCGATAAGTGTCTCGTTTCTGAAGATTAATGTGGGAACTATTTTGGTTGCGTGGTGTGGGGGTCCAGAGGTTGGCCTTCGTGGTAAGGATTCGGGGGCAGAGCCCTTGAACCGAATTGCATGTGATCTGATAAAAAAATTTGATCAGATTGAATAGGGGCATTTCGGATGTCTTATTTGGCCTCTCTGGGTGAGGGGATTAGAGTTCAAAATAGAGAAACTGTTTTCTCAATCTTTATGTGATCCCCATACTTACTAAGAAAAACAGAAGTAGTAGAAAAAAATAAGATGCAATCACACACAAAAATACGTAGATTTTACATGGTTCCCTCGAGATTGAGGTACATACACAGATCACACCGATTTCACTCTGGAGATAATTACACCCTTTCACCGAAAAAAGAAGAAGAAATATGTACCCCAAAGAACATATGTTACATAATTCTAGTAAAATTACAAAAATAACTTTGTAAAAATGTTATTTTCTCAATTACACAGTGCTCCACCAACGAGCATTGTGTAAAATGATGAACAATACTCCTTATTGACCACTACCATCCGGCTCCACAAACAATAATAATACTCTCGTAAATTAGAATTTTTTTCTTCTTCTTTTGATTTGAATTTATGAGTCAAGGAAATGGGTTTGAAATTAGGAAGACATTAAAGAAACTGGAGTGATATCTTTTAAAACCTTGTAAGAATTCATCTACATAAAGAGTTTGTGTTTTGTAGTAACCTTCCAAACCACTTCATAGAAGTGGTCAAGTCCCAAAACTCGTATTTCACTTGACCTCGGTCACCATCTATAGACTAATGAAAAATAATCTAAAAATCTTCGACCCTTTTCAATCTCTTAAATACTTATAATTGTGTTCATCATCATCGTTATCGTTATCAAGTGATTGTAAATGATTGGGGTTTAAATCAAATGGTGTTCACAAATGGTTTGAAACATTTTTGTTGCTACAAAGAATTTAAGAAGTGTCACTAAACACCATTAAAGTGTATTTCAGGGAATTTTTTTGCAATTGCAAATAGCTTATACATCGAGCGGGGTAAAGTATCAAATTACACGTGGCAGAAAAGCAAGCTGTAGTTAGTTTACATTATACAACTATCGAAGTAGAGAAACCGCACAGTCTCACACTTCAGATTTTAGCGCGAAATGGGATTATTTTCGGTTAAAAGTCCAAGAGCCCTGATATATGGTTCGTTAAGCTCACAGGAGAGAGAGAGAGAGAGAGATGGGGACTACGATTGAGAGGGAGAGAGATCTAAAGCTTCTGATTCCGGTTTCTGGAGAAATCCCAATCGATGGAGGACCCAAATCGTCTTTGGTTTCAACAACGTCTGTGGCTTCTTCTTCTTCTTCTTCTTCTTCCCATCATCACTCTGGCAGAGAGGTCTCCAATCAAATCATTCATTTTGAATAAAATTTAGAATATTTGATTTTAATCTTGTTAATTTATCGATATTTAGTTTTATTGTTTTGCATTGAATTAGGAGAATTTGGTAGATTGATCTGATTTCAGTAGTATAATTTATACAATTATCTACCCTTTAACCCAGATTCTTAAATGTTTTTGGTGGATTGATACACATTGATATTCTAGGACATCCAGACCTGGCTTGATTGATAATCACATTGTTTCAATAGCTGTAGGGCTTAAAAGTACCTCCAATCATTACTAATCTAATGCGGAACTCAGGAAGAACCAGATCTAATTAATCTCCCCTTTTACCTAGTGTTGTAGAACGTGTTTTCATTCGTGCTTCCAGTTATGGCAAAGTGCTTAATTCCCACTCTTATCTTCTTTTTGCTAAATGAGGCACAAACATTTGTCATAGGGTTCAGGTGACACCCCATAATTTAGTAATGCTCTAAATAACAATAATAATTGTGGAGGCTTTTTTGAGCCTTCCACTCCTTGAGATTTATGTACTAATCTTGATGGTGAATATCCTTCCTCGAGATGTGTGTCTGAAGTTGATGAGATTGAGCATTTCTTCTGTGAGATAGTTGGATTCCAGTCTTCTTCTCAGGCAAGATAATCTGATTCTGATATTCTTCTCTAGTCAAACGATAAGATTTTGATATTCTTCTCCGACGAGCTAGGGTCCTGTTGTGGTGTCCAACGGTCAAGCTAGAACTAGATGGAAAAAAAAAAAAATGATGAATAAAGAAGATGAACTGTGCTAAAAAAGATAGAGTAGAAAAAACCCCTTCTCCAGTCTCTAGAGTGTGCATTCATAGGAAAGCCTTGGAGACAAGTGTCACCACATGAATGGACCAAGTGTATGATGAGTCAGGTACTTGGGAAGCACTTGAATGCTATGGAAGATGTGTCCATCACAATTTAGTCAAGCACTTGAGTTTGATGTGTGTCTCAGATCATTAATGCAAAGTAGAGAAATAAGGAATTTTGACATGTGATATCCCATCAATCTGATAAGATCTTCTGCATCTCATTTAATGTGAAAAGTTGTGCTCGATTTAGATATGTGCTAGGGATCATATACATGCTCGGGAGCTCAAGTCCCTATGTGATATTGGCTCAAATGTGAATTGCTTAACATATTGACTTAAATAAGCTCAGGAATTTGGGCTCCATCTTGTTATGTGAGAATAGTTTCATATTTGGGGGTAGGTGTCACGATCTTAGGTAGGGACAAAAATAATTACCACAATAATGATGGTGGTGCAATGATGATGATAGGGAAATAATGCTTTTTATTAAATGGACAATGCTATGTCGAAATAAAATCATTTGATGATTTTTTTATGAATTCTTTTATCATCAATAACATATGATAAAAAAAAAATGATAGATCATAAGACCCACTTTAGCACATGGAGGACTTCATGGAATCATGTTCGTAGTATTTAGACTTCCATGTCTATCCCCAATGTTTGGATAAAGGTGTGCTAGAATCGACCAATGAAATATTAATTACGTGTGTTTTGAAATAAATCTGCTTTTGTTTCTTTTCATTAATTATGGATATGGAAGACTATGCATGTATTCAAATTATAATAGAATCCTTTGTTTTTTTTTTTTTCATAGGTATAGAAAGGTGTGCTAGAATCGACCAATGAAATATTTATTACTTGTGTTTTGAGATAAATCTGCTTTTGTTTCTTTCCATTAATTATGGATATGGAAGATTATGCATGTATTCAAATTACAATAGAATTCTTTTTATGCACGAATAATGTGATTTGATATAATTAGAAAGTTTTCTTGAGCTTATGATCTTGTGTGATTATGTAGGCATTTTCTAAAGTCATTAGGAGCTGGGCGTCAAAAAAGTTTATGACAGGATGGTACGTTCTTTGCTGTTTATTAATTATCTATTTCTATTTCAATTTTAACTGTCCTATGTCACTTAAAAGAATTATAGAACATATTCTGCAAGAATTCCCCGTAAAGGTTTTATTATAATTTATCTTTTAGTTTAGTGGTTAGAGCACCACCAACCTTCTTTTTTTCATATTTATGATTTCAATGTTTATAGTAGGGGTCTGCCAAATCCAATCTAATTTGCCAAAATATTTGTGCTCTCTAGTAACTCCTGTAAATTACATAGAAAGATTTTGTATCATGCCACTCTAGTGAGAGACCTTTCTTGCTTCTGATTTTCTTATTTTATAAGGTACTTTAGTAATATATGCTACCCATCTTATGTGAAGTAGATGTTACTATTGCATCCCTCCTGATTCCTGGCTCACACTAGTGCAGTGCTCTCTGTTGCTAGGTTATGTTCTTATGGATCTATGGTTTCAAGAAGAAAATCATTATTTTCCAGTGAATTTTGTATGTTATTTTATGTTTTGCTTCAAGAATGAGGCACACTTTGAGCTTTATACACATTGGATGTTCACCATTGCACTACATACATTGTGAGTCACTATGAACCTCGAGCCAGGCCCCACCGTACATCTTGAATGTACTGAAAATCCTCAAGTTGTGAATTCTTTTTTAATTTTTAAATCAATATGCATAGGTATTTCTGCTTGGATGCTAGTAAAGCTTGATTGAGAATTTGAAGGCCATTTACAATGGACCCTTCTCGAAGAATTCATATTCCTTTTTTTTTTTTTTTTTTTCTTTTTTCAAGCATGCATGAAAAATGGAAGTTTTCTCTGCTTAGCCATCAAGAGAACACAACCATTGTTACTGGATTTATCTGAAATCGTGACCAATGAAAACTATATTTATGTACATATTGAGAAGAAATTATATCCATGAAGGACTTTATTTATCCGTTGAGTGACTTTAAAAATTTATTCTGGATATGCCAAATGTTTTCACAAATAGTTGGTATAAGGCATGGATAATGATGATGGTGGTGGTGTTCCCAACTTATCCTTGATACCTGAATGTGTATTGTTTTTTATTACATTCTCTAAACATGATTCCAGAATAATTGGAAAGCTATAACATGTTATTATACTCTCTTTTTTGTCATTGTTTTGCAGTGTAATTCTTTTCCCAATGGCCATCACATTCTACATCACTTGGTGGTTATTTAGTTTTGTGGATGGCTTCTTCTCCCCAATCTATACTCATCTCGGGATCAATGTATTTGGCAAGTATCTTCCATGATCATAAATTTTGTTCCATGAGTTTTGGAAGGCAGTACTACAATTATCTGGACTTAAAAATATTGTTGAATAACTCAACATAGTTAAGGTGTGATTAATTACCATGGAATTGTGGAAGACATCATGCAAACTTAATTTTGATAAGGACTATAATTATAAGAAACTGACATAAAACCATGGCTACACAAAAGGTTGGGAATCCTGATGCATAAATAATTAAAAATATTGTACAATCCAATCATTTTATTTATAATGTCCAGACAATGAAAACCATTATATCACAATAAGTAGTTAGTAGTTGGAGAAAACAAACATGAGGATAAGTCAAACATAGTTTTAAATCTTGTTTTCGCATCTTGTCTTGTTCACGAACAAAACCGAGATGACATCAGTACAATAGGAATCCTAAAAAGGATCATATATAATGCAGCAGAGATAGACCACAGCCATGATGAAATCTTTATTGGGGTCTGCCTCCATAAAATTAATCATATAAAAGAAGAGAGGCTACCATGAAGAATAGTTGGAAATGTGGGGTTTGTTGCCTATGTTTCTTGTAAAGGGTAATGTCTGAAAGGTGGTTTTGGAGGGAGAACAGTTAATAATTATTTTTTGTCCTTCGGTGAAACTCTTGCTAAGAGGACACATGACAAGGCCTAAAGAGGCTTTTCTATGTGACCTTAGATTTTCATGGGTTGCATATAAAGACATTTGGTTCTAGGGAGATTTGTGTAGGGTAGTGTAAATGATGTGATATTGGTAAAAAAAAATTGTTTCCTCATATAGCAGGAAAATAAATTGCCTGCAATTGGTTTTTTTTCATTGTCTCATCAGCAATGAACCTTGAAATCAAGAGACTTAACCAAGTTTGAGTTTCAAACTGGAAAAGAAACTTTATTTTTTACTTAATTATGGGCTGATTCTGGTTACATAAATTCAGGTCTTGGATTCATAACTTCGATTACTTTCATCTTCTTAGTCGGTGTGTTTATGTCCTCATGGTGGGGTGCTTCTGTTCTTGGTCTTGGGGAATGGTTCATTAAGAAAATGCCACTCATAAGCTATATTTACTCTGCCTCGAAGCAAATAAGTGCAGCAATATCACCAGGTGAATATATTCATTGTACTTTGAGCCCAAACACAGATAATCCTCAACTCTTATGCTTTATATAGCACTATTGCAGATCAGAACTCTAATGCCTTCAAAGAAGTCGCAATCATAAGGCACCCACGTATTGGGGAATATGCGTTTGGCTTCATCACATCAACAGTGATTCTCCAGAGGAGTGTAGGTGAAGAAGAGCTCTGCTGTGTCTATGTACCCTCCAACCACCTCTACATTGGAGACATTTTCCTCATCAACTCCAATGATGTTATGAGACCGAATTTATCCGTTCGAGAAGGGATCGGTAAAATTTATGTATTAAAATAATGAATTGAATATTAGATCTCACTTCTAATGTGATTGTAAGTTGGTTTTTGGTTGCATTGTGATGCAGAAATTGTTATTTCGGGTGGCATGTCGATACCTCAAATGTTGACCACAATAGATGCGCATGCAGTTCTGGCAGCAAGAGTTGGCAGGAGCCCAATATTTGCAGTTCCACAAGTCTAACTTTAATCTTTCATTTTTTTTATTATTATTTTTTAAGTTTTAATTAATTATTTTTTTTTTTTTGAAAAATAGGGTGTTGGTCACCGAGACAAGTGAATTGTCACTTCTACATAAATGAATATGTCTTCATGAATTATTCTTGAATGGTTAACCTTATCCGCTTAGAAAGAAATGATCTGTGAGGAGAAGGAAGAGCCCTTGGACCTTTGATGGAACGCCAACCTGATGTCGAACATTGTTGGATGGAGAGTGGTTGGAGTGTGAACACCTAACACCACAAGACCTTGTATTAGATGCTGTTGGATTGATGAAGACAGTTAAATTTCCCAAATAATTATGGAAAGTATTCAAAAATATCAAAAGTGTTACATATTGTTGACAAATCGATCTCAAAGTGTCAACGCTAGTAACACTTTTGGATTACAAAAAATGCCTATAATTATTTGGGAAATTTTCAAAAATAGAAATCAATGCTTTTGGGAAAATGTAATCGTCACTGTTAGAAGCTAATATCTGTTTACTAAGAAAAAGTTTGTAAAAGATTTTATACAACGGAAATTAATAAAAAAAATAAATAAATCAATGCTTTTTTTACGAGAATGTAAGTCACTTGTGGAAAATAATGATGGTTACTAAGTAAAGGTTAGTGAAGAAGACAGTATGAAATGAAATACTTAACCATCTGGATGTTTGGCATGCAGAAATGTACTGTCTTGAAGTGAAGATTCACACCTGCTAGGGTACCACAAATCTTGGGTGTTAGCTCTCCATGATACAACAATCCAACACCAAAGAGGTACTCTTATTGGAATGTCACAACAAACTCTTACAAGAAGTAGTGCTCTTCAAAGCAAAGTACAACAACTTAAATAAAACCGTTAAAATGATGAAGATCGAGTACTTGAGACAAACGATTCAAGAGAATTTAATAGGAGAATATGTGGTTGGTTGAACAATCTCCAAAATCAAGTTTATGTCTCTTTGGAACACTGGTTCAGAAGAGACAAATAAAAGGAATCGAATAAAGACACAAACGTGTCTTATAAAGAAAGCAACAGATGGCCAACAATTAGATTTTCAAAAACAAAATTGAATAAGAACAATAAGGAATTAAGGCCAAAGCCTAAGCCCTGTGTGTGTGTGTGTGTGTGTTTTGCGCAGGATATGTGATGCTAGTGCACACACACTAAGGATTTGTAGATATGAAACACATGTATCTTTTAAATAAATCAATGGATAGAACAGTTGGATTTCAAAAACAAAATTGAATAAGAATGGCATGCAATTATGGCCAAAGCCTCACCCCACCCCGATGCGTGTATGTCAAGCGTAGCATAACGAATGATTTTTAGAGATTTGGGTCCAAATCCCATATGAAACCTTTAGATTTTCTCAAAGACCCACATTTGTGGGTGTGAACACACTCATACACTCTCGTATGCTTTTAAGGGTATTAAGAACTATAATTTTAAAACTCATCTGAGGTCGAGATGTATTGCCTGAGTTGTCTAGGTATCAGGCATGGATGAGATAGACGAACAAGTCAATGTATCAGACAAGATTTAAAATTCCATATTCATTTTTCTCATTATTGAACAAGACATCTCAAACGCATCGGAATATTTGTCCGAAAAGACTCAATATCTGACATAGACGAGATGAGACATGAAACCAAGTTTTAAAACCACGATAGGAACAACTTCAATATACAATGTGTTTTATAGTAGGTTTCTAACTTTCCTTGGATTCTCTACCAATATGTAGGTTGAATTTACGATCAAGAAGTCAATCTAATTACAAAGTAAATTTTCTTATCTAGTCATTGAATCCGACTCTAAGATTTTGGTTGAGGGCTTTAGAGGTGCTCAAGTCGTGAGAAAATGTGATATATCATATATAGCCGATTATAGTGGGATTATTTGCTATAGTTGATTTCCCTCCAAGTGAGTCCCAAAAGCCTTTATGAGGCTTCTATCCTGACTAACGTAGTCAAGCTAGAGTTTCTCTTTGAACATTAAATGTGGAGATTTTCTCGATATGGGTATTGAAAGAATCCAACGGCTTCAAACATAGGGTGAGTTGTCCGCCACGTTACGGATTATCTGTTATCAGATAACGGCGTTATCTTTTGATGTTTACTTCAAAGAAAAACACCATTATGCATGTGCGACCCACTCGAAAGGAGTCAAAAGACTTGTATGGACCCGGCGGCGCCAGTATCCTTCTCGTGACCAGGCTTTTACGCTTTATTTTCGGTAATTTTGAGATGGAAGTGTTGAAAGCACCCCAATTATTACCTAGGGCAGCCAAAGTTTTCGTCTTATATGAATTATAATAGATTGATTTTTTTTTTTTTTACGAGGAGATCAGCCCTTACCGAAACTTTTAATCCCATCAAAAGTGATTAAGGGAAAACAAATTTGAACGATTAACAATTCTTCATCATGTTTTGATTGGGTTAAAATTTTTGGAATAGATTATTTTTTTCAAAAATTTTAAGGAAAAAAAAACAAAAATAGTCAATTGTTTGGGGGTGCCTTGAACACATCCCTTTTGAGATACCCTGTTTGGAGAATATTAGAGTTATCCCTTTATTCACAAAAGGTAGGTCTTGACCAAGTGGAGACTAAAGTAAAATGACCTAAATGCCTTCATCTCTAATCACTGTTATAAATCCTAGATTTTTCTCTCAACAATCCATGGACCATGGTATTCAAACACATCAATTTCTGGTGTGCATTTTTGTTTACTAATATTCTTGACTTTAATCCATCTCCTCAATTTAGTATGTAACTTCGTAATAAAAACCTATTAATATTATCCTAAACAATACACCAAAATTACTTAGGCAATAATGATTTAGAAAGGTAAGTTTTTTTCAAAATTGTGACATATCATGATGTCCAAACGTTTGCATATCTTACTCAACGATGATTTTTGCCTTATTACCAATCTTTCTTGCTCCCAAAAAGAATTGCTATGATTCTGCATTGATTTTTACATAGGTATCCTTCTCAAAGCCCATATGTCCACTTTATGGAGATTCTCAATCTAGTATCTTTCATTATAAATCTTAAGTTAATCTTTTTTCTCATGTTATTTTTTCAATGTTTAAATATAAAATTAAGTGTCAACTCTATTACAACCGAATCAATACAATAAGCCATTTTATTAGTCATTTAAGCCATTTTGTTGAAGATGAGCTCATTTAAACCATTTTATTAGCCATTCAAAGAAGATTGCAGTCAAGAAGTATGCCATTAGTATGAAAACAAGGGGGTGTGTGGTCTTGAATTTCATCAAAATCTGGAGGAATACATTAAAAAGACTTTTCTCAAATCATGTGTAACTTATGTCCAAATTCCGGTTTTGGTGCATTATTCATTTTAATTTTTAAAATCCGTTTTTTCAGTGAATTTGTCACTTTATAATCAATGAATTCGTTGATAAATTACTAATTAGATCGTTCACAAGGCAAAATCATTGTTATTTTATCAATTATTTCATAGATTATTCACAGTAAAACCATGTTTTCGGAGTTAAAATGGACAGTGTACCGAAATTGGAATTCCGTCATATATAGCGGATGAAATGAATTCGCCGGAGAGATTCTATCGGCAGTTTGGCACCAATCAGTACTTGAATTTGGTTTAATTTCGAAAGGGAATGGTGTGTTATAACTAAAATTTGGTGTTCCAATAGAATCTTTCCATTAAAAATCACTCGTTCTGTTTTTCACTGAAAAGTCAGAACTTCCTGCACCTCCATGTAGTCGTTCGTTGTCCATCTATTTCTCATCTCCTCCCGCTTTCTTTTTTTCTTTTTCTTTTTTTGTTTTTTGTTTTTTTTATAATCTTCACCTTCATTGATTATTCTAAACAATTATATATAATTTCACGCTTGGATTTCTAATCTGGTTTCAGATTTTTAAAGAGAAATGGAAATTCGGTCTGATCGAGGACGAACCGAAGCTTTAATGGCGATTTAACTGTTAATTTCCTTCGCTGGGAAGTTTTAGGGTTTAATATGTCTGTTTCAGAGTTAAAGGAGCAACATTTAGCTGCTACAGAGACTGTAAATGCTCTCAAAGAACGCTTGAAGCAGAAACGGCTTCTTCTCCTCGACACAGACGGTAGTTATGTTGAAATTTCATACATTCGAGTTGAAAATTTTCCATTTTTTCTTCGTTTTCTGTTCTTAGATCTCTTTTCTTTCTCTGATTTTGTAGTTGCGGAACACTCGAGTTCGCAGGGACGAACAGCAGTCAACTTTGGCCCAACAGATCTGGTCTGTTGTAGGACATTGCAGGGACACGCGGGGAAGGTAGAGTTTCTGCATATTCTTGTTTCATCTACTTTGCATTTTTTTGATTTAGGAAATTTTATCTTTTAGAGTGATTTGATTGGTTCTTATATCTAGACATAGTTAGCAATTTCAAGCTTAGGAAATATTTGATGTGGGAATAGTGTAGGTTTAGTTCAGAATGAACATTTAAGAACCAAATGGTGTATGGAAAAAAGTGAAATTCAGGAATAATTTTAGTACAATTTGGATTTAAGTTGACAAAATCTGATGTAGGACAAGTGGCAGAAGATTTCATGTAGTGATTGGATAAGTAATAGAAGGCCTAAGTGCATTAGTAGAAAACAGGGACCTGGAGTTGGAATCATGCGAAAAGACCCATTCTTGATTGGAATCGTTGAGATATGTAGGATCCATAGTTTTGCCTAGGACTTTTCACTTTTAGGCCCGATTCCTTTGTTTACACATTTTTTCTGGACAATTTTGCTATTTTAGGAAAGTTTTGAATTCCATTTCAAATGCACACACAAATTTACCTCTACGAAGAACAGCCTATTGGACGGGCTGTAGCATAAAGCATATGAATTGGAAAACTGTATCGGCTTTGGGAGAGAGACATGCCAATTGGTACCTAATTTTCAAGGACTGGTAGCCATGTATCATGACCATTCTCCAATGATGATGGATGGTGGATGATCCTAAGTGTTATCATATTCGCGAAAAAGGTACAAAATGACTAACTTGTGAGCAATGAAGGGGTGACAAAGAACCACGATTGACAAAAAAAAATTGAAATACTGGAGAATGACAATTGATGAAGAAATAAATGTCGAGGTCCGCGGGTTTTTTTTTCTTCTTCTTCTTGAGGATTATTTGCTCAATTCATTATGTATGTGAATTATAGTTAGGGTTCATTAGTTCACGTTTTTTTTTTTTTTGGCGAATTGTTAATTTAGACGTGCTATTTGGACACTTTCTAATTTATTCATATGGCACATGACTTAAGTCACAAATTTAGTAACCAGTCACAAGATAGTTCCAACAAGGCTTTAATGGCGACACAAATCAGTGTTTCTTGGAAGACTTCACTTTCATGTATTTGTTAGAATATATCAATTATTTTCTCCTTTATGCTTTTAGGTTATATTATATTTTCTGATAAGATTGGGGTTATTTAGAATAATAGATCGCTTATCTGATAATTGTAAGTTGATGGTGGAGATTAGAAATTTGCTCTAACACCATCGAAAAGAGTGATAGATACTCCATGCGGAAACTCATCTAGAGAAAACAAGAGACCCATTTGCATCATTTGCAATAGAAGCAAAAAAAAAATAGCCACACTAGTAGCTTCTCTGCGGATGTTTTAGAACAAAAAGCTAGTGACCCCAGCCTAATCCTGAGGAAAGCTGACCTATGAAACCACATTAAAGTGGTTTTTCGTGAAGATAATCGGCCTTCTGTGCGATCTTCTCTTTCCATCCAGAGAAGAAGGGATGCAATTGCAATCAATAGCTAGAAGGAAAAGAGGTTAGAACCAACAGAGGGGGGATGGTGAGGGGGGCTTATTTAAACGAAAGCCCAAGAAGCAGTTGATCTGGTTATATTTTTAGAGGGCCATGAAGCATTATCTATATTGATCACTAAATGGATAGAAAGGGGGGTATCAAATTCAATCACTAATTAAGTTTCTGGATAAATCATGCATAAGGGCATCATCAATAGCTTCTAGTTCATAGTCAAGAAGAGATATCAGGGATTTTGAAGAACTAAAACTTGACAAAGCACCAGTGTAGCGTTATGGTCTCTAATAATGCCCCCAATACCTGCAATGTTCCCTCAATTAAAGCCATATGTATTGAGCTTCTATTCTCCTTATCTAGGATGATTTCATTCGCAAGGAGTTGGTAAGGGGAGAAAGAAGAATTACCCGGTAACACGATTATCAATTGCCTTTATACCAAAACTTTCCTAAAGTAAAGGGAATCCACATTTATCAGTTTGTTGGGGGAGGAAAATCTCAATCTCAATTAGCCTTCCCCAAATTTCATGAAGCTCCAATGAATCAGTAGGTCCCACTGGCCATTAGCAATAATAGCTGAAACGTTTGCATTTAGTCCAAACCCTAAGGAAGCCATTGGAATGCTAAGTATCATTCCAAAGAGAAGTATTGGTGCTGGCATGTTTTGAGGTTATTCAATTGTCTATGTTTGTCCCATAATAGAAGTTCGTTGGAGAAGATCTTTGGGACTGGGACCGTCTTCTGCATTGGAGTACCAATAAAACCCTAACTCAAAAAATGGGATTTGTTACTGAGTATTATGGCTAATGATGCTTTTATATTCTTCCGACTGATGATGTTTTGTGCTAAAGGGTCAAGTACTCTCTTGGTATTGACCACACCCCAATTAGGTCATAGTGTTACCACATATTTGTTTGAGTAGGGCCTTCTACCTCATGATGCTTGGTTAAACTAGTTGGTGTCTAGGTGCACAATCTTAATAATCTTCTAAGTAATTGGTTTTTTGTTTGTTTGTAAATTTCGGTGGCAATTCCAAAATTTGGAACAACCTCCCATAAATGCTCTCCAATGCAAGTGCCAATTGCCCTCTCAAAGATGGAATATGCTAAAACTGATGTTATATTTGGTGTTGGTTTTGGAATATCTCAGAATTTGCTAAAGTGTTTTTTAGGTTAGGAAAAAAAAAGGTATATTTTGGATTTTTTTTTTTTTTTTGTTACCAAATTATCACCCAAAGCATACGAATGACATTTTTTTGAGATGAAGCATTAGAAAGGCAAGAGCCAAATATAGCATTTTTGCACTTTATTGTCTCAAAAACGAAATTGAGAGAGACAAATATAGCATTGCCATTGGAGTTACTCTTAGGCCATAGATGTTTCTCTATTGGAACCAGCCATAATGCTGAACTATATGTTGAGCTTAATTAGAATCTCAATTTTGTCTTTAAAAAAAAATAAATTACCAGGTATATTCATTAGATTGGAGTCCTGAAAAGAATCGAATTGTCAGTGCATCTCAAGACGGGAGGCTAATTGTGTGGAATGCTTTAACAAGTCAGAAGACACATGCTATTAAGTTACCTTGTGCGTGGGTGATGACATGCGCTTTCTCTCCAAGCGGTCAGTCTGTTGCTTGTGGTGGCCTTGATAGTGCATGCTCTATTTTCAATCTGAATTCTCCAATCGACAATGATGGGAATCTATCAATATCTAGAATGCTTATCGGGCACAAGGGTTATGTATCCTCTTGTCAGTTTGTTCCAGATGACGACACCCATTTAATAACCAGCTCAGGGGACCAAACATGCTTTTTGTGGGATGTTACTACAGGACTGAAAGTTTCTGTCTTTGGAGGTGAATTTCCTGCAGGCCATACTTCTGATGTATTGAGGTATGTGTTAATTGGAATCAAACTTATTATTTTTCTATTTTTAAATGTATTTTTGTTTGGTTCTTTCTTATATTTAAGTATATAGTTTTTTGTTTTTAATTTGGCAAGCGATGGTAAATAAATTCTTTAAACAGGTTAACGTTTTGTGTTGGTATTGTGTTATTTCTAATTGTCACCGTAGATTGTGAACTCTATCCTTTTTAACAAAAAAATATATGCGGAAAAGATACATGTTCTTGTCATTAATGTGCAATATCCACTATGCATTCAATTAACGGACCAATATAACCTTTATTTTTTTTTTTTTTTGGAACCAACGTATTTGGACCTCGTAGAGCACCCGACTAATCCTTGGGGCATGCGCAGTCCCTGAGGATTAGCATTTTAAAAAAAACAAAATTAACATTAGGTACCATGTCGAAGCCATAAATTCCTTCTTTTGGGAGTCCTGGTAGTCCAGCATCAGTATCGTCTTGGTCTCCAAGCACTAATAATTCTACTGTGCCACATAGGTGGCTTTAGAAATGCAGTTTTTCTTCTTGTGAGCATAGTATTATTTGTGCATAGCTAGACTCTTATATCTGCTAGTGTTAATGCATCCTATTAAGTTATAGAAGTTCTTGTTAGGAAGATTTTTATAACCGAAGGAGGATGACGGAGGTTCTTAAATATTTGATTATGTGTTTGTGAGTGTGTCTTCTATTACTCCTGTACCTAATAGGTTGGCTTCTTTATATATATATATATATATATATATATATATATATATATATATATATTTTTTTTTTTCAGTGTCTCGATCAATGGATCAAACCCAAGGATGTTTGTCTCTGGTTCATGTGATGCAACTGCTCGATTATGGGACACTCGAATAGCTAGTCGAGCAGTCCACACATATCATGGTCACGAGGGAGATGTGAATACTGTAAAGTTCTTCCCAGATGGACAGCGTTTCGGGTCCGGCTCAGATGATGGCACATGTAGGTTATTTGACACGAGGACTGGGCACCAACTCCAAGTCTACTATCAACAGCATGGCGACGATGATGTCCCTACGGTGACTTCCATTGCCTTTTCAATATCAGGCAGGCTTATGTTTGTTGGATACTCGAATGGCGACTGCTATGTATGGGACACCTTAGTGGCAGAGGTATATGATTCTCCAATTTCAGATTTGTATACTCTTCTATTCATATGTGACAAGGACAATCAATTTTGTTAGAAAACTGGTGTGTTATACATTTCCATTGGATACATATGTCGGACACTAGGTGGCAAGGCTATTAAGATGAAACCTTAATTTAAAATAGCTACTATTGACACCCCAATTTCTTGAATTATTTAGTACACCCTAATTAAAGATTAAAACAACCATTCAAACGCTGCAGAAGCTTGGTTCAAGTTATTACCTCAACATTACAAAGCATTATAACACATTCAAATGACTTCAACAGTTGTTTACAATAAGGATTAGGCTCGTAGAAAATCCTAAATCTAACAAAAATATATCAAAACGAGAGAGAGAGGCACCCCAACTTTTACTTATTCTGAGACATTGACTAGTTTTTTTTTTCTTAATTTTAATTGGGGTGCCAATAGCAGCTCTCTAATTTAATCTATCCTCTTTTTTTTCTTTGTTTTTTTTAACTCTGTATTTATAGTACAACAGTACAATTTTAATGCATTTTTCTACATCTTGAGGTGGTCTGACACATTTTTTACTCCAACATAGTCATCCTCACCCTCAAAGCCTTATCCAAAAGATTTAGGGCCGGCTAACTGAATCATGTTCATCCATTTGCTTCGATATACTGATGTTTGTCAAATACAGGCCCAGTCTCCTGGACCAAATGTCCAGGTTTTGTTCTTCCATGTGCCGGATTTTTCACTTGTGGAACATTTGCTTGTTTTTCTAGATTGATTTGGAATTCTACCCCAATTATTAGAATATCTTTGTATGAGCAGGGAAGGAGGCCTGAAATTATATGTCCAGAAAATCGTTGGTCTTAATTAATTTATTTATCTTCTAGTACCCATTGCATATGCCATATGGTATGAATGTATTGGCTTGTCAGGCTTTCTGGAGTTTCTTTTTTTCACATGTCATGGTTATCTAGATGAAACACATGCCATGTTTATATTAAATTTTAAGGATTTGGCCGTATCTGACGTGGAGACATGTCTGTCTCCTTAATCTCACTTGTGTCCCTGTCAAACGGTTATTCCTACAGGGAACGTACAAGTAGTTTCAAATATGTGAAGGAAAAAAGTAGTTGTGATTTTCTCTCAAAAGTTGATTTCTTTTTCATTCTCTCATGTTATTGTGCTGAATTTCAGTTGGTTTAGCAGAAGTAAATTGGCACTAATCACTTGCTTTCATCATTTTAGGTAGTTCTGAACTTGGGATCTCTGCATAACTCGCACACTGAACGGATCACTTGCTTGGGTTTGTCAGCTGATGGGAGTGCCTTATGTACAGGAAGTTGGGATAAAAACTTGAAGGTAAGATCGATCATAAGCCTTACCTTGCTTTTTCATTTTAATGCTTTAATATTAATAAATAAATAAAAAGGACTCCAATTTAATGCTTTAAGTCTTTCGTACTCCTCGACTCACAACATCCCTCTTTCTCCCAAGTCTTTCGTGCTTCCCATTGTATGTGTTCATTTTAGGTCCTAACTGTTATTCCTAAGCCTTGTGAGGAGTTGAAAGGTTTATTTTTTGAGGACTTTTTATTTAGGTGGGATCTCATGTGTAAATAGTCATCTTTTTGTTATATTTTGTGGACGAGAATGTTTTGTGGTTTTTAATTGCAAGCAAATAAAGTCTGGAATTGTCTGTTTGCAGATTTGGGCTTTTGGAGGGCACAGGAGGGTGATCTGAATTTCATTTCCCAAACAAAAAAAAACTTCAATCTTCCAATTACACGGCGGTATGAATTTGTTTCTCAATGTTTCCAACTCATTGTTTTCATTATCTTTCCAATGCCTTGTTCTTGTTTAATGGGAAATTTTTAGTGGTTTCTCTGGTAATCCTTTAAAATCTTAAAAATTGGAAGCTTTGCAAAGGAAAAGAAATTTCCTTTTCAACGAAGAAATCATCCTTGAAGAGCTTGAAAGTGAAGTTGTTGTTCACTGGTCTACTGTTTGTGTATGTAATATTAGTATTTGTTTTATTTTTTATTTTTCCATCAGCTGAATGATTCATGTTTCCTCTCATCATTTCTATCTAACATTTGTTTAATTAGACCAACTCTATCAGTTGAATCTCTTGGTTGAATTTGAAACTTTATTTTTGTGCATTCTGAGCCCAAGTGTGTGGAAGAAATGTTAATAGGCATTGTTGTAATTTTTCAAAAATACATTTCGTATCTTCACTATTTTGTCCCTTGAAAGTCTTTATTTTAAAATTCAGCTAACCAGAATTGCTTGGTTACTACGGGTTTGTTGAACTTCACAAATCAAATAATCAAATATGGTGAATCGATTTGCTTTGTACCAGGTTGTGGTTCAATCTAATAGGAAAGAATATGGTAATATAGGCTTGAGCTAATTCACAGAATAGATCTTTGTGGAATAATGTGAATCTTAAAAAATGACCAGAATGTTAATCATAATTTGTTGTTAGTCGTTACAAGCAAAAAAAATTGCTTGCTCACGAAAATCTGGATCCTCCAACCATGTGTATGGAATGGCATTCCTAATTTACAAAAGTATTTACAAAATTACCCTTTTGTTCAAGTGTGATCGTAATGGACAAGGGTGGAGGGAAAGAAAAATCTACAAACTGGTTTATTAAGTTGCCCTCGAAAATTATGGGTATTCTTCCTATATTTTGGGTGCATTGAACCAGTTGTTTGTTTTTTTCGTAAGGTGCAATGAAAGGTTATGGCTTGAAGTCAGGCGTATTTCAGTCATTTCATGTCAATATCCCAAAATAAATGGGCTGAGGTGGACTGAATATTTAGACCCAGGATCCAATACGGAGTCCCGTTCCTATCAAATAGGTTAGGTGTCTACGAGAGGTACACTTTAATTGTGTTTAAAACACCTTGGCTCCTAACCAAGCCGTTTACGCTGCCCAACGTATCAGATCTTGACTCATTGGTCCGACCACAAATCGAGCCCTGTTTCAACCAATTCGGTTGGATCGATTCTATGTTTATTAAAAATATATAATCTTTTTTTCTAAAATAACTTTATTTATATTCATGAAAGGATATTACTATATATTTAAAAAAAAAAAAAAGATCTGGTTAAAGCCGGTCGGGCCACCGGTTCGATTCCATCACGCATCAGCGTTCGACACACGCTTAAGTGTACAACATCGTTGGACTTTATCAAAACTCTTCTTCGTTCTCTAACTGAAATCGGAGTTCTAATGCGAAAATAACTAGGTCTCCGCTCACGTATCTCTCTCTTTCACTCTGTTTTTCTCTCCCTATACGTACGAGAGTAAGACTCTTTCTTAATTTTTCTATAATATTATCTCCTCTTTCTAACCTTATCTTTGAACAATGGTCCCTCCTATCTCGTCTCCTCCTCTCTCTTCTCTTTCACTCCCCTCAGTTTCAAATCCTTTGTCAAATCTTTTATCATCAACAGTTGGATCTGACCTCGTCTTATATATTACTTCTGCAATCGTCTTCTTTAGCATTTTTTTCTTAATTTCACGTAGAGTGGATAGTCTTGGAACTCGAGCTCCTCCTCGTCGTCGAAGTCAAGCTCGTCATCGTCGTGAATCCGATTTATTACCTCTTCGAATTCCCTCCAATACCCCACAGAGACCCTACAGATCAACAAATGTGAATCCCGAGGCAGGAAGAGAAGTTGGAGGAAGTAGAAGTCAAAGAAGTAATGTTCCTGGGCGAATAGTTGATATTTTAGAGAATAATATGCAGAGAGCTCCAACTGCCAAGTACAAAGAAGATTTATCGTCTGGTTGCTCGATATGTTTGGACGAATTTGAAGATTCGAAGCCGATATTGGTTCTTCCTCGTTGTAAACACGTGTTTCATGAAGCGTGCATCAAGCAATGGTTGGACTGTAAAGGCATTAGTTCGTGGCATACTTGTCCGATTTGTAGGAAAGTTTATCTACCGAGAGAGATTAAATTGTAAATTTCGATACTTTCTTTTTTTTTCACGAAGAACGCTCATGTTTTGAGTTTTTTTTTTTTTAGGTATGTTTTGTGAGAATATTTTGTTTTTCCTTGTTGGCTCAATACTTATAAATTTAATCATCCCAAATATATGTAAAATGCTGAACTGACTTCCTTCAACACTGAGCCTAACACTGTTGATGTGGTGGTGTGCCTTTTTTTTTTTTTTTTTCTTCCTTATATCTCGAGAAAAAAATCTATGATTATTTATACACTGCCACATCAGCACAGTGTCGAGTGCAGCTTCGAAAGAAGTCAGTTTAGAAGGACTCCTTAATTATTGATTAATTTGTAGTTTATTCTCTCTTTAAAAGGTTTTGAGTCGTCCTACAGTGACAACATAGGACACTGCATTTGACATTGAGTTGCTCTGGAGGGGTGAATATACACAATTGATGCTTTTCACTCATATCTTGAGGAAATCATCTATGGTTCAATGCAAACTTCCATGTCAATTCAGTGTCAAACGCAGTGTCCTGCGTAATCACTTTAGCATTTTTCAAAAAAAATTCTTTGTGACTTTCTACTACGTTCGACAATTAACTGACGTGGAGGTGTGCTCAGAATCATTAATGTCTTTTTCTTGAGATACAAGTGAAAATTATATCTAGTTTTGAGCACATCTCCACGTCAACTCAATGACCTGCGTAGTCACTTTAGCATTGTTTTCTTTCTTTTTCTATTCAATTTCATTAGCACATCTTTAGTTGACAAGTTCCCTTTCGTGGTGGGGATTATCTCCATTAATCTTATATAATTATGTTAATCTCTAAGAGATGCTAATTTATTCTAATAAATTTTTATACACGTAAAAAATCAATTCCAAATTGACTAATCGTAAGATGTCATGTGTATTAAGACATCCACAATTTACAAAATTATTCACATTAGGGAAACGTCAATAATTTATGGACATGGTTTCCTGTGATTGATCAATTAATTTATGGACATGGTTTCCTGTGATTGATCAATTCAGATTTTGTAAAACACGCGGAAAAAAAAATCTCATTTATTCTCATTTGATGTCAATTGTTTTTAAAAAATTTACCTCGATTCAAAGATGGTTCCGTGTGCATCACCTTAAAACTCTGACCAAGGCCTATTCCATGCTAAGGCAATTTAGGCTGTTACTTAATCCCCCTGGTTGTGGGAAGGCACCTTGACCCCACTCATATGGGAGTTCTCAAAAAGAAAAAGGTCATGATTATTTTTATTTATATTAAAAATAGAAATGAAATAAATACTTCATTTGGATTTTCGCCTTACACCTCAACTTGTACTGAGCCCTTAACTTTCTTTAGCTCAATTATCCACCTCAAGTCTATCTCAAGTTTTTAATTCATGCGCTCTCTATTTACATGTTAATCTCGAGCTAACACATTTTCGATTATCTAAATTGGCTAAACGAATCCTATCCCTCCATGCAATTCCCTCCAAATCCATGTCTAATGTCTTAGCACAAAGGGAACAAAATGTTTGATCATAATGCATGTTAGAGGGGGTGAGAGGGTAGATTTCTATGTTGGTTGCTAAGTTGAAGCAAACTCCTCCCTCATTCAAGCTTGGAATTGGCAATGTAACGAAAAGTTTAAGCTTTTGATAAATCATAAATATGTGTTAGTGCTTTTGGATTTTCAATTATAATATGAGTGGAACTGATATTGTATTGTTCAAGAACTACAGGTACTCATGGATTCCGATTCTAGATCTTCTCAATTATTAAAATGATTATATAAAAAAAAAACACTTTGAATGATAGTAAAATTACATTGTTTTTTTGGAACACGTATCTTATTTTATTGTAAAATATAAAAATTATGACTAAATATCCACTACGAATTCCCTTTCAAAACTTACAAAAATACAACGCAGGACGAGTAAACTCGGGACGATTTACTGGAACAATTCTGCTTCTGGTCGGTTTGGTTTCAATTTGCCCCAAACCGATTTGAACGAAACTCATATGTTCACGCATTTTACCAACCGTTGATACTCTCTAATCCAACCGTTATTAAATGATGATGATGCGGCAACAAATATAAAGAAAATCATATCAGCTCAAGCTGATATATCTCAAGCCGAGCCGATCTCAGTTTGTCACGTCCCTCCACTTTCTCCGCCTTCTGTTTCTCATCCTAAGCCAAACTCTCTCTCTCTTCTTCCTAATCCAAACTCTCTGTAATTGTTGCTATGGGAAACGAAGAAGTCACAAATATTTGATGGGATTGATGTTGGGTCTTTAGTATGATGATCCTTAATCATAAGTTATGCTTAGATTTTGTTTGGTTAGTGCAGAAGATCACACAATCTTCCATCCTATATCGATAAGTAAGGATTCAAAAAGAATGGTTTTCTTCCTATTGAGAACACCAATCATTCTCTCTCGGCACACCAACTAATTTGAGTAAAAGGAGCAGCTATACCAACTATAATAGCAAAAATTGCTCCTCCAAGATCAAAAACTCCTTATGGAACAAAGATTCTTCAAGAAATATACTCACCCACCCACAATTCCAAGAACTACAACCCCAGAAAAATCAATTTTTTTTTTCTAGCAACAACCACCACTAGCAAAGCTCAAGACTCCAGATTAAAAATGGAACAAAGAAGAAAACCTTCAAATAAGTAAAATAGGAATAAATCCCATATCAATTTTAGGAATGTAGAACTCAATAACGTTAAAAATCATATAGATTCATCGAATAAAAGGGATATAACGAACCAACAGGGATGCAAGCCTGCAACACTACAACCCTTTTAAGGAGGGATGCTTCCTAGCCCTTTTCATGACCATCATAATAGCCATTCCTTGCGTAGTTCTTGGCGCAAGCTAGAGCCAACCTTGGAGGGGACCATCATGAGTTCCTTATGGCGTATGGTATGTTATGTGCAAAGGTAGGAGAGTGGCATTGTTGTTTTATTGGCTCACGGTGTGGTTAAAAAACGCACTTATGTCACATGCATAAGCTCAAGTCGTATCTATTGTCGGTGTTGGGTCTTAATAGACAGATTGAATATCCAGAACATCATGGATTGGGTGTGCCTCATTATGGGAAACTTGGTGCTCTTAGGTAGATTTCTCCATCCTCATGTAGTGTGATTGCACAATTATGTGGCAGCATTGTGTGTGTATGCTCTGAATTATAATGCTTGGCACAATGTTTTGGTTGAGTGTATGGTGTGTATGATGTTGGTTGCCTCTTTATACTCGGTTCATGTCCCAAGGATTTTGTTGTAGAAAAGGGGAGTCTTCAACACTATGTGTGAGGTCCATATGAGCATCAATGCATATGATTCCAAGGAGTAGGTGTAATTGGATGGTTTTGGCCTTTCAGGATTGTGTTAGCCCAATTCAGCTAATGCGTCGCATATTCTCTTCCTGGTGAAATTCTACTACGTGACACCGGGGCCTAATTTCCCCTTGGACTCCAAAGGCCCTCAACATCGATCTCCTCATCACAGGGTCTCTTACATCGGACCACCTTTTAATTCATTGTAAGTTCTCACATGACATTTGGGCTCATTTCTTTAGGTTATATGGGGTTTCAACATGTTTGCCACAATCAGTCAATGATGTCTTCAATAGTTGGTCATCAATTAGTTACTCGTTTAGCGGTTCAAAGAGGACGTTGTGAAGTATTACACATTTTGCAATTTGTTGGGGGGTGTGGTTCGAAAGAAATAGGCATATTTTCGAGGGAAAATGTAAAGATGGTTCAGACACGATTATGTCTATTTTTGGTCTTATCTTTTGCTGGTTAAAAGTATATAAGGAGTTTAGGGATTATACTTCGAGGACTTTTTGTATAGGTGGGATGGGATTTGTTGTTCTACGTGCGAATAGTCCTATTTTGTAAGGTTTCACCAGGTTGATCATCTCGACCGACTTGATTTTTTTATTTTATGAATACAATACTATTTATCAAAAAAAAAAAAAAAAGATTCAATGCCATCAAGAATAGGCATAAAGGTATGATTTGATTTGTTCATCCTCCTCCACTAAGTTCCCATAAACTAAAAGCTTAGAGATATTATTATCACCTCCTAGAAATTGCAATAAAGTGGAAGAAGCTGATATTATTTTCATCTTCTTTAAACCATATTACTTTGGATTTCTACTTCCAAGTTCGAACTAATCTCCTCCCATTTAGCTAATCTAAGCAGTTTCATCGTTGCTTCCACTCTTCTTCGAGATTCTTCCATTTAAAAGGGTCTCCACTTCTTCCTTTCTGTTAACGGAAGCTATCTTGCTCAAAGGAGAGTCCATCCTACTCCTTCAATCTCTCCACGAGTCTCCATGTTTTTTGTACAACAAAACTAGGTCTTCCTCCTCTCTTCTTTGCTATCCAGCAACCTAGGACCTTGAAACCACATCATTGCAAATCGAAATAGAGACACATCCACACACAAAAATTCCATGATTCTACAATAGTATTCTAGCTCCCTTGCATGTGTCCCATCAGTAAAATTAAGGCAGGAAGGTTGACTTCCTTTTGTCCTACTAATTAGGATTATTCATTCAGGGTTTTCCCCCCTTTATTTTTTTGTACTAAGTCTGCACTATATGCATGCTTAACTGCATATGGCACACATGATCCAGTTCTTCATAAAGTAAAGAAGATGTTAGGCAAATGAAACCAACTGATGAGGGGTGGTAGAACACAGCGACACCATTAACATACAACAAGCTAAGAATACGAATGACTTACTGACTTTGAGAAATAAAGTGTTGATATAGTTGTTGCTCACTGATAACTGGCATAATAGTTAAATAAAACAAATGGCTAAGATTCGTGACACAGACTTTCAAATCCCATATACTCGTTGTGCTCCAGCTTCTCAACCATGTTTGATATTCCCACTCCACCTGCAGTGTACAATAGAATTTTGAGCATTTGATTGACTTGAGGTTGAAACCTTAAAATTTAAACCACATAAAAAAGAAGGATATTTACCCAAACTAATTGCGCTCACAAAGATGGTCAGAGCCAGGATGAAGATGATCAAAGATACCCGGCCAAGTAACAATATTAACTTCCTCACTACGTGCTGACCAATGAAAGCAGCAATCATGGCTACCAAAACAAAATAGGAAGCTGCAGCAAAAAAGGTGGATTTTTCCTTTCAATGTTATATTCCAATAGTAATTAGAGTTAATTTCATGTTATATTTAGGTAGTGATGAGTAGTCATGGTTTCAAAACTCGACCGAGACGTATCGTCCGAGTCATCTCGGTATCAGGCATGAACGAGACGGACGCATAAGTCAATTTTTAGAACGAGATTTCATACCTTACGTTCATTTTTGAAAATTTTGGACAAGACGTCTCAAACATATCGGAAAACTTGTCCGAGATGACTCGGTATCAGGCATGGACGAGACGAGACATGAAACTGAGTTTTAAAACCATGTGAGTAGTTAACATGGGTTCTTTCATTTAAAATCTTCCATAGTTTACTCAAATCAAATTGTTGAGATTTGATTTAGGTACAAGTATACTTAGTCAACTTTGAAATAAGATGAAGATTCCAACTTAGTTAAGTTGGTAAGACGTGTGGAGTGTTGATCCCATGACCAAGGTTCAAAACCTGTTGAACCCACTTCCACATTAACCACTAACCCCTTACTTGCCAAGCAAGAAATAAATACTTAGAACCAAGATCAACTATTCAATCTCAGTTTTCGTTACTTCATTTTTTATCTCTCTTTTTCTTCTTCTTCTCTTCTTCTTCTTCTTTTTTTTTTTTTTTTTTTTTGAAAGGTCAACAAAGTCAAGGCAGACTTAGACCAGCTACAAACGCAGGAAGAGCAAGCCTCTTTTATCCTGGGAAAACAGAGAAACAATGGGGGGAAAGGAGTCGCAACCGATCTCCAAACAGCCCACATAAGAAACAGCCTTTTTTATCCCTCCTTTCTTTTCTTCAAACTAAAGGTGTGTTTTCTTTGTTTCTCTCTACTCTTATAATTTAGAGGAATTTGATAGTTGCTACCCACCATATGGGACTGGGAAACGATTGAGAAGGTAATATTGTATCACTGACATGGAGGACGAGAACGCCATCGCAAAGGTTGATGTTGCACTTGTGACCTGCAAGAGAGAACAACTTTATGAAACCACTCTACTATATGTCTATGAACTAATAAAGGTCCTTCAAAATTTAGGCAACGTGTCCCTGTCACAAATATTTCTAATATTTTCAGAGCTTAACCATTTTCACAAGATGTCTAAATATGTAAAATGTACTTTCTTCTAAGAAATTAATTATTTCCCAAAAGAGTTGATATAGTTTCTTCCAAGAAATTACTTTTTTCCAAAAAAGAATGTTCAAATTATAAAATGAAACTTCTGTACTGAGTTACAAGATCTTCGTTTCTTATTTCTCTAAAGATTTGAATAGATTTGTGTTAGATATTTCATTCTATATCTCATTATATTCTTATATACATTATTTTTTCGGTAAGAATTCATTAGAAAGTAGAGTTGTAATATCTTCTGAGAAATCCCCAACAAAAAGTTTTGTTATAATTGAAAATAAAACTTTTAATCTTCATTTCTTATTGAATAAGAGAATCCATGCCCCATGTTTGACTCTCCTTATGACCAGTTTCATCACGATCTTTTACAAGCCAATATGTAAATGTTTATCATTAACGGATGCATAGTAATGGGTTAGAACTTAGAAGTACCTGAGGAGGAATACCCAATTCAAGAAAAAGTGGTCCCAAGATGAAGCCTCCTCCAAGCCCAAGCAATCCCCCAACTATACCAGCCAGTATCCCACAACAACAATAGAGGAAAAGCTGGTGCACTTTCCAGCTCGTGACATCTTTTCCCTTGGACGCAATCACCCTCTTCCCTCTGTATAAGCAGATGGCTTCGTAGAGTGATATGGTGACCGCGATTGGTACCTTCAATATGTGGAGCAACTTTAGAAAGAGGATAAGCTAGTGAAAATTGGTGGTGAAGAAATACAATGAAGTGATCATTTTTGTTATCTTGGTTTTATTATCCTTTAAGACAGAGTTATTGAGGAAGAAAGATGTTAATGGACTATGTGCAACAGAACTGACAAATGAGGTTGTTTATCGATTTGGATTATCCCAACCGTATGGGGGTAGAAATGATTTGGCATTTCCCCCTTGAGTAGTGCTGGCTGACACAGTATTTACTTTGATTCTCACAATTCTGACGTGGACATGCATAGATAATCGTAGACGGTTTTTACTTGTACAGAAGGAAACAAAGCTACGGTTATATGCACATCCCACGTCAAACTTGTGAGAATCGCAGTAAATACTTTTTGTCATTTCAGCATTTTCCTTCCCCACTTTTATATGTGTATATATATATTCTTAGAGAGGAATATCTAGAAAATTTTATTATTAATTAAATTTTTTTAAGAATCTTCCTAATACACATCTAGAACTACCCTATAACTATTATAAAATTCGTCTACTCTAGAATATTCTCACGGTGTAAAAGACTATGTACAACTATTATGTAATACTGAAATCTAGAATGTTCTAGATCATTCCACACTATCATAGATTATTATATATTGCTCAAAACATCCTAAAACTTTCTAGACTCTTCCAAAAGTCTATAGCTTTTCCAAAATCGTAGTATCACGGGGCCAACAATGTTTACTTTCTTCGATCTTCAAAGAGGAATCCAAATTATAGCTTTAGCTAGAATGGATATTGGGTACCAAGACCAACGAGGTTCTAAGATTAATGATACCTTTCTCAAGGTGTTGTTTTAGTTTTCACATTGGAATTTTTGGTATAATATTGAAAGATGAGTTATTGTTGGGTTGATTGGCTTATATTGAAATTGGGAAGATTAATAGAAGCCATCAGCCATTTTATGTTTATTTGATGTTTATGCTTGAATTCTAACACATATTGAACTCTACTCCTACCAGTTTATATCTGGTTCAAATTGGTAACTGGGTTACATCAACAACTTGATATCATCGCTTCTTATCTAAATCAACTTGGTATGTGAGCTTATATTCTATATCAAGATGATATATTTATTTTTTTTATAACTGACGTGTGTATTTCGGTAGTTTATCTGAAAATAAACATGATTTTTTTCAGGTCGGAGGCTTTACCTGTAATGAGTTCAGAATCCAGTATTTGGTAGAACAAGTAGCACTGTAAGTCTGCACAATCAATCAGAATTAATATTTTTTAAAATAAAAACCTGAGATGTTGGTCTGCAACATTAGATCTAAGATTCAACCATCAAATCTTGGACCATTCACCAATGACTCACCTTAACTATCTGCACTACAAGGAAGGCCACCCACACAAACATAAGCAACCCAAACTCTTTCCAGTAGATGTTATCTAGTATGGGAACCTGAATGTTTTAGATAATATGATGAAGACAAGTACAAGTGAGAATGCTTGCAAGACGACAACTTTACAGATAGATATATATATATATATAAAAGTAGTTTGAAATTGGAATTACCTCTTCATCTTTTAAAGCAGCTGGACCACTAGGTAGTGGTTTGTAATCTGAACCCGGACCATCTGAAACACGAAAAAAAAAAAAAAATCAAACAAAGGAAAATGATTATTTGTCCTTGTTTTCGTATGCATTCTTCAGATTAAATTTTAACTCAGTACGACACTCTTTGGTGGATGACACACATACACGTTAGAAATATTTTCCACGATGTACGTTTTAACGTTACTTCAGCATTATCCTTACCCTAAATAATCCAAAAGTCTCGACAAGCCTGAACAGTGTCAGAATTCACAAGAAAGTTTTGGTTGGAGGGGAGTATGGGAGACTCACCAGCTGGTTTAGAGTCAGAGTTCAACAGCTCGGTTACTTCCTGGAATCAATTACAATCCAAAATACTCTATTAATGGATTTCAATAGAGAGAGAAATTAGAAACAATAAGGATGAACCTTACCTTCATTAATGTTTCTTTCTTCCATGTGTCTATGCCTTTAAATAGTGCCTTAATTGAGGTGCCTGTCTCCATTAGACCAAACTAGATTAGTGCATTAGCTTTTGACCCTTGGTTTTAATATTTGGATCGGGGCTGTACCCGCTTCCTTGTTTTCAAACTGGTTCATTATTATTAATTCATAAATATAAATTTCCATTTCAATAATATATATATTTATTTTTCAATATTATAAATTGAATTATGAGATGCTATAATTAAATATATAAAAAAATCAATTATAAATATTTTATTTTAAAAAATCATTAAAATTATTTTATATATACATGAGATAGTTCTAAGAAAAAATAATATTAATGACTGATCTAAACTAGTTGACTCGGCAAGGTTTCTAAAAATCCTTGTTTTTTCTCTTTAAAGACAGTGACCTTGGATAAATTTTTATTTTTCACACCTTCAACTATAAGATGATAGAATTCTAGAAGATTGATGATAAGGTTGAAAGGATTAAAAATAATTTACAAGGTAAAGGAGCTCGAAGATTGTAGATTTTTGGGAGAAAAATCAAGTGTTTGCTAGAGGTTAAAGGTGAGGTCATTTACTAGTCTTCCATTGTAGACAAAGGTCAAAGGTCAAAGGGTTATGGCATCATTTTGAGAACGTGGAAGGGTTAGTCTAAATCCCCCTTCTTTAGTTTGGTAGAGAGTTGAATGTGGTTGTGCTTGTTTTGCACGGTAAGGCATCAAATCAACTTTCCCACGTTGAAAACCTTGCTCTTGTCGGTATCTATGCTTGATTCCTCTAAAAATTATTTTGTTTAAGAATTGCAAAATGTAAAATTTAGAGAGTTGCTAGTGGCACCCCAACTCTTACCAATTACACCTGAATTAAAATTAGAAAAAACGTAATGTTGAAGGCACCCCAATTATTATCAAGGGCGCCCCACATCATAGCCATTTTTATTTTATTTTTTGTCTTATATGAGTTAAAAAAATTTGAGTGATTTGATTTTTTTGTGAGGACAATCTCTATGGTGAGGAAATCATCTCACCAAAAATCAAGTTATTCTGAAACTTCCAACCTTATCAAAATGATTTTCAAAAAAAAAATGGATGTCTTTGGTGAAAATGATCTCCTCACCTTAGAGACCATCCTCCCCAAAAATCAACAAATCCAAAACTTTTAACTTATATAAGACAAAAACAATATGGGATGGGGCACCTTTGATACAAATTGGGGTGCCTTTAACACTACCTTAAAAAATATATATATATGTTAATGGTTGAGAATAAGTAAAAGTTCGGGTGCTAATAGACTCTCTTTTTAGGTTTCTTTATATAAGATTTAGGATTTTTTATGCGTATAATCTTAATTGTAAATCACTGTTGAAGTTAGCTTCAGTGTTATAACACTTTAAAATGTTGAAATAATAACTTGAACCGAACTTTGTAAAGTTTTAATCTTTAATTAGGGATTGATAAATAATTTAAAAAATTAGGATGTAATAAGTAAAATTTAGAGTACCAATAACAGAGCTCTAAATTTTTAGGAAAATATTTCTAAGCTTTCCTATAAAACTTGGTAATAATAACTCGTTACCCAAGAAGAGGATGATGAGCAGAACTGTAACCATCCAATCAGCAAACATGACGTTGAAGGCGACTCCGATACTAATACCTAACATGAGCATGGGCTGGAAGAGGAGCGCAAGGTCGTAATCTATGATGGGTAAGTTCAATGTCGGGTGACGAAGTCTTAGATTGTAGTACACTGATGATCCTGCCGCACCCATGATCATACCTGTATATATGAATTATAAAAGTTTCATATTTGTAAATAACAATAATTCTTTTTAAAATAAAAGACAATTAGTAATGAAATATTGAATATCACCCATTTCTCATGCACACTTTATATAATTAATATACACTAAATACCCCCACTAAAGATCTCTGGACAATCTAACTTTTCACAATGTATCTTAAAATTTGATAATGATTTTCATCTAGAAAGAACATCAAAATCAAGTTAATAGTCCTTAATAATAATTTATTTTTATTTTAACGTAAAATATCCATTTTAGAAAATCTTAAAAATAAGAAGTTAAGAAATTAAGTGAGCTGCAAACATTTGGAAATAGCAGTAGAGGACTTGGGATCGAAGCCAATGATCAAGCTAAGCATTGGGACGAAGATACCACCACCACCAACACCTCCAACACTCCCCAACGCTGCCCCGAAGAATCCTACTATCGTTCCCACCACAATTCTCCAGGAAAACACCATATCCTGTCAACCAAAACCAAATCAAAACTATAATAATATTTACATGAAAATAAATTTAATAAAGTGGGGATGACTTAATTGCATATTTTTTTTATATAAAATATACCAAAATCGGTTGACTCGAAGAGCTTGAAAATCTCGTGCGAGTCAACCGGGACGGTTAGCTGAAATGCATGATTCATAATGGATGACACGAGACTAGAGAGAGAGAGAGAGAGAGAGACTAACAGGCCAAACATGGTGATAAGAAGATTCTCCAGTCTTCCATAAGAAATTAACAATCCTAACCACAAGCCCTTCTTCTCCTATTTGTTTGTGTACAGAACTTTGTTCATCAAAAGATCTGAGGGGCCTCTCTGCCCTAACCATCTCACTCACCATCACAATGCCCAGACACACCAACCATCTTCCTACCACTCTCAGCTTCACCTCCATTAGAACCATGTACAGAGAGAGAGAGAGACTAGAGAGAGGGAGGGAGAGAGACTAGAGAGAGAGAGAGAGAGAGAGAGAGAGAGAGAGAGAGAATTCCCCCACTTCAACTTGTTTTCTCTCTTTGCTTAATATGGGTATTTATAACTATAATTCTCAATTTTCGTTCAATTTTTTCTGCTGATTTAAACATATCCTCTACTTTACGTTTTACGAGTATCTGTGTTTTCCAATTTTCAAACTGACATGCCATCTTGACCTCGGTATACTGTTATAAATTATTGAAAATGACCTAAATACCCTTATCTTCGATTTCTAAACAAAAAACACTTGTTTTAATAGATTTACCTCGAACAACTCAAATATTTCCAATGCAACTCTTTCTCCACGAACACGATGGGACAATGATGTAATAGTTGCCAAACACCCTCCAACGTCTAAGTTACAAAAAAATAATAACTAATAAGGTTAATTACCTTTCAAGAGTTCTTTCTTCTAAGGTCTCCCTTCTTATTTATAGGTCAACCCCTTTTCTTAATTGCTCATTTATTCATGTCACACATTTTCCTAATTCAAGGGGATTGAAACTTATCATCTCTTAAATCCTAGGGTTTTTTAATGAAAAATTCCTCGTGATTTCTTTACAAAAGAATGTGATTGATACGGTCAATCACTCCAGATTCTCAAGATACCTTCTCAATTTGAACTCTAAGACAACATAACAGCTCATTGGACTACACATGGCATTTTCAAGAAGGTATTTCAAATTTTAGTAGAAATGTAGCCGCATGAAATATATTTAAGATACCACATGTCTTATAAGGAGAGAATCCTTCAAAGTTTTGAAGTGGTCTACCCGCTTCAAAGTTAGATTCTCCACAAAATGGTTTCAATTCCACATGGTGTTTGCTAAGGATTTGAGCGGTAAACTTTGATTCCCATGAATATATGGATGATTTAATTTAGGTTTCAACACCAACACCCTTAATGTGAGTTTGTTGAATTGGTAAAGAGAGGAAACAATGTTGTAGAGTTATCTAAATACATGCATTAATTAAAATAAAATATAAAATTTAGCCAAATCAATTATGTTTCATATACTTAATGTTTGACATTAAAAACTATCATAGAAACAATAAAATTAGAAATAAATGCATTCAAAAAAATGTAGAAATAAGTTTGATAAACAATATATAAAAGTAAAAAACTTGAATTGTTGAAGGTTCTACAAAAATAAGTGATAATTTTTAAAAGAACTTGAACGTTGATTTTAACCATATAAAGAATGATGTTAAACGCATGTTGTTTTTTGCCAATGCCCCAGACACCCTTTTCTCTCTCTTGCCCATAGTAAAAAAAAAGCAAAATTTCTGATTTGATCATTTTGTGACATTCAAAAATATGATCTAATGCAATGGAGTTGTATAGGATAAAATTATATGAACTTTTAAAAAAAAATTAAATAAATATTTTTCACTGTTAAATTTTATTTTTAAATTTGGGTATTCGGTGGCTGTCCATTTTCAACACCTTGGAACAAGCTCAAAAAATAATATTTTTTTAATTTTTTTTTTTAATATGAATATTTTCATGAAATCTAAAAGGCTGTGTTGTTAGATTGTCAATGTGATAATCAATATGAGTCCAAAGACTCTTTTTAAGATTTGAAATCTAAAAAAATAAATATGTGGCCAGCGGGCAACAGAGAAGCTCTCTCTATTGTTGATGTCATTGCGCCACATGTCAAACGTTTGTTGGGTTGTGAGCTAACATGTCATAGGGTGTTGGCAAAAAACGACATCAATTTAGCATTTCTCAAATATAAAACTCTCAATATCAGAAATCTTGAAATTAGAGCAATTCCAATGGGTATCTCTATTTTAGCATATGCTCACATTTTAGAGATGATTGTCTCCTCCAAACTTAAACGAACTCCAACGGATCACATCCTCTAAATTACTATTCACGTCTCTAATTCAGTATTCACATAATAGAAAACAATAAATTTGTTATTGGCTACCCGATTTTACTTATTACACCTCAAGTTAAACGTGTAAAGTTTGTTATTGGCAACCCAACTTTATTTGTTACACCCCAAGTTAAATATTAAAAAAAAGGAAAAATTGTTATTGGCAACCCAACTTTACTTGTTACACCCAAGTTAAATATTAAAAATATATAAAAAAAAATTGCTATTGTCAACCCAACTTTACTTGTTAGACCCCAATTTAAATATATATAAAAAAAAAAAATCCACCAAATGTATGAGAAATCAAATTTGGTCTGATCATGTTTAGTAGAAAAATATAAATATATACATTTAAATTAATGTCATTTATTTAAAAAAAAAATGAATGTGCATGATTAAATTAATTTTTTATTACAATTTTTTTGTCGAATTTGGTCGAACAATTGATTAAATTTGAGTTTAAAATATTTTTATAAACATTTAATAATAAAAAATTAAAATACTAAATAATAATAATTAAAAATAAATAAAAGACAAAATTATATTTAAAATATATTTTTAGTTAAAAAGAAAATTAAGAATGGCATTAATGTGAAATAATAGGTACACAATTGGTATTTGTACAAGATGAATAGTGAAATAGAGGCCCTCGCTATCTTTTTTCTTCATCTCCAATTCTAGATATATGAATAGTGATTTAGAGGGTGGATCAGAAATTAAGAGACTTATAGGAGCTTGGTTCGGAGGTCTCTATCTCTAAATATAGAGATATAGAGACCAATTGAAGTTACTCTTAGACTAGCTTGAATGGAGGAGCGTCGCTGGATTAACTGATCCCAAATATTTGGAATAAGACTTTGTTGTTGGTGGTGGAGGTATTTTAACTTTTAGTAAGCAGCCAAGTAGAGTAAAGAAGATGGGTTTCTAACCAACCATAGTAATCAAATTGGAAAACTTGACTCAATTCAGGTGTCTACCGAGTTGAGTCAACTCAATGACTCAGAAGTTAACTTGAGATATTCAAGTTAACTTGCCAAAAACCCTTTGTTGATCTCCAAAAACCGAACCTCTATATTTTGCCCTCTTGTTTTCAACCACAAGATTCTCTCTTTTAGGCTTAGAATGTCAAGAATCAAATTTCAAGATAATGAGTTTTTGGAAAGAAAAATAAAGGGGTTTTTGACAAAGAAGTTCGAGATGATGGATTAAGTACAATTTGTGAACATCTGGTATTTAGGTCATTCTGTGTTAGTCTCTTAGAAGATCTCAGTCAAGGGGTGTGTCAATAGTTTCAAAACACATAAGGATCTCAAATATTTACCAAAACTTAGGATTAAAATATCTAAAATACCCCAGATATTTTAGTTTGTATAATTAATTAGAATAATTAATCTCTACTTTTTTATGCACATCCTTATGTTAGGTCTCTAATAATATAATTTAGAAAACTAGGTTAAAGGATAATTAGAGAGTTTATATTGGGTAAGGAAAATGGTCCTACCAATATTTGCCATCTTAAAATTTGTGGGACTAGTGAGTGGCTTCTGGGTCCATCACCCACGCATTTTCATTACTTTAAAAAAAATTAATTTATTCAATATTTTTCTGACTTTATCAATCTTTTGCCGATTTTTTTTCCAAAACTTTTTCTTGCCAAATTATTCTCAAACCCCGACTTTTTTACTATGTTCCTAAATTGGTAGGGTTTAGAAAAAACGGTGATAAAAATTTATGGTGTAGAATTTTTTTTGGAAGTTATCATTTTTTTTATTATCTCAAGTATATTATAATTAAAAGAGTCACACTGGAGTGACCTCAAGATTGGATCTCACATCACACATCTTGACATGAAAGTGTACAGGACCTATAAATGATTTTTCACTCGTATCTCCAGAAAATCGTCTATGGTTCCTTACATTTTCACGTCAAGAAGTGCAATGTGAGATCCAATCTTCAGCATTATTCTAATTAAAAAACTAGGAAAGATATGGATCAAAGAATAAGAACTAAATAATTAAAATAGATCTGAATTTCTAAAAAGATAGATAACTGATCATACCAATCAAATTAAACTAATAATACTCTTTAGAGTTAGAGTTAGTTCATACATGCTCTTTCACCATATCTATCCATTTTCATTTAGGTATTTCTCTCATTATTTTAATCCTTTCAACTTTAATATTTTTTTCTAATTATATTGGTGTCCTAATCGACCTTGGTTGAACATGTTGAAACTATCTCAATCAGCTTTCCAGTTCATCACCTATTCAACCTATTCCTGCATTTTTATAATTCCCAATCTCTCCACTCATCCATCTCAACATCCTCGACTATGCCACACTTATATTATTAACATAATTACCAATTAATTACCCAACATTCAGCTCTTTGAAGTGTAGTTATTTTTAGATTGTCCTCTTCATTTTACTTCTAGTGTTATTGGCCGGTATGTATCTATCGCATAGTACTCCAAAAGCGTATGTCTATTTTAACCTCCATACTCTAATTATATGGTAAAATCTCTCTCAATCTCTTGTCCTTATGTATGATAAACTCAAGTTAACGAAATCGATTGTTTTGAAGTATTTCTAGACCGTTAATTTTAACTGTATATATTTCTTCCCAAGGTTCATCGCTAAATTTATACTCCACAAACGTAATCTTTATTGTACCTAGAATTGTGATATTATCATTTCATTGTAATATGAATTCACACCCTAAGTGATTTTATGCTAGAAACACACTACAGAAATTGGAGCATTCATTGACTTATGGTGTAATTTTTTAATAAAATCACTTATGGTGCGAATTCATATTATAATAGTGTGGTGTTATCATCACCATTACACTTATCATAAAGTCCTTGGTTTCTAATTTGCTTATCCATAATTCTAGTTTTGCGTTGATTTCATGTCTAATCTCGTCAACTAGACTACCTAATGTTTTAAAAATTAAATCAAATTCTTGGTTCGACCAGATCGAACCAAACTTTACAGTAAAATCAGTTTGATTGATGAATCATTGATTTTTTTTTTAATGGTATCCTTTTATGAAAATAATTTAGGAAAAATGTACATTTTATAGAGTTTTAAAACATGTAAATCCTCCAACCAAATTGAATTAAGGATCAAACAGTGATCCCACCAATATGACAGTTTTTCAGGCCTGATCATTGCAAATTTGTTGTGAATTTCGTTTCCCTAGAAGAGAGACTATGTCACGGACACGTGGGCAGATTTGAGAAACATTTTTCATACTAACTTAGTAAGATTTGAAGTCTTTCCAAGGGTTGTTTTGTCCAAATAGATTACCATATCCGCAATTCAACATCACATTCCTTTAAATTTCTTCAAAAAATTTACGGCATGTTTGATTGCCGAGAAAATATTACTTGGCAAATCATTTGCCAAGCAATTGATTTGTAAGGCAAACCCTTTTCTACAATTTGAACAAATCATGAAAAATTTTGCGAAAAAATTATTTTTGTTGTTAGAGTTGCATAAAAATAACAAAAAAATTATTATTTTACTTTAACTTCTTTGTTAACTTTTGAATTATTATATCCCAATTTCTTAAATCATTAGAGAGATACTATTGGCACCCCAAATTTTAACTATTACATCATATTTTTTAAATTATTTATCAAACCCAAATTAAATATTAAAACACACTGTTCAAAAATTACAAAGGTTTGGCACAAATTATAATCTTAATATTATAACACTCGTTCAAACAATTTTAGTAGTTGTTTACAATTATGATTAAACTCATATAAAATTCTTTAAAAATATATATATAGATAACAATCTAGCAAAAAATTGAGAGAGTTTCTATTGGCATCACAACTTTTATTTCTGATTTTTATGGGGTGTAATCAATAAAAGTTGGGGTGCCAACCATAGCTCTCTATTTTTATTTATAAAAAAAAATTGAAATAATTTAAAATTAATTATTTAATCAAAAATTAAGAAATGATTGACAAAGCTAATTTTAAAAAAAAATTTATAAAAATGATTAATTTTTAACAATTTAAAATTTTATTTTACAAATAAATCCTAACTTTTAAGAATTTAAAATATTCATTATTTTATTATTTTAATGTTTCCTGTGATGGCAAATCATTTTCCTAAGGGGGAGGCATAAGAAAATGATTTGCCGTCCTAAGGGGGAGGCATAAGAAAATGATTTGCCGCTAACGAACGAAAATCACATGTGGTGGCAAATCATTTTTCCTGCAATTTTCTAATTTTTGACGCACCAAACACTTATAAATAAGAATTTTCCATGAAATTGCAATTTTCACCTGATTTTCCGTGCAATCAAATGTACCTTTGGATCCAAAAACAAAAATAAAAATTTTAAAAACAATTTCTTTTGAGTTTCATCCAAGGTTTTGAAAACGAACGGTTACCAACATAACTCTCGAACTAAAAATTAAAATTCAACGGTAAAAAATAACTATTTTTGGAATTTGTTTTTTTTATCAAAATTTGTAGAATTTTATCCTCAACAACCCTTGAAACATCAGATCATGTTTTTGGATGCTACAAAGTGAACCCAAACCCTTAGTGAGTGCAAAATCCATACTAACTTAAGTAAGGCTAGTTGGACTCGTCCTATTTTTTGGCCTGCATCATTAAATTAGTACAAATTTCTCAATTCGAGAACTCTAACTCTACAAAATCCAACACATTTTAACATTAAAAGTTTGACAGATAATGAGTTAGAGATGGTAAAAAGGAAAAACAAAATGATTTTGATTTACCTTTCCCCTTTTGGTAAGTAGTTGTTTTCAAATGAGTGAGAGTTGCTGAATAACTTGGTAAGATTTCAAATCTTATGATCCACATGAATCATAATATTGGGAATCAAGATTTTTTTTTTTTTTCCTAGAGTTTGATGGTAAGAGTATTTGTCATTTTACAGATAAATCAAAGGATAATGCTGAAATAACATTGTGGTTGACATTTCTATCATGGATGTGTGTAAGAATCATAAATGCTTTTCATCAAGACACATGATGTACATGTCGACTGTAAACCAAAGCCAAGGATAAGCACACTACATCTCCAAGACAAAAAAATAACAACAACAAAATCCAAAAACATAAAACATAAAAGGAAAAAAAGAAAAAACTAATTATCAAGCTTAATTTGAATAACAAGACATGCGAGATTTGTGGGGAATCTTACCTGCTATGATTCTTAGCTTGTAATCGAGATAAATTTTCTACAACGTCATTTATCACTTTTTATCGGTTACTACTTACTATCAAGCATGTGAAGGTAACGTACCGATTTGTCGTATCTCTCTTAAAATTCCTCATTATTGAACCTTCATGGCTGCTTCTGCCTTTTTGACTTTTTATCAGCACTTACATGGCGATTCATTAGATAGTTTTAGAGATAAGTTTCTCTTCTTATTAGATATGATAGGTTCTATATGATGACAAAGGATTAGTTCGAGAGTCGAATCAGATTATATGAATCATGAAAAATGTCTCATTTGAAAAACACGAAATCCCAGCCATCATTATAAAACATACATTGCAATAATATGGTGTGTATCCCTAGGATAAATTTCAATCATTGAATTTCATATTTTAATGGTCAGAGTTTCATGTTTTAGACGAGTCAATGGATCCCAACCTTTTAATTTAATTTGGGGGTTGGAAAATAATTTTCACCAAGTGGAATCATTATGTGTAGAATGATTTTTTTTTCTGACAAAAAGATTAATGATAATTTGACACTTTTTTTTTCCAGACGCCCCCTTACACTCCTTGATATGGCAATTATAGAATCATAAATCTTTTTTTTATGTATCCCAAAGCAAAGGATCTACGGTTCTTTGATGGAAGCGTACGGGGCTTATCTGAAAAAAAGAGCATTAGATTATCACGACTCATATGAAAATCGAATTTTCCATATGTAATCATGCATAACGTTAAGCAAATCATTTCTATCATGAACTTGCAACCAATTGATGGGCTTATTCATTATTCTCAAATCCCAAGGTAAGAGATGCACAAATCATTGGTTAGAAATTACCTATGAGACTGATTTTTATATATACATATGTGGCATTCATGCATGAGTTAATAGATCCAAACAAAAGTTTTTGAAATGGCATTACTTGGGTATAAGTTGCAATCCACAATTCTATTGGGTAGAGTTTGTCTATAATTAACAGCTAAGAAGATTCATGAGAAAAATTTTACACATAAAATAGTCATTTGGGAATTAAAATTTTTTGCATTGTCCAATCGTATGATACCGCATGTAACACATGACCTAATCTCATATTTATGAATATATCCAATGTGGAAGCATAGAAATGTCTTTTAACCAAAGTTGGATGTAAATCAAAACTATATAGTAGCTTAAAAGGACAAAAATATCCTTCTCTCGTGAAGACATTTAATAGTAAAGCACCAAAGAGGATTTATTGTTCTCAATGTCTGAGGACATTCACCTCCAAGTATCTTGATATCTTACTTCCATGTCACGTGGTAGGGTTGTTCCCCATATATATATATATATATATATATATATATATATATATATGTTCCTGTAATTCTTTATAATCATGATGTAATCCATGACCACACAAATATATGCCTACTTGAGTGAGTAGAAGATATTCGACTTAGATGTCCCACCTTGTAATCTCCATGGCAAAGTATCCAATGTTCATTGAATCATTCTTTTTGGAAATACATATGTGGTAGAAGAAGTACCTAATGTTACACACTAATGCTGGAATGACATTGGATTTATAAGAGTAAACACATATACGGTTATGTGCTCACCTCCACATCATAAATGTAAAAAATCACAGTAAATCTAATGTCACCCCAGCATGACTCAATGTTACATAATTGAAACGTACAGATAGCCTTATTTATGATGTAGTTTCTCTCTCAATAACGCTTGGCAACATCAATCATTGTCGTCCCAACAAGTTTTCAATTTGAAGGATGCTTCCAAAGAGTTTGATTTCTCATCCATTTTTAATAGATATACTCCTTGAGATAATACTTCTATAGATAAATATTTAATTATAATATTTCTTATAATCTAAGAATTTTAGTAGACAATGTTTATCAATGTACTCATGCAACAATTTTTCTTTAAAATATAGTGCATATTTTGAGAGAATATAAACTTCTGAAAAAATAAAAAATAAATAAAATTTGGTCCATGTTTAACCTAAAGAAAGATATGTTAAGAACTTTAATTCACCTTCATTTTTATGTCAATTTTTTAATGAGATAGCATAATAATTTACATATCTAAGAGTAATTTTTAACCCACTAATGCTAGGATGACATTGGATTTATTATGATTATCGCATTTCTAACGTGAACGTACACACATAATTGTAGATGTTTTTACTCATATCTCAAGAAAACACATATACGATTATGTGCACACCCCACATCAGAAATGTGAGAATTACAATAAATCCCAATGTTACTCCAACACAATTTTTTTTAACCACATCTCTTATCAAGCTCATGTACTCTTTCTCTCTCTCAATGTATGGTCATGTAAATATAAGTCAAAATCGAATTGAGTAAAAAAAGGGCCGACTAAGATGTCCCACCTTGCAATTGGAATTTTCTAAAGCTAAGCGTCAAATGCTTGTGCAAAAGTACGTGCAATTGAAAAGTTCGTTCGTAAGTTACTGTACGTTTAAACGTACGGATGAACTTACATATGATGACGTGGATGAGCGTCACGTAGTATAGATTAACACTGTCTCAAGATTGTTCCTCATATGTCATATTTCACTTACATGACGTGGAAGTGTGTACGAAGCATAGATGTGTAGGAAAGTTAGATATGAGTTAAAATCTCGAGGTCACTTCAGGATTATTCTAAACTTATTCTTAAAGAAATCTACCACGGGCCCACGATATAAGCAGTTATGTTAAGTTGTTTTTATTTGGACGCATGGTCGTTATGTGGATTTAACAGCTTAACAAACTCATTAGGTTTTCAAATCCGATTTGACTCGTTCGTTCAAGCCATCTCATAGAGAGTAGTTTTCTCTCCAATGGAATTTGAGTCTCGCTTTTTGAAGCTTCGTGGAAAAAAATGTTTTTAAGACGACGAATGAGCAACAGTCACAAAAGTATAAAAGTTGTAGCAAAATGATCTGACATCCCAGCGTTTGTCACGAAAGATTAAGCATTTATATTGACAATGATGGGTCTTTCTTAAGATGGCGCACTTTAAAAAATGAATTTTATTTCGAAAATACCCTTAAAAATATTATTTTTTATCAAATTACCTTTAGATTCTATTTTCTAAAGTGTATTTATATTGCCCATTAACGTGTTACCTTAAGACACAAGTTGACAAAAACCAACAAACATATATATATATATATATATATATATGGATCACGTTTAATGGCAAACTTTTTAGCAAACTTTTTGACAAAACGTGAGTTAGAAGTTTTGGAATAGGTTGATTTTTGATGAAGATGATCTCTACGGTGAGGAGATCATCATCACCAAAAATCAGTCCATTCCAAAACTTCTAACCCCATCAAAAATAGTTTACAAAAAATGGACGGTCCATGATTTTTCAACTTATAAACATGGGTTAGAAGTTTTTGGTGAGGATAATCTCCTCACTGTAGAGATCATCCTCACAAAAAATCAGCTCATTCCAAAACTTCTAACTCATGTTTTGAAAAATGTTTTGCCAAAAAATTGGCCATTGAACGCTACCCTATATATATATGGGAAATGTTCAGCAACAAATATTTTGGCAAAACATTTTTCAAAACATGGGTTAGGTTTTGGAATGGGCTGATTTTTGGTGAGGATGATCTCTACGGTAAAGAGATCATCATCACCAAAAATCAGGTCATTTCAAAACTTCTAACCCCATCAAAAATGATTTACAAAAAATGGACGATCCACGATATTTCAACTTGTAAACTGGGGCTAGAAGTTTTGGAATGGGCTATTTTTGGTGAGGATGATCTCCTCACCGTAGAAATCATCCTCACAAAAAATCAACCCGTTCCAAAACCTCTAACCCATGTTTTGAAAAATGTTTTGCCAAAATGTTTGTCAAAATGTTTGTTGTTGAACGGGACCCTATATATATATATATATATATATATAGGGAAATATTCAGCAACAAACATTTTGACAAACATTTTGGCAAAACATTTTTCAAAATATGGGTTAGAGGTTTTGGAATGGGCTGATTTTTGGTGAGGATGATCTCTACGGTGAGGATGATCTCTACGGTGAGGAGATCATCATCACCAAAAATCAGCCCATTCCAAAACCTCTTACCCATCAAAAATGGCTTACAAAAAATGGACGGTCCACGATTTCCCAACTTGTAAACATGGGGCTAGAAGTTTTGGAATGGGCTGATTTTTGATGAGGATGATCTCCTCACCATAGAGATCATCCTCACCAAAAATCAGCCCATTCCAAAACCTCTAACCTATGTTTTGAAAAATGTTTTGCCAAAATGTTTTGCCAAAATGTTTGTTGCTGAAAGGGACCCATATATATATATATATGAAAATGTTTAGCATCAAACATTTTGGCAAAACATTTTTCAAAACATGAGTTAGAAGTTTTGGAATTAACTGATTTTTGGTAAGGATGATCTCTACGGTGAGGAGATCATCATCACTAAAAATCAGCCCATTCCAAAACTTCTAACCCCATCAAAAATGGTTTACAAAAAATGGACGATCCACGATTTTTCAACTTGTAAACATGGGGCTAGAAGTTTTGGAATGGGCTGATTTTTGGTGAGGATGATCTCCTCACCGTAGAGATCATCCTCATCAAAACTTCTAGCCCATGTTTACAAGTTGAAAAATCGTGGACCGTCCATTTTTTGTAAATCATTTTTGATGGGGTTAGACATTTTGGAATAGGCTGATTTTTAGTGATGATGATCTCCTCACCGTAGAGATAACAAAAATGATTGGCTAAAATGTTGGCCAAAATGTTTGGTGTTGAACGGGACCCATATATATATATATCATAGAGATCATCCTTACCAAATATCAGTTAAATCCAAAAAATTTAACCCACATAAGACAAAACACATTGTAGATATATGAGTAGATATATGTGTATATGAATCTTGATCCTATATATATATATATATATGGGTCCCGTTCAATGGCCAACATTTTGGCAAACACTTTTTCAAAACATGTGTTAGAGGTCTTCGAATGGGCTGATTTTTAGTGAGGATGATCTCTACGATGAGGAGATCATCCTCACCAAAAATCAGCTCATTCCAAAACTTCTAGCCCCAGTTTACAAGTTGAAAAATCGTGAACTGTCCATTTTTTGTAAACCATTTTTGATGGGGTTAGAAGTTTTGGAATGGGCTGATTTTTGGTGATGATGATCTCCTCACCGTAGAGATCATCCTCACCAAAAATCAGCCCATTCCAAGACCTCTAACCCATGTTTTGAAAAATGTGTTTGCCAAACTGTTGGCCATTGAACACTACCCTATATATATATATATATATATATATATATATATATATATATATATATATATATATATATAGGGTCAAGATCAAGGGACATATGAAAAAACATATGTAAAAACAATGTAACATTAATAAAATTTTAAAATATAGGTTAGAAGTTTTGGATTGAGCTGATTTTTTATGAGGATGATCTCTATATTGGGAAGATCATCCGAAAAAAAAAATCAGTCCAATCTGAAACTTCTAACCCCATTAAAAGTGATTTTGAATGTGGACCGTCGATTTTTTACTAATTTTTATCAATAATTTGTAAATCAATTTTAATGGATTTAGAAATTTCAAATTGAACTGATTTTTTGTGAGGATGATCTTCTCATCATAGTGATCATCTTCGCAAAAAATCAATTCAATCCAAAACCTCTAACCCATGTTTTGAAAAACCATTGTTTTTACATACGTCCTTTGAACCGCCCCCATATATATATATATATATATATGGTCAGATCCTCCGTAGACACATAAAGCTACTCATAAAGTTACAATGTATTTTGTCTTATATGGGGAAAAAGATTCAGAATGAACTTGTAGATGTAGAAATTTGCTCTACCTCGTGATCCTCTTTAGAAAAGAATTCTCATTTTTTCCTATACTTCTGGGAGACCCTGCAAGAACACCACTCTGACGCCACAAATTAGAATTTCTAGTACAAATATTCTAGAGTGTTTTTAGATAAAAAATTGCATACCTTTTTAGTGTGTTGCACTTTTGACTTTATAGGGGTTTCTTCTCTTAGAACTTTCTAAACTTTCTCCATGGTTCCCATCTGAGCGGTTACGCCCGTTTAGGGATTTACCTTGATTTCCTTGAAAGTAATTTCATATTCCCTAATTTACGGGATTTGTTCTGAGCTCCACACCTTTGAATCTTGGCAAACCGATTCACTAGTAGGTCGGATGATCGATTAGGTCATCATGTAATTCGATCCTTCGGCTAAAATTCCTTGAGATTGCCACGTGTTACTTGTCCAAAAAATATCCTCCATGGGACTGATTTTTTTGTGAGGATGATCTTTGTGGTGAGGGGATAATCCTTGCAAAAAATCAATCCATTCCAAAACTTCTAACCCCATCAAAAGTGATTTACAAAAAATTGGACTTGCAAGAATTCTTCAACTTGTAAACATGGGAATTGAAGTTTTAGAATGGACTGATTTTTTGCAAGGATGATCTCCTCACCATAGATATCATTCTCACAAAAAATCAGCCCATTCTGAATCTTTTTGCCCATATCAGACAAAACACATTGTAGTTTTATGAGTAGCTTTATGTGTTTACGGATCCTAACCCATAGATACACATATACATGATGCTATCCCAAGTAAGGTAGAGGGAGTTGTTGGCTTGTTCATCTTACAAGAGCTTTAACATTAAAATTTGGATCTCAAAAATGTCGTTACCTTTACATTTAGACTTAGACTAAAGATAATCTGACACTTTTTCTACGAACGTTCCCTGACCTGACAATTACAGAATCATAAATCTTTTTCTTGTGTGTCTTAAAGCAAAGGATCTACGATTTTATAATTGGGGTGTATAGGAGGCATATGAAAAAAGTGCGTAAGATCATCACCACTCTTAGACCTAATCTTGATCAAAACGAACCCACAACCCGACAATTGCATTTGTACCCTTTAATTAATATTTCAAATTTAAAATAAGTTCTTCTATACATGTCTCTTTGCACATGCCACCTAGTGTTATATAGAAACAATAGGTGCAATAATAAATCAAATCATTTTTTCTATTATAATAATAAGTAACAATTGAGCCTATTACCCTATTAGTCCAATTCCCTTTGTATTGAGCCAACAAAAGGTGGGGGCATGCTTAATTATATTCAGCTCGTCAAATCCGAATTGAGCCAAGGAATTAAAGGTGTCATTTCAGCCCGATCTGATCTGACACTATATGTTGTAGATATAATCATAATATATTTAGCTTAGATAATATTTTTTCTAATAAAAGTAAAATATATTACATAATTACAATTTAACTCTCATCTGTACTCATTATAGGCTAAATAAGATATACATTTAAATTTGATTGGATAATCATCAAACACACAAAAATAAAATAAAAAATTAAGATGTACATTTTTTTTTTATATTATATATTAATAATGTAGAAGTCTAGTCATTTTATTTGGCCCAACTCCAACCCAAGCCCATTAGGATTGATAGAGGTATAGGGCTGGTCTAGGTAGAACCCACATCTTTAGGGTCAGGTTAGGGTTGAACCAAGCCCAATTTTAAGTAGCCCAATGACAACCCTAAATTTTGTACTTAAGATAAAATTATTTTCACTACGTTTTTATTTTATGAATTAATTTTTATTGTCAATGAAGCTTGAGATGGTGAACAACATGCAAAGTCTTGTGTCCATTTCACCATGATTGGGCACTAGTGTAGCACTTATCAAAGAGTCTCTAATACCCTTAAATTAATTATAATTATTAATATATATATTTTTTATGAAAACAATAGAAATCAATCATGCATGACAAACATATCGCTCATCTATTTATGAGTTTAGTTTCATTAGATTGTAATTTGACCATTTCCTTGTACGAACTATCTCATGGATTATCAATTTTTGGGATAATTGTTGAGCTTTCACCACATGGCAGCGCTGCATTCCTTCTCACCAATTTCTTTTCTTATAAATGGGGGTTGCCCCGTTTCATTGTTGGGGTTTGGTTGATTTTTTATTTATCCCTACGTGGCCCAAATCCAATGCAGCCCATTGATAGTTTTAGTTGTAGGCATGGTTTTTTAACCTTATTTACTCGTCCTAAGGTCAAGTTGACTTGTTCAAGTCATCTGGTCAAACTACGAGAAAAACTCTTTTAAATTGATTTAAAATGAATTTTGAATATATATATATATAGGATATTACGACCCCCTTTGCGACACACCATTTTGTCTTATATGGGTAAAAATGTTTGGAATGGGCTGATTTTTTGTGAGGATGATCTCTGTGATGAGGGGATCATCCTGGCAAAAAATCATCCCATTCCAAAACTTCTAACCCCATCAAAATTGATTTACAAAAATTGTACGGTCAAAATTTTTTTAACTTGTAAACATGGGGCTAGAAGTTTCATAATGAGCTGATTTTTGGCAAGGATGATCTCCTCACCATAGAGATCATCCTCACAAAAAATCAGCCCATTCCAATCATTTTTACCCATATAAGACAAAATGGTGTGTCGCAAAGGGAGTCGTAATGGGGTCGTAATATATATATTAGTCACTTTTAATATTATAAACTGAACTAGTAGATATTGGAGTTGGAGGAGTGGATATCCCGTTGTGGTGATTCCAATATCGAGACGACTCGGACGAATTTTACAATAATGGGAGTACACAAAAAAAAAAAAAAAAAAAAACAAACAAACAATTGCAATCACCATAAGGACTCGAGATTCGTAATAAATTGTAAAATCAGTTTAGCTATTTCAATCACAGACACTCATTTATTTTGAACCTATGTTTTAAAGCTTGTTGAGTCATCTTGAAACTTGTTGAGTCAACTTGACTCGATAAAAAGAAATAGATAAAATCCTAAAAGAGAGAGCGAGTAATTTTTTTTAAAATAAAATATTGTATTATATATTAAGATGTAAAATCATTTTAATTAAAATAAGTGTAAGTCAGCTTAGGATATAATGTGGTACAGGGATAAGGATTTTATCATCAATTTCAAAATCCAAGGGCGGAAATCAAATATGCATCGAAACTGGGGGATATATCCAAATTACCCATTTTATATTGGCAGCGGATCATGGGACATATGGGGGGATATATCCAAATTACCCACATATGTAAAACCAATGTAATAATAATAAAATTTCAAAATATGGGTTAGAGGATTTGGATTAAACTGATTTTTTGTGAAGATGATCTCTATGATGAGAAGATCATCCTACAAAAAAATCAGTTCAAACTGAAACTTCTAACTCTATCAAAAGTAATTTAGAATGTGGACCGTCAAATTTTTGTCAATAATTTGTAAATCACTTTTGATGGACTTACAAATTTCAGATTGAACTGATTTTTTGTGAAGATGGTATCTTCTCGTCATCGAGACCATTCTCACATATTTTGGAAAACCATTGTTTTTACCCCCTCTTGTATATTTTGCACATTCTCATTCTTGCTGTATCCGATTCGGCTCAAGATATTAGTTCTGATAATTGACCCGATCCGAATCCTAACCCTCAACAAGGCCTCAACTGCCTATTGAGGAAGATGGAAAGACTGTATTCAGTTCTCTAAATTCCCTCCAATTTCCAATATGGCGCGAAATTTTACCGCCAATATTTCCAAATTCGCGGGTTTTTCTCTATTTAAACTCGATCGAGCTCCTTATCATTCCTCAGTCATTCCCCTCACAAGAATCCAATTTTGTAATCTGTCTGTCTCTCCAACACTGAAGATGGCGCAAGTAGATCCCCAAAACAACAGCCCAGAGGTCAAAGAACCCTCACTAAAGATTCAGAAAACGCAACAAAATGTCATCTCAGAAGAATCTCCCAACCTTCACCTTCCTCTCTTGAAAGTGAAAAAACTCTCAGAAAAAGCCGTTTTGCCTTCAAGGGCTTCAGCTCTTTCAGCAGGTTATGATCTCTCCAGGTAACAATACCACCATTTGTTCAAATTCTCGCTATTTTTCTTCATAAATTTGTTTAAAAATTATATCTTTCCCCCCCTTATTTTAATTCAGTGCGACTGAGACTAAAGTTCCCGCTAGAGGAAAAGCTCTGATCCCTACCGATCTAAGCATCGCCATACCTGAAGGAACCTATGCTCGCATTGGTAAAATTTGTAAAAATTATCGATTACACTCCCCCTCACTAACCTTTAATCATATTTTCTGAAATGGGTGTCTTAATTTGTAGCGCCGCGATCGGGTTTGGCATGGAAGCATTCGATAGACGTGGGTGCTGGTGTGATCGATGCTGATTACAGAGGACCAGTTGGGGTTATATTGTTCAATCACTCTGATGTTGATTTTGAGGTGAAGACTGGTGATAGAATTGCTCAATTGATCATTGAGAAGATAATTACGCCAGAGGTTTTGGAGGTTGAGGATTTGGATTCGACTGTGAGAGGATTTGGAGGGTTTGGATCTACTGGGGTTTAACTTTCTGTTATGGATCTTAAAGAAGCTGTTGTTTACGTTTTATGTTCTTTTTACGTTTTTGCAAATTTGTAGCTTCTTTCTATGCAAGAAAAAAAAGGCGATTATTAGCACCCAAAAAAAAAAAATAGTAAATTATAATTATGCAAGCCATCTCAAATTGAACAATTGGGTTGTGAACAATCAGAAAATTATCTGAATTTTTTCAAAAATATATAAAATTCTCTGAATACTTAAACCAATTAATTTGGTAAATTGATTAATCAGTGAATATGGTAACATGTTTACCCTTAAAAATTTTATTTTCTTCAACATTTAAATCCCAAGGACCAAGATGGTGAGTTTTGGATAGAAGCCCGAAAACAGCATTTCTAAATTCTTGATTTTTATGCATGACATTATGGAATTAACTGAATTGAACATCCACCCAACAGTTGCCAAAGCTGAAGTTGGTAACCATAGTTTTACTGAGAAATATAAACCACAGAACAAATAAGTCATAGTTTTTCAGGATTTAAGAGTAAAATGGATGAATCTAATGCAAATAGAATAATTAACATGGTAAGATTACCACATCAGCAATCCAACACCCCTGCCCTAAATTTCACTGATACTGGAAAAAATTCAAAAAACAATTTCACAGCTTGATCAAAGGTTTTGAAGGATGGCTAACCAAACTTCCACATAATTCCCAAACTTAAAATTGAAATTCAACAGTGAATAGTATTTTTTTTTTTTTTTTTTAAATTCAAAATTCATTGAACTTTGCCCTCTACACTCTCCTGAAGAATAGGATCATGTTTGTGGATGCCACAAGGTGAGCTCAAGGGCTTAAAAAGGCTAGTTGACTCAATAGAATATAATCTTATTCATTAAAATTCCCGAAGGATTTAAGAATAAATCATGCAGTATACAAGACCATTTGTGTTGTCTTTCTTATTTTGTTTTTTATCCAATCTTGTATATGAAGGATGGAAATATAGGGTGAGTTTGCTCCATCCGATTACTTTCTACAATACTACTTTGACAGGCTCCAAGTCTGCCCCCAATTTATGATGTAAGACTTGAGACTGTCAGAGCCAGAAGTTATGTATTTAGAATTAGTATTGACAAGATCCAGTAGACACGTCAAACAAATACTGGATCCTCTCGGAACCAATTGTTTTTCATATTTTTACATCTACTACCTAAAACTACAAACCATTGACATACATCAACCATTCAAATTAGAGGGTGCGTTTGACAACCATCAAGTCAAGTCAAGTCAAGTCATTTCAGCCACTCAAATTTAAATTTGTCAGGAAAACAGATGCCTTCGTGACAAAACAATCCCTTCCTTCCAAGGGTTGTTGTATAGCTAACAAGTGCAAAACAAAACAAAAGAAATATCAACCAAAACCACCTTCTCACCCACAGTCGAAGGTTTAAAAAAAATAAAAATAAGACGTCCCAGAAAAAATAAAAAAACCCAGCACAAACTTAGTAGCTCCTTCAATTACAAAGATGAACAGATTCTCAGAAAAGGCTGTCCATCAAATTACCCCCAATCAGTTTATTTAATTAAACGAAGGGATTAAGGCTCCATACCCAGGTTGATAGCAGTTGTGAGATTAATTACATAATCTCTCTGGTTTCAATCCAGCAAAACCCCTGCTAAATGCATCCATAAAATTGATGTTATCAGAGCTGAAACATCAATCTGTTGGTTCTTAAGGATTAAACATGAGTTCGTAGCCTAAAAATAAAAATAAAAACTTACCAAATAGAGTTATTTTCCTCCTAGTGCTCGTATTCACGCGAAATGGACCTCTCAGAGCGCTGGTAATCCCATTCACGATCTTGAGTTTTCTCCCTTTCACGTGAATCAGAAATTGCACGGCTGTATCGGAGACCCTCAGGCTCCACATGATCATAGCGGTCATGGTCCATCTCGGAGTCGTGATCACCACCCTGAGGCTCAAGATGATCATACAGGCCCTGATCTATGTTATGCTTGTAGTCGGTCTCCGGAATCTCATACCCATACCCATGATCAGGCTCCACAAGATCATAATCCCTGTCCCTTTCAACATGCCGGTCCCGTCCGTGCCTTGATTCAGCATGATCATAGTCTAGTTCCTTGTCACGGGAACGCCCACGACTGCGATCGGGTTCTCCTCGTTCATGATCCCTGTCTCTTTCTCGAGGACGGTCACGGTCACGACCACGATCACGTTCACGGTCCCGCTCTCTGCCTCGATCATGGTCACGACCTCGATCTCGGTCCCGTGTTCGATCATGATCACGTCCACGATCCCTCTCCCTGTCCCTGTCTCTGTCCCTATCTCGATCCCTGTGGTGTCGATCCTCTTTCAGATCACGATCATGAGACCTGTCATGTGAGCGCTCATGAGACTTCTCACGTTCCAAATCTCTATCTCTTCCCCTTTCACGGGATTTCTCTCTCTCCCTGTAACATAGTTTTTATATAGAATCACATATTCTATGTATCATTTGTTTTTATAACAGTGGTGTTTTGACCAACCCAATGTGATTTTGTATCATTTGTTTCTTTTCCCAATTAACTTTATTAAATCAAGACAAATTTCAATGCAAGTAACTAATAACAAAAACTTGATACGAAGACATATCAATGATCAACTGGACCTAAAAATAAAAGCACGTTTGATCTTACCGGTCTACATGACGATCCTCTCTAGCCCTTGGCTCCTCAGATCGAGGTGGTCCTCCTGAACCTATCTGTTGTGGTTCTCTAAGCAGTTAAAGAAGGCAAGTCAGTTAAGTATTATTATTAAATACTTAGAAAAAAAAAACATTAAATGTACGAGTGCAAATTGGTGTCAGACATGCAAGTCTACTAAACTGAGCTGCAGAGACACCTACAGCTGAAATTGTTGGGTGGGAAATACCCCAAAGAGAAGCATATATCAAATCAAACCAAATAAAGAAAAATTACAAAAGAATAAGACAAGTATGCTTTATAATGTTGCATATGGACAATTGAGAATGTTTACATGCTACATTGAAGTTTACTAGTACAAATTCATCAGCAATTCAGCATAATATATATTTCAAAATTTTGGTTGAACAGTCTTGCACAGTCTAAAATACCTACCATATAACTTACGATCTGTGCTTTGCATACAAAAAAGATGTTGCGGATGCCCCTCATCCAACTGAACTTCAAAATTTTCAAATGTTATGAATTAAAATGAGGCGAAGATAGCAAATTACCTGCCAGAATACTTCTGGTTGACTTCCTCACCTCCAACCCTGGTTGATCCAAGTCCACCGCCCAGTCTCCGAGGCCGCCAATTTGGAACAGTTCTACCACGTTCAACGTCCACAAGCACCCTTCTATTATCCAGTTTCCTTCCATCAGCTTGTTTATATGCAGCTGCAAACACATAGCAGCAACCATAATCAGAATTTTAAAAAAAAAAGTATTATTGATAATGAAGACGATACATGTGTAAGCCATCCAGTAGCGAACCTTTCATATCTCGTGTGTGCAAGTACTCTATGAAGGCATAGCCTCTAGGCTTATTTGTTTCTTTATCTGTAATCATACGAACCTGAGACAGAAGAAAAATAACTATTGTTACCAACAGAAACTTCAACTTAAACAGCACACAAAAATGAAATGAAAGCCTAGTAGATTAAGCCTGTCAGATGTTACTCTAACGTATGCCCTAAGAAAATTTCAAAATATTAGATCCTAAAATGGCACGGCAGACAGGCACTATGCCTCACTAGCCGTGCTCACCTTTTAAGGTGTATATAGCTTTGCCACGCAGGATGCATCACCACCATAGCTAGACTTGGCAGCAAACAGATGTATGTAGCCGATTTACCAGTTGTGAAACAGATTTACCATCCCCTTACCAGGGAATAACTTAAAATAGCAAATTAATTATAAATAACATAGGAAATACCAGGATATCCTCTGAACTGCTGATAGATTTTCGATTGACCTTTGAAGTCAAAATAAAATTTTCAGTAGAAACATAAATTCAAGTACCCAGAATTCAAATAACAGGAAAGGGTGGTGGTAATACTCCCAATTGTGTTTTACCTAGCGCAAGAAAACAAGGGAAGCTGATGCCCTCTCCTTTCATATGGCTTGAAAATGAAGGCCAAAAGGCAATACACATCACTATCCTGCTCACTAAAGTTTACCGATTTACGATGTTGGATGCAGCACGACCATTGCAATTGGTTGGCAGAAGGTACATGGCCAAGACACCAATTGTATAACAGAATAACCCTCCTCTTACCCAGGATATTGATCAATGTAAAACTATCAAAAACAAAAAAAGCCTAGGATAATACCTAAAAGTCCCTAGGAGAACTTCTGGCAATCAATATCAGAGAGTTATCAGAGGAAGGATAGATGAAACAAACCATACTGCCAATACCGACAAAGACACCAGTTATCTCACCACCAGTGATAATAAGAGGAAAATACTCGGCATTCTACCTTTAAAAGTTGAAATGAAGGCAAGAAAAGTCGGACCATGCATCACTAGCAGCGCACACACTAACACCCACATTAAGGTGAAGGACCTTATTGCCGGTGATGCATCAGTTTACAACCGACTTTTCAGTTGGAAAACAGCTTAAAAAACACCAGCTCACCCAAATTCTTGCTAGATAGACAAAACATGTACCAATTCATTTTGACCCACCACCTGTGACAATAAGAGGGAAATACTCGGAAGTCTCCTTTTAAAAGTTGAAATAAAGGCTAGAAAAGGTGGGGTTGTGCATCACTGGCTGTGCTCACACTAAGGCACACATTAAGATGTAGTCCCTTCCTGTGATGGATCATTTATTTACAACCCACTTATCAGCTGGAGAACAGCTTAAAACACCTTGTTACCAAAGTTCTTACAAGATTAATAAAACACATACCAATATATAGGGACCCTTTGAATGTTCTAAAGTTAAAGATTATCATATTGTCCATGCCAATGTTTTCAGACGCTTAGACGCTTAGGCAAGAGGCAAGGCGCTCGGTTGGCCATCCCCTAACAAGGTTCTTGCAATATTAACACAGCAGATATAAATATATATGGGGGACTTTTTTTTTCATTGATCAATTTAAAGGGGATATTGAGATTGCTTTTACTTGTGAGAAAGAGAACCGTTACTAAAACAGACTAATCCATTGTCCATGTTAGATGTAAGAGCCTACCCAATAGAGAATATGTATTTTATTGCAAAGAACTGGCTAATACCCACATTTCTTTATTGAAAACTCGGAAGCATTAAAAAAAAAGGATATGAAAGAAAATAGATTTTTCAAGAGTTCAAAATTTTGAGACTTTTTTTTTGGGAGGGAGTTGGGACCACGACAAAAAAAATAAATAAATAAATAGAGATGAAACATAACTGAACCTCTTACCGAAGTCAAAAGACAATAACCTGAGCCCCTCTGGGGATGCTCTAAAAGTACCTACCCTCTTGATTGGACCATAAGCTTCAAACTCCCTTTTGATTCTGTGCTCTGTTGACTCATAGTTCTGCAGTAGACCATCACCCTGTAAGTTCATCTGAAGCAAAACTTTTGTTTTGTGATAAAATGATACGAGCCTGATGAAAGCCAATATGAAATTACTCACAAGCCTTGCCACAAACAATGTCTTGTATGGATCTCCCGATACATTTGGGTCACTAGAAGGATCATCTGCATAAAACATTGAAATGTGTTCAAAGCCACCACAGATTGCTTAGAACAACATGCATCAAAACCATTCAAATTATAACAATTAGGAGCAAAGATGAAGAAGTGACATTTCTCAAGCTCCTCAGGAGCCTTTTTTGCTCCCTTTTCCAGTCTTAGCTTGTGAATTCGAGCCCTTCTTTGCGCCTATCAACATCAACAAGTATAGGAAAAAAAGCAATGAGATCAGACCTGGGTTACTTGATAAACAATAAAAACAATTAACATGGGATATCCACCCATTTTAAAAAGAGAATGAGAGGCGTCAAACAGGGGCAGTGGCTAAGAATTCAATAACAACAAGGCAAGCGCCAATATCACAGCGTCAGGTTATATAATGAACTTTGAGCAAGCATGGCATAAAGCATCTTAGCAAGGTGAAACAAAACTGCTAAAAGGAAAATAACACATAAAAGGTTTGGAGACAGCCTACATAAACAGTGAAAGCATACAGTCAGCAGCTACCATACAACTGCTGCTACTTGTGCCTTTGATCCATCCCATTCAAGTGATAAGTCAGTGGATCAAGGCCCACGAATGATAGAGATTGGATGATCCTAACACTTTCATAAGCTACTTCATTTCTAATGTTTTTATATTATACAAAAATTCATAATTTGATAATTAGGATTAGCTGAATGGAGATATTTTAGAACTATAGCTCACTGAGAGTTATTTCATCAAATTCCTTACAAGGAATCATGTAAACATAAGTTGGAAAGAATACACCAAGCCTAACACAGTAGATATTAGCCAAGATGCCCAAACACAAATAAAGATACAAATACTCGATCAGGAAAAGCAGATATGACCCTTCATTTACCACAATTTGACACAAGTACAGATACGAATACCCCAATCAAATGAGTGTAGAAGCCATCAAATGTAGTAAAGCTATTTATGAAATCTACAACAATCTCAAGATATTGTTAATACTCTGATGTTTTATAGCTTGAAATATGTTACAAGTCCAGATACAACGGTACAGGAGGCAAATGGCATTGGGCTTTTACTTAAGAGCAAAACAATGGACAACTATCTAGCAGAACCAATAAATTCTGGCTTAGTAACATGGAAAATAAACAATATGTAGTTACCAAAGAAGGTAATCAAGGGAAAAGGAGGAACTAAATGTGAAACTCATAAAATAAACTTTGGAAAGACAAAAGCATTACTTATATACTCTGATCATCTTAGACCCAAAAGCATTACTTCTGTTGACCCTGTTTCAAGGGAAAATCCAGTGGAGAAAGTGTATATCATCTACTTATCCCTTGTTCTTTAGTCGGTATGGTCTAGGTGCACTTTCTCTCTCTTTTCCAATCTTTCCTAGTGTTTTCCTAGATCAATGACTCATCTATTCCAAAGCTAGAGGTCCACAATTGTATTTGTTAGGGAGAGGATTCTATGGGAGCAAATGATCTTTGCAATTTGCAAGGACCTTTGAAAGAGGAGGTTTGAGAGGGATTTTGAAGGGAATAATAGGCATTATCTGCAAGAGGTTATCATAAGTATTTTTGGGTTTTTCTGGAGTAAATTATTTAAACTTTAAAGAGTTTAGAGGTGTTCCATTCAAGGATTTCCTCTTTAAATGGGCTTTGGTTTATAGTGGCAGTAGCTAAGCCTAATTTGTTCTTCTTCTTGGAGGTCACTCGTCCGTTGTTTAATAAAGTATTCATTTATCCAAAACAAAAAAACAGAAGAAGCACTAATCTAAAACTTTCGAGATGATAAAAAAGGCATTGAAAGTTCATATTAAGGTTTTTATTACTTGCTTGGTTCTTAATCCCCAAAGAGAATACTTTTTTTTTATAAGTAAAAAAAGAATATTTCAATTTTCAAACTCGATGATTTGGGATATTAGAAATACCTATTATTATATTCCAAAAAGGCTTTATTATCTTGTATGTTCTACGAGGAAAGTTTTTCTTTCGCTTAATTTTTTTTATTATTATGATCACCTATAAATGTACAAGGGTGAGGACATCCAAGGCAGCTCATGGTTTGAAATTTTTCTTCACTTTGTAAGTATATGCACTCTAATCTTAGGTATTTTCAGCCTTGTTGAATGAAATAACATCCATGATGCAGATCATCATGGCCATGTTATGGAACAGCCATTAATCAAAAGAAATAATTGGGAGGGGGGGGGGGGGGTGCGCAAGATGAAGTAAACAATCAAGAAGATCATGCCCATACAAAACAGAAGCGATGATGAATTTCTGAAATTAAGCATTTAAAATAAGAAAATAATAGAATAAAGGCTTACGCAAGTTTACTCACCGAAGTTTCAGCCTCTTTGACAGGTGGAGCATATTCAGGCTCTCCCGGCTCTGCAAAATTGCTAACAAATTGTGCCATTCCTTCAAAGACAAAGATATCAACCTTAGAACTATAATCAATCCCTTAATAATACCAAAATAAAGATGAAACCATTAAATTATGAACACCTGTATAAGATGGGCATTTTCTTTTCTCGGGAGGTGGTTTATATTCCAATGCAGGTCGGGGCTCGAACAGCTTTAGAAGGTTGGAGGTAAGACCAGTTGGATGACTCTGCCCAATCTGCATATATAACCACCCAAAAACCATGATCAAAGCTTTCACCGGTCGACCACTTAAAAGAATAAAGATTTGATATTTTAACAAGTATTTTTGAGAAAAAAAATGTATTTGATCCGAAAATGGTGTTTCAAACAGGATTTAATACTTGAATATAAACTAGGGTCATAAAATCTCTAACAATTCCAGCTAGTAAGAGATGGCAAAACTATTACAAAAACCGAAGAAGATCATATTAATCTTCACCACAACAATTAAGAAATGGAAAAACGATAAACAGATCATCATCTAATTCTAAATAAGATAGTTCTCCTCGATCTCATCAAGAAAGACTAGGAACAAACTACTTCGATCTTTAGTGGATTAATGGAAGAACCGGAGACCTAGTTAATCATTCAAAGGTGGATCTAATAGACTATCAAAGAAATTCAAACATCAATAAATAATAATTGCACACGCAAAAAAAAGTACAAAATCGAGAAGAAGAAAAAAAAAAATCAAACAAACCAGTTTCAATTGAAGAACAGTAGCGCGATTCTGGGCTTTGGTGCGAGCCTGCACTGCCGCGTTTTGGTTCCGCATGAAAGCATCGTTCATATCTCCCATCTTTCAGAGACCGAAACTAGGGTTTCTGGAATATCTACTCTCCTTTATTCGAAGAAGAGAAAACGCATCCACCGATCCCTTGAATCTCTGGTTCGAAGACGGAAAGAACAAAATGCGCCTGGTTTTAGGCTTTGGGAAATGTCTTAAAAAAAATAGTTAAGTGTGCATATATCCATTTTCCTATTTTATTTACTGTACCCCAACCTCTCCTTTCATCTCTCTCTCTCTCTCTCCAAATAGCGGAAATGTTAGACTAACAGTACCTTTGGATGGATCTGGTGTTTGATTCGTAGATGAATTCCTGTTCATTTTAATCCCCAAAACATGTTTCAAGTGAATTTGTTGGTGGGTATTTTAATTTAAAGTGACCATCTCGCAGCTAAATTTAAAGAATAAAAATCATTAATTTTAAAGTAACAATTTTGTTGATAAATTTAAAAATAAATATCATTATTTTTAATGGCGTAATCATTGATAATTATCAATGACATCATCGCTTTTTTTATCACAAGGTCGTCACTTTAAATTAGAATACCAACCAATGAACTTGCTTGAAAATATGTTTTAGGAATTAAAATTGCTTAGTGTATCGGATTAAGAATTTCATTATATTCAGCACACGAAATGGTATTTTTTTGTAAAATACATCTTTTATAATTAGATTCAGAGGTGATTGTTTTTTTTTTTTTGTTTTTTTTTAAAGTAGGAGAGATGTTTTCCTTGTGAGCTTGACAAGGAGACAAACCATAGAGATGAAATAAGGATTAGAGATGCAAGAACTAAAATCCTTACCTTGACGAAGTCCTTAACATAATCATTCATTCTTCCATCTCTCTCGCCTGTTTTTACATTTATTTGAAGAAATCTTATAAGAAAATTGAAAGGATGGGTATGTTATTTCTTTATTGGTGTGTCATATGAATTGGGAAACTATAAGAAAATATTGGTGTGGAAATAGTCCTCTTATAAAATACAGTACAAGGTTCCAATTCCAGGTCCCAAGAAAGTACCAAAGAGAAAATGACTATTGAATGGTGTATCACGCTCCCAAATAGCTAAGCATGGATGCTTTCTCACCATTGATTAGATTTGTAACAAATACATGCCATTATTTTCCAATAATTGAACCAGCCAGAATAGCTCTTAAGATACATTGGAATTAAATTGATCTCTTCCAAGCAGCTATTGTCTCTCCAGAATATTTTTTTATTTTTTTGTTGGAAACCCAACCTTCAGTGAGACTAATCTCCCAGGGGCCGCATGCACCTTCCCACCCAGTTAAGTGTTACGACAGGCAAGTAGCCACATTTCTGTGGAGACTCCCAGGGGCTGCATGCACCTTCCCACCCAGTTAAGTGTTACGACAGGCAAGTAGCCACATTTCTGTGGAGACTCCCAGGGGCTGCATGCACCTTCCCACCCAGTTAAGTGTTACGACAGGCAAGTAGCCACATTTCTGTGGAGGGGCATATAGAGACTCAAAGTCACAACCTGAGGAGCAAACCCAATGGCTTCTTACCATCTCTTTGGAAGTTACTAGTTCGGCTTAAACATTGATTTGTCCATTTTTTATTACTCAAAAAAAAAAAGGAACAACCCTCCTCCACACCCTTCCCCTAAGTTTTCTTATGTGAGGAGCGAGTATCAAACTCCCCCTCTTAAGCTTTTCCCTTGAAAATTATAATAAAGAACGAACAATACAAATTACGGGAAACAATCAGCCAAAAATCTTATTTATTACACCCAGTAGATTGCATAAGCAAAATCCAGAACAAAATTTTACATGAAGAAACCTAAAATTTTAAAGCACAACTCCTCTTAAAGTAATTGTCTTAAGTATGAATAGAACCTAAACCAAAAGAATAGTCTCTATATATACCTTCATTGAGAAACCTTTATTCCCAATCTGAAAATGAGCTCTGTTTCTTCCACTACTTTTAAGTGATTGTTTGAAGCTAATCAAATAATTACAGAACCCAGTCTGTCTTCATTCACCTCATCTGTGATCTCACTCAAGAAAATAATGGTAGGACCAAAAAAAATTAAAAAAATTATAGTGCCGTCAAACAGATTCCAACACAATCAGCCGCTGGCAACAATCTCGTGTATGTAATCACTGACTAGTTGATCTTCAGATCTAACGGCCAGCTTCATGGCTACCTGTTTGGGCCCGTCAATCCCGAATGAAAGTCGAACGAGCACTTTGATATTGCCAATGAACACACCAGATAAAAGGCACGCATGCGACCTGGAATTGTTTGGGACAACTTCTGTGCCCTGTATAACAGAAAAAGCCAAAAGATTTCAGTAGTCAAAAGGACTTAATTCAATATCATTGTCGGTAAAAATTTCAGCATAATAAGTTCAGATTATATATATATTAATTATGAGAGCTGCTATTGCAACCCCAACTTTTTCTTATTACACCCCAATTTCTCAAATTATTTAGCACTCTAATTAAAATTTTAAACACGCCATTCCAGCATTACAAAAGTTGCATTATATAACACATTCAAACAACTTCAGCAGTTGTTTACAATTAGGATTAGAGGCTCATATAAAATCCTAAGAGTCATGCTGGAGTGACCTCAAGCTGGAACCGCATATCGCACTTCTTGACATGAAAGTGGATAGGAACCATAGATGCTTTTTCACTCGTATCTTGATGAAAAGCATCTATGGTTCCCATACTTCCACGTCAAGAAGTGCGATATGAGGTTCCAGCCCGAGGTCACTTCAGCATTATTCAAATCCTAAATCAGAGAGAGAGAGAGAGAATTTCTATTGGCACCCCAACTTTTACTTATTTTCAACCATTGATTTATTTATTTTTATTGGTAGCAGTTCTCTTAATTATTCAGAGAAACAGGGTAAGTTTAATACCATTTCCGTCCGGTTTTGGCCAAGGCCTAACCAAAATAATTGTCTCAGATTGAGATTTTAAACCATGGTGCAGTATGCTGCAGAATAACCTGGTCCATGTAACAGAAACTAACCTCACAGGGCTGCATGCCAAGAATGTTGATGACTGCACTCACGGCCTCCGCCAAGCTTTCCCTTACACCAAGGCCATACTCATCAACCCGCTCACAGTCTGGTCCCATACTTTCCCATGCATTCCTGAAATTTGAGACCCCAAATTTCAACATATAATCTGCTGCAACAACATCAAAGTCCTCCAGCTGATACTCATCCTCCACACCATCTTCTTCTGCTTCGCTGGTTGTTGTATCAACCTGTAGGACGCCAACATAAATAAGCATCGATATACGAAAATTTAAACACAGCACCGTAGGATTTCTCAATTCTGATAAGTTAATAAGAAACTTTTAAAATAAAATAAAATAAAAATAAAAAACATTGTGACCCGTAAAGAAGCAAAGATGGTAGGAACCATCGAGGAGGATAAATAGTGACAAATATACCTCTTTAACGATGAACCTTAGCATGTTAGAAAATTTCCCAAGAACCATTCCTTCTGGCTTCTCAAATGCCACAAAAGTCTGACCTGGTGAATCATAGGGTAGGGATCTTAGAGGCTTGGATGCTACTTCAGAGAAATCTTCTGCTTCAGAAGCATCCACAACGACAGCAACCTGGTAACAAGCAAAAAACCAGGGGGGCTGTAAAGAAAGGGTTCGATTGAGAGGACAAAAAAAATACACGCATTAGTCGTAAATTTACATTTTCGAGCAGTTGTTCAGGAATAGTGTTTGTGCAGTTGTACTGGAATACAACATGCCGATCATAGATGTGCTTTATAACATTAACTGCATATTCGGTTTCAGCTTCTGTCAGCTCCACAGGTGCCGAAGACTGAAAAATAAGAAGAAATAAGTAGCAAGTAAGCATAATATTACAAATGCACTAAAACATGAAGGTAAGATCAAGCAAAAGAACCTTGAAAATTTTCCCAAAGTTCGAAAACTCGGGGATGGAGGAAAGCATTTTCTCATATGCATCAATGGTAGATGTTGGACCACTCGGAGGAGCACCCAAACCAGTTGGCTTTTTACCCGGGGCTTTCTTCTCGGCAAGAGGTTGAGACTTGGCCTCCATAGGTACAGAATCAATATTAAAAGGTTCTTCTGAAGGCTCCTGTATCCATATCATACAGATTAAGTGATGAATTAATGAGGAAAACAAATAAAGATGCTCAAAGAACACCTACATAGTTCTTCAAACTTGTCTCCAGGTTGACTAATGGGACGTCAAGTGATCCAAAGAGGAAATCCTTCACATCCTGGTCAGTTTCAATAACTGAGCCATCAGCCCCAAGTAGTGTATTCAGATAGAGGGTTGCCCTATCACGAACCTGTGGACGATATTAGAAGATAAATATATTCAGCAAATACAACGACAAAAGATGAATCTGCTCTAACTACCACAAAGAAGAATAAATAAAAGAATGGAATCAATAGTACATGTCGAACCACCTCAAATTACTTTCCCCAGGTCAATTATTTTAAACCCATTGAACAACAAATGCATGTGTATATGCATAACCCCGTGTTTCCACAGCACCAATATTTTGCTTTTATGTACTGAACTGGCAGATCATGTACATCTCAATGTGTTATGTCCAGCTATTTTTGGCTCTTAGGGACTTTGGATATTTGTGCCAGCATGTCCAACATGCAATTGCTCTTACTTTTCTTACCCCAAATGGTCATATTAGCTGTAGTAACCACACCAAAATCAAATTTTAAAAATCTCAGAGTGTTATAGCAAAACTAACCTCATCATCACTGTCAAATAGGCAACGTCTCAACAAAACAAATATACGAGGCTGCAACAAAAAGTCCAAGCACAATTGAGTAACCAATCATTAGCTGAACAAATCGTGTTGATAGAAAATAAGAATGTGACAGTACCTTCAAAGAATCAACCATAGCACCAAACTTTGCCAAGGTACTTACAGCACTAGCCCGAACAGTTGCATTCTCAAGAATTACCCTATTATAGATATAACGTATATATTTACTGGGATCTGATGTCTTTGGCCCTTCATTTCCCAGAAAATGTAGTATCTAAAAAAATAACAAGAAAATAAAATAAATTAAAATAAAGGAGTAGTTAAGCAAATAAAATCATGAAATTAAATAAAGAGAGCTGCTATTGCCACAACAACTTTCAGGGAGAAAACACCCACCTGAGAGGAAAGATACGTAAATTCACAATCCTCAATAAATTCACAGAGATGAAACAAGCCATTTTCTTTGGCATCTGGTATATCTCTTATAAGGATGACAATGGAGTCAACAATGGCCTTCTTATACTCAAAACCCCCTTCTTCTCTAAGAATATTGCTTAAAAAGTTCATCCTGGAAAATAAATATAAAGTAAGCGAATTAATCCGATCCAAAACAAGATGCATAAGAATGAAAACTTCAAAATAGAAAGAAATAAATCTGAAAAATAAAATAAAATTGGAAGTAAAAAAAAAAGAGCCTCCTCACAATGATCGATATTTGAGGGGGAACTTTAGGCATAGAGATCGAATAGCTTCCACAACAACAATCTTGAATTCATCAGCAATATCAGACATAAAATTGGTTATCTGTTTCATTAGGCGATCTACGCTTGACTCATTTCCAGTCTTCAAGAGTGTGGTGATGGCAAGTGTAGCAATGCTCCTGTTTTGATCTGAAATTAAGCTCTCCATATCTATATTGCAATTTGTAACTGCCATGGGGTGCGTCATTGCAACCTACAAAAAAATTATAATAGAATTAAAGAGAAAGAAATAATCAAAATTCCTTGGTACAGTCCAATAGAGAATTCACAAAATCTCACATTCCTAATGAAAATTGAAAGATAAAGATTTTAAGATTCCAAAAAAGGTTATTTTAATTCGTATAACTCTAAATGATTATGAAAAAGAATGGCTTGTTTTGTCTCTTCATTCTGTTCCACCCCCAATAATAGCATCAACACCTGCTCCAATTCAAGCTCACAGATGAAGCTCGTCAAAATGCAGTGTATGAAATCGCATTTATTTACTAACGCAGCAAAAGCACAAAAGAGTTGAGAATTGAGATGACACTCTCAGGACTTCTCTCTGCTGCGACATCATTGATTCATAAAAAAGGACCCACACTTGCAAAACTTAATGCCCTCAAATTGAGGACATCTAACACCTCCAAAAAGACCGAAGGGAATACAAATTAAAACATAGTGTAGATATACCATGCAAATAATTAAGATCAATAAGTACAAAAAAGAATTGTCTGAATTTAAAGAGAAGTGAACAAACCTTATTTAGAGTACGGATAGCAGCAAAACGTAGCACTGGTTTTGATGAACTCAAAAAGAGCTGTAGAACAGTGATAGCAGGAGTCAATTCTCGATTAGTCACACTGCTCAGCTCTGTTATTGCTCTCGCAGCTTCAAATATCACCATTTCTGCTTTGTGTCGCAGACAACCCTCAAGATAATCATAAAAAGGGCGATCTCCTGTTTGTGTATTATGGCCTGATTCGCGTGTAACCTGCATGGAAGATAATTTCACCACTTGATTCTGTTGTCGCTAATTTAAAATATGGTCACTTCATTTCACATAAATGTTCGGACGAAATGTACCTGACTAGTGTATCGAATCAAGAGGCATTGGGCCAATGGCGAACGGACTGTTCCTCTAGTTAAGCTGGTAACTAGCTTGCTAACAGCTAATCGGTCATTCTGTCGTATCTGCAAGTAGAAAATCCGCTAACATCATCAACTTTTCAACAATTTTAGATTCCCATGTAATCTTTATTTAAATTTAATGTTAGCTATTCATGCTACGAGATACTCTTTCTCATGTAATAACTCCATCATTTCTCTCCCATCTAATTATGAAACTCATAATCATTAGAGCAACATATCTCAAAAATTTGGGTAATTATGAGACCAGTGCATTTAAAAATATAAGCTTCAGATACATTTTCTACAAGGTGCACTGACTTATTCATAGGCAAGTGCAAAGGCTTCAATGGAATACAATAACTGTTGAAGGTAAGAGGAAAAATTATGAGTAATAACTAATAAGAGCCTGCTGAGTGGTGGTCCTGAAACAAATGAAGAGGTCATCAAATTCATATGTTAAGAGCGTGTTGTGATCAAACATCAGTGTGCATAAATTTTATACCAAAAGCCCTTTGGTAATTCTAAGTGTACAAATGTATTGGCATTACAAATTAACAAATCTAAAATCAGTGAATGTGGAGAATACAACTAGAAAGGCCACCACCTCCACTGCAAATGGAAAAGAACAACTAATGCACCTGATAGTAGTAAGAGTACTTTTTGAAATAATTTGGGTCAAGTTCATGTGAGATTATATCTAGAGTTTGTTCTCAGTGGCCTTTGCTACGACCTAGATACTGTGCAATTCATTAAGCGGAGGAGGAGAAAGGCAACAGATGAGCTGTCTCATATTCTTTCAATTGAATTAGCCACTCTCCACCCCAAAACTAGAATTTCTAGGTTGAATCTTGGAGATAGTAACGAGTTTTTCTACAGAAAGCTAAGTAACAAAAACAAGATAACTTCAATCCTTAATAGCAAAAGTCAGAAGCCAATAATTTCTTTACCAACTTGCTGGTTCCTACTTTATGCGATCAAGAAGAGACACGAGGTTTTATCTTACAGCAAAACCCAGCAGTCCAGCACCATTATTGGTTCAAGCCTGAAGAGAAAGTTAATTATGAGGAAATCAAGGGATTTTTTTTTTCCCACAAATGATGGCTTCTCGGCTCATTTCTTCGGGTCTGACTGGCCTATTATATAGAAGGATGTCGACAAGCTGTCAGTTAATTTTTCTAGTCCAAGTAAACGACTATTGTTCTCTTGTGATTCTAGGTCCAACCAGTTGGCAAAGGTTTAGAGTTCAATTGACAATAGGGATTGGAACATATCTGCTTGCTTTTCAACTTGTCTTATTGAGACCTGGAGCAAGCCGAAGAGGTTGATATCCTAAACGATGTTCGGAGATCCACGTATATAAACAAAACCTCTAATAGAGACGAGAGTATTCTTTGTGAGGAGATCTTTAATAAAATCGTTAAGGATGGTCCAGATAGAATCATGTTCATCAGACCTCAGATTTTGGATTCTAAGCTAGAAGTTATTATTTATTTATTCAGGAGGCAAAAAAAAATTGATCAAAATGCCTATTATTTGGTGTCCATAGCAACCACTGATGGAATTTTGTGCTTGAAAATAGATGGATCCTACTCCAATGAAAGGGTTGAGTATGGTTTTATTTTTATCCTCAAAGAATCTAAGAGAACCGCTACGTATCGAGCATTTAAGAGAACTAACTCCTCTTTTAGGGATCCAGCTGATTTGTGCTTTGTTATCTAGTCTTCTACATGAGTTTACGATTGTAACGAGAAGCATTTGTGTCTGACATAGAGAACTATCAGCAAAGGCATATAACACATAGATTAAAGTGTTTTGGTATTCCCAAATTTGAATCCACATTGGATTTGCAAAGACATGACCTACTTCAAATTCTGAACAAAGTAATATGGATAGAAAAAGAGAGAGAAACCAATTTCTGACATACCTGGTGGAGGAGAGCCAGAGCATGGAATTGTACAAGAGCAGCCCTTGACTGAACAGCTTCTTGTACCTCATTACTCCACCTTTTCACAATCTCTGGGTTTGTCTAGAAAATAGGAACAAATCTAAGGGGACAAATCCATCGCCTATGTAATAAGTTACATAAAAGCAAGGGGACATGAATAGTACCTGAAGCAAGTGGCTTCCACTAATAAGAGCAGCACTGGCAACAACAGGATTCTTGTCAACAATTGCTTGCTTCAAGTATCTTTCTATTTGAGTGAGAAGAGTCCCATCAGTAATTCTACAAAGAACACGTATAGCATTGGCCCTATACATGTCGGTCTTGCTATTCATATCCTTCATCAATGAACTTGTGACAATGATAACCTTTGATGAAAAGTATTTTGAGTCAATGCTTGAATTAAAGAGAAAAGGAAATTAAACGAAGGAAAAAAAGAACGAAATATATAACCTCATCTGCAGATGGAGAAAGCTCTTTAATCATCAAATAAACCATTCTCCTCAATCCTATATCCTTGGACTGGAAAAGCTTAGTTACAGAAAAGAACACTTCTGTGGCTTCGACCTATAAAATTAAATGGAAAATTCATGGAACAGTCAAAAAAGAGAAATGTTATAATTGAAACAAGAGAAAATGGCAAGCACTAAAGAAATAAAAAGTGAAACATATCCGGAAACCTGACCTTCGTGAATGTTTCTCCTTGATTGAGTAAATACAGGAGTTTTGTGATGACCTATTAATAAGAATAACAAGAACAAAACTAAAAAGTTCAATCCTCAAAAAAAGGGGGGAAAAAATAAGAAGAAGAAGAAACAAATGAACAAAATGCAATTACAAAATTACATAGCGTAAAGAAAAACCTGAGAGCATCTCCTGGGATCAAGCTGGGGATCATTGAAAACCCTAGCTTCTTGTAGGACTGCACCCTTCTCAATCCCGAGAAATGGAGAGTATTCTGCTGCAAAACAGCCAAAAGCAGATCACAATTATAAATTACTTCCAGATAAATGAGATTCACCTGTAATTATTCCACTGCACAGCAAAAAGTCTTAAACAGGCACAAAAACAGATAGAAACATCTTCATCGAAGATTTGGCCCTAAAATTTTGGTCGGTTGGGTGTGTCTTACTCCATAAATAGTTTTTAACTCGGTTTTCGTCTCTTCTTGATGTTTACCGAGACTTGGATGACTCGTACATGTCAAAACCTGATATTTCAAGTAAAAGGGATGGCATCTGAAATTGCGACTTTGGAAGGAAATCGAGTCATCAAAACTCTCTTCCACTCATCCCTTGATCTTTCTTTATGAAATTTCAACCAAGACATCTCTTGTTATTGTTCTGCTTTTTGGAGAATGAGATTTCATCAAAGGATTCAGAGCTTGAAATTTTGGCAAAGAGGATCGAGAGCTTAAGAGGCTGAAATTGATGAATACTGCTTTGAATCACAAGAATCATAAGTGAAATCAATTTAACTTTCAGATTGAGAGAACCAGTGTTGCTCTTTTACAAATCATGCTCCAAAAATGAAAGAATTGTATCCTTGTTTGCATTCTAATCAAAACTTGAGGAATTTTGATAAAAAATAGTTGTAATTCGGACTATATTTTCAAGACCTCAAGAGAAATTACTTGGATCACAGATGAGTTATTGAGCCAGGCGAATCGCATTGGAAATCTCGCTTAGATGCCTTTGAGACTGACATCAGTCGTCTGAGTCATCTCTGTTTCATACGAGATTTAAAACCATGGTTCCTCCATTGAATTAAATCTCATTAACTCAATCATCGTTTTTATTTTCCTCTCACTCTCTTAGAATCTACAACTTGCACATATCTTCTAACTGAAGCTGTAATTGGTTTTGCTGAACATCATCAAACCATCTCAATCAACTGTCCTTTAAATCATCACCTATTGGGTACTCCAACTGTTTTTTCACAGATATATTCATTTATAAACACTTAAAACAACATATTGTGCGAGAGAAACAACACGAAATAATAAAAAAATCTCAAATTGTCTGGAATTTTTTTAATTACGTATCAGATCTGCAATAGACATCTGTAGAAATAGATCTAATGCTTCGGCACTACAGCCATAAACGAGTCAGAAACTAAATTGGCTCAGATCTACAACCAGAATCAATGATCTAAGCATTCCAATCTACAATTAAAATTTGAACGTAAACATAAATTAAAAATTCTCTGTAGATCACGCTATATAACGGATCGATCGATGAAACTGAAAATGCGATTGAAATCTGTTCAAACAATTAGGTATTCGAGTCTTACCTTCATCGTCTCGATCGTCATCTTTCTTTACGAGAGGTTGAGCCATGGCCATAAGAGAAATAGAGAGATCTGACTGAGTCGGATGGAGACAACACGAGAGCTAACGAACCTCTCTGCAACTGAAGTGGAGGTTCGGAAGACGAAGGATGTTCTTAAACGAGTCACCTCGTGACTTGTGTACAATTGGATTGTTCGAATTTACCAAAATGCCCTCGAATTCGAAACTGCTACTATGAGGCACAAAGGCAGGTGCATGGGTGGGTGAGTTGTTACTTGTTAGGTGATTTTGACGTACCCCTCCCTGTTCAGGTGAATATTTGAGATACCCCTTGCCTTCAAACTGATCACAAATCCCTTGACCTAGGTATTCTGTAACGGCCTAATCTAGTATGGTCTAAATGCCCTCTCCTTCAACTTGTAGTCTTGTACCAAGAGAATCCTTGGATTTTTCTTTCCACCGGATTAGTCATCTTCAACCTCGTAAATTACTTTTAATCCATCGTACATTTTGTATCTATATTGCTTTGAACCTCTACTTTTTAATAATTATGAAATGATATTTTTATGATTCAAAATTTATTAATCCAATTTGTAAAAAAAATATATATATTAATGGTTGATTAAAATAAAAATGTAATCACCCGATTTTAATCAAATGAGTTGGCTAGTTAACATGGTATCCATGGGAAAAACGAACGAGAAACCAGGTCTAACTACTATTTTTGTAGATAAAAAAAATGAGGCTGGGTGTTATAATCCAACTTTAAAAAAATTTAAATAAAACTATAACTAATTTAGCTTGTGAGGAATATGCTTCTTAGTTCTTGGTATTAATCTCATTGAAGATACGTTCTTATATAGAATTCTAACAAACTAAATGAAGATGCAAAACTTCTTATACGTTTCGGCAAGAGGAGTAGCGGTGTCTTCACCTGTTAAGTTCGATAGTCATACTTCGCCATCAAATGCCTGGGTTGAGTGGGTGAGGGAAACAATGGTTGATGTCTCTACCGTAAGCAAGTTGAAAGTTTCCATATTGATGATGTCATTTGTGTTTCGACACGCCTCCGTAAGTTGCCAGCTTAGTGGGTTTGATTAATAGGTGGTGTAGCGACACCCACATTTTTATCTTCTCTTGGGGCAAGCTTATTGTTGTGTTAAAAGACATGTTTATTATGATGGGTCTTCCCCTTACCAATGATGTAAGTAAGGCGAACCTAACTCTCAACTTGAGAGAGCGCTTGCTTGAGGATGCTCTTATCGAAGTCCAAGCTGCCTCGAAGGTGAACCTCGGCCCTTTTATTAATCCTCGCATTAAGTCGACGCAATCCAAGTGACTAACAAAAACTATGACTTATCTAAAGATGCCCAACACATCCATATAATAAATACACAGGTTGTCTTCCCCCAATAATTATCTCCTATAAAGAGCAATTCAAATTCAATCTAACATGCATCTCGATGAAAGTTTCAACTTTATTCCTTTGCTCTCCTCTCCTTTAACTTTGTTGTATTTTCTCTTCTATCCTCAATCTATTATTTTTCTCTTTCCTTTTTCTCCACCTTTTTCCAACAATACCCTCCTAATTTTATTATCTATACCCTTTTATCCCTCTTGCAATAATATTTCTACAATTTTATTATCCTTCCTCTTTTACCCTCTTCACCCCAAAGTGGATGACCATGTCATGAGCAAGGACAAACTCTAGTCATTCTATATGGTGAGATAATTATTTGCTAAGCAACTTGAAACAAACCCCTACAAGATAGGAACCTAAACAACTAATAGATTGGCTTGATCGTAACAATGTCTCTTTCTTGGTTATTGTGCTTGAAGATTTCACGATCCAAAATCTGAAATGATGTTCCATGTCTAGAGTTGATATTGGATACCAAAGGTAGTGTAGGTGAGGATAATGCCAACTCACTAGTCTTTTTTTTTTCAACAAATAAACATGAAAAACAAGGTGCAAATTAAACCCTGGTGGTAGTACATGAGTTCTTAAGTTGAATGCAAGTTGTTCTTAAGGGATTTAAGTTCTTAAGTTGGATGCTAGTTGTTCTTAAGGGATTTAAGACATTTAACACGATATTGAGGTGCTGAATCCACTACATGAACACTAGTGGAACCAATAAGGTCAGATTCAATTCGAGAAGGGGGTCTTCCATAGACTACCTAAAAGGGTGACAAGTCGATGGATTAATTGTGATAGGAGGTATTGTACCAAAATTCGACATAGGGAAGGTATTTTGTTCAATGGTGAGGATGGTAGCCAGTAAAGCATCGCAAATATTGCTCAAGGCATCTATTGACAACTTCATCTTGGTCTTCAATTCATAGATGATAAGCGCTTCTACATAGTTATGTTTCTTGAAAAACGAAATATATTTAAAAAAATTTGGTTAATGAACACTGGATCACGATTACTAACAATAGATCTAAATATGTTGTGCAATTTGAAACATCATAAACAAATAATCTAGCAATTGTAGAAATCATATAATAATGCTCAAATACAAAAAAGTGCACATATTTGCTAAATTAATCATTATTAAAGTTTTATGATAAGTGGGAAGAATGCCATCAATTAAATCCATGACGACATTAGTCCACACCTTTGTTGGAATTGGGAGTGCTTGCAACAATCTTGGAGGAGCTAAAACTTCATATTGATTGCATTGATATTCCACGACGGTAAAAATTAATGAATATCTTATTATATGTTGGTAAAAAATTCAGATTGGCCACTAATTGGTGAATAATTAAATTTGTACAAAATTTTACTGCACCATGCGGAGAAAGATGGCAATGCCACTTTACCTTTGTATTTAATACACCATTGTCCAAAGTGTAATGAGTTTAGGATGAGAGATCCTCTTGAAGCTTAATTATAAGTAGGTGATGATCTGGATCAATAAAACATCCCTTAGTGATATCTGTAATTGCCAAAAATATTTAGGTGGATAAGGTGTGGAGTCTAGCCATCTCGAGTAGACGAGAGAGGGCGTTAGCTACGATGTTTTCCTTTCTTTTATGGTAGACTATTTCGTAATCATACCCTTGGTCCAACATGGTGAGTCTTTGATATTTGAGTGCCAACGATTTGTGAGAGTTTTTAAATGACGCACCAATAAATAAAGCCATCACTTGTTAATGGCGAAGATAATTTCCCACATTTTTTTATCATCTACCAAAAAAAAATAATAATTAAAAAAAATAAAGATGTTACCCGAGTGAAGCCCTACTATGATATCCTAGTGGCCACCCATGTTGGATCAACATGACCCCAATGTTGGAGCTAGAGGTGTCACACTTTGAGGTGAATTCTTGAGATAAATTAGGAAAAGTTAATGCATGAGTTGTTGTTATAGTATTTTTCAAGAAGGGTAGAGACAATTTTCAAGGGTTCATAGAAAAGAACCCTTGCAGAGCATATCAGTTAATGGTGTCGCCATTTTACCAATCTTTCATAAATTTTTGGTAATAATCAACAAAAATGAGTGGAGGGGAATGGACTTTGTGCTAGAGTGAATGATATTTGAATATCACATTTCACGAATCAATTTCTCATTTTCTATAAAAGTGAGGATATCGATAAGGACGAACATTAGACGTGTGTTCACAAGTAACAGAAAAGTACAATTATCATGAGATCGAAAAAGCGGTGGCCTGGTAAATTGCTCCAACTTTTATAACAAATGGATTGACATGTTTATCAGAATCAATAGTTCTAATTATGTAGCAAATATAAATTCCTTGCTTTGTACTAACAATTGTATTTGTTGTTCAGTAAATCTTGGCTCCATGTTGGGTATGGGTGGATCGGAAAGGACAGCCTATTGTACCAAATTCAACCTTTGAAAAATATCGATGACGTGCATCATCAAGACATGTTGTAGATTTTGGTCATTGGATTTTGTGTTTAAATGGGTGGGATTTTTAAACACAAAATAATACATTTTTTTCATGAGTATCACAATCCATAACAAAATTTGTGGTATGAGAAGATTTTTGTATATACACGTCTCATGAAAATGTGGTATCGCAATCATGAGTGGCACAACCTTTGAAAATGTTTATGCATTAAAAACCTTGTTTTTAATATTGGAAATATAGATGTAGATGAAATGCTCGGGAAAAAAAAATCTTATATAAAAATGATTTGGGATCCATGGACTCGTAAAAAATGTCTAAAAATACGCATTCCTGATCATTAAAACAAATATCCAATAGTCATAATTTTTTCTAGGGACAGATGAAATGTCATGACAATAGGATTTTGTTTTTTTATTTGAATGATTTTTCCCAGCTCAAAGTGACCCATAAGAAGCAAAATATTTTTCTTGAGTAACATGCGTTGAAATTCATGTATTAAAGTAAATAAATTGCATATTATCCCATCAGAGTCGTATCCCAAAGATTTTGAGGACTAAATGAATCTTGTTCCTTCATTCCTCCCAGTCCAGATTTAAGTCTTTGTTTCGTACAATCTACTCATGTATCAAATAAAGGTCTAGATTGTGACTCAAAAAAAAGCACAGAATCCTTATAATTAAAATACGGGGTATAAAACATGATATCTATTGCTAATAAAGTTGGATAAGATTTCCTAGTTTAATTGTGGTGTAAAAAACCCTTCGATTTCCATCATGCTTTTAGGGATCTATATTTATCTTAGATTAACGATCGCTAGGGTTCCTGACCAAGAGCACAACATCCCACGCTTTTTTCCTTTGATGCTAGAGATTGTGTCCTAATCTCATGAGGATAATCCTCGAGATGATCAGGTTCGAGAGGAATGTGACAGTCATCCTGAGATCCCCATTTATGTCCATACATTAATGAATTTTTTTTGTTTGGGTTTTTTCATGAATCAAGGGATCCCAATCCCTATAAATGAAAAAGTGTTAAGGTACAGCAACAAATGGACTGATTGATATAGGATGATATGATTTCCTAGAGATACGATTCTCATGTCATATGAATCCCTAGGAGCACATTCCATATGATCCCCAGTTCATGACTTTGATTTTAGTAAATAAAGAACTCAGATGTCTCAAAAAGAGGATTCAAGCTTGAACTCTAAGCAAGGGTGATGGACCGTTAATCCCAAAGTAAAAGTTCCTCACTAACCTTACTTACTTAGTAAGATTTGAAATCTTACTAAGGGACATGTAGCTCACCTCGTGGCATCTAAAAACACGATCCGATGCCATAGGAACGTAGAAAACGAAATTCTATAAACTTATACTAAAAATTTCTGAAAAAATCTTAATTTTCAATATTGAAATTTAATTTTAAGTTTGGGAGTTCGATGGAAGTTCAGTAGTCATCCATTTTCAAAACCTTGAATCAAATGATCAAGTCCAAAAGAATAGTTTTTTTGAAATTTGTTTCATAGATTTGAGTTTTTCCACGAAATCTAAATGACTGTGATGTTGGTTTTCCCATGTGGTAATCCATTTCAGCTCAACAATACTTGGTAGGATTTGAAATCTTATCAAGTCAGTAAGGAAAGTGTTTTTCCAAAGTAAAACGGCAAAATCAGAGTTAGTTGAGGTCAATATCGTCATTTTCAACTGGCAAATTAGCTCCCAGGGAAACGGTAACCAAGATCCGGCGCACTTTTACGCCCGTACAACAAGATATGCGCTACGCGTAAAATAGAACCAACCTGTACAGGAACCGTATCGTCACCTTTAACATGAGTTGTATACGTCCTAATGCACACTACCTGAGTGAAGAAAAATAGAGACACTAAACAAAAGAGAAATTTATTAAGGGTATGTTTGATTGCACATGGAAAATAGGGTGAAAAATCAATTTCCATGGAAAATGACATTTTTCAAGTGTTTGATTGCACATAAAAATGAAAATTCATTTTCCACCCCATTTAAAAAGTCCACTAAATCATAGATTTCACTTTCCCATCCATATGGGTGGGAAAATGAAATTCACCCATTTTTTCCATCCTCAATTCTTCTCTACCACCACCACTACCACCACCACCACCACTATTACACTAACCTCGACGTTGTCGTCGTCACCATCGCCGTCACCGTCACTGTCACCGTCGCCTCGATTCTGTCTCCGACCACCTTCTCTCTCTCTTCTTCTTCTCATCTCTCACCTCCTCTGCCACCACTACCACCACATTTTCCCCCCATCTTCCTCACTTACCTCCGTCGTCACCACCACCATCGTCACCACCGCCGCCACATCCTCCCCCTTTCCTCTTCCTTGTCATCTTCTTCTTCTTCTCCCCCTCCTCTCATCTTCTTCCTCCTTCTCCTCTTCTTCTTTTTTTTCATGTTTTTTCTATGATTTTATCCAAGTGAAATCAAACAATGGAATTTGATTTTCCAACCCTATCTATTTTTCACTACTAATTTTCAATGGATTTCAAATTCCATGGAAAGTGACTTTCCATGCAATCAAACATACCCTAAAATTTAGTAATTATAATTTGTGATTTTTAGTAATTATAATTGTTATATTAAATTTTTTATAATTAATACTTACAAATAATAAAAATTATTATTATTTCGTAATTTTTCTTAAAAATAAGGAAAAATTATTTTAAAAATAATATAATATTTTATAATTATTAAATAATCAATAATTTTAAAGAAATTTGAAGAATATAACTAAATTAAAAACATATTTCTAACTCGATTTTGTAGCAATTGAAAGTGAGTGAGTGATGACCTTTTGTCAAAATAAGAGTGAGTGAGTGGGGGATCGTGGGGTTACTTTGTATAGAATGAAAATTGATATTTGAATTGTCGATTTTCATTAAAATTAAGTGGTTGAAAGTTGGGAAGTAGGTTCCTATGAATATCGATAGTTAGACCGTCAAATTTGGATCAATTTATATATTTAACACGTAGAACTGACCATCAAATTGTGATTTTTTTATTTATTTTGGGGTGCTAAATTCGTTTATAAATAATTATAAATTAATATATTATTATTTTAATAATTTTCCCTAATCAGAACAATTAATTACAACAGTGGTTTTGATCACAACAAACTGTTTCGGGTCCACCGAATTTAAACGGTCTAGAATAGATACGAAGTCGAATCATAATCCAAGTTACGGAAGTAGAATATCTTAACTCAGTTGTCGTACATTTCCTTAACTTGCATTTCGCCCTGCTCGCTCTCGCCCTCACCTCCAACTTAGGTTTTCTTCTTGACTTCTCGAGCTCTGCAACTTTCCTTAGTCATCCATGGCGGACCGAAACAATGCTGATTCTCGCAATCACCTCTCTGTGGAAACCCTTCAGCAGGTCTCCAAAGGTACTTCGTCTTCAAATTTGTTCTCTTTATCTCAATTTTCCTCACTCTTCAGAGCTGTAATCTATCTTCGATTCTTTTCTTCTTCTATTAAGTTTCAGATAGAAACCCTAGCATTGTGAGATTTTTTTTTGCCGATTTTGTTTATTTTGTTTCTTTAAGACCTAGATTGCTGATTTGGTGGCAGTGTAGGGTTGTAAACGAGTGCTACTTGCATGTGCGACCGAAATTTCATTATTAGGTTTTTTTTTTTTTTTATGCTAAGAAACTAATATTTAATGATGTTTTACACATTTTATTCTTCTAAATTCGCTTGTTTAACTAATACTGCCTTTGCTTGGTTTGTTCCTTCTACTAACATGCAACAGAAGCTCCAATCTTTGATGATTTGTAATAATTCTACTTTTATTTGTTAATTTATTGGTTTTGAAATTGGAGTCCGTATGTCTTCATGAGTTCTGAAACTTGTTCTATTGGGCAAAGTTGATCATTTCATGCTTATACACTACAATTGGTATTGATCCCTAACTTTTTCTATTATAATCATAATGATGAAGTTGGGGTTTGGGAATAATTCCGCAAAAGTCTATAAAATTGGGAAAACATTGGACAAATTAAAAAAATAAAAATAATTTTTTAAGTATACAAAATATATAAAAAACATATATTGCATATGTTAAATTATAAAATAACACAAAAAATACTAAAAATAACCTGTGATATTTTTCAAAAACTTGTCGATTAAATCATGATTGACATTTCTATGAATTAGATGTAAAGCCAAAAAAGTTTTAATTTAATCTAATCTTTGAAAGACTGGCTGTATATATGTTTTGTTTTGTAGACTTGCCAACAATGCCCTGGTTTAGATGGAACAAACCTAATGTATGTACTGCTTGTGGTAAATCTTGTTGCATACTTGCTTTTGCCTATCTGTTAGTTTTTCTTTATTTGCTTTAACACCAAATTGTTCACTTCTTCATTAACTTAATATTCATTCTCTTGTGTGATGTGTAGACATGCAAGGGCCTGATAATCCTCCCCCTCTTTCACCACAGTGGCTTCAAGCAAAGTCTGGGGAGAATAAGCATGGTGTGGTAGCTGGAGTGAGTTATCCTACACGTCCTTTGCCTTATCTTAGCGTAGTCAAGTGTTGTTGGATTTCAAATGATGTATTTTTCGGACATTGGGATGTTTATATCACTTCAATATAACCATTCCTATATTGTCTAGAAATACCTTTTAATACAACTTTAATTTTAATCTTTTTGTTTTTCTGTTATGCAGGAATCCCATCTCAGCCCATATCCAGGCTATTCAAATATCTCAAAATCATCAAGAAATGACGAGGAAATCCTTGATATTGAAAAGAAAGGGGATGTTTTCAGGCCGCCCTTGCATGATATGGAATATGGTCGGCGTGACCGTTGGCATGAAGAAGAAAGACACAACAACTCCACTCTCCGCAAAGATCATTGGAGGGAGGGGGATAAGGAGCTTGGGGATGCACGCAAGACGGGTCGGTGGATGGACAACTCCATTAGACACTCGGGAGAAGCACGTCGTGCCCCACCCGATCGTTGGACTGATTCAAGTAACAGGGATGGTAATTTCGATCAGCGTCGTGAGAGCAAATGGAACACGCGCTGGGGGCCAGATGAGAAGGAATCAGAAAGTTGGCATGAGAAGTGGTTGGATTCCAGTAGAAACGATGAGATGCCGCGTGATAGATTATTGTCTCATCTAACCAATCATGGAAAGGAGGACAAGGAGGGGGACCAATATCGACCATGGCGACCTAACTCCTCCCAAAGTCGTGGAAGGGGAGAGCTTCCTCATAACCAAACTCCAATACCAAACAAACGAACTCCTACATTTAGCTATGGTAGAGGGCGATGGGAAAATTCCCCTCCGACCATTTCTGTTGGTCGTGGAAGGGTCAGCTTTGGTGGAAGCGCTATAAATAGTGTTTCCTCTCATGCTCATTCTTTAGGTACTGTGTTGGACAAAGGTGAAAGTGCTCGTCGAGACGATTCTGCTTTTAAATATAGCAGGACAAAATTGCTTGATATATACAGGATGACTGACATGAGATCCTATATGAGGCCATTAAAAGGGTTTGTAGAAGTTCCATCTTCTCTGATGGAAGGCGAATCATTAGAGCCTCTAGCACTTTCTGCACCTACCCCTGAAGAATTGGTAATCTGATTTACATCTTAATGGGAAAAATTGTCTTTTTACTTGCGGTTGATTTAATTGTGTTACTGCTTGAGTAGGTTATTCTAAGGGGAATTGACAAGGGGGATATCGTTAGTAGTGGCATGCCTCAGATTTCTAAAGAGGGATCTATTGGGAGGAATTCTACTGATGTGCAATCGGGACGAGCTGCTCTTGGTACTGCATCTATCAATGACACAGCCATTTGAGTACATATGCGTATTTATGTGCATTTGCGTGACATGTTATCTATTCCAAAGATCTGGTTATGTTTATTAACATTTTGGTGGTCAACCTTTTGGATGGTCAGGTAGTAGAGAAGATTTACCGTCTGTCCTTGATTATTATAAGGGTGAAAGTGCCAATGACTCAAAAGGTGACCATTTAAATTAATCTAAGAATCCTTATATAAAGTACATGCACTCATATGGATCTGACTTTTTTAGTGTAGAAGGTACTTCATTTAGATGTTGTGATCTTTTACCTAGAAATGCATTTTTGTTATACGAAGCAGGTTGTTGAGGCCACTGCTATTGAAAGTGTAGAATTCAGGATTCAAAGTTGTAGAAACCCTGAATTGAATCCGATGCATGAATTGTATTTAGGTATTTATATGTGTAAATATCAGAGGATTCATATTTGAATGGTATCATGAAATTGTGAACCATATGATCTGAAATTGTTTTGTAAGACTTAAACTTGTTATTTTTTATCGAGGAGATGCAGTGCATTAATGTATTACTTTTTCAGCTCATAATATCCCGCTTCATAACTTCTTGCCAACCAAGAAATTCAAAAAATTGAGATAATTAAGTGGAGGTGGATGTCTTATTCCTTTATATATATATATGTATATATATTATTAAATTTTGACATATTTCCACGAAATATTTCTATTTGCACAAGGTTTGACACAACATCTAATCGACACTTTCTTTTTGTATATATTTATAAGAAAATCGTTGCTCATTTCACAAACTATTTCTGTGAACTGTAAATTCCTACTGAAATAAAAAAATTTCAGATCTAAAAAATGCTACATTGATGCTTCAATAAATTGTTGAAATATTCATTATTGAAAAAATATTCGTAAAAATAAATATTATAAACAAATTAAGCATGTTAGCGTTCTTTTTTAACACTCATACATAGTCATCAATGTTCTGATTAGTTGAATATATTATAATCTTTATTCACTTATTTTATACATAAAAAAAGGATATAATAATAATTCTTGAATGTGATACTTAATGGTTGGTTCATTTAACAAAGTGTTTTATATATTAAGGTATTTGCAGCTATTGTGACATTATTATCATTTCCATGTAGAGAATATAGTTGTTTTTGGTTTCCACACTAGTCAAAATGTGCACCAAAATCGAAATTTAACACCTTGTCTAAGTGTGTGTGTGTGTCTCCTCCCTTCTCTTCTTCTTACTATTACTCTATTTTATTTCTACTTTGTTGGAACAAAGGAAAAATAAAACTGTTGGGAAAAATACTTTTCTTCAAAATCACAGATAGATATAAAACATTAATTCAGCAATTGAATATTTTTTTATTCGTTGATCATTATTCATTGTGGGTGACATAACAAGACAAAAGTAGGAAAATAGAGATTGATTTCTTTTTTCCCCTCTATGTTTATTTTCCCACTTTGCTGTAGAAAAAAAAAATAGAACAGTTGGACAGAAGGGAAGATTGATTCATCGACCATTTGTTTTCTTTCTTTTTCCCTTCCCCTTGTGACGTTGTCTTTTTTCATTTTGTTAAAAAGGGGCATCCACAGTGGTGATCACGGCCATCTCATACATCACATGCTTTTGGATGCTCCCCCACACCCCCAAAAAAAAGAAAAAAAGAATACTCCAGAAATAAGAAGATTGAATGGTTATGATTATCTAGTTCAGTTGCTTTATGATATAGGAACTCCCAGCTGAGGTCCATTGATTGGTGCATCCTGATCCTTTCATGTAGATAAATTTAATGGACATATTCTTTAGCTGACCCCAGATGTTTTTGGGTTAAGGTTTTGTTGTTATCGGTGAAGGTGATTCCTTGGTTATATTTGTGCAGCTTTGAGGTCAGATGCCGCTCATCATAAGAGGGATGATGAGGTGGCAATCAGTAGGGAAGTAAGCATGCAGGGAAGTTCTCATCCAGGCATTCCATGGAGATCTGATTCACTGGAAGAACGCACACATGTTCCGTCAAATGATTGGAGAGATCTTCCCACTGATGTTAGGTCAAGAAATTCTGACATGGGCTATTCACATTCACAGAAGGATCGGAATACAACACGAGAGAATAGTTCGGCAGTTGTTTCATCTTATTATAAAGATGAGAACTGGCATGTTGGGGAGGGTTTTCATTCAGAAATCACCCAAGATCCCATTCTTAAAAGGCAACTATCTGAAGTCATGGGCAGGGAAAGAGAAACCAGAAATTTTTTGCCACAGCCTTCTCCAGAGGACTTATCTCTCCATTATAAAGATCCCCAAGGTGAAATTCAAGGTCCTTTCTCTGGAAGCGATCTTATAGGATGGTTTGAGGCTGGATATTTTGGTATTGACTTGCAAGTTCGCGTAGCAAATACTTCCCCTGAGACTCCTTTCTCATTGCTTGGGGATGTTATGCCGCACTTGCGAGCAAAAGCAAGGGCCCCTCCTGGTTTTGGTGCACCAAAACATGGTGAAATTTCAGAGACAATTAAACCAAAGTTCGGTAGTCTTGGTAAGCTTCATGCAAGTTCAAATGAGTTTGATAATATAAAGAATGAGTCAAGGAATAGACATGAGTCAATGACTGGAGCTGAGAACAGATTTTTGGAGTCATTGATGTCTGGTAATATGGGCAGCTCTTCTTTAGGGAAGTTCTCTCTCTCTGAAGGTTGGTTGCTCCTTACTTCTATTTTGTTGATGTTTCTATGCAATTCATGATTTAATAGTGGCTTTATCTTAGTTGATTCAATTCTGATTTGTAGGCTTGCAAGGATATATTGGCAATAGTTCTGGTGGTATGCATCCGATTGAAGCAGAAAGTGTAAATGACTTGAGTTACTTACGGGCCCAGAGAATGTCAATGGAAAGGGAGAGGTCCCTACCAAATCCTCAACATTGGCCAGGAAGAGATGCAGCTTCTATGGCTCCAAAGGTGGAGATTGTACCAAATCCTTCGAATGTAGACTTGATGTCGATCCTTCAAGGTGTACCTGACAATTCTTCTTCCTCTGCTGTCAACAATGGAGTTAATAATTGGTCAAATTTCACTGTTCAAGGTGGCTTGGACATGCATCATAATCAGCGTTTCCCTCCCCAAGCTGCATATGGGGTTGAACAACAGAATCAGCCATCTTTAACAAATATAATCCCCCAGGCTGTGGATCACCCCTTCAATGTTGTATCCCAAGAGAATCTACTTTCTTCTGGTCTCACTCAAGACCCACGGATGTTAGGTTTACTGCAACAGCAGTATTTGTTGTCCCAACTTCAGTTACATTCCCAGACACCTGTTCCCTCGCAGCCATCACTGCTGGATAAACTATTGTTGCTTAAGCAGCAACAGAAACAGGAGCAACAACAACAGTTATTACGGCAACAAGAGCAGCAATTGCTTTCTCAGGTTCTCTCTGAACAACGGTCTCATCAGCTTTTCAGTGAACCCTATGGGCACATTGGGCCTCTGTTACCACATGAATTGTTTCACATTAATTCACAGATACCAATGTCCAACTTACAAGATGGACTTAAATCTGGCATTGGACCTTCGGCTTCACAGGTTTCACAGGATGTTGGTTACTCTGTTAGTTCCGAAACGGCTCCACTATTCTTGCCACATCAAATTTTTGAGAATACCACTCATCATGAGCCAGTGATGACAGGTGGCGCAACCTCGCCAGAGATGATGGAGAACTCTTCACATGAGCATTCTGTTCCAGACATCTGTGCTGCTGTAGCTCAAGAGCAGATATCTCAAAGTCCTTCAGAGAAGCCAGGAATTCTTGATTCTATACCTTCGTTGGGGACTGACAAAAATGAAATCAACACACCTGAACAGATCAATAATGCGAAAGCTCCATTTTCTAGCATCCTTGATGAACTGAAAGTTCAGAAGGAACAAAGTTATGGTGACTCGCCCTCAGTTAAAGAAGAAAAAAGTGTTGAACCGCGCGAGGTAAAAAAAGCTTCTGAGAAGAAGTCCAGAAAGCAAAAGAATTCAAAGGCACAATCCTCTTCAGATCCTGTAAAGAAAATAGAGAATACATCCCCTTCACGGCAATCAAAACAATCTAATGTTGAGGGGGCAAATTTTGCGGATTCTAACTCCGCTGGAGAAGCTATTTATGAGACACCTCTAGTGCAAACTGGCGATACCAAATACAGGACATCTGCTGTAGAAGCTATGGGTTCTCAACCAGTTGAAAGCTCGTTATCTAGAAGCATGTCCAGTAATAAAGTTGAAATTGACGAAGGAAAGGATGGATCAAAAGAAATTGATTCCTCATCGCTGCAAAACCCACAAACACATTTGACACATCGAGCCTGGAAACCTGCTCCTTCTCTCAAGGCTATGTCACTCTTGGAAATTCAACAGGAAGAAAAGCTGACTGCACAAACTGAAATGGCTGTTATTACTGATATTTCTACATCTACTAATGTCATGAGTTCCTTGATGCCTTGGGCTGGGATTGTTACCAATTTGGAGCCTAAAACTGTTGGAGATAATTTTCAAGACAAATCTGATAATGCATTAAATCCAAAGAACAAAAAGAGTCAGTTACACGATTTATTGGCAGAAGAAGTTCTGGCAAAGTCCAATGAAGGTGATTTTATTGCCACACAGATGGATCCAATTATTGATGAAGATGATTTTATTCAGGCTAAAGATACTAAAAAGAGTCGGAAAAAGACTGCAAAGAGCAAAGGTGGTGTGGGAGTTAAGGCCTCAACTCCCATTCCTTCAGCTGATACTTCCGTTGCATCAAGTCCTATTGAGAAAGGCAAAAGTTCTCGTCAGGTACAACAGGAGAAGGAAGTATTGCCTGCTCCACCATCAGGTCCTTCTTTAGGAGATTTTGTTCTCTGGAAGGGCGAACAGGTAAACCATTCACCTGCTCCAGCATGGTCAACTAACTCAGGAAAGCATCCTAAACCCACATCATTGAGGGATATACAAAAGGAACAAGAAAAGAAGGTACCTTATGTTCAGCAACAAACTCAGATGTCAACTCCTCAGAAAGCCCAGCCAACTCGAGGCACCCGTGGAAGTAATACTTCATGGCCACTTTCTGGATCATCTCCATCTAAGGCTGCATCTCCTATCCAGATCAACTCTGCTGGTTTTGCTCAGTCAAAAGCTAAGGCAGAAGATGATTTATTCTGGGGCCCTCTTGATCAATCAAAACAACAAGCCAAGCAGTATGTGCAATACACCCTAATTTCATAGTTCATTTTTCATTTTAATTTTATATTAAATATTATGTCATAGGAAAATGCTGAATTGACTTCCTTCGACACTGCGCTCAACACTGTGCTGACGTGGCAGTATGCAGAGAACCATTGATTTTCTTCCTTGTATCCCGAGGAAAAAATATATGGTTCTCTGTACACTGCCACGTCAGTGCATTGTTGAAGAAAGTCAGTTTAGAACGATTCTATGTTATATTAGTTATTGCACTTATTTCAAAGTTCTTTCATTTTAATTTTATATTAAATATTATGTTATATTAGTTATTTTTCTTGAGCTTTTTAAAAGAAAAATAATTTGAATATTTTTTCATCTTCTTTATCAATGAGGGGTCTTGTCCCTCGGCAAAATGATTCTTGTTCTGCCATTCAATGTAATAGCTTTTTATGCATTTTATTCCTGCTTTTTGTGGAATACTGGTTCATAATTATGTCACATCTGGTAATGGTTCACCTTTGACTGTTATGCACTCACACTCATATCCTTTGGCAGATGCATGCATCTTAGAAGAAACATCTTTCATTTGATTATATTTAATCTTCTGTATTATTACTTTTGTGTTTCCTTTAATGCCTAAAATAATTACTGGAACTAAGGTCATGAAATGAACTCATCCATAGTGCAAGGTTAAATAGATTTGAAGATGAGAAGCCACGGTTATCTCCACCTTCCATTATGTTACAAATGCCTATATTTGAGCTCTGTTTTCTATGAGAAGCATGTGGAACTGTGGAAGAGATGCACAAAACCGAGGTTCAAAGTTCTGTTCCTTTACGGATGTTTGTGCCAAAAAATTCTGGTTTATATTCGGACGAAATACTGCTGTATGTTCTTAGTATGCAAAGTTTTGGTGTTTTTTCTTAATGTATCGATGTGTTTTGGTATGTTCTAGAATGCTATGTTACAGACGTACCAATCAAATTAAAAGGAAAATTTTGTCAGATGTTAGTAAAGACCAGCTAGGCTTTATGACAGAGCTGAATGCTGAGCTGTCAAGATGCGTCATGTTAATAAATTTTGAGCGTAACAGAGATGAGGATGTGAGAGTTGAGACGAATGAGTGGAAAGACTAGAAAAATAAAATTAGAAAAGAAGGCATTCGGAAAAAGGTTAGACTACCTCCAATAGGTGACAAACTAAGAGAAGGTCAACTGAAATAGTTTGGGCATATTCAATGAAGGCCGATTACAGCCTTAGAAGAAATATTTATGTTGTAAGGTCCTAAAAGAGCAAGAGGGAGACCCAAATGAACGAGAATGGAGATGGTGAAGGCTGATATGAATTTGCTTTCAATAACCAAATATTTGGCTCTGGAATTTGGATAAGGCTTAGTTGTTGTTGATCCACTTGAGACTCCTTTCTTCCCCTATACGCACCAAATTAAATCTTTGGGGACTTTGTCTTAGGTATTTTTCTAAATTTATAAAAAGGATGTGGTATTCTTCCTTTTCCCCGTAACTTCTCAATCATTTGTCTTAAGAGAAAGTTTGCCTCAATGGTTGATCTTCCTGGCAAGAATTCAGATTTTAGTCTAAATTAAAGTTCCATCAGTCTTTAACTTTTATTTGAATGCTGTCTACTAGTCCTAAAGTTCTACCAGTCATCTTTGCTATAGCCATTATTATTATTATTATTTATTTTTACTTTTGCTACCCTAATTCTATGGAACTACGTGTGCTTTTTGGTTACCAATCATGTCTCCTTCTAGTCCTAAGTCTTCATCTAACAATTTATGGAAATAATCCTTATGACTTTCTTTTATCTCTTCATCTTTAACCAAGGCTCACTCACCATTTGTGCTAGTTTGTAGGCATCTTTCTTAACCTCTTTGGTTCTCATCTTGTTATATAGATAATCCCTGGTTACCTGCTACGCAAGGTTGTTAAAAGCGCTAGGCGGGGCCTAAGCGACAAAAAATAATTAATGTTTCAATTATTATATATGTATTAAAGGTCGTGCAAAAAAGAAAAAAAAAATTGTAAATGCCATTACCAAGATCATAGCAAGTTACCAACTACCGAACAAACTTATAAGTCAACTCGACTAATATATAAGAAAAATGAAAACCATGTAACTGCAAATATTAAATTAATTTGATGCTCCTCATATCTTTTTTGTCATAATAAGAGAAGGTTAACTAGCTGTTTGCTGACACCAAAATTTGAAAGACCAAAAATGCCTCCATCGTTACATCTAACTTATTATTATCAAGGCCATCTTTGTCAAGATAAATAAAATTACAATCCCTCAATCCTATAACCACCTTAGTTAGTTTTTGGTTTCCTAAAGTAATAGAAATATCATTTTATTATGTTATCCTTCAAAATAGCTTTAATTAATATTTCAAATTACAAAAAGACATGTACAATATATTAAATGATAAAATATGAAAATATAAGATTATTCATTCGAAATTTTAAATAATTTTTTGAAGTAATTTTAATCAAAATCCTAAGTTTTGAAATAATGCATATGCAAACTACTAGGTTTTTTTAAATCTTTGATGCACGTCACAAGCTTAGCTAAGTATTAGAGACACAATTTCCTAAAATTGATTAAATACCCTTTGGAACACAATGTATACAAAATTATACCATGAAAGTGTCATTTTAACAGCAATTTTTGAAACCCCGCTTTAAGGCCTAGGCGCTTGGATGGTCTAGGCAGGCAAAGTGGGGCCTAGGCCCAGCTTTTGACAACAGAGCTACGACATGTTTCCTTATGCGTATTATTTTCTCTCCGAGATACCTCAAGAATCTTGTACACTACTATTTTAATACATTTAGGTACTTGAAATAATTGGACAATGTTTCAACACCATCCATCTTTGCATTTTATTTGTGCATAGCATATTCAACTTACTTTGAGCAACAGTCATTACTAGAGAGGAGACTAAGAGTCTTACCTGGTTAAACTGAATGTCTTGTCAATAGATGGTGGCATCAACACTAAATATATGATATTCACGTGGCTTATGTGTGAAAATAGTACTTAATAATTAGTCATTTACGCAACAGTGAGTTGCATGCAATCAATGTGACATTATTATTTTCATTTCCATACAGAATATAATTGTTTTTGGGTGTTGGGCTCTGTGATACCTATGCCAATTGTTGCTCTTCATTTTCACACCATACACGGTTGTTTATTATAATTTGATCTTCATGTTGATGAAAACTATCTCATTATTTCCATCATTTCCTTAGAAATTTTATTTTTCCACATTTATTTAACTTTTCATAGAAATGTTTCCCTTTTCAGTTATCCCTTGCATGGTGTTCTCTTGGAGTAATGATCTACTATCAAGGGACCCTCACTCCTTTCTCTTAAATCGCTGTTTTAAAAAAAAGTTTGATTGATTGGTTGGTTATTTCCATCCAGCTGGCTTAACTACAATTCTGAGGATCTTGTTGGATGATTCCGTTAATGGTTGTTTTTAACTGGTCCAAATGTGTACAACTATTATGAGCGTTGTCTGTGTGTGCATGCGATCAAATAATGCACTGCTTCTTTCTTTATTACGTTGTGGGTTCCAACTTTGTCCACCAACACTATTTTGAAGCTTTTGTTTGTTTTTGTCCCTAATCTTATGACTGCTTACATTACTACCATCCTCAGTATAATTAGATTTGGTTTTATTTATTTTAAGGTCATCAGATCTCTCATCCCAAGCAAACCCTAGCAGTTGGGGACACAAAAACACTCCTGCAAAGGGAACTCTTGGAGGACTGTCTGGTCGACAGAAGTCCACGGGTGGTAGACCTGCCGACTATTCTCTTTCATCCCCACCTGCTGCTACGGCTGCTCAGTCATCACTAAAAGGGAGGAGAGATGCATTGAAAAAACATTCAGGTAAACCCATTTTTTGTTTGGGGATCATCTCATTTTAGGATGTTATTGATATCTTGTGTTTTCTTTATTTTTTCAGAGGCCATGGACTTCAGAGACTGGTGTGAGAGTGAAACTGCCAGGCTTACTGGTTCAAAGGGTAATTTATAACTCTCCCCTGCTCTACCTTGCATTTTACATTTAAATATTTGCATTTTCATTGAATTCTGCTGGGCCCAGCGAGTACAAAAAGGAAACTCTTAAGTTGTAAATACTAGTTCTCATCCTTGTTGGTGACCAATACAAAAACATCTTTAGGATGTCTGACCAATACAGAACTGAACTGAATGAGGTTTTATCAACGTTTTATTTGCCTCTATCTGGCTTGATGAGTTGGGTCCATCCCAAAGTTGTTCTGCACTACAAGTTTTTTGCCACAAACTTCACGACTGAAAGTCTAGGTTGGACTGTACCTATGCTTCACCTATGACAAAGATACAGATGAAATTCATGGAAGATGGGAAGATTTCATAGCTTATATTAACCCGATACCCATAGCTCAGTTGGTTTGGCACATCGCAAAGCAACTTTGAGGTCATGAGTTCTAGTCCAGCTTACCCATTAAAAAAAAGAGTGATTTTGGACGACTAGAATCTTTTTTGGGAAAAATCAGGGTGTCTGATCATTTGAATTGTCCACTTCAGATGATTTCTTGGTCTAGATCTCTTATGTAGGACCATTAAAACGGTGGGCCCCATCCCCTTGCAGTATGCCACAATATCGACTTACATTTCCAAGAAATTTCTGATTTTCTTCTACATAATAACTGACTGGCTTTTAAATCAATGTTACTTGATTTTGACATTAATTTATTTTTCCTAATGCACATGGTCCAGATACAAGTTTCCTGGAATTTTGTTTGAAGCAATCAACTTCAGAAGCTGAGATTCTTCTGATAGAGAACCTTGGCTCATTCGATCCTGATCATGAGTTCATCGACAAGTTTCTGAACTACAAAGAGCTGTTATCTGCCGATGTACTTGACATTGCTTTTCAGGCTCCAAATGACAGGAAAGCAAATGCTTCGTGTGTTGGAGATGTAAATACTAACAGTGCAGGCATTGGAGACCTTGACCCAGATGTGGTGGGGGACTCCAATGAGTCCATCAAGGGAGGGGGGAAGAAGAAAGGAGGGAAGAAAGGGAAGAAAGTGAGTCCATTAGTTTTAGGGTTTAACGTTGTCAGTAACCGCATCATGATGGGTGAGATTCAGACCATCGAAGATTAGGAGTGGTTCCAAGGCATTTGTAAATACAATGTCTGAAGAAACATATGTAAATGTTAATTTTGGGATTTTCCAGACTATCTAATAGAGTAGAGCAGCATCTTACTAACTGAGTTATTAGCTCAAGCAGTTTTGTGGATTAATATTTAAATGGTAGGGGGGCTCTTGTGCTTGTTGGATGAATATTTATAGAAAAGCTTAGAGAAGTTATTCAAATGAAGCTAACCATGTTCTTTTTACTTATATATATGGTAGTTTGGATTTTAAGTTAATCTTCACATTTGCTGTTTTGTTGTATATGACTAATTAATTCATGGCAGTGGTACAAGTCCAAGCTTTGATCCGATAATGCATTCATGTTTGTTACTCACTGCCAAACAATTTTAGTTTCTGTGAAATCACATTTCTTGGTTTGGCGTACGCTTGCTGTCGGCCCAAATTTAGTTTGTTTGCCTCTGGAGGTAAAACAGAGCTGCCTTTATTTGTCATCCTCTTTTTGTGACAAATATCAACTGTACAAGTCATTCTTTACTTGAGAGCTTAGTGTAGGTGAAATGAAGATCTCCGGATGCAGGTACCTTCCTGGTTAAATTCCTGCCATCACCAACTAAGTGCCTTAATTATGGAGAGGAATCTTCAACTACTCGATAGTAAACAACTTTGATTTTCTATATCAAGTAGAAAGCCTTGGAACCAGAGGCCACCAACACGAAATTTAGAGAACTCTATTTTTACATCAACTTTTACTATGGGGCGTCCCCAACACGTCCGCCAATTCTTTGTTACTATCATATGAATTGGTGTGGTCTCAGTAACTATCAATACAATTAATACAAACAAACGAATAAGGAGGCTGCCATCAACCAATCAATTATCTGTTTTGTTCCCTCCCCCTCCCCCTCCTCCCAACTCTTGTAGGTTATAGGACCCATTCAACTAATAATGGTGATCGACCAGGCAAAATATCCTACAATTACAAAAACAAAGAAAAAAAAAGTGGTACCATTGTAATGCTCTGGTACAAGAGTATACATGAATGAAAGTTTATTCGTTTAACTTTACAGCGAAAGAAGGAACAAGATTGCAGTTACATCCAATAAAAAACTTTCAACTTTCATCAAGTAGAAAATGATGGAGAATAACTTTTTTTTCTTCTATTTAATGAAACTGTATGTGCTTGTGCATGTGAAGGGGAGACATAAGGAGACGAGTGGACATGGTAGAGAATGGACACAAGTGTGAGCCCTCAATGGACGATCTCTTTTCTCTTGGGATTCAGCCACTTGGGGCTCTCATCTTCTCCAATTGCGCCTTGGGATTTTGAAATTTGCTTCTACAACCGGAAATGGCCCATCTGTTGATGGCTATGATCATTGCAATCAATGTGTTGGGTGTAGGCTTCTTTTGTAAAGGAAGAGGAAGAGCCAAAGAGGTGAATAATATTTTATTTTTTTTAGAACACGGTCCCTACCAGGATGAGAAGGGGCGGTTTAAGTCGAATTGTTGGACCGGTCAGGGTGGACCCATGAACAGGTCTCATTCCCTTGACCATGCACAACAGCCAGAGAGACGAATCAGGAACCAACCCCCACCGAATATTGTATTCCTGAAAGTTTTTTTCCTTCGAAAACCACCGTCCATGAAGGGGATGGGGGAAGCATGTGGATACAAATAATTAAAAAAAGATTTTTTTGAAAAAAGGTACTGTACCACTTCAATATAAAGTCTACTAACAATCTCTCAAGTATAAACCCCCCATATTCTTCTTTCCCTCACCACCTCTCTCATCATCTCATTTGTTGGACCACAAAATATCCATATATACACATGGAGAAGCTGTCAATGCAACTTGGCCAATTTGGCATCCACAACACACTTGTCATTGTTGTCTCTCCTCCTTTTGGGCTGAGAAGAAGATGGCCCCGGTTCTGGCTCGACTTTGCCATTCCGGTCCTCCTCGTCATCATCTTTGACTTCCTCAACGGCATCATCTTCTTCGATGCCTGGGTCCAAATCACTGCCTCCAGCATCATCATCACCTTCTTCAACCTGCCCAATGGGTTGGATCAAGAACTCCGTCCCATTATCGTCATCCTGGAATTGACATGAAACTATAAATCAAAATTCTAATACGATGAAGTGAAGACATTATTATAAAGCAATAGGAAAATAAAAATAAAAATTAGTAGCTAGCTTGATCTTGTCTTGATTACTATTAAAAGTTTTTCAGATAGAATGGTGGTCATAATCATCCAAAGGTCCAAGAAATACCTCCCAAGTACAATAACTAAATACAGAGTAACTTTCATAATCCACATACACAGATACAAAAAACAAGATGACACGAAACACAAAATCAGAAAATTAAAACAAGAGAAACAAAGAGAAAAAAGATTCTAACATTGTCTTTATATTTGTAGGATGGACCAATAGGAATAGGACTTGAATCCCTCTACATTCTCATGTTTGTGTTTTCCTATCATCTAAGGGATAATGACAATTTTGACCAAAAAGTTCTACCGACACTTGTAGGCCACCCTTGAAGTTCACCTTCCATATTTTATGCTTGCCCTAAAAAGTCAGAATCTTGCCCCAAAAACATAAAAGACAACCTGATAATTAAGGTACCAATAGAAAAAGCTCAACTCCAAAATTAGCCAGATTATTGGGCATTTATGTTGCTTTCACTAGAAGAATCAAAGACTTAATCATGTAGGGTTCAACTGAAGCAGCTCTCATCAATTACTAATTCCACTGGGCCCAAGATTGTCACAATAAATACATCAAAGTTATGCATAATATACTCACTCCTAAAAACAAGCTCAACTCCATCAGATAAAGTCATCGGAAAGACTGGGATCACAATAGAGCTAAGTACAGTGTAAGAACCAATATGCGCAAGCCATATAAATTCAAGCTTAGCAATTGATCACTAAAAACAAAAGGGAGCATCATATCCAACTTTTGTTTAGGAAAATCAGTATTGATCTATGTTCTGAGATATATTTAATTTGATAACTAAAAATATATTATTTTTAATATTTAATATAACTTAGAATATGCATTGACATTAGTAGCTAAGTATTAAGACACCAAATGAATTCCTGGTTCATGATTAATTAAAAAACTTGCATTCATGAAATACTTGCACATATAAGACAAGAAATGACCATAAACACAATACTAATGGGTCAAAACATCTAGATGGGTTCAACAACATTACAAGCATGCATTATCTCCAATTAAGCACGTTATAGATTTACATTATTTTCATAAACAAAACACATATTTTCCAAATAGTTATTCATCCAATGAAAATAAGTGTGATTACCCAAATACAAAACTTTATTCCAAATATTTGGGATTGGCTAAACAAATCATTTGCTACATTCCACTTTGTCCAACATATAATGACAAAGTCGGGGTTCGGGAATAATTCGGTAATAGAAAGCTCTGGAAAAAGTAAACAAAAGATTGATAAAATCCAAGTTTAAAAATATTTAAATATTTCATATACTAAATGAAAAAATAACACTAAAAAAACACTACAAATAAAAATAATCTGTGATTTTATTCAAATACCAACTTCTTGGGAAAAATGTGATTTAATGGACAGCATTTAAAATCGTGATTTAATCACGATTTTTGTACTCCAAAGCCAAGTCTTCAGCTATTGAGAGTGATTATCACCAACTAGAAAACGATAATTCCCAAATGCAAAACCACAATGGCGATTACTATTAAACTAAAGAAACAATGCAAACCTAAGATTTTCTGAAGAAATAGGGAAACAATACCTCATCCTCACCGTCATCCTCTTCGCATTCCCCATCTTCTCCGATGCCCTGTTCTTCATCCTCTCCAATCTCCCCGTTCTCGTCTTCTTCTTCTCCTTGCTCATGCCCATCAATATCCCCTTCAGTGGCCATCGAACGCTCTACTTCTTCATCCCCATCAGCTTCTTCAATCCCATCTTCCTCACAATCACTATCCTCTATCTCATGAACCTCGACAACATCTTCATCTTCATCTTCACCATCTTCTTCATCAATCTCTTCCCCCAAATCACCATCATCATCATCTTCTTCTTCCACATTCTCCTCATCCTCATCTCCATCTGCCGAACCATCCATCCGAAACCCATTCAAATGGTGTTTCGAATTGGATCCATTTTCTACTCTCGCAATCTCTGTCTCCTCCTCATCCGCATCGCTCTCCTCATCCTCGTCTCCATCCACCGTAGCGTCCATCCGAAACCCATTCGAATGGTGATGCGAATTCGATCCATGTTCAACTCTTGCAATTTCTATCTCCTCATCTGCATCGCTCTCCTCGTCCTCATCAACATCATGGACGCCATCGAAATCACGATTCCTTCCATTACTCAGCTTCCCTAACCGTTCTTCACCATCAACCTCTCCACTTCCAGGATCATCCTCTTCAACGTTGTCTTCATCTTCGTCTTCGTCTTCTTCATCCGATTCTGGCCTCTCATTCTCATCAACGTCCATCTTATCCAAGTACTTAAGAGATGTAATCAAACCAAAAACCCTAGATCGATAATCTTTGATCCGTGTAACCGGGCATTCATATAGATCCAACGAAACAAGCTTGAGTTGCGCTAATGGTACAAGTTCTTCCAGATATTGGATCCGATTGTTCGAGAGATCGAGGTCCCGCAACGAATCTAACCCTGCTTCGACAAGAAATTCAAGACCACCAGCAATTCGATTGTCTGAGAGGATAAGTTTCTGAAGATTTGGAAGATTGGGGAAATTCTCGAGAGACGATAATCCAACATTAGCGATCGAGAGGTGCTCAAGATTCTGAAATTTCTCTAGCAGATTTGGTGGAGGGAAACGGCCATGAACAAACTTTACAGCTCCATCTAGGGTTAGGGTTCGAACAGAAGCGTAATTGGTTTGGCCTTCGAGAGCCATTTCTACTGCTCTCTCCCAAATCTCATCCATTGAAATCGAAACCCTAGATTTCAAAAACAATCGAACCAATAGAACCTAATCTTAACCTAGATTCAAAAACAACCCCTAAAAACCGCCATTAAACCCTAATTTTCAGGTGAGGATCGATTTTGTAATTCCAGAAACGAAGAAGAGAAAAACAAAAACTAAAAAATCCTCTCTCTCTCTCGGTCTTTGGTGGGGCGAGTTGAACCGCACGGACTCCGGTTCGACTATCGAACCGCATTTCAAATTTGGCGTTTGTCTTTCTTCTGAGCATTCCCAACGGTTAGATTAACGAGACTCGGATTGATGACGTGGAAACATTAACGGTTCAGATTTGATTTGGTTGTGTTTGTTTTTGGATAAAGACGGGGATTGGAAGAGAATCTCCATTTATGATTTATCTGATCATTATGGCCACGATAGGTTACCGAAATACCTCGAGTTTTTGTCATAATAACTGATATGCCCCTACCGCGCAGAATTCGACACGTCATCCAAGGCGCTAATTTACTATTCGAAGACAATAACGTTTGATGCTCTCTCCTTAAAATTCCTTCTAGCAGTAGCACATTAAAATAGGTCCCATTAATCCTATGACATTCATACTAACATTAGATTTAAGAAATGATTAAATTTATAATTAATTATCAAAATATAATAAAATTAAAAAATTAAAAAAACAACAGCATTGAAATTTATTTTATAAATTTGCATAACGAAAATGTCCAGCCCTTATTAGGTAGAGAGGTGGTTTCGTTGTTTTTATTTAAAATATTACATGAAACTCTAGATTGTTCAATGAGTTACTAAAATGTTGGATACAAGCGGCGCCAAGATTTTTAGCCAGTGGATACTAAATGCTAATGACAGTTGATCAATAAACTTGATTTCCTTCTATGCAAATTTTGAATTTGTTATGATAATTGATGGTTGACCAATAATTTTCATCATAGTGACAAAAGATTCTCATTGAAACCATAGATATTAGGGCTTGTAAAAAAAAACCTTGTCTTAGACTCAATGTACCAAAAAATTATTTTCTTCAACATTAAAGTTTCAATAGTAAGAAAAGAGTTTTAGGGAGTGAGTGGATTTTTCAAGAAGCTTAAAAATATCATTTTTTTACTCCCCAAAATGTTAATGAATTTTTATGACACATTTTTGAATTTATCCGAATTAAATCTCTTTCGAATATTTACAAAATCCAAACTTTGTTACTATGTTTCTTGATAGTGAATAGTAGTTAAAAGTGAAGGCTCTTAAGTAATTTTTCATTAATTTGGGGAGGTTGGTCAAAATGTGAGAGGTTAAATCACTATCTTATTTTTGAAGTTCAACGAAGTCCCCGTAAGGATGCAAACACAGGATCATTGCTAATATCAATCAAAGTATAGGGGGAATTATCAAATTAAAAAAAAAAAGTTAGATAAAAGTTGAAGATGAGGGTCTTTAAGTCGGGAAATGTTCAATAACAAATATTTTAGCAAAATTTTTCAAAACATGGGTTAGAGGTTTTGGAATGGGCTGATTTTTGGTGAGGATGATCTCTACGGTGAGGAGATCATCATCACTAAAAATCAGCCCATTCAAAAACTTCTAACCCCATCAAAAATGATTTACAAAAAATGGATGGTCCACAATTTTTCAACTTGTAAATTGGTGTTAGAAGTTTTGGAATGGGCTGATTTTTGGTGAGGATGATCTCCTCACCGTAGAGATCATCCTCATCAAAAATCAGCCCATTTCAAAACCTCTAACTCATGTTTTGAAAAATGTTTTGTCAAAATGTTTGTTGCTGAACGGGACCCCTTTAAGTCATTTTCCATGAGTCCTAGTAGCAATGTTCATATTTGGTAATTATTCAATAAGGGTTCAATTTGGATAAATTCGAAAAAGTTTCATTTAAAAATGGGTTTGTATAAAAAATATACACACAAATGAAATTTTTGGATCTCTTAACAAAACATATAATTTCCAACCTCAAATCCCTATTTTGTATTTTTAGATTTGAATGTTGAAGAAAATAAAATTTTGAGGTTGACTAGGACAAGTTAAGCGCATGATCGAACTGATACACTCTCACTTACCAACAACTTATGCTTATGGACATCCGTGCCCAATTTCACCTCAAACACACCCCCACCTCAGCTTTCCAGGTTATCCCAAGGACAAGAATCTTCCACTGGTCCTCGTCCTTGAAGCCATCCTACAAACAAGGCTTTGAAGAAACATGTCACTTCATTTTTTTCCCCCAAATTCTTCCACCCCATTTGACTAAAGAAGCCTATCTCTACATCCCTTTCTTGTTCATTCTCTTCTGAATCTAGTTCCAGTATTGGGCTTAGACCTACCCCTGACTCCACCCTAGACTCTTCAAACTCCCAATCCTCTATCTTCCAACGATTAAGGGTCTAAGAATGAGAAGAAGTAGAAAATGAAAAACAAATGGGAAGCCCCTCACGCACCAAGAAGCCCTTTGTCCTGTTCCTCCACTAGCATGGCCTACTTCTATAGTTTGCTAATGGAGGCTGGAAGCTTGGGTCCCCTTCTATGTGTTTCAATATTTATGATAGGTGCTTGTTCAAAGGTGTTAAGACACTTCTCGTCCTCCAAGCACTTCGAACTTGTACGTCTGTTTCTCTCTTTTTTCCTTAATTTTTTTACTCCTCTTATTTGCCCCTGGCCTTCGCCACTACGTTCTCATGGAGCACAGTGTTCACATTTGCCGACCTATCGACGGTCATACTTTGCAGGACATCTTTTCCAAATTGATGTATTTCTCAACCAGCACGTGCAAGTCCTCCATCATTTCTGGCGGAGCCATCACCTGTGACTCATGCACCATTGTCCTTGGTGCAACCGCGTTCATACTTGCTAAATGTTGCCTAGTTTGGCAACCGAGATGATTACTCCAATTCCAGTGGAATCAATAAAGATCTTCTAATTACAAATCGAGTTAAATGATTTATTTCATTAGAGACGAGATGAGTCAAGCATAATCAACTCGGTATCAGTGGAGGATGAGATGAGACCATGGTTTTTATACTCGGTATCGTGTCTCGTCTCGTTCAGCTCCGATACCGAGTCGTCTCGGACGAGTTTTTCGATACGTTTGAGATGTCTAATGAGATAACTCAAAAAATTACACTATGAGACGTAAAACTCGATCAAAAAATGACTTTGTGAGTTAGTCTCATTCAGCTCTGATACCGAGTTAACTCGAACGATACGTCTCGGTCTCGAACGAGTTTAAAAACCATGGATGAGACAAAAGGCTGAATTTTAAAATCATGGATGACGATGATAAGGGGATACCAAGGTTCAAGGGGCATATCATTAGTTTGAAAAATAAGAAGGGTATGATACTGTTGATGGATTGATGCTAATGATGATGTAATAATGGTTTTAAATGTTCAATCTCAATGATAAAAATGTTGATCTTGAAAAAAATTTCTTTTTCATTTTTTTCGACCTTAACACTGGATAAACGTTCTCGAAATACCTTAAATGCATATATTATAGTTCGAAAACACGCACTTGGATCAATCGCTGCAACTAGATCTTCAAAAATGTTAGAATGCCAAATTTGTTCGTCATTTTTTATTACAAATCGTTGAAATAGATTGAAAATATATCTAAATGTTCAAAATGAGGAGTATATCATTTTCCTTTCATCATTCACCTTAAAAAATCATCGGAATGGATCGCAATCACCATTGAAAAATCCATGTATGCGAAAAAAAAGACAATTAAGTAGGACTTTTTTATTAAATGGACTATCAAGATACCAACCAAAATCTAGGATTATTTAGAAAGATATCCCTCCCATGGAGTCTAGTAAGTAATTTTCATTAATGAAAATCACGAGGGTGACGAAGAGATGAGGAGGATGTTGGGGTCATTTTTCTATTGTTCATAGTATATAAAAGAAGACTAAGGTCAAGGGGGGTATGTAAACATAAGCAATAAAAGACAAAAAATGGTGTAATCAGTTTTTTGAAAACATAAAAGGGCAAAAACAAAAATCAAGTGACCAACAGGGTGGGAGTGAGAGAGATGAAATTTGATAAAAGACAAAAGTATAGAAGATGTGTAATCAATTTTTTGAAAAGAGTACGTCTATCCTTACTAAGTTAGTATGAAGTCCACCCTTAATAAGGTTGCTTGGGCTGATCTTGTGGTATCCAAAAACATGATCCAATGCTTCAGGGTTGTAGAAAAAAAGTTTTATGAACTTCAAAAGTTATGTTTCACCATTAAATTTTAATTTAAAATTAGGAGTTACGTGGAAGTTTGGTTATTATAAATTTTCAAAACCTTGGATCTAGTTAATATATATATATATATATATATATATATATATATATATATATATATATATATATATATATTTATATGAGTTTTTCCATGAAATGTAGGGGTTGGTTGTTTTGGATTGTTAATGTGGTAATAATTTGAGTAAAATGACATTAAAGGGATGGACACGTTAAAAAATTAAGTGACACCCTGATGGAGGGGCATGTCACCGATTTGATAATAAAGGAATAAGGAGGTATTGCAAATACTGACAAAAAATACGGTGATATGGACATGTAAAAAATATAAGATATAAATGAAATTTAATGAAGATCTTTTGCCCCGTTTCCCTTATTCTAGAATAAAATTAAATATATGAGTTAGACTAGTCTGACTAAGTTAGTAAGGAGTTCACACTTACTAAGGATCCTTGGGCTCAACTTGTGGCATCTAAAACCATGATCCGATGCTTCAAAGTTGAAGAGGATAAAATTTTATGAACTTTGAAAATGAGAATTTTGAAAAAAATTATTTTTCAACACATAATTTTAGTTTTAAATTTAGGAGTTAAGTGAAACTTCAGAAATTGTTCATTTTCAAAACTTTGGGTCTAGTCTAAAAGAACTATTTTTTTGGATATGAGTTTTTCTATGAAATCGAGAAGGGTATGGTGTTGGTTTGCCAATGTGGTAATCATTTTGAGTAATTAGTGTAAATATAGATATAAATGGAATGATGGAAGAGAAGAGATAGAATTAGTTGAAGATGAGGACATTTAAATAATTTTCATTAGTCTATGAGAGAAGAATGCATTCAAGGGGCATCTAATCAGTGTGAAAGAAATAGGGGAGTAACTCAAATATACACAAAAACGTCGAGGGATATGAAAAGAGTTGGAAAATGTGGGTGTTGTAATTACGTAAATCCAGAGGGGGCAGTAGTACAAAATTACATAATAAAGGTATTGTAAATTGTAATTAGCTAAATAATTCTATGAGGAATTAATAAAAATAAGTGAGGTCGTTTTCGTCATATCAAGAAAAATAAAGGAGATACAGAGCAATAAGCCAACAAACTCTACTTCCAGTTCCAGAGTTCCAGTTTCGTCTTCCCCAACTCCCAAAAGAGTACCTCTCTCTCTCTCTCTCTCTCTCTCAATTTTTGCCGAACAGCGGTAATGGCAGCGTTGATGGCCATATCGGCACCTATAAGTTTCTCAATCTCTTCTCGAAAATCGAATTCCGTCTCATTTTATGCCCACAGGTCTCTCTCTCTCTCTCTCTCTCTCTACTGTTCTTCTATTCTACTTAAATTCTTTTTTTTTTCTTTATAATTATAATTTCTGTAATTTTTGTTTGATTTCTCATAGACAGTCAACCAGATTAGTTGTTTCTTCATTGGCAAATCCCCGCGGTATGTATGTTACCTATATTATTCAATTATACATGTATGTATGTATGTATGTATATATGTGAACACCCATCACAAACTGTTAACTTGTTGCAGGATTATCTAGTGGAACCAATGGATTACCTTTAAAGATTAATGAGGGGGTTCACCGTTCCTTTGATCCAAGGTATCGTTTTTGATAGATTGTAATTTTTTCTTTATTTATTGGTTAAATTACATTGCATTACTTGTATATTTGTTGAAAGATTTGTTAAAATTGCATTTTTAAATGGTTATTGAAGTCTTCGGCCACTACAAAGATGATTGTACAACGTTCTCTAATTTTTAATTATAATTTCCTCTTAATTGTTATAATTCAAAGCTTGTAAATTTTTGCGGCACACTTGTTATTCTTAGCTGTTTTATTTTCAGCTTTTGCGGATGGTCTTTGTTGGATGATGTTCTACAACTTTGTACATGATGACATTACTTGTTTAGTAGACTGAAATCTTAACATTGAAGGAGTTATTTCTCATATTGTTGGATAATTCAGAGAAAAAGAAAAGAAGAAGAAGAAGTAGTACAAGAAGAAGAAGATCCATCTAGGTATTTAATGGGAACTAATAACGAATGAGACCGGAATTTAATTTGGTGGAACAAATTGTACTATTGGAGATGAGGATATTGGGATGGATGTGTGGAAAGAATAAATTAGAAATAAATTTTTTTTCTGGGAAAATGGAAGAGTAGCTCCAATAGACTATATAACCCAAGAGAAAGTCGTTTGGGATGGTTTTGGGCTTGTTCAACGAAGACCGATTACAACACCAATAAGAGTAAATGTTCAATTTGATGGTTCTAAAAGAGCAAGTGGAACACCCAAAGGGAATGTGAATGGAGATTTTGAGATCAGATATGAACACTCTTCAATAACTGAAGATGTGGTTTTGGATAGTGGAATGGAGGAATAGGATTCATTTATCCAACCCCAAATCTTTGGGACAATATGGATTTTTAGGAGGATGATGTTGGAACAAATATTCTAAAATGTCCAATTTAGATGCTTTGAGATATTGTTCTATTATTAATTTCATCCATCTTAGTGATAGATTTCTCCTTTTTCTTATTGTTTTTGTTTCAGAAAGCAAAATTTTATTCTTCATGATTTTTTAGTTTTATTTGATATTGAACTAGTTTTTCTCAATTTTGTATTTGAGTATCACAATTATATTGATTTGTAACATATAATTGTGGATGTAGTAACGGTGCAATAGAAGCCAAGAAGGGGAACCCACCCATGATGCCAGCTGTGATGACTCCAGGAGGACCTTTGGATCTTTCATCTGTACTATTTAGGAATCGTATAATCTTCATTGGGCAGCCGATCAATTCACAAGTGGCCCAACGGGTTATATCACAACTTGTGACACTAGCGAGTGTTGATGAAAATGCGGATATTCTGGTGTGGTTATTAGTATTTTTTTAAACCATGTTATATTGTTATTTTACTCTTGCATATTTCCTTTTGGTTTACTTATGTAACTTATGGCTATACGCTTTCCCTTTTCAGGTTTACCTGAATTGCCCTGGTGGAAGCACCTATTCTGTCTTGGCAATTTATGACTGCATGTCATGGGTAAGGTCACCTAATCTGTCTTAATATGTATATAATAATACAATATATTAACTTGGCTTTATTTCATTATTGTATATCATTCTTGGCTTTATTTCATTATTGTATATCATTACATAGTCTTAACAAAGCTTAGGATCCATGTAGTTAACCCCCCCCCCCCCCCCCCCTCTCTTTCATGACTACATTTCTTTTAGATGTCGGTGTTCTTTCTTAATCTCATTATAAATTTTCATAGTAACCTATTATGAATATGCAATGACCGAGCATTTACACTGGTGCACAAATGTTTGAACATATGCAGATGTGGATGGCTTGCATTAGTTTGAGGCACAAAATACCTTTTAGGTTCTACACTTCCATTTTTTGTACATGAAAGTGTTTGAGTGTATATTTCCTCCACTCTCGGGTGTGTCTATCCAGTTAACCCATGTGACCCTCTTATATTCATAGTTCTCCCCATCTCCAATAGACTGCTCTTTTGGAGTAATAATTGGTTAACATGGTATCACAACACTGGGTTCGTATAGGTCACGGGTTCGATTCTTTCCATCCTTATGGGTGAGGGGGAATGTCGAGTGAGTATTTTCCTCCACTCTTAGGTGTGTCATACCCCAATTAAGTCCTGTGACCCCCTCTTATATTTGTAATTCTCCCTCTATCCAATAGATCGCTCTTTTAAAGTATTTGACTGGTTAACAGAAAGAAAGCTCCATTTACAATTCATCATCATCATCCATCAACAAAGCCTTATCCCAAAAATCTGGGGTCGGTTGAATGAATTTTGTTCCTTCATTCAATTCTATATAAAATTGTGTCTTTTTGTTAGTTTAAGTGTCTTCAAATCTGCCCTCACAATGGCAAACCATGTTCTTTTTGGTATTCCTCTCGTTCTTTCATAACCTTAAACTTGCACCTAATCTGTGCTAGTATACAGGGGCGGAGCCAGGATTTTCTTGTAGTGGGGGCAAACTATGGTTAGTTGTATAGTTGAAGAACTTGAAGATGAACGGTTTTAGGGTGAAATTCAGAGATTTTTCGTTCGAAGTCGAAGAAAAGGATATTTAGGTCATTTCCAATTAGTATATGAGAAGGCATGGTCAAGAGGCAATGTCATCAGCAAAAAATTGAAAGGGGGGGAATTGGAGGGAGGTGAGGGTGTGGGGTCAAATGGGGAGAGAGGTGAGGGAGTGGGGACAAATGGGGCATGTAAATAGTTGAAAATATAGAGGTGTCTCAAAATTCTGGGCAAGGTAGGTCGGAGCATAGCTTATTGCATACCCAGATCGAGATGCTTACCAAACTGAGTAAGATCCAGTCCCAGGGTCGATGTAATTGAGTTGAAGGGCCACCCGGCGAAGCATCCTTTCCATCTCGAGAACCAGAAGCAGCACCACCATCTTGACCAGGAAGGTCCAGCAGCGGCTTCAGCTTCTTGCTGCAGAAGCTTCTTAAGAGCATTTAGAAATGCTCCTATCGTTCCAGTAGCCCCAGTGGCTGAGGCACCAGAGGCCCCAGCTCCTTACTAGCTCCGCCCCTGCTGGTATCGGTTGTTGCAAATGACCAAACCATCTCAATTGATCTTCCCTTAGTTTTTCACTTGTATTTGAATAGATTTATTAAAAGAAATGCAGAATCAGCACGAGCAGATAAAAGATAAGATCGAAGGGTTTGAAATTCAACTTCCTTTTTTTTTTGAGGTTACCTATAATTTAGGGATACCCATAAAAAAAGTGTTTTTTAATCTTTTGGTGAGGATAATATGCATAATTTGGCTTTTACAAATCCTGTTGAGACTTTATTAAAGGGGATTCAATGAGCTTTCTCTATGTTTAAGAAGAGCTAGAGTTAACAACATTATGGTTCCACTTTTATTACCTTAATTTTTATGATTGAGGTCTAAAATATATCAGGGACTTACTAATTAGTCCTCTAAAAACTTTTCATCTTCGTAGCCATAGAGGATGTAAAAGTTGCAGTGAGGCTTTTATTCAATTTGATACTTGAAAAGTTGCATTAGTTCTGCCATCACCCCCAAGAACGTTTTTTTTTGCCGGTACCTAGTCCCAATACTCATTGTAGTATTCAAGAAAAAAATTATCCAGACCAGAGCCTTGTATCCTTCAAGATCTTTAAGAGCGTCGAGTACTTCCTCCTAATGTAGCTCTAGATAGATCTAAATGTCAGAGCAGAACTCCTAGGTAGGTTCTTACCAATTACATATGCAACACTGATACATCTATGTGTGCTTTAAACATTTTTATGACCTATCAGGTGAGGACTTAAGATTTCTTCTTTTGTAAAAGATTTTATTATTTTTTGATCTGCAATTTTGAGAAGCAGCTTCTTTTAATCATGGAATTATATCACTAAATTATATACGTTGACCTTCAAATCGATTATTACCAGAGTTTTAAGTTGTATGTCTATCTAATATATGTCTGAACACTTCTTTGCTCCTTAAATGTTCAGATAAAGCCAAAGGTGGGAACAGTTTGTTTTGGGGTAGCTGCAAGCCAAGGAGCGCTGCTTCTTGCTGGAGGAGAAAAGGGAATGCGCTATGCAATGCCAAATGCTCGCATTATGATACATCAACCACAGAGTGGATGTGGGGTATGGAATGAAATTTTTTTTGTGTGTTGTTCATTGCATTAAATGGAATAGTGTTGTGTGGAAGCCTAACAATAGCAAAAAACAAAGAACACAGATTTACTTGGTTTGGCAAATTGCCTACGTCTATGGAGGAGAGGAAAATCCACTATCAATGATAAAGATTACACTCTCTTTGTCCACTAAAACTCTCTCAGCCACAAGGAACCTAACCGAGCAAAAAATATTAAACACCCTACCTGGAAAAATACCTACATACATATATATGTATATATATCCAAAAAAATTCGCTCCGGGACTCTGCCTGAATCCACTTCGGAAAAGATCCCCTTTGATACTGTTTTAAGTCTTGAAGTCCAAGACCAATAAAAATACTAGACATCTCACAACAAATAGGAATACACGTATCAGGGTGTGAGACTGGATTCTTGTCCTCCTGCTATACACTCATGCAAAGTGGTTTGAGACACGGATGGGTCTCACCTTAGGGGTTTCCTGAAAATGAGCTTCGATGTATGATGTAACCATCTAATAACCAAATGTTTTTCTTCCCAAATTGTTGGTCTTGAATCTCTGGCTGTCCTAAAAAGAAAGTTGGTTATTGATTCAACCCTCAAATTGGATGCTTTTGATTGATGACAGCATGCATCTTATATCATCTTTAGCACCTTGCCTGTAAACTTAGTTGATGCTTCCTTATTATCAATGTAAGTTATTTGCTTAATTGTTGTTTTGGGGTATCTCTGAGTTGACCATCTTTTAACCTCTTAGTGATGTAAATTGGCACTCCTAGAGGGGCAGGGCTTCCATCTTCCCTACATCTTCTCCTATTTGCTAGGATTATGTACCATGGATTTGGGAACAACCAAATTACGTGGGTTTCAACAAGTAAATTTTGTTCCTAGCAGAATAGAAAAAATAGAGTTGATCTCATAGTCACAGATTAGGTAGCCTACTCGATAATCATTGGTATCCAATGTTTATATACTTTTTGGAACATTGACCTAAGGGTATGTTTGATTGCATGGAAAGTCACTTTCCATGGAATTTGAAATCCATGGAAAATTGGTTGTGGAAAATCGGTAGGGTTGGAAAATCAAATTCCATTGTTTGATTTCACTTGGATAAAATCATGGAAAAATATGAGAAAAAAGAAGAAGAGGAGAAGGAGGAAGAAGATGAGAGAAGGGGGAGAGGAAGAAGAAGATGATGAGGAAGAGGGAGGGGGGAGGATGTGGCGACAGTGGTGACGAAGGTGACGGCGGCTACAGCAACGGTGGTGGCAACGACAGCGACGATGGCGGCGACGGAGGTAAGTGAGGAAGATGGGGGGAGAACGTAGTGGTGGTGGCGGAGGAGGTGAGGGATGGAGAAGAAGTAGAAGAAGAAAAAGAAGAAGAGAGAGAGAGAAGGTGGTCGGAGACGGGGCCGACGGCAACGGTGATGGTGACGACGGCGATGAAGACGACGGCGAGGTTAGTGTAATGGTGGTGGTGGTGGTGGTGGTGGTGGTGATAGTGGTAGTGGTAGTGGTGGTAGTGGTAGTGGTGGTAGTGGTGGTAGTAGAGAAGAATTGAGGATGAAAAATATGGTTGGATTTCATTTTCCCACCCATATGGGTGGGAAAGTGAAATCCATGATTTAATGGACTTTTTGAATGGGGTGGAAAATGAATTTCCATTTTCATGTGCAATCAAACACTTGAAAAATGTCATTTTCCATAGAAATTGATTTTCCACCCTATTTTCCATGTGCAATCAAACATACCCTAAGAGTTCTAGGTGTAATACATTGAACAGTAAATTTCCCTTAAAATACGCAGTGTGTAGGATGTACACAGAAGATTGAAAATCCAAATTCTCAAAAATAGACCATATCTCCTACCTTGCTAATCAACTTGTATGTTGTATTTCTGTAATACCTAATGATTCATTAAAATACATTTACATATAATTGTATATTTCTATGTGCTAATGTGCATGAACCAATAGAAAAAAGAAATTTATATGCATGAACATAGACATACATCTGTGCTTGTTTATAACAATCCAAAGAAAATAAATCAAAATAAATTTATCTTTTATCATTGCAGGGTCACGTGGAGGATGTGAGACGCCAAGTCAATGAAGCTGTTCAATCTCGTCATGTCAGATTCACATCCTTTGAAAACCTAATTACATGCTTTGAAAAAATTGATGTCTGAGTTATGTTGCTTTTGAGTTTTTAACTTTTAGTTGGTCATGAATTCTCATACTTTATTTATTTTTTGGCTCTAAAAATCAAGGTTAGACTCATTAATCAGATTAAAATTCAGTCTAGACAATTGGTTTTGGTAGGGCTCTAAGTTCTAAGTTAAAACTTCACCTTTCAAATTTTTTCTGGGTCTCTTTTTGAGTTAGCTGAATTAAACTCAGAAATGAAACGCAATTCTTATTTGAGTCCCAGCTTATTTAAAAAATTTCCCAATGTTCAATTTTATCGATCTTCTAAGCTTCCTTATCCTTGATGCAGAAACTTGACAAGATGTATGCTGCTTTTACTGGTCAACCTCTTGAGAAAGTGCAACAATACACTGAAAGGGATCGCTTCTTCTCTTCTTCAGAGGTAATGCTGCATTTCAATTGATCAGAATGTCTTTTCATTTTCTTCTCCAAAGAAAATATAAGGTACCCTTAGGATAGACCACAATGACAATCTATTTGCTGCATAGTTGTACACCATTTGATGGGTCACACCGAGGCAATCTGTTAGATCAAAAGTTGACCAAATTGGATGAGTGGTCATCTCTGAAATCTATTTTTATGAGTTCCACTAAATAGAATCTCACCCCTGGTGCTGCATTCACAGGCTTTGGAGTTTGGTCTAATTGATGGTGTATTGGAAACTGAATACTAAATTCAGAGGCTTCGATGGACGAGGAGACGATTTTCGGCTTCTAAACTGCATCAATGCAGATTGTGTTTGTGATGATATGATAATCTCTTAACATCAACATCTGTGACTTATAAGTTTGAACTGGAAGTTCTCAAGAATGATCTCAATCTCTGCTTGTAAAATTTGATTCAAAATATTTAACATTTAATTATACAAATATGGGGTGTAGTCTAGGGCTCACAAGGGTGTAGTTTGGCCAGATATACTCCAGCCTCTAAATTTTGGTAAATGTACTCCATTTGGCAGTAGTTATATTATTTAGAAGATACGTGGGATGAGACATTCCTTTCAATGCAGTGGTATTTGTTGGAATAATTTGGCTATTTGTTGTGATTAAGCTGACAAACAGTGTTGTGTTTTTTTTTTTATTTTCCATTTCTCACTTGATCAAAGATGTTTCATATTTCCTTAGCTTTTCATTCTCTTGCAGAGGTACTTAATGACACACACACACTCTCTCTCTCTTTTGTTGCAGTAATATATCCCCGTTTAGGGCTGCCAATCTCGGGTCTGGATATGGGACCAATCCAGTAAGGATCGGATTGGTTTTGGTCAAGGACCAATTCGATGATTGAATTGGGCCCTTGTCGATCAGATTTTTTTTTTATTGGAACTCAATAAGGATTGGATTTTGGGTCTAATCAAATTCATTATGAGGTTGAGAATTGATTCTCATCCACACTGGATGGATTCTATATCAAAATAGATCACCTGAAATTAAAATAAAAATAATTTGTAAAATGAGAATGAAAATGTGGTTCTGAATTGTAGCATAAGTTTAACAAAAATTTATATTTACTCCTTTGAGAGGGCCTAATTTGAATTGAAAGTGAAAAATAAGAGGGGTGATAATCTGACACTCGTATCACATAATTACGTCAGATTATCATTAGTCAAAAAGTAATTATGAAAGAAAATAGTTATCTTTTATTTTTTAAAATTATTTCAAACAAAACTTTTAAATTTCAAAAGTAAAAAAAATTATTTTTTTAAGGTAGAAAACAACTCTAGAAGAAAGTAGCTTTTTAAAATTAATTCAAGCAAAATTTTCAACTTTTGGAAATAAAGAATTACTATTTTAAATCTATCCATATGAGCTTGAAATATCTGACCTGAAAATCGGTGAAGCTTAAAAGTTGTAATGCTCTCTTTTTAGCAAATACGTACGAGGGTTAATTTGTTGTGTTTGTAGCACACTTTTTATTTAATTTATATTATTTAAGGTTACACTGGTTACAAAAAAGCTTTCATAGCTCAGTTGGTTAGAGCACCCGTTTAGTAAGCGGGAGGTCTTGAGTTCGAATCTCAATGAAAGCATATGGTAGTATAATTTTTCATTTAAAATGATTTTGCATGGCCTATTCCTTGAAGTCTTCCTTGAGAGAGACTTGCTGAAGTGACCCAAATATGTTTTTTGTTTTTTGCTATAAAAAATTACACATTTTCATCAGCCTATCCAAAGTATAGAGTAACTTTTCCCCTAATGATTATTTATTTTACCATGTAAGATGATTTTAGTGAATGTTTGTATTTGCCAATTATAATGACTTTGGATGGCAAATTCCTTGGAGTCTTTTGTGAGAGACTTGCAGAAAATGACTGAAGTGCCCTCATATTCAACCCCTTGCCAAAAGATTATTATCGGACCCCTTCATCAACCTATTTAAAGTAAGAGAGTAATTTTTTCCCCAATCAACCTCTTCTTGAATTGCTGAAAACTTGTGATTTTATTTCCAAAAATCTTTCACCTTCAACCTCTGTCATTCAGTTTTTTGGGAAAGATCTTTTTTGGAAAGAGATTGAGAAAGGGTATTAACAAAAATTTGTACGAGTCTTTTATTGAAGATCTCAGTCCATGAGTATCTCATTAGTTTGATCTTAGTCAAATTGTTACTTTAATTAATTTTATGTTTCCAAAGTTTTGAAAAGAAAATTTGAAATGAATTGTACAACATATTAGACTAGAAACACAACTGTTTCGTAAAACCTTAATCACACATTGGCTATTTATTTTTTTCCAATAAAATATTTTTGGATGAAATAAATAAAAATAAAAATAAAAATAAACTTATGATTTGATATGGCGTGGTGGGTGTCCACGGAAATGGACGCAGCGCTCTTCCTGTACCATTAGATTGAATTCGATGGTAATCTAAGCACAATCCTAAACCTTCAAAATCCATATCATTTAGACAACATGGTAAATGTTGGAGAGTCACACAGACCTCCTTAAAAATCAATTTTCAAACCCCATTCGAATAAAACCAGAATTCACTTAATTTTTTCTACAAAATAACATCTTTCAATGGTGGAGATGAACAATGTGTCATACTATCATGCTTATAGACTAGTTACCATTAGACCATGATTGGTAATCCACAAATCACCATAAATCTGCTGTGAACCTTTGAATTTCAAAACTACAATTTTTTTTGGTCTTTTGCAGTTATTTTTTTTTGGGGCTCCACAGTTTTCCAAAACTTCTAAGGGAATTCAAGATACATGCAGTGCATTGATGAAAAAAAAACCGACAAATTTTTTATAGAGATTTGTTGAAAACTAAACATTCAACATATGCAAAGTTTTGTTTTACGCTGATTTACAATCGGTGGGATGTTGGAGAATTTTGGGCACCTTTTGTATCCATGGGAAGTGTAGGACATGGTAGGAAAAGGAGGGAGAGAGTATTGCTAGACCACTCACGAGCAACTGAAGGAGCGAAGTTTGAGAAGAGCATCTGCATAATAGAAGAAAATCAAAATCATTAGAGAATATTAAAAAAATAGAAATGCAATTTGAAGAAAATAAAGCTGGAACAAATTCAATAAAACATAGTTATAAAGAAAATTTGGATTTACAAGACTTGATCAAAGGGCTTTGCTTCGATGATTTTGATTTTACATTCCTTATATTTATTTGAGATAACTGTGTTTCATGATTTAAAACATGTTAATGACATAATAACTACATGTGTCAAAATAGGTTAAGCTGATTGACATCCCTAACTGTTTAATAATCGTGTTAGACTAGTAGACACTATTATGACCCAAACCCACTAATTTCTCTTATGACCCTACTAATTTTGTGTCATTTTGTAGTCTTGTTGGCTGTTGTGTTAAAATCGACAATCCTAAATCTCACCCTATTTGAAATTTATCGTGTTAAAGAATATCAAGAAAGAAGTACAAAATTACATGGTTCATATTTTAAAAGTGTCAAAATTTATGTAAAAAGATTGTTCGTGAGAATTCTAATTCCAATAGATTTAGTCTGATCTAGGGCTGCAACTTGATCCGGTTAAAATCGAGAATCAAACCAAACCGATAGCTTTGGGGTGATTTGGTTTAGTTTGGAACAAGTTGCAGTTCAGTTCTGAGTTACAAAAATGGAGAATCGGTCAATTTGGCTCGATTTTCGGATCAAACTTGTATTAGAACCGAACCCTTATGCAATAAATAAATATATAATATATATGTATATAATAATTATTATGAATTATTTTAAGAGTTAGGACATAGATTAGTGATTTTTTATGAATAAACTAACGACTTTTTATGGATAGTTTTGTGATTTATTGTATGAAATTTTAAGTTTATTTTATGTTTGTTTTTTCATTAAAAAATATTACTTACAATTTATAAAATATTAGCAATCCGTTGAACCGAAGCGAACCAAACAGACTTTAATTCAGTTTGGTTCCAATGGAATTTGATTTGGTTCCAATTTGACCTCAAACCTAACCAAGTCGCACCCTTAGTCTAATCTGTAATTTTCTAACTCCGCTGAATCCTTGAGTCTTGGAAAATTCAGGACCAAACTATTCGATTAAATAAATAATAAATATTATTATTTAGAAAAAATATTTACTAAATCATTTTTTTTCCTAATGTGTAATCAGTTAGATTTTTAAGATTTAGGCATAGGTACGGTGAGGACACGTTTTGGTGAGTGTTTGAGATAGTTTCTATGTTGTGAAAACATTATATAAGTTTTTTTGAATTTTTTTTATTGACTAGAAAATGAACTAAATACCGTCATTATCAATTATTAATATATATTTTTTATAGCTAATGATTTTCCGACTAAAAAAATTTCACTTGGTTTGAACTTGGCTGACATGGCAAGGGCACATAACCTTTGATTGTTTTCCGTGTATCCCGAAGAAAAAGATCTATGATTTTGTGCCCTTTTCACGTCAGTCGCATATAGATCGAGTGAAAATATTTGAGTTAGAAAATCATGACTGTTATTTTAATTTTTTTATTTATCAAAATCAGCCATTTTAAGTATTTTGCTAATGAGTGCTGATTTTCTAACTCAATCTGACAAAATAACTCAAAAACACACTGACGTGACATGTGCAAGAACCGTAGATTTTTTCCCTCGAGATACACAACTGCACATATTTATATCGATGTGCGATTGTGTATCCCGATGGAAAAAATCTACGGTTCTTGCACATGCCATGTTGTTGAGTTTTTGAGTTACTATGTCAAGTTGAGTTAGAAAATCATTACATTTTGCTAATAATTTTACAACGATCTAAGTGGCATGCTTTTATTGGAAAATAAATACATTTGGCTGTGTGCCAAATACCTTACCTGATTCTGGTTCTAATTTTACCAATTGACTTAAACATTCAAACCTAATAATTTTGAAGAAAAATCAATAATTTGGATTGAAAATGAGGTGCTTGAAGATTATCGGTTTTGAAAGATTTTTGTTAAAATTAAGTTGAAAATGATGGATCTAAGACATGAAGTGTAAAATTATTTTTTGTATTAATCTAGCAAGGGATGGTGCGTGTGATTGTGGTATTAGTCTCACCCAAACGGTGTGGATACCCGTCACGATAAGAAAAAATAGTCTTTATAATGCCTAGAAGATTTATAAGAAAAAATTCACAAGATGAAAAACATGAGTGAGATGATTATATTAAATGAATTTTCCTATGCATGCTATAAATATGTGTAGTAACATAATTTTTGTATTAGTATTTTAGAAGGGTCTCAATTTGTTCGTCGTAGTCCGGCTGAGATTATCCTTAGTTACTAAGACAACGTGAAACAAGGAAGGCATAAGAAAATCTAGAATCCAATTCTCAAAGAGAAATGCTAGAATCCACTAGGAAAGATAACTCTCAAAAGAGGAATTTTATTTAATAACTAAATTGAAGATGATCTCTGTATTGCAATTACAACATTTTAAGAAATAATAATAAAAAAAGTTATAAGATCATTGCATTGACAACTTTTGATAGAAAAGAGTTATAATCTTAATAAATTACAAAAAAAAAAAAAAAAAAAGTCAAAAACATTGTGGAGGGATAAAATCATCTCCCATTAGGACAATTCATTTTGCATCAATTTATGGGAATCTTGAGGAAGGTAGGTGATAACGTTTGGGAGAAACTCTTATCTAATTAGAAAAGAATCCTAATTCCAGATGATCATTCCACTTTAGATAATTATCAAATTTGGATAGGGATAAAAGTGGAAGTTGTAATCTAACTTCTAAATTTGGATAGGGATAAATGTGAATGTTATAATCTAACGTATGATTAGGATTTCTTTATTTAAAAGACTAAAGGTCATTGTAAATGAGAAAATAGAGGAGAGAAAAAAAAAAAAAGAGGAAAAAGAGATCATGTAATATGAAGATTGATAATAATGGAATAGCTTCCCGAACTCGTGAATGTAATCACATTTGTCGAATCATGTTAAAAATTTATTGTCTTCTCTATTTTAATTTATTTCTTTATGATGTGACATATTGATTTGGATTGAGATCTCGAGGTGAATGCCTAAAATTGCATCTACAAAAATCGATTATGAAGGCTTTGAAATTTTCATTCAAAAATGAGTTTGGTGGCATCATTCTCACTCGTCCGACCATCTAATTTTATAAGAGACTTACTATTGCCACACCAACCGTGTGCAATTCATTGTTGATTTACATAGGAATTAGTGTGGTATTAGTAACAGTTGGTGTGGCAATATCAGTTCTCTTTTATAATATCATATAACTAATAAGACACGCCGGTAACACTGTCAAGCCTCGAAAATTGGTAAGCCATGCTCTTTAAGGTTGTAAAACTTTGAAATTAATAGTTTTATACTTTTATTGAAACGGATATAAAAAATAAAAATAAAAATAAAAATAAAAAAGGGTTAAAGTTGAAGATGTGGGCATTTAAGTCATTTTCACTTAATTTGTTAAAGAAGACGTCAAATGACATGTCTTGAAAATCATATTTCAAAATTTGAATTTACCCTGAATATCTCCCGAGATTTATTTACAACATACAAATCCCTTTTGAAATTAAAAGTATGTATAATTTATAAATATAATTATACATTTAGATTGGTGTGTGATAATATAAGTAAAAAAGTTGGTGTGTTAGTAAAAGCTGTCTATTTATATTAGTGAAGAGTTATGTAGCTTTAAAACTCTTTTAATATACTTTCGATAAATATCCAAGTTCCATTTCATAACTGTCTTCTACTCTTTACTCTTTTTCTTGCATTTCGAAAGATTATTATTAATATGTAATTTTCTTTCCATCTCCCCAACATATAGATTTTCAATTTCAAAATCATCATGGAAGATGAATGAGAGAGAGAGAAAGAGAAATAAAATTCAAGAGCGTTCAAATCATTCCTCAACATTTGAAGAAATCTACTACGAAGACAGACTTGCTCTTACCATCACCATCACAATCACGAGCACAATATCTTTCCTATCTTCATCAACCTTTTGATGCAGACCCACCACATCAAGAATATAATTTTTCAACTACCCATACCCATACCCAATCTCCCCACAATGAAAATACCGACATCATCGAACCTCTATATCAATGGGCTACTAACCAACAAGCAAAAACTCACGACCTCAAAATCGATTTAGCGAAAAACATAAAAATCATTCATGGTGAAGTCAAATGCAAGAAGTGTAATCATACTTGCACCATTGGGTTCGATTTGGAAATCTAGTTCGAGGAGATTGCTTCTTTCATCATCAAGAATAAGTGCAAGATGCACGATCAGGCACCGAAGTGTTGAATGTCTCCGGTACTCCCAACTTGTACACAAAAGGATTGTAATGATAGCCTAACAGTTTGAAGCCCGTGATTCCAACCAACAAACGATTGATCAATTGGTTGTTTTTGCTTTTAGGTCAGATGCTTGGGTGTTGTACTCTTGATCAGTTGAAATATTTCTGTGGGCATACCAACTTTTACTTACAAGTTACAACACAACAATCATTTTGTAATTACTCGATACATATAGACTGGTGTATTTTAAGTAAAAGTCGATGTGCTAAACAAAGTTCTACGCTTCACTCCGTTTTCTTGCATTTCGAGAGAGCGTTATATTTATTTATGTAATTTTCTTTCCATCTCCCCCACATATAGTTTTTAATTTCAAAGTAATCATGGAAGAAGCATCAGACAGAGAGACAAAGAGAAAAAGAATTCAAGAATGTTCAAATCTTTCCTCAAACTTTGAAGAAATTTTCGATGACGACAGACTTGCTCTTACACTTCGTCCTCCTCCGTCAACAATACCCACACCACCATCACATCCTTCCTATCTTCATCAACCTTTCAATGCAGACGCAGATCCTCCCTATCTTCTTCATCAACCTTTTAAGAGAATTAGAGAATGTTCAAATCTTTCTTCAAGATTTGAAGAATTTTTCAATGACGACAGACTTGCTCTTACACTTGGTCCTCCTTCAACAATACCCACACCACCACCATCACCAGACCCACCATTACAACCATCCCCACCCCCACCACATCCTCCCTATCTTCATCAACCTTTCGATGCAGACCCACCGCATCAAGAACATAACCCTTTGCAATCCAACGAAAATACCGACATCATCGAACCTCCATATCAATGGGCTACTAACCACCATGCGAAAATTCACGACCTCGAATACCTCTTATCGAAAAACATAAAAACCATTCAAGGCGAAGTCAAATGCAAGAAGTGCAATCATACATGCACCATTGGGTTCGATTTGGAAAACAAGTTCAGGGATATTGTTTTGTTCATCTTCAAGAATAAGTGGAGGATGAACTATCGGGCACCGCAGTGTTGGATGTATCCGAAACTCCCAAATTGTACACAAGAGGACTGTAATGAGCCTAACAGTTTGAAGCCTGTGATTCCGACCGATAATCAATCAATCAATTGGTTGTTTTTGCTTTTAGGTCAGATGCTTGGGTGTTGTACTCTTAAACAGTTGAAATATTTCTGTGGGCACACAAATAATCTTCAATCGGGCGCAAAAGATCGAGTCCTTTATCGTACTTACCTTAATTTGTGCAAACAACTCGATGAAAGAGGACCATTTAATGTAAAGTAGTAGTAGTAGGAGGGATGATCTGGATTGAATTAAGGGACAATCAGTCTTCTTGATTTGGATTGAATTAGGTTATTATTATAGTCTTGAGTGTCCATTAACGTCGTAAGTGATCAGTCAATGTCAATCGCTCTTTATTGGAATGTTTCTATATTTTATTGCTTTAAGGGATTGTCTTCAGTTGGGTTTTCTCTTTGGATCTTGATCTGTGATTAGTTGGTTTTTTCTTTCTTTCTGTTTGTCCAATTTGATGCCAATGAGCGCATAATGCTCTAGATGGATTCAAAACCCTAAGATACTTTTGAATCTTTCACTCACATGTTCCTGCTCCTGTCCTCGCCCTCATTGCACCACCACAATTAGCACCATATCCACCAGAACTAAAACAACCATGAACCATCTCCCACAACATTGATCCCGAAAAATAAATTCTTTAGGAATATATAAATTTTAATAATCAAAATTTTATTTTTGTATTGAAGTTACAATACTATTTATAGAAAAGAGTTTTATTTCAAGAAAACATGAAAAAAAATACTAAAAATAGTAAAACGATCTAAGCATAAAATTGATACTATTTAACCTTACAAGTAAGAGAGAATCAATACATGATTTTGACTTTTATAACTAAAGTTATTAACAAAACAAAAATTTTCTAAAATAACAAAATTGTCTAAAAAAAAAGATTAAAAAAAAAATCAAGAAATGAAAATTTCATAACTTTCTATGGATCTTGAAGGTCATAATGTTTCCATTCAAAAATGAGTCTCCTCGAATGATTCTGACTCCGTTGTTTGTTCAGGGCCGTGGGCCTACTTGGGTTGTTGCACTACCATCATTCTCCTAGGTTGAAAGGAACTCATCCTAGTTCAATGTGTTTTTGTTTGAAACATATGATTTAAATTGCCTTTAAGATCAACTTGTTGTACTGGATAACAATCTGGAGGCCATCCAGATGGTAGTTGGTCTCATCTGAAATCACTTAGCATTATCCTTGATTATTAATGCATAAGAAAAGTCTCAAGGAGAAAATCTAGAATCCACAAAATAAGTTTAAAAATAGATAGTACTTAGTCCTAGAAGTAAGACAAGATCTATTGATTCTGATTTCTATAACTGAAGTTATTTCCTATTTATTGTAGGTATCTCCACCCTTTGGGTGAAATAATCCCACTATCACACTCACCACCCACTTGGAAAGTCTTATGTGCAATTGGTTGAGTCAAAAGTCAATTGAAAGTCGGAGGATGGTCACAAGGAATTCATTGCTTCGTGAGATTTCGAAGACTTGTAATTTGCATAGACACTAGAGATATGGAAGTTTTCATTTAAGAATGGGTTTGGTCCCATCGTATATCTTTTAATTATATTTTTATTACAAAATCATATATTTAATTATTTATAATATGCTATATATTTTTTGATAAGACAGACCGGGTTGAACACTATGGTACAACCGGCTTTGAGGTTGGGAAAATTTGAATCGGCCGTACCTTTGCAGATTCATTTTCAAAAAACTGATCCAAATTTTAGGGCCCAGTTAACGTTTTATTGAAACAGGTATCTGTCTCCTTCAAATCAACCTTGAACCCCACGAAAATTAAGATCGAATATGTGGGCATTTAAGTCATTTTTGAGATTTGCCATATCTTAACAAACGAACGGTATTTATTTATTTATTTTTTTTTTTCAAATTTTAATAGAAAAATTTTATTGGCACGCCAACTATTATTTTCAACGCACCAATCGTTGTGAAATTAAACGTACATAAGACTATAGTTATACAAATAGATAAAGTCTATAATAATTAAAAGTTGGTGTGTTAATATAAGCTATATATTTAGATAAGAGTCATGGAATTTTAAACTCTTTTAGTTTTAGATAAGAGTCATGGAATTTTAAAACTCTTTTAGTTTTAATTTTTCTTTCTAAGATCCGATAAATATCAGTTCCGTTTCATAATTGTCTTCGACTTCTTTAACTCCTTTTTCTTGCATATCGAGAGAGAACATTGTATTTGTAAGTTTCTTTCCATCTCCCCCACATATAGTTTTCAATTTCAAAGTCATCATGGAAGAAGAATTAGACAGAGAGACAAAGAGACAAAGAATTGAAGAATATTCAAATCTTTCCTCAAACTTTGAAGAAATTTTCAATGAGGACAGACTTGCTCTTACACTTGGTCCTCCTCCTTCAACAATACCCACACCACCATCATCTCCGTCAACAATACCCACACCACCACCATCACCGCCACAACAACTTTCCGATCTTCATCAACCTTTCGACGCAGACCTAGCACGTCAAGAACATAATTCTTCACCTACCCATATCCGTATCCAATCTCCCTGCAACGAAAATATTGACGACACTAAGCCTCCATATCAATGGGCTACTAACCAACACGGAAAGATTCACGATCTCAAATACCTCTTATCGAAAAACATAAAAACCATTGAGGGTGAAGTCAAATGCAAGAAGTGCAATCATACTTGCACCATTGAGTTTGATTTGGAAACCAAGTTCACAGAGATTGCTTTATTCATATTGGGGAATAAAAGCAAGATGCACCAACGGGCACCGTATTGTTGGAGGTCTCCGAAACTCCCAACTTGTACACAAGAGGGTTGTAATGAGCCTAACAGTTTGAGGCCTGTGATTCCGACTGATAAACAATTGATCAATTGGTTGTTTTTGCTTTTAGGTCAGATGCTTGGGTGTTGTACTCTTGAACAGTTGAAATATTTCTGTGGGAAAATGGAAATTCATCGAACGGGCGCAAAAGATCGAGTCCTTTATCTAACGTATCTTAATTTATGCAAACAACTCGATAGCACAGGACCGTTTGATCATCCAATGTTAAATGGCAATGGTAGGAGGGCTGTGGATTGAATTAAGGAGCTATCAATCTTTTCTTGATTTGGATCGAATTAGGTTTTTTTTGTCTTTTTATTATTATTATAGTCTTGTTTTCCATTATTGTCAGTGAGTCAATCATTGGAATAATGTTTCTACATTTTGTTGCATCGAAGGGATTGTCTTCTCTTTTTGAATCTTCTTGAGATTTGATTTAGTTAGTTATTACTATTATTTTTTTCTTTCTTTCTATTTAGTGCTATTTCATCTTTCAAAGAAAACCTAAATATCATGATTTTTGTTAGTTTTCATCATCTCTAATTGAGATTTGTATGGCTTGATTAGGAGCCCAAGTGTTTTAAACATCAACTACACGTAGACACTTAACCTATTTTGACTTCGTATTGGATCCAGAATCTTGTAAGTTTCAATTGATTCTATATGTTCTCTATATTCTGTACGGAGTCTTTCATCTTCTATTGGGAACATTGTTGAAAGATGAGGTTAGAAGGAGGAAGATTAAGAAAGAGTCTTACTCACGTACACAAGGGAGAGAAAAATAGAGTGAGAGAGAGAGGTGGGCGGAGACCTAGTTATTTTCGCATTAGAACTCCGATTTCAGTTAGAGAACGAATAAGGGTTTTGATGAAGTCCAACGATGTTGTATACTTAAGCGTGTCCAACGCTGATGAGTGATGGAATCGAACCGGTGGTCCGACCGGGTTAAAACCAGACCTCTTTTTCCTTTTGTCATTTTTGTAATAAAATTGATTCAACTGTTGACCATTGGTTGTTAGTTTTTTTTTTTTAAGTAATATCCTTTCATGAATATAAATAAAGTTATTTTTAAAAAATGATTATATATTTTTATTAGTTTCTTATGTGATGTTGCAGTTTAACAAGGAAAGTTGCAGTTTTTCTTCATAGTTTCGTATGTAATGTCAATTGCGTTCTACATAGTTTCTTATGTAATGGCAATTGTCTTTTTTTCTTTCAGATTTGATCTTGGCAGCTTGACCAATCATTGAGATATACATGATTTGACTTGGTCAAATATAATAAACTCTATCATATACTATAGGATTCTTATGATTTGACTTGGGTACGTGACTGATGTGGCAAGGGCACAAAACCACACATATTTTTCTTATGCCCCGCATACCCCAACATATTACCAAAGCTGCTTGTCGAAAATCCCATTTTAACTCATTAAATTGATATGCAAAATCATTGATAAGTGACAATCTTACAAGTTTGCTACTTTTTAGTAAAATTGTCAGTTTATAAGCCAATGAGATTGTTCTTTTTCAAATAAACTTTTGTCAAAAATCTCAACTCATTGAATTAATATAAAGTTGCGAGATCATTGATATTTATTTGAAATGTGACAATCTGCAAATTTGCTACTTTTTATTGAGATTGTCATGTTATAAATTAATGAGATTGACCTTTTAAAATAAATATCAACAATCTTGCTATTTTATATCAACAAGATCATCATTTCGAAATACTTACGATCTCACTATTCATGTCTTGGAAATTAAAATGAATCGTCATATTCAGCTCAAGAAATGATAATTTACACCTTATTTTATTTAAATTAATTATGGATTAATATATATCTCTCCAATATTATTTGTTTTGTTTGTCTTTTGAAGTCTCACAAATAGAAATATTTTCAATCCTACTTATTTCTTTATTTCCTTGTAAGTGTTTTTATTTATTCCCCCTTTTAGGAATGCTTCACAAAAGCGCATTGTATTGGGAATAATTGTAGAATACTATTGAAATTGTGATTTCTTATCAATTTCATCATATAAGACTAAAATTCTTCTTAGACTGGTGATTTGACTTGTATCCTTATTTTGGAGGACATATTTCCATAATTTTTTCATTTTCTTTTATATTTTCTCAGGATCACTTTCCATAAATAATGTAACATTGAAAAACAAAATTTGTCCTATATGTTTTAAAAGTTTTGGATAGGACTGATTTTTTGTGAGGATGATTTTATCCTCACAAAAAAAAAAAAAAAAAAAAAAAAATTCAATCTAAACTTCTAACCCCATTAAAAGTGATTTACAAGTTAATAACAAAATTCAACGATTCACAATTCTAAATCACTTTTGATGGGGTTAGAAGTTTTTGCTTGAGCTGATTTTTTGTGAGGATAATTTTCTCACCATAGATATCATCCTCAGAAAAATCACTCCAATACAAAACTATGAAGTCATATAACTAGGATAAATGTTGTCTGTCAAACTTACGCTCCCTTACTCTCACTTTTGGTCAATTGAGAAAATCTGATGGAGAACTTTTATTGCAACACCCTTATTAAAGGACTATAAAGATGTGAGGGTAAATTTTCATTTTGCACACCATGCGTTCTCTACTTTATGAAGTTAAATGTTAAGTGATTATTAAAGATAAATATTACCATAGATGAAAAATAATATTAGAAATGAACACATTCGAGAAAATGTAAGTATTGTTCCAACATATAAATATATTCCATGAAAGTCAGTTACAATCTCAATTAGAAGAAATAATCAAGTTGAAAATTCTTTAAGATAAAAAAAAAAAAAAAAAAAAAAAGCTTGGGAACCATTTATCCTTATTCCCGAGTATCATGGTAAGTTAATCTGCAAGATATTCAATGTGAATGATCCATGATATTGTCTAGTTTTGTATGTTTTTTGGAATTTGAAATAAAAATAATAATAATTCTTAATAACTTAAATATTTTTAAAAAATAACTAACCCAATAAAATTAAAATATTAATTATTGAAAGAAATAATGACTTTTTAAACCATAATTAACTCTTGGAAATTAAGTGATTGGGACTCCACAAAACATGCCATAGAAGAATCTACAAGAGGAGAAGGATGCACATTGTGGACCTTGTCCTTACAAAATCCAATGGTTGAAAATTACTCACAAGATAAGTTTCATCACAAGAATTATTGAAATATGCATAAAATCTCTACCACTGGATTTTGTGTTTACACACCCCATTAAATATCTGTATATATGGGAATGATAAAGTCTATTATTTTTTTACATAATAAATATTTGTTTAGATAATAAATACCCTATTTTAACCAATTTAACCCTAAACACAATGATTGTGTTCAAACAAAAAACTTTCAACCATGGCCATCAAATTCTTTGAATTTTTGCAAAAACTTATAAAATTCTCCAAATAAGGCATTGCCAATTAAATCAACGACTTATCAGTCAATTGTGAAATATGAAAGAAAAAAAATTAACCTTCATCTTTAATTTTTCTTTTATTTTTAAAAATTCAAATATCAAAGATCATATATGATTTGGTAAATTTCATGAAAATATTTTGATATTTTTTTTAGGGAAATTATTAAAAAAACCTTTAAAAAAAAATTAATTCACAAAAAAATATAATTTTTATAAAATTATCAATATGAATCAATTTTGACCTTTTAAGGCCAAAAATATGATTTAAAAATAAAAATTAAATAAAATATTCAAACTTTTAAACCTTTAAAGGTCAAAATAATTTTTTTTACGAATTAACTTTTTTTTTTTTTTAATTTCTTAATTCCCCTCCCCCCCCTCCCTTTTTTTTTACTAAACACTCTTGAAAATTCCAGAATAATTTAATCCACTAAATATTTATCGAATTCAAACAAACAAGGGTACCCATAGTTTTAAATCTCAAGAAATGAACATTGAGTTGAATCATGTCAATAACTTGTAAGTTGACTCAAATGAGTCAAATAAATAGAATTTAAAACGTTTTCTTATTCACAAGTCACAACAACAATCATGGTTGCGTTTTCATCCTCGATTAGTGCATTTTTCAAGCCGATCCCTCTCAAGAAACCCATGTGGGATAGGCTCCATTGACTTAAGGAATATGATTAACCTTGTAAACACAAAATCCAATGGTTGACAATTACTCACAACATAAGTATCATCAACATATGTATTGTTGAGCCGACTCATTATTTAGCTAGTGGAGTGGGTTTCATTGAATACGGTGACTGAGTCACCACAAATGCAAACGGGTAATCGATAATAACAAAACACAGGCAATTCTAAACTGAATTTGTTAAAAAAAAAACCCATTTTACAATCAGTTTCACTGAAAAAAGTAATCGAACACTTTCATATTTTTAAGAAAGGGGCATTTGACATATAATAGAATTGATTCATAAAAGTAAAAATAAGAGATTTGATAATAATAACTTGATTTTATGAACTATCATTAGATACATATTTTTCGTAACTTTTAATCTATTGCATGGCAAGTTCACTAGTAAATTCCTCTTTCTTGCATTTCAAGAAAGATTTTTGGCGTGACTTTGCACACAAAAATGGTATTATGATACAACTCGACTCAAAGATTTCTTGGTGGCTTTTATGCTTAAAAATAATTACTGCAAAACATTTGTAGTGGAAATTATTTGCAAATGCACGCCTTTTTCTTATCTTTATGGAAAAATAAAGAACGCAATTTATAAAATTCAATTTCTATATAATTTTATTATGTCTCTTTAGTTATTTTTTATTACAAAATCATACATATAAGACAATCGTTTCATTTAAAATACAATGTAAAACATCGGTAGGTCCAATGAGCTACTATACGCCGTACGTCAACATTTTATAAAACTGTTTGGTAGAAGCAAATCATTTACAATTGCAAATGTGATTGGTTTGAATCTCATTTGCATTTGCATATGCTTGTAACATTCTGAAATTTTTTTGTGGCATGAACCTCTTAAACCCTTGATAAATTTTAGTAAATAGTTTGCAGCCCAAAAAGTACTTCAAATCATTTGCATTACAAATGTTTTGAATGGTACCAAACAGGGCCTAAGATGAAAATATATATATATATATATATAATATATATATATATATATATATATATTGTGTTGATGCTGCTAGACTGAGAAGTTAATACTACAAAACAAGAAGTAAATAAGAAAAAACAAATGTAATAAAGGAACTAAAATAAATTAAAAAAAAAAGGCTAAGTATGGCTCTGCTCAGGAGAAGCATATTAAATCATAGACAAATCTCAGATGTCCAGACATAAATTAGCTACTTCATCATAGCAGAAGAATCACAACAGAGAGCTAATGTAAAGGAATTTAATGTTACTAATGATCAAATAAAAACCTAAATAATAAATTTTATCTATATATCCTATAGAGGATCACTAAAACAATCGTTTACATTGATAATATATTACCACTAAAAACTCAAATAATTACATTAAACACAAAAATATTCAATTGTTCATAATTAACTAAATTATAAATAAAAACCAAAGACCTTGCCAGAAAAGTTGTCCATGGAACTTGTATGAGTAATCTGTTAATACCCTCACAAAGATTCAAATTTTACAGAACTTTCTTTGTAACTAAGAAATTGTTCTTAAAACCCTCAGAGATATTCCACAAAGGGAAATTGGCAGACATTCAACACGGCATCAGGTTCTGACCGCCCGTCCGCTTTTTCTCATCACCGAGTTTAATAGGTCAAGCTCTCAAAATTGCCAAATTTCTTATTAAGCACTAGAATTCATAAAATTTACAACATTATGAGAACCTTGAGTCAATCTCAATTACACAACATTTACAAAAAATTAAACATAATCCCAAGTTTCTTGAACACAAAGTACAAAAATATTTAAATCTAAAATAGGACAAAAGGCATCAGATAATAAGCGGAGTTTTAGTCTACATTTACAATTCAGTGTGTAGGATAAGATTATATCATCATTTGCCTCCCCTGTCATAACCCTTCAAATCTTATGTTATAGTAATAAAAATCAGATGTAACAAATCAACAATAACAATTGAAACTCAAAAAGAAACATGTGAGAACAAGAAATTCTAATTATAATCAAACAAGCTAAATAGGTTATAAAGAAACTCAAGTAAGAGTCAAAATTTTGAACCAAATCTTTTTATTTGAAGTTCAAATGATAAAAAAATATTGAGGGAACAATGGCATCAGATAATAAGCGGAGTTTGTAGTCCACACAGAGATTCAGTGTGTAGGATAAGATTTTTTTTCATCATTTGCCAATTTACAAAACAAAATAAGATTTAAAAATTATAAAACTAAACAAAAATGTTAGATTTCGATGAGACCATTTGACACCAAGGCAAGAGAAAGTCTGCAATGGGTTGGTAAGCCCACCTAACGCTTTGTGCATCCGTTATAACTCCTCAGCCATGGAACAAACAAGCAAGAGGAGAGGGTAAACAGATGCAATCTTTTGCAAAAATAAATTTTACCCATTTCATCAAATCCATTTATCTCAAATGGGTACCGATGATTCTCCACTGTGGATGTTGATAAACTACAAATCAATCTGGATATTGTTGACAGACCCATTTGTAATAAACAAGATCTAATTAAGAGAAACAAAGAACACATTTGATTATTCAAAAATAGCAGATATGAGCTAATAATCGGAAAAAAAAATGGAAATAAGATAAAATATAACCATCTAATCTAAGAGAAAATTTGAACTTCAATCGAGAAGTAGAGATGTAGAAGAACATCTATGAAAAAAAGTAGCTCAAAATCGCAACTTTGAAAAGCAGAGCTTGGAAGGAGAACTGGTAGAATAGGGGAAGAGCGTAATGTGTTTAAATAGAGTTCTCGACAAAACCCTAAAACCTTTTTGCGGTTAGGGCTTAAAACGGGTCGGACCCAGACTGGAACAGAGTATATCCATATTCAGGTCCGGGTTTTTTCTGTATCCTAATCGGACTCAAATCCTACTATAAAATCATTTTGTTTACATTCGGGTTGGATAATTTTAGAGATGGTTTTAAATTTTATTTTGTTGGCTATATTTGTTTGCTAATTGCTATATAATTCTATTTTATCATTATAATTCTTTTATTTTATAAGAATTCATTTTGTATTCAGGATGGATAGGTTAAAAGTGTTCAAAACCCCAAGAACTCCTTGGGGCCACCCTTTAGGGTCCGTTTGACCCTTGACTCAACCAATTGCATGTAGGACTTTTTGAGGGGACAATACGCATGGCCGTGATGGCCATAGGATTAGTCTCAACCGAAGGGTGGGGATACCCACAATAAGAAAATAAAAAAAAAAACTACTCAGATCAAGGGCATCAAATAATTTTGACCCATCTTTTGATTTTGATATACTCCAAGGGCCCAAATTAGCTAAATTCCGATAAAATCCCACTCATTTTACACCGCATTTCTGATCCTACTTGGTTTGTAATACACATATGGTCAGCATAAAAGATGTGCTCCAATGATGGTCTTGTTCTCGCTCTCAATTTTGGAGATCTTAACAGTCCCCATTTGATGGGTTAGATTAAGTAATTTCACGAGGCCTGCTGAATAATTGGGCTGGGTTAGGTAATTTTACAAGGTCAGCTGGATAAGTGGACCAGTCCAGGATCGGCGATTTGGATGAATCCATCCGATATTTTATATACTACAAATTTAATTAAACAAAGACCAAATGTTTGTGGGCCGGACATAACATAGATGAATTTTATTTTTCCAAGTCATAACATTAGAGGGACTGGGTTTTGGTGCCCAAATATTATCGGGCAATTTATGACCCAGCTCGGCCCATTTACAATCCTAATATTTACACCTACCCCAATTTACATTTTTACCTCCTATTGTTCATTCTTTTAGAACTTCTAACTCGATTGTTAAATCACTATTGAAGCCCAAAATGGGCCTAAAATAGATTAGTCAGTCCCAACCCATAGATAAAGGGAACGGGACACTCACTCGCATGGAAATTCTAAAGAAATGAATTGTTGGTTGGAAAAACGTTGAAATTCACTCTGTTTCACACTTAGCTGACATGGATGTGTGTAAGGAATCAAATATGCTTTTCATCGAGATACAAGAGAAAAGCATACATGGTTCTGGCGCATCTCCACACCAGCAAAGTGTGAAATGGAGTGAATTTCAAAGTCAGTCCATCAGTACCATTATCTGCCCATTTCTGCTTCTTGCTCTCCGTTTCTTATAAGAGGGAGGAACATAATGACATGAGAATCCTTTTGATCTATCAAGCATTTTCTAACAATAAGCATCTCGAGGAGTACAAAACCAAAACAAGTCGCCACAATATATATATATATATATATATATATTCGAAAAATGACATTAATTTAATTAACACTTATAACATCATTGAGTTGAACCAAGTTGGTTTAACCAAGTCAACTTGACATAGTTAAGCTTCGAATGGATTCTGACATATTCTACGACAACAGTTTGTCCCACGGCCCACCCATTGTTGGGCTTAGAATTAAAAGATCAGCCCGTTGCATTTTGGGACTAATCTAGTGACACACTAAGGTTGTCCAGTTCTCTCAATCTGATCCCCACCATTTTTCCTCTCTTCTATTTGTCTTTTCTTGACCAACGACCACCACTTGAACTCACCAAACAACGTGCCCATCTCTTCGAGGGATTTACCCTGTGTTTCTGGTAGCAACATATAAAAGAACACCCACGCAAATGCTGCTAATCCCGAGAACAGAAAAAAACACCCTCCAACATTAATGGCTCCACAGAGTTGTATAAACGTAAACGACACAACGCTACGTGTCACACGATTTACTCCAACACCCAAACTCACACCCGCTGATCGAAGCCTCAAAGGGAATATTTCCGAGCCATAGACCCACGTGATGGGCCCCAGCCCTGTCGAGTAGAACACGACGCACAAAACTACCATCACAACGCACAAATCTATGGCCCACAATAACTTATCTTCCGAATGCTTTATGATAGTTAACCCGAACCCTAGTCCCGCGAGGCACAATATCATTCCTCCAACACTGGTTAGAAGCATCGGGCGGCGACCGACTTTGTCTAGTAAAAATGATACAACCAGGGTCCAACAAGTTTTGATGGATCCAACGGTCATCATTGCACCAAAAGTGTCAAGTTTTATTCGGGCCATTTTAAAAACTATTTTGCTGTAATGCACCACAGCATCTATTCCTGTGGCTTGCTGAAAGAGATATAAACCAACGGCTGAGATTAAAGCTCTCTTAACATCTGGTGAAGGACGGATGAGAAGCTCTTTCCATTTTGTTACAAAACCGACATTTTTCGGTGCCGGAACAACATCATCGTCAGTACAGTTATCTGGTATACCTGCAGCTACTTTGATTTGATCAAGTCGTAACTCGGCCCCTCTGCAGTATGTGTGATTTTAACGAGTACCCGTTTTGACTCACCGAGTCTTCCTTGCATGACGAGCCAATGAGGTGACTCGGGCATGATGAGTATTACACCAAAAGCTAAGAACGCTGAAGGAATGGTTTCAAGTACTAACATGAGTCGCCAAGAGATGTGTTGTTGGACTTGGAGTTTAGAGAAGATGTGATAGGAAATATAGCCAAGTAAGATACCAAAATTGATGAAGATTTCAGGGAAACATGTGAAGAATCCTCGAGATGATGCGGGTGAGATCTCGGAGATGTAGAGTGGACCGATCACAAGAGCATAGCTGATACTAATACTGGTGACGATTTGACTCACCATGAAAGATGTATAAGTTGAGGTGAGACCCACCATTAGTAGTGAACCTATGAAGAAAGTGATACAAGCGAAGAAAATCGTAGATCGACGACCGATCCAATCGGATGTTCTTCCTGCAGCTATTGATCCAAATAAGTGAAAGATAGGGATCATAATTATATACATGCATTGTGTGTCACTTAGGTGTAGATCGTCTTGGATGAATGTTAATGATCCACTCATCACTCCAGTATCTGATGATCAAGAAACAATCAAAGATTAGAGAAATTAATTTTTGCATAGTTTTACTGTTATAAAACGTTACTAAGATAAAGAAATTAAAATACCCATTGATGGATTCTTGAAAAATTAATATTATTTAGAGATGAAAAACAAAGAAAACTCACTTACCATAACCAAATATAAGAGAAGGTATGGAAGCTAGAATTGCACAAGCAAATACCAGCTTATTCTTTGATGATTCAAACCCCGCCAAAGGATTGTTAGATTCTCCATGGAGGACTGCCTTGTTTTCATTTTCTACTTCATCCATTTCTCTTTGTTTTGAGAGAGAGAGAGTACTGGATGTAGACATGTAGTCAGGGGCGGATCTAGTGGGGGGCAATTGCCCCCACGTAACTTTGAGACACCGCTATATTTTCAACTAATTACATGTCCTATTTGTTCCCACTCCCTCATCTCTCTCCCCATTTGCCCCCACACCCTCACCTACCGCCAATTTTTGCCCCCCTCCCTTCAATTTTTTGTTGATGACATTGCCTCTTGACCGGGTCTTCTCATATACTAATTGAAAATTATCTAAACATCCTTTTCTTCATCTTTTTATCAAAAACCTCTGAATTTCTCATTAAAATCATTCATTTTCAAGTTCTTCAACTATACAACTAACCATAATTTACCCCCACTACAAGAAAATCAGGCTCCGCACCTGGATGTAGTTAGTAGAAATGATTGATTAGGTGGTTTACCAAAATGTTCATATATTTGGCCGAAATTATGGATCCAGCCATGTTTTTAAAATATTTGCTAAATGGGTCATTATGATCATAATCCTTTTTGACGATTATTTATTTTAGCAAAATAATTATTTGTTGTGTCAATTCAGACAAATGAACTAATTTTTCACAAGGGTACTGTGGATACCAAATCATTTAGGCTTTTTAGTCTCCAAGTATCCTTTGGATGGAATTATTTCTAGTATAGATTTTAACAATGGTTGGTTGTATCATAATCAGAATACGTTAACATGTGTCCACTTCAAATTTTTATACATAGTTTTTTTTAAATATGTCAACAACAAAAAATAATTAACGACCTATATCTAATTGAATTTGTTTATACTTCATTAGATAAACTTCTTTGGAAGGGTAGGTCAAGGGTTCAAAACCCCACAATCTAATGAATTCCTTGGGGGCACTCTCCAGGATCCGGTTGACCCTCAACTCAACTAATTGCATGTAGGACTTTCCAAGGGGGCTGTGTGTGTTACCGTCCGATTAGTCTCACCCAATGGGTAGGTATACCCACGAAAAGGAGAAAAAAATAGAGAAGAATATATGTCTATTATTATTTTCTCCTATGTCTATCAATAATATTTGTCATGTGTAAATTTTAAAGTCATAAGTTTGTCTAACATGCCTTTCAGTTGAGTGTTGTTATTTGCGATTGGTAAATCAGTGTTACTCTCAAGCTCGGGGTAATTTTTTTCTTGTTCCCACTTGCATCCATTTAGGTTAATTTACATTTATAACTTTGTTTCATTTCAACTTTGAGTAAACCTCCTCATTGGCTACCCATTGGAATTTTTCCATCTTTCCATATATGTCGTTGGTGGGGTATCACATGTACCTAGGGGATTTAGGCAAGATATGGTAGGGGTGTCAATGGATAGTCGAAATCCGAATTCGAATTCGAATTCGAAAAATTGGATATTATCCGAAATTTTTGGATATCGGATTCAAATTCAGATGTTATTTTAAAATTCAAATGAATTTCAAATACGAATTCAGATATTGCGAAATCCGATTCAATAATATCCGCTCCAATATAATATATATATATATATATATATATATATTATGTATTCATGTTTTACAACAAAAATTTAACTTGTTTTTATCTTCTCTCAACTTAATTCGCACGAACCAATCGAAGTAAACAGAACGAGAGTTTCGATCGTGTGAGACTGCGAGCTCCATTACCCATATTCTTCTCCGGCCAACGAACATCCAGGTACGTATTTTTTCTCTCTCTCTCGGTAAAACCCATTTTTTCGACGGTGCGAGCTCCATAACCATCGTCTTCTCCGATCGAAGAGCATCAAAATATACTTTCTTTCTCTTTTTCTCTCTCTCTCTCTCTCTCTCTCTCTCTCTCTCTCTCTCTCTCTCTCTCACTCACACACACACGTTGAGTAAAATCCCATTTTATTTGAATTTAATACTGAAATAGGTGGAATATTACAATTTTGGAGTTGAAAAAATAAGAAAATTAATTTATTTTTTTTATAGATTCGAATAGGTGGAATTTTACTCTCACACATAGGGTAAAACCCCATTTGTAGGATTTTTTATCGGATCGGATATCCGATATATTTTTTGAATTCGAATTTAAATGTTTGTTAGTGATATCCGATCGGATTTGAATTCGAATTCGGATATCATTATTTTTTTCGGATTCGAATTCGGATATAGTACTATCCAATCGGATAGCTATCCGTTGACAATCCTAAGATATGGTGTTCTAAAAGGCTAATTGGCTCACTCTTGTTAGTCGAGGCTATGGTTCCAAACATTCATCCTTAGAAAAAAGATTGAAGTAAAACCCTAAATTCTAAATATAATTGTCTTTTTAAAATTTTGTAAAAATACAATTGTATTATTTTAGCATAACAAAGAGGCTAATGGAGTAAATTCATAAAAATAAATATACAATGGGTACTCATATTAATAGAAAGATACAAATACAAAATAGGTATGTATACTCCTTGTCAGCCACCCACATAGATATATTTTTACTTACTTAGTATATGTGGCTTGTGAGATATTGTATGTAATCGAGGGATTTGGACGAGATATGATACTCTAAGAAGGCATGTCTCGCTCCTACGAATCGGGCTACGGGCTGGAATCCATCATTAAGGGTATATATATAATTGGATAAAAAAGATTTAAAAACATTTCTGACCAATAAATTTGATTTAAAAACAATCAATTAGTACTTTCCCACTCTTTTCGGATTGTTATGAGTTATGACTGGTCCAAATTCCAGAACACAATTTCGGGCCCACGGACGTAAAATGTCTAACGTCGACTTAAATCTGAATTTGAAAATCAAATTTATTGATAATTTATACCACTGGATTCATCATCGAGAATAATGGATCAAAGTCAAGTCAAAAAAGGCCACTCATGCCATCGTATAGTCAACATGTATTAGTCAAATCAATCAGAAATAGAAAAGAAATGGACGTCAGTGAAAATATGTGATGCACAATAACGTCGAATGGGATCCATCACTCTCATGATGGTCTCTCTTCCCTTTCGTTGGTCCCACATGAAAACTCTAGTATTTTTTTTTTTCTGACTTTTACATGTTTTATTTATGGCAAAAAACTGCGTTTCACACTGCACTGACGTTGAGGTGTGCACAGAGTCATAGATGCTTTTTCCTCGAGAAACGATTGAAAAGCATATATGATTTTGTTTGTACGCAACCCCACAACAGCTGAATGTGAAACACGGTCTCTCCAACAGAGCACTTTAGGATCATGGACGATTGTGCATGGAAAATAGGCCGAGGAATCATTTTCCTTCTTGGCCCTGCTTGATACACTACAAAATAGAAATCATTTGCATTTGTAAATGAATGCAAATGTTTTGTGATGAAAATTTTACCATTACTTGATATCTATAAGGAATCTCTTGTGAAATCATTGTTGTTCTTTGGTTAATAATTTCATATTTCTAATGCAAAAAATTTTACAATGATTTATTGTTAAAATAAAATGTGCAAATGACTTTTGGAAAAATTATTTAAATTCAAAAGTGCCCTCAATACTTGCTACTAAGGTGTCAATGGCTACCCAATTAACTAATGTACTCGAAACTAATTAGTCGGGTTTGGTTCCACCAATGACCCGATCATTTTTTAATAAAGTTTTGGGTAATTATCTTAAAGACCTAAGAAGAGTCGAGAAAATTATAGTATGAACCATTTATTTGTCATTAAAATTGTATAAAAATATGCAAAATGAATGCAAGTTCACGTAGAGAAAAAGATAATTAAAAATTAAATGCGATTTTTGTAATTTTCATATGCATGTTATTGTAATAAGTACTGAGGGATATTTTGTAATTTAATTTTTTTATGAGGGATATTTTTATAATATTAATATGTAATTGAATGAATCTCTTATGAGGGATATTTTTGTAAATTTATGTGTATATTGTAGCAACAAGTTCGGCGAGGGGGGCTTAGACCCATAGCTCAGTTGGTTTGACATATTACAAAGCAACCTTGAGGTCATAGGTTCAAGTCCAACTTACCCATAAAAAAATAAAATAAATAAAAATAGTGAGGGTACTTTTGTAAATTAGTTGTTTTTTATAAAAAATATATTAGTAATTCTGATATGCATAGGTTGAAGTCAAATAACTTTTCAATTTTGCCACAAAACATATGCTGAAATTTCATAAGAATTTAAGTGATGTATGCAAAAAAAATTTTGCAATGCAAATCATTTTCCTTGTGTAACAAGACACTGATAAAATTGATTTTAACAAATCATTTACATTTGCAAATAATTTGTAGCATACCAAGCAAGGCCGAAAATACAATTTTTTGATCCGTGATTACATATTTTTCTTGGAATTCAAATTTTCATCTTTTTTTCCTTTTATAGTGGTTCTCTTCAACCTCAATATTCTATGTCCTTCAACCTTCAAAGCTCAAAAATAACATAAGATAAGTTAAAGACAATGGATTTCCAAATAAAAAATAAAAATTCAAAATTTTCAAATAAGAGATTGAAGATAAGGGGGAATAGATTAAAAAAATTCTCACATTTTATTTTAACAAAAAATCCTTACAATGCAAGAAAATCAACCAATAATTAAAACTGATTTCATTGGAGATTTCCTCATTGCCACCAAGCGATGGTATATTTTGCACAGGGAGACCTTATGTGCTCTGAGGATTAGTTGAGTACTCTAAAATGACTCGGATACCTCGAACAAATGAAAAAAATAAAAAATTTATTGCAAAATTAATATTAGCCAATGGTTATGGTTTGCTGCGTACCAAACAAGGTCAAGGAAATTGCTGCACGTACTCAATAAAAGTCAATGGCCAAAGGAGATATATCTAAGTTGCCCAATTAAATAAAAAAAAAAATTTTAAAGGAGAAGATTTGATCATACAAAAAAATAATTTTTTTTTCAAATATACACAATTTTTTTTTGCCAAATCAAAGATTTCTCTCTGACACTCTAAAAAATACTTTACTCACCACTGTCTTGATCCCTCTTGAGGTCTGATGGAGGTAAAAAGCAATCCATGGACAACCCCCATATATTAAAATCAACTTCTTCAATCCTCCATGTCTCCTCCATCCTCCTTTTATGATTGGCTGAACCCTCTCCATATCGAAACAGCGTGACCATGGTCTTCCCACTATGAGCAATATTGATGCCATCAATGTATCTATAGTCTTCGATCACTGATTCCATGCTTGTCTCCCAAAAGGATTCGTTGCCTTTGGTATTCATCCTTAGTAAATGTGAGTCCTCGAATTTGATCAAAAGACCAGTTCTTTGGCTGAAGTAGCCCCATATGGTATGATGAATGTTCTCAACGCTGTTGCTGCTTCGCGCTTTAAGTATTGTTGCACTCGTCTCAAGTTTTAATATGAAGCAGTCTTCATTGTTGATGATCTTTTCTCCTATGCAAACCGCGTCCAAAAATAAGTTGGCTGTAGACCTGGGGTCCAAACCCTATGAACATCCATTAATGTAATAATAATAATTAGGGTTTATGCTTTGCAATTGACCTATTACAACTAAGGTAATTTTATTCAAGATTTAGGTTTTAAAAGAGCAAGAGGAAGACCAAAAAGAACGTGCAAGTTGAAGTTAACGTAAGCAGGTATGAGATTTTCTATGGTAAAAAGAGTGTTGCATGAAGACTTCCCAAAAGGTCACCCACCCTAAAAAAAAAAAAGTTTAAGTTGATGGTAGTGAGAGCAGATATTAATTATTTTTATGGTTAAATAGGATTTGAAGTTTTTTTTTTTTTTCATTTAAACGAATCTTCTTCATATCTAAAAGAATTACAAAATAAATAAAATAAACATTAGTAATAGAATTACCTGAAGGAATCGTCTTAAGGGTCGAGGAGGACCCTTGGAAGCATGTGATTGTTGGGTGGCTAATTGCTTCCATGCAACCTTGCCATCACTCCCAGCGCTAACCTTGCACCCGGAAACAACAAGCTCAAGGTACCATAAGTCTGGATTTTTTTGCCAAAGCACGAATCCGCCAATCTCACCATTGCCCCTCACCCTCATGGACTCGTCGCCCATGTGGAATTCAGATGCACTCATCTTCACCATTCCCATAGCATACATGCTGTTAACCGAGTTCAATGCTTGTTGTCCTCCCGTTGCTGCTATATATTGTTGAACGATATATTTTGCCGTTGAAGCTTCCTATTGACAAATTATAATTACGAGTTAGTATAAAAAAAAAAACTTGACATATCGTTGACATCATAGTCAAAGTCTTATTCCTAAAATTTGAGATAAAGATATATTGAATCCTATTCCTCCATTCAATTTTATATAAAGTTATATTTTCTATTAATTCTAAATTTCTAATGTGTTTGTGCCAGCGCTCATGTGACTTAGGGTCAAGGTGAAAAATTAACCTAATGGAATGATCTTAATGTTCATCAACCTATTGCATTAAAAAAAAAAAAAAGTTCAATAGTCATCATTATTATCAGTTTAAAGCCTTATCCAAGATATTTAGGGTATCTCTCTACTACAATACTCTTCAAATGATTAAAAAATATTTTGGATGTAAAGAATTGAAAAAAAAAATGTTCACAAAGAGTCCATCTGGGATTTGACAGAATCCTCGGACGAACCAATCACAAGAGCCCATGTGTATTAAGGGAATCCCTAATTTACAAAATTTCACTTGTTAAACTTGGTTCTATTAGTCATATGTGAAATTCTGAATTGACTTTTCATGTTTCTACATTTAATTCTATCAAAAGTAATGTCTTCTATTAATTCCAATGTGTTTATATCGACTCTTATTCCATTCAATTCTATCTACAGTCATGTCTTCTATTATTACAAGTTTGTTCTCTAGATCTCAATAGTACTCCATATACCAAACAGCCAGGATCATCAAATCATGGAACATGGGCGACAATCTTTTTGAATTTAGTCTCACATCTGAAGGAGGACTAAGCATGACAGCTATATAAATCACCCAATCATGCTTAACTGCAGAGTTTAAAAATAAAAAAAAAGATCGAAAATCATCCTTACAATTGAACAATCTTTTATATGGCAATTGATTGCATGACTCGATTGCACCTGAAGAGGAATGAGGGGAGATCCCATGACATTGAGTAGGAGTTGTAGCTCTGCGTTATGTCCAGCTGGCGGAGCCAAAGGTGATAACTTGGCCACAGATTGAGTTTTAACCCATGAATGCATGTTCTGCCATTGAGTGGCTGTATTGCTGCCCATGCTAGCGAACGCTTCGTCAGGGATAGGGACCTCGAGAACGGTCTCCAAACCGTCTTCTCTGTCGAAATTAGGGCAAAGTTTCCTCATGGAAGAGAGGGTGAAAAGGGAGAGCAGGTAGCCTTAGAAAAAGCTACCTTCCTCTTCTCCTTCCCTCTTTAGATTTGCTTGGGCGTAGTAGGCGCTTAGGCATGGAAATGAGAGGTCTCACCTTGATTAAGGCTGACCTTGCATATAGCGGTCGTGTGGGCACGATTTTATAATGCATACTTCATGTTTATATTTTGGACCATATAATATTTGCTCAACGAGTCAATTCAACTCGGTTGATTTCAAGCTCAATTATAAAGGGAACTGCTATTGACACCCAAACTCTTACTCATTACACTCCAATTAAAAATAAAGAAAATAAGGGCTAGGATACGGTAATTCATGACTCATGGAAAAAAACATGATCTATCCTCGGGATAAGTATCTTTGAGATATGTATTATGGGAATATGTATAAATCCCAGCCATTGGATTTATGTTTACGTGGTAGAGATCAGGTGTTTTCTACTGAGTCATACTTCACGAGTCACTGATACTTGACTCATAAGTAAAAGCTGTGTGCCAATATAACCACACTCTCTCTCTCTCTCTCTCTCTCTCTAGTTGTTGTTGGTGATTGTTTATATTTTTTTTTTTTTAATTTCTATTTTGGGTTTAAGATTTGAATATGTTGCAATGTTTTGTAATGTTAAGATAATAATTTGAGCCAAACCTTTGTAATGTTGGAATAGTGTGTTTTAATTTTTAATTAGGGTATGAAAAATAATTTCAAAAATTGAGGTATAATAAGTAAAAAAATTGGGGTGCAAATAGCAGCTCTCAATATAAAGGATTTCGTTCGGTATTGAACATATGTATTTGCCTTTTCATTTGGTCGATTTAGACATACCCCCTCGTGAATATCTTGGATAACACTCTGTGTTTCAAACTGATGACATACACCTTGAATTTAGTCTACTAAGGAACATTAATGGAAAATAATTAAAATGCGCTCATCTTCAACCTCTTGCCAAAACCATTCATCACCCAAGAATCTATGGTCTTCAATCTTTAAGAGGAAAACTTTGAGAAATTTTTTCTCAGAGGAAAGTCGATATGGGATTTGCTAGAATGCCAATCGACCCATTAATCGCGTGACGCCTAATGTGAGTAATTTTGTAAATTGAGGATGATTAATACATATGGCTTCGTGTGATTGGTTGATCTGGTTGGGATTACGTGCAGTCCTGTATTATTTTCAAAAACTTTATTTATTTAGCTGATTCTAGGAATGTAAGCCCATCGAAGTGGGCCAAACAATCATGGGTCATTAGGCCCAGATAAAAACAAGTCACCCGAAAAATGAGTACCTACCTTGGTGAATTGGGCTTATACCCGCTCAAAAAAAGCCATGGCGTGGACATGAATCTCTGAGGGTCTATTGGTCCATCCATCCATGGACTTGGTTTAAGCAAAACTCGTGTCAAGAGATTGAATCTGTCTCTCCATTCCACTATTACGAGAGTTACGTCTTTTAGTTACTGAAAGTAAGTTATTATCCGTTTTCACTACTTCAATCCTTATTCTTTTGGGTTTTCCGTCATACTTTTTGAAGATTCTACTTGTATATTCCTTGGGTATCAATCTATCTTCATTGAACATGTGCAAACCATCTTATTTGATTTTTTAAATGTATGAAAAGGATAATCGTGTAATATTTTCTTAAGGGATTTTCTATTTTTGGGGGTTTCTATTTTAGTAACTCTCAGTTATATAAATAGAGATCTCTAGGACTGTAAAACGTATGAAAAAATAGTGATTGTTCTTGTTCTATTCCGTGGACATAGGCACATTGCCGCACCATGTGAATCCTTGTATTTTGTGCGATTGTGCTATTTTTGCTATTTCGATTTTTTCACATGAATTACTCCGACATTCTCACGAAAATATTCATTTCTTATTTTATATTTCTTAGTCTTTGCACTCAATTTTCAACATCAAGATCTCTGAATGTTCCGTCTATTAATTGCCATACATATCTCCATAAAAAATAATTGTGTTAGGCTTTAATAAACGCACACACACACATACACCCTCTCTTTGGCTGAAATGGAAACCTCCCCAAGTAGGGTTGCCTATGGGCCGGTCAGGTTTGGGTTGGGCTGTAGAAGGTCCTATGTTAACTGAGCCTCAAAATAGTTATCACGCCCAATCCATCTAATGGTTGGGTCGGGCAGAATAAACATGAATTTGTCCAACCCCAGCCCATAGGTATTCAATAGGATTATAGATGTTTGAAATTTTGATATTCAATTTCAAACATATAACACAGAAGAAACATGGATATCAGTCAATAATTGATTCTCTTCTTTTCATGCCCACACCACGAAAAGTAACAGATGGTCTGTTTTTACCGTTGACTTTAATACCACATGCGAATCCAATTTCTTCACTATACCTCGTGGTACAGACCTAAAAAACAATTGATTCAAATTTCATTTCAATTAATGCCAATCCAACTATCATAACACTCTAACGATTAAGTCAATAGAAACTTTAATGAAATAACGGGTTCATTTGTTAGTTATGCCCCGTGTTGATTGACAAGTGTCTCACACAAGTTGTTCCATTGTTAGGGCTTTCCCAACTACTACAAGCATTCGTAAACATCTTACTAAGGCCTTCAGTGCGACAAACATAACCGCTATCCAAATTCTATTAGGATTTGGATCCTCAAATTTAAGATGTTGTTCAGAATCTCCAGACTATCATCAGGAGTATCCTTATGTCTACCATTTCATGAAACATAAGGGGAAGAAAGAAGCATCATAATCCTAAGCCGGTTGATTCAAGAGTCTTGGATCTTTAAGATATTTGTAGAGTTATTTTCTTAAATGTGCCTCAAACACTTCAACACTAGCTTTAATGGTGAATCTACCTTCTTTTGTTGAATTGGGGGCATCGGTGTGGTACTTGTCAAATACCCTCCAATGCTTCACTTAGAATCGAAGTTGTAGAAAATAATGATTGTAAAATTGAACCACATCCCTCTCTAACCCTCACAAAAAATAAAAATAATAAATCCCGCCTTTCATTGCCTCCTCTATTTATATGCTAATCCATTTCCTTGATATGTCACAATTTTCTTTACTCGGGGGATTCTCAATGATCCTCTTATGGATCTTCAGGTAAGTTAAAGAGAAAGCCTTTGAATGATAGAAAGTTATCCATTTATAAAAGAGCGTAATTGAAACGTCCATCCATTCCCAGATTATTGCGATACTTTTCCAAATCAACTGGCCTTCAGTTGAACTTGTCCCAACCATCTATTCTTCTACTTGAAAAGTAATCGCCTCAGCTCAGCTAAGCTGAGCTGTTCTAGACCACAGGTACCCCGGGGTTGAACTGTGCTGGAATATAATTTCTCGTGTCCTTTCAACCCTTCTTAATTCTTGCCACATGTAGGATCAGGATTTGGTGCAAACTCTATCCTAGACACAGATATCGTGTTTTTTTTTTTTTTTTTTTTCTGGTAAACCTATTTTTAATGAGATCAATAATTTTATGATAACGAAAATTAAACTCAGGCTTAGGATACCATTACCCATAGACTTTACCAAGTACGTTACTGACTAGTTGTCATGTTTTAAAATCAAGCATGGTGTTTCTTGCTCCCACAACCCACTTTATTAGGTTGGAAGCTTTAGAGTGGATTGATCCTTTTAAAGTATAAAGATGGACTCTATCAAAACGAGATCGTCCTCATAAAAAAATGGGGACCGCCCATTTTCCACACTTTTATGTTCCATCACTCATTTGTGGACTCTACTTGTTTCTTCAATGTTTGCTCACCAAGTCCACATTAGCAATCCTGAGTCGTCGTACTCAAATCCAACACAAATGACCTTATGTCGACTCTTTTTTTAAGTTCAAACTTCGAACTCAACTCACATGCTGGGAAAAGAGAGAAGAATAACTCAGCTCCTCAAGAGTGCACAATGCGCACCCATGTTTGCATGAGAAAAAGGAGCCCAACTTTTAAGAAACACCATAAAAACTAATTAAGTTCCTGGGATCTCCCAATGAATATTAAATTTTATTAGCTTAAAATTATTCAAAAATTAAGTAACTAAATTTTTCAAAAAGGTGTTTTAAAGAATCTTAGTTGGCCCACCTTGATTGTCACGATGGACGATTAAAATCTCGGCCTTTTAGAGGTCATGGTCTATAGGTATGACGTCCAATCATGTTTTTAGAGGTCAAAAGAAGGTGTGGCTATGGAAACTTGCGGAAAGAATAGTTTTTTTTTTTTTTTTCCTCTATTTTAAGATAGAGTTAGGTTACGGTGATTAATGAAGAATGATTTGTGGGCAAAACATATGATTCTGACCATGTAAACATGAAAACCAGTGATATAAAAGACTTTATATATATACTGAGTGTAGAGTAAATGATGACCTTCTCTTCTATAAAATAAACAAGTTGTAAGAGCCTAATAGATATATTAAAAATGCGGGTTCAGCCAACCCCAATAACTAAATTGGCCTAGCAACTACTAGGGTTGTTCATGGATCAAGTTTGAATTGGATTTTGGTCGATTTGGTACTTAATCCAATAAGGATCGGATCCAAAACTAATTCGATAAGTATCGGATCAGGCTTTACTAGACTTCAATATTAAGATCGAAACTCAATCCAATAAAAATTGGATCAGGTACAGGTCAAGCTAAATCTAAATAAAACTTCTTATATTTAAACTATATATATAAGGTGGCGTTCGGAAGCCCTAAAGAGAGTCAAACATTTTTTCAATATATGGGTTAGAAGTTTTAGAATTAGCTGATTTTTTTCATGATAATCTCTATGTTGAGGAGATCATCCTCATAAAAAAATCAGTTCATTTTGAAATTTCTAACCCCATCAAAAGTGATTTACAAAAATCGAATGATACACAATTCTTCAACTTGTAATTTAGGGTTAGAAGTTTGGGAATAAGCTGATTTTTGGTAAGGGTGATCTCCTCACTATAGAGATCATCCTCACAAAAAATCAACCTATTTCAAAACGTCTAACCCATATTTTGAAAAATGTTTCATACACACACACACATATATATGTAGAGAGAGAGAGAGAGAGAAAGAGAGAGGGAGAGGGGGGGTGCCGTTCGGAGGCCCTAAAAGAGAGTCAAACATTTTTTCAATGTATGGATTAGAAGTTTTAGCTTGGGTTGATTTTTTGTAAATGTGATTTAAAATAGGTTTAAAAAAATTAGTCGGTTCACGATTCTTCAATTTGTAAAATAGGGTTAGAAGTTTCGAAATAAGCTGATTTTTTAGATCATCCTTACAAAAAATCAATTTATTCCGAAACTTATAACTTCTATTTTTAAAAAAAAATGTTTGACTCTCTTAAAGACACCCAAACACTTCTCATATATATGATATGATTTTTAACATTTTATCGGATCGTGACATGGTCAATCCAGATCTGATCCAATAAGATATCTGATTGGATCCTTGTCGGAATCTATAGTATCGATCTAAACCCAAAGTTATTGGATCGCAAGGATGGTCTGATCCGGTCCGTTGACAGCCCTAGTATCCACTAGATCAGGTCCCTGGCGGAAAAATTGATAGCCACGAGACAATTATTATTCAGAAAAAAAAAAAAAAAAAAGTGGCAATTATTGAAGATATCTTGTGCACAATATCTTAGAATCTAACACCATATAAAAATGTGTGAAAAAGGGCTTCAGTGAAGACTCACTTTTCCCTCATTTCTGCAGCTTTGGAAGACTCGTCAAAAAGGCAAAACGCGCGGACTTTGGACACGTAAGGAATTTCCTATTTTGTCTGCTACTTGTTGGAATTTTGTCCACTTAAGTGATGACGTGGTCAAATATCTGTACTGTTGTCAGAGATTGATTGGTCACCTCCATGTGATTAGACCTCGTGCATTAAATGAAAATATTAAATATTAATATAATACTTTAATTGTAGAAAAAATATAGTAATATTTTTGGAGGGATACTCCACGTGTAATGTTGTATAGTAGTTGTATTTATGTGTGAGAACTCATTAGGGTACGGCTGGATACACCTGGGCTGTCTCTCCTGAAAGATTTTCTCCCTTGGAAGGCGGCTTCGATTTTGGCCTCTTTGAAAATTTCAAAGCCTTGTGATCCAATGTTTAACAAAATGGCCCGTGCTCTCCTGACCCTACACCCAAAAAGAAAAATCCCATGTGGGACACCACCAATGATGCATAAGAAACCAAAATCAATTTGACTTCATAGCCGTTGGATTTTAAGTATTTTTTGTTGATCAATTGTATAACTCCCATGATTAATGGATCCAAAAATTGCAATGGTATGATTTTATATTTGAGTTGAGATAATCTAACATTCTTTGTATGCTCCTATCATAGAATCGTATATTCTTTCCTTCGAGATAAATCAAAAAAAAAAATTTATAATTCTATAATTACCAGGTCAAGGAGTGTTTTAAAAAAAGAACATCATATTATCATTGGTCTTTGTAATTTTTAACAATAGGTCTTCAACTATTGTGGTATTGTGGTAGAGAACATGTTTTCGATATCTCTATATACATTAATTTATAATCAGTGAGATCAAATGCTTCTCTTTTATCAAGTTATGTACCTATGAGTTTACCCTAAAGATAAAATAATAAGATAACACAAACTCTAGGTTTAGCGTTGCCCTTTTTATAATATGTTTATTTATTTAATTATTAAAGATACTTTTTTTTCGATAATTTATGATTGCACATGTTCAATTTATGTATTTTTCATTTTCCACCTCTATTATCTAATAAGAATCATATCCAATATTTAACAAAAGGGCCTTTTCCTCGTCAAGTTCTCTCACATTTTCCAAGCATATGCAAAACTTGTTTGGATAGCTTAAAAAATAATTTTTTGAATTTTTAAAAAAAATTAAAAAAAAAAAATCATGATTTACAAAAGAATTAAATCAAAGAAAATTACTTTTTTACTTTGTAAGAACTACTTTCTTCCACGGCTATTTTCTACTATGAATCTAAACATACTCGTAATCTTATTGACAAAGGCACTCCTTATATGAATCAAGCAATGCCAACAACTTGAATCCTTGGAGCCGAGACTTCCACTGTATAATCTTCTTTTGTCGAGATGATCTCGACTCTTGAGTTATCACCTCCATGGACTAATTATATGAGATGTGTGGATCAATCCTTCTTAAACGCGTTCAATTGAAAAGATTTGAATCCAAAATATTGTAATGAATATCAAAAAGAGGGTACATAAGTTAACCAACTCTCCTTCAAAAATCAACTTATATTATTCAATCATTCAAATAATTTTAAAGCATTATCTCAAAATATGTAAAATTCATGAAATAATTCAATCTGCCCGCTTTCTTTAATAAGAGGAGCATTGCTTTTGGTTCAAGAATCTCATTGTACAATTTCAAGGGACTAAAAATATCTCCAAGGACTAAGATAATCTAGAATAATGATAAATTGATTACTCAAGAAAAGATACTCAACCAAGGCTGAATGTATACAAAATCATAGATTTCTTTTTCTCACAAAGAATAAATCTGAGGAAAAGATACATGGTTCTATACACATACCACGTTAGTTGAGTAGTTTTTTGTTTTTTTTTTTTTTGAGTCAATTTATGACGACTCAAAAATCGATGGTTCTCTACCCACTATAAAGCCAACTCAGTGTTGAACGAAGTTAGTTTAGAACGTCTCTTTTGAATTTTCTATTAAGAATAAGAATCGTCCAAGAGTGATTGTGCAAGACAGTGTGTTGAAATGGAGGTGCACACATAATCGTTGATGCTCACTCGTATCTCGAGAAAACCATCTACGATTCTATGCATATCTCCTCATCCACATGTGAAACGCTACTCTTTGCAATCACTTCAGTATTTCTGTAACAATAATATTAAATTGACTAAAAATATACTAAAATACACTAAACTGACATGTTATCTGCACAAAAAGATAGATTTTTCCTTGTGAATCTCGAGGAAATCTATAGCTAGGTGAACATTCCACGTCAGGTTAGTGTATTTGTGTATTTTTTTTTAACTAACTAGTTGCACACCACCCATTACCAATTACAATCCATCACTTAAAAATGCCCATTTGCACCCCCATTTGAATGATTATATTCCAAAATTTATAAAAAAATGTTACACTATTTTTTTTCTTCTTCGTCAACCACATTTGTAAAAGTTTTTGCCGATTCAATAATTTTTGCAAGGAATACTTGGTCATTTCTAAATCTTATTTACAAAGTTGCAAGTATCAAAATATTTTGCAAGAAATACTTTGGTTCCAAAAAAAAAGAGAAATGAGTGATGTCAATCATGAGAAAATAGAGCATGAGTAGAGAATACAAAATTGTAGGAAGATGAATAAGCTTTAAACCCTTAAAGGTTACGTATTGAAGTGCAATCAAGAGGTCAAAAAAGTGGTTGTAAAAATTTTAAAAATTAAAATTAAAATTGGTGTACAACCAATGATTAGTGGTGTGCAATTAGTCAATCTTTTTTTTTTTTTGAGTTTGTTTAGCACAGGTGCTTAGGGGTTTCAGTTCGGTTCCTAAGGAACTTAGAACCATAACCATTATATTTAGTTCGATTCCAGGTCGAATTCTAAAATAAATGAAATTGGAATCAGAATCAGAACCATAAAAAATCACAAGTATTCATCGATTTTGATTCTCAAGAATCGAATGAGAAAAAAATTATTTGAAATCATTAAAAAAAAATTTCCTTTCAAAAATTAATATATCATTAACAAAATTATTAACTTAGTCATCATTTGTCATACAAAAGATAGAAATTAATAATTTTATTTCAAAAATAAAAATAATCTTAGTTAAAAGGTTCAAAATTTTAGAAGAAAAGTCATTTTAAGTTTCAATTGATAATTTATATGAAAAATTGAAAAAATTTATACGACGTGCATTTATTTATTTTTTTTAAATATCTCTATAGTATAAAAAGAACTGGCAAAATAAACTAGCTCTGACTAGGTATCCATTGAATAGAACCTAACAGTCCTACTTCCTATTGATTCAATTTCATTTGAGACCCGGCTCTAATCACTTCCAATTAAAAAGGTGCTGGAATGGGGGTTTTGATTTTGGTTAGATGGGTATCCATTGACAACCTATAGGTTTCCAATTAAACATAAATAAATAAAAATTGGACAAGATTTTTCTATTTGTAATGCTTTTGTAATTCAACCCGATTGGATAACTCGAACTCAAAGATTTTTTCCCTTGGGATACGCAACTGTACATCCCCATAAAACATGTTTAGTGGAGTATCCCGAGGGTAAAAATCTATGATTGCTGCACCTGCCACGTTGGAGAATTTTTGAGTTATCCTGTCAGGTTGAGTTACAAAATCAGCACTCTTACTTATTAGTTTGTTTGACTCGGTGAGTTTCGAGTTGTTTCAAATCGTCAAAGGACTGCGTTGAGGTCCCAAAGACCCAGTCGTCTCTGAAAGCAGCTTTATCTCTCCTGGCACTGCCGGCTCAAATCTTATATTTAACTCTCACTTTAAATTCTTCTCTCACGCACTCTTCAGAGTTCAGACTTCACACACACACACACAACACAAGAGAGATAGAGAGATAGAGAGAGAGAGAGGAAAAGAAGAAGAGAGAAATGGGGAAACGTTTCAAGTTTCGACTGTCACGAGTGATCCCAACCTTCCATTCTTGTAGGTCAAAAGACCTTTCTACCCTTCCAGATAACCCACTACCAGCCTTCTTCAAGCTCTCTCCAGTAAACCCCAAAGTCATCGACATCGATTTCCCAGCCCTACCACCACCCAAGTCCCACCACTCTTCTCTCAAACGCCACGTGTCATCTGCCATCGTATCAATTGGCTGTGGTTGCCGATCAAAATCAGTCAGACACAACCTTACATCCGACGACACCACTGAATCACCACCCGAGTTTCAATGGAAGAAAGACGTGAAATGGCACGTCGTCGCAAGAGTAAAAGACGAGACCACCCCTCGCCGGAAAATATATAACACGTCAGTTTCCGGCGATTCCGAAAGCTATTTATCTCCGTATCCGGCGACTGACAAGACGAAGACGAAGAAGAAGATTAAACAAGGAAACAAAAAGAAGAAATCGAAAGCTAGGGTTCGATTAAGTACTTCTTCGGCGGATAGAGGTTGGTTCAGCAGCGATGATGAGGAGACTGAAACACTAGTTTCATCTACTAGAACCTTCTCTACTGATTCTTCTTCCGAATTCGGTACCAACTTAGCGACGATTCGCGAGTCAACCATTAACGATTCAAACCGAAAGAAGAAGAACAAGAATCTGAAGAGAGTCAGAAAGGTGAAACGTTGTTCTTCGAAGAGTAGTAAAGGAGGGAAGATAACGACGACGTACCCTTCGTTATCGGAATCTGAGTCACCGGCGAGATTGTCAGTTTTTCAGAGATTGATGCCGTGTAAGGTTGAAGGGAAAGTGAAGGAAAGTTTCGCGATTGTGAAGAAATCTGAAGACCCATATGAGGACTTCAAACGTTCGATGTTGGAGATGATTTTGGAGAAACAGATGTTCGATGCGAGAGAATTGGAGCAGCTTTTGCACTGTTTTCTGTCTCTGAATTCGCGTCACCATCATAGGGTAATTGTCGAAGCGTTTGCAGAGATTTGGGAGGTTTTGTTCTGTAAATCTCCTTTGAATCGACTTGTTTGAGATGAAGATCTTCGAAGAAGATGAAGAGAAGAAAATGGAAAATATGTTTTTTATTTTATTTCAATTTATAATTTTATATGGAAATTAATGGGTTCTTAAGTATTGAGTTTTCTTGGTTTACAAAGGGATCATAAATGTTACTTATTTTTAGGTACGCCTCCTTTGATTTAACAGAAAATTAGAGTAGCATCCCTGACCTTTAGACTTTTATAATTTCTTATCCAAGTTAACAAGTAAAGTGTCAATATTTTGAAGATGGACTTGAAATTAAAAAAAAAATTATAGAGTTAATTTGGACCTACAAAACAACTCAAGAGAGTTTACGACTTTATATTGCAAATAGCTGAAGACAGGGGCGGAGCCAGGATTTTCTTGTAATGGGGGTAAACTATCATTAGCTGTATAGTTGAAGAACTTGAATGGAGGGAGGATTTTCTTGTAATGGGGGCAAACTATCATTAGATGTATAGTTGAAGAACTTGAATGGAGGGAGGTGAGGGTGTGAGGGCAAAAATTAGAGGAAGATGAGGGTTATGAGGGCAAATGGGGAGAGAGGTGAGGGAGTTGGGACAAATGGGGCATGTATTTAATTGAAAATATAGGGGTATCTCAAAGTTTTGTGGGGGGCAATTGCCCCCACCAGCTCTTTACTGGCTCAGCCCTGACTCGAGTCGAGAAATGATAGAAGAAAATTTTATGCAGATCACAACTATACATATCCCGGTGATACTTATATAAAGGATACTTTTCAACAACTAGATAATATTAGTCACTATAATCGGACCCCCCCCCCCTCCCCCTCCTAACTTACTCCCCCATAGAACCATAGATATTTCCTTGAGATACACAATTGCACAACCCCATAAATATATACAATTATGTATCACGAGAAAAAAAATCTATGATTCTATGCACATGTCACGTTAGGAGAGTATGGGGGAATATGTCGATTGACAAAAAATTATTTTTTTTTTTTATCTTTACATTATTAAGATCTTTATGTCATTTCTAGAGAAAACATAACCTATTTTAAAAGAAAACTTAACAATGTGAAATTGGCAATATTAGAATTAGGATTTATCTCGAGTCATATTAAGAATTTTCACCTCTAGTTAGAATCTTGAATAAAATAGGATTACGATGAAGTTCATCTCCCCAATAAGATCTCATAGACCCAATTAAAAGGGTTAGTTAGTGACATTATTTAGTTCGTGGGTCATTCTTCATGGGATATGTCTTAAGGATACTGATCTCATAGTAGATTGATCTATGTCTTGAGTAATGTAATTTTGAGATGGATCTCTCACTATACTTTTGGAATTAATGAAAGCGAGATAAGTAAAATCATGACTAACGTGATTATAATAGGAAAATAATAATAATAAAGACCTTAATAATAAGATGAGAATTACATTCATAAATAGAGGAAATATTTTCATATTTTATTCATTAGATTTTAATTCTTTATATATAATAATGCCCACTTAAGCATCAAAGAATTTTCAAAATGTATCATATGATTACATTAATTATTATATATATATATATATATTATTAAAAAAAAAAAGAGAGAGAGAGAGCTGCTATCCTCATGGAATTCCCAATCAACATACCAATTTATATGTAGTGTTTACATTTTAGAGAATTTCTATTACCAGGCCAACTTTTACTAACGCCACCCCAAATATGTGTTAATTGTTTTGTGATTTACATATGCATTGGTATGGTATAATCAAAATTTGGTGTGACAGTAAAATCTCTCTAATTTTAAAGGGATTTTTCTCAAAACATGCACAGCTTATATCCAAATTTTGATTTTGGTACATTATTCATTTTAATTCTCAAAACATGTATTTCAAATGAATTTATTGATATACGTACGAATTTATAAATATTAAAAGTGATAAACTCACAAATTCGTAGGTAATAAAAATAACGAAGACATGTTTTAAGAATTAAAATGAACACTATGCGGAACTTGGAATTTCATGCTCTAACGTAATAGAAATTCACCCAATTTTAAAAGGATTGGTGTATTGAGAGTAAAAATTGGCATGCCAATAGAATTTTTATTTTACTTTATAAGAAAAGGAGTTGAACATTTTTTTTTATGTTAGAGATCACGGGATAAGCAGCACGTGGCATATTGTTGGGATGAGGGATCCTTGAATCATGAGAAATCTTCAAACATTTAGACTGCATTATATATAGTGTACCTTCTGGCGTGCTGATTGAGTGAGTATGTGCGTACTTTAACATAAGAGATTATAGGCATGAGAAGATATCACATTCTAAAAGTATGGGTACTTTTGTCATTTCGATTCTTTTTTATTTTTTTCTTTTTTTCTTTTTTCGAGCGATCAGATCATTGCAGAGTTTTTTCAAAATCTTCGCTGTCCTCGTTTTTTCAGGTCTTTAGATTCTGAGTGATCTTTTAGCCGTATATATATATATATATATATATATATGAAATGGTTGATTTTGGGTGCCCACTCGGATAGATTAGGATATTTTAATTTGTAGGATATTTCCAATGGATTTCGTGCTATTATTGGTTACCAAAATCATTTTAAAATGGAATTCTGAATGTTTTTTTTTTTTGATAATTCTTGGATGAATATTACATGAACTCTGATAGAATATTTATAGAAATTATATAAATCAAGATATGAAAACTAGCATAATATATAAATGGGTCCCGTTCGACACCCAATATTTTGCCCAACAATTTACCCAACATGTTTTGTCCTCCATGGGTTAGAAGTTTTGGAATGGGCTGATTTTTGATGAGGAGATCATCCTTATCAAAAATCAGCCCATTCCAAAACTTCTAACCCCATCACAAATGGTTTATAAGAAATGGACGGTCCACGATTTTTTAACTTGCAAACAAGGGGTTAGAAGTTTTGGAATGGGCTGATTTTTTGTGAGGATGATCTCCTCACCATAGAGATCATCTTCACCAAAAATCAGTCCATTCCAAAACTTCTAACCCATGTAGGACAAAAACATGTTGGGCAAATTGTTGGGTGCTGAACATTTTCCTATATAATATTCTACTTTATTAATATTCTTAATGTAGAATATCTTAATTAATATTGTTACATTAATTATTTTTCATTACCACCTTCCTTTTGGGATAAGATACATTGATAATGATATAATGTATCTCATGCATTATATTCTCTTGCACTCTCCCGCAATTGCATGATTTTTTGAAGAAATAATATGTAACTAGTTTAATTGAATAATCTCTCTTAATTTCATGAAATACTTAATGGTGGATAGTCACAAACGTTCGATCAAACTTGATGATGGTCATTGTTTGTATATAAAGTTCATCACTATCGCATCTTGCTCATTTTTTAGCTTGTCAGAATCAATGACCCACTAAATCAGGTCTGTCATGATCTCTCTCATAAGCATACAAATAAGGATCATGTTATTTAAATACAAGAACTCCCACTGAAGATATTTAAAATAAAATGAAAATCGAGATCGTGAGGCCTTAACTTGTCAAGTATAGAGTTTGTAGAAATATAGAGAAATGCGATATTTTTATTGAAAAAAAAATTAAATACTAATAACAGAAACAAAATTATTTAGGTCCGGCTATGGCGGTGGCGCCATCGCGAAGAACTACGCTCCAAAATCGATGTGCTCAGAGGAGCTTGAGCTCTGATACCCTACATAATTCTGATTTTATTTATTTATTTTTATTTTTTTGAGAATTTTTGGATGAATATTACATGAATCCTAATAGGGTATTTATAGATATTACATCAACTAAGATATAAAAACTAGTATAATATATAAATATTTCACTTTATTAATATTTTTAATGTAGAATATCCTAATTAATATTGATTAACATGGTATCAGAGTGTTGGTTTGTATAGGTCACGGGTTCGAATCTTTCACCCTTATGGGTAAGGTGGAGTGTTGAGTGTATATTTTCTTCCACTGTCGGGTGAGTCATACCCCATTTAAACCTAGCGACCCTCTTATATTCATAATTCTCCCCTACTCTAACAAATCGGTCTTTTAGAGTAGTTGGTTGATTAACAACTAGTTCAAAGAAAAATAAGTATCAAACAAAAATAAAATAAGTCGTGACAAATTAACGCGACAAAACATAAGCGGTCTATATGCGACTAACGTAACAAAGTCACAAAACCATAGATCTTGTTTTTTTTTTTTTTTTGATACACAAGGAAAAAAGATCAATGGTTATGTGACCTTTTCATGTCAGCTACATACATACTGTGTATGTTTTACTGCGTGAATTTATTATTAATCAAATAAAATAACTCCCTAATTTTAATGTCATTCCTCTAACTTAAATTTAGAAGGTAATATGTATTAGAAAACTTATAGAAAATAAGTTCTTTTTATAGAGAATGCTGATTTTAAGAGAACATACAATGTTGGACAAATTGATCTATTGTTACTTGAAGAAAGATTCATTAGAAAGACAATAACACCTACATCTTTTTAAGTGGAGCGAAGGTGTTTTTCTTCTCGAAGATCATACAGATTATTACTCGTTGTACCCTTCAATAATTCTCAATTCCGTGGTATTTTCTCTTCTTCATTTTCTCAACAATAGGTTTATAGAGGACAATACACTTCTGTTGTTCTCAGTGTTTTTATTACCATCAAAAGCCTTCAAGAATTATATTTGATTGTGAGGAATCACCTTGAGATAAACAGTTCAAGACATATAATACTCCTAAACTTCTCTGAATTCTGACGAGGTGCTTCCCAACAAGACTTTAATACATAATGCTATGAATCATGCCGTGACAATTGGTTAATTTTTGGGCCATATCAAGAAAATATGCCTTGATGAATACTTTTTCTCGCTCACATTTGAGAGTCCAACTTTAAAGCGGGCAATTTGCTTCAAAATTTCAATAGAACCGTCTTTAGAACATGACACATGATTTTTTATATTTATTTCAGACCTTTACCTTTTCATCAAAATTTAGGAATAGTTCTTTCGATATGCCACAGGTAATTCAAAGAAGAGGATTCTATCGATATTTTGAAATCGACTGCTTATTTTGAGATTTTTCCCTTCATCTGAAGAGTGTGATTTAGTTGTTAAGTAGTTGTAAGACTCTTGACCTTTTTAGTAAATAACCAGGATGATCTATCTACTTAATAATTAAGGCACCTAATAACTTATCCCTACCATCGTTTTGGGTTTAAATTGATTAATTCAAATGTTCTTCTATCGTCACATTTTTATTTATAATATCTAATTAATATCGTCAAAAATCACATTAAGAATATACAGTACAAAGAGAAAAATATTACGAAGATCATACACTCTTAAACTGATCAAATGTCAAAGAACTACTTGATAAATACGAGACCCGCCAATCAGATATATTTGGGTCAGTACATCTTAGGACCAAATAACCTTTTGTCATATTTGGACTTTTTTAATTTTTAATTTTTTTTTTTATCAGAGAGAACTGAACTGATAGTCCATTTAAAAAGGTTGCTTCGGCAGTGGGTAAAAGTACAGAGGCCGATAATTAAATCTGCAGAGACCAGAATGTAAAATTTACTGTAAGTAGGGGTGCAGTGTTGTATACGAAAGCAGAGATTCTTTAACTCCCTAAAAAAATTATACTAAAAATGCTCTATTCCACCACATCTACTTTTTCTCTGTTTCCATCACTTCAGAGTCTACGAATGACCTATCATTCCCACATCCAAAATCAATGCTTATTCCTAGCCGTTGAATTAAACAATGATTAATCATCAACTTCAAAAAATTGAATTTTGAGTTGACGCAATAGTATAACTCATTTGTTCTGGCTCAAAGAGTTGACTGGGAAACTCGGTTATTTTATAATTATAGGGTGATTTTATACATACCCCCTACGTTTTACTAAATATTAGAGATACCCTTATTATGTTTTGACATTGATGACATGCAAAAACATCATGTTAGTTTCTAAATAAACTAAGAGAAAAAGACACTCAAATGTCCTCATCTTCAACCTTTAGTTAAAATCCCAAATTTTTTTCTAACACCAATCATCTTCAACCTCTTTGGATAAAAATATTTGAACCTCATCAACTATAGCTTTTTCAAGTCTTCAACCTCCAGATATGAACGCAAGATATATTTTTTTTAAGGTAAAATAAAATATAATGAAATTTTAAATTGAAAAAGTCTAAAATAGGTTAAAAGAACTTGAAAATGATTCGTTTTGAGAAGAAAAAACAAATAAGATTTTTAAAATTTGAAAATAATAAAAAAATTTGATAGAAAAATTTAAGATTTTATGTAAAGGATTAGTTATACGTATAAAAAAAAAAAAACAAAAAAAGATGAATTGAAGATTAAGTTGAGTAGATATAAACTCGAAGATAATTAGTTATAAGAAGAAAAATCTGAATTTTTGACAAAAGGTTGAAAGTAAGGGCATTTGACTCTTTTTCCCTTAATCTATTTAGAAGATTAAGATCAAGGGATGCATGTCATCAATATCAAAACATAGAGGGGTACTTTTAATATTCAAAAAAAAATGTAGGGGGTATGTCTAAATCAGCCTATGTTATATTTAATATTATTTTAGTTCCCATGCTGTTTTTTTTCTTTAACACCTATGATTCTAGTATCATATGAATTTAAGAAATAATCCTAGCGTGGTCAAAGCTATTTAAGTAGATTTTCTATTTCTTCTGAGGCTACCCAAAAAAGCTATGATTTCCATATATTATTTATATTTAAATAATATTTCTATTAGTCTATTAGAAAAGCCTGCAGTCAGGGGTTTGTCATCAGTTTGGAAACACAAGAGGTATTACAAATATTTACCACAACTTTGTCTGTCTAAATCACCCCAAAAAAATCTCCACCCTTCATAATGTTTATTTTAGCAGTCTGGTGCAAAAATTTCACCACACCACCTCCTATAATGAATATTGATCCTTTATTTCCTTCAGTAAGGTTTTCGGATAAGACATGCCTAATATCTACCAAAATAACACCCTAAGGCCAAGATTAGCAAATGTAACATTAAGTGTGACAATTAATGAAAGTAACTGACATGAAATTATTTATAATTTCAAAATTGAAGATTACTTACTGAATTTTAAGAATGGAATTATTATTATGTTATTTTGTTGAAGAAAAAGGGAAACTATCAATCTCACTAATTCTGGTATGAACCAAGGAATGATATGCAAAATTAAAGAAAAATAGCCATCTCTTGACCTATAAAGAATTCTCAACATGTCAAGTGCCCATTAAATAATTTAGTCACTAAACAGTCAGTTGGTGAAACACGTTTAGCAGATACAAGTTGAGATGGAATTAAATGAATAATCAAAATTAGTTCACTCGAGATGTTTGTAATAAGGTTTCCATGATGATCATAAGTAGAAAAATGCCTTCATATTGTAGATTGGATATATGTGTGAAAAACAAGTTTTAGTCATGTTTCATAGTAAAACTTAACTTCTTATAAGGACAAAATACTGGCCTCTACCACAAATATTTGTTAGACAAACAAAAAGGATCAATGCATTACACCTAATTAAAGTTGGTTTGTTGGAGCAGTTCGATTGCGAACATATTCGCTATAGACCCAGATCATCCAATCATTTACAATCAGCCGATCTTGACGTGCTTATATCTCTGGTCATTCAGAAAGAATGGAACCAACAGGATTGTTAAAATCATTCAATGGGGACGCTGGAAATATAAAATGAGTCTTAAAATGCATTTTTCATGTTAGCCAAAAGAAACATGAGTTTATCATATTACAATCAGTAACCTAACCAAGAAATACAAGAAGATGAAATGGAAAGTAAACACTTGCTCACCTCTTCAAAACTGTACGATAAGTGCATAATAGATTTCCCGGTAGTTCCAAATAGATTTTCATCAGTCTCAACTGGTCGACGATGGAGGCGGCGGAGGTAGAGCATTGGGTGGTGGAGGTGGTGGCATGGACATCATAGGTGGTGGAGGGAAGGGCCTCCCAGCCATTTGTTGAGGGGGTGGTGGTGGTCGCCAAACAGGTGGTGGTGCTGCCATTCCCATTGGAGGAGGCAGAGGCCTTGAATGAATTTGCATTCCTTGTGGTGGAGGTGGTGGCATATTAGGTGGAGGTTGTCGAAACTGCTGAAGTGGTGGCGGTGGCATGACGTGTGGTCCATTCTGTTGCTGCATCTGACCTGGCCAAGATGGCGGCGCACCCAGCTGCATAGGAGGTGGGAAGACTCCACTCTGCGGGATTGGTTGGTGAAGTGATGGAATTTGATTGGGAGGAGCAGGACCATTTGCAAAGGGTCGGAGAGGCATGGGTGCACCCATTGAACTGTTGGCCTGAGGACCGTTGCCAAGTGTAGGCGGTCCACTTGCAAAGAGAGTGTGAGGCCTGTTTTTCTGCGCACTCGGATTGCTTGCAGCCAAGACTCTCTCTGCATTTTATTAGATTGGATATGAGAAATGTTGTATAAAAACACAATATCTAAACTAAGACTTGCATCAGGCAATATCAAAAAAGGAAAAGTTGCATCCATTATATATAATGAAATCAGTATGGCAGAAACGATGGACACTCGTCAACCTGGAGAATGAAATCCTAAATTTAGATGTTAAGAAGTAAAAAAAGTGGGAATTACCTGCTGGAGTACCGTGCCGCTCCCCTTTGGTGTCTTTCTTGTATGCATAGGAAACGGTAATTTGACGATTGCAGAGATACTGCCCATTCATGGCCTGCAAAAACAAGGGAAAAAAAACGACTCAGTGAATATAGATAACTAACATGATGATCAATCACACTAAGTCGACGTAAATTCAGACAAGTCACAAGATCATGGTTGAGTTGAATAGGTGGCTCATTGTTTCTAAAATGCAATAAAAACCAGTATGTACTCAAAAAGTGCTCTAGAAACCTGGATTTAGCACAATGCCAAACATGAGGGTCATGACTAGAGCACCAATAAAAAAAAGAGGGAAGGGAAGGAAAGCAACTGAAAAAAATGAAGTAAATCAATGCACTCAACTGAGTTTTGAGTTGACTCAGACTCAAGATATACCTCAATAGCTGCATCAGATGTCTCGAAAGAATCATAACTAATGAAGCCAAAACCACGAGAATTCCCAGTCTCAGGATCTCTCATTATCTGAAACCAAACCAAAATAAATCATCAGAGTAGATTAATTCCCCAAATATGAAATCATTAGAGGTCAACAAATCAACAAGACCAACTTGTTGATAGAAACTTTAAAAAGAAGGCCTATGGTCCCTATTTGTTCCCATGCACATGGGCGGGCAGCCATGGCATCGCCTGGACCAAAATATTATCCACCAAATTAAATGATCTTATCCAGCCTACCAATGACATCTTAACTTGATGATGAGAGAATACATGGCAAAGTCTCCAAAGTATTCAATCCGTCCCGATGCAAAACCTAACCTATCCAATTAAGTAGGTCAAGCCAAGCCCCTAAGGTAATAATGATACCCGGCTGCATTCCTATTGTTTGGTATCATGATGACTAGAAAGCACTGCATGGAGTTGATTAAGCTGAATTTCATGAAACCTACAGATCTAGTAATGTAAAAGAGGCTTCAGGTTGTAATTGAACTAACATGAAGTTTTCAAGATAAGTCTTTTACCAAATGGTGAACCAATGGAAATCAAGTTTACGGTTATCCCAACATGCACTGGGCGTAGTCTAACCGCACATGCTACCAAAATTACAGAAGAAGATTCCATTGAGTACTTAAAAGTTATGACAAAAGGACCCCATTTAGACTTTAACAAAAAATAGCAATGCAAATGAAAAGAATCCCAAAGAGAAACCTTAGGGTTTGTGACGATGAGTCCAAACGCACTAAAAGTGTCGTACAACAGTTTTTCGTCCACATCCTGCAATAGAATAACATGTTAATTTCAAAACTGTAGACAATTGTATGGAAAGAATATTGATGAAGTTTAACACTTACAGGGTCAAGATTTCCAACAAAAAGGTTTGCTCCAACGTCCAGGCTCTTCTTGTCTTGGGTAGCCTGGAATAGCAAGGGGAGCATTAAATGATTATTAGAAATATTGCCAGGTCATATGGTGAACATTTTTCGGAAAAGCTAGCATTCATGATTCATGGACTAGAAGTATTTCAAAGCATGAAAAAGTGATAGCAAGCAACAATGGAATGCATGTTAAGACAACCAATCCAGTATAAACAGTCTTCAGACAACCACAGCATATTGAGAATGATGTATAAAAGAAAACATAAGTAACACTATCAAGTATGGATGGGGCAACTCAGAAAACCAAATTATTTCAGGAAGGATTTTAGAAGGCTACATGTGCTCCCTTTGAATCTCACACTGGTGACTTTGAACAGAATATAAAATTCCTAGGCAGTATAAAAAGCATATAGAAACATGGGTAAGAATGGACTAGAATAATACACTCATCCTCACCTTATTTACACGTATTGGCTTCCCAAAAAGTTTGATCATGTTGAGAATCTTGATTGCCTGCATTATAAAAAAAAAATGATGTAAATTAAAATAGAGAAAAATCATTGAAACAAGGTGAAAAACATCTCAACACCTGTGGTTAAATATCATGATATTCAAATGCAAACAAATGCACATGATATGTAGAACAAAACATCAAACTGCAGGCAATACGTACATAGTCTGCATCCTCTTCACTGCGGAATTCCACAAACCCATATCCTTGATGGAGATTTGTCACTCTATCTTTCGGAACATAAACATTCACTGAAACAGGTTAAATAAACGGTATGAAACAAACATTGAAAAAGTAAACAAACTCATACTCAATAATTCTAGCTTCTGGAACATAAACTGTAAAATAAGATGGGATTACTAACTGAGAAAACACATTCTTGTATTACTTAAAAGAAAGTATTCTGGAATAGCTAGAGCAAGCTCATACTCATTCTTGAAATGGCAAAAGGTGGGTACAATCCCAAACACGAAATTCCAAAATGCAGCCAGTTCACATAAAAAAAAATATCCACAACTACCAATCAAAAAGAAAAATATATTCCCAACCGCATTTCATGATACATTGGATCGGCCTCCTTACTCAATCTATTACGCTCATTCAATAAAAACAGATTATTCTCATTCACTACTTATAGACTTTCCGGGAATCAACCCCATAAATCTTGCATACACGGTTGAATATACACATTACAACTGGAAGAAGGTTGCCATTTAAGACATGACTCAAAAAATTATATATACAATATATCTATCCAATATAGATGTGCTCTGGATGAAAGCAAATAACCATGTCTGATCCCTATTTCACAATAACATTTATTCATGGATAAGTAACTAATTTTGCACCAAACTACAATCATACTCTTGCCTTTTAAATTGGAAAAATAGACACATTCAAGAGCATCAAGTTAGATAAAAACCAACCAAGTTCTATTTTTAATATGAAAGAGAGAGAAAAAGAAATAAAGTTTTAAAAGAAAAGCTGAAAGGAAAGAGAGAATGCCCAAGGACCTGTTTGGCCAATATCATCTGCCTCAGATTCTTTCTCTTCCACTTTATTTTGTGTGTGAGAGTATGCATGCATGTATTGTGGGAAGGGAAGGTCGATCAGGGGATCAAGCAACTCGGATTCTTAAAAAAAAATGTAAGGATGTTCGATGCCTTGGGGGAGAAATTCCCTATAAATGTTAAAATTGAATCACAATTCCTTCCCTTACACACAATCAAACCATTTAAATCCTTCATTTGTTTGTCCACTAGACTGCCACTGGCCAAGTTATTATTGCCCATGATGGCCCCAACTAAAACGCATCCACTTTCTTCCCCGTGACAATGGTGGAAATCGGATCCATAGTATAGAAAAATCCAGGTTCCTTCTTGGATGGAATACTTGATTGGCTTTTCAGTCGAAAAGATCATCCAACCTAAAAATATACTTCATATTCTCCTCCTTTATTTCACCCCTCGTTCAGTATCATGCACCTACCATTACCTCGATTTTTTTTTTTTATAGATATAAAGAGAAGGAAAGGAGATCAAGATGACCAGAAAGAAACAGAAGAACAAAATACATGACCCAAAAGCTACTACTCTTTCCGACCATTTCCTGGTCTTTAGAACATAATTTGTTGGTGACGCAGTCTCCTACATTGATGGAGATGGTAAAATCTTTGGGTGATGATGCTAGAGACCTGGGTTCAAATCCCACCAGCACCAAGCTACTGAACTCGTTAAAAACAGGCTTACCAATCCGGAAGAAAAAAAAAATGGAGATGCAACAAACCCATTTCATGAAACAAACATGGGCCCATTCCAACTTTTTGACTTTATTGTTGCATCATCAAGCCCGGTGAGTCCCCCACATGGAACTCGCAAGTTGGACCCCAACCAGCAACACAAGTGTAAAAGGCGCCCCATACAACCTAATCCACCTACCCTCCCTATGGGGAATATGGGTAGGAGCCCAATATAGGAAGATACCATTGATAAAACTTAATTAAGCATCTTCGAAATACTCTTGCCTCTCCCAAAGAGTCCTAGATGCCTATGCCAAATAAGAAACCAACATGGGCCCATTCCCGATACTTTTGCCCACTCGCTTTCTATTGAACCTCCTAGCACAAGAACACTTAAAGAACATTGTCTTCTTCTTCACTCTTCACAAAAAACACATCTACCTAACCGATTAAATATCTCCTAACGACCAAGAATTTCCTCTTGCAACATCCAAAAACATTTTCCTTGAATCCTCATTGCCCAAAAAATTGGATATCATTGTGAATCCATTCACCCACCCACTGACCCCCCTTATGTGTCCCTGAGATTGAGTGATCCTACCACTCCAAGCTCAAAAGGTCAAATTAAAAATCTTTAACCTAAAAATCCAACAAAAACGACCCTCACTATTTGACTCATTGTTTAATCACAAGAAGATCAATGGCATGTCCTTCCTTGAGTGCAACTAATCATTCATATAGAAACCAAAAGATCAAAACAGTTGTCAAAGTCTTCAGGGACATCCCTAGCTTTTTCACAATTCTCTGATTATTTCTAAATGATATCAACTTAGGGCACACCAAAAAGTGATTTTTCAAATACTGGTCAAACAAAAAAGTAAGCTGTCAAGCATACTCCCCACTTTGATTTGGATCCAAAAATAAAAGCTTTCATTAACCACATAATTGGAAATAATCAGCTACAAGGTTAGGCAGAATTTAAACAATTGTGAGTTACTTAAATGGAAACAAAGCCCTTAAATAACTGAGACAAAAGAAGATCCAGTAATCAGACATCAAACACCATATAGAAAAACAAATTGCAATTTTTTAATGTAGTTTTAAATAACTAGAGAGAAAGAAACCAATTAATACACTGGACTATTGTCATAAATTTTCTAGCAAAATAGAAATGCAACGTTGGGGAACCAGTAATCAAAAGGAAAAAAGACAACAATATAAATCAAACCAGGAAAAAAAATATATCATTGGTAGAGCAAGTCCTAGCATGTCGATGTTTGATCAATGATTGGTGGCATAAGAAAAGTAAATAATTGGAGAAAACATCTGGTTTGTGTACGTCTCAATAAAATGTCAACTATAATAGTGATGTTTCCAGGAAAGCCGATTTAAAAGATATAACTTTGCTATTCAAACAAGGTGTAGGAATTAAGAAGAACAATTCATAATAATAGAAATCAGAACATACCAACAGGACCTGCTTGGACAAACAACTCCCATAGTAACTCCTCTGTAACCTACATAACAACACAGAGAAACTTATTCATTACTAGATACATCAAGGTGATGCCAAATCATTACTAGATACATCAAGCTGATGTCAAATCCACCACAGGCATGACCTGTGGACAGGACATCAAACCTATTTCATCAACCCATTAAGGTGATCAAATATAAGCAAAGCGGGAGGATTTTGGAAAGAGGAGAGGATTTTGGGTAATCAAAGCCCAATGTTAACAATGATTATTCTAGTGGATTGGCTACAAGGAAGTAGTCACCGATTTAGGTGACAAACCTCGTAAAAAAAGTCTCTTTATTTCTTCTCTCACTATTTATTTATGTGCTTGGTTTCTTGAAAAATCCGTGATTATCTTGGGGGGAGTTGGTGGGGTGGGGGGCATTGATGACAGCTCAGACCTTCATCCCAACAGTACATTTTTCTTAAATTAGGTAAGGGTTCTAAAACTTCTCGACTGATTGTATCAAATCAAATGTAACACGACAACAATAGACAACGATAAATTGAATTGAAACCCTTTTTTACATTAGACAAAATAACAACAAAAAATGACCATTTACATGAGCATAATATACGAATTTCCCAACATTCACTCTCCATACAAGATCGTATATATATATATATATATATAATGAAACTTGAGAAGTTTGGTTCACAAGAACAAGAGTGTACCATAGACAACCATAAGGATAAATGTGAGCAATCAGGACACATAGGTTGATGGGTTAAACTAAAGGAATCACTTTATTCGCTCGATTTCTAAGAAACTGGGTAATTTTATAGAAAAAGAAATTAATCTCAATTTTTTTTTTCACTCTTGTTTTTAAAATACTAGTTTCAGAGTAAGAACAAGAACCCTAGAACTCGAAAAGATACCAAACCTGATAATCAAGATTGATGACATGTGTTTGTGATGTGTGTGTTGTTGGTATTCTGGAATAGTAGTAGTTAGTAGGTAGTTATTTAACCAGTAAAGTGTATTGGTAGGATTCGTAGAAGTTATAACTGTTTTAGGATGTGTTAGGAGTTGTAGAGTCATGTTCTGGAGTTGTTAGTTATTGAGAACATGGGTCCTTTCCATGATTGTAAGCAGTTGTTCTAGTGTCCTGTATTTATTTCCAATATGAGAATGAAGGAGTAGTTGTCTCTTTCATACTTATTGGAAAATATTTTGGAGGTTTAGGTTCTCCTCGAATTGAACCTGCTGTCTTTTATTAGCCACAATAAGTAGACAGAAAATGGTACTCAACAGTTTGCCCATCAGAAAGAATCCATTCCTCTGACTCATAGTAACTGATTGATTTATAAAGAAAAGAAAAAGAAAATCTAGTTTACAATACAAATCTCTGTTTTTTTTTTCTCGTCAAAACCCTAGTTTCAGAGCAGGAACAAGAACCCTAGAACACGAAAGACAGTGAAAGAAAAAGAAACCTGAGGATCGAGATTGCCAACATAAGCAGTGGCGTCTTGGTTCCTCTCTGCCGAGTGTTGGCCAAGCAGATTTGCTCCTACGCCCGGAGCGATTCGAGTCGTCATGCTTTCTTCTCTTCTCCTCGACTTCTCTACTATCAATTACTTTGTGGAAGGAGGGGGGGGGGGAAGATGTTTGGTTATGGATTTTGAGTTGCTCCGATCGAGAACAACCCTCATTTCGCACTTTTCTGACGTGGAGGTGCAAAGACCCATAGATTCTTTCCCCTCGTATCTCGGTGAAAAACATCTATGGTTCGTGAACACATCCACTTGAGGAAAATGCGAAATGAGGTAACTCCAGCACGACTTATACCAAAAAAATATATTTTGGGACAATTACCGTAAGGAAAACGCTGCAATGATATATCACAAAGGTGAAAAAAAAAACTGATGTGGTGGCGCACACATAACCGTAGATTCTTTTTACTCGTATCTTGCAGAAAAGCATTTACGGTAATGTGCAGGACACCACATCATTTTGTCACCTTGTGTCCCCGCCCCCCGACTCTTACCGTAAAGGCTTATTATTTGAAAACGTGTACTAAATAGTATCTTCGTAAAAAAAAAAATCGGACTCATGTGGATACAAATCATGAAGTGTTAATCTAAAAAGACCCCATGCAGTATTTTTTAATTAAAATACCTTAACTACCCTTATAACAACAATTTAATGTATAAGAAAATCGTATTTTTATAAAATTGATGACATGCCCCTTGACCCTAGTCTTCTATTATAAACTAAATAATTATTATATAAATGACCCCAAATTCATTATTTTTCTTCACAAAACTTGTCATCTAACTCTCATAGATGATTGATCGGACTGATTTTCAATGCATAGACTGATGTAAGATCTAAAATATTTAGAATCCTTTAAACATATATTAAATCTATTAAATATTTTAAACATTATTTTAAAACTTAATTCAAATCTCCATTAAATTGAATTAACTTCGAAACTTGTAAGTTGAATAAAATTATATTAATATTATGAATATTTTAAAAAACTTATAATACGTAAAAAAATATTTTTTGTTTTCCACGAAAATTATTTTATATAACCAAATAACTTAGTTAAGTTTTTTAAGTTACTCAATACATTTTTTAAGTTACTCAATTAAGTTAATTTGGAACTTTGGTTCCACTGAGATTGGTGCCGAATCATTACAAAGTCTAATCGAATTGATAGTGATCTATAGAACTTAGTTGTTCAAGTCAACTCGATTAGATTTGTAGTGACTTGGGCCCAAACGCGATAGAATCAACTTGCCGAGTCAAGTCGAAAATGCACTTAATAATGTCAAATTTTTTATCTAGTTATTTGGTTATCTATAATAATTTTTGTGAAGAAAATATATATTTTAAATGTTAAAAATATTTTTTAATTTTTATAAAACTAATATAATTTTATTTGACTCATTTGAGTCCACTTTGAATTTTCAAGTTGATACGATTTGATGTGGTCTAACTATTTTAGATTTTACATCGGTCTACCTACATGTTCCAAATCAGTTGGATGATGATGATCATCCCATCATTATCATCGTTGCATCATAAAAACTAAAGGCTCTTTTGCCATTAGATCATTTTTCCTTAATCTATAAGAGAAGACTAAGGTCAAGGGATTTTTAACTAATTTTAAAATATATGGGTACCTCAAATAATCATTCAAATGTGGAAGGGCCAATCAACACACGATCTATAGAGTTTTAAAGGTGTTGTCAAAAGGGTAGGTCGGGGATTATGTAAAATAATGCTTTGATGGGTCTTTGAGAGTCCAAATTATCTATGAGAGGATCTTTTGGTACATATTTTCAATAAACTAATCTTTTCGGCCATTTTTTAAAAGAGTTGTGCTGGAGTGACCTCGGGATTGTACCCCATATGGCACATTCGGGAATTGCATGGGAACCATAGATACTTTTTTACTTGTAACTTGATGAAAAGATCAATGGTATACTTGTAACTTGGGCGGGCAAAACTCAAATCCGCTGGGTTGAACTCGACCTTTGGTCAGGTTTGGGCATAGATAGTTTGGGTTTGGCCTCGGGTCAAGGCAAGAAAAAAATATATGCCAAACTCAATTTGGTGTATGTGTGTGGGTATAAGTATAGTTAACTTGATTAGCCTAAACCCGAATCCAAACTTAATACAATTATAATTTAAAAATATTCCTTCGTCTTGATTTTTTTTCACTCTCATAATTCATTTTTTAATATGTATGTTAATGTTGATCTATACATCAAAACTATTGTGTGATTATTTCATAAGATAAATAATTATTTTATTTTAAATGTAATTCTATATTGTCATACAATAATTATATTACAATTTTTAAAATATATATATATATATATAATATTTCTTGAATATTATAATTATTAATAAAAATTAATTATTTTAGTTAGGTGTTGTTTGTTAAACTGAAAAAAAAATAAGTGTTGAATAACATTAAGTGCTGAAACTTATAAGCGCTAAATTTAAGTGCTAAAAAAATTATTTGTTTAGATGCTGAATCATGTTTATTACACATTGTTGAAGTTGAAAAATTGTCTTTGTTACTATTACAATCATATTATACATTGTTTGTATGTTTCAAATGCCCATTTCTTATAAAAAATATATATATATATATATTATTTCTTATAAAATTAAAATACAATTCATTTTTAAACAATAAATAATACTCAAATATTCAATTATAAATAATAATTTCTATTTAAAAAAGTTCGTAAATTTCAAATTAAAAATAATAATGTCATACAAATCACCAAAATTTGAAATCAACATTAGAATAACTTATTTTTTTATGAATAATTTCGATGGAAATAAAGGATGTGTAATTATAAAAGCACTCTATGAATTAATAAAGGCAACTCACACCATAGCCAATTTTTTTTGTTTTATATGGGTTAAAGTTTTCGGAATGAGTAAATTTTTAGTGAAGATGGTCTCTATAATCTAGAGATCATCATCACAAAAAATCAGTCAATTTTGAAAATTTTAACTCGTCAAAAATAATTTAAAAAAAAAGGACGATTTACGATTCTTGAACTTGTTTTGATAGGGTTAGAAGTTTCAGGATGTGCTGATTTTTGGTGAGGATGATCTCCTCATTATAGAGATCATTCTCATCAAAAATCAATTTATTCTAAAACTTTTAACCCATATAAAATAAAATAATTTAGTCATGGTGTGGATTTATTAATTTGTGGGGTGCTTGTATACTAACGAGGAGGTCATCCTCACCAAAAATCAACTCATTCCAAAAAATTTAACCCATATAAGATAAAATAATTTAGTTATGGTGTGGGTTTATTAATTTGTGGGATGCTTATATACTTATCTATATGATATAAGAGGTAATATCGTTTTAAGAATAAGGGCATATTTGTCCATGCTAAAAAAACGAATGACATACTTGTCCGTATCGAAAAAAACGAAGTGTTTACTGCTTTAGCACTTTTTTCAGCATCAAAATAGTGCTGAATTTTTTTCACTTATTTTCAGCAATAAGTACTGAAAATATAGAGTAAACAAACGCGTTATTTTAACAAAAAATGCTAAATTTTTTTTTTTTTTCAGCAATAAGCACTGAAAAATAACACAAACAAACACTATTTATCTTCTCTCTTTAAATTTACTTATAATTTTATGTATATAAACTTTTGAAATACATTTTTTTAAAAATATAATTATAAATTTTCAATTATTTACATACCACTTATCTTTATATAAATTCTTATCAATACTAAATCATCTAGTATAATTAGGAATGCAATAACCAAATCAATCCGACTTAACTATGGTTTGGATTTGAGTATTTCATGTTCGAGGTCAGGTTGGGCAAGGGTGTGGGTTGATCCCCGACCTGCCCGAGTTGTAGCTCTAATCCATTGTTCCCACACACTTCCATAGTTCGATGTCACTCGGGTCGGGGCTTCAATTTATTTATATGAGTGTGGTTTTAACTTTTAATTAAAATAAAAAATAAAAAATAAAATCAAGATTCATTGTTACTAATTGAATATGAGGGCATTCAGGTCTTTTCCTGGTTTTTATGAGAACTGCTGAATCTACGGTTATGTGTGCGCCACCACATCAGTTTTTTTCACCTTTGTGATATATCATTGCAGCATTTTCCTTACGGTAATTGTCCCAAAATATATTTTTTGGTATAAGTCGTGCTGGAGTTACCTCATTTCGCATTTTCCTCAAGTGGATGTGTTCACGAACCATAGATGTTTTTCACCGAGATACGAGGGGAAAGAATCTATGGGTCTTTGCACCTCCACGTCAGAAAAGTGCGAAATGAGGGTTGTTCTCCGATCGGAGCAACTCAAAATCCATAACCAAACATCTTCCCCCCCCCCCCCCTCCCCCTCCTTCCACAAAGTAATTGATAGTAGAGAAGTCGAGGAGAAGAGAAGAAAGCATGACGACTCGAATCGCTCCGGGCGTAGGAGCAAATCTGCTTGGCCAACACTCGGCAGAGAGGAACCAAGACGCCACTGCTTATGTTGGCAATCTCGATCCTCAGGTTTCTTTTTCTTTCACTGTCTTTCGTGTTCTAGGGTTCTTGTTCCTGCTCTGAAACTAGGGTTTTGACGAGAAAAAAAAAAAACAGAGATTTGTATTGTAAACTAGATTTTCTTTTTCTTTTCTTTATAAATCAATCAGTTACTATGAGTCAGAGGAATGGATTCTTTCTGATGGGCAAACTGTTGAGTACCATTTTCTGTCTACTTATTGTGGCTAATAAAAGACAGCAGGTTCAATTCGAGGAGAACCTAAACCTCCAAAATATTTTCCAATAAGTATGAAAGAGACAACTACTCCTTCATTCTCATATTGGAAATAAATACAGGACACTAGAACAACTGCTTACAATCATGGAAAGGATCCATGTTCTCAATAACTAACAACTCCAGAACATGACTCTACAACTCCTAACACATCCTAAAACAGTTACAACTTCTACGAATCCTACCAATACACTTTACTGGTTAAATAACTGCCTACTAACTACTACTATTCCAGAATACCAACAACACACACATCACGAACACATGTCATCAATCTTGATTATCAGGTTTGGTTACCCCCCTCTATATCTTTTCGAGTTCTAGGGTTCTTGTTCTTACTCTGAAACTAGTATTTTAAAAACAAGAATGAAAAAAAAAAATTGAGATTAATTTCTTTTTCTATAAAATTATCCAGTTTCTTAGAAATCGAGCGAATAAAGTGATTTCTTTAGTTTAACCCATAAACCGAATTCAAGTTCATGGTTTGCTACTCTAGAATGAAACAAGTTCATTGAGCTAGGAGGAGAGAATTTGTTTCTCGGTTTGTTAGTTTGGTTCGTTTGTGCGTGTATATGTGTGTGTATAATTCAACCATTTAAGCAAGTTATCAGCAGTTGAGCACAACCATAATGTTAAAATGTTCTAAGTTATATAAAAACATAAAAACCATTGCCTTATCAAGTTAAATACCATATTAATCAAATTATAACTATCAAGTTATTGTACTTTAAAAAGCATGAAAAATTGTATATGTTCATTTGGTGGAGACCAGACGAAGTGATGTAATTGAATCCTTCAAGCAAATACATTGTATTTTCAATTTCAAGTCATCCGAATGTTATATTGAGTTCATCAAACCCATTGATAAAAAACAACGAACCGCAACAATTGGGTTCACAAATTTGTGGTTCATTGAATTTGATAGAGGAAATTTTTTGATGCAAACATATTTTCTTTGTGGACCCACAAACTAAAAATGGCGATTTCATGTAATTGGATCCAAGCATCCTAAATTTGCTCAAATCTAGTGGATGGGAATCATCAACCAAAAAAAAAAAGGCTTGATTTCTACTGATAGAATCACCAATCAGGATGATTTATGGTTTGTGAATTAGGTATCGAATGCACCAAGAATCAGCTCTATATTGGGAGCAGGAGTGTCATAAAGAACTAGGAAAAATGAACTATTGTGTAACCGAAAGCAGAAATTAAGTATTGTGTAGAGATTAGCTCTAAGGAACAAAAAAAAAAATTGGTCCCTTAAAGAAGACAAGTCTATGATTGTTGATACCAAAAACTCAGGTTCAAGTCTGGCCTTCGCCTCAAGAAACTAACCATTAATTCATTCATCTTCCAACCAACCATAATAATAATAAATAAATAAATAAAGAACAATACATTTTAAAAAAGGATGAAAAGAAGAACCAAATATATTTTTGGTCACAACATGTGAAAAGCATTCTTAAATGTTAGATAATTAAATAAAATCGAAAACAAACCCTTCAAACATTCAGGGTTTGAGATATAATCAAATATATATATATAATTGAGGAACAATTAAAAATAATACGTAACCCCAAATGGTTTAAATTTAAACCAACAATCCACTATTAGAACAAATAAATAAATATATATGCCAAATATACCAACTATAAAGCAAGGAGAACCCGTTGGATTTGGGGATATGCAGCCAATGTTGTGGAAGAGAGTTTCAAATGAGCGAAATCATGTGGAGAAGTTCTATGGGTTTAGGCTGTATATCAAATGAAACTATGAAAGAGGCAACAGTGAGAGCTACAAAGTACACGAGGGTTGCGACTTGCGCGGCCTCTTGTCATATTCTCATAAAAACCAGGAAAAGACCTGAATGCCCTCATATTCAAACGTGGAAGGCCAATCAACACACGATCTATAGAGTTTTAAAGGTGTTGTCAAAAGGGTAGGTCGGGGATTATGTAAAATAATGCTTTGATGGGTCTTTGAGAGTCCAAATTATCTGTGAGAGGATCTTTTGGTACATATTTTCAATAAACTAATCTTTTCGGCCATTTTTTAAAAGAGTTGTGCTGGAGTGACCTCGGGATTGTACCCCATATGGCATATTCGGGAATTGCATGGGAACCATAGATACTTTTTTACTTGTAGCTTGATGAAAAGATCAATGGTACGCCTGTAACTTGGGTAGGCAAAACTCAAATCCGCTGGGTTGAACTTGACCTTTGGTCAAGTTTAGGCATAGTTAGTTTGGGTTTGGCCTTGGGTTAGGGCAAGAAAAAAAATATATGCCAAATTCAAATTGGTGTATGTGTGTGGGTATAACTACAGTTAACCCAATTAGCCTAAACCCCGAATCCAAACTTAATACAATTATAATTTAAAAATATTCCTCCATCTTGATTTTTTTTCACTCTCATAATTCATATTTCAATATGTATGTTAATGTTTATCTATACATCAAAACTATTGTGTGATTATTTTCATAAGATAAATAATTATTTTGTTATTAATATTTTATTTTAAATGTAATTCTATATTGTCATACAATAATTATATTACAATTTTAAATATATATATTTTTTTCTTGAAAATTATAATTATTAATAAAAATTAATTTTTTTAATCTTATTATTTATCTTCTCTCTTTAAATTTACTTATAATTTTATGTATATAAACTTTTGAAACACATTTTTTAAAAAATATAATTATAAATTTTCAATTATTTACATACCACTTATCTTTATATAAATTCTTATCAATACTAAATCATCTAGTATTAATTAGGAATGCATTAACCTAATCAATCCGACTTAACTATGGTTTGGATTTGAGTATTGCATGTTCGAGGTCAGGTTGGGCAAGGGTGTGGGTTGATCCCCGACCCGCCCGGGTTGTAGCTCTAATCCATTGTTCCCACACACTTCCATAGTTCGATGTCACTCGGGGCGGGGCTTCAATTTATTTGAATATGAGAGTGGTTTTAACTTTTAATTAAAATAAAAAATAAAAAATAAAATCAAGATTCATTGCTACTAATTGAATATGAGGGCATTCAGGTCTTTTCCTGGTTTTTATGAGAATATGACAAGAGGCCGCGCAAGTCGCAACCCTCGTGTACTTTGTAGCTCTTACTGTTGCCTCTTTCATAGTTTCATTTGATATACAGCCTAAACCCATAGAACTTCTCCACATGATTTCGCTCATTTGAAACTCTCTTCCACAACATTGGCGGCATATCCCCAAATCCAACGGGTTCTCCTTGCTTTATAGGTGGTATATTTGGCATATATATTTATTTATTTTTTCTAATAGTGGATTGTTGTTTAAATTTAAACCATTTGGGGTTACGTATTATTTTTAATTGTTCCTCAATTATATATATATATTTGATTATATCTCAAACCCTGAATGTTTGAAGGGTTTGTTTTCGATTTAATTAATTATCTAACATTTAAGAAAGCTTTTCACATGTTGTGACCAAAAATATATTTGGTTCTTCTTTTCATCCTTTTTTAAAATGTATTGTTCTTTATTTATTTATTTATTATTATTATGTTGGTTGGAAGATGAATGAATTAATGGTTAGTTCTTGAGGCGAAGGCCAGACTTGAACCTGAGTTTTTGGTATCAACAATCATAGACTTGTCTTCTTTAAGGGACCAATTTTTTTTTTGTTCCTTAGAGCTAATCTCTACACAATACTTAATTTCTGCTTTCGGTTACACAATAGTTCATTTTCCTAGTTCTTTATGACACTCCTGCTCCCAATATAGAGCTGATTCTTGGTGCATTCGATACCTAATTCACAAACCATAAATCATCCTGATTGGTGATTCTATCAGTAGAAATCAAGCCTTTTTTTTTTTTTTGGTTGATGATTCCCATCCACTAGATTTGAGCAAATTTTAGGATGCTTGGATCCAATTACATGAAATCGCCATTTTTAGTTTGTGGGTCCACAAAGAAAATATGTTCGCATCAAAAAATTTCCTCTATCAAATTCAATGAACCACAAATTTGTGAACCCAATTGTTGCGGTTCGTTGTTTTTTTATCAATGGGTTTGATGAACTCAATATAACATTCGGATGACTTGAAATTGAAAATACAATGTATTTGCTTGAAGGATTCAATTACATCACTTCGTCTGGTCTCCACCAAATGAACATATACAATTTTTCATGCTTTTTAAAGTACAATAACTTGATAGTTATAATTTGATTAATATGGCAGTTTAACTTGATAAGGCAATGGTTTTTATGTTTTTATATAACTTAGAACATTTTAACATTATGGTTGTGCTCAACTGCTGATAACTTGCTTAAATGGTTGAATTATACACACACATACACACGCACAAACGAACCAAACTAACAAACCGAGAAACAAATTCTCTCCTCCTAGCTCAATGAACTTGTTTCATTCTAGAGTAGCAAACCATGAACTTGAATTCGGTTCGATGAACCAGCTACCATATGTCAAGCACAGGTGCATTATCTTCTTCCACTACTCAGTTACATGCAGATGTATCGTACATATCGTATCAACACTCTAAAGGGTCGTTTGCACTTTGATGAGGGTGCTTTGGGAACTTAAAAGGGGTTACATTAAAAGGGCTATTAACAGGCGTGGTTGTGTGGGTGCGGTGCACGCACGTGTGTGTTGTTTGGGCAGGGGGAGGGTATTAGAAAATGTAAAAAAGGACACTAACATTAAGGAATGACCTCATTTTTCAATATAGGTTCATAGAAGTGGAAAGTGACAGCGACACAACCTACCTTTTTTTTATTATATGGGTAAGCTGGACTTGAACCCACGACCTCAAAGGTGCTTTGCAATGTGTCAAACTGACTGAGCTATGGAAGCCTGCCTTCATAAAAGAAGGAAAGAGAAAATGGAAAATAGTGTTTGGAGGCGATTGAATTCTCTCTCTCGTCATCTCTTGATACAATATGAAGCTAATCAGGTTCTTCATTTGGTAAGATTTAATGGGCTCCCTTTGTTTTGCTTTGAAGCACCCATTCTTCATTTATAATTTTTTTTTTTTTTTGTTGTTTCCAGAACAATTTGAGCATTTTGAATGAATTGAGGTGTGTGGAATCAGAACCAGTAATTATAGGAGGGATGGTGTTGGACATCCATGCCATGCCTTCCGCCCTAGTACATCCTAGAACCACTACTCCTGGCAAGGTATTTTTCCATTTTCATTAGCTATTTATTAGACTTGCATTCCATTCACAATATTTCTTTTCACTCAATAATTTGTGCTTTGTTCCAATTGATAAATTTGACCTAGGTAGAATTGATGACACAATCCCTAATAGGGTAATACCCATTAAAAAAGAGAGATTCTATTGCCACACCAACTTTTGCTAACGCCACCCCAATTCATATGTAAATCACCAATGAATTAGCAGTTTAGCACACATCTTGGGGTGGCGTTAGCAAAAGTTGGTGTGGCAATAGAAGCTCTAAAAAACAAGGTATAATAGGTACTGAATTTCAAATGTATTAGATATCTTTTGCACCTATCCATACATGGAGCTTCTCTGTTCAGGTTCACTATGTAACTGGAGGAGTAGCAAGGAATGTTGCGGAGTGCATGTCGAAGCTTGGAACGAATCCCTTTATGATTAGTGCTATTGGACTTGACATGGCAGGTGATTTAATTTTCAAGTGTTATATAATTTTACAACTTACAAGGGTTGTGCTACCTCCAACAGCATACAAATTCATGTCACGCCCATGCAGGTTGGTGGGAGTCACCATTCAATGGGTCCATCTCTTACCATCTGAATTATTAAAGAATTACAATGCCAATATGTTGGATAGCAGGATCATCTTATTGGGAACATTGGGTTGATTTTCAGCACAAAAGGTTTTCTAGGTGGGGCCATCTTTTTTATGATAAGCCTGGGGGGGACCCACTAATCTGTTTTTTTAGGAATGTGGCTCTTTGTTTTGCAAGATTGTCTCTAGTTCAATGTGTTGCTAGGATATCCTAATTATAAGCAATGGCTATTTTTTATTTTTTTAAAAATCTCTTTTGAAACTGACAAATTTGATATATTGTCCAGGAAATTTACTGATGGAGTACTGGAATTCTACTGGATTAGCTGCAGAAGGTAAATTGTATACCTTTACAGCCTAAAGGTCCTCCCCTCTGGGTTAATTTAGTTATCTGGCCATCAAGGCCTAAAAGTCATTACAATTGAGGTTTGGGTTGGAATATTTCTTTTAATTTCCAGATTTTACTGGGCCGAATCCCTGAATTTCATAATAATTCACGACTTCACACTAGGAACTTTGGCTTCTTTTTAAGAAATCAAATTAGGAATTTCCAAATTTTTGGGATAAGGATTTGGTGGTAATGGCCACAATGACAATGATGATTTGAGAACCTACCAAGCTAGTTGACTCTTTTGAGTCTTGAGTCAATTGGCGTGCCTTGGAACATTAGATTTCGCACCATAATCGATTTGCTCGATTCTGAGCCTTTCTTGCTTTTTTGGGTCTGAAGTGTATAAGGAGGTTTTTTTTTCTGTGTCGGGGGGGATGGGGATGGATAACTTCATGGGCAAATGGGAGTGGGTTTTGTAGTATTGCTCCCTTGTCAGCTTTGGATCCTTTTGTTGGTCATCTCGACCACATTTTAATGATTTTTTTTAACTTTTGCCGGTAAAAAAGAGAGTCTATTCTTAATTATTTATTTTGGAATTAGGCATTCAAAGGTGTCAAGATATCGGAACTCCAGTTGTCTGCAACTTATTTGATGACAGTGGAGAGTTGGCAGCTGCTGTTGCTAGCGTTGAAGCAATTGTAAGATGATTTTTATTTGATTATTCTTTTGTGCTATACCACACCCATCAGTTAAGTCATCATCTCGTAGGAGCTTAACAATGTTGCCTGAGAAAACATGTATAAATGCTTATATGATGACAGCCTTGACACTGCAACAGGAGAATTTTTTGACAAAAGAATGGATTCAGCAGTTCAGATGCAATATATGTTCTGCTCCAGTCCTGATGGTTGATGCAAACCTGAATCCTCATTCACTCGAAGCTTCTTGTCAGAGTACGCACAAGTTTTCCCTTAAGCAACTATAACTTTCACCTTCTTGTAGTGTTAAATGCATTGAGGTGTGATAGTGAAATATTGCGATTACCCTTGCTTCTAATGCTGACAATAACCTTTTTGTAACTCTCCTTAGTAGCGGCGGAATCTGGCATTCCTGTATGGTTTGAGCCTGTATCGGTTGCAAAATCCAAAAGAGTTGCTTCAGTTGTCAAGCATGTGAGTGCTGCCATCTTTGCAAGTTATTTTTTAGAAACATGTAGATGAGAGGAAATATGGCGTAGAGAAGATGGGTTTCTGATATTTCCTGCTTATGTGGTGGGGTACACCTAAAGGGTGTTCATTAACTACCAATTGATGGGTCTGATTTAAGAGTTAAAACAGTTGAAAGGTTACCCCATTTTAATTTTTAAAGAGCTGCTACTATTAGCACACCAATAACACACCAATTCGTATAGAAACAGCAGCTTAATTTCAAAGGGATTGGTGTGTTGTAAGTAAAAGTTGGTGTGACTATCGACCTGATCTATTGCATTCTTTGGACAGTCAGAAAAAGAGTAGAGGTTCAGTGAGAAGTATATAGATGGATGGTTATGATAATTGGATCAGCTAGAATTTTGGCCTCCTTCTAGACCTGTTAGATCATGGGTTTGAACTTCCGTATATGAGTGCTGTGCACTGAAAAAGGAGGGGAGACTGGAACGCTCGTCTTCTTAAGAATATCCCTAGTTTCTGTCATGCAAAGTTTAAAAACTCGTTTCAATGCAATGTTTCGGTCAAGAGAAAAACCATGACGGTTTCAACCAAAACTTTCCAAGACAGAGTCAATGTTTCGTTCCAGACTCGGTCGAAACTGGAGTTTTCCGTTGAAACATGAAGAAATGGCATGAAACTTTGAACCATGCCACTATGCATTATTTCATGAAACTGTGCTCTTAATCTTATGGATATCTTTTTGTGACTAATCTGGATTATTTTCACAGGTGACGTTCACTTCACCAAATGAAGATGAACTTATTTCCATGGCAAACGCTTTATCACGTGGAGATGGTTTCCATCCAATTCAGAGGATAGCTAATAGCCGAAGTAGCCAATCCGTAGAACATTTGTTCCAAATGCTGAGACCAGCAATATTGGTATTGCTAGAAAAGGGTATAAAATTAGTTGTCGTGACTCTCGGATCAAATGGGGCATTTTTATGCTCTAAAGATGGGCCTGACTTCACTAGATACCATTCGAAGAACACCAAACCTAATAGCTTTGGGCGACAATTATATGACACTGTGACTTCAAGATGTCCTCCGAATAAGTTTGTCAGTGCTACAAAGTTTGAGAAGAGAAGCTCACGTCTGTATGTTTTGCATTTTCCTTCCCTTCCCGCATCAATTGTGAGGCTTACAGGGGCTGGTGATTGCTTGGTTGGTGGGGTCCTTGCATCTATTTGTGAAGGTTTAGATATGGTGCAAAGTATGGCAGTTGGTATAGCAGCTGCGAAAGCAGCCGTCGAGGTGGAGACTAATGTACCATCCAAGTATTGTTTGTCCACAATTGCAGGTATTGTTGAAATTTCATACATAAATTTACATTATTAGCGATTTCATAACAAAGATCTCTTCAATAACCAAGCATCTTTCCGTTGGAAATTTTTTGCTAAGGTGTTTATTGTTGTTTGATGGTTACGAGTATTCGGGCTTGCTTAATCGTTTTATAAAGTATCAATTCCTTGTTACTATTGTATAGTAAAAAAGTTTCCTTAGTTCTCTAAGCTTCAATATATTTCCAAATAGTTGGAAATATTTCCATTTCCATGCTACTGAAAATACACCAACATTAAAGTCCAAAAAACTATTTGGTTTCTCTAGTTTTAGGAAAACTTAATATATATGACTGCTACTGCTATCAGTCTTGTATGAATTTGTTTCCGATAACTACAATTGAGGTATGTTGGTGAACCTAAAATATCTAAGACAGGCAAAATCTGATTGGATTTCTCGTTTCCATGTTATGGTCGTTTAAGCCAATATCTGATGGCACTTGCCTTGGTAGTTCATGTTTCATTTGTTACTTTGAAAAGAAAGGAAAAAACCCATTTCTGTAAGATATTTGATTGTGATCTTTGAAAATTTTGGATCAAATCATATAAATTGAATGTGGCTGAATAAGAGGTTTGCTTTTATGCAGATGATGCAAGGCTGATATACAACTCTGTGAAAGTTGTGTGCGATCAACCATTGGTGTAATTTATGGGGGAATGGTTCTACTCTGATGCAACATCTTCAACAGGTTAGCATGGTTTTACTATGAAATAATTTGAACAAATTCTTAAGGACGAATCACTTAAAAGGAAATTTATCCATTAGGATGCTTTTATTGAGTCAAATGTAGTGGCTTTTGTTCCATGGCGTCTCAAATTTGTTTTGTGGGTCTCATCCTTTAAAATCCCGTTTCAAAGCAATGTTTCAGTAAGGAGAAAAATCGAAATGGGCTTGGCCAAAACATTCCCTCAATGTTTTGTTGTGGTCTCGACTATAATTGGAATGTGCAGCCGAAATATTCTAAAATGGTACAGAACTTCGAACAACAACAATAAGCAAGAAGTTGCTCAAGAAGCTCTTAAAATTTCTCTTTGTTGCACCAGATGGCTGTGATACAATATATTTTGTACTGCATTGCTGGTCCCAAGTTTGTTTGACAATCAATGTAATAACATTGTCATCTGCTATCATAAATCTCACGCCATCATCTCATAATTGAATGGAGGAACAAGATGTGTTGAGCCCATCGAGGAGTAAATCCAGTCCAGCCTGGCTTGTTGGGAGATCAGTTTTGGATAGCGTTACTCTTCCAGTTTAGTTTCATGCTGGGCTAGGCCAATTCATGTTTGGGACCAGGTTTGGACTTTGGATAGTGTTATTCTTTAAGCTTTTGTACAAATTTTTTGGTTTTTCTACCAAATTTTTATCATGCCAATCTTGCCTCGATGTTTGAAGGTTGAAGTAGGATAGAATCTTAATGGTAGGATTACAAGTTTTATCCAAAGAGGTTGAAGATGACTGATTAGGTATAGGTTGAAGAAGATGGTATTTAGGTCAGTTTTCTTTCGAAGACAGGTCAAGGGAGGCATGTTGTCAGTTTGAAAGCATTGGGACTTCTCTAAATCAAAGTATGGTCACATGGATATATCACCCAGTCCTCTCTCTAAGGGAGGCATGTTATCAATTTGAAAACATTGGGGGCATCTCTAATATTAATCAAGGTATGGGTCACATGTCTATATCACCTAGTCCTTCTCACTCTAAGAGCAACTCCAACGCTGCACCCTCCACCCATACCCATAAATGCGTCTTTTAGGTACTGTGGGTAGCAATTATGGGTATCCATGTGATGTATACACTCCAACCATGCTACCCATAAAATCTATCCTTATTTTAATAATTTTTTAATTCAATTTAGATTTAAAACTTTTTGGAATCAACTTATTTGCAACATAACTGCCTGAATTTTTTCTCACCAAAAAAGATGGGTAATCAAGTGAGAGAGTTTTGGGTATCGAAAATGACTAGACTCAAAAATGTAAGGGATGGGTGTTCGGGTTGGAGACACTATTTTTAGACTTCAACTACCCAAAACAGCAGTTGGAAGGGGATGAGGTATCAAATCCCCCTTACCATGAAGTTATAAATCTCACCAACCTTGGTAAAAAGTTATAATTCTATCAAAAAAGGATTGTAACGAGCAGTTGAAGATTTACTTTGTCAAGTTACATATTATTTCAAAAATGTTGTTGTGTGGAAACACCCAAATATGTTACGATCCAAACAATGAAGGCGCAAAACAAAATATGCAAAAGGGGGGGAAAAAAATTCAATCACACAAGGCAAAATTTAAATGATTCGGTAATGTTGTCCCATGTTCACAGACAGCGATAATGATTTCTATCAATGAAGAGTCACAAAAACACAATACAATTTTGAGGTGTCAATAGCAACTCTTATAATGCTTTCGTATGTTATATTATCCTTAAAAGGAAATTCTTTAAAGACTGGCATATTGTTTTAAGAAAGTTTCTGCTAAATTCTTAAAAAGAATGAATCCAGACGTAATTGTAGGCTGTAACTGTTGCATTAGACAAAAATAAAAGTAATTTTGACCTTATTGATGACCGTTGTGGTATTTTTACTATCCAAGAACTTCCCACTAGTGAAGATAGAATAGTAGAGAGAGTCTTGTCTTTATTCGATGTATCGTGGTACGCACAGTCAGCAAAACTTTTCTCTCTTTCAAAAGTCAAAACGCCTTGCATCACCAACTGGGCCCACCATTACCATATATCCCTTCTCCACACCCCCAAAGCCCAAAGGCCATCCTCTCTCTTTCTCTCTCTGAATCACGGACACACACACACACACACACTCCACTATGCATCTTCTTGTGGCTGTGATCATCTTTCTATTTCTCATCATACTAAGATCCATATACTTCCTCATATGGGTCCCATGGAGAATCCAACAACACTTCAGGAAACAAGGTATACAAGGCCCTGACTACCGTCCGATCTTCGGAAACGCGGCTGATCTTCGAGATATGATCGCTGAAGCTCAAGCCAAGCCGATGCCTTTCACACACGAGATCGTCCACAGAGTCATCCCTCACTACTACAAGTGGTCCAACATGTATGGGAAGACATATCTATATTGGTTTGGGTCGACGCCTCGCCTGGCTATAGCCGAGCCGGAGATGGTCAAGGATGTTCTACTTAACACGTGTGGTTCCTTTGAGAAGGTTGGGTTAAACCCTTTGTCTAAGCTATTATTTGGTGATGGGCTTGGTGGTTTGAAGGGTGATAAGTGGGTGAGACATAGAAGGATCACCAATCAGGCCTTTAACATGGAGAGAATCAAGGTTAGTTCCCTCTTCTATCTTTTGGAAAATCTCTCTCTCATGTCAAATTTGGCCTTATTCATGTTTGAGGATGGGCCTGGGAGCAAGGCCCTTCAATGGCCCATATACTTATGAATTGGGCTGATATTGAACATACATAATTTTTTTTTTTTTTTTGGGTATATAGATATACCCGAATGACAATGTTTTTTAAATTGTTAGAGCTCATTCCTAAATACATCTTAACAAAATATTCAAAATACATGAATAATAATAGTGAAATCCAGGTTGAGGGGGGAAAAAATTATATATAAATCTTCAAAATTATGGGTACGTTACTTTACATTCGTCATTTTGAAAGTAACATTTAATCTTCAAAATTATGACTATATGTTCTTTATTTGTCATTTTGTTATGGTACACGTGAATGAATTACAATCTCACTGGAAAAGCTTAAAAAAGTTAAAAGAAGTAAGAAAGGGTATTTTGGATACTCGAAAACTTTTGCTAAGGTGAGGGAACATTTAGAAAGAAAAACTTTACAAACTGGGTTAAAAAGTTATTATCCAGAAGTTAAAGTTAGGGGAATTTAGATAAATTGAAATCTCTACGTCGGGGTCCTTTTAAGTAATCTCCCCTTTTTCTAAGGGACAAGGAGGAATAAAAGAGGCACGTTTGGTGACATGGTTAACGATATTGTACTCCAAAATTGATACCTGTGCGACAAAATTTCAGGGTTGGGTGCCAGAAATTGTGTCAAGTACCTTAAACATGTTGGATAAATGGGAGGAAGATAGAGGAGGGAGAGATGAGTTCGAGATAGAAGTGCACCAGGAACTCCATAACCTCACTGCGGATGTAATCTCCCGAACGGCTTTTGGGAGCAGCTACGAAGAGGGGAAGCACATATTTGAGTTACAAGAACAACAAATGCACCTAGTTTCACAAGCTATAAGAAGTGTTTATATTCCTGGATTCAGGTGAAGTTATCCCCAAAAGTCATTTAATTTTATAGAATTTGGCATTACAAATTTTATTTATAACGAGTCACCTTTTAAATTAAATAAATGATTCTTTGGGATATATATATATATATATATATATATAGTTTAATTGTCAAGCCAATGTATAATTCAAAATGACTCATGATAATTAAAAATATTCTACTTTTTATAGGTTTGTACCTACTAAGAAGAACATGATGAGGTGGAGATTAGAGAAGGAAACGCGAGAGTCATTAAGGAAGCTAATTAAGATTAATGGTGAAACAAGTGAAAATTCAAGGAATTTGCTTGGTTTATTGATGTCTTCATGCAATAATCAAGATGAAGAAGAAGAGAGATTAAACATAGAAGAAATAATAGATGAGTGCAAGACATTCTATTTCGCGGGCAAGGAAACAAGTGGAAATCTTTTGACTTGGGCTCTTCTTCTTTTAGCTCTACATCAAGATTGGCAAAGCAAGGCTCGCCAAGAAGTTGATCGTGTGTTTGGAGACCAAGAGATTCCTCTTGCAGAGAACTTGAATGATCTCAAGCTTGTGAGTTCAATTTATTGTTTCTACTTTAATTGATTCAAGTTTTAACCAAGATAAACATATTTAACATAAGCAAACTATAAATTTGGTCAAGGGCATCGAACAAGATGTTTGAGGCACGTCGGGTCATTCCAATCATTGGCATGACCTTGCACAAAAACCCGACGTCTGACTAGATTTATCTTCAAAGGGCATGTTTTTTTGCTCATCTTCATGTTTTTAGGCTGCATTTGTTCAGTGAAAACAAGAGAAAAATATCCTATTTTTTCTATGTTAAATAGGTAGGAATGGTACTCAATGAAACAATGCGTCTCTATCCTCCGGCAGTGATGTTGATGAGGCAAACATGCAAGGATGTTAAGCTTGGGACACTCAACGTTCCAATTGGCACACAGCTTTACTTGGCAATGACTGCAGTCCATCATGATCATAAGATTTGGGGTGAAGATGCCGATGAATTCAATCCATTGAGATTTACCGATATAAGAAAGAATCTAGCCTCATTTTTCCCATTTGGAATAGGATCAAGGATCTGTGTGGGCCAAAATTTAGCTGTTGTTGAGGCTAAAGTTGTCCTGGCTATGATTATCCGTAAATTTGCTTTCGTTATCTCGCCATCGTATGTGCATGCACCCATGCAGTTTCTAACCCTACAACCTCAATATGGTGCACAGATTATCTTCACAAAGATTTGAATAGTAGATGTACTTGTGTGACTAATTTGGTGACTTTGTAATGAAAATTAAATAGTTGGTGACATGCATTTGCAAGTGGCTTGCAAAAATTTGTAGAGCAAATGACTAATGCTACAAATGAAACAGAGAGCTTCTATGAACACACCAACTTTTACATGTAGCATACCAATCTATATGTTGGGTTTGAACATTTCTATTTTATGGGATTTGATGCCACCCACGTATGTACATTTGGTGTTGAAGGTTTTTTCCCCAAAGTTTCAAAATTTTCACACTGTAGCACAGAAGAGAAACTTTGAGGGAAAAAAAATGAAAGAGAAAGAGAGAAGGAAATGAAAAGGTAAGGGATTGCAAGAGGAGAGATGAAGTGAAAATCAGAGTTGAAATTGGTAGAGAGGACCATAATTGATTGAAAATAAAATAGAAAATATAAACATTTTGATCATTATTTCAAGTTCAAAATATATAGAGCATAAGATAATTTTAATTTTTTATTTTTAACAAAAAAAAAAAAAAACATTTACAAGGGTCCAAGTTTGCAATTAGTGGGTGAACTTTACTAATTATCACGTGGTTAAATAGGAGATTGTAAATTGGATGGTATCTATTGTCCATTTCACTTTGTCACACTTCCTAATGAGCTTGTTCCCAAGAGCATACAAAACTTAGTTATCTCTTTTTTTTTTTTTTTTTTTGGCATTACTGGGCCACACATACCAACCACCCTAGCAGTTAAATATAGTCACTTTTATGTGAAGGGGAACACAAAACTTAGTTACTCAGAAGTTAAAACTAGAATGTTATTAAGAGGAGGTGAAGAAGTAGGTATGCGTTTGCAAACCAATTATAAGAAGTGCTATTGGGCTACATTAGCGTTCAAGAGCCATCTTGAATTTTGAGAAAAAGATGATACTCTTCTATACTTAGGGTAGAGAGAAGAAGCTTGGGTATAGTTAGAACTTTTGTTTGAGAGTGGACAAAATGATAATTTATTATTTTTTATAGGTAAAATGGTAAAAAAATATTATGCAAGTGCCATCTAACTTAGTTGGTAAAGTCTTTAGGTGATGATATTATAGACTTAAGTTCGAATTCCAATAGGACCTAGTTATTGAACTCATTAAAAGCAAGCTTAGCCAAAAAAAAAAAAAATTTAAATGATCCAGATCAACTGCCCATAGGAATTAGAAACCTTAGTATACCTTAGAGGCAATTCCATAGAAACAAGCTTTGAGCTCCCCTTTGGAATGGAAGTTCATTTCAAAGCTAATCCAATCCAAACACATATTAAACTAGTTGAAAACAAATCGTTCTTGGAAGTGGCATGAGGATGAAGATGAGAGTATTTTGGTCGGTTCATGTTAGTCTCTTATAGAAGACTATGGTCAAGAGGTATATGGAGGCATCTCAAATATTCGTTAGAAATAAGGGAGGTATGACTAAATCACTCTTCAAAAAAATGGCTGTAGATTCGATCCAACGGCTTGTACACATCCAACGCCAACAGTCCGCATCGGATGTAGGGGATTTTGTTGACAGAGAAAGTTTACGCATTTAATTCATTGAGTTTCTTCAATCCTCAACAACCACCGATACTGCGAGAGAGTGGGAGAGGCTCGTGTTTCCTACCTAATCTCTACCGATCGATGGAGCTTTGTACTTTCTGATGATATTAAGGTTTCTAAGATTAGGGTTTCGATTGACAACAGCTGTAATTCTTCAGATCAGGTGCGATCTCCTGTTGATTTCGCTCATTCTTGATGACTTCGATTTATCTTCTGTGTTCATTTCTTGGCGTTTCTGTTGAGGAATTGTTTTGGAAGATTTTGTGACCTTGAATTTCTCTCCTTCTTGTTGAAGTTTAATAATTTAAATAATAAATAAAATTAGAAAAGATAATTAAGAGAAGAAATTTGAGTTATTCGAGATGGTTGGAACTCCAAAGCTCACTGAGTTAATTTCATTAAAATTATGAACTTTACAAATCTTTAGCTGTAATACCTAATCTTTTAATCTAACTCTTAACTGCTAAAGATAACTATGTAAAATCCTATTTATATTAGAGCTAAATTTAAGAAAGAACATAGTGATTAAAAATTAGGGAGAAAATATGAGTGAAGGAGATAGGGAATCATTTTTCAGTTTTGAGAAGGTTTCAGCGTTTGACTTCATCGTTGTTGTTATTGTCATCAAATCCTTATTTTTATATTAATTATGCGTAAAGTCGTGTCTTTTGTTTGATTTCTTCTGTATTGACTTTCTCAAATCTCATCAACTTGCAATGCGACATTTGCAAATAACTTACTCTTTAATATAAGCAATTACTTCATTTATAACTAGATCGAACTGATGTGGATTCATAGCCGATTTATAATGTCAAACAATTATAATTAGTAGCTTATTTCCCTGGTCATCATTTGTTCTCACTTCTCATACTAGTCACAACCTTCTCATCTACATTCTTAATTGTGTTAATATAGCCATTTGGGATTGCTTTCTTCCTAATACCTCCCGGATTAATTATAGGTACTTTGTAATATGCTTTCTCTAAGTCAATAGAACCATATGGAAATTCCTTTTTTTTTTTATTAGTGAAAATCCATTAATAAAGAAGCAAGGTCGAGCGAGAAGACCAACCAAATAAAACAGATACAAGAATTTAATCTGTCACAGTCCCCTCCCAATTACAAATAAGATCTTCAAAAAAACACTTGAGAAAATAAGACGCAAAATTGAGAAAATAAGAGCTTCAGAATCGAGCCTTTATCCTCAAAAATCCGATTGTTATGCTCCCTCAGTCTGCAAAGTGAGTGATGCTCCGGAGCATCCTCTTAACCCCAGAAAAAGAATTACCAAGAGCTGCCCAAGATTCGAACACCAACAGCACAGACCCAGGGAGACAAGAGGACACCCCGAACAAAGCAAAAAAATGAGCCCAAACCTCATAAACAACCTTACAGTGAAGCAACACATGATCCGCTGATTCTCCTTCTTTTCTTTTAATTTCTCCACCTCTTGTCCAAGTAAGAAAGACTACTTCAATGGTTGATCTCCCTGGCATAAAACAAAAGCCGGTATATGGTTTCTTTGTATTTTCTTAACCTTTGTTTTGTCAGTCTTCCTATAATTTTAATATGCCTTGTAAGTTTGATTTTCCGACAGTTTGTAAGTCATGTGTTTCATTTACTCTTACACATAGGTACTACTGTACTTTTTAAATTAAAGTGGTCGCTTTTTAATCTTCAAAATGTAATTGAACGACTTAGTTGGTTGGACAATTTAATACTTCTATTAGAATAGCACTCGTTTAGACTCTTGCCTATCTTCATCTTTTTTAGTGTGGTTTTCACTTTGGATACCCTAATTCTACACAAGTATGTTTGTTCTCGGATTTCCCCAAGGGTTTGACTTGAGATCTATAAATTTTCTTTTAACTTATCCCTTGAACTAGGTTAACTTTAGAAGGTTCAATTTCTTCTGTGCCAAACTCTTATTATCATCTTCACCTCTTTCTGTTTCTATGTCAGGTTTCCAAGGGAAAGGACGTCTTGCTTCTCGATAACTTGAGAATAGATGTATTAGAATTATGAGATTTTCCTTTGTACATAGTGTTGTTTGCGCAGAGAAATTCTACCAAAATTGTTTTGTTTAAGAGGGTAAAATGCCATCATATTTCTCACGGCTGAATCTCACTTTTTGGTCTGGGCTCTGGAGACCGATCATAGGGCAACAAGTTGGTGTACACCAAAACACTGTCCAAGTCTTACTTGGCCAAGCAAAATTGTTGTTTGGGAGTTCGGGCTTGGCTCCTTCCCCACTATCTTCCCTTGGGGATGCGCTTTCTTTTTTACAACCCGGTATAGTTCTTGCTGCAAGATCAAACTCTCATGTAAGTAATCAGCAAAGGAACATATCTGTTGTTGGAGCACGACCTTGCACATCATTTCAGGATAGTGTTTATCAAGTTGATTGTCAACTATCAGACCCCGTCCAAATTTCTCTAGAAAGTACGTTTCAGAAGACACACATGGCTGCTTGTAATTCCACAGTTGCATTGGGTGATCGTTGTCTAGACAGCATGACTTTAAAGAACAGTGGTCTCTTAAACACAACAAATCAGGTTGGTCTTAGTTACAGCAGTAGAAGTCTTGGAGGTTGTAGAAAAGCAAGCATGAGTTTGAGAAATCAAGAACCCTCCAACAGTAATCTGGTTTATGGTTATTTCTTGTTTGATGTAACAAGGAAGAGTTACAACTGCAACCCATTTCTAGGTAAATGGTCAAAAGATTTTCATAGCTCGTCTTCCACAGGCAACCCAGCTGGTGCTGCTCCTGATGTATCATTTAATGGCTCTGCCCGTGAGGAGCAGCTTGGAAATTCTGCAGTTTCATCTAACCAGTATGTGCTTTCATCTGATATCCTTTTTTATTATCAGTTACTAGGAACATATGAGAATTGCATTTATGAAGTTAATATCATTGGTTACGTGTGTGTTTTGTTGCGCTAACTAGAGTGTAAAGGAGAATACAATTTTTTTGAAGTTTTGTCTGGTCGACAAATTTGATAGTGAAGGTTTGTGGTTGTATGTTTTTCAAGAATGGATGAAAAGATCTTGACATGTAGTGATGGGAATGGTGGTGGGGGTTTTCACATAATATGGCAGACTGCTGAGATTTAGATGAAGATGACCATGTATATAGTTAAGTCAAGGGAGTCGGAGGGTTGTAGTTTTCCTTTTAGTGAAATCATTCCCACTATTTTCTTTCCATTGTGTTCCCTTCCGCACCAGTATAAACTAAAACAAAAAAAATGATGCACATGTAATACTTTTAATATATTGAGAAAGTCATAACAATTGAACGATTATAATCTTGGTAATTGTGTCGAGAAGTTGTAACAATTTGCTCGATAAATGTGCTCCTTTGTTTGCTACACCCCTTAACCTTTTATAACCATTTATCATCATGTGTTTGATACAATCGTTAAGAACATGGTGCTTAGTGGACCTAGTGAAACTTTGGGGCTTGAAAACTCGTACTTCAGCTTAGAGATGTGCTATTTAATTTGACAATGTCACACCTATTCGTCCCTCCACTAAAACCTCCTGCACCTAGTCTCATGAATTAGAAAATATAGATGGTTAATTCTTGCAGTACTAATATTTTCAGTGTGGCCCCGAACTGTCCACGATATTGTTTCCTGTATACTTAATTATATTAATGCAGTCTGAGCACCACTTCTCATGCCATTATCTACAAGAACTCTGATATGTAAATACAGAAGGATGTAGAAACATGACGAAGTATGAAAGTCTTATCTCTCCATTAAGGTCCAATGGTTAGTCATCATTTCCACAACAATTATCTTGCTTTTTTTTGCTGACTACAGGAAGATTTTGGGTGACAGAATTCTGAAGTTGCTTTCAGGATCATGTTACCTACCACACCCTGCCAAGGAAGAAACCGGTGGAGAGGATGCTCACTTTATATGCATAGATGAGCAAGCCATTGGTGTGGCAGATGGTGTTGGTGGCTGGGCAGATGTGGGTATTGATGCAGGAAAATATGCCCGGGAACTCATGTCTAATTCAGTAACTGCAATTCAAGATGAACCCCAAGGTTCCATTGATCCAGCAAGGGTTTTAGAGAAAGCTCACTCAAGCACAAAAGCCAAAGGATCGTCAACAGCATGCATTATAGCACTCACTGATCAGGTTTGCTATTTCTCATTTTCATTTGCCAGGCTTGCCTTAACTGTGAAGTGCTTTTGCTTCTTGAGTTGGACATATTCCTTATTTTTAACCACATTGTGTCAAATGGTTCTTTTGGCCTATTTGTGGTTGTTCTGTTTCTTTATTGCTTCAGTAAACTGCACTAATTGTGTTCTTGTTCATTTTCTATTATTTGTTTGTTTTACAAAACTGTGGCAGCTATTGTCTTCAGTTACTTGACAAAAATGATAAGCCACCAAGCAAGTATGTAATCGCCTTGATTGAAGGTTTACAAAACAAATAATTTCAACTGACTTGGTCTGGGTACTTGGATCCAGTTCTCAATATTGAAAACTCTAATTGTATAATTTGATGTTTTAAGTTTTCTCAACACTCTTCCAGTATATCTCCTGATCAGTTCTTTCTTATTCTTCTCTTTTGGTTTTAGGAAACTGAATTATCCTGTTAACTTTGCTTGGATGCAGTGGAGTGTCTTGATTTGGCATGGTTTGTTTTTCTTTGGCTTAAGTGGCTTCATCTGTTCTGTTTCTCATCGCAGGGAATACATGCCATCAATCTAGGTGATAGTGGATTTGTAGTGGTAAGAGATGGATGCACAATATTCCGATCCCCCGTGCAACAGCATGATTTCAATTTCACATACCAGCTGGAGAGTGGAAATAGCGGTGACCACCCTAGATCTGGTCAGGTAGTTGATGCCCTCCCTCTCTTCCCGACTGTTTTATGTGTGTTTTCTTTCCCTCAATACCTTCTGTTTGAGTATATATTATGGGTTTGTTGGGAGGATGAACATGGGCAACTTGACCCCAGTGATACCAGAGTCCATGTCAGCTATGTGGAAGTAAAATATATTGCATACTTGTTGATAAAATCGTAAAATTTAGAAATTACAAAGAGACCTCTGCAGAAGCAGAGAAATTTGTCTAGCAATGAAAATAACACCAAAAGAGGGAAGAAAATTGAGTTGGAGTCGAAACCAAAGCAGTCTTGACTGAATTATGTTCTATGGTTTGAAGTAGTAGAACTTTCTGAATGACTTGACTTTTGGATTAATTGTAAAACAGGTATTTACTATTCCTGTTGCATCGGGGGATGTCATTGTTGCTGGCACCGATGGATTGTTCGATAACTTGTACAACAATGAGATTACAGCTGTTGTAGTTCATGCTGTAAGAGCTGGCTTGGAGCCACAGGTGACGGCTCAGAAGATTGCCGCCCTGGCACGCCAGCGAGCTCTAGACAGGAACCGGCAGACACCTTTTTCTACTGCAGCACAAGATGCTGGCATTCGTTATTATGGTGGAAAGCTCGACGACATCACTGTTATCGTCTCATTTATCACCAACTCCAGTAATGTATGATTCTCTACTCCTCCCCTACCCTCCCACACCATATCATGAGTGTAGTTTCTTATTCCCTGCTAGTGTGTAGTACTGGTGGAAATGAATAAATCTTGTTTTTTTTAGCTGTGAAGGGTAGTGTTGCATCTGTATTTTCTAGGCCTCATTTGGGGACACCGCTGCTTCGAGTGGAATCACTTTGAAATTCGCCACAAAGTCCCATAAGAAAAGAGCTGTTTGAGAGTAGAAAGAAGTTACCTGAAAACTGCTACTAAGTAGACAAAAGCCGAAGTTGATTGTAGTGTATTATTCATAATATGGCCCTTATTTCAAAGACAACGCGATGACACAAAAGTTTTAGACTTTTGTCTTCTAATGTATGAATGGATTTTAAAAGAAAATCCGGCTTACATTTGAACTTAATCCATCTTGGTATCATGACATTTTTTATTTTTTTTGTTAAAAGCTGTTTTAAGGGAAAACTATTGAACTTTTCGCATTATTAACGCCTATGTATTGGTTGGATTAGTATAAAAAACAATTATTTTATGGAATATGTTTCCATGTTCACAAATACATATTGTAAGGTAAGTGGAATTAATTTTCCTTGTTTACAAATAATACATATTAAGAGTCAAGAGGGTGGTGTTACCATGGATTAAAAAACCACCCTCACAAACTCATTTAAAATTTGAAAAAAGTGGGGGTGGTGAGGAGAAAGCTAGTGGTCTTATTATAAACAAACAAAAAATTAAAAAGAAAAAAGTCTAGGTCTGCTGATTTTTTTAATTTTTATTTTATCTATTTTGCCTCTCTTTCTTCTCGCCATTTTCAAGTTCTAAAATTATTTCTAATAACAAAGATACCAAAAACATGGAAAAGAGCAAAGCAGAGTCTAAACATGCCATTATTTATATCATGTCTACATAGGCAAACTTAGAAGATGAAGATTTTCTTTGAAGCTACTCTTCCGTCACCTCCACCACCTTCCTTACCTCCCTCCTCTTTACTTCCTCCTGCTTCTTCTTCTTCTTCTTCTTCCTTCTCTCTCTTTTGCCTCTCTTCTTCCCTTCTCTTAACTTCCTCCATCTCCTTTTGTGCAGCTTCCTTTTCTCTTCTTTTAGCCTCCTCTTGTTTCTTCTTTTCTTCTTCTCCCTCTTTAGTTTCCTCTTCTTTTTCTTTCTCCTCTGTTTCTTTCTTTTCTTCCTCTTCCTTCTTCTTAGCCGCTTCTTCCTCTTGTCGTTTCTTTTCTTCCTCTTCCCTCTTCTTAGCTTCCTCCTTTTCTCCTCGTTTCTTTTCCTCTTCTTCTCTCTTTTCAATTTCCTCTTCTTTCTTCTTAGCCGCCTCTTCCTCTTGTCGTTTCTTTTCTTCTTCTTCCCTCTTCTTAGCTTCCTCCTCTTCTCGTTGTTTCTTTTCTTCTTCTTCCTTCTTCTTGGCTTCCTCTTCCCTTCTTTTAACCTCCTCTTCTCTCTTCTTTTCTTCTTCTTCCATCCTCTTCTTTTCTTCCTCGGCGCATGACAAACATCCTAGAATAATTGAATCTTCTTGATAAGAAAATAACTTATTGACAGTAGCATTTGGAACATTGAAAGAAATTGCCAATATATTTTTATCCAAGGTTTTAAACACTGAACGTTTCCCTGCTAGGAACTGAGGGTAGTTTTTCTTGGCCATGGTGCTAAATCCAATGAAAACAAATGAGTCGTTGCTGAAGGACATCTGAGCCATGGGGTGGAACCTTGGAACAACAAAAACATCTCCTTCCTCAACTCTGAAACGCATGTTCTTGCATTCCAACAAGTTCGTAGTGCTGGGACAGACCACATGCACCATACCTTGCCCATACGTGACTATTGCTATCTCACTTGCCCTTGGATTCCAATGAGGCCCCATCATGGATCCCTACAACATCACAATTCAGTAAACAAATGACGCAAAAAACCATCAATTACTACTAATACTAGTCATGGAAATAATAAATTTGTGTATCTATGAAATGGAAACATGTCACCCCAATATAATCATCAAAATTTCTATAAAATGGATACATATCATCTACGAGATAAACCACAAAATTTCACGATTAATGAAAGACTTTAGTGCTTAAAATGAAAATATATTAAATCAAATCCCAAAAATCAGAAAAGTCTTGTGATTAACTCTCAAACTAAAGGGAAATTGGGAAATCCCTGGGTTAATGCATAAATACCAAAGAGATTGAAGGAGAAATCTATAAGTAAGGCTTGCAATTCTATACGTTCTAATTTTAATTGTTACTGACTCAAACTTCAGAGTGCAATCGACAAAGAGTGTAATCAACAAAAACCTCATACAAAGAGAAAATTTTCCCACTTATTTTGGGAGAATATTAATATCTCAATAATCGTAAAATAAACACACTACTTACCCATGTCAAATAACATCAACATAGAGATTGAATGAGAGAATTTATAAGCAAAGCATGAATGTGGGAAGAAGAAGGTAGGCAATTCTAACTTAATTTTAATTATAATACCAACTTGATTGTCAGAGTGTAATCAAAGAAATCTTGGTACGTGCATAAATTTCCTACATATATTTAAAGACAAAAAAGCAATCTCGAGAAACAAAATATTTGATATCAAGCAAATGGAGACACTACTAAACTGTGTCAAATAACATTTGATTGCAAGTAAAATGAAGACAATACTAACCTGTGTCAAATTCACCATGAATACGCCGATATTGGTTCCTCTCAATGCATGGAAGTCTTTGCTGTTCAAAGATAAGCTCCATCCGTTGCAATTCTTGACATCTGGCCTTCTTTTAAGAATATTAAAGGTCTTAACCTTCTTTTCGTCGTTAAGTTCGTAAGAGCCATCTCCCATAAGGACTTCATGATCCCAATATTCCAGTCCAAGTAATTAATGTTGTTCTTTGATGGAATGTGTACGATTGGCGGAGGCCTAGTTGATGATGTGATCTCATCTATAACTTCTCGAGGAACCTTAATAACCATTGGCATCATGTTAGTTCAAACCTGTCTTAGACATGATTGAGTGCAGGAACAAGATCCAATCTTCAACCCCTGTCGCATGATCGGGATTGGGTTCCCATATTTTCAGGTAAGGGACTTGACAACACAAATTTTGTTCCTACATTCAATTATTTCTAAAACCATACAATACAAAGTTTTTATCAATGTCAAAGCAATAGTATCATTTAGAGTTTCTACCAATATATATGGTTGTTCAATTTCTTACCATAAAGGCTGCTTGGAGAACTTTCTTATCGAACCCTAGGACAAGGTCACTAAGTGCCGAGTAAGGTCCAATGGGCAGCTCCTGCATGGGAATCACCATTAGAAAATCTTTAAATATATATATATCAAAGTTGTCATCAAAAGTAGTATAAATTAGAAAAATATTTTTTCATAGTTTTACAGGCCTGGGTCCTGTGGGATGTCAGTGTGGATATTGAAGCATGTTGTCGCAACTTGCAAGTGTGACGGTACCCTGATATCTCACTCTTCATGTGGACCATTAAACCTTGGATGTTTGACCCACTAATCCAATGATTAGAAATCGATAATCTACTGATTTTGGTATGAAGATCCACATGGGGTGAGATATCAGGTAGACCCTAGGTACCAATATTGTCATGTATGAGCCCAAAATCACTGGCTCAAGAATGTTTTTTAAATATTTATCAAGTGAGTCACAACCGTTTTGGTGTTCATTGGCTGATTTACCAAAACATGCACACTGAAAATTGTGAAATTCCTATATCCGCACACTATTCAGTTTAATTAAATGGTTAATCATCCACTATATATAGTTAATTATATTCACTGTTTTATAAAATAATAAATTCTTTCCCACTTACATAAAATATTTTAATTTCAAAAATTGTAAATTTACCACTTTCGTTATTAAAATGAATAGTTTGCTGAATTAGAAATTTGACAAAAAAATTTATACCTTTTTAAAAAATTTCCAATTGGTAGTTAGCCTTGATAGTGTTTTTTCAACAAAATTAAGAAAAAGCCAGAACAATATTTAGAAAATAAAGTTTGTGTAAAACGTACGGCTAATATGGGAAGTGAGATTCTTGTGTAAAACAAATCTCTAGAAAATCTATACTGATCCCATGTCAGCCGTGCATAGAGCGTCCAACATCGTTTGAGTCAATAAAAGTTGGAGAATTGTGACTCATGACTAAGGTGGTGTTTGTTTGCGCTATTTTTCAGTGCTTATTGCTAAAAAAAATTAAATTCAGCATTTTTGTCAAAATAGCGCGTTTGTTTACTCGTGCTTATTGCTGAAAATAAGTGAAAAAAATTCAGCACTATTTTGATGCTGAAAAAAAATGCTAAAGCGGTAAGCACTTCGCTTTTTTCAACACGGACAAGTATACCCTTTGTTTTTTTGAGCATGGACAAGTATGCCCTTATTCTTAAAAGGATATTACCTCTTATATCCCATGGATAAGTATATAAACACCCCACAAATTAATAAACCCACACCATAGCTAAATTATTTTGTATTATATAGGTTAAAAATTTTGGAATGAGTTGATTTTTGGTGAGGATGATCTCGACAATGAGGAGATCATTCTCACAAAAAAATAGCACATCTTGAAACTTTTAACCCTATCAAAACAAGTTCAAGAACCGTAAATTGTCCATTTTTTTTTTTGAAAACTATTTTTAACGAGTTAGAAGTTTCAAAATAAACTAATTTTTGGTGAGGATGATCTCTAGACCATATAAACTATCCTCACTAAAAATTTGCTCATTCCAAAAATTTTAATCCATATAAAACAAAACAAAAAATGGCTATAGTGTGGGTTGCCCTTATTAATTCATAGGGTGTTTTTATAATTACACATCCTTCATTTCCATCGAAAATTATTCATCAAAAATTAAGTTCTTTTTAAAGTTGATTTCAAATTTTGGTGACTTGTATGACATTATTATTTTTAATTTGAAATTTGTGGGCTTTTATAAATAGAAATTATTATTTATAAATTGAAGATTTGAGTATTATTTATTATTTAAAAATAAATTATATTTTAATTTTATAAGAAATAATATATTTTATTGTGTTTGATAATAAATAAGCATTTAAAACATGCAAACAATGTATAATATGATTGTAAGGGTAACAAAGACAATTTATCAGTTTCAGCAATGTGTAACAAACATGATTCAGCATCTAAACAAACAACTTTTTCAGCACTTAAATTCAGCGCTTATAAGTTTCAGCGCTTAATGCTATTCAGCACTTATTTTTTTCAGTTTAACAAACAACACCTAAGAGGAGAGGATACTGGATACCTGAGGGTTGGAGGGGTAATCAGAATTAGTGAAGATGGCGTAAATCCTTAGCTTCTCTCTTGTTGATTCCAAACTGCTTTGTACATAGAAAATAGAACCTGAATTTAGCCTATAGATATCACCTCTTTCTACTTTCAAACGTTTCTGTTTATTGTCTTTTTCATCTATCCAACTCAACATCCCACTACCTGCATCACCACCCACCATCAATATATTTTAATCTCTCTCTACGTACATGTTCATCATAAATTAATTCATTAATTTACTTAAAAGAAATGTATATTTATTACTTGTTAAATAGATAAATAAATGAATAAATAACATGTTGGTGTACGGTGTACCTGAGTGCACATAACACACCATATCTGCATGTAGTAATACCGGAAGAAACAGAGAGTTGGGTTCCATGGTGATGAACCTAAGGTGGTGGGGTCCTTTAATTCCATCACTTATATTAACGGCTGAGATCTTTCCAAACTCAGTTACACTGAGGCTTACTCTCTGATCTTTTGTGACCAAAGGACCCACATTAGACCACAAATCATCCTCAAAATAAAAAGAAGCTGTAGCACAGTGAGAGAAGCAAAGATGAACAAATAATAAAAGAAATGAAAATGATTTCTTCATCAACATCGCATAAACTAGAGGTTCCTGTGTTGTGTGAGAGTGTGGTAACTAGAGGAGGTGGGTTCATATAAAGAGAAGGTGACGACAGAGTTATGTAACAACGCGTCCTATTCTTAGAACACGTGCCATCACTTCTCCATACGTGTTAGCTATTCAGGTGGAATTGTACAGTTGTTGAGATTCTCTCTCATCTTATAAGAGAAAAGATTTACTGTAGTGAGGAGTATATTAATTTGATATGGCCTCCTTCGACCCAATCAGTTGTTCCCATGGATTAAAAACCATCCTTACAAGTTACCGATCTCATTTAAAAAAAAAAAATGGGACCTAACCTCATGACCACATAATTTTAAAGAAAAACACCAAACTAGTTCTCTTACGACTTCCAACTCTTGAAAAGACAAAACTACACACCACAACACAAAGCTAGATACACCACCACAACAAAACTCAGACCTTTCAAGTTCTGACATTATTGGCAATAACGCATATTACAAAGATAACAAAAACATGAAAAGAGCAAGAGTTGTGCTGGGGTGACACAAAGGTGACAAAATGATGTCGCGGCACGCATATTACTATAGATGTTTTCCTTGAGATATGAGTAAAAAGCATCTACAATCATGTGCGTGCCACCACATCATTTTTGTCATCTTTGTGTCTCTGTTTGTGTCCTTCCAACCTTTTCCAAAGAGCAAATACATGAGAAGCAAAGCATAGCCTGTAGATGCCATTATTTATTTTATGTATACATAGACAATCCTAGAAAATGAAGATTTTCCTTAAAACTGCTATTACCTCACCTCCACCACCTTCCTTGCCTCCCTCCTCTTTCCTTCTTGCTTCGTTTTCTTTTTCTTCTTTTTGTTGTTGTTGAGCTTCTTCTTCCTTCTCCCTCCTTTGCCTCTCTTCCTCCTGTTTCTTAGCTTCCCCCATCTCCTTTTGTGCAGTTTCCTCTTTCTTTCTTTTAGCTTCCTCTTATTTCTTTTTTACATCTCTCTCCTTAGCTTCCTCTTCTTTTTCTTTTGTTGCCACCTCCTCTTTTCAAACATTCCTCTTCCTTTTCTCTTGTTGTCGCCTCCTCTTGTTGCTTCTTTTCTTCCTCTTCTTTCTTCTCCTTTTCTCTTGTCCTTGTCTCCTTTTGAGCCTCTTCCTCTTGTCATTTCTTTTCTTCTTCCCTCTTTTTAGCTTCTTCTTGTTCTTTTCTTTTAGCTTCCTCTTCCAATCTTTTAGCCTCTTCTTCTCTCTTTTAAGATTTTTTAGATGCCTCTTCCTTTTTTTAGCCTCTTCTTCTCCTTCTTTCTTCTCCCTTTCTCTTGTCGTCATCGCTTCCTCTTCCCTTCTTTTAGCCTCTTCTTCTCTCTTCTTAGCTTCTTCTTCCTTTTTTTAACATCATCTTTTTTCTTCTTAGCTTCCTCTTCTCTTTCTCTTGGCCCCGTCTCCTCTTTTTGCTCCTTTTCTTTTGCTTCCTTCTCCTTAGCTTCCTCTTCTTTTTCTTTGGCCTTCTTTTCTCTTGCCGTTGCCTCATCTTTTTTCTCCTTTTCTTCTGCTTCCCTCTTCTTAGCTTCCTCTTCCTTTCTTTTAACCTCTCCTTCTCTCTTCTTTTCTTCTTCTTCGTTCTCTTTGGTCTATTCTTCCTTTTCCTTCTTAGCCTCTTCTTGTTTTTCTTCTCTTCTTCCTCAGCACATGACACATATTCTTGTATAGTTGAATCTATTTGAGTAGAAAATAATTTATGGATGGTAGCAGTTGGGACATTGAATGAAATCTCCAAGATATTTTTGTGCAAGGTTTTAAACATTGAGTTTTTCCTTAGTAGGAACTGAGGGTAATTTCTATTAGCCATTGTGTTGAGCCCAAAGAAAACAAATGAGTCATTGCTGAAGGATATCTGAGCTACGGGGTGGAATCTTGGAACAACAAAAACATCTCCTTCTTTGACTTTGAAACTCATGTTCTTGCACTCCAACAAGTTCATAGTGTTGGGACAGACCACGTTCACCATTCCTTGCCCATATGTTACAATTGCTATCTCATTCGCCCTTGCATTCCAATGAGGCCCCATCATCGATCCCTACAACATCACAATCCAGTAACCAAATTAAGGATGTAGAAAACCATCTATTACTACTAATACTAGTCATGGAGAAGACATTTGTGTTTCTATGAAATGGAAACATGTCACCTCAATGTAATAATCAAAATTTCTATAAAATGGAAACATGTCATCTCGAGATGATCATCAAAATTCCACTGCTGATGAAAGACTATAGTGCTCAAAGGGAAAATAGATTAAATAAATCTCAAAAATCAGTAAAGGATTGTGGTTAACTCTCAAACTAAAGGGAAATTGGGAAATCCCTAGGTTAATGCAGATTTTCCACAGAGATTGAAGGAGACAATTTTTTTTTTTTTTATAAAGGCATGCAATTTTATAAGTAGTAATTTTAATTGTTACTGACTTGAACTAACGACTGCAATCGACGAGAGTGTAATCAACAAAAAATCTGGTACAGAAAAAATATTCCTACTTACTTTTGCAATAATATTAATATGTTGATAAACAGAAATAAACATTACTTGCATGTGTCTAACAACATCAACATGGAGATTGAATGAGAGAAATTATAAGCAAGGCATGAATATGGGAACAAGAATAAGTTAGGCAATTCTAACTTAATTTTAAGTATACTGACATAATTGTCGGAGTGTAATCAAAGAAATCCTAGTACGTGCGGAAATTTCCTAAATATTTTTTCAAAAAATTTATCTCGATAATTTTTTTTTTTTGATATCAAGCAAATGGAGAAATTTCTAGCCTGTCTCAAATAACATATGGATAAACGAAATATTTGATTGCAAGTAAATGAAGACACTACTAACCTGTGTCAAATTCACCATGAATATGCTGATATTGGTTCCTCTCAATGGATGGAAGTCTTTCCCGTTCAAAGATAAGCTCCATCCATAGTAGTTCTTGAAATCTGGTTTTCTTTTAAGAATATTGAAGGTCTTAACCTTTTCTTCGCAGTTAAGTTCATACAAGCTATCTTCCATGAGCACCTTCATAATTCCAACCTTCCAGTCCAAGCCATTAGTGTTGTACTTTGATGGCATGTGCATGATTGGCGGAGGTCTAGTCAAAGATGTGATCTCGCCTATAACTTCTTTAGGAACCTTAATAATCATTTGCATCATATAAGTCTAAATATAATAACTCAAACCCACTTTAGACAGAATTGAGTGCAGGAATATAAGGGTTCATGTTGAATTATGTTCCTCCATTCAATTGGATATAAATCATATTCCTCTGTCAAAACCATGATGACAAGAATGATTCGAAACTTGTAAAAGCTAAGCTACTCATCCATTGAAGTAATTGATGGTACAATACTTTTCTTAACCCGTGGGCCACCTATGAACCAATCCGGTTAGTTTGATGGGAAGACCATTTAGGTGGGCCATGTTTACAAAACCATAAAATACAAGAAAATAGGAAAATGCTGGAATAACACAAACAGAGAAATACAAGAAAATATGAAAATGCTGGAATGACACAAAGGTGACAAAAATGATGTGGTGGCGTGCACATAACCATAGATGCGCAACACCACATCATTTTGTCACCTTTGTGTCACCCCAGTACGACTCTTCCAAATAACAGTACTATAATTTAGAGAGCTGCTATTGACACCCCAACATTTACTTATAACACCCCAATTTTTAAAATTGTATCCCCCCACCCCCTAAATAAATAAATAAATAAATAAAAATTTAAAGCTTAAAACACTCTCTCCAAACATTACACAGGTTTGGCTCAAAGTATAATCTCAATAGTATAACAATCATTCAAAAAATATCAATAGTTGTTTACAATTATGATTAGGCACATACAAAATCCTAAACCCAAAAAATATAGATCTCACCGGAAAAAAAAAAAAAGAGTTTTTATTGGCACCCCAATTTTTTTAGTTAGTCTCAACCATTCACTTATTTTCTTTTATTTTTAATTGGCTTGTAATAAGTCAAAGTTGGAGTGCCAATAACAGCTCTCATAATTTATATATACTACTTTTTACCAATATAAAAGGTTGTTGAATTTCTACCTTAAAGGCTGCTTGGAGAACTTTCTCATCAAACCCTAGGACAAGGTCTCTAAGAGTTGAGTTAAGGTCCAATGGGCAGCTCCTGCATGGCATTCACCGTTAGAAAATCTTAATATATATATATATATATAGGGTCCCGTTCGCCACCCTTAGTTTTACCACACACTTTAACAAACGCGTTTTGTCTTACATGGGTTAGAAGTTTCGGAATGAGCTGATTTTTGGTGAGGATGATCTCTATGGTGAGGAGATCATCCTCACCAAAAATCAGCTCATTCCAAAACTTCTAACCCCATCAAAATTGATTTACAAAAAATGGACGGTCCACGATTTTTCAACGTGTAAACATGGGGCTAAACATTTCGGAATGGGCTGATTTTTGGGGAGGATGATCTTCTAATCATAGAGATCATCCTCAACAAAAATCAGCTCATTCCAAAACTTCTAACCCATGTAAGACAAAAAACGTTTGTTAAAGTGTGTGGTAAAACTAAGGGTGCTGAACATTTCCCATATATATATATGGGAAATGTTCAGCACCCTAAGTTTTACCACACACTTTAACAAATGTTTTTTGTCCTACATGGGTTAGAAGTTTTGGAATGGACTGATTTTTGGTGAGGATGATCTCTATGATTAGAAGATCATCCTCCCTAAAAATCAGCCCATTCCGAAATGTTTAGCCCCATGTTTACAAGTTGAAAAATCGTGGACCGTCCATTTTTTGTAAACCATTTTTGATGGGGTTAGAAGTTTTGGAATGAGCTGATTTTTGGTGAGGATGATCTCCTCACCATAGAGATCATCCTCACCAAAAATCAGCTCATTCCAAAACCTCTAACCCATGTAGGACAAAACACGTTTGTTAAAGTGTGTGGTAAAGCTTAGGGTGCTGAACGGGACCCTATATATATATATATATATATATATAGAGTAGCGTTCAATGGCCAACAGTTTGGCAAACATTTTGGCAAACACATTTTTCAAAACATGGGTTAGAGGTCTTGGAATGGGTTGATTTTTGGTGAGGATGATCTCTATGGTGAGGAGATCATCATCACCAAAAATCAGCCCATTCCAAAACTTCTAACCTCATCAAAAATGGTTTACAAAAAATGGACGGTTCACGATTTTTCAACTTGTAAAATGGGGCTAGAAGTTTTGGAATGACCTGATTTTTGGTGAGGATGATCTCCTCACCGTAGAGATCATCCTCACCAAAAATCAGCCCATTCCAAGACCTCTAACCCATGTTTTGAAAAAGTGTTTGCCAAAATGTTTGTCAAACTGTTGGCCACGGATAGGGACCCATATATATATATATATATATGGGTCCCGTTCAGCACCCTAAGCTTTACCACACACTTTAACAAACGTGTTTTGTCTTACATGGGTTAGAAGTTTTGGAATCGGCTGATTTTTGGTGAGGATGATCTCTATGGTGAGGAGATCATCCTCACCAAAAATCGGCTCATTCCAAAACTTCTAACCCCATCAAAAATGATTTGCAAAAAATGGACGGTCCACAATTTTTCAACGTGTAAACATGGGGCTAAACATTTCAGAATGGGCTGATTTTTGGGGAGGACGATCTTTTAATCATAGAGATCATCCTCACCAAAAATCAGCCCATTCCAAAACTTCTAACCCATGTAGGACAAAAAACGTTTGTTAAAGTGTGTGGTAAAATTTAGGGTGCTGAACATTTCCCTATATATATATATATATATGGGTCCCGTTCAGCACCCTAAGTTTTACCACACACTTTAACAAACGTGTTTTGTCTTACATGACTTAGAAGTTTTGGAATGGGCTGATTTTTGGTGAGGATGATCTCTATGGTGAGGAGATCATCCTCGCCAAAAATCAGCTCATTCCAAAACTTCTAACCCTGTAAAAAATGGTTTACAAAAAATGGACGGTCCACGATTTTTCAACGTGTAAACATGGGGCTAAACATTTCGGAATGGGCTGATTTTTGGGGAGGATGATCTTCTAATCATAGAGATCATCCTCACCAAAAATCAGCCAATTCCAAAACTTCTAACCCATGTAGGACAAAAAACGTTTGTTAAAGTGTGTGGTAAAACTTAGGGTGCTGAACATTTCCCTATATATATATAGGGAAATGTTCAGCACCCTAAGTTTTACCACACACTTTAACAAACGTTTTTTGTCCTACATGGGTTAGAAGTTTTGGAATTGGCTGATTTTTGGTGAGGATGATCTCTATGATTAGAAGATCGTCCTCCCCAAAAATCAGCCCATTCTGAAATGTTTAGCCCCATGTTTACACGTTGAAAAATTGTGGACCGTCCATTTTTTGTAAATCATTTTTGATGAGCTGATTTTTTGTGAGGATAATCTCCTCACCATAGAGATCATCCTCACCAAAAATCAGTCCATTCCAAAACTTCTAACCCATGTAAGACAAAACACGTTTGTTAAAGGTGTGGTAAAGCTTAGGGTGCTGAACGGACCCTATATATATATATATAGGGAAATGTTCAGCACCCTAAGTTTTACCACACATTTTAACAACGTTTTTTGTCCTACATGGGTTAGAAGTTTTGGAATGGGCTGATTTTTGGTGAGATGATCTCTATGATTAGAAGATCATCCTCCCCAAAAATCAGCCCATTCCGAAATGTTTAGCCCCATGTTTACAAGTTGAAAAATCGTGAACCGTCCATTTTTTGTAAACCATTTTGATGAGGTTAGAAGTTTTGGAATGAGCTGATTTTTTGTGAGGATGATCTCTACGGTAGAGATCATCCTCACAAAAAATCAGCTCATTCCAAAACTTCTAACCCATGTAAGACAAACGCGTTTGTTAAAGTGTGTGGTAAAACTTAGGGTGCTGAACGGGACCCATATATTATATATATATATATATATATGTATATCAAAGTTGTCGTCAAAATTATAAATTAGGGAGATAGTTTTTCAATAATGTTCTACGGGCTGGGTTCTCTGGAATGTCAGTGTTGATATTGAAGGTCCGTCATGCTTGGAGACAAGGTAATTCGACTGCGGATGCTCTTGCCAATGCAGCAGTGGAGGCTTACCCATCTCAGATTTTTGATAACATTGTAAACTTCCCTCCATATTAGCCAAAAGTTGTTTTTAGGGTGATCGCCTTTCTATCCCTTCAATTCGTATTGTAAATTAAAGGTGGGGTCCTTGCCTTACTGTACATTTTTCTATATCGATTAATACATCTCTTGCTTGCTTATGAAAAAAAAGAAGATATTGAAGCATAAGGTCGCAAGTGTGGCGATACCAAGGGATCTCACCCTTCACGTGGTCCACTTACCCATGGATGTTTGGCCCACTAATCCAGTGGTTAGAAATCACTAACCATGGTTTTGATATGTAGATCCACATGAGGTGGGTCCGAATATGAAACCGTTCACGAGCCATAAGCGCATGACCACAGAAAAAATATTGATCATTTAGTTGTTTTGGTGGGTAGTCAAGTTTTTAAAAGTATTTATCAAAAGAGTTATATAGTTGTTTTTGGGCCTTGGCATTTATTTATTTGTATCAGATGGGTACCCACTTTATTATTATTATTTTTGAAACGGACCAAATAATTTATGAGATAAATCCCAAGTCATTTTTTGGTCACAGTGCTCACAACTACTCAGTGTTTGCCACGTCAAGCATACAAGGGTAATTTTGTAATTAACAAAGGTATTTTTGTAAATTAAAAATGTCATTCAATACATGTGGGGGTATATGTGATCGGTGGATCTAAGATTTCTGTGAGCAAACAATTTTTCAATAAATCCCTGAGCATGGCCCATAAACGAAAGGTTTAGGGATTTAAACTCAAGACCTCTACTTGCTGAGGCATGGTCTTGCCCATCTCACCAACCCTTATATGGTTGACTTAGACCATTTTTAAAAAATAAAATTATGAAAAAACCAGTATACCATGTTGATTTTAATATATGATATTAGTAACCCTTAAAACGTGTTTTCAAAGGAAAATATGCCTCAAATGATGTTTAGTGCATATAACGTAATGTGAGGCTGAGGTGAGAAAAAGAATTCTTTAATTCTTGTGTAAAACAAATCTCTAGAAAATCTATACTGATCCCATTTCAGCTTTTGCTTGCATGGAGCATCCATCGTAGTCGTTTAAGGCTAGAAAAGTTGTTTTTTTAAAGTTAGTGAGAGGAGAGGAGAGGAAAGGAAAGGAAAGGAAAGGATGATATTTACTTGAGGGTTGCAGCATGGATAATCAGAATTGGTGAAGATGGCATAAATCCTTGGCTTCTCTCTTGTAGATTCCAAGTTGCTCTGTACATAGAAAATAGAACCTGAATACAGTCTGAAGATATCACCTCTTTCTATTTTCAACCGTTTCTCATTTTCTTTCTCTATCCAACTCAACATCCCACTCCCTGCACCACCATCAATCTCTCTAGGTGTTCATCATTTCACTTAAAGGCCTTCAACAGTTTCAAAGACAATGTAAATTTATAATTCCATGTTAATCTAAAAGCTTTTACCACTACACATTTCACGAATTGATAGTTTTTAATTAAATTCGAATTTACAAGATTACTTCAAGATTTTAATGGTTAAGATGAATGAAAATTGAGTATTATTTAATGAAAACGCCCTAAATAATGATCTAAATCAATGAAAAATCCTAATTGAAAATAAATCTTAAAAGATGAAGCAAATGAAACCCTAAGACATAGGATCTAGTGTTAGTTTAATCATTTATGTCATGCAATTGCAAGGGCATTTTCAATAACAAAAGAGTTAATTAAGATTTAGAACAGTGTCTAATTAAACCATTTTTGGAAGGAGGTTAAGATACATTGGGCTCCTAATTAAGCCGTTTGTTGTATGACACTCAACCCAATGTGTTTGTTTCCAACAAACATGCGCCATGTGGACACCAAATTTTGTTTTAGGAACTGGACACCGTTCTGGATCACGACTCATAACAAAAATGCCAAACTGACTTCCCCACTGCGTTCAACATTGAACTGACGTTACAGTGTGTACTATGCACAAAACCATTTATGTTTTTACTCGATCGAGTTAAGTGAAAGTATCTAATAAGATTATGTGCATTACCACCACGCAATGTACGGTGTTGTAGGAAGTAGTGTAGAACAAATCTTTTTGATAAGAGCTAAAGCCTCAATATGCATGTTGCGGGTATCCCTAATGTACATCAGGGAGAGTATTACTAAAATTCCTCAAGTGATAATTGTTCACTAATATAAGAAACATTAGTTACAAAACTTACCTAACTTGGTATATTAGAGATGAGTTGGACGAGTTGATCAATTGTTCACGGATGGGGTTCTACCCGATCCAACTCCACGACCCCAATCCAAACTCAGGCATGACATAAGAAAAAAAAATTTAAAAAGAAAAGAATGACTATTTAACCAACCACCTTTGTATATATATAATGTCAGTCAAGATTTCTAATACATCATAATTTGTAACAAGATAAACAAAGTGATTGTGGTTTAGGCCATCTAAGTCTATGGTTATAGTACATGCCACGTCAGGAGAGTATTTTGAGTATGCTACGACTCTCCCAAAATATACCTAATATTTCATATATATATAAATAAAGGACAGCGTTATTACGACCCCTATTACGACTCACATTGCGACACACCGTTTTGTCTTATATGGGCAAAAATGTTTGGAATGGGCTGATTTTTTGTGAGGATGATCTCTGTGATGAGGGGATCATCCTGGCAAAAAATCATCCAATTCCAAAACTTCTAACCCCATCAAAATTGATTTACAAAAATTGGATGGTCTAAAATTTTTCAACTTGTAAACATGGGGCTAGAGGTTTCATAATGAGCTGATTTTTGGTAAGGATGATCTCCTCATCATAGAGATCATCCTCACAAAAAATCAGCCCATTCCAAACATTTTTGCCCATATAAGACAAAACGATGTGTCGCAATGTGAGTCGTAATGTGATTCTACGGAACCCGACCCATAAATAAAAGGATAAATTACCATTTCGTGAATCGAGTATGAAAAAATTCTCAATTCTCATTTCAGTGCACTGTTCACTTTAAGCTAATGATTTTCTGACTGGAAAATTTTTATTCGGTCTGTACTCAGCTGACTTTATAAGGCAATAGAACCGTTGATCGTTTTCCTGGTGTACCCGAAGAAAAAAATCTATGATTCTCTGCCCCTTGCCACATCATCCGCGTTCACACCAAGTGAATATTTTTGAGTCCGAAAATCACTACTCTTCATTTTAATTTCCAAAACATGCTTTTTAGCAAGATAATCATTTTTATAAAATCAATGAGATCGTAACGTTTAGATTAAAAAGCAGCGATCTCGTTACCTTTTAGTCAGATCTTCACTTTTATAAACCAGCGAGATTGTCACTTTCCGAATTAGAAGAAGAATGTACTGGAACGGTAATTTTAGCAAATGTTACGCATGTATTTCAGAAATTTCTCAAAATAAAAAGTTGGTGTACGGTGTACCTGAGTTCACGTAGCACACCATGTCTTCTGCATGTAGTAATACAGGAAGAAACAGAGTATTGGGTTCCAGGGTGATAAACCTAAGGTGGTGGGGCCCCCTAATTCCATCACTGATATTGATGGCTGAGATATGTCCAAACTCAGTTACACGGATATTTACTCTCTTATGTTTTGAGACCAAAGGACACACATTAGACCACACATCATCCTCAAAATACAAGGAAGCTGTAACACGGTAAGAGAAGCAAAGCAGAACAAGTAATAAAAGAAATGAAAATGATTTCTCCATCAACATCGCATAAACACATAGAGACAAGAGAGAGAGAGAGATGTTTTGTGGGTTGTGAGAGTGGTAAATATAAGAGAAGCTGAGCAGAGTTACGTAACAACTCGTCCTTTGTAAGGACACGTGTCTTCACTTACTGATACGTTTCAGCTATCCAGGTCCAAGTAATTTTAGTCGTTGAGATTCCATCTTATCGTATAAGGGAAAACTATTTACTGTAGACGCGAAGTATATATTAACATATAAGGCCTTCTCCATAGTGCCACGTAGCACACTCTTTCAATCAAATCAGTCATCAATATTTTTGCCTCCTTACTAAGTTAGATTTCAAAATTGACTAATGATCTTTGGTCCACATGGAATATCACATTGCAAATCCGACACCAGTTACCTTCTAGATTTCATGGAAAAGGAGATTAAAAAAATAAAATAAAAATTTGAGTTGATACAAGATTTTAAGAATGAACGACCACCAAACTCCCAAATATAAAATTAAAATTCAATGATAAAAATTATATATATATATATATATATATTTTTTATTTTCAAAATTCTGAGAATATTGTCCTCTCCTCTTGTTTTTGGATGCCAAAAGGTGACTAAGGTTGACCATCAAACTCCTATTTTTAAAATTTAAATTTAATTGTGAAAATTATTTTTATTTTTATTTTCAATTTTTTTTTTAGACTTTGGTCCTCTACAACCCTATGGCATCAAATTGTGTTTTTAGATGCTAAAAGGTGATCCAAGTTGAAAATGGACGAATTCCCAAATTTAAAATTCATATTCTACAATGAAATTTTTTTTTTTTTTTTGAATTTTTTTTCAAAATTCTTAGAATTTTTTCTTCTACAATTTTATGGCATCAAATCATGTTTTTGAGTGCCACAAAGTGATGCGGTCAAGAAATTTTCCTTACTAACTTAATAAGGAAAGTATATATTTTTTTTCTATTTTGATCCCCCAAATAATCATTTCGATCCCTGATTTTTTGCTCAAAACTCAGCCAAGTTGATTTGACTCAATTGGATTTCGTGCCTCTCTCGGCCTTGAAACTAAAAAACAACTCATTGAGTCAACTCAAAATTTATCAAGTCAAGTCAAAAATCTAGTTAAGGCACCATCTGTAATATTTTTGTGAGGAACATAAAAAATAATTATTTTTATTTATTTATAATATTAAAAATTAATTTTAAATATTTATAAATTTAATATATTTTTGTTTGACTTGTTCAAAATGACTAGTGAGTTTTGGACTTGACCTACTATACAAACATTTAAGTCCAAATTCAAACTGTTTACTAATCAATTTGAAAAAGAAAAAAAAAATTTAAGGACGACATTAAAAGCAGAAAGTTTGCTTCTTCTTTTTTTTTCACTATAGGCAGGAGAGAGAAAGGGGCGTTGGCCAAAAACAACGTCCATTTAGCATCACTCTTCTTGAATTTTTTTTTTTTAATATATGAATTTGAAAAGTGTAGCAATAATTTTAACATGAAATAAATTAAGAGAATGTTGATTAAATGATGGGCATATTAATAGAGATAGATAATACTCTTAATTAAATGAAATATTCAATAACAATAGATGTGGCTCTAAACATGCTTGAGTGAAAGAATATGATTTATTTAGTTACCTAAATATTTAGGATATGCTTTGATGATGATGATGATGAAATACATATGATCAAACAATGCTTGGTTTCTAAAGATTTGACTCATCCAAATTATTGAACAGGGCAATACCAATTTGGTGGAAACCAATCCTATAAAAAAAATGGATTAAACCTTGTTTAGTTGCCCATTTTTGTTACTCGTTGTAGATATATATATATATATATATATATATATGTATATCATTTTCCACTATTATGTCAAAGAAGGCAGAGAATGTTTGTCATCAGCATGTAAGCACTAGGGCATCTCAAATATTACCAAAACATGGAGGTATGGGCAGAGCTAGGATTTTCTTGTGCGGGGGAAGGAATATGGTTAGTCAATAAGGTCAAAGAGCTTGACCATGACTCTTTAGGAGAAAAAATTAAAGAATTTTTGGTTAGAGGTTGAAGAATAGGGCATTTAATTAGGTTATTTATCTTTAACCTGTAAGAGAAGATCCAAGTCAAGGGGGGTAATGTTGTCTCCAATATTCACCAAAACAATTATATGTATACGTGTATATATATGTATATGTATATGTATATCATTTTCCACTATTATGTCAAAGAAGGCAGAGGATGCTTGTCATCAGCATGTAAGCACAAGGGCATCTCAAATATTACCTAAACATGGAGGTATGGGCAGAGCTAGGATTTTCTTGTGCGGGGGAAGGAATATGGTTAGTCAATAAGGTCAAAGAGCTTGACCATGATTTTTTAGGAGAAAAAATTAAAGAATTTTTGGTTAGAGGTTGAAGAATAGAGCATTTAATTAGGTTATTTATCTTTGACCTGTCAGAAAAGATCCAAGTCAAGGGGGGTAATGATGTCTCCAATATTCACCAAAACAATTATATGCCCTTTAATGTTGATCTTCTCTAATATGTTGATTAAAAATAATCTCAATACTCTCGTTTTATATATGTATACCTTTGTTTCAATTTGAAAAATTATCTGATTTCTTTTTTAAAAATCAATCTTCTTCAAACTCTTTAAGTCAAAAAAATTTACCCTAGTCCTCGACCTTAAGATAAATCTACTTTAGCCTTCAAACTAAAAAGAAACAAATAGGATTTTTGAAATAGAAGAGGATATAATTTTTAATAGAAAATTCTACGATTTTTTAAAATCGATTAAGATAAGGTTCAAAGAAATGGATTGACAACGAGGTTAAAACTAATTTATAATAGAGCTTGAAGATGATTTGTTTAGGACGAAAAATTAGTTTTCTTAATATAGTTTGACAATGAGGGTATTTAGGTTAACTTTTGTCAGCCTAAACAAGAATAATAAAGTTAAATATGCCATGTTATGAGTTTAAAAGCATAAGGGTATCTTGAATCTTGAATATTTACAAAAATGAGAAAGGGAAGCCTACATCGTAATATATATATATATATATACATCTTAGACTTCATAGCGATGTTAGCATTGTCCAACATTTTTTTTCCAGTAACACCCTCCTTATTTTGTCTTTTTAGTGAAAAAGACAAGAGTGTATTAATATAATAAATACTACAAGTATTTAAGTATTTTGAATTAAATATATTTTTTTGATAAATGTTTTGACAATCAATATTAACATAATAAATATATTTATTAATGATTTAATAAATATATTTATTGTGTAAAAGACTAATATGTCATTGTCTTTTTCACTAAAAAATAAAACGATGCGAGTATTATTGGGAAAAAAATATTGGACAATGTTAACATCCCAATAAAGTCTTGGACGTTAGCATTTCCTTTTATATATTTAGTTTCATAAGTCAGTCGGGGAGCAACAAAGTCAAAACATAGTCACAAAATTCTTCAAATTTTTTAGAAAATAAAATTCTTCGAATGATAGACTAGTTGATTAAATTGACAAATTAAAGAATTAATTGATGATTTATCAATTAATCATGAAATATGATAAACATTTTTACCCTTCAATCTAATAATTATATGTTTTCAACATTCAAATTTCAAGAAGAAGATAAGATTTTTAGGGAGGTTTTAGACGATGATTTTTGATAAGAAATTCAAAGACGTCAATTGTCTTTGCCTCATTTTATAGCGAATTTATCTGATTAACCTAATTGAAGCCCCACAAATAATTGGCATGTCCAATCCTTTGCTATTAATGGGTCAAAGGGGATGCCATCATTTGAAAACATAAGGGGTTGTCACAAATATTACCAAAATGCAATAGGGTGCTTAAAATTGAGAGAGAGGGGGCAACACGATTAAACGGACATGTCATCATTTGTAAAAGACAAAGGTATCTCAAATCTCCACCACACAGAGGTGTCTAAAATTGAGAGGGGTCTAAACTGCCCCCTCTCTCGTTCACACTTCACACCCACACCCACCTTATTTTTTTAGAGCTGCTATTGGCGCCCCAACTTTCAATTATTACACATAAATTAAAAATAAAGAAAATAAATGAATAATTGAAAATAAATAAAAAATGGAGTGCTACTAGAAATTCTCTCTCTCTCTTGCTAGACTTTTTATTTTATGGATTTAGGATTTTATCCAAGTCTAATTATAAATGTAAACAACTATTGAAAGAGTAATTTATCAAAACATGTACTGAAAATTGAAAAATTATCAAAACAATACATTGTTTATTTTAATTTCAAAATTGGCAATTTATCATTTTAAAAATTAAAATAGGTAAAAATTAAATATTTTGTAAAACAAACATTTTTTAAATTATTTTGCTGAAATCAAAACAAGGAAAGTATTTACTATTTTATAGAATAAAAAAAAGGTTTACTAATCATTTAAAAATTTTAATTTCAAAAACAATAATTTATTGTTTTAAAAATTAAAATAAATAATATGCCATTTTGATCAATTTTCAATTTTATTGTGTCGTCTTGATAATTATCTCTTATTGAAATTGTTTGAAGGAGTGTTATATGCTTTGTAATGTTGAGATAATAATTTAAGTCATACCTTCCTAATATTTGAAGAGTATGTTTCAATCTTTAATTGGGATGTGATAAAGGATCTAAGGAATTTATGCGTAATAAGTAAAAGTTGGGTTGCTAATAGCAGTTCTCTCATTTTTATGGGATTTAAATTACACTTTGATCCCATGTAATTTGGTATAATTTCATTTTGACTTTTAATGTTTTGAAAATTGCACTTATCTCCCTTTTCACTAATGGAGTAAAAGTGCAAATGTTATTTTACTATTTTACCCTCTTATTTCATATTAATTTTTATTAAAAATAAAAAAAATTTAAAACAAAAATTAAAATACCCCACCTATGCATTCATAGAATCCATACCCAATTTTTTAAGAGCATATTTTTATCTATAAAAAAGAATAACATTTCAAAAAGGGCAAATGTTTATAAAAGGAACCTAACACTCAGGTTGACGGCAATTTGATGGAAGGGATAAGTGAATCTTAGATAACAATAAGGGACGTAAGTATAATTATCAAAACATTAGAGGTCAAAATGGAAGTACACCAAATTAGAGGGCTCAAAGTGTATTTTTTTAATTAAAATAATTTACACCAAAAAAATTGATTTGCCATTTTCAGAAAAATTCCTTCTTGAAAACGGGCGCCAAGAGACTTGGAATCTCTCTCTCTCTCTCTCTCTCTCTTATCTCGATCACGAACGAGGAATGTTTCCACTCTTCCTTACTTTCTTATCCACTCCAGATACTCTCTCCACTAATTTGTGGCTCCAAACTCCCACAATAATCTAACCCTAAACCCCACTTCTTTCGTCTTCTTCTGCAATTTCGAATCTCTCTTCTTCTCTACAATTTCACCACATTTTTCATCCAATCCATCTCCAAAACTCATCTGAATCTTCTCCCAATTCGAATCCATCTCAAAGCTCTTCTAAAATCTATTCGAATTCGCATTGCAAGCAAGAAAATTTGAACCAATTGATGTTTCCCGCCGTGTTTTTGTTTTTGGAAAATTTGATTTTTTTTTCGGTTAATCTGTTTCTTTGATTGAGATGGAGAGACTTTCACATAGAGATCATGTATTATTAGGTTACAGTCCTCGAAAATCATTCGGTTCGCCTAAACTCCCGCTAAGAACCTCAGATGTAGATTTCCATGACGTATTCGGTGGTCCTCCTAGGCGTTCTTCTATCCATGATTGGCGTCACAGTCTTGGTGATTCGAAATCATCTAGAGGAGATGAAGAAACAAGTTCTTATCGGAGTCCTTGGTCTGGTTTGAGTGAGAAACCAGTGTTTGGTGAGGAAATTCGGAATCGTAGGAGATATCAGAGTGATGATTTCTTCGACGACATTTTTAGAGGTGATGAGTCTTCGACCTCAACCCCTAGAAAGCTTAGTCGTGATCCATTCTCTTCGGCGCCAACTTCTCAGATCCAAAGTCCTGCCCATCCACAGCCACCCCAATCGGAACAGTCCGGAGGTTCCTCAATGCCTCCACTGCTCAGGTTTGCACAAATTATAAGCTTTAACTAATAGCGATTTGAAACTTATTAAGTTTATTAAAAAGTTCCATTCTTTATTATAATTCTATTCTAATTTTGAAAAAAAAAAATCTCATTGTAGCATATATGTGTATGTGCCTTTGCCTCAATATTGGTATACTAATCCTTGGTCATATTGTTTCTGTAATATATATCTGGATAACTTTATTTCATTCTTGTTTTTGAATTTTGCATCACCATCATTCATAATTGTTATCATATACGCCTGATCCCAACTTATTTGGAGTCAGAAACATGAATTCTATTTTGCAATTCAACCATATCAAGAGCTATGTTTAGAACGTATATGTACAATTCAAATTCATTTGAAGAGGTCTGGCGCAATTTTTTGGGCTGGCTTGATTGTTTTAGTCTTTTTGGGTTTATTCAGTGTTTTAAAAACCAGACCTACTGTCCGACCAGTTGCAGCTGGATTTTAATCAAGGATTGGCCCGATTCACTCTGCACTAGTAGTTTACAAAGAATCATTGGCTCTCATGAACCGGTTCTTGAAATCTAAAATATTATTATAACTTAAAATCATTTTTATTATGATTTTTAAAGAACAGAAGGTGAAAAAACCTTTGAAGATTTGGAGAAAATAGAAAGGTTTCAAGAAAACTTTTAATCCTTTTGCGTTGTTTCTATCGAATCATGAAAGAGTCCAGAATTGATTTCTGATTTTATATATTTAAAATTATTTAATAAATACAAATCGGTCCAATTGAATTGAACCCCAGTCGAAACTTAGTTCAACCATTTGAGCAAAATTTCGGTTTGGTTATCGTTCTGGTTTTTAAAACATTGGTTTTATCTAAATTTTCTTTTCAGTGAATATTTTTTATTTTATTTTATTTATTCAAATGGTTTCCCGAGATAACTTGACGCTCCTATGAAACTGTGACCAAGGTCTGTGGTAGTTTTTTATAGGAAAAAACATCTCAAGATGGACGATTCCATTTTTAGGATCAAAACCATTGATTTCTTTCATATTTATGTGTTTGTTGTAATTTTATTTTTTTGCTGATTTATATGACCTTTTGTTACATTGATTGCAAAATTTTCAGTTACATTGGTTGCAAAGTTCTTTTCATTGATTCCAACCATTTTTTACAATTTCCAGTCTCCCCACAAAACTCGGAAAAGAGAAAGACTTTCCACCATTCGCTTCTCCAACTCGTAGCCCATTTAGGAACAAAGAGAGTGCTTCGACAGGACTTGGTTTTCCATCTTCCCCACGTGCTTCACTATCTAGAGTTCTATCCCAGATAATCCAAGGACAAGATGGATCGAGCAATGATGCTCGGCCTTTTCGTCAAAGCCGTTTATCCCATGAATTGTCTCTCAATGAGGAGGGATCACCAAAAACCACCAAATCTAACAAACAGGATTCAAGTAGTTCAGAAGTTAATGACAATAGCAGCCAATTCCACTTCTCTATTTACAAATGGGCATGCAAAGGAGTACCATTGGTGGTGCCTCTTCGGGGAGGAAGTTTTTCAAGCTCAAAACATAGGGAAAAAACTGAGAGACCATTGACTGAATTACCCGTTCCTGTTTTGCAAGGTGTTGAGGCAGCGAGTAAATCCTTTTGGTGGGAACATGAAGACCAAGATATTAGTTTGATTCTCACTCCAACAAAGAAAGATGGAATAGATTCACCTAAAATTATCGAGGAATTGGTTCCTGCAATACCTGGAAAACCCATTACTAATTTTCAAAGTATTAAAACAAATGTTCCTGTTAGCAACCCTTCACAAAACTCAGGGAAAGAAAATAACTCTGATTCTAAAACATTGGGTGCTGAGATAGACATAAGTTTATGTGAGGGCAGAGAGAAGGAGATACTGATTTCTAAGCATGAAGCACATAAAACCGACTTGAAACCTCTGCGTTGCCTGTTCAAGGATGATTCTGATAGTCAAGGTAATAATGTCTATACCAATCAGGTTGACTTTATTTGATCAGATTGATATTTCCTGTTAACCAACCAACTACTCCAAAAGACCGATCTTTTGGAGAGGGGGAGAGCTATGAATATAAGAGGGTCACGGGGTTTAATTGGGGTATGACACACCCAAGAGAGGACGAAAATATACACTCAACACTCTCCCCCCCTCACCCTTAAGGGTTGGAAAGAATCAAACCCGTAACCTATACGAACCTAGCCATGTTAACATCCATTCTCTTGTGTGCAGAAAATGACAAGATAGTTGAACAGGCTAGAGTGAAAGAAGGTTCAGTGAAAAGCAAGGATACATCAGTTGGAGATGCTGATGACCATAAAAAGGTAAAGAGACATGTAGGAAAAAGAATCACATTGAATCTTGCCAATACGACTAACTCTAGCTTGCAAGATTCACCCATAAGTTCGGAAGACAAACTTGTCAGCAACAGAGTCAAGGGAAAAGTCAAAGAATTTGTCAAAATTTTTAATCAGGAAACTCCTTCACAACCCACACAACCCATAACTAATGCCGAAACTCGAGGTCAGAGAACTGGAGTCAAAGACATTGGTGCATGTACAGATGATCAAGAAAGTGTTTGTGCAACCAAGGCAGATGGGAAAGAGGTGACCAACACGAAGAATAACAGAAAATTAACAGATGCCCCTGTCATGGTATGTAACTTATAATCATTTGGGTAGATTTTGTAAACTAATTCTGTACATAATCTTATGTTTGCTTTAATATCTTTTTCTAGTCCTGGAAACATACTAAGTTTTAATAATGGTTTCAGGTAGATCAAGTTCTGAAACAATCAGTGAAACCTCATTTAGGTGTAAACAATGCAGCACATAAAATTGATAATACTTGCTGTGAAAGGAAGGACACCTCAGCATTACATTCAGGTTAGTTCTTTTTATTTTCTATTGGATGAGAAATCTGACTCAGTTACATATTTTGGAATACAAAATATCAGCCCTATTCATGATTTTTCACTTGTTTTTTCCTGAACTGAACCGTTTTTGGATACTATGAGCTTGTAATAATGCATCCATATAATTTTTTTGTCAGAATCGATCTCTAAAATTTCTGAGGCTGAAGTTGATACTATAGAAGATTCCCATTGTGTAGATCTCAATTCCATGGTATGTGAATTTTCTATTAAAATTGATTTTATACCTAGGATTCCCATGAAAAGCTAGTTTTCTTGGGTTTGAAACAGGTGGAAGAATTATGTCATGACCAGAACAATCAACCACAACCCGCTCGTCACAATGAAGAACTCCAAGTAATGCAGGCTACATTATTTTTTCCTTTAAGGGTGTTGCTTTTGGTTCCCATCGGCATTAATCTATGTTACTTGATATACTGCAGGTTTCAGATGTTAAAATAAGACAGTGGTCAAATGGAAAGGAAGGAAATATCCGCTCACTGTTATCAACTATGCAATTTGTCAGTAATATTTACAGACTAAGATTGCTAACTGTATTTGTTGTCAAATTTGAATGTATTCTGCACATGCGCTTCTCCTGAAAAGAAATTCCCTTACATTTTCACTTTTGGTCTCCAAGCTGTAAGAAAGCTTCTTCAGAAATTGTAAAAATCAAACTCAAAAGTTTTTCTTTCGTTCTAGTACTGATCTCTTTAAAACAGGTCCAAAAGGTCAGAATAGTTTCCAAATCTTTTTTTGATCATAAGAGCCTATCGCGTTTCATTATTTTTTAAATTGTGAAATGAGATTTATTTCATAGGAACTACTAAAATGACTTCTGATTTAATAATGCTTAATTGTGCTAGAGAGTTGAGTGTCCTTTTTTATTTTTAAATTAATATTTGAAGTTGGTTACTTAAAGTCAGCTTATAATTCCATAATTTGTAAATTTTGAGGATAGGACCAGCTTCTTGATTTACCGAACATTTCAATGAATGAAAATGTGTCACAAAGCTCCAAACAATGGGATTTTGAAAGGATTGAAGTTTCTTCTCTTAAACTATTGTCATATACACAGGTTCTTTGGCCTGAGAGTGGATGGAAACCAGTGCCCCTTGTTGACATAATTGAAGGAAATTCTGTGAAGAGAGCCTATCAAAAAGCATTACTGTGTCTACACCCAGATAAGCTACAGCAGAAGGGTGCTGCACCGCATCAAAAATATATCGCAGAAAAAGTCTTTGACATTTTGCAGGTTAGTGAAATAATTTACGTTTAGTGCACATCAAGGTGGTATCTGATAATGCGATTGGAAATGAAAATCATGCTTCTACAAAACCATTGTCTTCAACCTCTAGGGTGAAATATTTACCCTTTGACCTCTAACATTTTATCTTCTTCAAATCTCAAGAACAAGTTTAGGGAGGTTGAAGATGATGGATTTTCAGAAGAAACCTATAAATATCATTTTTGTATAAAACCCAAAAAATTTGCAAAATTTTACAAAGCTTGTCAGAATTAACTGAGTTTATGTCACGTGGGGGTTGGCAATGGTAACACCATTAGACCACAACAACTTATTTGTGTTGTTGTGTTATCCACCTCCGCTCCCGGGTGTCACATGCTCATGTATTGTGTCCAAGTTGAACCTGTGACCCTCTTATATTCATAGTTGCGCCTTTCCCATAAGATCGGTCTTTTGGAGTAAATGGTTGTCAACATGCTTCAGAGCGCTAGGTTTGTATAGGTCAAGGGTGCGAATCTCCTTGAAGGAATTTTCCACCCTTATGGGTGAGGGGGAGTGTTGAGTATTGTGTTATCCGCCTCCGCTTCCGACATGCTCACGTATCGTGCCCAAGTTCAATCTGTGACCCTCTTATATTCATAGTTGTGCCTTCCCCATCAGATTGGTCTTTTGGGGTAAATGATTGTCAACAATTTGCTCAGGGTATACAAATCCATTAAATCCTCAACTTGCCGGTAGTCAAGTCAAGCCAAGCTAAAAGTAGTGAAAGTCTGCAAGTGCGGTACTCTTTCTTTGTTTGAAAGCTCTTTCCTGATCTGTCTGCTGAATGTCTTTCCAACTCACTTGGAATTCCAACTTACGCAACCGCAAGAGAAAGCCAAAAGTAGGCCATCACTCACCAAAGCTAATGTTCTCTTGAATCCATCATTAACTGAGCTAAATGGATGCACTCCAAGTAGCAGATTTATCATTTGCTGTCTGATTCCGATAGATGCTTCTATAGAAACAAACATGGTTCCCAATAATATTTAGAAGAAATAAAGATATTTATGAAACTATAGAAAAAAGCTAGTGATAGACCAAGAAAAATTTGACTGAGATGGTTTGAGCATGTTCTACAAAGGCTGATTACAGTCTCATTTTGAAGAGATTTTCAAGATGAAGGTCCTAGAAGAGCAAGAAAAAGACCCAAAAAGAATATGGATGGATATGGCGAAAGTAAATATGAACTCATTTTCAATAACAGAAAACTTGCTGCTATACATAGTGGAATAAAGGAACAAGATTAGTTTAGTAAATCTTTCGGATAAGGCTTTGCTGTTGTTGTATAAAGATTTTTACGGAACAATGGAAAGCTGGTTGTGTACAAGAGAGACCATATAAACTAGAGATTTCTTCAATCAAAAATCAGACCCATAACCTCTATCTATTATGTTCTTTTGGAGGCTCAAAATAAGATTCAATAACAATATACAGAACAGATGGTTGCATTCATCGGGTCTTTATTTGTTTGGGATTTCATAGGTGCAACCCATTGGATGGGGGGCCCTGACACCTCACATACGCATCTGTGTCTTGATACGTTGTTTATAAAATATAGTTACGGACTATAGAAATTTGTGTGTTATGTTTATGAAGTGTGAATCTCAACTGATATGGTTATTAATTTGCTTCTCGTCACAGGAGGCCTGGACACATTTCAATTCACTTGGTTCATTTTGATTGTGATTGCTTTGATACCATCTATCTTCTCTCTACAAAAGATTGAAGTGAGATGACATTGTGCTATTGGTTCAAGTATATTAATTTTATTGTGTGTATATGGTTTTGACTGTATAGAGGGGTGTGTATACAAGTGATTCTAGAAAATCTTCAATGAAATGAAGATTTGAATCATTTAAAACTGGCAATCATCCATTATATTCGAATCTTCTGTTGTGTCATCAAAGATCAAAGGACTGCTATTGAGATCACATTTAAAGTTGTCTTCATCCAGGAAGGGTGTTCATGGTTGTATTGTATAGTAGAAATGTTAGACCATATTTGATAATTAAGAATATTTGTTATGAATGTGAGATTAGACATACAACCATGGTTTAAACTCTTGGTCTTTGGAGGCAATGAGATTTTCCGTCTTGCCCAATCTCGACTCGTTTGAGATCCAAGTCATGTTTGTCTTGTCCAACTTACCATTTGATTTTGGAGAGAAAAATCAGGGGTATTTAGCTACAAAGATTACATTAAGTTATTTAATATTTTAATTCGAATTGCCCAGTTGACTTGTGAATTTTCAATTTGACTCAACTTGAAGAACATTTGAATTTTAAAATTATGGTTTGAAGTACAATATATATATTTGGTTGGTAAGCCGGAGTTGAGCTCACGATCACAAAGTTGAATTGCGTTGTCTCAACCAACAAACCCTCGTGTCTATGCCCATTTGAAGTACAATTTCATATTCAGATGTTTATTATAAAAAATTTATAGAATTATATGGAGATAATGTTGAACAATCTAATTATTTTGGGTACACTTGCAAAATTAATGGGGCCACATCTACCGTTGCGGCCCATCTAATAATGTTTGGCCCACACACAAACAAACAGATTCATCCAATAGTTAAATAATGCTAATATTCTTCTGCCAAAAGATGGTCTAAGCATTCAATGGTTAAGATTGCATAAACTTAGATGTGATATTAAGAGTAATGTTGGTATTAAACTAATGATCAAATGTATTAAAATTCTTTCCTCTCCTCCAAGACCTAATTGAGTCATGCTGGGGTGACAGAATTTACTGTGATTCTCACAATTCTGATGTGGACATGTATGCATAACCCTAGATGATTTTTACTCGTATCGCGAGGAAATACATCTATGGCTAATGTGCACCTTTCACGTCAGACTTGTGAGAATCGCAGTAAAAACATTGTTATTTCAGCATTTTCCTAATTAATAATAGTGTCCTTGTACTTTCAACCCCTTAGAGAAATTGATTGGTTTTATTTTAACTTCTCCTCACGCTAAAATGTAAAAAAAAGAAAGTATTGGACAAAGACATGGTTGTGGAGTGGACGTGTCTCTTGGATTAAGCTGCTCCTAATTTTTTTTTAGGATCTGTAGGGGCTTCCTACGTCAAAGAAGAGTAATGATAATCAGAGATCCCCACGTGGCATATTCAAAATAGATTTTAGTTCTTCGTTTAAACATATTTATGGGGTGTGCAGTTGAGTATCCCGAGGCATATAGTCTATGATTCTAGCACATGCCATGTCATATGCCTTTGGGGAGTCCGATTATCACTGACTCATCGTAGAATCACGGAAAGGAAAAAAAAAGTGTAAGATGAAGGAATGAAATCACATTTGCAAAATTATTGTTTGATAAGAGATGCTTTTGGGGAAATAGCTTCTCTGGACATTGATAATTACATTAGATATTTTGATCTTTTGGACATTAATTTAATATATTTAGAAGTATTGGTAGAGATCATGTAGTCATTACTTAAATATATAAAGTCATTAATTCTGGTGTTTTGATCTTTGATCATTAATTTAAGAGAGATTCTATCGTCACACCAACTTTTACTAAGAACACCCCAATCCATACAAAATTGAAGATTTTGCATACATCTTGCGTTGTTGTTAGTAAAAGTTGGTGTGACCATAGCAGTTTTCTAATTTAATATCTTAGGAGCATGGTGCAGGATTTTAATTTTAGTTATTACTTAAATATATAGATGGAGTGCATTCAACAAACAAAATAAAGGGGACAAAACATTTGCCCTATATGGGATAGAAGTTTTCAATTGTACTGATTTTTTCGTGAGGATGATCTCAATGGTGATTAGATTATCCTCACAAAAAATCATCCTAATCTAAAGTTTCTAAGTCCATCAAAAGTGATTTACAAATTTTTGGTAAAAAATGATTGGTCCAAATTTTAAAATAATTTTATTGGGGGTTAGAAGTTTTATATTGGGCTGATTTTTTGTGAGGATGATTTATTCACCATATTGACCATCCTAATAAAAAATTAATTCAATCCGAAACTTCTAACGCATATAGGACAAATGTTTTGACTCCATTTTGTCCCCCTAAGATTGTTTGTTGAAATATATATATCATCGTCAAAGCCTTGCCCCAGAGAGATATAAATCGTTGCATGATTCAGCCTAGTCCCTAGGATAAATATTTTTCTGGTTATCATAATATCGGGGACACCTTTAGAGTTTTTAGAGTATGAAAAATTGTTTTCTTCTTTTTATATTTAACTAGTGGGTGGAAAATGCCTGCCCTTGCACATGATTTACAAAGAGAAAATTTGATCAACTTTTGGTGGAATTCCCATTCTGGCTCACCATTTATTTTAATTCTCAAAACATGAACAACAATATTGCAAGTTTTTCAAGTGTTGATCTTGTAATTATAAGATAACGAGATTGTTAATATTTTTTTTTTCTTCTAAAGTGACAATCTCACCAAAGAGTAATGTCCTTGCCAGATTGTCTCTTTATAAGCCAACGAAATTGTCACTTTGAAAAAAAAAATTATTATTAACAATCTCACTACTATAATTATAGTGGCGAGATCGTCATCTTGAAAAACTTGCAATCTCACTCTTCAAGTGTTTGAAAATTTAGATGAACAATTAGTCGGAATTATATTTTCGTCATATTCAACTCACGATATAGTAATTTACCCATTTACAAACCTTAGTTTTATATAAGGATAGAATTTTCTTTATAATTAACAAAAGAAAGATTTTATTTAAAAAAACAGAGAGATAAATAGTCTAACTTTGTAACATGCATGTCATCTAACGAAATGTAAGACTATTTTTAGAAAATTTAAATATTAACTAAAATGAATTCGTATGGACCGTACTTATCCTTTATCATTATAAATAAAATTTATATAGTGAAAATTCTTTGTCATCAGCCTTTGATGCTTATGGATACATAAAATAAGAAATCATATGAATATTTTACCCCATATGATTAGCTATTTATTGAAAAAATTATCAAAATGATCACAAATTGGACAAAATGAATGGTCTTGTCATATTTCTAAAATACTTATCTTGTCTTGATGGTATGTGTGGTTGGTGGGGTATTACGTGTACCTGGGAGATTTGAATCAGATATAGTGTTCTAAAAGGTCAGTTTTCACATTGGTGTTGGTCGGGCCTTCCAGTTTGGATAATCTCATCATAAAATATAAAAAAAAAATGGTTATCAAAAAAGTTAATATCCATTATGGTATTTATTATTTTTACCAAAACGTGTAGGGTCACATTTGGTCCCCCAACATTTCTTTTTATAAAATTATGAAAAAACTAGAACTATATTTAGGGCCTAAGGCTTTTTTCAGGCTGGAAAAGGTTAATGCAGTTTAATGTCCTTGTAACACATGCCATTTTGGTAAAGAAAAATACATTTATTTATATATATATAGTGGTGTCCCTTTCAAATTTCGATGAGGAGTAGTTCATGTGAAATTCAGTTGGTTGTTTCTGTTTTTATTTTATATTAAATAATTTGGCCGTCTTTGTCAACAAAATAGTTTGATAACTGTCATTAATATAAAAATAAATGCATAAGAAGGAAGAAGAGCACCACGTTTGCTGATGAGATGCACTGTATTCTGGAGTGGCAATCCAGAACCCTTGCAAGTGTTGGCAGGATTTTGTACTGATGGATGACGTGGACATTTTTGACTAGATTTAAACAGTCCACCTGTTTAATCACTAATGTAGAAATTGTAAATGACTTGGTTTTCAATGGGAAAGTAGAATGATCCAGTAATGTTCTTAAAATGTTTATCAAGAATCAATTACCCATTTTTGGTATTTATTTTTATCAAAATGGGTACCCATTCTATTATCATTTGCAATTTTACCATTTTAGACTTCTTGTCAATCTTTTTATTTTTATTTTTATCGATTCTTCTTGTCAATCTCAATTAATGGTTCAGCTCAAGTTGAAAATAATGGTATAAAGATAAATTCAGCTAAATGGATTTTTAGAAAATATAACTTACTAGTATGAAATTGAGAATACATGATACAAAGAGAAATTCAGTCTAGTAGGGGTACTCATCTTGTTAAAATTAAATAAATACCAAAATGAATATATAACTTTTGTGATAGATATTTTTAAAACTTGGATGAATCACGAATTTTGGTAAAATACATGACCGTTTAAAATATTAATTTTTTGAAATGAGGTGTATGGTTTCTTAGAGCACCAACTAATCCTTGGGGCATCTGTAGTCATGGTTTCAAAACTCATCAGAGATCGAGACATGTTGTTCAAGTTGTCTTGGTATCAGGCATGGACGAGATAAACTGACAAATCAATTTTTCGGACGAGATTTAAAATTCCGAGTTCAATTTTTTATTTTTTTTCATTTTTGAATAAGATTTTTCAAACATATCAAAAAATTCTTTCGAGACGACTCGATATTTGGCATGGATAAGATGAGACATGAAAGCAAGTTTTAAAATCATGTTTATAGTGCTCAATTTTCGCACACACCAACAATTTTTGGGATAAAACTTTAAGAGTGGCTCTTGAGGAAGAATTCAAATCTAAGACTTTTGTTTCTTGAGGTATAATTTTAGCCATCTCATTAATCCTTAGAGGTTAAATACCCATTTTAATAACTTAGATGATTTTAAAATTAGGTATCCAATCTCAACATACCCACATTAAGTTGACTTATTTGAGTCATCTCATATTAGACGTGTAAATCTTTTTAATTAATTTAATATTATATATTTTTATATAAATAATTATATTTTTATTAAAATAATTAGAAGATGACATATGCACATACTCATTTATTTAAAATGCTTATTTCTAATTTAAATTAAAGAATTTTCGAAGATTACATGGTAATTTTTTAAGTGTTGATTTTCTAATTAGAAAGTCTAATATCAATCAATAGTAGGCTGATGTGGCATGGACACAGAACCATAGACCTCTTTCCTCGGGATACACAATTACAATTCTAATGAAAGATGTGCACTTATGTATCTTGAGGAAATATCTATGGATTCACTATTGACCATAGCAAATAACAAGTACAGCAGTAAAGAACTCTGCATCGTAGCTCCAGAGAATAAATGAATTAATTATATATATATATATATTTGTTTTCTGGAACTATTAAATAAGAATAAATGAGGTCTTTTTAACTCTTACATGAAAATATTCTGTAGTTAAGCAGTAATAGGAAGCACACAGAGAAAGGGAGAGTCTTTGCGTTTCTTTACTTCCAGATATCTGGGCAAATTTTTTGTTCCCACTTTCCCTTTAAAGAGTAGTGGTTTCTGGTTTCCGGTTTTTGTGAGAAATGTGTGGGTTTTCTCGGCTCACAACCAAGCCTCTCACATCAGGTGGTTTTTCTGCTTCTGCTGTGAAAAATAGAGGAGTTCTTGCATGTCTTTACATCTGAAGGTGTGTGGGTTTTCTTGGATTTGCTTCTAATGGATTTTTCTTCCAATTGGGTAAGTGGGTTTTTCTGGATTCCATTTTTCTTCAATGGGTTTTCAGTTTTTTTTTTTTCTTTCTTTCTTTCCTAAAGCTTCTGTTTTTTGTCTCGTTTAAGTTCTTCATTTGGTGTTCTCTTTGAATTTTTTTGAATCTCCTGTTTAGATAGTCTCGATTTATTTATTTATTTATAATTTCTTGTTGATTCTATGCGGAAGATCTGTTTTTTGAAGGATGGGGTTGATTGGATTTCTATTTTACTTGCTTTTTGCTATCTTAATTTCTCTGTTTTTCCTCTTTTGTTGCTCATTGGGTTCTCTTATTTGACTTGGATATTCTTTGAAAATTTCCAAGAGTTATAGGGCTCTAAAGAATTCTATTCAAGTTAGTAATTCAACACACATTAAGAAGAAGATGAGATAATATAGGGAAAATGAGGGGGAACACAACCCTGGAACCTCTACCAAATTTTATTATTCTTCATTAGCATATTTTGATTTGTATATCAATTCGTCATGGTCAAAGCCTTGACACACAAAATTTTGAGGTTGGTTGAAGGATTCTTATTCTTCTCTTATATTAATTCATGCGTGTTCATATGAATCATATCAGCTCTCACCACCTTAATTCATCTTCTCCTTAGAACAGGGTTTGTTATTGATGTTCATTGCACATGAATGAACTATAAATTCCTTAGTTTATCATGTATTAGAGCATCTCCAACCCAAGTCTTCAAATATTTCCATCAAATTGGCAACTTCTTCAAATTTGAAAATGAGGTCCCTCCAAACCACTTTCAACCACTTTCAACTCCAACCAGCCTTCTCTTTAAACCAATATTCATTCTTTAAAACACTATTCATTCACTTGAAAAAGATGAAATTGGTTGGGGACAAAAATGGTATTTGAAACATGTTCCACGAAAAGAGAAGGTCAAAAATGGCATTTATGCAAAAAGAGGGACAAAATAGGTATTTAAAAAAAGGTGAATAGTGATTTAGGGAAGCCCTTCAAAATTTCTCTCCCCCCTATATTTGAAGGTGTGAATAGTGGTATAGAGGGGGTAACTTCAAAAATGAAGACAGATAGGAGTTAGGTTCGGAGGTCTCCATCTCTATATTTGGAGTTTTGAAAATTGATTGAAGATGCTCCTAGGGCTAAACCTATATGTTTGTGAATGCTTATAATTTTTTTCTTGCCTAGGCCATTTGCTTGTCTTTTTTAGCATCCTCATCTTTGTTATAGATTTATAAAAATGTTGGTTTTTCTCCCCCGCCCCCCAACATTCAGCTCTATAAACACATCCAATTTAACATCTCATAAATTTTCCGCCTATTATTTTAAACGGGACGCTTCAATCACAACACTCCAAAAGCACACATCCACTATAACCGTATAACTTTTATTCAATGGACCTCAATCTATCATTCCTAATGGATGATAGAACCAAAGGTAAGAAAATAGTTAAATAACATATTAATATTTAAGGTACTAGTATGTAATGATATTTCCGTTTAGGTTTGATCGAGTTATCCAAGGCCTTGACCTGACACCTACTTCCCAAATTTCTACTGAGTTCTAAAATCCCAACCCAAGCCTGACCTAAGGTGTCAGGCTAGAAGGTAGGGACTTCCCAAGTTGCATCCATACTTTTTTAGCATTTTTACACGTGTCTAAGCTTTCCTCGTTTCTAGTTTTTTGTTAAGTTTTGAACTAGACTCTCTTTAATCTAATGATCCACCAAAGCTTATCATCCCACCCTTGTCTCCATATTTGATTTTCTCTTAGACTCTCCAAGAACCCCTTTGCTACTTTTAGATATTTTTTGAGAACTTCATCCCACATCATTATATCCTCTGCCTCTGAGTTACAGATTCCTTTCACTTATCATTTCAACCATAAAGTACACATTTTTTTCCTTGTTTCTTTTAGATTCAACCTCTGTTTTATTTAGTATTGTTTAGTTTCATTCCTCTCTTCCATAATTTGTGTTGTTTGATTGATGCTTTCCTAGAATTACCTTCCAATCTTTGCATATTGATCTTTTTGTTCTATCTCCTATACATTATATTCTAAACGTCAATTAAATGTTTAACTATCTTTTTAAAATATAGGTTTGCTAATATATGACTGGATGCCATTGCAAATTCAAAGCTTGCATTTTTTACAATTTTATTTATTTTCTGAATCTTCTTCCTCCATGCTTCCTCGTATATCCCTCGTATTTGTTTTCCTACATGATCATTTAAGTCATTCTTATAGATATTCGTTTTTTGTTGAGAATTCTTTCAAAAAGGTAATCGATTTCTTTACAAAACCATTTCTTAATGCTTTTTCCTAATACTACTTGAGGTTCATTAACACTAGATATGGTTAGTATATCCTCACATAGCACTAGTTTTATTGTCAACAAACCATTGCCTAGTTTTTTTTAACACCTACAATTTTTTTTTTATGAATGAAAAGATCTTTATTAAAGATTAGGGGGAGGTTGAGATGACCAACCTGGACAAAGAGTACAGCAAAAGATAAAAAAACAGAGATTAAGAGCTACCCATACGATTACAAACCCAATCCCACCTCCCTATAAAGTCCTCAAAAAAGCTCCCTTTAGCTTCCACACAAACTAAACTCCAATGGAAAAGGAGACCCAAAATATCAATGATAATCTCATGGTCTTCACGCTCCTTAGCTTCAAAGACTCTAGAGTTCCTTTCACGCCATAGCCCCCAACAAATTGCAAAAGGAACAAGCCTCCAAAGCTTCCTCTTGAACGGTTGGAAGCCCACTCCCCACTATGACAACACTCATAGACATCCCAGAGGGACCTTGGAAAGAAGCCCGTCATCCCAAACAAGCCAAGGAAATGGGACCACTGCTTCGAGGTTAGCGCACAATGAAGAAGAATGTGACTCACCTACAATTTTATCCATTAAAGTTATATCAGCTACCACAATTTCCATTTCTACATTTTCATGAAGTTTGTAGCCATTAATTCCTTATGTTCTGCCCCATCTAGGTTGTTTCTTGTTTTATAGCAATCAGCCGTATCCCCCCACCCTTTTTTCCTCTAAATCATGTGGTTAATTGGTGTAGTATTGATGACATTATGTGGTGTTTAACTTCCATGTATGAAGAAGCAGATAGAGACAATAAACAAGATAGTTGTACTGTTCCAGTGAAAAAAGCACTTTTGAGTACAAGATTTAGTCTCCTTTTTCTGTTTTGTTTTATTTTTCACTTTTCTAGTTTTTTACTTGTAGTTATGTACTCATTGTATACATACTGGATGGCTAATGCTTCTGTTGCTTTTACATGTATCGGTCGGAACTAGGCACTGACCTTTTCCTGGTTCCTCTAAAGAATAAGGAACATGAAATCAGATCTGAAGAAGGGATGGAACTCCATAGTTCCTTTTCGTCTGAGAGGCAAATCAGCAACCGGTTTCTGTATGTTCTCCAAAGTGCGTTCCGCAGGCCTTAGTCCTGGCAGAACACCAGTTTATCTCAATGTGTACGACTTGACACCCATGAATGGCTATGTTTATTGGGCGGGTTTTGGCATCTTTCACTCTGGCGTCGAAGGTATGTTAGCTTTATTTTCTGGATGTGATTTTATGGTTCTTGATAATGTAGCTTAAATCTGTAGTCTTTTGCTCTTGAAATGGATTATAGCTCAATTTTATCTACGATTAAGAAACTCATAATGCTGATCTGTTCTCATCCAGTTTATTATTTCTGTTGTATGCTATATAATTATAGGAAGTTATCATTATAAAAGCAATGGATAATATATGTAAAATAGGTGTACTATACATGTGCAGAAACATCCTAGATCGAAAAAACTTATGTTTCACATATTCATATGTTAAATGCTATATACTTGTACCATTACATTTCGGGTCTATCAAGTTTAACTAATAGATACATATCTAACAGATGGTGTGTGTGTTGACTCTTAAAGTGAGAAGGGCTGTTAGGTGTTTCAACGGGTTTTTTTGTTTTTTTAAAGAAAATCTCGGAATAAGGAGGATGACTACATGCTTCTATTGAACTTTGTTTGACGAATGCATTTATAAGGTTCTTGTTGGGTTTTCATATCCCTAACAACTTGAAATCTAGGAATTTTCTGTACCTGATGAATTGGTTTTTTCAAGAGGTGTAGGAGTACATGTGGTGTGTGGGTGGGACTCCAATATAATTTATTTCTCCTTATGGATTAGAAGGATGCAGCAGTTTATTTCTACACACCATCAAGATGACCTTGGGATGTCTTGGTTTATTAATACTTCAATCCTGTTAGTCTCTCACTTTACAGTGTGGCAGGAGGACCAACTGTGCTGGGACTTGAACATAACTCACTTCTTTCAGATGAGAGGGGGCAGTTGACTTTATGAACGAAGAGGCTCTAAGATTCATTGTGCACTCTGATCTGCTGATCTCCTATAGTTGACGTTTTCTTTGTCTTTACATATTCTTTCTCTCCTCTTATAAGCTTATTTGTACATGCTATCGACAGGACCTTGTGATCACTAGGTTTGTCCATACTTCGATGCACCAGGTCTCTCGCTTTCCGATGGTGTTTCCATGGTCTTACTCTTCCATTGAATCATGTACCCATTTTGTCTTTCACATTTTATTTGAGAAAATGCCACTTTTAAGTTCTTTCTTGATTTAGTGAAAGGGCACTGAGTTACCTTTCATGGAAGGTTGTATGAGGTTTTGGTGGAGTCCCATTTGAAGTAAGTTGGATCATCTGATTGACCTTAAGCTCTGCCCCCTTACTGTTGCTTGGTATAGTGTGAAGAAGTGTAAACTTGGATTGCTACTTGGGGGGTGTCTAGGTGCAAGAACACAGGATGGATTGCTTAGGTAGCTCCTGCCTCATCCTTGGAAAATGTTTTTACGTTTCGATCTTAAACATCCCTTTCTAAAGATGAAGCTAAGTCTGATTTACCTGCCCTCATATACCAACTAAGCGGAACAAGTAGGGGAAAAAGGTTTAGTTAGAAAGAGAAGAAGGGTAAAAAAAGCTTTTAGTTATGCCTCCAGAAATCTTACCACATATGAAGCAATGATAGGAGAAAAAGTACATGTTCCTCTTCACTTGGACTGACATTGATATGTTTCTATATTAGTCAGTATAGGTGAGAAGCATAGAATCATTATCAAAGAGTATTTGTGTTTCAGTGGGAAAGGTGGGAGATGGGTGTCTTGTACGTGGAGGTGGAATGTGAATAGTTTGGAGAATTAATTCCTTTCTAGGAGGAAATTAAGTTCTAATGGGTGGTTAGGACTCTATATGTTATTTAATTCCCCAGATCTATATGAGAAAACATTTAGAGAAAATATTATTAGACTCTTGTTGTAATTTTTAGACTAAATTGGTTTTAGAGGTCCAATCTGCCTTGAATGAGATCATTATCTATCTTCTTTATCATTTGTATTATTATTATTTTTTTGTTCTTTAAAAAGTAGGTATACCCATGCGATACCTTGTATTCATTTTGTCAAATATTTATTGAATTACGTAAAGATGTTATGGTGGGTCTCATTGATGTTTACAGTTCATGGCGTAGAGTATGCCTTTGGAGCTCATGACTACCCGACAAGTGGTGTTTTTGAGGTTGAGCCTCGGCAATGCCCAGGCTTTAAGTTTAGAAAGTCGATATTCGTGGGAACGACATGCTTGGACCCGATACAGGTTAGGGAATTCATGGAACGCCATTCTGCAAACTACTATGGCGATTCATATCACTTGATAGTTAAGAACTGCAACCATTTCTGCAAGGATATCTGTTACATGCTCACTGGAAAAAAAATCCCTAAATGGGTAAATCGACTCGCAAAAATAGGTATCTGTTATGATTTGTTTTTCCTCAGTGCACACCCCTTGTTGTTGGATCTATGTCGTTCGTGTTTGAATGAGTCTTTTGCTTAGTGCATTTACTCCTGTTTTGAAATTTTGGGTTCGCAAATGTTTCATGGATGTTGACATGGGTGTTGGTATCTGATGTATGCCTGATCATTAGAATCATCATCATCACACGCACACACACACACACACAAACCCACACACCCCAACCCCACCCCACACCCACTCACCCACACATACACACACACACACACCCACACACACCCACCCTTACATCTATAACTGGACAATAATGATCAAACCCCAACACCACGCCACACTAGTGGGATTGTTTTGCTACCTGACCAAATAGACACATTGTAATTGCCAATGTCCTTTCTTAAAAAAAAAATTTCTTTCCATATTTTTTAGAGATGCTATTGGCACCCCAACTTTTACTTATTACACCCCAATTTCTTAAATTACTTATTACACCCCCATTAAAGATTGGAACACACTATCCAAACACTACAAAGGTTTGGCTCAAGTTATTATCTCAACATTATAACACTCGTTCAAACAATTTCAGCAGTTGATTACGATTGGAATTTGGCTTATATAAAATCCAAAACCTAAAAATAGAAATCTAACAAAGAAAATGAGCGATTTTAATGGCACCCCAACATTTACTTATTCTCAACCATTCATTCATTTTTATTTTTTATTTTTAATAGGGGTGTAATAAGTAAATGTTGGGGTGCCAATAGCAGCTCTCTCTCTCTCTCTTAATGATGCAGTGCATACCCGTTTCTCATCCAATCTTATATTGATCCTCTTGTTAGGACACTTCAGACCACATAGTAAACACTTAGTAGCTTGCTTGCTCAACTTTTTTTTTTTATTCTTTGTGAAGGGTCACTCTGCAACTGCTTGCTTCCTGAAGCACTTAAGGTATCTGCTGTGAGACATGATCCCAATTATCAAGATTATGACAACGAGAAAAGTAGGCTACGGTGTGCCTTCAGCTGCTTGTCTTCAATATCAATGCGACAGAAACAGTTGTCAACATCTTCAATGTTTCTACACTCACCCTTGAAAGGGTGCTTACCACCATGGGAATTTAGAAGATCCAACAATGTACATTTGAAGGAAAAGTAAGACAATTCACATCTTATTCCATCACACCTTTGAAGGAAATGTAAGACGGTCACTTCTTATTCCTTTTCATTGTGTTCCTCAGTTGGAATTGCTGAGGGATTTCTACCATTTCTCATAACTTTTTGGGAGATTTTCTTAGTAAAGAGACGTTAGTGTCAATGTTCTAACCTGCTTTATAAGCTCTAGGAGGGGAAAATCCCTGAGTGATGTTACTTTGTATGTCAATAGTAGAAGGATGTATATATTTTTTTTTTCCAATTTTTTTCCTTCCCAGTTTGTGGGGTTGAGACTCATTGTTTTTTGTAAAACTCTATTCTGTCGTTTGAACTCTTTAAAATGTTTTTTCAGAGCCCTGTCTTTTGTGTTTTGGGTTTGCAAACATAATTCGAATCGAAAACCATACAGTAAGATAGAGTAGATAGAAGATGATGGAATTCATGTGCCTTGAGTCACAATAATGGTAACTTGCGTACAAGATGTTACAAGAATGTTGATACGGAGGAACTACTGAGATTTTTTTTTTTTTCTTTCTAAAATCATTTTTCTTTGAATGGATGCTCTCCCTTCGGATGGAAGTATCTTCCATTCCATGAGATTTCCAACCTCTAATCCCACTCTAGATATTTAGTGATACAATTGGATTGTTATAAGAAAAAAGTTGGTTTGAAAATAGAAGTTCCCGTCAAGAAAACATAATAAAAAAATCTTGCTGATGAGGTGGCAATATTTTGGTGCATCCTATTCCTTGAGGGACCCATGTGAGGACATGTTTAACGTCTCCTGCATGGAAATGCATGTCCCATGCACTTTCTATCAGCTTTGCATTGCCAAGGTATGTGTGCATGTTAGTGTTAATGGTTATCAGAGTACAAATGTACTAATTGGATCAAGTCGTTATGTTCCAACCCGACTCCATTTTTTAGATGGGTAAGCCGGATTTTGAGTACTAATTGGATCTTAATTGGATCAAATGGGTATGTTCCGACCCAACTCCATTTTTCAGATGGGTAAGCCGGATTTTGAATCCACAACCTTGAAGCTATATATATTGCAATATTCCAACAAATCGAACTATGGGTCTAAGCTCCACCTGACCTGATAAGTATTTGGACTTAACTCGGATATACCATAGTTGGATAGTGAACAAATAATTTGAATATTAAAAACGTTACAAATTTGATCCGATTATCAATCATCATCATCAAGGTTTAGAATCTCATTTGGAGATGGTTTGGAGAAAAATTGAAATTATCAAAATATTATTAGACAATTTGAAATAATCGGTTTATACATTCTGAAATGGTTCGAAACTTTTGAGCCTTGACATAATCATAAATGCCTCATCCTAAACATTGTTTGATTTTTATTTTTTTAAATCTTTTTTTTTTTCCGTAGGGGTATCAGTCCTGTCTATTTGTAATTCTTATTTATATTTATATTTAATTCTTTTTTAAATTCTTCCTACATTCAATTCTGTCTAAATTAATACGAGGATTTCCATCATTATTTTGAGATGTTTAACTAATAAGTAGACGTAACAAACCACAGGAAAATAAAAAAAAACACTGAGAAAAAGGAAGATTTAAATTACTAAATACAATGTTCTAATTCAAACTAAAAGAGGATATTTTACACTAGGATTAATATTTTTTTTACATAAGCCAATAATATAAGGTGACAATTCACAAACCAAACAAATTCATCCAATCCATGCCATGAGTATAACTATTTTCAGCTACATAAAAGTGATTATCAAATTCTTCCGATATAAATTCTCCGAGAAAATAGGGATTAGCTTCGATCGAAAAAGATGAACTTGGGCTACTTGTTGACATTCCATCCAATTGCTTTGAAAGCCTTTGTATTTCCTTCTCTGCATCCGAGAGTTGTTCTTTAAGCTTTATTACCTGTAAATCAATAATTTTTTTATTAATATAGGAAAAATACATCATACAACAACAACAACAACAACAAAAAACAAAGACAAAAATTGAGTGAGATTTTTTTCTTGATTAAGTTATAAAAGAAAAAAAAAATATGAGATAAATTGATCCCTCAAAAACTGGTACTAATCCCTAGGAAATCAGTGTTTCTTGCCCATTTTAACCTTTCGTTTGATCCTAAATTCCAAAACGGTTGAGATGAGAGAATGCTTTTAGGATTTCCCAAGAAAATTTTACATATTAATAATGTACCCAGATCCCTAAAAATTGGTACGGAAACTCTAGAAATAATTTTTGATAGAGAGCCTCAAACCTCGTTTGATCAACAAAATGCTAGTCCCAGAAGGACTTTTGAAGTAGAACATCAAACATACACTTGAGAAGGAACATAATCCTAGAGATTCAATCAATCAGTACCCCCCCTCTCCCATCTTGGCCGTGCCTTGACGTTTCATTTGAGGTCAAAAACTAAAAAGTCTTATTGACTGCTTAACTACCGTTAGGGCTGCAACTTGGGTGGGCTAACCCAATTGATGATTGAGCCTAGGTTGGGTTATACGAAAAATGAGTTGAGCCTGAGTAAGGAAATCTCAATCGGAATTGAATTTGGGTTGAGGCTCGAACAACTCGATTCAACCTGAACCTGATGATATATATTTACATATAAATATTTTTATTTATTTAAAAAAAAATATTAGTTTACTCTTCTTAAATGTATTTGTAAAATTAAAGAAAAAAATTATAATATAAAAATTAATAGATTTGGAGGTTGTATGTAAATTTATTTTTTAAGGATTTTATTTTTTAAAATACAATATAAAATTTATGTGTCAAATCAAAATGAAATTACGCTTGCTTGATTAGCCAAACCCACCCAAAATAATCTAATTTGAGTTAACCTGAATTCAACCCAATTTTAAAAGCTCAATCTCAGGTTGAGTTTGGGTTAACGAGGTCTAACCCAATAATCGGATAAAGGGTTCTACAACTTGGATTGAGTCTAGGTTCACCCTTCAACCCGCCCAGGTTGCAGCCCTAGTTACCATCACACAATTTTTATTTTTTATTTTTGACTTTTTTTTTTAACCTCAAATTAAATTTGATGTTGGAAAAACAAAGATTTTTCTTAGAGATTATTAGTACAAATTTCTTAGGTATCTAGGACCCGGAACATCCTCCCATCTCAACCTTTTGTATAAAAAGGAACCTCAAAACTTCATTTTAGGCTATTATTTTCCTTCTTTTTTCCATTTATTATCCCGACATTTCCAAGCCTCCTTGACTGTTGACTTCGACAAAGTTTGCCTAAAACTTCCCTCTATTTGCATTATTTTAATATTTATTTCAAGCTTATCTCTTCAAATTTAGACGGTAATTAAAAAATAAAAATAAATACTAATTGACTTTGACAAAGTTTGATTAAACTTACCTCTATTTTGCATTAGTTAATCTATTATTTCAAGCTTATCTCTTCAAATTTAGAAGGTAATTAAAAAATAAAAATAAAAACTAAATTTGTAGAAGAAAAAAATATACCTGAGATTCAAGGTGGCACTTCTCCATGATGAGATCCTCATTTGAAGACTTAATCTTAGAGTACTCTTCTTCAAGTTTCTTGTTCTTCCATCTTGCCCTTCTGTTCTGAAACCACACAGCAACTTGTCTAGGATCTAAACCAAGCTCTGAAGCAAGTTTGTCCTTCCTCTCTGTCTCCAACTTGTGTTGATTCCCAAAATTCATCTCTAAGAACTTCACTTGTTCTTCACTCAACTTTCTCTTCCTTGTTCTTGCCCCACCACTCCCTTCTCCTTTACTCTTCCTTCTCCTTCTACGCCCTCTTGTCTCTCCTACACACCATAACCACCACATAAGTTATATTTTTTGAGTGAATAGGAAATGCTTCATGGATAAATTATTTATTTAAATGGATGTTTTTGTAATTTATAACTGAATTTTTGTTCATAGTCAAGGGTTTTTTAGTTATTAACTAAAAGAATAGAGGCATTATTATTCCAAAAAAACAAAAAAAAAACCATAAATTTAAGTTTTATGGTTGGCTTTAACTTCTACCAATTTTTTGATTTATGGTAGAGGATGGAAAATGAAAAGCTTTTCAAACCATAATTCAACCCCAAAAACACTTTTCTTACAATCTACTGCTAAGTACAAACCTGAACTTGGTACAACATGGGTGTATAATTCTGGATATAGCTGAGACATGAGTAGCTCTTGATCTTGTATCTGATTCATTCTTGTTGCTTAGTTAGTTTCTAGCTCTCTTTCTTACACACCAAGGTGACAAGGTCTCTACTACTCTCTACCATTCATTCTTACTCTTAACTCTACTAAGAGTGGTCATGTGGGAACAAGTGGAGAACTATTTCGTACTTATAAAGAGATGCCATGACCCTAGGGATTGATTTACAAAACCACCCTTGGTTCGTGTAATTAGCATTAGGGCCGCCTTTCTATATTTGGAGAGTGACGTTCATGACCTTTAGATGGATAGTGAAAAGTAGCTGTAGTAGGGGTAAAAAAATTTGATTTATTTTCTAAGGCAATCGCATTTCACCTCGAAACAAGTAAAATTTTGACAACTTAATACGAACTGTCGAGAAAAATATGACCCCAGATGCCAATCTTCGACTAAAATAAGTCTCGAAGGAATCATCTGTATAATTAGAAATTCTATAAATATATATATATATATATGGGTGGGTTCCTGCGACACACATTGCGACATAAATATAGACAACGTGTTTCTCTTATATGGGCAAAAATGTTTGGAATAGGCTGATTTTTTGTGAGGATGATCTCTGTGATGTGGGGATAATCCTGGCAAAAAATCATCCCATTCCAAAACTTGTAACCCGATCAAAATTGATTTACAAAAATTGGACGGTCTAGAAATTTTATAATGAGCTGATTTTTGGCAAGGATGATCTCCTCACCACAGAGATCATCCTTACAAAAAATCAGCCCATTCCAAACATTTTTGCCCATATAAGACAAAACACGTTGTCTATATGTGTGTTGAAATGGTTGTCGTTTGAACCTGACCCTATATATATAATATATATATATATATATATATATATATAAAGAAACCCAAGAAGAAATGTTATAAATTGCTATAGAAAATTTGGAAGCAACAATTGTTATTTGTAATCATAAAACAAGATTGAGTGTTCAATGAGAAAAGAGAATAAATAAAGACAAGCACATCAAGATCGACATGTGACGCTCGATTGAACTACCATTGAAATCTTGCTTGCTTTTATTATAGTTTTTTTTTTTTTTTTAAATTTTAAATTATTTTCTTCGTTCAAGTGAATTATTTCGCTACTCTATTGTACCAATAATGAAGAACATACAAAAAGTAAGATCACGATAGCTCACACCACCGATCTCTAGTTTTTGCAAAAATAGAAATATTTTTTTTTTCAAAATGCTATTAAACCCTCATGGGAATATTAGTATCTTTCATGTTATTTTTTAAAATATATTATTATTTTATCTTTTAATGTAAAATAATAAAGATATTTTGATCATCTAAACAATCTTATGATCATGATCCTTCATTGGCTAGACTTTTCTTTTAAAGAAAATAATTATGTCAACATTAAAATCATATTAAATCAGAAGTATAGATCATTTGTACTTAGATAATACGCTATTCTTTATGGAGGGTAGTTTGGGAAAAAAGAAAAGTGGATGGCGTGGTTGGTGGTACGTAATCACGCGAATATCGGAAAACTGTAGGGTCTTCACGACTATGCAATAAAATAATAATAAAAATTTTACTTATGTTATATTAATATATTTCTTCTTTCCAGTTTTGACCTCGTCGAGTGGCAATCCACTCCAGCGAGGGAAAGGTAGAGTGGGGGGACCATCGGCGTGGCAAGAGACACAGAATTTTATAGGTTCGGATCTCAAATAAATTAAAGTAAAATATTTTGTACGGAAGCTCTTTGGATTGGGACATGTAGTCACACCTTGTTGTCCAATGAGGTGGTAGTCTCTCTTTCTTTGTGCTGTTTTTAGTCACTTTTTTCTTTTGGCCAAGCCGAGCCGCTTAAGTTGGGTCCTAGTTCGTGTGGCTCGAGATGGATAAAACACTTTTCCTAGACAATGACATTTAAGATGGATAGAATTATTTGGGTAGAATACACTAGTTTCATCGAAGGTTGAAAATATTGGACATTTTAAATTATTTGAAAATCACTACTTTAGAAAATGATCTTAGACATCAATCTTTTTAAATAAATATTAATTTTTGAAAAGATGACATCTAAAATGCAGTTTTCACAATGTTTGAACTTTAGACATTGATTTTTGAAAAAAAAAATGATGTCTAAAATCCACCTATTATGTGCATTTTTTATTTGAATGATAGTCATCACTCGTATAGAAATTATTTAAAAAGTGATGTCTAAGTCATTTTTTTATGTACTGGTGAATTAAAAATATGAAAGATTTACCAAGCAAATCTATTTGTTGCAATTTTATTACAAAACTCTCCTACTTTATCAAGTTTGTTAAGTGAACAAACACTACTTCGTGAATAAGGTTAGCATGACTAAGTTTGATTTCAAATTTCATTAAGAGTCGTTGGGCCCACATGATTATCAAATTGTCAACCCAAACCCACGACCTTCTAGATTTCTTGGAAAAACTCAAATTTAAAATTAAAAAAAATTCAAAGAAAAAATCATTTTTAGTTTGATCGAAAGTGTTGAAAATGGATGGCTACTGAACTCTCAATTTAAAAATAAAATTCAATAGTGAAAATTAACTCTTCTTTTATAATTTTTTGTCAAAGTTCTTAAAATTTTGTCCTTTCTAACTCTGTTGCATCAGATCATGCTTTTGTATGCCACAATTTGATTTGACTAGGATCCACTCTAAGGTATATTAAGTAACAAATTAACCTTATCAATTAAAATTTTATGATGTGGATCCCCACTACAAGGTTTGTTGTAGGTAACAAATTTGATAAAGTAAGGGTTGGAGGGTAACAAATATCATAAAGTAAGATTCTCTTGAAGTTGTCAGAATTCTAAGGGAGTTTTTATAATAAAAATGCAATAGTTACTTCTGTCGAGTAAATCTCTCAAAAAATATTTTGGTCAAGAGTGTTCGATCATACTCCTAATCAATACATTGCCTTGGAATGGGATTCAAACCTTCTTTGCATCAAATTTAAGAGACTTTATATGTTGTTCGTACTAACATTATTTGGAAAAAGTTGTTTACCATACTAAATAGAAATTATTTGGAAAATTTTGATTTTTTGTGTACACCTTAAGATATGGGTATCGATCAATTAATTAACCATCAGAGGTTAGTGCATTAGTCACAGGCATCCAAGCTAAATGCCTAGGTTGCTTGTTCAATCTTGCTTATGCCCCTCAATTTAAATGTTGCATGTGTTTTGTGTGGGTAGTACCAACTTTAGGTAGATTAGTCTCACCAATGTGTGGATATAATCCAGAGGATGCATATGTGTAATCAATTGTTGAGATCTACTCCTTCACCTAGATCTTCGTGTTAAAGAAGTATCTATGAATCATACATTAGACACTTCAGTTAGTAAAAATTTGTGTTCGTACGAAACCTCTCAATTCATTTCATGTATGGAAAAAAAAATTGCTAACAAAATTTTGCTCACAAAAATATGGGATTCACTAATCACATGTACCCACATGTTGCATAGCAATCCTAATTACAAAAGTACCATTGTTAGTTACAAAACTATCCTTGTATACTTAACGTGGCAAGTACTGAGGAGTCTATGAGCATTAAGAGCAAAAATTCTGTGCAAAAAACAACTCTTTCATGTACAATTTCTCTCTTTTCTCATTCTATTTATAGACATGTCATGTATTAATCCTACGCATAATACTTTCCTCATTCTTACCTTACTTATCATGATTTTTTTTCTTTCTTTCTTTCAATTCTATCTAATCACAAAGTTTGTCTAAATAATTTTATTCGTGTTTTTCCTTTCCTTTGATTATTTTATAATTGCTCAGAGTAACGGTGATCCGTTTCCTTAGTGTTGTATCACTTATTAGCTTCGTGAATGAAGTGTAGATCTCTAGGGTTTGAGATGAGATTCCTCGAGATCTATATTGAAACAAACCCGTGTGGGTAGCATACTCACCTAGGCCCTTAGGGGTAGAATGCTTTGTCATCTCTTCTTATTTGGAGTTCATTTGTATGCAAGTGCAATTCCTAGTGTGATCCTTGAACATGAATCCTGAGACAATCATTGAAGATGAATCTCGAGGCAAATACAAATAATGTATCAATTGTGTGGGAGGAAATTATCCTCCACATCCAACATTTCCCCAAATATATTACTTGATTGTCCTTTCGCGAATAGTCGAAAAAAAAAATCTCAACGCTTTAGTGTCCTCTTCCAACAACGAAACATTGTATACACCCATACTTTTCTCTAAAAGTTGTCGGGAAAAAAAAAAGACTTAAAAAACACTATAACTTGGATAAAATCCTCAACTCAAATCTTTATGCCACATTTTTATTTTATTTTTTCTACCTATCAAGAATACCTAAGATTCTCATGTGAACTCAATCTTTGTAGGAGGATTGAAACAACCAAAACTTTTCAAACTACAAAGCAGGCCAAGAAGCCGAGTTCCATTAGCCGACTTTTAGATTTTTAACAAAAAGCTACTAAAAGAGAGTGGGCGATGACTTCCACCCTATTGGAAAAGCACATGGAAATGTGCAATGCAACCCCAAACCTCTTAACACGCGGCACCACATCAAAATCCTCATAGGGGACCACTGTCCTTGTTCATACAAGTGGCATTACCTGATTGAACCAGATGTTTTAGACCTGTCCACCAATCAGGATAGACTTTAAGAGGGCTCCATTAATAAATGACCCTAAGCTTTCATAAGGTCACAAACACTTTATATATAGTTTTATAAGACTTTAGAGACAAGACATAAAAAAAACAAAAGCCTATTTTCTAAATTTGGTTGGTGACACAATTCCTCCAAATTTAGAGGAAATTTGGTAATAACTCCAACCTTCTTAGGTCTCACTATGTGTGAGATACAATGAATCTACTTTGCCTGGCATAAGCTTATCTAATTGTTCTTCTATTTTTTCCCATATGATTTACCCCCAATTGTCATCAAGAAAGATAAAAATGAGTCTTATAGTTTTGATTCCTCTATTTTTACTCTTTATTCAAAAAGAGTTAAGGTATCGAAGACAAGTGGCACAGTATAAGAGGATAAAATGGACCCATACCCCAACAAAATGGCACGTGGCTTTGTCTACATCAGCAATGACCTATGTATGGACTTTAAGATATAGAGGGAGATTATTGGATATTGAGAGTGTCAGTTGTTGGGTTTCGATGTTCCAGGTGTCATTGTTTTATTGGTTTTGGTTCGATATTTTTTATCCAATAGAATAGTGGCATGATAATCTTTCTCCATTTTCCATTCTCCAAGATAAGGTTTCCTTGGGGAGAGAGTTCTAATGGCAATTTGAGTATGAAAGAAAACTTGGGGTATTAGGGTTTTCTTTATTAAGGTTGAAAGGATTAAAGTAAAAGGTAAGATGGTAAGAAAGAGATAAGGATCACAAAAAGAGAAGTGAGAGAGAGAGAGAGAGATTCTCATAGGTTGTCAAACTTAGGTTAATTATATCCTACTCTTTCAACTTCTTTAGTAAAGAAATAGAAAAATAGGTTGAGAAGAAGATAAGATTGGGGTTAAGGATTTGATGCACTTCACATGAATTAGGCGTTGTTTATAAACCTAATCTCCTTTCCTTCACCAAGAAGATCTATTAAGAGATTAAATTAAAGATGTTATGTTTATCCCAGACACCCAAAACACTTGCTTCCCAATTTCAAGCTTTCTTGTGAGAAATTAAATAAACATAGATTAAAATTATCTATCTTTAAATTTAGCTAATCAACAATTAATATATGTATTTATATATGTCCTTTACACCAAAGCATATTTGGGGACAATCTTGTGTTATTGGTGTGTTGAAACTTTAATTAACACTTTCAAATCTTCACTTAAGTCACATTAATGGATTCCCTCATTCAATCTTGGTAGGATCGATTTAGATTTATTTAATAAGAAATTAAAAATAAGTATATTTTCTTTATAATGAGAAATTCATAAATGACATTTTATCCATAGAATCTACAAATAGAGGATGGATACACGTTGCTAGAACACGGAATAAGCCCCAAATACTAGTTAAAATCAAATTAATAACTATTATTATCTAATTTACCTATTTTCTTGACTTGAGCATCAAAATGAATTTGGCTGATACCCAATAGGGAAGTATGTCAAAATCAAATCTTTTACAATAATATATATATATATATATATATATATATATATATATATATATATAATTCAAGATATTGCTAAGTATCATAAACCTTGGTGAGATCATCTAATCTTTAAGATTCTTTAAGAGGTGACCCACCAATTGAATTATTCCGAAAACTCGATGGGCCTACGTGTGGAGACATAGGCCCTAATGGTGTTACTCTTGTATTTCATATATTATATAAAATGGAATTTTACATTAAAAAATGATAAAGTATACGTAATAAACGATCAATCAATGTCATCTATTGGTGAGGTAGGTTTGATGTGTTGATTTTGAATAAGTAGTCAATTTTGTCTGGGTTGAATATGCCACATCATTCCGTGTTTCCCTCCTCCCATACTAATCGACAAAAACAATTCACACTTTCTCTTGAAATTCTAACTCGAGCATGGTGTCTAGTGTTCTCTATATATTTTAACATACAGATCTCAACAACCCCTTAATTACTCCCTAATTTGCTCCACAATTTAGGTGGGTTTTCTTTTATTAATAAAAGATTAAAACTCAACAATCCAATACTAATTGACACATCATTCAAGGCATGAATTTGCTGTATTACTTATATCAAAAGTTTGATGCCCCCAATAAACTATATTTTTTAACTCTCTACGTGTACTTTTGTTGGACCCATAAACAAAAGAATAAAAATATGATTTTATTGCATGTTATACACACCTTCTTAAGATAACTATGAGAATTCAAGGGAAAATGTTGAAATATTACTTAAAATTATCTTCTTATATAGTTGTTCATCATACACATGTCATTTTAAATTAAATTATAGAATTTCGAGATAAAGGATTATTTGTACATAAAATAATCTGATTCAGAGAATTGGAATAATTACTGAAAAATTTTAGAGGGATACATTAAATGATAATCGATTATAGTTTTTGAAAAAAAAAAAAAAAAGGAAAATAGATCAAGATCTAATCGATTTATGGTGGAGATCTCAAGGCATTTAGATCCATCGAAATCCCCAAAAGGATCTTGACCAGCATCATGGTCTCTAGAGTACTCTAGAGTTTAGAGCATGAGAGCACCTTCTATCATGTATATATGGCTGGAAATCTTACAACAGAGCTTGAAGAGAGAGAGAGAAATCTCTAACAACTAAGCTAGATTTTTAGATATTAAAAAATTGAAAGATTCTAAACTAAGAAAGTAATTAAGTATAGCAAACTATGTATAGATCTATATAGTAGATAGAAACGTGGTTTTTACATCCTCCATTCGTTTTCTTTTACTGATTTCGAGCTGTCTTTCTTTCTTCTAACAATAATAAAATGAGCACATGATACCCACTTACTTTTCTTCATTTATGTACGAGAGAACTTTTGATGATAAGCACTACACGTGCAATTCCCATGTTGTTCCACGCCTTGCACTTTGTTACACGTACGAGTTTGCTTTTGGTGTGATTGGGTGTAGGGAATACCACGTGGCAGAAAAAAACGAAGATTACGGTTTCCTTTGTCAGACTGTGGGGTGGGGTCTTTTTTTCCATCAACCACCTTGGCCTTGATTGGGTGAAGTAAAATCAAAATTTAGTGGGCTCGTACAACAGAGGCTTCAATTCATGGGTGTGTAATGGTCACTTAATATGTTGTGGCAGCAACTATGTCCAAGTGCTCGCCATGTTTATCTATCTATATGACGTGAAAATGCATGTCATGGTGTGATGCTCATGAATATCAATTAACATAATTTTGATTTTTGAAACTCATCCCCTCCACTTGGAATTCTTTTGTTTTTAGAATCGTGATAGATCATAAATCTTTGTCTTGTGTATCTCAAAGCAAAGGATCTACAATTATGTGAAGAAAACGTACACAAAAGAGAATCAGATCATGTTAATTGTATTATTATATTCGATATATATTTGTAGATAACAAAAATTAAATATTTACTAAAAGTGCTAACTGACTCTAACTTCATTAAAAATAGACTTACTTATTACAATACAAAAAATAATTTAATAGTCAGACCAAGAAATGGTTTAAAGTAGAGAAGTTAATTCTGGATTAATTGACCAATCACATGATACTATGTGTATTGTGAGCGACCCCAATTTAAAAAAGAGTCGTGATAATATGACACACGCCCTGATTATAAAATTGTAGATCATTTGTCTCAAGATGCATAGGAAAAAGATTTATGATTATGCTTTTCATGATGCAAATGTTCTATGGTTTTGTGATGGGGGTGTTAGAAAATCATTATTCTTTACAAAAATATCAATGTTAGAGAAGTTCTCAATACACATGGTATGATGCAGTTGGTAGATTTGAGATTCTGTGAAATCTCAAATTGAATTTTTTATACAGCAAAAAATTCTTAGTCAGACTAGCCTACCTTGGTAAGATTTCAAATCTTATTAAGGGTCATTGGACTTAACATGGATTGCCACATTAGCATTCCAACATCACAAACCTCTAGCTTTCATCGTGAAACTCATATTTAAAAAAATTATAATACTTGTTTTGGACTTGATCCACAGTTTTGAAAATGGATCCAAACTCTCAAATTAAAATTAAAATTCAACAATAAAAAACTATTTTTAATTTTTGTGTAAAAGTTTTTAAATTTTTGTGCTTTACACATGCAACATCTTATCATATTTTGGATACTACAAGGTGGTGCGATTAGGAAACTTTCCTTAGTAAGAATGTATTTTTCAATTTCTAATCAATAAATTTTTTGAGTCGTGATTTTCTAACACCTCCTCTCACATACACTCCTTGAAGTGGCATGGGCTAGAACCATAGAATTTTGCCTCGGGAGATACAACTGCACATCTCCATAATTTTGGGCAATTGTGTATCCTGAGGAAAAAGAAGTATGGTTCTAACACATGCCACATGCCACGTACGAGAGTGTATGCTAGAGGAGGACGTCAGAAAATCATTATTCAATTTTATTTTATATTTATTATTTTAACTTGACTCATCGGAATTGAATTGGAGTTTATGGTCATTGTGTAAAGTTGAGTAATAATACTATGAGTTTTAATTGTAGTTTTCAAATACAACAAAATTTTCATGTCCCTCGAACAGGAATTGAGCTTCATATATGCTAAATTCCTAAGGGAAAAAACTTGAGAGCTACAGTTAACTTGGAATTTTAAAGTTTGCATTTTGTACTTGTGTCTTGAATTTAGCTGGATCACAGTGTGTTTGTGTGTGTGTGTATGTATGTGTGGGAGCTAAAGCCCACTACGATAGATTAAAGCAATCATGTCCCCTTTGCATCCAATTAAGATTAAAACAAGATTTCCATAATCTTAGTTGGACCACACAACATGTTAGGTAGGGCTGTAAATTGGGCTGGTCCAGGCTTCATCCGGCCTAGTATTAATTGGGCTCAGCTTCAGTCGCCCACTTAGAATTTTTTTTTAAAGAAAATTCTGAAAGAGGAAATGAGGGAAAAATATAGAGTTAGACAATGCTAGAAAAAGAAAGAAAAAAAAATCAAATCAAATCAAATCTGAACTAGTACTCACATATGACCCAAGAAGAAAAGATGAAAGTCAGCATTGCTGATACATATAATAAAGTACCCAAAAAAAGAAAAAGAAAACAGATAATAACACTAAAACAATAGGAACAAAAATGTACAAGAAAGAAATAAAAATGGAGAAAACACGGATTGAGCCAGAACAGATCTGGACTTTGGAAGGGACGGGCCATGGCCCAAAAAATCCAGATTTGGAATACAGGCTTTTTTTATACACCTACATTTTGGTGGACAAAAAAGGGACCGGCCTTGGCCCAAAAATCCAGTTGGGATTACAGGCCTTTTTTACCACCTAAATTTGGGTGGATAAAAATTGATGACTCATTTACATAAGTTCCTACTCATTTTAGGGGAATTTAGTGGAATAAAAAAACATGTGCACTAGAATTTTCATGATGAATTATCTATTGATCGTGAAAATATCGTAAAAAATTTACCCTTCAACCTCAAAATTTTATTTTCTTCAACATTTAAATCCCAAATTTTTTTTCACTTTCATGAATTTATCCAAATTAACCAAATTGAAATCCGGCCAAATAATTACAAATCTGAACTTAATTTGTTACTATGCCTCTGATTGTCTTTAGGTTGACATTTAGGCCCTGATTGGTACACATGCAATTCCCTTTCAAAATCACTTTTATGGGTGCTTGATTATACGACCCAGCTTGATATATTGCAAAAAACGTTATAAAAAAAATAATAATAAAGGTAATTTTTAGTTGTTGGGTGCTTGGTTAATTACCCAATGTAGGTGATTTGCATTGTAAAAAAAATTGTTCATTAATTACATCATTCACCTAAATTCTTAAGAAATTTCAGCAAATGATTTACAGAAGAAAAATTAGTGCAAATCATTTGTAGACGTTATTCAGGTTGAATTCATGCATATCAAAATTATAAAAATACAATTCCTAGAAGAAATTATTCAAATTCTAAAAATATCATCAATATATTAACTTGCATATTGAAATTACAAAATGCCTCTCATCTAAGAAAATTTGAACTACAAAAATAACACTTAGTACTTGCAATAGTATAACATGCTTGTACCCACCCATGGGTTGCCTATGTGGTAAGGGCAAGCACGTGAAGTGTGGGTTAGGCGCACGTCACGGGTTCGAATCCTCTCTTGGGTTTTACTCAAGATTTAAATGGGGGACCATGGCAGTGGGTTGCTGTGGTAGTCCTCCCCGAGATTAGTTGTAGTGCACGCAAGCTGGCCCGGACACTCGGTTAGCAAAAAAAAAAAAAATGTAACATGCTTGTGAATTTATAAAAATACTCTTCTCAATGAGACATTAATTGCAAATAAAGTTACTAAAGTACCCTTAATCAAATTAAATATTATATAAAGATATATACTTATTTGCATATCAGAATGACTTATATCTCAAGTTAGTAAGTCGATCTTTGCTTGTAAAAGACTTAACTCGAATTCTAAGATTTTCTTTCAAATATTTTTTTGATTTAAATTCTTGTCAATTACGCTCTAAAATAAATGAAATTGATACAATAATCCATTACTTCCAATTCTCAAGAATCCAAATAAGAAAAAAAAAAAAACCACCTCAAGTAGTAGTAGAATTCCATCATTTAGGTACAAGTCTTTTTTAATCATTAAATACGAGAAATATTCTATGAATCATCGCAAAGTTCTTTCCCTTTTGAAAACACAATAAATTATTTTCTAAATCATCCAAGGTTTAAAATATCTTAATGGATACATTCAATATAAACCAATACATTTTGAATCAAGGTTAATGTTTCGTATCTTCCGATATTTAATTTAAAACCATAAAGTAATCATCATCAACATAATAACAATTTACTTTGGTAAAGAAGTAAATTAATATTTTTCAAAAATTAAAATTCATCTTCTTTACTTAAATGTTTTGAACTTTGAGGAGAGATGACCCACTTAAACTTGAATACATAATTTAGATGGAAACTTGAAGAAATTTTTTTATTATACGTCCATTAACTTCAAAAGGTAAGGAAATCTTCAACCATCTACCAAACAAATCGATTTTGAATGCCAGGATATAACCAAATATAATCCTTTTAGCCCAACTCTAATTAAGTATAGAAACAGTGAATCTTGAATCAGGGTTTTCGGTTCCAATTCCAATCCCATTAACCGAATATCAATTGATACCCCCATTAAATACCACTTTAGATTCAGTTTTCCATTTTTCGACAAGTCGAGACAGTGAATTATAGGAAGAACCACCTTCACACACAGCTCTTATTGCACTATTTTTTAGCTCTTTAGCTCTATTTTTCAAGACCTTCCCTTCTTCACCCTCCATCACCAATCTCACCATCTTCTCAATTCATCACGTCCCACCACTCCCTTCTCTGGTAGTATCCTCGATCGAACGGCCACGCCTATATCATCAACCAACAATAAAGAATTCCAATTCTGCTCAGCATAGAGTGGCCATGTGATCATGGGTACTCCATGAACAATGCTCTCCAACGTAGAATTCCATCCACAATGTGATAGAAATCCACCAATTGATGCATGGTTCAAGATTTCAACTTGTGGGGCCCAGTTGGGGATCACCAATCCAACTCTCTGAGTCCGAGTCAGAAACCCACTCGGTAAGTACTCGGACGGGTCATTTACTCCAGACCCTAAGGTCAAGTAAGATGTAGTAGAACTAGAAGCTATCATATCATGAGGAGGACGTACAACCCAAACGAATCTTTGCTGACTCAGTTCCAAACCCCAAGCCAACTCAGTGATCTGCTGAGTTGATAACCCACCACCACTACCGAATGACACAAAAAGCACAGAATCATTCGGTTGTGTATCTAACCACATTAGACAATTTGACTTATCCAATGGTGGTGATGCAGGTGGCTTTATCATGGGCCCCACAGGGTGTACACGTGGCATTGGTATCTGCCGTAGGATCCTATCATCAGATAAGGATTTGAGTGTTTGTGGTTCAAGATCTTCAAATGTGTTTATTAGAATACCTGAAGCTTCCACGTATCGACTTACATGTCTCAACATACAATTGAAATTTCCTCTTTGCCGATCAAGAAAAATATCACCAAGTTCTTCAACTCGGACAGGTTTACAACCCGGAACTCGTAATGGCTCAGTGAGTTCGCGTAAATCGCCTTTGATTTCTTTAACAAGACTCGGCAAGTAACATGAGTACGTAAGAACGGTAGCATTTGAAGTGTAGTATAAGAATTTATCCATTTTAAGATCATCAGCTATATCGAATGCATCAGTGCCGAACACGTCAATGATCAGAACCGTCGGTGTGGGTCGCATTTCGATGATTGTAGATCGAAGGGACGGTAGTGATTCTTCGATAATTTTTGAGATACGGTATAGTAGATCTGTGTTGGAGGAGACTATATTGGATATATCAACAGGAGGAAGATTGATGATGTTAAGGCCATCAGGAAGAGTGAGTGATTGAAGAAGTTGGTTTTGAACGGTTGATGATTCGGTTGATGAGACGACGAAGAAGCTGACTTGAATATCATGATGAGAGACGAGACACGTAGCGAGTTGTAAGCAAGGGATGATATGGCCCATTCCTGGGCTTGCTAGTATAGCTAAGTGAGGCTTAGAGATATCCATGAATACAAGATGAAGGAAACAAAGGTGTTGAATGTGAAGGAGATGGTTGCATGAAGACTCTTGATGTGTTTATAAAGGAGTTTTTGGTAATATTCTGCCATATCTTCGACTAACCCCAATTAGGAAACTATATTAAGACATGGTAAAATGACTTTTCCAGGAAAATATGAATCTGAAGGAAAATAAACAGTCATACATTTGAAAATGGCATTATTAGATTTGGACAGAAACTAGAGAGGGGGAAAAAATGGAGAGAACATTGGGTTTTTCCAGGAAAACATGCACTTCCTAGAAATTAAATTAGAATAGAATACTTTGTTATTCAATTTTTCAAAATGGGAAAGAAAATAATTGCAAATATAATTACTATCCTAAATTCCTAATAGAAGTAGTCAATAATATGGAATCTCTTATTATTCTGGATTTAAAAAAAAAAATTACCTTTCTAGAGAATATTGAGGAAATTATATAAAGGAAACAATCTTTGAGGGGATTTAATGTCAATAAAGGGTCGGATTGGTTATATGGCAAGTTTTTAAGGAAATTCATTTTCTCACTTATGTTGTGTTTGGATTGAGAGAAATGGAGAGAAGAGAAGAGAAAATAAATAAGTTTCTCTCCATTTCTCTTGTTTGTGTTATTAAGTGGGGAGAGAAGAGAAAAGAATTGGAGAGAAAGGAGAAAAAAGAAAGGGTGAATTTTCTTTTCTTTTCAAAAGTGGAGAGAAGATGAGAGAAATGGATGGAAACCCTTTTAATATGTTTTATAATTCCAACTCTGCCCTAGATCTCTTTTAAGATATTTTAAAATTTCAAAATTATCCCAAGCTCTCTTCTCTTCATGAGTTTCTCTTCTCTCCACTTCTCTCAATTCAAACATAGCCTTAGGCTTTGTATAACCCCAACCCAAGGAGTTGGTGAACTGTGATTTATTATTTCCAAAGTTATGTGCTAAACTAATGAACTAATGGCACTGAGAGAAAATTTGGGAGCAATTTAAGTGCTTTAGTTTTAGTAACTTTTCAATACACGTGGAGTCGTGTCATTGATTCACCAGCTTAACAAATAACTTTCAAAATAACAAATTTATGTTCGGAGTTGGCCTAGTGGTAAGCCGAGCTTTGATAAGCTCCTCAAGAAGGGTAGGTCAAGTGTTTGAAACCCCACAAAACAATGAATTCCTTGGGACCACCCTCTAGGTCCCAAGTGTTTGAAGTATTTCTGCCTTTTTATTTGCTATTTGGATACTATTCTTTGGAAATATTTTATTGTGGAGATTCATTTGTTGATGGGTGGGTGAATAGTCATTTAGAAATCTTCTGTGAACAAAGTCTATAACTCAACTTGTTTTGGGTTGGTTTTGTGAAGAGTCAAGTACATTTTTTTGTTCAAAGAGACGAGGTTGAGAGGAAAAAAAAATGTGTCATCTTAGGTGCTCGGGGGGTGGGGGGGAGGAGTAGTAAAAAGAAAAAACCCTTTTATGATATCTTTGAATTGGGCAATTGTCTATAGATAAGCCTATACCTTTACACTTCTCAAGTCCTAAGTAAATAGAATATTAACTTCAGAATTTTCATTGCCACAATGCCTTCTTGTGCCACTTGTAGTCAATAAATGAAAGGTCATTACTTTTAGGATATTACCGTCAGGCTTCCCTTATGATGTGGTTCTCTCATTACATGTCCCATCACCTATCATTTCTTAACATATTTACTACAGTGTGGAAGAGCTCATTCTTGTGAAAATGGAAAGTAGTTTGTTTCTCTTTTATTCACTCAGATGAAGTCAATTTCCTAGAATCCATTAGCTGAGGTACCAAAGTTCCTTACAAGGTAGTTTTTGATTTTTTTTTGTTTGGATGGCTTCATTGGACAAGCTCTTTGTTTTATTTTACTGCTGAACACCTTATCACTCATAGAATCATCATAGTTGATTTTCTTTTCTTAATGGGAATCTAGTGACAAATCCGTAAACCAACTCTTCATCCATCCTAAGGTGTCCCATTTCTTTTGCTTCCTTGGTATCATTGATCCTTCCTTGTTTTGTTTTGTCCCCTTTCCAAAGTTGAAACACCAAGACCTTTAATTCGAAAGAGAATTTGATTCAACCCGTTTGTTGGGTTTTTTAGAAAGAGAGGAATCAGAAATAATATTTTTGATTGGGAGTAATAGAAATAATAGAACTTTTTGTCTGTCATGATGTGATGTTATTATCAACATAAAGGCTCTCATTATCCTTTTGTTGTTAAGCTTCAAAGAATGTAGTGATTTCTTCTTTAAAAGATTTTGTTGTTAGGTGAGAGTTCTGGTTTAGCGAAGGAAGTTTGTGTTATGTTGGATTCTCCTGTTTGTACTTTGTTTCTTTTTTATTTTATAAAAAATATTTTTCTTCAATGCCATGTATATGGATGGTGATCTAATGTTCGACTGTGTACTATTAGAGTATTATAAGATGCACTGTAAAAAGGAGTTTTGTGATACACAAAATCATATTCAACAAGAGGACTTTTAGATCAGTCAGACTGAATGATTTTATGAAGAATAAAGGTGGCAAGAAGTGTAGCAGTAAATAGTTATTATGTTTGCCTTCTCTAGTACGCTACTACAACATTTAAGACATTCGAACAGATCACTCCAACTGGATGTGAAAGCCATCCTGATACCAAATCACTTTTTCCCTTCTACTTCCCCTTGATTCAGGAAATAGGCACCACCTTTTGCTTCTCATTGTTTTTATTCATCTCTTCAACTTGTTTCTTCTTCGGCTCCCTCTTTCTGGTTTGAGCTGACCTTGTCTTTGCAATTGGGTTCCATGGCTAAACTGGTGAACCAATGGCATTGAGAGAAAATTGGGAGCAATTTAAGTGTTTTATTTTTAATAACTTTTCAGTACACATGGCGTCATGTCATTGATTCATCAGCTTAGAACATAACTTTCAAAATAACAAATTTCTGTTTAGAGTTGGCTAATGGCAAGCCAAGCTTTAATAAGTTACTCAGCAAGGGTAGGTCAAGTGTTTGAAACCCCGCGAAGCAATGAAGTCCTTAGGGCCACTCTTTAAGTCCAGTTGACCCTTGACTCAACCAGTTGCATGTAGGGCTTTTTCGAGGAGGGTCTTACCCAAATAATTGCATGAGAAAATTGATGGAAATTTATTTTCTAGTAAAATGTGATTGCATGTTGCAGGTGTGTATGATTTTGAATTTTAACAAAACAAATTATTTTTCTAAAAGAATAATCTTAACAGGCCCCATTGATTTTGTATATCAGAATTTTAGAACATGGAAATAAATATGAAATTGCCATTTTTGTACGAATCAATGGGAGACCCCAGTCACTAATTGGTACACGTGGCACATTCTTCTCACAATTTCTCTCTTTTCCTTCTCTTAGTCTGTAACTTGGACTGGGCTGATATGGGCTTGGGCTTGGGCTTTTTCACTTTCTCTCTAGAAATTTAACTCCATAGTTGATGGATGGTCCAATTTTCCTCCAAACCATCTATGAAAGATTTTCTTTATTAGTTATGTTTTAAAACCATTTATTATAGGATTTTGACAACATCTCATCTCACTCATGGACGAGATTGAGTTGTCTTGCCCGGGTCAACTCATCTCAAACAAGACAAATCATTTATTCATATATATTTATATGAAAATAAATTATAATTTTTTTTTACAAAAAAATTAGATTAGAAGATGTTTAGTCATAAAATCATATGGATCAAGGATGATGAGTTGATCAATGTGGGCATTTTTCTAATAAATTTTGTTTCGTTGAGAGCATGATCACCAGCCTTTTGCAATACCCAATTCTCATAAAAACACTTTAAAAGTTAATTTTACATCCAAACTTGGGTAGTTTGAGTACAAAAGGCCAAATATTGAGCCAAAAGCATTTTTCAATTTAGAACTTTTTTTCTCAATGACTCTTTTCTCACAAATCTCATTCGACTCAAATTCGACCAATCAAATTAGCAAATAAAGCCATTTTAATGTAAATTTCTTTATGCATTGATTTTTGTTATAGAATTTAAGGTTTTGAAAAAATAAAAAAAACACACACACAATCATAGGTGTCAATTTTTTTATTAAAAAAAAAATTAATTGTAGATATTTTTACATAAAATTCAGACATAAGATTTGAACCTTTTTTTAAGAATTGAATTGATTGGATTAAATCGTAAAATTGTGAGATAAAAATATGAGTTTGATACCGTTAAATAGATCAGTAGAGAGACTTGGTATTTAAAATGATAAAAAAGTAGACAAGTAAAACCCCAATGGGTAGGCTCAATGGCAATTTTTGACCAATAAGTGGTTACTGCCCTGTAGGTCGTGAGTTCAATGCCTGGCATTAGCATCAATTCCTCGGGGGCCATCCCGCGAGGGTACACTCTCACTTACCTGACACATGTGATGTGTGGGCATTGCACGTTCCCCGAAACTAATCTTTGGACAAGACCATAGTATATATATATATCATAGAGATCATCATCAGCAAAAATCAGCCCATTTCAAAACTTCTAACCCATGTAGGACAAAACACGTTTGTTAAAGTGTAAGGTAAAGCTTAGAGTGTTGAACATTTCCCTATATATATATATATATATATATATATATATAGGGAGTGGTTCGGCAGCCCTAAAGTTTGCCAAGTTTGATGCCAAACATTTTTTGTAAATCAATTTTGATGGGGTTAGAAGTTTTGGAATAGGCTGATTTTTTGTGAGGATGATCTCTACGGTGAAGAGATCATCTTAAAAAAAAATCAGCTCATTTTGAAACTTTTAACCCTAGTTTACAAGTTGAAGAATCGTGGACCGTCCAATTTTTGTAAATCACTTTTGATGGGGTTAGAAGTTTTGGAATAGGCTGATTTTTGGTGAAGATGATCTCCTCATCATAGAGATCATCCTCACAAAAAATCAGCTCATTCCAAAGCTTCTAACCCATATTTGGAAAAATGTTTGGCACCAAACTTGGCAAACTTTAGGGCTGCTGAACCGTCCCCATATATATATATATATATATGAATAAGTAATTGTAAATGGAGTTAAATGATTTATCTTATATGAGATGAGTTGACTAGTCCGAAACAACTTGGCCATGAGTAAGATGAAAGGTCAACCGAGATTTGAAACTATGTTGTTCCTAATACAATTTCATTAGATACTGTAAAAGTCCTATAATAAATGGTTTCTAAGCATAACGTTATTGGACCATCCCATCAACTAAGGAATAAAAATTTTCTAGAGAGAAAATTAAAAAGCCCAAGCCCATAACAGCCCAGTCCAATTTACAGACTAAGAGAAGGAAACGTGGGAGATTGTCTTGCATTGAACCCAAGAACGGAGGAGTGCGAATATTAACGTGTGGTAGAGAAATTGTGAGAAGAAGGTGCCACATGAATTGGAGTGAGTGATATTTATACATCACTAACAAAACTAAACATATTTTTAAGAAGAATTATATTTTGGAGACCATTTTAATAAATATAATATTTTTTCCACCATCATTAAAATAAAATTTAGACTTAATAAATTTGAAGTGGAGATGCAGGGTATCGAACCCTGTACCTCTCGCATGCAAAGCGAGCGCTCTACCATTTGAGCTACATCCCCATTCACATGCATTGATAGTAATAATTAATATTTTACATTAATTTTGCAATTAATGCAAGATATATAAGTTCCTTCCACTATCTCTGTTAATTTCTCACAATTGTTAATCCCTAACAAAATTTCGAGATTAATTTAAGATTTTACGATGATTTAGGGTTCTAGTTCTTGAAAGAGTGTTGAGGCATTCCTTTTGAATACTAAATCAAGAGGTAAGCCAAATCACAATGATCTTTTGAGGTAGTTTTATGAAAATCTAGCTGAAATTTCCTTATTTTTAGTGCTAAAATTAAGGAAACAAAAATTTACATTTGAAGAAATTGAGGGATTTTTAGCCATGTCTATAGCTACTGAGTTTCAATCATCAATCGATCTAGACAAGTTAATGGTTCTCCGAATAGTCGAAATAGAGTTAATTAAGAGTTTTTTAATCAAAAGTAAATATAAATGGATTATAAATTACAAAATTTAAATCTACATATATCTTGAACTATGATTATCTAATTAAGTCCATGGAGGGTCCTTCTCATTTCCAATGTTCAATCTAATTATAATCAAAATGTAAAGATCTTGGAAAGATAGCACTACCCTAAAACTTAACACTCATTAATCATAACTAAAACGCATGTGTGGGTGTTTGGTAACAGATACAAATCTGTTCTAGTGCACGCTAAGAAATTTGTACTACTAATATGCAAGAAGCTTGTGTTTTTCCTACCCATTAAGTTTGTCAATGGTTTGTTAAGGCCGGAATTGGCTAGACCATAACCCATCCCTAAAGTGACGGGCTATGTCTTTAATCAGCCCTAAACTGATATCGGGCCTAAGTTAACTAAGCCTAACCTCGGCCGTAATTGCTTAGACTGGGTGTGGATTGATTTTTCAGACCTTATACGAGCATTAAATTTAGAACCGTGATAATATGACACTCTCCTCTGACAAACGCCCCCATCACAGAACCATAGATCATTTTCCTTGGGATACACAAGAAAAAGAGCTATGATTCTGCGTATCTCGATGCAAATGATATACGATTCTGTGATGGGGAGTTTGTCAGAAGGGGGAGTCTTATTATCACGACTCTTAAATTTATGCACATGTCATAGTTGTTTGAACACTATTTTTCATCACGTAAGAAATCCAATATCCATTTTAGTTTAAAGTATTTGCTTACCTCACCATCTTTAAAAGTGTACCCAATAGTATGGTCCCTAACCAGTCCACCTACAAATAAAACTTTCAATGTTTTGTCCCCTCATTGCCACATTTTAGTAATTTATTGGTAATGGACCATGTAGAATATTCCCATGTTTATGTTTTCTTTTTCTTTCTTTACAATCTTTCAAAGATTTAGATCTGCTTAGATAAGTTAATTCACCTTAACTTTTCATTATCTTTTTTCATTTAAATGTTAATGTAAAATCAAACATTTAACCATATATAATACAATATATTAGGGGGTCAGAATGGGTTTGGAGGTCCAATTAATGAGGTGTTTCAAGGTGGGAATTTTGACTAGCAACGGAATTCATAGAAAAACTTGGACAGAATGGGCAATTGGATTTCAATTATGAAAAGTACCAAATAATAGGAAGAAAGTGATAAAGTCCTCGTTTGAAGACCACAACCAAACCCATTTATCCTTTTTCCTCGTGATTTATTTCCAAACTGTTAAACATATTGAGAAAGGAAGCACATGTGTTGAATAGAGATTTGTTGTTAACAAAAAAAAAATTGTATTAAGCGCATATGATTCGATGGCATAGTGCTACGTGTAATGAAAAAATTAGAGAGCTTCTATTGCTATTAATGGCACCCCAATATGTGTGGTAATTCTTTTGTGATTTACATCTGAATTGGGGTGGCAGTAGCAAAAGTTGGTGTGGAGCAATAGAACCTCTAATCATTTATCCTCCATCTGTCTCTCTTAGCTAATGGTCTTGTATGCAATCTTCCAAGGACAAAACTGTTGGAAATTGAATATTGAAATCTAGAATGATATTGGTTTTTTATGTCATATCCCATCAAGAGCTATCTGGGTGATCAATCACCAATTGGATTCAAAATATGTCACAAAATGCACAAATACTAAAAATCTTGAATTGGATTTCTTTCTTTGTCTTCTATTTCCTCCTCATAAAAAAAAGGCCAAAGCCAGGTCTAATCATGGTAGGCTTGGATGCTATTATGAGACCTTGAGCTTCACTAAGGATCAATCATTCTCCTCCATCTCCTCCTTTTGAATTTTGTTCATTACTTTTAATTACTCTAACGATCAAGTCATTCTCTATTATCTAACAAAGTTTAGACTTTATTAATGGAAAGTTGCATGCCTTCTCATCTTATTTTAGTCTTATTTATAGATTTTTAGTATCCTTTGTTACATTATTTTGTTGCGCGGTCATATAATTATACTCGGTCAGATCATACTTTATTGGTCTTACTATCTTTGTGCATGTCAAGACACGTATTTGTTGTTAAGGGTGGTGGTTTTGTTAGTTGACTTTTTAGAGCATGTGTGTACTTTGCACTAAGTACTAATCTTAGTAGTCTTCGAATATCACGAGTCCATCTCTAACAATTTTAGTAGGTTGTAGGATGGATAATCAATTTCGCACCATGATTCGAGGCTCATGTTTTCCAAGATTATTTTTTCTTAATCCTATCCGATCCCATGTTGAATTCAGTCAAATGAGATCCGTTTCAATGTAGGAACTAAGGTTTGGTCATCTTGTCAATAAACCCAACAGTTCTGTATAAACGCAATGGGTTTTGGATCTAGTTGGATTTTGTGGTGGATCTATATCCAACAACCACACTTTTTTATTCGAATATACTCTTTCATATCTGGATTATGCCTTACAACCACACGTGCACACGTCCACGCATGCATATTTAATTTTAATTAAAAGGATTTAAATTTTAAATGTAATATTTAGAAAGTCAAGAGAGGGCTTGTGTCAACTTAAAAAAATAGGGCAATATGGTGGTGGTTGCAAGTTAAATAGAAAATTGAGGAAAGAGTGGTGTATGTGTATGTGTATGTGTATGCGTAAGTTTCTGTGTGTTGGGTTTGTTATTAAAATGTTAGGTACACAACACCATCAAAGCGTGGGAAGCTCACATGCCCCCAAAAACACATCTCACATGGGGCATGGGCCCTCTGCTTGTTTGTTTGACCAACAACGCCGAAAGCTCAGTTTCACGTTGGATAAGAAGCATGAACCCACCAGCACCCTCATCTCTTTAGTCCCACATCTCTTAAAAAATAAACATCCATCCATCCATCCATCGTACCCAGACGACTGGGTATGGGTTTAAATTTATATAGAGCTACTATTAGAACCCCACTTTTACTTATTACACTCCAATTTATTATTTTATTTATCACACCCTAATTAAAGATTAAAACACAACTTTCAAACATTACAAAAATTTGGTTCAAGTTATTATTTCAATACTACAAAGCCTAAATAACGCATTGAAACAACCTGACAATCATGACTAGACCCATATAAGATTCAAAATCTAAACAGAGAGAATTTCTATTAGCACTCGAGTCTTTTACTTATTCTCAAGCATTGAATTATTAATTTTAATTGTTTGGTAATATGTAAAAGTTGGGGTGCTAATAGCAGCTCTTTATTTCTACCCAATAATTTATTTTGTTGTTGTTTGTGATTATTGTGTGTCCATGCACACGTGTTATCTATCCTTGGCGGTATGAACTGGTCTATCCAATTGGTGGGGGCATAGCATAACGTAGTAATCCCAACCGACTAGCCTCATTCGCTATCATCCTAACGTCAAAAAGCACATGTCGTGTAGATGGCTGGAGTCACTATTGTTCAGAAGACCATCTAATTTTAGGTGTACCCCTCGAGATCTCGATGAATATTTAAGATACCCCATGTTTTGAAATTGATGACATACCCCTTGACAATGGTACCATTTAATGACTTTCGCCCAGTAAATTAATGGTGTAATATAATGTGCTTTTCAAGAAAAAAAAAATAAAGAATTTGTCAATTGAGCTTGAGAACCAATGTAGGATCCGCAATGATCCTTTGTAGGAGGAAAATGCAGAAATAACAAAATGAATTTACTGTAATTCTCACAAATTTGACGTGAGATGTGCGCATAATCATAAATGTGTTTTCTCGTAATACAATTAAAAACCATCTCCGGTTATGTATACATGTCCACATCAGAATTGCGAGAATCATAGTAAATCCTGTGTCACCCCAGCACGACTCTTAGTAGAATATCTCATATACTCATATACTTGTCTTCAAGTTTAAGCTTTGACCCTCTAATTGGAAGCAGTTTTCCTCAATTGCTTGAGTTTGAACAAGAACACAGTCGAAGGGCACAAAATTAATTACATTTGCAATTTATTAGGACATATAGAAAGAAATAAACAAAACAAATTTCAACATTAAAAATAAAATAAAAATGCTATTTTAGTGATCATAAATATCTCAAATCCCTTATTCTTCTAACATAAGTCGTTAAAAGAATTACATTTTTGTTTATAGATGAGATCATGTTTAATTCTGTTTTCCTTCTACTACTTGTATTTATTCTTCCTTTAAATAAATTATTAAAAATAAAAACTAAAATTCAAATAATCCTAAATGAAGAGAACTATAAAATAATAGGATGAGAGTGAAAAGAATCTTTCCTTTCTCTGAAACCCTGGGCCAAGATTGGGTAATTTCCATGACTGAAATTTTTGTGGGGAAATCATTCCCTAAATGATGTATTTACTATTTATCTCTAAAAGTCCAACCCATTAAAGAAAAAAATCATTAAAATTGCAATTTAATATAGTTTTTCTACAATTAACAGTCTTTTAAGGTAACCAAACTTGAACACCAAGTTTTCTAGAAGAAAAAAACAAACCAAAGTCCATTTTGATTCCTACAAAAACATCATGATTAGATGCTATCATTTTCATTTTCCTTCTTTTGCTACAAGCCATATGTATTAAACCCTTCCATGGAGATAGTTGTGGGTCAAGGCTCTATTCAAGAAGTACACCATTGACTAGAACCAAAATCATTAAAGCAGGCATTGCTGTTAATGGAGAAGATGATCCAAAAGAATAGAAATAAAAATAATTTATTTTTCCAATAATAGGAAACTGTTGAAATCTATAAAATAAAATTACCCAAAGTTTTGATTTTGGAAAGGAAATAGAAAACTTTTATAGATTTTATAACTTGAATTTGCCCACAATTTCTACCATTAAAGCTTGATGATAACTTCACAATAACAGATATAAAGTAGATTAAATTAGAAAAAGAGAAATATAATCTCTAATCCAAATCTTTAATCATTTACAAACCCATCACCAATTTTCCATCTTAAAATTGTAGATGAACCCATTAAACTAATCTGTTCTGCAATTGAAATCTCCCTTCAAGAACAGAGAGATCAGAGAACAAAGGTCTATCCTTTTTAGTTCTAAAACCAAATATTCAGATCTCAAAAACAGAGTAACTCTTTAACACCGATTCTTCCCATTCCCCAATGTGAGTTCAAGATCATCAACTCCAATTTCATGAATCCTCTCACCTTCCCATGGTTTCACCAACCCATTCTCGAACGCGAACTCTGAACCTCTCCCACCAATCTCGCCAACTCCTGTAACAGAATCATGGTTACAGTTCTCTTGAACAACAGGTTTCATCAAATTAAACGTAGGAGACGACGGAGCAGCGGCAGAAACAACCGTTTGAAAGCTAACCCATCTTCCAGAATCAACTGTAGATGCGTCAGATTCGTCACATTCGGGAATAGTTGAAGGGGTTCGATGGTGTCGACGAGTGGGACTCGCAGGAGCGGAAGCAGCGAAGAGTGGGTGTCGAAAAGAGGCGATCGAAATCGAATTATTCGAGAACGATTCCCAATCGGGTTTTAGTTTTGGAGTTCTTGAAGTTGGGGATGAAAGAGGGGGTGTTACAGGAGCACTGTTGGAGATGCGAAGAGGGGGTAGAGAAGAGGGTATTGAAGCGAGGTTTCGAAGGAATGGGAGGAGATAAGAGGAAGGATTGGTGTCGAAACGAGAGGGACTTGGGAAGGATGAAGAAGAAGGGCTGGCTTGGTATGAAGGGATAGGGCTTTGGAATGATGAAGAAGTTGGACTTGGTTGATGGGAAGAACATGGGCTGATTGTTGCAGAAGTTGCTCCAATTTCGTTTGTTGGTGGTTTGCATCCCTGAATCAAAGAAAATCCAGAAACAATTAGAAGAGATTTCGAAAGAACATCAAAGAAAAAAAAGGGAGGTTTTTAAGGGAATCAAAGAAAATCCACAAACACTTATACAACTTAGAAGAGATTTCGAAAGAAAATCAAAGAAAAAAATGAGAAATTTTTTAAGGAATTTGTTGTTTGAGAATGTTTGTTTCTTCAGAATTAAAGAAAACCCAGAGACATTTAGAACAGATTTCGAAAGAAAATCAAAGAAAAAGGATAGATATTTAATGGACTCAGAGAAAACACAAACATTAGAAGAGATTTCGTAAGAAAATCAAATAAAAAGGAGAGATTTTTAATGGAATCAAAGAAAACCCAGAAACATTTAGAAGAGATTTCAAAAGAAAAAAAGAAGAGTTTTTTTTTTTTTCTGGGGGTTGAGAGAGAGGAAACCTTGCGATAGGTGGTGCCATCTTCTTCGACGATCCAACCAGCTTCACTGCAGAGAGCTTTCAAGACTTCGTTGTTGTCGCAGTGTTTGGGAAGCTTGTAGTTACCCATGGATCTTAATCCAGAGTAAATCTTTGCAGCTATGGCTCTTCTCCTTCTCTCTCTTCTCTTGTTGTTCTCTCTCTCCTTCCATGTTGGTAATCTCCCTGATGACCCACCGGACGTCATTTTCCGACTACCACCACCTGAATATCTGACCCACTCTCAATAAATCTCTCTTGCTCTCGGCCAAGTTGTTGTTTCTCTTCTTTAGTTTTTTTTTTTGTTCTTGTTTCTCTCTCTTTGAACCCTTTTTCAAAGAGAGAGAGTTGCAGAGAGTCAGAGATACTCACGAGAGTTATGCTTGCTTTATTGAAACTGGCGTAAATCTACTACGAGGAAGATTCTCTCCCTCTCCTTCTCTCTTCAATTTGAGAACTTGTATTCGACACCTCAACTTTTACTTATTACACGCAAATTTCTTAAATTATTTATTACACCCTAATTAAAGATTAAAAGACACCGTTTAAACAAAGCGTTATAACAAGTAGGGGTGCACATGGTTCGGATTGATTAGGATTTTGACAAAATTAGAATCAAACCAAACATGATAATTTCTATAAATTTGGAATCAAACCAATCCAATTACCATATAAAATCGAACCAATCTAAATCAACCTTGATTTGGATCAATTCTCGATTCTCGGTTCTCATACTTTCAAAATAATACATATTTTAAAAATGAAAATGATTTTATGATTAAATTCTGATTGAAATCTGTAAAAATTGAAAAGTAGAGGAAGCTCAATGAGATTATAATAAAAAAAATTATAATTTTAAAATTAGTATTTTGAATGGATTAGTGAGGAAACTAATCCATAAATGGTAGATTAGCGTATCCAAGACTAGGTTTGTATAATATATTTCATCTAACAAATATGACATAAAAATTCTTATAGAAAAATGAGGAATCAAACTCTTTGGAAAAGTTTTTCCATAAATGGGTTGATTAATTTGAGAGTTAAGAAAGAGATTTGTATACATTTTTTATGAGTTTTTGTTAGAAAAAAATAGTGGAGATAAAGTTGAAGACTTTGATGAGTTACCTCTGCATGACATATACATATAATAGATACTTCAGATTAGTTCAGTTCTCGGATTGGTTCGATTTTATTATACCCCTAATCCGGAATCAAACCAAATCAATCGAATTTTTTAATGTACAATCCATACCCGAACCAAATCATGCCCAATCCGAACCAATCTAATCCAAAAGGCTTTGGATTGGTTCGGTTCTCTGATTTACCCAATCCAATGTGCACCCCTAATAACAAGGGCTGCAACTTGGGTAAGCAGAACCTGAATCCAATCGATTCAACCCAACCCTCAGTCAGGTTTGGGCACAATTAGGAAGTGTTTGGGCTCGGATTGGGGTAAAAAACAATTGACCAAATCTTGGATTCGAGATAGACATTGGATTGGTGGAATCTAATTTGCCCAAACCAGAACTTAATATGATTATAATTTATAAATATCTTTTTATTGTTTCATTCACATTTCAAAATTTGGTTAATCATCATTTTTTTAAGATAAATATTTGTAAAGTTTATCTATATTTTTAGGTATCACTTTTCTTTATATAATGTATTATTATTATTATTTTTAAATTATCTAGTATTAATGAGAAATGAGCCAACCCGACCGACCAAGCTTGGATTGAGCTTAGGTTAAGCATTTTCGACCCGCGGTTGGGTTAGCATTCTATTAAATAACTTTAACAATTATTTACAGTTAGAATTAGGCTCATATAAAATCCTAAATCTAACAAATAGAAATCCAGAGTTATTATTGGCACCTCTACGTTTACTTATTATAGTCATTTACTTACTTTCTTTATTGGGATTTGTCCCAAAACTTGTGCAATTTATGCTCAAATTCTGATTTTGGTACACTATCCATTTTAATTCCCAAAACATGTATTTTTAAATGAATTCGTCACTTTTTGTTTTAAACAAAGTATCCTTGTAAATAGTGGATCGAGACTGTATCTAGGCTTTGCCCATTCTATAGACCATGATCTTGTCCAAGGACTAGTCTCGGGGAACATGCAACTTCCGCACATCACACGCACCAAGTAATTGAGGGTGTTCCATCACGGTTGGCCCAGAGGATTTAATGCTCATATTGGGTATCGAACTCACGTATTACAAACATTAACCGCTTATCTTTCTAAAATTGCCATTGAGCCAATCCCTTGGGGTTGAATTTGTCTCTCTTATACTCAATGGATTCACTAGTATATCTACGAATTCGTAAATATTAAAAGTAACGAATTCACGAGTTCGTAGGTTGTAAAAATTAAAAGTGGAGTTAATTTTTAATTGGATTGTAAAAAGTAAAAATTGGGATTCCAATAGTAGCTCCCATTTTTTTCCCCAGAGTTGGGCAAAGAAAAGTAATTAATAGAATAACAAGGGGTAATTAGGTAAGAGCAAGAAATTAAATAAAATCTAAAATTTTTAATCTTTTTAATATTAACTAATAAGACAAATATCACTTGATGCTTCTACTTTTAGACTAAAAAAAGTGCAAAACCCTTAGATGATAAACGTGGAGTCCCCCACATGAGGGGGCACAAACCCACATAAACTAATATTCAAAAGCCACAATTCGATCAAAATCTTGATGAGTATGGTTATGATTCTTACAACAAAGTAATAGCTAGTTCTTGAAAATTATATGAAAATGGATTTTGATTGATGAAAACAATGCTGAGGTTTGAAATCTTATTTTGAGGTAATATTTCAATGAAGAGAAAAATTAATATAATCTTGATTAAAACATTACTAAAAAATCTAAAGCATTTTCAAAATATTTTGATTTTCATCAAAATCTAAATGTTTTACTTATAGGCTCAATCTTCTCTAGGGAAACTATAATGGAGTTTTTTATTTTTATTTTTTATATGCTTGAGTTTGATCTATTAAAATTTAGGTTTTATTTTGAAGAAAGGTATGGAGCTTTTACTATAATAATAATATAAAAAATAAATAAATCAAAATAAATATCGGAAAAAAAAAATTATTCAAATGTTGCAACATGAAAATTGGCCATTAGAATTAGAAAACCAAACATAAACTTTCACTTTTCTTCTCTTTCATTAAAATAAAAAATAAAAAATTTGTTCTTTTGGGGAGACCTTAAAACTTAAACCCAATTAGTATCATTTGCATATGCCCTATAGAAGTTGAAACCATTTCTTCCAAACCCTACTTTTAATTTAAGCTTTGTTACAAATTATCTTTCACACAAAATATTTATTTTTAAATGAAAAAAAATAATATTTATTTACATGTATTGAACATAAGTTACTGAAGGATAATTACAATATTGAACAAGTAATATCTAACTCCATTAAAATATTATTGATTTTTAAAGGATAAAATTCTTATTATTTATATTGGGACCATACAATATTTTTGTAAATAAAATATAAAGAATAATTATAATGTTTTATATTATTTTATTCAAAAAAATGTTTTCATGGTCAAGATTGTGCCATCTTTATATAAGAAATCTAGAATGGTGATAAGTTCCCTTACTTTTTTCTATTTTTACAATCAGGTTCTTAAGTAACACAAACAAATTACAAAAATAGATCACAAAAAATAATTTTAAAGTTTTAGAATATTATATTTATAGAAAAAAAAAGTATATTTTAAATAGTTTAAAAAAAAATTAGGTAAGATATTATCTTGTTGGTCTCTTTGGCATTGATTTAGAGCACTTGGGTAGAAAAAAGAAGAAAAAATATTCAAGGGAGTCAACTATGATTTTCAGATTTACAATATACAAATAGCTCTATCTTACCGATCCTCCCGATCCTCTTGAAATTGAATGGTACTTTATTTTGTAAAAAAAATAATATATTTTAATAATAAAAAATGGAGATCTTATTCATTTAAAAATAATTATCTCTTTGCAATATGTACCCAAAGAGGGATAATTTATTCAATAAAAATTTAATGTTATATGGAGGTTGAATTTCTAATAAAGTTGAATGTGAGTAAGATTTGGGGAGAATCGTTTCAGTTGTAAGAAACAATAAGTAAATACAATCTTAGTTTGGGGTTTAACCAGTAAAAAAAAAAAAAAAAAATTTATAATTATATAAATTATTTCCGAATCCAAAAGTATTAAATCAGTAATTAGTCAACTTGTGGAGAAGGATCTAGGAAGTTGAACCCATGCCCCTGTGCCACCCTGGAGCTCGATCTTCTCTAATTGACTAATAGAAATAATCCAAATGCCCTTGTCATCAATCTCTTGTCAAAATCTTTTATTTTTTCTTCTCAAAAATTATTTATCTTTAACATCTTTGAGTGAAATTTTAATCCCTCATCGTCAATCTTACGACTCTATCTACTTCAACTTTCAAATCTAAATGTAAGATTGAAATTTCATGGAAGTAGAAAATGATCAAATTTTATGTAGAAAAATCTAAGATTTTTTCTTTTACAAAGGGAATAAATTTAGGTTGAAATTTTGTTGTTCCACTAGACATCTACCGTGCCAAGTCAGTGAGACATAAATCTTGCACATGGGAGCATAGTAACAAAAAATATCATTTTTTTGAAGAAAAATAATGTATTTAAAATGGGTCTTTTATCTTTGACGATTAAAAAATAGACTTTTTCATTCCTAACAAAAAAACATCATTTTATTCTCATTTTCCCACATTTTTTCACAAGAAAAAAATACATTCTCTCTTTTTAACGTGGGATTTAATACATAATAGAATTTGATAATTCATAAATATAAAAATTTGGGATTTGTAGATAATAACTTGATTATATGAATTTCATTTTATATATATATATATATATATATATATATATAGGGATCGGTTCAGCAGCCCCATTATGGTGCCACACATTTTTCAAAACATGGGTTACAAGCTTTGGAATGAGCTGATTTTTTGTGAGGATGATCTCTATGATGAGATCATCCTCACCAAAAATCAGCCTATTCCAAAACTTCTAACCCCATCAAAAGTGATTTACGAAAATAGGATGGTTCACGATTCTTCAACTTATAAACTTGGGTTAAAATTTTTAAAATGAGCTGATTTTTGGTGAGGATGATCTTTTCACCGTGAAGATTATTCTCACAAAAAATCAGCCTATTCCAAAACTTGTAACCCCATCAAAAGTAATTTACAAAAAATACATGACATCATGTGTGACATCATAAGGGGCTGCTGAACCGCTCCCATATATATTATTTTTAATATTTTTTTATCTTTTATTTTCATCCTTTTTTTTTTCTTATTGTTTTGCGGTGCTTTGAACGTTTTTTTTTTTTTTTTTTTAAGTTTTTCCTTCTGAACCCGTACTCCTACTTTGTGAGTATGCATGGGAGTGGACACATGGACTACTGCCAATTGTTGATCTGCTTTTCACTGTGGCATCGTACACATGGATGATAATCTTTGCATCATCTGCAGTATTTTAGCATTTAAAATATTGTAAAAGGCTTTTTAGACTTTAAAAGCCTATTTTATTCATTTCGGTGAAAATAAATATATATATATATATATATATTTTTTTAATGTTGATTCATTTTTTGTCTTCTAAATTTTGATGTCACTAAACACCAATTCTCTCGTTATAACAGCAAAGATAATATAAAAAAAGTAAAAATTATATTTATGATTCCGGATTTAATTTTGTTAGGAAATGATAGAATAAAGATAAATTCAACTAAATAACTTATATTGAGCACACAAAATATTGATTTTGATATATATATAAAATTTAAGAATAATTATAAGGTTTTCACATCTCAAAATGTAATGTAATTGCAAGCTGGCCCAAATACCCTTCGTTGTCAAAAAAATATATATAATGTAAAATAGGTTTATCCCTATCAAAAATAACTTTGCTTTTTGTCGATGATTTAACTGTGAAATTTTAATATTTTCAAAAATGCCCTCCAAAAACTTAAATACTAATCTTGCATTTTGGAGGAGGTAAATTTAATATCATCAAATTTTTTTAGGGGATCACCAACTTACCCAATAAATAGAGTTGTTATTGGCACCACAACTTTTACTTATTACACTCCAATTTCTTAAAATGTTGATCACACCCCACTTAAAGATCAAAACACATTCTTCAAACACTATCAAGGTTTGGTTCAGATTATAATCCTAATATTGTAAAACATTATATAACATTTATTCAAATAATTACAGTAATTGTGTGCGAATATAATTAGGTTCATATAAAATCTTAAACCCAAAAATTAGAATTTGTGGAGGGGTAAAATTTATAAGCCTTAAGATGCTAAGATGTGTACATGGGGATTCACACTAGTCTGAATCGCTATTGTAATTTTTTACATGGGTATTAGGATGAATCTAGGTAGAAAGACTTACATTTTGTGAGTATAAAAAACTGCCTCAATATAATAGTTTTGTGAATTACGTCAAAAGGTCGGGAGGCACAAAGCATAAGGTCATGGAATGCTCTCTCGAGTGGTATGTCATACTTATCACACTACATATCTGATTTCAAGGGATTTGTGTTCTATTTTGGGGATGAGCTCTTATTAGTAAGTTGCCAAATTGCTAACTAACCGAATTTTTTTTAAAACAAAATAAAGAGGAAACATTTAAAATGGGGATTATATCTCATGCTCTATAAATAGGGCATGCATTGACAATCTAAGGTACAAGAGATTTATTTGTGACTAAGTCGTGCGTGAAAGGATTTGTAGCGCATGTACACTTAGGGGAGTCAGACAAACAAGAGAACGGGCATCGATAAGGGGTTCTAGATCTCTAGGTAGTGCAAAAAATCACATCTACAAAATCTAGTAAAAAAAATGAGAGCTTCAATTGGCACCCCAACTCCTACTTACTTTCACCCATTCCTCTATTTATGTTGGGGGTGTAATAAGTAAATCTTAGGGTGCCAATAGCATAACTCTAAATAGATATGCAAAAAGGGTATTGGTCTATGGTGCATTGCCTAGACAATCATCTCTCAATGTACTATTAGTTTCACACACAGTAACATTTAATTATTAAGCACCACAAATTGGGTTTAATAGTAATTTCATATCCAAATCATTAATGACATTTGGCTATTTGATTGAGCCGTAAGTACTAAAGGCAGGGACATTTCTGTTGGAACAATGAAACAATCAAAATAGAACTTAAAACGCATTTCTGTTCTTCGTATTAGAAGTTACCTGGGGTTATAAAAATGTACCTGGACATATCACTTCGTTGTTTCGGGTTCTGTCTGTTATCATATACAAGATGCTTTATTTGAGCGGTGCATACGGACAAACAAGGAGTTCAGATGGTGGGCCCCACCTCAACCTTTTTGCAGTGTCAGTCGGCTCCACACGTGTGATACAGAAACCGAGCCTTGGGGACCACAACAGTTCCCTTTGACGTGTCGCCCATAGATGGACCACGTGCCTGTGGTCCCATCCACATAAACAAAGGAATCGCACGTCTCGACTCAGCCATCGAATAATCCGCTTGTTTAGTACGGATTAAGTGAGAATTTTTTCTTTTTTCCTAAAACACCCTTAAGAGAAAAAAAAAAAAAATGACTAGTGAGGCCTTTCGAAAATATCCCACTTTGACTGTTTTGACTGTACATTACATTTTGTAGGTGATTTAGTAAGCTAACCACAATGGACAACGGACCCCAAAGAACATGGTTTTTGTTGGATTCTTGAGAACCGTTAGTCCAAGGGATTAGGGAAGAAACTTTAAAATGTGGTGGGACCCACGATGAGTTAACACGTGTCATCCATTAATCATAGGCTAGCAAGCCACCACGACCGAATGATAGTTACCAAAATCAATATGAAATATTTTGTTTATATATAAATAGTAAAGGATGCATGTACCGAAGGCCCATGGAAAGCGTATGGTACCCCCTATGTTGGTTTAAATTGACACATCTACCATTCATCCCTCTAGATTTAGAGGTCCAAATTAGATTTGAAAAGAAATAAAATAAAATTTGAAACAAATACTTGTCTTTCAAAAAATGAGCCGCCACCATTAGGCATTAGTCAAACCTAAATTTAATGGGTTGAAAATTTTTGAATCCGATTCTAGTAGGCGTTTGGATAGGACTCCTTGGCTACTTCTGACTCTTGCGGGGAGTTAGAAGTCATTTGGATGCGTTTGGATAAATAACTCCTTCGAAGAGTTACTCCGCGCAAGAGCAAGAAATTACTCTTTGTAAAGAAGTCGAGAAAACCTATTTCTCAAAACTCATCTTGCAGGGAGTCAAAATTTAATGGTTCGTTTTACCAAAATACCCTTAACTTTATTAATTTTCTATGAAAATATTCCTAATTCATTTGCCCTTAAATCAAATGAAAGAAACATTTATTAATATTAATTTTTTTTTTATTTTGAGTATTGTGGACACGGGATTTTCAATGTTTTGAAAACATCCCTCCACTTTGGGGTGTTTTGGAGTCGCCACCATTCATTTTCGGAATGGGTGTGAATGGTCACCCGAATTTGTATTTTTGAAAAACATGTCATTTTGACATTTTTTGTTGACTCTCGTAGGATAGGGTATATGGTCCAACCTTGATTCAAGGTAAGGGGGTCCATTTATGGAGTAGGGAAGGTGTTAGGCACCCTACTCCATCCACATAATGTGGTAACCTCGGATTCGATATTTTAAATAAAAAAAAGAAAATGAAATCGAAAAACAATTCGATGTGTTCCCTCAAGTGTGAGGGGCTTCGATGTTGGTTTAAATCGTTGAGGGCACCCTTATGAAGAAGGGGCCCTTTGGTGATTTAGACCATAGTGGTGTGTGCAAATGTGTAGGAAAGGGGTGAGTAGAGGAGGGGAGTTGAGGGGGGTATTCCTTTTGTCCAAACCCACCTTGACCTTCCTTGACTTCCTTTGGCTTTCCTTGACTTCTTTTTCTTTGCTTGATTTGTTTGAGAGAAGGTTGAGAGTTGGGTGTTGAGAGTTGATGGTGGTTATGGAGTAGAGTAAGAGTTGAAAGTTGAGGGTTGAGTTGAGGTTTTTTTTTTTTAGTTTTTTTGTCAAATTTCATTAGTTATGGTAAGGGGAGAATGGGTGGGTTTTTATAGAAGTTGGAGGGTTATTTTAGGGTATAATGGGGTGAAGGATTGAGAAGTGATAGAATGGTATGGGGTTTAAGAGAAGGGTGGGTGTAATTTGATGGAGGTTGGAGGGTATTTAGGGAAGGGGGGGTTTTAATGGGTTGTTTACAACCCAAATGGGTTGGATCCAACCCAACCCATTTAGGTTGAGTGTTTGGTGAGGAGAATTGATGAGAATGGTTGAGAGGATGAGATTGTTTAAAGGGGGGGTAATTAATTGGTGGTTGTGATTAAGTGGTGTTTGATTAAGAGAATGGAGGATTTAAGAGGGTGGTTGATGATATTTTGGGAGGGTGAGGGAGATGATGACATGTGTCAAAGTGGGTGAAAATGAAGGGTTGAGATGAATTGATATGAAAGGATGGGTGTTTGATTGAGAGGATGGGTGTAGGTGTAGGTTGTAGAGATGGGTTTTGTAGGAAATGATGGGAGTAGATTAACGGAGGGTGATAGGTTATAAGTGTTTGATTTGAGAGAATGGATAGGATCGGTTAGGGTAGAGTTTATGGGTTCAATTAATTTTTGGAGGAGTAATGGTAGTTGGAGTTGGTGAGGGAGGTGGATGATGGAGGTGGAAGGGGGTGATGACATGTGTCATATTGGGTGATTGGTTGTGATGTTGGGCTTAGGTAGAGAATTGGGCTTGGGTAATGTGTTGGATTGAGTTGAATGGGCTTGGGTAGTGGGTAGGATAAGGATGAGTTTAGGTTGAATGGGTTGAATTGAATGGGCTTGGGTAGTGGGTAGGATAAGCATGGGTTTAGGTTGAATGGGTTGAATTGAATGGGCTTGGGTAGTGGGTAGGATAAGCATGGGTTTGGACTTGCATGAGGTGTTGGGTCCATGGGCCACGTGAGTAACCTTGGGCCGTTTATTAAAAAATAATGACAAAATAAATTGAAATTTTGTAGGTTTGGACTTCGGAGCCCATTCCGATTTTTTCGATTTTTTGGAGCATTTGTGTCGAGGGCCCGCTCAATTTTGGGTGTCTACAAGTATAATGGATTTAACACATATATTAATATTTAATATTTAAAATATTATATTAATATTTATTATATTATATTAATATTTATAATTAAACACCTTATATTAATATTTAATATTTAATATTTAAAATATTATATTATATTATATTAATATTTATAGTTAAAATGTCAAAAACAATATAGTTTGAAGGCATATTATGATACTAAAAGACAGTCAGTCAATTTTTTTTTTTAAATTTTGAGTATAATGGATTTAAACACATTATATTAATATTTAATATTTAAAATATTATATATATTATATTATATTAATATTTATTATATTATATTATATTAAATATTATAGTTAAAATGTCAAAAACAATATAGTTTGAAGGTATATTATGACACTAAAAGACAGTCAGTCAATTTTTTTTTTAAATTTTGAGTATAATAGATTTAAACACATTATATTAATTTAATATTTAAAATAGTATATTAATATTTAAAATATTATATTAATATTTAAAATATTATATTATATTAATATTTATAGTTAAAATGTTAAAAACAGTATAGTTTGAAGGCATATTATGACACTAAAAGACAGTCTGTCAATTTTTTTTTTAAATTTTGAGTATAATAGATTTAAACATATTATATTAATATTTATAATTAAAATGTCAAAAACAGTATAGTTTGAAGGCATATTATGACACTAAAAGATAAAAAACAGTAACTAGTATAATATAAGGGTATTCTGGTCTTTTTTCTAGAAGTCATGAGAAGTCAGTATGGTTTCCAAACAAACTTCCAGCACAAAAGTACTTCTGCCAGTACTTCACAGAGTTGATTGCCAAACGCCCTTTCTGCACAGAATTACTTTTCCAGCTCCTCCATAGAGTATTTCAACTCCTGTTCTTTGGAAGAATAGTTCTGCTCCTGGTATCCAAACAGGCCCAAGATCAAGGTCTTAAATCATTTTTTTTTTCAATTTAGAAAGGTTGGAAATTTTTGAATCCAACCTTATCTTTGCGGACCCAAGATCAAGGTCCTACATTTTATTTTATTTTTTCTTATGATTTAGAAACAAAAAGTATTATCCAATGGTGGTAAAGTTTCAAAATCAAAATTTTCCTCTGATCTCCAATCAAAAAAGGATAAAGTATTGCTAGAAGTTCTCTAACATTGGAAACAAAGAATACCAACCCATAATCATCAAGGGAATATTTTGTCAAGTTGATGTTAATGCCTTGAAGTACACCACTACAATTAGTTCTTTGTAAATAACATCTGTCATTCAAAAAATTAGAAATTAATGCATTTAATAAAATATATGAATAATTACAATAGGTGATAAATAATGGAAAAGTTGATTGAGATGGTAGACATGTTCAACGAGCGCCAACCATGACCTTATTAGAAGATTTTATTCAAGTTGATGGTCCTAAAAGAACGGGAAGAAAATCCTGGTAAGATTTAAAATCTGACTAATTAGTAAGGAAAGTGTTTCACTATATAAAAAGTAATTTGTAGGTTGTCGTGTTGGATTGGCAATTTGATAATCCACGTGGGTCAAACGACTCTTGGTAAGACTTGAAATCTTACTAAGTAAAATGTTTCTTTTTTTCCAAGGTTTTGTGCATAAAAATATTTTGTAGGGGCCACATCACAATCACATGTAATTCAAAGATTTCAACCTCACGTTTCTAATGTGGGTTAATTATAAGAAGATATTTATTTGAAATTTTTCGCCCCCCCCTCCTCTTCCACTTATATTCCGCCCTTGATCATGGCACTTCTAATCATTAGATTTGATCATTAGATTTTTAATGGTCGATTCTTGATCATAGTCATATAATTGAATCCAATTAATTGTGTAACAAGCCTTTGTTAGATGCACTTCTAGAGTACTAAGTTCAACAAAAATTTATAAGATAATCCATCACATGATATCAGGGCCAGTATTGAATCCTTATCCAAAACTCTGTGAGGATCATACATTTCCAACACCATGAAAACCTAATCCTTGTTACCAAAACACCATCTTTTTCAAAACGACTTTGATTTGCTGTGGAGCTGGAGTTAGCTCAATAAGCCAATAACGGGCTAAGCTGATTTTTAACCTTTTTTTTTTTCTCTTTAAAAGGCCTAACAGATCAGCATCTCATCGCAATGCAATTCCCAACTGGCCTCAATAAACGCCAAACAAGAAAGAAACCAACAGGCATAAATAAGAGAGGTCCTATTGCCACACCAAATATCTCTAACGCCAAACCAAGATGGGTTGGTGTTTGCGTGCTACAAAAGAATTGGGGTGGAATTAGAAAAAGTTAGTGCGGCAATAGAATCTCTCATAAATAATTAGCAGGCAACGAAGTCTACGCGACCATCCGCACGTGTGAGTGCATGCATGAGATAAAGATGTGGTCGTGTGGGGGCCAGCACTCGAAAAACGGTGCCTTGTTTTCAATTTTAGATGAGACCACGTGGGGAAGTGGTTCATATTCAATGCGTGGAGCTTGAAGTTTATTAAACAATTATTATTTTTAAACGATAATAATGGTTAAAAAAATATTTACTATTAATTAAAATAACAAATGTATTTTAGTAAAGTATGTATAAATGAGTATTACGATTATACCCTTCAATTCATTATTCAAAAAAACTAAATAGATTTTAACCTTTTTTATAATTAAAATCAATTTTTGACAAAACTATATGCTTTTAATAAACTTTTAACTGTATTATATGCTTTTTCACTTGATAAGAAGGGGTTTAAATTAATAAGAAAAAAGGACACACTTTTATTTTGAAAAAATTACTTAAATAACTCTGGTGGAGGGATTTCTTTCCAAATAGTACCTATGTTTTGGGCAATAATTCGATAGTCCATTAAGTAAACTTTCAATTTTTTAATGGTCCCTCAACCTTATTTTCTTTTATAATGTTCTTGAAATATCCAAACATAGTACTTTTAAATCAAGATTGAATCTGATTTGATTGAAAACTAATTTCAAGGTCATCATGCAAGGTTTTCCATGTGAATTGGCACTCTTAGATTAAGCCAAAAGTATGTTCAAATCAATCACCTTTTATTTTATTTTTTATTATAAAAACCTTGACCTAGTTAATCGGTTTTGATCGATTTCATTGTCTTTTCGTACATATAAATTTTTTTTTTAAGAATTTACATTCTTGTGATTGATATAATAGAGTAAATTTTTCCACTTCACTCATTGGGATATGTGATCATGTTGAATATGTCAAACTTTCCTCTTTTGATTGTCAAATTATATTTCGACAATCAAATCAATCGATAATCTTACAATTTTTTTTTAAGAATAATAGTGATATATTGTGTGTCTTAGACTACCCGTTATATAGTTTTGATGAAAGAAGGTTGGTGCTTGTCCCATCCTTCCATCATCTCTGTTACCCATGCTTCCCTCTAGTGAGAAGTCATCTCACTTATTGTTTTTGCCTCCCAAGTGGTCATGACCATGCTTCCCTAATAAAGCATGGCATGATTAGTCATTGTTACATGATCCTTGAATTGCATCGATGTTATTGTACGTACATTGAATTTCTTGCTATTAAATGGGTCATGGAGCAATTTTTCTAAGTTGGTCGTCTCTCATATATATTTATATCCTTTTCTCTTCGTCAATCTCTCCAATACATCATCAATTGAAAGACATGGTTTCATAATTGAGATAATGTTTGAATGGCAAAAAAGTCAAGATTTTGGATTCCTTTCTTCCTGTTGAAAATCTCTCTCTCAACTAGTTTCACTTTCACATACATTAGTTTATGGATCTTTGAAAATCTCAGGATTAGTGATTCTTTGGATACTTTAGAGAAAATTTAATTTAGATTTTTGAAAGTTGAAGTTGATTTTTAGGGGAAAACAGAAGAAGAGCAAACCTAAGATTATATTTTCATTTTTTATCCGAGTTTATTGAAGAGTAATAAAATTCTATAAAAATCCAACTTTGTTTCCTAAAACTTGAGGGTTTCAAACAAAACCCAGAGATTAGATTTCTGATTTTTTTATACTAAATTTTTTAAGAAGATAAAATCATATTGCATTTCATATCTTTTTTCTTTTTCAGTTAAAAAAAAGGTGCACCAAGCAAGGGTAGACGAAGAATATGGTGGCATTTTCGTAGTAATGCCTAACTTTAGGGTTCATTAATTATGGTAGAACGAAGCCAAAAGCAAATCTCTTAAAGAGTCAGCCTCGCTAATTGTATGTGGACGTGGACGACTGTTTTCGACTGTTTTCCATGCTTTTGAACAAGGACTTGGTCTCGTGCGACTTTTCTAAGCACAAACTGATGGTTGAAATAATAAGACTCTAAGAACCAATTAAAACATAGATTTATTTTCTAGGGATTGGAATTTGACTGGGAATCCCTAGAAGAATTCTCCCATCTCAACCGTTTGTTTGGTTGAGAGACATAAACAAAGTTCGAGGTCCTAGTCCAGCATACATCGAGCTGGTCTAGGCTCAAATTTATAAAGTAGTGATTAACCACAGAAGAGTATTATTGAAAAGATACAAGCAAAAGCCCATTCATTATGTATGCTTTGATCAACATCCTACTTTGGGGGCCCAAGATCAAGGCCTGAGCACTTTTTTGTGTGCCAGGCTGTGTTTGCGGACCAACAGGCTCAATTGGAATCCCTTCTTGGACCTAAAAAAAAAATGTTGATCTTCATCACAAATGTATCACCTTGAGATAATGAAAATTAGTTGAAATTAATATATATAATTTTGACAAATACATGATACAATTTAAGGATACAAAGGGAATTGAATTTTAAGCGAATATTTAATTGTTTGGGAAAATGGTTATGGACAAATGAATTCCAATCTCTGATTTCTATCTACAAAAATAAAATTTGGGAAAATGATTAGGACTTTGGCGCGACTCATTTTATGCCCTGGCCATCGTCTTCAATGTCTAGCCAAAAAACATTGATTTCAAGCTCTCTAAAACTTGGACTAGGTAAAGGTACTGAGTAGGTTAAAAAAATTTGCACTAAAAGTAGATAATCTTGAAGAAGACTGATTTTGGACTTTGGGGAGAACAATAAAGTGAGCTTTGGGTGGGAGCGAATAAGGGACTTTTGTTAGTGGTTGAAAAGGAGGTAATTAGGTCATGTTCTCTTAATCTCTCGCAAAAGACCGAGGCCAGGAGTATACACGTCTATCAAGACTATATAAAAATTAAAAAAACCACGTTTGCGCCGCTGCCGGGGATCGAACCCGGGTCACCCGCGTGACAGGCGGGAATACTCACCACTATACTACAACGACTTAGTTGGCCATATGGTCTATGAAAATATAACTTAAACAATTTGTTTTTAAAAAAAAATACAAGTGGGTTATTAAAAGTAAGCACTATTGTAAACCCGGATAAGTATGTACACTCACCATTTTCTTTTCTACTTTCCTTTTTATCTGATAATCTAAAAGCAGCTCCAACAACACACTCAGGGTCTACATCCTCTCCCAACTCCCACTTTGGAGAGCCAAGCCACTCTAATGCACGCCACATCATCCTCTCTATTTCAAAAAAATTTGAAGAGAATGAGATTCTTTCTCTATCTGTTAGCCGTTAAAAAACGATGGCAATTGGATAACATTTCAATATAACTAAATTTTGTATAGAATTATATATATATATATATATATATATACACCGTAGACACATAAAGCTATAACGTTTTTATCTTATATGATTAAAAAGATTTGAAATGGGCTGATTTTTTGTGAGGATGATTTTTATGATGAGAAGATCATCCTTGCAAAAAATCATTCCATTCCAAAACTTCTAACCCCATCAAAAATGGTTTACAAAAATTGGACAGTCTAAAATTTTTCAGCTTGTAAACATGGGGCTAGAAGTTTCATAATGGGCTGATTTTTGGCAAGGATGATCTCCTCACTATAGAAATCATCCTCACAAAAAATCAGCCCATTCCAAACATTTTTGTCCATATAAGACAAAACACATTGTACCTTTATGAGTAGTTTTATGTGTATATAGATCCTAATCCATATATATATACTGAGCCATTTTGATTAACATCATCGAAATGTAAACCCCTTGAATAACAAAAATGACTCTAAATTAAAATGTCAATACAGTATAGTTATTTGTATTGGAGTTGCTCTTACCTATCATTGTAATGGGACTTGGAACCATATTAGAATTTGGGGGAGAAAATGGGCGCTATAACCATGTTTGAGAGCTCAACAGAATTTCAGAAGGCAAACACCAGAATCATCCAATCAAAGATGTAGTGTTATTTTAACAGACAATCCGTCCAGATAAAAAATTAGCATAATCAACTAATAGATTAAATGATACATAATCATATAATATATTTTCTGCCTTTGTTTTTTTTTCCCCATTTCCTTCTTTTTACCCCTCATTTTAGTTGAGAGAAAAGGGGGAAAAACATCAATAAAGATTATTTGCTAAGATTCTGATCTTTTGATTGAATGAAACCAATCGGCCAGGTAATACCCAAAATCTGCTGGAAGGTCATCTAATATTGGAAAGTGTTTTGCGGGCACTACTTGAACTGTTCTACATTGCCAGGACCAACCCCACCCCTCAAACCCCCCACCCCAACACACACACCCCACTGGATACGTCTTCAATTCCAGGAATAGAAGGTGGTCATGTCCAAGTTCATAGTCCTCGCTCCACCAAGGCGATTTGAAATCCACGAAAAATTCCATCCTGCATTGTATAACATTAACAACCATTATATCATGAAGGGCATAGGGGCTGTATGGGTAGAAGGAGCTCAATATGGAATACTAGCTCATCCATCTTACTTGTCAAAATTTATTACTGAAAATTGGATGGGCTGTACCCAAAAGTCCCCACTCAAGACAATCCTAACCATATGATATTTACCTTCTTGGGGAATTACATAACAGTTGGTCAGGATCATACAACTGGAGAATTTTTTTTTTTGTTCTATGGCCTGCCAAAAAATTGAAAAAAACATTTGAATGTCTCAAATCTACAAGAAAACTTGACACGTGCAGAACGTAAACATGGGTGAGCATAATTCAACTAAAATTCAGCAAAGAGAGGTACATGGAGTAGCTTCCAGTTCTCTCTAGACATACCTTCCAACAACAATGGCTTTTTTCATAGTGTGCGATCTTGTACATCTGTTCTTTTGTTTAGGAAATATCTTGAATCCTGAAAGTGAAGTGGTTCATTTCCCCATGAAGTCCATCCAGCCAATAATTCTCTAGCAAATAGTTCGATACACTGAGCCGGTTTGGGGCCGGGTGCATAATCCAATAGCAACTCTAACCATGTCAAGGGACGCATAAGGCCACAAGGGATCTAAGACAATTTTTGTGAAGACAAGACGCAAGATTGATCTAGGAGACCATTTTTATGATAATAATTAGTTGAGCAAAAAAGATGGAGTTTGTAGTAAAATATAAGGTTATTGATAGTATGTTAAGGCTTGGATACTTTCGACAGGAGGCTTCCTCGAGTAATCCCCAGGGACACTAATGATAACTTGATTGCCTTGTAGATGTTTAAATGTAGATAGAAGTTCAGAGTCAATTCCCTGCAACAAATTCGACAGATTAAGCTATAAATTTGGCGGGAGAAAAAAAACTCTCCTATCAGGGTTAGGGCACTACTGTCTCACAAACTCACCTCCCCATAGTTGTAGCCAAGGAGAAGGCATTCATATGGTCTATGATGAAATAGATCCAAGTCACCAATCAATGATCCATCCGCTTTCACCTATAATGTTCAGGAAAAACAAACCATCAGGAATGATGGGTGGTTTCCAAACTTGATTACTCAAAGACAAAAAACATAAAGTTACCTTCAACCAGTAAAGGGTAGCTGTGTAACTGATACCCCACATGGGGAATAATTCTTTCTCAACGAAAACCCGCAATTTCTCCCTATTTGTCACCCATAAGGCTACAAGGGCTCCTTCTGTGTGAGTGAGTTGCTTAATAGGAAGGGATAAAAGGTATCGGTTAGGCAAAGTTGGGTACCTGAAATGATGTGATAATCACGAATACTAAATGCAACATAAAGTTTGACAGGATTAAAATGTGAAGAGCCTTAGAAAGCCTAAAATCTGGCTAAAATGATGTCTATTTGAATCGGGCTTCAGTGGGTCAAGAAGGAACATTAGGTCCATACAGAAGTTCAACCAACAACCTTTCAATCTGTCATCCTGTATTCTTCTAAAATCTAGGTCCAGTTTAAGAGAAATTCTTGATGATAAAGAACTTTCAGATATTCTATGATGACAATTGACACCCACATTAGAGATGACCCTTGGTCCCACCTTTACTTTCAAGGTTATGATGACTTCCAAGCCAAAGTTGCCTGATAAATGGGTGCAAACTGCCTTGTGCATTACACTTGTAACATCCCAACAATACATCTGTTTTTCTTTTTAATGGGTAAGCTGGACTTGAACCCATAACCACAAAGTTGTTTTTCAATGTGTCAAACCAACTGAGTTATGGGTGGATTTAAGCCCCCAACAGTACATCTGTTACTACTTACATAGTAAAGCACAAATTGAAAAGCCGTAGGAAAATTCTTAATGGAACCTCATAAGCCAACCATAGATGATGATAAATTGCAAGGCTGGAGGATGTACATACATTGACTTCTGAAGTGCACTTCTGTTTTCCCATGGAGGATCGATGACTATAAGATTGAATCCTTGATCTGGCTTAGCTGCGGAAATAAAAATGAGGTCGCCATCAAGAAAAAAAGTCTAAAGAAAGGATGGTGATCATTCAATGGGAATGAGGCTCACATCTCTATGCATGTGTGCAATGTGTACCAATGTTGTTGGCAGTGTGTTCTAATGGTGCAACTGATGATTATCTGAGATTCTTATCATAAGAAGACATGGATTACACATAATAGCAATAGATCCAAGGACAGAACAGAGTTCGATTGCAACCATTACCAGGAATCAGGTCATGAATTTGCTCCAAGTCAGACTTCCACATGATTAAAAACAAAGAGAATATAGAAACACGTAAGAAAACATTAAAAAACAAAACAAAGTTGCCAAAAATAGAAAAAAGTGTGATTTCACGTGAGAAAAACAAAAACAAAAAAAATTAGATCATGAAAAAACTAAATTGAACATAAATTAAATGAGACTACCCAATTAACCATTTTACATTCTATCTAATCAGACTGGGAGGTGATGATGTAAGTCAATTCCATACCATGTAAAAGCGGCTCTCTTTGGGCATTATATACCGGTTGTTCAGAAATTCAGCCTCCATGTCATCGCTAGTCTCATTAAGAACCAAGCTATTAAATATTGGCACCACCTTTTGTTCACCATATTGGACATGCGATGAGCCTATGTAACCAGGAAGAAACGATGAAGTTCAGTGTGTTATGGATTACGATTTTTAAAATATAAGCAATGAGATAAAATATAAATAATGATTCTTTGAAACACATTTTTAGTCTGCACTAAGGTGGCTTGCTGTTGTAGGAATGATTTGAAGTTACGTTACTAAAAAGAAGATATACAGTGTTAGATAAAGTTGAATGGAGAAAAAAGGATTCATATTGACTGTGTCAAAGCGTAGATGAAGATTTATATGACGACGACCATAGATCCATATTTATCCTATGTAACATGGGATTTGTAGTTGAGAAACTAAATGTTGCAGTACATAGCATGGGGATCACCTAGTTACCGAAGATTCATAAATGGATCTTTTACACTAGTGTTTTGCATTAAGTAAGACACGAAAATCTGACTCCGCTTTAGAACTAAGAATCCCTAATATGCAATCTATTGTAGTTGAACCCAAGAAGATTCCTTGGTCACTTACACACACAAGTCTTCCTTTAACCTAAAGAAACCCCAAAATTACCCATCAACTATGTTATAGATTGCTAACCCTAATTTTTTAGGGGTATTTAAAGAGGTTTTCTGTGGCTGAAACATTGTAGCTCTTTTTGAGTCTTTTGAGCATAGTGAAATCAGTGTAGTTCCATGGACGTATCATGAGTGTTTATATCTTCGATCACTTTTATTTCTTTTCTACGACTATTGGTTTTAGTTATTTTTTTTGTGATCGTTTGGTTACAAACCAAACCTACCCTTATAGAGAACCAGTAAGTAAAAGTTTGGTTAATTGGTTACAATCTAATCAAATCCAAGTCTTCTATTAAACAAAATTCAGTAACATAGCTACAAATTTACTTGATTTGTTCTTGGGTTGAGAGAGAGACTGACCTCCATCTTCTATTTGCTTATTTCGTGGATGAGAATAAAGAGAGATTTCATACAGAGGAGCTTGCCAAACACTTCCGAGCTCAATTAAAGATAGTTTTTTTACATCTTTTTCAACGAAAGAAGACAAATTTTTCTCTTCAGTCGAAGAAATTGAACATCCGTCACTCTTCAAATCGCACAGAACCGATAAAAGATTCGTAGATCCTAGTAAAGCTTCATGTGCTCTCAATAACAACGGCCTTGCTTCCTAACAACCAATTCACATTGATTGAAGAAGAAGAAACCCTAAATAGTAGAGAAAAAAACAGACACCAAAGAATAATACCTTATGACGTTGATCCGCAGATCGTTCTCTTTCATTGAGATCGTGATATTCTCCCCCTCTTCGTTTTCGTTTTCTTGATTTTGCTGAATCCCTCGTTTCTTCTTCGCCTTTAGATTCAAAGAATCGAGAATAGTATGAAGAAGGAGAAACCCTAAATTGGGTGTAAGAACAGTTGAGTACTCGAACTGGATCCATGAAAATGGCGTTCGAACTGCTTTCGAGACGATAAATGCCCGAATTCAAGAACATTGAGAGCTCGTCGTTTGTCTCCTCTTCCGCCATTTTCGAAAGTTTGTATTTTGTTGGAGATGGAGCAACTCATGCGACTCCATGAAAGTGAAAGTGAAACATAACTTGGGTGGATCCAATAACCAGAGAGTCGGGTCGGGTACGGATTTGAAAGAGAATTTCTATAAGTGCACCAAATTTTACTTATAGCACATCAATTAAGGAAATCATTTGCTTTTGCTATAGAACATAAATCTTTCATCAAAAACTTCAAACTGTCTCTCGCCAATCTGAACAACAGGTAATCTTATTCACTGACCCGCCTCTCCTTAATCCCTATAGACATTCTTGTAAATATTCTCAAGCGACAACAACAACAACATCAATCATCCACACTAATGCTAGACACATTGATTCGTGAAAATTTTCACCCCATTAACATTATAACCAATCTTTTTTATCAGGGGCTTAGAGCCTTGTTGTGTAAATTGTGATCACTCTTTCCAGCCAATAGTGTGTACATTTTGAAACTGATATTTAGTGGAAGTTTTCACTCTCCAGGCTTCCCCTGTTGTTGAAGTTCTCTTGACATCATTATCACCCAATACCTGCCATGATTTACTTATCTTTTCGCAAAATGCCCTTTTGAAAAGGTCAAAACCTTTTCGTTTTTCTAAGAATAGATTCTTAAGGTCAATATTCTTCTCAAAAGAAGACAAATATTAGACGAGATTCCACGTCACTCGGGCATGAAAATTAATATGTCATAATCAATCAATCACTTAATGATAAAATTAATAGAGATTTAGAGATTGGTGTTATTTAGTCAATAATAATTATAATACACATATCAAAACTTTAGATAAGGATGGATGGATGGTTTAAGAAAACATAGGATGTTTAAGTTGTTATGTAACTTCCTAATTTTTTTTTATGAGTCGTGTTAAAGTGACCTTAAGTTGGATAACAACCATAATTGCTTTTTTACTCTTATCTTGATGAAAAACATCTATGACTCTCATATAATTTTACTTTAAAAAATGTGATATGAAGCTTAACTCTGGGGCACTTCAGTATTATTTTTTTCTTTATTTAATGTAAATTTCTCTCTTTAATATTTCAATTTAATGTTATCAGAACTGTGACCAGCTCTGGTCTTGGGATCAGTCAGTCATGATTAGACTTGTGTTATCCATATTTCACCACTTTCTTTTTTTTCATTCTTTGTTATCTTCCCATCAATAATTTTGCTCTTTTACTTCATATTTTTCAACCCCCACTTCAATGTCACAAATTCATTTGATGTAATGATCTTCCCTTTCATCATTCCCAATCTTTATAAAGATATAATCAAGTAACCCAATCCAATCAATTTCTTTAAGGAGAGCTCACAACAAACTTAATTTGATGGACCAATGGCTTCAATCGATTCTAAGATGAACGAGATGTGACAACGATAGACTTCCCAGACAAAACAATGATCCTTGACAACATGATGACTTTTTTTTTTTTTTTTGATGATATCGATTTTAAATTGATGGGATCATGATTGATGTTGACCATAATCAATATGTTGTTCTTTTTGCAAAGGAACGTGCCATTACGGGATAATAATAGAGATTGATGTTATTTAGTAAATAAAACTTCTGATACACCATATCAAAACTCAAGATAAGGATGGATAGTTTAAGAAAAAAAGGATGATGATTTGGGTGGTTATGTAACTTAGCTGATTTTTCTATTTATTATAATCTTACGGGAGATTATAATACTCTTGATGTTTCAGTTTTCCCAAAACTCTTTTATTTAGGAGAATAATGATGCCCTGACTCCCACTCTACCTTCTTGATATGGCATATGCATTGAATCATAGAATTTTTTACTTGGGATACACAATTGCACGCCCTCATAAATATGTGTAATTGTGTATCTCAAGAAAATATAATTTATGTTTCTATACACATGCTATGTCAGGAGGATAAAGAGGGAGCACGACTCTTAATAGAAACAATACAATATAAATATTTTATTGAAAGTTAGGAGTTTGGCATCTCTACCATAATTTTCTATCTTTGTTGAAAATATGTTTCAGGTAGAATAAAAGATCCACTAAAGACAAATATCATCAATTTCTCAAGCATGTACATTCCTTTCAAGATTGAGATTCCAAGGAATATCAAATTAATTCCTAATTGAGCACTCAAATCAATACCATCTTTGTTGGTTGATAGAGTGTGTTAAGAAAATTTTGAAAGAACACTCAACCCATTATCCCCACATGGTGAATACTTAAAATAAAAAATAAATAAAAAAGCTTTATCCTCCTTACATATACCATAGTACATGCCTGCTTTAATTATTATTATTTTTCTTTTAATTTCCAAGGCATGCTCATATCCTTATTGCTTTATGTCTATGAATCCCACCCCTGCATATAACCCAACTTGTTGGGATAATAAATAGTATTCCATGTAATCAAATAAATTTTATATTGCATCTGTCACCCATAATTAAGTTATATTTTTTCTTTGAAGAATAATTTTAAATGTTAAGTATTATAATGCTAATATAAGATAATACCACACTAATATATATATATATATATATATATATATATATATATATATGGGTAGCGTTCAAGAGCAAACTTTTTAGCAAACTTTTTGGCAAAACATTTTTCAAAACATGGGTTAGAGGTTTTAGAATGGGCTGATTTTTGGTGAGGATGATCTCTACGGTGAGGAGATCATCCTCACCAAAAATCAGCCCATTCCAAAACTTCTAACCCATGTTTACAAGCTGAAAAATCGTGGACCGTCCATTTTTTGTAAACTGTTTTTGATGGGGTTAGAAGTTTTGGAATGGGCTGATTTTTGGTGAGGATGATCTCCTCACTGTAGAGATCATCCTCACCAAAAATCAGCCCATTCCAAAACCTCTAACTCATGTTTTGAAAAATGTTTTGCCAAAAAGTTGGCCATTGAACGCCCCCCATATATATATATATATATATATATATATATATATATATATATATGTATATATATATATATATATGTATATATATATATGTATGGGGGTGGTTCATGGGACATAAGTAAAATCATATGTAAAAACAATGATTTTTCAAAATATGGGTTAGAAGTTTTGGATTAAGCTGATTTTTTGTGAGGATAATCTCTATGATGAGAAGATCATTCTCATAAAAAATCAACCTAATCTAAAACGTTGAAATTCATCAAAAGTGATTAGTAATTATTGGTAAAAAATCAATGGTCCACATTCTAAAACACTTCTAATGGAGTTAGAAGGTTTAGACTAGATTGATTTTTTGTGAGAATGATCTTCTCATCATAGAGATCATCCTCACAAAAAATCATGTTAATCTGAAGCTTCTAACTCATATTTTGAAAAATCATTGTTTTTACATATGTCCCATGAACCTTCCCCATATAAATATATATGGTGGCAGATCCTAGGACATGTAAAAACAATGGTTTTTCAAAATATTGGTTATAAATTTTGGATTTGGCTGATTTTTTTATGAGGATGGCCTCTATGATGAGAAGATAATCCTCATAAAAAATCAGTTCAATTTAAAACTTTTAAGTCTATCATAAGTGGTTTATAAATTATTGGTAAAAAATCTACAATTCACATTCTAAATCACTTTTGATGGGGTTAGAAATTTCATATTGAACTTTATTTATTTATTTTTAGGATGATCTTCTCATCATAGAGATCATCCTCACAAAAAATCAGCTCAATCCGAAATTTCTAATTCATATTTTGAAAAATTATTATTTTTACATATGTTCCATGATCTGTTGGTATATATATATATACAGGAGCGGTTCGACAGCCCTAAAGTTTGTCAAACATCTTGCCAAACATTTTTTGTAGATCACTTTTGATGGGGTTAGAAGTTTTAGAATAGACTGATTTTTTGGGAAGATGATTTCTACGGTGAAGAGATCATCCTCACCAAAAATCAGCTCATTTTGAAACTTCTAACCCTAGTTTGCAAGTTCAAGAATCGTGGACCGTCCAATTTTTGTAAATCACTTTTGATGGGGTTAGAAGTTTTGGAATAGGCTGATTTTTGGTGATGATGATCTCCTCATCATAGAGATCATCCTCACAAAAAATCAGCTCATTCTAAAGCTTCTAACCCATGTTTTGAAAAATGTTTAGCAAACTTTAGGGGTGCTGAACCGCCCCTTATATATATATATGAGGGCGGTTCGACAGTCATAAAGTTTGCCTAGTTTGATGCCAAACATTTTTTGTAAATCACTTTTGATGGGGTTATAAGTTTTGGAATAAGCTGATTTTTGTGAGGATGATCTCTACAGTGAAGAGATCATCCTCACAAAAAATCAGCTCATTTTGAAACTTCTAACCCTAGTTTACAAGTTGAAGAATCGTGGACCGTCCAATTTTAGTAAATCACTTTTGATGGGGTTAGAAGTTTTGGAATAGGCTGATTTTTTGGTGAGAATGATCTCCTCATCATAGAAATCATCCTCACAAAAAATCAGCTCATTCCAAAGCTTCTAACTCATATTTTGAAAAATGTTTAATACCAAACATGGCAAACTTTAGGGTTGCTGAACCGTCCCCTATATATATATATATATATATATATATATAGGGGGCGTTCAATGGCCAACTTTTTAGCAAACTTTTTGGCAAAACATTTTTCAAAACATGAGTTAGAGGTTTTGGAATAAGTTGATTTTTGGTGAGGATGATCTCTATGGTGAGGAGATCATCATCACCAAAAATCAGCCCATTCCAAAACTTCTAACCCCATCAAAAACAGTTTACAAAAAATGGACGGTTCACGATTTTTCAACTGGTAAACATGGGTTAGAAGTTTTGGAATGGGATGATTTTTGGTGAGGATGATCTACTCACCGTAGAGATCATCCTCACCAAAAATCAGCTCATTCCAAAACCTCTAACCCATGTTTTGAAAAATGTTTTGCCAAAAAGTTTGCTAAAAAGTTTGCCCTTGAACGCTACCCATATATATATATATATATATAGGGTCCCGTTCGCCACCCTTAGTTTTACCACACACTTTAACAAACGCGTTTTGTCTTACATGGGTTAGAAGTTTCGGAATGAGCTGATTTTTGGTGAGGATGATCTCTATGGTGAGGAGATCATCCTCACCAAAAATCAGCTCATTCCAAAACTTCTAACCCCATCAAAATTGATTTACAAAAAATGGACGGTCCACGATTTTTCAACGTGTAAACATGGGGCTAAACATTTCGGAATGGGCTGATTTTTGGGGAGGATGATCTTCTAATCATAGAGATCATCCTCACCAAAAATCAGCTCATTCCAAAACTTCTAACCCATGTAGGACAAAAAACGTTTGTTAAAGTGTGTGGTAAAACTTAGGGTTATGTTCAGCACCCTAAGTTTTACCACACACTTTAACAAACGTTTTTTGTCCTACATGGGTTAGAAGTTTTGGAATGAGCTGATTTTTGGTGAGGATGATCTCTATGATTAGAAGATCATCCTCCCCAAAAATCAGCCCATTCCGAAATGTTTAGCCCCATGTTTACACGTTGAAAAATCGTGGACCGTCCATTTTTTGTAAACCATTTTTTATGGGGTTAGAAGTTTTGGAATGAGCTGATTTTTGGTGAGGATGATCTCCTCACCATAGAGATCATCTTCACCAAAAATCAGCCAATTCCAAAACTTCTAACCCATGTAAGACAAAACACGTTTGTTAAAGTGTGTGGTAAAGCTTAGGGTGCTGAACGGGACCCTATATATATATATATATGGGAAATGTTCAGCAACAAACATTTTGGCAAAACATTTTTCAAAACATGGGTTAGAGGTTTTGGAATGGGCTGATTTTTGGTGAGGATGATCTCTACGATGAGGAGATCATCATCACCAAAAATCAGCCCATTCCAAAACTTCTAACCCCATCAAAAATTGTTTACAAAAAATGGACGGTCCACAATTTTTCAACTTGTAAACTGGGGCTAGAAATTTTGGAATGGGCTGATTTTTGGTGAGGATGATCTCCTCATCGTGGAGATCATCCTCACCAAAAATCAACCCATTCCAAAACCTTTAACCTATGTTTTGAAAAATGTTTTGCCAAAATGTTTGTTGTTGAACGAGACCATATATATATATATATATATATATAGGGTCCCGTTCGCCACCCTTAGTTTTACCACACACTTTAACAAACGCGTTTTGTCTTACATGTGTTAGAAGTTTCGGAATGAGCTGATTTTTGGTGAGGATGATCTCTATGGTGAGGAGATCATCCTCACCAAAAATCAGCTCATTCCAAAACTTCTAACCCCATCAAAATTGATTTACAAAAAATGGACGGTCCACGATTTTTCAACGTGTAAACATGGGGCTAAACATTTCGGAATGGGCTGATTTTTGGGGAGGATGATTTTCTAATCATAGAGATCATCCTCACCAAAAATCAGCTCATTCCAAAACTTCTAACCCATGTAGGACAAAAAACATTTGTTAAAGTGTGTGGTAAAACTTAGGGTGCTGAACATTTCCCATATATATATATATATATATGGGAAATGTTCAGCAACAAACATTTTGACAAACATTTTGGCAAAACATTTTTCAAAATATGGGTTAGAGGTTTTGGAATGAGCTGATTTTTGGTGAGGATGATCTCTACGGTGAGGAGATCATCATCTCCAAAAATCAGCCCATTCCAAAACTTCTAACCCCATCAAAAATGATTTACAAAAAATGGACGGTCCACGATTTTTCAACTCGTAAACATGGGGCTAGAAGTTTTGGAATGGGCTGATTTTTGGTGAGGATGATCTCCTCACCGTAGAGATCATCCTCACCAAAAATCAGCCCATTCCAAAACCTCCAACCCATGTTTTGAAAAATGTTTTGCCAAAATGTTTGTCAAAATGTTTGTTGCTGAAAGGGACCCTATATATATATATATATAGGAAATGTTCAGCAACAAACATTTTGGCAAAACATTTTGGCAAAACATTTTTCAAAACATGGGTTAGAGGTTTTGGAATGGGCTGATTTTTGGTGAGGATGATCTCTACGTTGAGGAGATCATCATCACCAAAAATCAGCCCATTCCAAAACTTCTAACCCCATCAAAAATGATTTACAAAAAATGAATGGTCCACGATTTTTCAACTTGTAAACTAGGGCTAGAAGTTTTGGAATGGGCTGATTTTTGGTGAGGATGATCTCCTCACCATAGAGCTCATCCTCACAAAAAATCAGTCCATTCCAAAACCTCTAACCCATATTTTGAAAAATGTTTTGCCAAAATGTTTGTTGCTGAACGGGACCCTATATATATAAAAAAGACTTAATGCCAAACTAATATAAAACTTATAAGGGGACGGTCCAGCAGCCCTAAAGTTTGTTAAGTTTGGTGTCAAACATTTTTCAAAATATAGGTTAGAAGTTTTGGAATGAATTGATTTTTTGTGAGGATGATCTCTATGATGAGGAGATCATCCTCACCAAAAATCAACTTATTCCAAAACTTCTCACCCCATTAAAAGTGATTTACAAAATTTGGACGGTTCACGATTCTTCAACTTGCAAACCAGGGTTAGAAGTTTCAAAATGAGCTGATTTTTTGTGAGGATGATCTCTTCATCGTAGAGATCATCCTCACAAAAAATCAGCCTATTCCAAAACTTCTAACCCCATCAAAAGTGATTTACAAAAAATGTTTGGCATCAAACTTGGCAAACTTTAGGGCTGCCGAACCGCTCCCGATTTATAATGCTACAAATTTTTTTTTTGTGTGTGTATTAACATCGAATAAACCTATTTTAATGAGATCAATAGCTCAAGTAATCTTCTTTTAATCACAATAATCATGGAAGGATCTCTCATGAAAATTTAATCAAGCAAATTTTTGTTCTCACACGTAAACCATCTAGACACAATGTCGACTCTTTCCTTATCTCAAGTGGGGTTATAAGGACTGATTGTCTTTATCTATTTAGATTGTAAATTTATCAAATTGGCCATACCATAGATCAATTTGGTTGGACCAACTTATATTCATAAAAAAAATTGCTCCTAAATTACCATCATTATTATCGAACAAGAAAATTCTCACAAACATCGATGGCTCACTAATTGAACCGATTACATTAAGAATTTCGGTTGGACCATCAATTTAGTCCAATCATACTGCCAAGTGTCTTAAGAAATAGAGAATTGCTATTGGCACCCCAAATTTTAAAATTATCTATCACATCCCAATTAAAGAATTAAACACTCTTCAAACATTACCAAGTTTTGGCTTAAATTTTAATCTCAACATTACAAAACATTGTAACACTCGTTCCAACAATTTCAATAGTTGTTTACACTTGTGATTAGGCTCATAGAAAATCTTAAACATAAAAAATAGAAGGAAAAAAAATTTTAAAAAAGAAGAAGAAGAGAGAACTTCTATTGAAACCCTAACTTATCTTTTATCTCAATCATTCACTTATTTTCTTTATTTTTAAATTAGAGTGTAATAAATAAAAGTTAGAGTGTTAATAGCAACTCTAAAAAACTAAAAACTGTTTGAAAGGTGAAAAGCTGGTTTTTGGAAGTTAAAATGATCTTGAATATTACATTTAAGAAAAAAGATTAGCTGCTTCAAAATTTATGTATTTTGCCGATGAGCCAATGGCATGATGCCAAGTGTTTTTTTTTTAAAGGTGGAGAGAAAAATTCGGAGCGGTTTAAATGCTTAATTTTACTTATTTTCAATACACATGGCGTCATGCCATTGGTTCATCAGCAAAGTGCAAAAATTTGTAAATAGCAAATATCTATTCCATTATAATGGACACGTGGCGTTTCTTTTAGCTCAGTTTAGCAAGCTGGCTCTGACAAATATTTGGGCGACACTTATCTTCAAATTTGGTAACCGTTGCTTTGCGCGTGAAAACTGTGTAAGAAAGAAGGAAACACAGAAGAAAAAGACATAACTTCCCGCGTTTTCCATCCCACCCCCCTCAATTCTCTTCTCTTTCTCATGCGTGCAAGCCATTCTCAAAACATCTTTTCTTTAACTTTTAACTTCTCCATCTCCATCTCTAATAATCTCCCAATTCTCTTTAAATTTAATTCTCTGTAACCTTCTCTCTTCCCCATTCTCTAGTTCTGTTGTTTCTATGTGTGTTTCTCTGTTTAAATCTGAATTTTCTTAATTTTTTTGTTGTTCTTTGATAGAAACTGAGATAGAGAAGATTCGGGTACTTTTCAGATTCTTTATTGAAGATTGGGTCATTTAAAATTTCGAGTTTTTCTTGAAGTTTTTTGGGTTTTCTAGACACCCAATTACAGGGGAAGAACAAAGGTTTTAAATTATTATTATTATTATTATTTTAATTTTGGGTTTCTATTATTATTCTGTTTAGATTTGAATTAGTATTTGATGGGAGGGCAATCGAGCAAGAAATCGGGCGAAGTTCCACCCATTCTCCAATTCCACGGAAATATGGAGTACACAGCTGAGCTTAGCTCTTATGAAGCTGAATGCAGACTTGATCCAGACTTGCAATCTTTCGATGCCAACTTACAAGATCGAACAAATCGCGTTATAACAAATCTCGCTGTTGGCGTCGAAGTTCGAACTCTCTCGTTGGATTCACTCAAAGAGGTTACAGGATGCTTACTTGAGATGAATCAAGAGGTGGTTAAGATCATCTTAGATTGCAAGCAAGACATTTGGAAAAACCAAGATTTGTTTGAACTTGTCGAGGAGTATTTCGAGAACAGTTTACAAACAATAGATTTCTGTACAGCTCTAGAGAAATGTCTGAAGAGAGTCCATGACAGACAATTACTTATAAACGTCGCGCTTCAACAGTTCGAAGAGGAAGATGGGTTGAAGGAGAAAAAGAAGTATTTAAAAACATTAGAGGAACTAAAGAATTTCAAAGAAGCCGGAGATCCCTTTACCGAAGAATTCTTCCATATATTCAAATCGGTTTATAAGCAACAGTTATTGATGTTAGAGAAATTGCAAATTCAAAAGAGAAAGCTCGATAAGAAGCTTAGATCAGTTAAGGCGTGGAGGAAGGTGTCGAACATTATGTTTGCTACGGCGTTTGCTTCGGTACTTATATGTTCTGTTGTGGCTGCAGCCGTGGCTGCACCACCTGTTGCAGCCGCTCTGTCCGCTGCAGTTTCTGTCCCTATAGGATCTATGGGGAAATGGTTCGACTCTCTTTGGAAGAAATACGAGGATGCACTTAAAGGGCAAAAGGAGATAATTAACTCGATGCAAGTGGGCACTTATGTGGCGATCAAGGACTTGGATAGCATTCGGGTTCTCGTCGATAGATTGGAAATGGAGATTGAATCTTTAATGCAAAATGCTGATTTTGCTATTAGAGAAGAAAATGCAGTGAAGGTTGGTATAGAGGAGATAAAAAAGAAGTTGGGGGTGTTTACGAAGAATATCGAAGATTTGGGCGAACACGCTGACAAATGTAGCCGCGATATACGACGGGCGAGGACTGTAGTCCTCCAGAGGATCATTAAACATCCCAACAACTGAAGAAGTTTCATGTTATGCTTTAATGGTGATATGTTATATGTACGTTAAGCAAAGATCGCTTACTTTTTATATTAGATCCATTGGTTTGGATTCTTTGTTTTCTTTTAATAAATAATAATAGAAGAAATAGTAGTTAATTCAGGATTAAACGTTGTGTTTTTTTTTTTTCTTTTGAATTTTTACCTTTTTCATGTCCATGGAGGCTTTCAATTCAATTGTGTTCATACATGGTTAGAAATCACAAAAAATATGGAGATGTTCATGTTAGTTTATCTCTAGCTTCAAATGATGCTCTAGTCTTGTAAACATAAAGAGGTTCTTTAGAATGTTCCAACAAGAAGAATTATATTTTCTTATTCATCTTAAAGAAACTGTTCTTTGTGATCTTCAAACTACTCTATCTGTAACTTAAAGGTGATCCATAGTGAATCCCAATTTATAGTGATGGAAGAATTAGACTTTTTTTCAATAGTGTTCCTTATTCAACAAATGGATATCGAAACTCAAATGTCATCATCTATGGTAATTTGTTTTGTCTACTCTTGAACACCGTTAGCATTGGAAAATGTTGTGCGGAAGCTTAACAAGAAAAACAAACAAAAATGAAACGAACACGCCAAACATAAGATTTACATGATTCAGCATATTGCCTAAACACAATTTTATGTTGTAAATCATACGTGTTAAGCATCATTAGGAGTGCCTTTGTTCATATATTCATCAATATATATGAATAGTGACAGAAAATGCAGAATACAAACCTCTTCCTCTGAGCAAATGCGCATGCATATACACACAAAGAGAAGCTCTACTCACCCAATTAGCCTTATAAATTACAAAATATTAGGAAAGTTGACTAAATAAACTGAAGTAAACATGGTGAAAATTGTTCCCATGACTCAGTATCAAGAAGGAACATATAATAGAAAGAGCCAAACAAACAAGAATGGAGGAATTGAAAACATGTATGAACTCACTCTCAATAACAAAAGTACTTAGCTTTGTACAAGACTTAATGGGATAAGACTTGTTTTTCGTACTCTTTATCGAGAAGAAGAGTAATAGCTGTTCCAAAGTTTGGACATGCATAAGAGTACCACACCACGAAGCACTCTAACATGGAGAAAAAGCTGTTTTGGAGCCCTAATAGAAATCAAGAACAAGCCCATAATAAAACAAGGCCTAGGCTTGAACCTACTCAACTCTTAGTCGATTTGGCCTAAAATTCGGTCACATAGACCCAAAAGTTGGGCCATGTACCTATGGGCTTTTCTTACACCCCTAATTAAGAATGAATCTCGAAATTTTATTTTTGGAAAATGCTAGAATGACACAGGGTATTTATTGCGATTCTCACAAGTCTGACGTGAGATGGGCACATAACCATAGATGTGTTTCCTCGAGATACATGTAAAAATCATCTATGGCTCCACGTCAGAATTGTGAGAATCACAGTAAATCCTGTGTCACCCCAGCACGACTCTTTATTTTTTTGGAGGGTAACAACATTGTTTTCCCTTCTGGGCCAAAAATTACTTTTGTTGTTTTATTTTGGTGGGGATTGACTATTTGGTACATCTGCATCGGTAGCATACATGTAAAGTCCAAGCACTTAACACAAAAGTTTCACATGTACAATGATATGGAGACAACAAATTCCAGTTCTTGATTCTAAATAAAACATAGAACTCATATCCAACGTAATCTCAGACGTCATAACTCCAATAGAGAGATCATATTATATCCCAAAAATCATGAAAAACATTTTTTTTTTTATAAATTAAAATAAAAAACACACATCACAAAAGAATAATGAACCAAAGCAATATCATGGATTCTTTAAAAGGATAATCCCAACCATCACAAGATTAATGAAATAAGGCTTGAACCAATCTAAGGTAAACAACCCACTGAAACATTTGAATTATATGTGATTTCGTTGATCTAAGGTGTGCTTTTTAGATAATTTATGATTTCACTCTTTAATAATTATTATTTTAAATGATTCAAAAGTTATATGAAATCTTAAAGTATCCATAAAAGCATAAAATCATTTTGATATTCAGTGATCAAATGATCAAAAAAGTCAGTTGCATTATTGAACTTTTGACCTAATCTTCGGTGGATTTATTCACCCAAAAATTGGCCAGATAGATTATTTTTTACTACTGTAATTTTTAATCATGGTTAAAATTATTTAAAGTCAATGGTATAAATGATTGATTTTGACTGGTTAGGTCAGTGGGCCCAAAAGTGTGTCTGCGACGTGGCTTCTTTTTTCTCCATTCCATCAACGGCTTGATTTACGCCTTATGATCAAGTGGATACCCTTTATCATCGAAGATGGAGGGTTAAGATTGCCCAATTATGGCGGGAAAACAGCTTATGAGAAATAGGTTGGGCCCAGTTGGATAGGACACATCTAAGACCGATAAAGTCCCCAAAAGTGGACCTAACAAGACGGATTACCGCTTTCAGTTAGCCATTCTTCAACTTTTTAAATACTCTTTTCTACCCTTGTTCGCTTTAGCGCTAGATTAATGATTAGACATTCTTTTTTATATAATTACGAAAATAATAATGATGAATGCACGCGGTCTCGATACGCGGTTGGGAACAAAGCTGACACATAGAGATGTGCGTGTTTGTGCCTTTGCCACATCACCTTCATATCTAGATTGCATGCATTCATCACAACCCTTACGAAGATTGAAAATACAATCTTTTACTTTTAATATGTTTAAATTTGAGAGTTAATATTGCCACACTAACTTTTGCTAATGCCACACCAAGTCTTATGTAAATTTCAAAAATTTGCACACGTTTGATGTGACATTGACAAAAATTGGTGTGCTAATAGCAACTCTCCTAAATTTTAAGAGTTGTGATTTTTCAATGCCCTGATGTGGTATGGTCTGGAACCATAGACTTCTTCTCTCATATGCACAATTTTACATCCATAAATATGTGCAGTTGTGTATTCTAAGAAAAAGAATTTATGGTTCTAACACATATCATGTCATAAGGCATATGGGGGCGTGTGTCAGAGGAGGCCGTAATAAAATAATTGTTCAAATTTTAATGGGTAGAGTTCAATTGCCAAAGTGTTTTGTCCTATATAGACTAGAAGTTTAGGAATGGATTGGTTTTTTTTTTTTTTTTTTTTTATGATTTCTGAGGTTAAGAGATCAGTCCCACAAAATATAAGTTAATTTTGAAATTTCTAACCCTAATTTATAAATTGAAGAATCATGGACCGTTAATTTATAAATCACTTCTGATAGGGTTAGAAGTTTTGGAATTAATTGATTTTTTTTAGGATGATCTCTATGGTTAGGAATTTGGTTGTTGAACCCAATCCAAAATTTTAAAACTTGAAAACTCGTCTCGACTTGAAAATTCACCTAGTTGAGTCAAAATCAAAACTCCCAAGTCAACTACAATGAGTTAGAGAAGGCAAACGTCTTGAAAACATGGTGGCATCTCAAATGTTCATCTAAATCGCACACACAAAAATTGGCGAGTACTTGATACTAGATTGAAATCAATTGATTGTTTCAATTTGAATCCAACAAATTTAGTAAACGATTTTTTCAATACAAAAATGGGTGTTGCTAGGAACTCAAACCTTTATTAATGGATATCCCCACCTATATCAATAATTTTAAATACATAAATTGGTTAACACTTCTCTAGTTAGGAGTAGTAATGTGGACTTGGTAATTTTGAAATTGAATTGCAAGTTAGGCATGGACTTGCTCAAAAAATTAGCAAAAGTAATTAAGCAAAGTTGGGGTGACCCACCTACCAAAAAAAAAAAAAAGATATGGGTATTTTGGTCCTTTCACTTAATTAGTGTATAAACTTTTTATTTTTTTATTTTTGATTTGTACATACCCTAGAGATCTTCTCTTATGGGCAAATGAAAAATCATCCCCTCATCTAGTAGTGGAACCAATAATGGGTGAGTGGGGGCAGTTGCCCCAACTCAATTATTTGGTTGAGGTAAAAGTCCCCTAAACTTTAGTTTATGATTTTGTGATACACCCATGTGTTAACGTGCCCCCTTTCATCGTTTTGCCCACAACCCTCACCCCCAAATTCGGTGTCCCATCCCCTTTACTTTTTGCACTCCCCCTTAATGTTTTTTTAGTAAACATTTGAGGTATCCCACTTGTGTTTTCAAACTGCTAAGTGTCCACTTTAAACCCCCTTTTTTTTTCCTCTTCACTCTCAATTGTTTTGAGTAATTTAGACACCCCTCAATTAAATTGATTATTATTTGAATACCCTTATTATTTTTAAATTGATGACATTAATTACCCTTGATTTATATCTTCACTCATAGACTAATGAAGAATGAAATAAATGCCTTTTTCTTCCATCTATAACAAAAAATCATTGAATTTTCTCAATAAAAAATTATTCATTTTCAAGTTATTCAACCTTATTATAACTTATAGTTAGCCTCCAGTACAAGAAAATCTTAGCTCTACCCATGCCCTCATCTTCAACCTCTAGTTAAAAATCTTTGAGTTGTTCTCCCAAAATTCATTTATTTTCAAGCTCTTAAATCTTATATTTAATCTATTCTTTTCAACCAATTTTAACCTTTTGTAAATAATAATATAAAAAAAATTATGGACTTTTCTTCTCAAAGTTTCATCGTCTTCTTCCAAAAAAAATTTATTTTACCTTGAAGGTTAAAGGTTGAAGTTGATAAAATCTTAGGATTTTTTAGTCAGATTTTAAAAAGTTGTTGGGTCTATCAGACAACCGTATCACCATCTTAGTCTGCCAAAGCAAAGCTGAGAACGATCATCTACAGAGATGGTTCACGACTTGAATTGGACCATCAACTATTAATCAAACTCTGATCGAATGGTCATAATTCATCCACTAGACTTAAGTTCATGTCTCCTTAAAACTCAAGGATAAAGAAGTATGAGCTTATAGAATAGATCATGTTCAAGTAAGGTCGTAAAATCTAAGGATAAAGAGGTATGAGCCTATAGAATATATTCGATATGAGTAGACCATATTTGATTTGATATGATGACTATTTAGATTAAAGTCTTTACTTGTTTCTTGTCTTATCCCTTATTGAACTTAACCCAATTCAATAAGCATTCGATTTAGAAAAGATATGATACTTATCATCTCACAACATTTGAATCCAAATTCAATTTGATAACAATTGTGTCAATCAGGATGAGAATAAACCCAATTTGATGAACATTATATATAGATGAAATATAGATATACATCATAAAATAAAATGAAATACTTGATATAATTTATATACTTTTATACATTTTTTATATGATGTAAACCCTTCTTTAATGAGATTAGTAATCCAATGATGATAGTAATTGAACCCAGGTCTATGGTATCATCATCCATAGACATTACCACTAATCAGATACTATTGATTGGAACATGGTTGATTTACAACCCAATGATTAGATATCATATTGGATCCTTATCATATCCTATATCTTCCATTTAAAATTTAATTTATCATAAATGATTTTGAGTCTGATACAATCCATCGATAACAACATCCACTTTGGGGTTAAGGTGGTAAAAGTGAAAAAATAATAAAGTTAGAGGGATATGATTAAAAAAATTTGAAATTAAGGGGATAAAATAGATAAAATAATAAAGTTGGTTTGATATATTATTAAGAAAGGGGAGAAAAGAAAAGACAATAAAGTGGGTAATTGCGGATAAAAAAGGAGAGATAATAAAACTAGAGGGATATTATTGAAAGTGGGATAAGGGGAGGGGGAAGGAAAGGGATGGGTGGGTGGGAGACAATAAACTTAAAGGAGGTGAAGAGAAAAAATAATAAAATAGATAATGTGAACTCCATTCCACTATAACTAGAGTGGAACATTTATCCTCTACAAAATTATAATAGAGTGTGACTTATAGTTGTGTCTTATTATATAGACTAGAATTTGTGCATGTGTACAATCTTTAAAATTAAAGAGGTAAAAAAGAAAAAATGATAAAATTAAAAAAATATTATTAGGTAAAAAAGAAAATATAATAAAATTAAAAAGATTTTATTGAAAGAAAGAATGAGAGAAAATACCATAAAGTTGAAGACGGTAAAGAGAAAATAGTGTGGATCCCACTTTATTGTAGTTGGAGGCTGCATTTATCGCCTATAATACTGTAGTAAAGTGGGATCTATCCTATTGTTTTATCATATAGATTATATATTTGATTTTAAAGGAATTGATTTTTCATTTTATAATTATTGATTATTTATGTGTTACCAAATGCCCTAAAAACCCATGTCCGGTTGAGAGCACAGGCTATCTCAAATAATCACCAAAAGATGAAGGTTGTCACACTAATTTTTTGTTTTTTTAAATGAGGGTATTCTAGTCATTTTAGTTTTATGTACGAGTGTACAATATGAAAAAAAAAAAAGAAAATAATAAGGGCCTTTGAGTCATTTCATCGAGCCACTACTTACCGCTAGTAAAACTACTGAAAACCTGTTATTCTGCAAAACCTAACCGCTAGTGGTCTTTGAAACACGACCAAGTCAAGACACAATAATGAACCATGTGGCAGCATTTAATTGGTTGCATTCAGGTCATCTGGATTCAGACAACCAAAGAAAGAAAAAAAAGAGCAAAAATCAGTCGCTCTCATCCTCTGTCTCTCTCTTTCTCTGTCTCTGTTTTTTTCTATCCAAGTTCTCAATTTTTCTCTCAATTTTCCATTGTTCTTTCTTTGAAACCTCGATTATGTATTCATTAATGCATGATCTCTCGTGTTCATGCAACTTCAAGATCTGATAGCCGAATTTTCTCAATTTGTTTTTTTGCTTAAAATCCGCTTAGTTCAATAAGAAATGCTCGAAACAATGGAGAGTTCTGTTAATGGCGGGTTTTCACAGTTGCAGAGCTTTGGAGATAGTAGTGAGGAAGAGCTTTCAGTGCTCCCTCGTCACACTAAAGTCATTGTAACTGGAAATAATCGAACCAAATCGGTACTTGTCGGTCTACAAGGTGTTGTGAAGAAGGCAGTTGGGCTTGGAGGGTGGCATTGGCTGGTAATTTCTTTGATGTTTCTGAGAAATGGGTTTTATGATTTTAGTTGATGTTGAATTTGGATATAGTTAAAGTTTGAATTTTGGGGGTGTTTTTTTTAGTTTGAGGGGTTTAATTTAATGGGTTTTAAACAATGTGGACATTTGGGTAAATTTTGGATTGATTTGCAGTTTATCGAACTCATTTTATTTAGAATTTTTAGTCTTCAATGCATGAAAAATCAATGTATTTTTTTTAATGAATTTGAAGCTTTGATGATTTTTTTATGTTTTTGGGAAATGGGTTGATTTTGAATTTGGGTATAGTTAAAGTTTGAATTTTTGGGTGTTTTTTATTTTTATTTTGAGGGGTTTATTTTAATGAGTTTTAAACAATGTGGACATTTGGGGTTGAATTGAGGTTTATCGGATTCATTTTATTTAGAATTATTAGTTATAAATGCATGAAAATCATTTATTTTTTTCTATGAATTTGAAGATTTGATGGACTTTTTGGATTTGGTGTTGGTTTGCATGTTTATTTATATATGTGGATCTGGTGTTGATAACGTTGGATGGTTAGGTAGGAATTTAATCTTGATTTGTTAAATTTAAATGTTTTACCTTTTTGGGATTTTGAGTCTGTTTGTTTAGTACCATATCACTGGTTCTTCCTGTTTTTGTTCGAATTTGTTGTAAAATTGTTGATATCGTTGATGCTGTTATCTGTGGATGCATTTTGGGGGTTTTATTGCTATTTTCTGTTGTTCATGAGCTTATATGCTGATCTTTTTGTGGAATTTCAGGGTTTCACATTAAATATTGTATTGGATTTGGTCTTCATGGGTTGTTCTCAAGTTTTTTATTTTTTCTTTCTTTCTTTCTCACTAAGTGATTATGGAAATATAAGATTCTTTAGTGGTTTTGAGTCCAGATTGTATTCTTGGTTTTTCCCTTTATATGTTGGGTTTTTAATGGGAGTTAAGTTTTATCTTTTTAATTTGCATGTTTTTCTTGTGTTTGATTTTGCTTCCATAATGGTTTGGATTACAGTCCTCTTGATCAATTTATGTTGTTTTTGGCTCGTAGACTAAAATTTACTGAATTTCCTTGGAAAGTGCCCATTTTGTATATTTTCTGTTGCATGAACTTGAGGGGTTCAATTTATCTTAAATTTTTGTGGCTAATATGATCTGAGTTTGGTTGCATTATTCTCCCTTATTTGTAAATTTTTAGTTTCACTTGTATGGTTTTCTATTGGCCATTCTTGCCATCACAATCGATTTTGAATTTGTTGTTTAATTAGTGTTAGCAGATGAAAGGCACGCTACTTATGTAGGTTGTTTAGGATTTTGAATTTGTAGTTTAATTTAGTGCGAGCCATGAACATTGATCAAACACATGAAGGATTTCCAATCTTATAAGTTTTTATGCTTGGAGCTACCTTTAGTGGTTAGTAGTTAGTAGTTGTAGGAAACTGTTAAACCCAAGTCATGATATCCAGGCTTTACCAACTTAACAAGCTGACACCTTAATTTCTGATTTTTCTTGGGCATTTGATGATTCCCAAGTCAGAAGACCAATATCTCAGTCTCATATTGCTTTTTATTTTTTGTTTCTTCATGTCTTCTTGTCTTTTGAGTACCTATCTGGTTGTTAGTGTGCATTCCCTTATTTATGTTGTTTTTTATATGTTATTCCCTAATATACACCTTAAGATGCAGTTATTATTGGTGCATTTCATCTAAATGAGTCAAGAGATGGCTTCAAAGTCTTCATCTGGTTTTGTTTCAGGAGATTGATTGTACTCCCATTCCTTCCATTTTTTCTGTTTTGATGTTCTACATGTTATTTAAGGCATGTGTCGTGTGAAGGCATTCCTTTACATTAATTGTGTTTTTTTGTTCTTTGGTTGGTCCTTGATTTTCCTAGTTCATGAATTTCAGGTCCTTACAAATGGTATAGAAGTGAAGCTGCAGAGGAATGCACTTAGTGTGATTGAAACTCCAACCGGGCATGAAGATGATGATGACCTTGAATGTGAGAACATGCAGTGGAATGGCTCATATATGGGTGAGCTTGGTTAACTTAGTTCTATATTATAGTTTTCCACTCGAAACCCACCATGAACCTGAGTGAAAAGTGGGTTAGTAGGGAGTTTCCCATGGATGAGCCCAGTTAACACATCCGTTTACGAGAGAAACTTGACGATGATGCTAGGATGGGAAACCGAACTTACGCACACCCAGTCAATCTATATGAGGAAAGAAGGATGGATCGGTAAATCATGGCTAAGGCAGAGTTTGTCTAGAGTGACTACCATGTGGTGGTGTGTTTGGCATGGAAGTTTCTTTAGATAAAAAGAATCGTCCTTGTTTCATAGGATGCTATATGTCTATCCTTCATCTTTATTCTTTTTCACTATTTGTAAAAGTTCTTGTTTCATGAGATGCTATGTGTCTGTCCTTCATAGTTATCCTTTTTAACTATTCCCTAAAGTTCTTAATTTGGTTTCTTTATCAAAATTGCACTGTTTCTGATTTTTCAGCATCTGACACCCAAAAGTCCCACAGACAAAGGCACCGGTCACATAAGTTGGTTGAGTCATCTCACAAGACCATGAGTGGTTCCATTTCACCAGCACAGTGCGCCACGGTATATGGCCTTTATGCTCAATTCTGTGGTACATTTATATCTCTTTGTGCCTCCCAAGTAAGAATACTATTCCTACTTTTTAGTTGAAGTAACTTTTATTATGTCTGGCACAGAAGGTTGACCTCAGCAAACTAGAGATGACTGCATTGTGGAGATACTGGCGACACTTTAACCTTGTGAGTTAGTCAGTGCCAAGTGAAGTGGCTAGAAACATGGAAGTTGGCTCCACGGGCAATTTGGAAATTGGAAGAAAAACACATTTCTTCCCTATTGCTTGCAAACATTTTTCTTTTTAAATATTTAACGTATTCTTTATGTGATCCAGGTGGATGCCATCCCCAACCCATCTAAAGAGCAGCTAATTGATGTTGTTCAGAGGCATTTCATGTCACAGGTACTTGTGTATATATATATTGGGTTGGGATCCGTTGACTCATGAGAATGACTCATGGAAATAATACATGATCCCAACTATGTATTTATAAAATTGAATGGTTGAGATGTATCCTTGAAATAAGTATCCTCAAGATTTGTGTTATCTGGATACATGTAAATCCCGACAGTTGGATTTCACTTATAGACATATCAATTTATATGGTTGCTCTATGTTTCTTTGAAATGAAGATAACTAATTTTATGAAAAGTTGGTGAGACTATCTGACTCATTTGAAACATAATTTCTTTGTTTTCTTGAAGGAATTAGACGAGTCGCAGGTCATTGTAGGGTTTGCGCAGGCCGCAAAGAGACTAAAGAGTGTCTGTAATTGACCTTGAGAGAGGGCACAGAGCTTTGCATTTCATTGGCTAACAGATACTTGGACTCCTCGGTCTCTTTATTTTCTGTAAAATATGTATCCTAGACTCTCTCTCTCTTTTCCCTTAGTTTTGTCAACAATTTGGTTATAACCCAATTGTTATGAGTTATAAAGGGTTGCTAGTTGTCCTGCTTATGTAGATAATGTAAACTGTGTAAGAGACATGAAAGAAGCCTTCATGGCCTCAATGTTTACCTGCCAAGTGCATCGCTGACTGTTTATGTTTCTGTTCCGGGAAATGTTGGTTTTTCTAATGTATATTCTCTTTGTTCATCTTCCATTGTTGGGTATTCTAGTTGCTTCATGGTTCTTATATTCTAAGCATGATATTTAGTGTAGGTTATAGTTCTAGAAAGGCGGGAAATTTTCTGAAAAACTGTTTTAACGACAACTGTTACTGTTTTTACATGCTAAGAAGTCATTGCTTCTAGTAAAATATATATATTCAAAAGAAACAGAGGAAGACCCAAAAGAATGTAGTTGGAATATAAAGGGTGTAAGAAAAGATATGAATTCAATTTCAATATCACAATACTTGGCTTTGGACAAAGATTCATCGAGGCTAAAAGCCTAGGTATATTTTGTGAAAAATATTTAGAGTAAAAAATTGGGTGTGGATACAAGGGTTGAAAGCCAAGGTATTTTTGTGGAAAATATGAAGAGAGTAAAAAATTAGAAGACTTGACTTTGGACAAAGTGGGATGGAAGGTTGAAAGCCAAGATATTTTCTGAAATATTTTAAGAGTAGAAATCCGGGTGTGAGAAACAATAATAATAAACATTAAAAGTATGTAATTCAGAAATAATGTACATGGTTCAACAAGATTGCTTAAATACCTTCCCCTCAATCCATTAAATTTTTTAAATCTCAATCCATCTATTTAATTTTTTGATTGCTTGATCTTCTTATAACAAGATATATATGAACTTATTATTAGGGTAGGAATAATAGTTTATAATAAGTATTGAAAATTATCATCAAGTCTTTAGAAGATATTTGTGTGATGTAATCTATCTCTATTTTTTTGTTATGGGCGACATATTAGGCCTATTTAATAAATGGGTAGTTTTTATTTGGCCCGCCATTAGAAAAGAGAAAGGTTGGGATTCCTCCACCACTAAGGAGGGATCGCGTTTGAGTCGTGAGCCTTGAGGCCCACCTAAAACGCATTGAGGTGGTAGGTTGAGGCCACTACCTGAAAATTGAAAATTTTTTACAAGAAAATTAGATGGGCCAAAGCGCACAACTTTAGAAATCAAATTTCGACGTCCCGTGGTCGTTGGAATTTTTTATGTTCCCCAATTTTATGACTTAGAATCATAAAATTTCTCCCATCCTCCATTAATTTGACGGTTTTGATCTGTCGGAAAAAGAAAAAAAAAATTGAAGCCTTGGTCCATCAAATTCTATGAAATTTGATGATCTTACGTTGACAAATATAGGTTTTTTTCACGTTGTGTGACCATTACCTTGAGGCATTGATGAGGTGTTATGAAGCATAAAAAGGCATACACATCAATCGAGACATGACTAAGGCATAAGCTTTTGTTGCAAGTAGACATTTTGTTTTAACTTATTTTCATTTCCATTTAAACTATTATTTTACACCGATACTTCCCACACTACTAGATATGTTGTTGTATAGGTATAAATCAGAAATTTCTGCTTTTAAACCTTGTTTTTCTTTTTTATTTTGATGTATTTTCTATAAAATTTGATTAGATTTTCTAATGTCATGGTGCCATTGACACATACATATATGTTCCAAAGTCCTTCAGATTGATTTAAAAGTCAACAAGTTGACTTATTTCAACTCCCATGGTGTCATTTTTTTTTTTTCAAAAGTTATGTATACATTTTATTTTATTTATTTAAAAAATTCACGGAGGCTTATGCTTTACACCTCAAGGCATTGAAGATCCCAATGTCTTCCCTCACGCCTCGGTGTCTAAAAACATATCGAACCACCATAGATATCCAACTATGGCAAATAAATAAATAAAATCTGATTAGTCGATTTTTAAGAAAAATGCGTGGTAGTGGAGTAATTACCACCCTGAACGACCTACAAATTTGGGACACTTTAGTGAACTTGGTCAAGTTTTAAGTAGGGTCTCAATGGGAATTATCATGTTTTAATTTTCATTAATAATATTAGATATAAAATTCACTAATGCTGGGGTGACATTGGATTTACTGCTATTCTCACATTTCTGACGTGGAGGTGCACACATAACTGTAGATACTTTTACTCATATCTCAAGGTAACATGTCCATGGTTATGTGTGCACCCCATGTCAGAAATGTGAGAATCACAGTAAATCCCAATGTCATCTAACACGACTCTATAAAATATGAACTATTTTATAGCACAGCCTGCATGTGTTGCCCCATGTAGAACTAGGATAGGGATAGCCATATGAATCCAGCCCAATTAGTATTTATAGCTGGATACTTGACCTAGACACTTCAGTCTCGATAACAAAAGACTTGGTATTGGATAGAGTAGAATGAAGAAACAAAATTTGTTTAGCCGACTTCAAATCTTTGGACTAAGACTTTGTTATTATTATTGTTGCTATAAACTTGACCTAGACAACTCATTATATCGAGAACATATGGAATGTGGCCCTTAGTACAATTGAGTTGGATCATAATTACCATGTGTACTGTAAATGGAATAACCATGTAACTTGTTATACATAGATTGGTTGTCTAATTCAATGTTGGGTCATCTTAATATCTTAACCCAATTTAAGTTCCCTTTTATGTCTAAGATTAGGGGTCGAAAAATGTCATCCATTTAGGCTTATTTTGTACTCTTAGCTCTTTCTAAATTCTAATTCACATTTGGAAGAATGGCTTGATCTTACTAGTTTGCATTAAAGATGACAAAACGAACAAAGTTAATCACATGGAAGAATCAGAGACCCTGAGGTGAGTCCCTTTCAAGAATTCTCGTTATTGATAATGAATTCTCATAATCAACTTGCCTAACTTGTAATCGATGTTTTAAAAGCATATGCAATTAGGTGTAAAAATGGAATTTTATGTGAAAATTTCATAGAGGAAGTTATATTACATATGGGTGCATTTTATACTTGGGAGATTCCACAATGTATCCATCGTCGTTGTCAGAGTATGCATCTACCCAATATCATGCCCTTAGTAGGCCTAGTAGGGAATTCGAAATCCTAATCAAATTTTGATAGGCTCACGAGGACATTTATCTTGCTAATCAAGCTAAGTTCGTGCTTAGGTACCTTAAAAAGAACAAGGAAACTCCAAACACATGTGTGGCTAGGCAAAAGTCTTGGGTCATCTCAATGGGTTGAGAAGCTTTGCACCTTCATGATTCCATATAATTACTTTACATTGGATTTGGAATTAAGAAAAGATGGGTGGATTCCCATATCTAATTTTTTATTATTTGCTTTTTCAATTGATATTAAAAATATGACTAACTAACATGTTAGCTAATCAATATAATAAATTCGATTGGATTTTGCAGCACGATGAAAAATACCAAAACGGTCTTCTATGAGGTCAAAATTACTGGATCAGTCATGCTTTAAAAATATTTGTCAAAAGATTCATATACCAATTTTGATATTTATTTATTTTTCCAAAATGGGTATCTTCTATACACTCACATTTGTGATTTTTTTTTTCACTACAAAATTATGAAAAAACCAGAATTATATTGAGGTCTTGGGATGTATTTCAATTTGAAAATTCGGGTATACAAGCAAATTCAACTAAATGGGTACCATTTTTGGAGAAAAAAATTGAACCGTATGAATTTGGAAAGGGTATAAAGGTAAGTTCAATTTAATATCCATAGAAGATATCCATTTTGGTAAAATAATTAAATTACAAAATGGTCATATGACTCTTTTGGTAGAATACCCTGAAAAGAATCATGTCAGGGTATAACAAATGGGAATGAACTCGAATCCTTTTAGTTACTTTTCATACCTATACTGCAGATAAGTCGATCTCTTTTGTGCAAATATACTCTATTTGAATCAAATCTTCTCCAATCTTATTCAATAAGTCGAATAATCCCTACACTTGTCCTCATGGATGGTAAGCTCTTCAGAGTCAACTACAAGAATGTAATTTCAGCCTCACTTTACATCAAATTTCATCCTCATTTTAGCATGAAATATAAACAATCTTGATCTGACAATCACGTCGAGTAATGATAAATTTTCCTGTCTTAAGGACAATATTTATCTAACATGTGCAAGATTACTGTCAAAATTCGATTTTCAGAATTAAATGAAGTCGGTTACAAACCTTGCAATCTATTGAGCTAGAATTGCTATAGAAGATCCACAAAAAGGATGAACTTTTTTGCTCAAACTTGCACATAAAAAAAAATTTTAAAAATAAATCGGTTTGCCCTTAGTATTTTGCAAATTTTCAACAAAGATTCAGCATCCAATGAAGGCAAGGATTCATTTACAAATTAAATCCCATTAACAGAATCAATCTTAATTTTGAGAAGGATCTTGTAGTGGTGCCGTTGTCATCATCTGGTAGGGATTGGAACTAGTAGACATTCCAATCTCCAAGCCAAAATGAAATCCAATTTCCTTAGGAAGATTCTTGCAATTGGTTGGAGAGTTGTCTTTCTATTATTCTTTGATTCATGAAACAAAGGATTCTTAAATGAAATTCCTCATTGTTTGGAATCCTTGTCATGTTGGAATTTGGATTAACGAGTCATATTCCTCTCATGCATCTTAACTTTCCCACACAGCTAGGACTCTCAATTCCACTTGTGATTTTAAATATTTGCAAAGTCATTGTCACCATTATCTGCAATTCTACACGATCACATTTTAATAATCCATGGGCTAATAATAATGTTCTTTGCTCACTATTATTTCTAACCAGATAAGAGTTTTATGTAGATGAAAGTTAGCCAATGACGATAAGTAAATCTCCAAATAACATCGATTAAAAATATGGGTTGAGTCGAGGTTAACAAATAATTAAAGGATCCTTAATTTTGCTAGTAAACGTCGACATGAATTTTTTTTATTAATCTTACGTGGATCTCGAGGGAAATACATGGATGGTAAATAAGTAGCATAAAATTTTACCCCCCACAGGAAGCATGGATTCAATTACAAATCAAATTAATCTCATAAACAGAATCTCTTAAATTTGAGAAGGATCTAGTAGTGGTGGCGGCACACCCAAAGTTGTGGGAATCCAATTTCCTTTATAAGATTCTCTGAATTGGGTTTGGGGTGGGTTGTCTTTATGTTATTCTTTGATTCAACTAACAATAGATTCTTGAATGAAACTATTTAATCCCTGGAAGCTTTTTTAGGTTGGTTGGAATTTAGATTCACAAATCAGATTCCTCTCATGCGTAGATTGTGGCTCTTACATTTCCCAAACGGCTAGGAATCTCGAATTCCACTTATGATTTGAAAATTGTGCAAACTTCACTATTATCTGCATATTTTAATAAAACAAAGAAATATCACATGGGCTACTAATCGATGAGCGATTATGTCAAGATTGGGATAGGAAGAAGGCTTCAAGCTCATCATCAAATGGTGTTTATCAACATCTCCTTAAAATAAAATAGAAAATTTGTACTCGCACAAAAATATTATATTTAAATGAAAAACTCGGTCGAGTTATTTTAAGAGTGATTGGGAACTAAGGTGAACCCCCAAACTAATTGTATTAAAACTAAAACTAGATAATTACGATTTAAATTACGTTGAACCATTTGTATATCCCCTTACAAGACCAAGGAGTTCATTGTTAAGGTCACTTGAAGTCAACTCAATAGTATGTGCAAAAACAAGCATAGAGGCCAAATAATTGATGGCCCCTAATAGCCTCTATTATATATGAAAGAAAATTTTAGTTTATAAAACTAGTTCACGATCCTCCACACATGCTTGAACCATTTACGAGCATTCCAAGGAGCTTGAGCTTTGCCTTTTAAATATTAGGTGGCAAAGGAGTCCGATGCATGGGCTATGCTTAATTTCTAACTCGTTTCGGTGCATTTTGAAGCTGGCTTGGCCAAGTTGAAGAGTTGATTCAGTGAAATGCATGGTTTGATCTAGTTAATTTTGAGGCTGACTCAACTTGAAATCCAATAGAATCATGTCAACTTGACCTAGTTTAAAGTTGACTCGAGGAGTTTTAAAACTAAGGTTGTAAAGGGAGCAAAGTTTATAAACAAACAATTGACACATTTCTTATGTTTTGTCATTATCATATAATCTTGTTCCAAAAAATTTAAGGTTCATTGAATGGAACTTCCTTGTTTGTTGAAACCTTCTTGACTATCTTAATCCTTTCGCAAAGAAAAAATAATAAGGAACTCACAAGATAGAATTTGACTAATCCGATAAGACAATCTTTGGACCTAATCTGACTAGGGGCAGAGCTATCATGGAGCCAATTGCCCCATCTCCCTCTTTCTCTCTTTCTCCCTTTCAATTTTTAAAGATGACATTACCTCTTGATTGCACCCTTATGAGGATAGATTAATTGAAAAAGATTTAAATATCATTTTCTTCACTTCTAACTAAAAATCTCTGAATTTCTTTCCAAAATCATCCAACTTCAAGTTCTTCAATTGTTACATTAATTATAATTTGCCCCTATAACAATAAAATCTCTAATCCCACCCAATTTATATCCTAATAAAGAAATTATTTTGAGATTGTATCGTGCCTAAAAAATAAAAAAAAAAAGTCAAATAGAAACTCAGCGTATGTGGCGACACGTCCGCTCTGTTAGGTGTGGACACGTGTCCATGGATCAACTTTGATAAATTGCTAACGTCGTGAGTTAAAGACATACGTCATGATTCTTTTGTACGATATATCTTCTCGCAATAGTCAATAAATTCGTGATTTTCTCGTAAAATATTTAATTGTTTGTTATCGCGTTTAGTTTTCAATATCGCGATTCTTTTACTTGTTTCGTTTCATTTTCCTTTGTTTCAATCTCCTCTTCTGTATATAAAGACTTAAAAACCTCCAAGCTTCATCATGGCGCTTCGAAGAACCCTAACACAGAGTCTCTTCCACATCAGCAAAATCTCATCCTCAACCCTAATCTTCAAACGTGATTATCTCACAGCTTCAGTTCCAGGAGAGAATGGATTGGCTCGAAGATTTCTTCACGAAAGAGCGATACCTCAATCAGAGATGTCTACAAAGTTTCAATATCTCCCAATTGGCGAAAAATTGATGGAGAAGCTTAAAGGAATGGATTTAAGCAGAGATCCTCTTCGATTAGATGGATTGAATCCTCCTCGAGTGAAGAAATCAGATTATCTTGAGGAAATCTCAGTTGAAGATGCTAGAAAACTACTGAAGCTTTCCCAATTAGAGATGTTGAAATCGAAGCTGAGACAGATTCCAGACAGTCGAATTTCGTATTCGGAGTTCGTTCAGATCTGTCAAGAAGGTTCGACTCATGATCAAGGATTTGAGCTTGCGAAGATGTTGGATCAATCTGGAGCTGTAATCGTGTTGGGAAACGATGTGTTCTTACGTCCCGAACAGGTAATAATTTTTTGTTTTTGTTTTCTGGACCGAATTTGACAGGGAAAGAGAAATTAAGCTAATTCACAATTTGATGATAAAAACTACATACAAAATCAATTTCCTTTAAGCTAACTTTATCATTGATGAAAAATGCCACGTGGTACTGTTTCCGGCCACTGGCACATTAACGCTTGGCCCTACTATATATGCAAAATAAAGTTTGATTGATGATTACCAACCGTCGGATTCAAGTGTTTTCATTAGGGCTTACAGGCAGTAGCAGGCCACGCGAGGGTTTCAAGGTTGAATCACCAATCACGCCGATTTTTAAGTCCACCATGGGTTGGTATTTGGTACATGCATGCAGCATGGTGCAACGTTGCATTTGTGAGGGTGGTTCAGTATCGAATTTTGAATTTTGTGGTGGGGTGTCATTTTTTCCCCCTAGTACAGGAGATTTGAAAGACCAAAATAACCCTAGAACAAAGCAGTCACAAAATTCTCCGAATTATTTACCCTACACCTTCAAAATTTTATTTTTTTCAACATTCAATTTCAAACATCAAGAAGAAGCTAAGATAAGATTTGTAGAGAGGTTGAAGATGGATTATCAAGAAGAAGCTAAGCTAAGATTTCTAGGGAGGTTGAAGATGGATTTTGATAAGAAATCCAAAATGAAATTTTGGAAAATCTCTTAAATTTTTCAAAATTATTTACAAAACTTTCCAAATAATACTGTTATGCAGTTAGTTAACTTAGCTGTAAAGTCTATGGATGATTATATGATAGACCTACCTTCAATTCCCGTCAATATCCTTAATAATATTCTACATGAATTATCAAAAATATCCTTAATTAATAAATTATAATTAATAAATTAAAATATCCTTAATAATATTCTACATGAATTATCAAAAAGATATAAAAATTGAGTATAATTACTAAAATATTAAAATAAGCTGTTCTCCAATAAAAACCACATAAAATGTCCACTTAATGATGAATTCTACTACTACTTCTAAAGCGACGCAATATAATTAATTTTTGCCGGACACACTACCTTCTCAAACAAGACCTTACAGGCCCATTACTCACCTTTATTGTGAGCTATAGTTAAAGTTGAATCTCCTTTTTCTTTTCTTTTTGTAATTTTCACCCTTAACTTGTTTACAGGTAGCAAAAGTGATCGAGAATGTCATTCCTCTATCAATAGCCCGTCCAGACGATCCAAGGAGGAGAGACCTCAAGAAGATGGAAAAGGAGAAGGTGAAGATTGACAAAAAAGCAGAAACATTGGTTCGAAGAGAGCTACAGTTTGGGCTGGGATTCCTCGTCTTGCAGACGATTGGGTTCATGAAGCTTACATTTTACGATCTCTCTTGGGATGTCATGGAGCCCATTTGCTTTTACGTCACTTCCATCTACTTCATGGCTGGATACGCCTTCTTTCTCAGGACTTCGAGAGACCCATCTTTTGAAGGATTCTTCGAGAATCGTTTCAGGGCAAAGCAGAAGCAGCTTATGAAGATTAAAAATTTTGACATAGAAAAGTTTAACCAGCTTAGCAGAGCGTGTTATCCTCATTTCTCAGAACCAGCTTCATCGTTTAGTAATTCTAAAAGGACTTCAATGTGTGCTGTGAATTACTAAAAGATAATATTGTAAAAAGATTGTACAAAAGAGAGAAAAAAAAAAAGGAGTTTACACTTTTCGATGTGTTTAGTTAGCATCTTATGATATACAGGCTGATTTACCCAGGCGGTTTGCCGAAAATTGGGAAATTCCCATAGCATCACTATTAATTTTAAATTAATTTATTTCACTGTTTATTAAATCTGAAGTGGGGAAAAAATAATGTGAAATAATTCTTATAATGTTTATGATCTCGAGGATACCAACTTCTGGTCTCGCACAAGGATTTGTAACTGACAAATGATGTTAAGCTATTGAAACAACAACAAACTGCCATATATATAAATTATATATGTTAGATAAAAGAGAGAGATGGGAAAACAGAGGACCGACAAACGAAAGTCTTGAGTTCAAATCCCCCCTTAAGGACCCCACCCTTCAAGGATTTATTCCAGAAATTACCTGGGGAGAGGGGACTGCACGTGCCCCAAGGATTAGTCGGGTGCTCTAAGAGATCCAAATACCTTTAACAGGCAAACAGCAAAGCCCTATCCCATCATCTTATGTACAAAGGCGGCGCTTTTTGTATGAAAGTCTTGCAGAGATTTTAGTTTAAAGAGAAGATTATCAAGGTTGGGAATTTAGATCTATTCTACAAGGAGAGGAAAAACCCTCTCAAGTAGTAGCGCTTTCATTTAACTGCTATAAAACCAGACAAGCCTTCACTACATTATCAATCTTTTATCTTGGTGCAAGACTGAATTCAAAACAAGTTACCCTACATCGTTCATCAAAAATGATTTTCAAAAAAATAAAATAACAAACTTAGCCCAATCTTCTAACATAACAGTGAGGGTGAACTATCTTAGGAAGGCAAACATTTATGAGCATGTATGTAGACCCCAGCTTCTCATTTATAAGTGTCACATAATTCACATATCACACCTTTAGTTTATCACCTATTGGGACTAATACATTTTCAGATATCTTAACACCAGACAGAAATATCTCAGTTTTCACAAGTGCAAAAGTCCAAACTAATTTCCAAAAATAAAATCTCATTTTTCAGAGATTAGCAACTTAACGAGGTAAAACTAACTTACATTGACCATAATAAATAAGCCCTAAAACAACAATTTTTTGGTACTATTATAGCAGCAAACGTGTCCGCCTGTAAAAACCTTAAAAAAGGAAAAAGGCCTTACATGGTGATATACACGACAAAATCGTTGCTGCAAAACTCACTACGACAATAAAAGCAATTACATTTATTCTGCCGAAATTGGAAGATCTTGGTTTTCTACTCGTTGTGGTGTTTTCCATGGAACACGGGTTTCACAAAGGGGGATGGTCGAAAATCGAAATAGGTAGCAAATGCAAGATAAACACAAACTAAAGCTACATATACTTTAAACCAGATAGATGAGAAGAATGTGAGGTATGTACATATGCTGGTTAGAGAAATTACCGCTATAAAATTTACCATGCACATCAATGTAGAGAGTTCTCCTTCTGTTCCTTGTTGAGGAAAATGGCCTTGCGCAATGAAATCGGAGAGAAGTTGGTCCTTGAGATGGAATCTCTCCATCAACCAAGTCGCAGCCTCATTTTCAGAGGTCGGGATCTCATTGATGGGGATGCGTTGAACATGAATGTGGACTTCGGCTGGATCTACACCAAAGACATTGTCCATGAACACTGGACAGCGATGCTTGTACCCAATTGTTATGTCATAAACTGCAGTAAATTGATGAAACAAAGGGGGGCAAATGTCAAGAAATAAGTGAACCAGTTATAAGACATTTGAAGAAAACTAAAAATAAAAATCTGGCGACCTTATGAAAGTAATTGATGGCTATGTTCCATGTTAGCTCAGACTACTTAATCAGACAGGATATACACAAAATGTTTATTGGCTAAACGTCTTGCAACCCAGCATAAGCATCTCATTGACAAACCCTATATAATAGAATTTTGAACTATGCTTAGTTGGTATCAAAAGAGGGATCCAATGCCTAGCTCAAACTCTCTAGATTGCATCAGGGTTACCCAATTCGTTGGCGCTGTTTGTTTGTGAAATACAGCGAACCAAAAATTCAATTCATTTTACCTTTTTTTTTTACACCACCCTCCACATAATTGATAATATTTAAGATATCCCCTAATTTCAAACTGATAACATGCGCCTTTGACCTTGGTCTTTTTTAATAGACTGGTGAAAAATGATCAAATAACCTCATCTTCAAATTATGAACAAAAAAAGCTCAACTTTTTCTTCCAAAAATCTGCCATCCCCATCTACGAACCAGGTTCATTCTCAAGTGGCAAACTGCAAACCCGAATTCGAACCGAACGAACCCACAAATTAGGTAACATAGGACTGCATAAGGTTAGGCTGTCACTGAAGCAACTGTCTCTATAGGTTTTCTGAGCCTCAATTTCACTTCATGTAAAGGAAAAAAATGCATTAAGATTTAAGACTATGGCCCTGCTTGGTACAAAGCAAATCATTTGCAAATGCAAATGATTTGTTGGAATCTACTTTACAGATGCTTGGTTACATTTTGAAATTTTTTTGCATTGCAAATTATTTGCATGAACCTCTTAAATCCTTCACAAATTTCAGCAAATAGTTTGCAGCCCAAAAAGTGCTGCAAATCATTTGCATTACAAGTCATTTGTGGTGCAAAGCTTTTGCATTTGCAAATAATTTGCATGGTACCAAGCAGGGCCTATGATACAACACCAGAGAAAAATTTAACTCTTTCATAGATTGAATGGTCAGCTTCACTTCTTGATTTTTACTGAGAGAAGCAAAAAAAGATAACTATGTTTGGTTGTTTGTTAGCTCATTTCCCCAACAAACTACATTTGGGTATATGTTTGGTTAACCATATAGACACATATATGGTCTACGAAGTGCAACCTTATGTTATTAAAGGTGGAATAATCAGCAGAACAACACCTACTATCAACCTTTTTCTAGGCTACCTAGAACTAATGCTGTAGTTTCCTTAAAGGTCAGCTTGTAGAAATGCAACACAAGCACCACCTCGTAGATAGAACCAAGGTTAGAAATACATTAGCTTCTTGTAAAAAAGATAAAAATAAAGACGAATCTAGGAGAACAAGAGGAAAGAATATGTGGCTCTCTCAAACCATGAGTAAGCAGAGGCCACTTTCACACATTCAAGGAGACCACCAGAACAAATATTGGTGATCATGTGGGAACCACCTTTTGACCCAATTTTTTCACTCTTAGTGCCCGAAAACCAGGTCATTTTGTTTCCAGAGTAAAATTTTACAAGATTCAAAATAATCCCACCCTCATTCAAGGTCTCTTTCTGCTAGGCAGAAACAAGAACCTATAATCAGAAGCTAACCAACTGATAAAAAATCATTTGTCTTGACAATTATCTTCATAGTTACTACATCGTCCCAAAATCATGAGTAACCACTTGATTCCATCCTCTGAAAGTAGGAGGCACCAATATTGGAAGATTTGGCAAGAAAACAGAAGCAAAATCAACATTAACTTAAGCAGAGATTAACAAAGAATAATGGAAACCTGCATCTAAGGAGCTCCTCAGAGATTCCAAGCAAGCACAAAAACCCTTTGTTTTTGGAAGAAGCACATTTTTCAGGATAGGCAAGCCATTCTCTGCCGCATACTTTTGACTCTTTATACACTTCTGTTCACTGCAAGTAAAAGAAAGCAAAAAAGCTCAATTAATATTAAATAGATATGAAAATACGATACAGAAAGCACTAGTGTACACCAATGAATGGCATAAAAGATTAATAAAATAGTGAGAAATTACGAATAATCGGTGCCTTCCGGGAAAACAGCAAGCCATAAGGGATCTTGGCGGTCAGTAAAGGTTGATAGCATTTGGCGCATGTTCGGTTCATCAACTTCCCATTTCCTCTCCACTGAAATGAATTCCACAATGTGAAATACCCAACCGAAGACAGGTACTTTCATCAAACTACTCTTGAGCATATATTTAATATAAGCTGCAGTTCCTTTACGTAATGCAAGGTCCCATAAGTACATCCAGTCAACTTCAGTTCTATGGTTCACCATGAGCAAAACCCGTTCCTTGGAAGGAACAGTTTCTCCCGAAAAAACCACTTTAGTCTCATTTATCTTCTCAAAGAGAAAAGGCCATAAAGCTACCCAAGCACCAAAAAAGAAGGATGTCACTTTCCTGCTATAATGCACGCTGAAAAATCGTAACAAAACAGCGGTCGTTGGAACCAAGTAAACTAACATCATGAATGCTGTTGAAATCATCACTATTAAACACAATAGACCCCTCAACACCCTCACAGGAGTTAAAGGGCGGTGCTTGAGACCATTCTCGCAAACTTCCATTTCGTCTCCAGGAATTGTTTAAAGCCTCCAGATGAAAAGCAGCTGCACCATCATGTCAGATAAATTTGCTTAAAATCACTTGAAATGTTCCTAACAGTGCTCTGTTAAAATTCAAGAATTACCAAGGAAACACCAAGGTCTTGGGATCTTTAATTGTGACTTACTAACCAAAAGATGTGCTTAGTATAGCACCATTGCTGATAGAACTTGGCTATAGTAACAGCATAAGGAATCAAGAAACCAAATTTTTTTCTGCAGAGCAAACAAAGTCTGGATAATTTATAATCATTGTATGAAGAGAGTGATGGAATGATTTATAAATACCAGATTTCATATAATGTTAAAAGATAACCATTGTGACAACACAATAGGATATCTAACTAAAGCTCATGCAAGAAGTAGAGAATGAAAATACATAACAATATAGAACAGTTTATGGCAAATCAATGAAATGTGTTGACATGAGCACTTCTAAGAGGATACATGCTACTCACAATATATGATTAATTTGCAACATAAAAAAACTTGGGCTACCCATGTAACATAATATGGCTACCTATGTAACATAAAGATGGACACATGTCCTAACGTCACATCTAAAATGCATAAATTAAAATGTTGTTTGCAACAATTTCTTCTCTATGCCGGCACCCATATTCTCATCTACTCCCACTTCATGCAAATTATGTTTCATTTTATTTATTTATATATTTATCAATAATATACCTTCCCCGCAAACTCATGATTTTCATAGCTAAAAATACCTCTTGTCATTTTCTCAAAAAATACATTCATGCAACTTTAGGAATTAAGCCACTTCTGGGAACTAAAATAAACAGCTACTACATAATCGAAGCATGAGAGCTCCTATAAGAGGTAAATCCAAATCAAAATTAAATTCCACAATAAAACCCAACATATGTATTATGACATATAGAATCAAAACTAAATCCCACAACAATTCTTCAGTCATGTATTACCATCATCATTCAAATTTTGTCCCAACTATTTAGAGATGCATTAATCATTGTTCACCACTCCATTCTATCCAAGGGAATAACTTAAATCACTCACTATAATACTTCATCAACATAGAGTCCTTAATGTAGGTGTCAACTAGGCTAGTTAGTAATCTTTTGGTGATGATACCATAGACCTGGGTTCAATTCGTGCCAGCACCAACTTATTGATCTCAATAAAAACAGGCTTACCGATCTTTAAAACAACAACAATATAAAGTCCTCAAGAGTCTTACTATTTTTCTTATTGCGTCGATACATGGCCTTCTTGTGAAAAAAAAAAAAAAAAACAAACCAAGGAGGATAAAATTGCACAAAACACAAGGATTTACGTGGTTCGGCAATGCGCCTACGTCCACGGATCAGATCAAGAATAATCACTATTTTCTCTTAAGTTTTACCGTCCTAGAAATCTCTATTATAAAATCGGAAGTTGTTAAAACATGTCTATTTCCCAAAAAATAGAAAACCCTTAAGAAAATATTACACAATTTCCCTTTTAGTAACCCTAAAATTTTTGGGGCAGGAGCTCCACCCATGTGCCCCTTGGAGGGGGTGCTGCACCCCCGTAGCTCTGGGTACCACCTATTTAATGCAAGACATTTACACAACACTTTTTTCACCTCTAGAAACTTCAATATACACCTTCTCCCCACTACCATTAATGGAATTTTTTTTTCATGGCCAGCCAGTCTCAAACAACTATCCTTTGTTTCTCAGCTATTAGAACTACTCCTAGAATCTCAAATGCATTTGATTCTGATTTTTCCTTTCCTAGTCTTGAATACAGCCATTCCAAGGTTTCTTAATGTACTCAGTTCTGATTTTATTTTTTGTTTCCTTCCTACTAATCTTGTCACTCACCCACATCTCTATGAGAGGGGGGATGCATTTTTAAGATTTTATACGATATAAACTCATCATAGTTTTCTAATCGGATCTATCTCAAAGTCATCTAACCTCTCAAACACTCCAAAATTATTTCTTCATAAACGAAGTTATTTGCAAATATTGATAAATCCAATCCAACAACACAATTAACGATGAATTCAATCGAATCGATTGTTGGATCCGCAAAAATCTAGATCTCAGAGAGGATAAAAATGTTTAAGATCAAATCCTGATCGATTAAGATAAGCAAATTTTGCTAGAGAATGGATGACGGATTCTAGTACATCTGTCCTATTTTTAGGGTTCTAGGTAACCTAGAGAGAGATCCATGGAATTAAAACTTGAGAATCGGAAGAGAAACCTTACTAGATCTTGTCAAACCCTCGAAGAAGAAGAGATCTAAAGAAGCGCTTCAGTAGACAGTAGCTTTGTCGTGAATTCCGAGATACCCGCTACTGTAACCGTTCTATCCACACTCCCCCACTGTCGCCTTTGGAGTTTGGAACTTTGGATCGGTCCTATGCATGGTTTTTAAATTCGGTATTACGTCTCGTCTCGTCTCGTTCAGCTCCGATACCGAGTTGATTCGGATGATACTTCTCGTTCGAGTTATCTCGTTTGACATTGAGACAATGGTTTTTAACCATTTAAAAAAATCTAAAAAATTCTGAAAAAATTCAGAAATAATTCTTATAGAAACATGAATCCAAAAAAAATATAAAATTAAAAAAAAAATCGATTTGGGAGTGAAAGAATTGAGGGTTGAGGCTTTAACTCGTTTGTATCGATTAACTCGGACGAGATTTTGAAATTCTCATCCGATTCGTCTCGTTTAACTCATGAATTAAACCATTACTGTGCTGTCTCGTTTGTATCGTCCGAGATAATAAAAAATATCGTCCGAGACGATTCGCTTATCTCATGATATGCGGTCGTCTCATAACACTTAGTGAGTTGGTTTCGTTGGGCTCCAATACCGAGTTAACTCGAACGATACATCTTGGTGTCGGATGAGTTCAAAAACCATGGCCCTATGTGGTTTTCTTTTCAAGGACATTTGTTTTCTTTACATAAAGAATCGTCCGATCCAAGTCGGGATCGAAACTCATCGGGTCAAAAGTGATATAAGGATCCCGATCATGAATCGCTCGAGTTTTCCCAAGAAATATCTTATCCAATTTAACTCACTAGAGTTTGTCCGTGCCCGTAGGCACATGCATCATCTATGAAGTTCAAGGTAGAAGAGGAAAAACAATAAAATTGGACAATGAGTAAAGGAAAAGAGAATAAAGTAAGAAGGTCCTGTTGGAAAAGGGGAGAAGACGAAATGCAATACATACACATATATATATATATATATATATATAAAGTTGAAGCGATCTTCTTGGAAAGTGGTAAAAGAAGAAAGACAATAAAGTTGGAGGTGTATCTTTTAAAAAGAGAAGTAGAAAAGTCAAAAAAGAATTGAAAGCTTTATATTTGTAACAAAATTAAATCTCCTTCCCTTTTTGTGGAAGGATAAAGATTGAGATAAAGGGTTGGGAAGGGGAACAATTGTCTTGTTTTATTACATAGTTTTGGATTGGTCAAGTCTCTGGAGTCAACTCTCCTTCTCTGTATCCCCTTATGTTTTGTTATAAAATTTGATGCTTGAGGAGCATGATTTTAAATCTCAAAAAACATTTTTGTCATGTTCATGAACGACACCAAGAATAACTTTTTTAAGGACAAATTTTTAAGAAATAAGCATGAACTACTTGATTTGGGAAGCATGATGTCTCAAATTGCAAGGAGGAACTTTTTAAGTGATGGAATGCATTTGATGCTAGGAGATTTGTAACTAGTCAGTAGTTTTTTTTTTTTTTTTTTTTTTAATACTAAATTTTAATAATTAAATCTTTAAAATAATTTTTTTCCCCATAGTAGATGTGTTCGGACCATAGGCCCAACTAGCAAAGGCGAAGCAACTGGCCTCTTAAAGCACCTTATCTCGATCAAATCCCTTGAGTATATGCACTACCCCACAAACCACATATACAAAGTAAGTCGGGATAAATCCATGTGGATGGTCTCTCCCTTTTTGAAGGGAGGTGCTAGCCACTACATTCAACACTGGTTGGTTCTTTAAAATACAACTTAATATTCCATTTTTATGAAAATTATTTAAAAAAATCAAATGTTTATTTTGAATTTTTAAATAAATGCAAGTTGACTCAATGAATTGGACCATAATCCAGTTGGAGTCTTGCAAATTTGATAAATTTTTTGTTCAATCATTGATTCGATGTTTAAAACATTAATTTGCATGACAATGGTACTTCGTGTGTCCTTGTCAGAAAGCTTTGTCTCGACAAGGGTTCTTGATTTTATGCTTTATCCTAATTCTCTTCGCTTCAAATTTTACCTTTGAAAGATGATACTGTTTTCGAAAACTATCATAGTCTTATTCCAATTAGGTTTAGACAATGAAATATTTCTCAAAATTTAAGTGATGTGTATCCTAGGGACTACCTAATGTTTGGATGGTTGGACTTGAAAAGATTTTTGCTCACAGAATACAAGATCCACCAATCACATGAGTCTGCGTGTATTGAATGGCATCCCCAATTTACAAAACTGCCCCCACCAGGCTTGTGGCAAGCACTAGCGAGCCTATGAGCATTGTTACTGTAGACACCTCAATTTGAACGGGCCACTTCTCGAAAGGGCCCAAAAATATCGATTTTCCAAATAAATGGGCCAACGGGCCTTAAGGGCCCAACTCATTGAAAATGGACATTTTTACCAAACCGAGGCCCCTAAGACCTCTCAATGGTTTAGGAGGCCACCAAAAGGACTCGGCCTACCTTACGACTTCCCAACATTCACCGCTCCGCTTCCAAAATAAAAAACGTCAAATTTTCGATAAATTTCACTAACGGGCCTAAAAAGCCCGATTCGCCAACACGTGGCATTTTTGATCAAATTAATGATTGCAAAAATCTAAAAAAATTAAAAATTAAAAAGGTGAGACTTGAGATGCCTACCCTTCCTCTACTATCACCGCTCCGCCTCCGTATTCGTAAAAATCATTTCTAAAACCCAAGCCCAACACTACAAAGCCCACAAATCATTAACCATATCCAATTCATTATCCAACCCACAACCCACATCAACCAATCACTCTTTTATCATCAAAAGATGACACATGTCATCACCCCATCTCACCTCCCTCACCCAACTACCTACCCCATTAATTTGCTTTAAATCCCATCTACCCACATATCAACCCATCACCTTTTCTCTCAAATCAAACACATCTACCCACACCCCTAACCTATACCTCCCCTAATCTACCCTCATCATTCCCTACAAAACCTACATCTACAACCTAAACCTACACCATCCTCTCAAGTCAAACACTCAACCTCTCCCATCAACCTATCCCAACCCTTCATTTCCACCCACTTTAACACATGGCATCATCTCCTTCATCCTCCCAAAATATCATCAACCACCTCTTTAAATCCTTCATTCTCTTAAACCAAACACCATTTAATCTCAACCACCATCTTAAACTTACCTCACCAAATACTCCACCCAAATGAGTTGGGTAGGATCCAAACCATTTGGGTCAAAACTCACCCATTTAACCCCCCTTACCTAAATACCCTCCAATCTCCTCTAAATTACACCCACTTCTCTCTCAAACTCATAACCATTCTACCCATTTTCTTCACTTCACCCCATTATATCCCTAAAATAACTCCTAAACATCTATAAATACCCTCCTCCTCTTCCCAAAAATGGCCCCCAACTTCTCATTACAAAACTTCTCCCCAACACTCTTTCTACTAACAACCATCACCAATTCTCACCAAGTTTACCAACTCTCTCTCACAAATCTTCTACAAGTCTCACTAAAACAAAAGAAATCCCTACTCTCTCTAATCACCTCTTCCCCTTCTCATACTCCTATATTATACTAAGGACTCAAGAAGACTCAAGCAATAAGAAGAAAAGAAGAAACAAGATACAAGGTGGGTTTGAAGCACACCCCCCTCTCTTTCTCTAACCTTCTACTCTTTCCCTCTTCTAACATCCCCTTCTTCTATTTTATTTTACCCCTTTTGATGATTGGGCCCCAAAGCTAAGGTTCATATGGGTCATTTCCATTAATGAAATGACCCTATGATCAAGCCGAAAATGAATCCCTACTTAGGGAACAAATGCACCCACGTGGCACATTTTTCACCTTCTTTTAAAAATCAAAATGATCGAATATTTGAGGTTACCGCCACGTGGCGGGGAGGAAAGGGTGCCTAACACCTTCCCTTTTCTTCAACCGAGCCGCTTACCCAAATCTCGAGGTTTGACTACCCCTTTATCCATCGTGAGTCACTAAAATGCCAAAAATCTCATCTTTTGGAAAATGTACCCTGGGTGACCATTCACACCCACTTCCAACTTGAATGGTGGCGACTCCAAATCATTGTAGATGTAGTCATCATAATGACGAAATCACGCGTCTACAGTTACGAAAAATTCCGTGAGCAAAAAATCTCTCTATGGACTTGCACAAAACTTGGTGAGAAATCTCTTTGCTTTATGGTCTTCCCTTGACTATTATTTCTCATGTGCGAAAAGGTTATTGTGGAGCATCACTCTGTTTGAAATTTGTTGGGGTATTTTGATAGTGTAACAATCGCACGTTTGAAATTGCCCTTTGGGTTGTGACTTGAATAAGAGAGATTTTATTTGCCACACCAACATTTGCTAATGCCACACCAATTCATATGTAAATCACCAAAGAATTAGCGCACATTTGGACAATATTACCAAAAAGTGTGGCAATAGAAACTCTCTTAATTAATAGTATCTCCATGTAAATCCCGAGGGGTTGGTTCAATGGCAATTTTAGATTGATAATTGGTTAATGCCCATAGGTCATGAGTTCGATGCCCAGTATGAGCATTAAATCCTCATGGGCCACCCACAATGGTGCATCCTCACTTATCTAGTGCGTGTGATGTGTGAGAATTGCACGTGCCTTGGGACTAGGGCTACAACTTGGGCGGGTTGGAGGGTCAACCCAAGTTGTAGAACCCTCAACCTGACCACGAGTTAGAGCTCATTAACCCAAGCTTAACTCGAAATTGAGCTTTTAAAATTGAGTTAGTTTAGTTAGGTAATTTTAGACGAATTGGGCTCATTAAGCAAGTCTAATTTCATTTTTAAATTAGGTAAATTTTGGTGTGTTGAGCTCATTTTTCTCTCTTTAAATTTTAGGTAAAACCGATTCTTCATCTTAAAAAATCTGTAAAATACTATACTTAAACACATATAGCAATAAATTTAAATATAAAAATAAAAATCAATAAAAATATTTGTTTACAAATATATTTAGGAAAGAAAACTATTATTTTTTAAATAAATAAATAAAAATATTTATATGTAAATATATAGCATCGGGTTTGAGTTGAGTTGGATTGGCTAGAGCCTCAACTCGAACTCAACCTGCATTCAATTCAGGTTGAGATTTCGCTACGTGAAAACTAGAAAGTTCTACAGGAAAATTCGACGGACCAAGGCCCATGAATTTTAGAAACTAAAATTCAATAGCCTAGCCCATCGTAACTTGTGATGTTCCCTAGATTCAATGGCTTAGAGCCGTCGAATTTCTCTAATCTTCCATTAATTTGATGGTTTCAACTTGTCAGAAGAAAAAATTTGACAATGAAAATTTTAATGACATGATCCGTCAAATTTTATGAAATTCGACAATCTTGGACCATTGAATATGAGTTTTTTTCACATTGAGTTTCCTAGTCTAAGCTCAACTCATTTTTCATAACTTAGTCCATGCTCGCCCATCCATCGGATTGAGTTCGGGTTAGCCCGCCCACCCAGGATTAATCCTTGGGACAAGACCATGGTCTATGGACTGGGCAAATGTCATATACGAGACCAGTCCATTGTTTGTAGGGATACCCGGTTATCCCAAAAAAAGTACCTCCGTATCAAGCTCCACAAAATATAACGATATTCATCTCCAAAATCAGACATTGATGTGGTTCTTACAAAATATACTCTGATGTCTTGAGTCATAAAATGATTCAAAATATATTTTTAACCTAAATTGAATAATTCAACTTTAAATGAGTAAATCTTATCATGATTTATACGTAGAAGAGTTCAGCCCTTCATGATCTTTCCTTGCTGTGAAGTCAATTACAAATGCACAAATAACTAATTGTATAAATAAGACCTTGACTTACTTTTCAAAATGGGTTGATAATGTTACAAAAAGACAAAATCCCTTCTTGAGTGGTTGATTGATTTAACCAATCATCAACTTAGAGATCTCTAATATTGATGGTACCATTTCCCTACCTGTAATAATATAAATCTTGATCAGATGATATTTGTACAATCGAGATAAAATTATGTTTTAATTTCTACAAGTGGTAATATCAAACACTTGTGGGCATCCAATTTCAACATCTGACCTAAAAAAGATGTGAAGTAACATAAAATAATAGGTAGAAGATTAGAAATCATTCTTTGGTGGTGACTGATTTCTCACGCACTATCTTCCCCCACCCCACACACACACACACAGGGGTATCTGTTCAACGTTTAATCTTACACAACGTTTCTGAACTCTGCAAGTATGGCCCCTCCTCCAATACTCACTAAACATATTTTAGTTATTGGGGGACAATAAGTGGAATGAGTGTGACCCACCCAACTTTAAATCCTTGAAATTGTATGGACTATGTCACCCCCAATATAAAAAACAGCTTGCATGATTGCAAACCAAAAGTGTATGATACACAATAATTTATACAGCTTGAGAAAACTACATATTTGTTTTTGGTGGAAGAATTATTTTTTGTCATTTTGCACGAGAAAATATTGAAGATATGTACGTCTCTGGGTTACCCCAAAAATTATATAATTCGTGCATTTTTAAAACACATGAAAAGAATAATTTTAAATTTTACACTTATTTTTATTTCATTTTATACAAAATGTGATTTTGACATCGTGATGTGATGTGGAGGAACATGATTCATTTAGTCGTCCCGATGTCCTCGGGATTAGTCTTTATTGTTGTTGTCATTGGAACAGTTGAGATACCTCTTTGATGGCAATCTTCGAGATCAAATGGTCTCGTCTTCAGCCTAACCTTTGATTTTTCTCTAAAATGTTCGTTCTCTTAAATTTTTTTAACTTATTCATAAAAAATATTTAAAGAATACGACCTCATTTTCAATCCATCATGTTCAATTTTAGTCAAAAATCTATTGTCCTCTATCGTTCCAAAATTACTAGATTAATCTTCAGTATTAAAGGTTTCCCGGAAGTAGAGTCCTGAGAGGTTGAGTATAAAAATTTAACTCCAAAGATTGAAAACGGATATTCTACCAAGAGGTTGAATATATGTGCATTTTAGGTTATTTTCACTACCAATGATATGTTTTCAAATTCAACACACAAGGCATCTCAAATATTCGTCAAAGTACAAATTTTGGACGACAAAACAAAGACTTACCCACCAAAAGAAATTCCAAATATAAAACAATAAGGATCTGTTTGAAGTGGAGAAAAATGGGCACCATGAAAAAGAGATTCCAATGCTCGATTACTCCTAGGAAAGTATGGAGAAAAAAATCAGGAGAGAGAGAGAGAGAAGGAAGGACACTGTAGCGATGGACAATGGCAAAGATAGAGAGGAGCGGTGTGGTTGGTCGACTGTGGGAGTGGCTATCGACCATGTAGTTGGTCAGTCAACAGTAGTGGTCTGCGGTTGCGATGGTAGTCTATGGGAGTAGTGTTAGTGATGAGAAAGGAACAAAGAAAAAGAAAAGAGAGATTGTTGTAGATTCTATGGGGGTGGATTTCATTTTCTCATGATATCGGTGAGAATGTGAAAATTTTCATAGAAATTAAGCAATTAAACAATGAAAAACAAAAAATTTCATTGAAAATATATTTTTCATGCCAATCAAACAGACCCTAATTTATAGAGAATTTCATGGCAAAACCCAATTTCACAAGTCCACAAATAATCCTCCTCAGCCAAAACTGATTTTATCTAGAATTTCTTTTGCCAAACCCAATTTCTCTTTTCTAGTTATTGGGTTTTCGGGTGAAGGTGAAAAATTGATTTCCATAGAAAATGGGCAATTAAACAACGAAAAATGAAAGTTTTCATTCCAAATATATTTTCCATGATTAGGTAAACCCAATTTCACGACTCCTTAAATAATGAAACAATCCTCCTCAACCAAAACTGATTTTATATAAAATTTCTTTGGCAAAACCTAATTTCTCTTCTTATTGCACTCAAACAACCATCTAAAAAAAAAAAAAAATTACATCGCTATCAAATACGTAAAATTTCTATACAAAAAGGGCGTCTTGTTATTCTCCCTTACATCTTTAATTAAGTCTATTTAGAATTTAGGTTACATCATACAGAGTAGGTTAATAATAATTATAATGTCCAACCTGGTCCTTCCAATTAACTTCTGCCACGTGTATCTTAAAAAACTGGAGCTTACCATTTTTGTTGTTGGACTCCAGAAGAACCCTAACACAGAAAAAAAAAAAAAAAAAAAAAAAAAAAACAGAGGAACAAAAAAAAAAAAAGAAGGAAAAATCAAACCAACCAACCTCAAAGATCCTTCTTTTTAATATTCTCTCTCTCCTTCATCTCCAATTCTTGAACGTTACTCTTCTTGAGATGCATCTTCACATAAAAATTCAAGAAGAACAGAAGAATTGCTCCATTAAGCACAGAATTAAAAACCCAAGCCCCAATTCCATTACACCCACCTTTCATCAAATGTAACAGAAGAACCCAAATATGGCAAATTAAATTGCAACCCAACAACAAAATCTGACAATTAACCACAAATGGGAAACAAGCACTCGGTAATCCAATTGCGATCCAAAATCTATACCCATAAACCACAGAGTATACAAGAGTCGTCGAAAGAATCGCCACAACTTGGAAAGATTGAGAGAATTCGAGCCATAGAAACGACATGAAGATTAGAATCGATTGGTTGAAGATTCGAAAGAAGGTTAATCTCCTATGTCGAAGAATCGTGAAGAATGTACGGAACAAGTGGAGGAATCTAGAGAGATAAAACAGGTAAGACCAGAAGAAGACCCGACCCGTTGGCCTGGTTCCTAATGGGAAGCAGAGGTACCATTGAAGAGGGGTTTTGGATCTTGTCCAGAACCAACGTGTATCGCGAATTTCTGAAGCGGACGAGAAGAGAAGTCCGACGAAGATGATGAAGGAGATTAAGGCCATGGAGAGACTATGAAGAGCTGGGATTGGGCCAAGTGGAACAGGACGACGACGACGAAAGAGGGAGAGAATCAAGTGGAGGAAGATTGATAAGGTAACGTAGGAAGCTATGGAAGTGAAGAGGAAGGACCAAGTGGAGCCCCATGATTGGCTGTGATTCCATCTGAAACCAATTATTGATGGGTGTTCTGATAACCAGTATCTCAAGTTCTGGTTTATGGTATTAGTTCCTCCCATCTTCAATCGGTTTCTAGCTCAGATGGAAACGGTGGTGATTTCTCTTTCTCTTTATATGAGAGAGAGAGAGAGAGAGAGGTGGGTAGGTTGGACATAAGAAGATGGGCTTAAATTTGGGTGGTTGTTGATGATTGGCGGTGAGAGACTTATAGGCATTCAAGTCGTAACTCCTTCTCTAAAGTGGTTTTCAACTCTCTCAACTTAGGAAATTTCTTCTATCCAACGCTGGTGGACTAATGTCATCCAATCAATGGCTGAGGTTTTTTACAAGATATTTCTAAAGATTTTTTTCTTTTCTAAAATGGATGTATGAGAAATCTGGGCTTTTAATTACGGTCGGATTATATTCGAAAGAAAAATACTAAATCGCTTTCAAAAAATTTATTACTTTTGAACAAGAAAAACTTTAATTTTGAAAAAAAAATTAGTTTATATCTTTTCTACAACAAATTATAATTAAGTTAATAATTCTATAGATAATATGTGATTTTTTTTAAAAAATATATATTTTATAATGATTTGAAATATTTTTTTTTCTTCTTAGATTCTTCAAAATTGAAATCGATGAATATTCATGTTTTTTTTTTCTAATTTTTATTCTATTTATTTTAGAATTAAAATCGGAATCGAAAAAAATATAATAGCTATGATTCTAAATGCCTTAAGAATTGAATCAAAACCAACTCATTGACATCCCTACCTGTGCACTTCCCTTAGTAATAATGCGGTGGTGTGCACAAAATCATAGATGTTATGAATTAATTTAACCCGGTTATATTCGAAATCTAAATTTTAAGATTTGAAATGTTGGAGTAGATTGAATAAATGAGTTGATTATGGTTTGATGTTCCTTGACTGCCACAAACACAGATTCATCCTTAGATTCACCTAAATTCAAATGATATATTATTTTTGAAAAATATATTTTAAGACTTTAAAATTTAAAATTTCTCAAAACATCTTTTTATATTACTTTTCTATAATATTGATGTGGGCTCTTATAAAAAGAAAGAGTTTTAATTTAAAAACAACGAGAGAAAATGCCAAAGAAAAAAAGTTAAACGATTCATTAAAACTCATTTACGTCCTATTTTAAGAGAGCTGCTAATGCTGCACCAACTTTTGCTTATGCCATCCAAGATGTAAGGGTAGCGTTAGCAAAAGCTTGTGTGACAATAGAATCTCTGTATTTTAACTCCCATTTTAACATTAGGCAATACGCCGTGCGTCAAACGCAATTGGATATTAAAGATATTCTATAACTGATTACATTTGTTAATATTAATAATTTTTAGCTTCTTTCACAGAGAGATTTTATCTTCAAAAAAAGATTTTGTCATTTACCTATTTATTTAAATACAAACCCGAGAGGTTTAGGGAAAAAAAAATTTATAAAAAAAAGGAAGGAATTTGTTAACAAGGGCACACGTTATTAGGACACACGATAAAGTGAAATAAATACACTTAGAAAACTAAAAACTAAGGATATATGTCAATAATAAAAAGTTAATTTTCAAACTTTATTTATTGCACTTTAACTTGTGATCTTAGGACGTTAACAAGATCGGCTTCATTGACGCATGTACGGAATCATAGATGCTTTTCACCGAGATATGAGTGAAAAGCATTTATCACTATGTTTGCACCTCTTCTTCAACAACGTGAGAATCAATGTCAATTTTAATTTGAATCGTGATAATTTGACCACCCCACGTAGCACACTCAATTGACTCTCTTAATGTGACAAATTAGAGGTCGTAGATCCGTATGTCTCAAGATACACAACTACACTTTTCCCTAAAAAATATGTATCCCAAGAGAATAGTGTATCCTTAAGCATATAGATCTACGATTTCCAAACTTATCATGTCGGGATAGTCGATTGAGTGTGCCACATGAGGTAGTCAAATGATTATGATTCTTTTAATTTTGAGTGTTAATTTTGTAATTCAACCTGATATGGTTCATTGACGTGGCATGGGCAATGAATCGTAGATTCTTTTCCTCGGGATACACAATCGACCTGTCATTTGTAGTCGTGAATCCCAAAGGTGCATTTGTGTATCCTGAGCGAAAGAATCTATGAATCTTTGCTCATGACACATTGATGAGTTTTTGAGTCACACTGTTAAGTTGAGTTACAAAATCACTAATCTTTAATTTTACTCAAAGATTTACCTAGGCAGAAATAACTGTTGCATTTTTATTATAAAAATTCCTTTAGAGGTCTAACAACTCCCAAACAACCTAACTTTATGAAGTTTGGTACCCACCAGCCCTTACTTTATCAAGTTTGTTACTTAGAAAACCTTGGAACTTAAATTTTCACCATTGAATTTTATTTTAAATTTGAGAGTTCGATAGTCATCCATTTCAACATCAACGATTAAGTTCAAAAATATTTTTTTTAAATGTTTTATTTTGAATTTGAGCTTTTACATGAAATCTATAAGGCCGTGGTGTTGGATTGCTAATTTAATAATTCATGTGGGCCCAACGATCCTTAGTAAGATTTAAAATCTTACTACATTAGTCATGCTAGTCTGATTTATAAAATAAGTTTTGTTCACTAACCAACTTAATAAAGTAAGGGAGTTTTTATAATAAAATTACATATAGGTCTGCCCCGTAAATCTCTCTCTCTCTCTCTCTCTCTCTCTCTCTATATATATATATATATATATATATATATATATATATATATATATGTATTTTTTATCATTGTGCTTGGAAACACAATTTTCAAAAAGCCCAATATTTTATGCCAAGCAAAATTTCTAATAAATAAATACAAATATTCCCTAACGTTTGACCTTGATATTCGCATAAAGTATATCGCGTATTTTGCACCGTGTGAATTGTTTTGTGAATCCGAAACATCCATATTCAATCATATATTGGTAGCCGACTATCGAATGAGGATAAAAGGGTCTTTAGGCCACACGTTAAAATGAAATAAATACATTTTGAAAATTGAAATTTATAACGAAAATGCCCTTAAAATTTTGAGAGATTTTATTGCCACACCAATTTTTACTAATAGCACCTCAAAATTAACTACACTTTGAAAACTTAAAATGCATTAAATACACCTAAAAAATGGTTTTTTATACCAAAATTATCCTCATTCTTTGTTAATATTATTTCTAATTATAATTTATATTATAGATTTGAGTTGGATACTATCGAATATCTGATAGAATAATCAAATCGAATCGAATGTTAATTTAGAATACTCTTTTGACTACAAATTGGAATATATATATAAAATTAATTCACAAAACTGGATCAATAAGCTTTCATAGCCCTACCCCTAATCAACTATCGACTTTGATCACTAATCCAATCCCCCCCACTCCCCCTGGAAAAAAAGGGTTAAGCGCTTGATCTTAAGTCCGTGACTCAAAGTCTTTCAAAACCCATTAAATTTAGATCAAGTTACATACTAATAGGATTGGTTTCAGTATAAGCCATTACAAACGATTTAGGTTTAAACTAAGCCCGAGTTGAACCCGCTCATTAACAACCCTAATGAACATTCCCTAGAGTTTCTTAGGGAAATTATTCTCTAACAAATACTTTGTTGGACACCTCCCACCCTTTTTGGTTCTTTCTAGAATGATAGAAACAAAAGCGTTGAAAGCAAAAGTTGGAGTGTGATTGAAAAATTATTTTTTGATGAGAAATGTTTTTCAAAAAATAACTTCTTTAGACATACTGATAATTTAGTTGGAAGTGCTAACTTCTTTTATAATTAAATCAGAATCTACTATTCACATCCCAACGTTTACTTATTACACTCCATTTCTTAAATTATTCATTACACCCCAATTGAAGAGTAAAACACTCCATTCAAACTTTACAAAAGTTTCTGTTGAAGTTATTAATTCAACATTGCAAAGCAATATAACACATTCATCCAAGTAACTTCAACAGTTGTTTACAGGTAGTATTAAGCCCTATAAAATCCTAAATCTAACAAATAGAAATCTGGAGAGAAAAAAAAAAAAGAGAGAAGAGTTTCTATTGGCACCCCAATTTTTTACTTATTCTCATTCATTGATTTATTTTTTAGAGATTTTCCCCAAAACATATGCAATTTTTGTTGAAATTCCGATTTTGGTACACTGTTCGTTTTAATTCTAAAAACATACACACGGTACATTGTTCACTTTTACGCATCTAAAAAATCCTAGGTTCGTCATTTTTTAATAGCTACAAATTCGCTAATATATCTACAAATTCATAGATATTAAAAAGAGTTATGCTAGAGTCACCTCAAGCTGGAACCTCATATCTCACTTCTTGACGTGAAAGTGGATAGGAATCATAGATCTTTTTTTCACTCGTATCTCGATGAAAGCATCTATGGCTCTCATACACTTTCACATCAAGAAGTGTGATATCAGATTCCAAATTGAGGTCACTTCAGCATTATTATATTAAAAATGACGAAATACATACATGTGTAAAGGTGAACAGTGTACCTTGTGCATGTTTTCGGATATTAAAATGAACAGTGTACCGAACTTGGTATTTTGGCATATTCACGAACCGGTAATTCACCCTATTTTTTAAATTCTAATTGGGGTGTCAATATCAGCTCTCTTACATTAATAGTTCGAAGAATTTTTCTAGCTACAAACAACGTTTGACATAGGACATCAAACATGGGATCAAGTTGGGAGAAAAATGCAGATTTCATAATCACAGATAAAGATTTTCATAGAATTCATTTTTCTAGAGAATCCCAAGGAATGACTTTGTATTTCAATTATATGTTTGATGAACATATCTTTGCAGAGTCGTGCTAGAGTACTGACCTAAAGATTGGACCTCACATCACACACACTAACGTGAAAGTGGATAGGAATCATAATTGCTTTTTCACTTGTATCTCGAGGAAAAGCATCTATCATTCCCATGCACTTTCATGTCAGGGTGTGCGATGTAAGGTCCAATCTTGAGGTCACTTTAACATTATCAGAGTATTCAACTATGAATTGCTATGGGCCATGTGTGTGCTCATACCTGAGGAGCAAATGAGAAAATAAATGAACTAATTATTTGATCATGATTTCATTGCATGTTAAACTAATTGAATAATTCGTTAAAAACCCTAATTTGTTTATGAAGTTATAGGTTAGATATTTCAACAAGACAACAACACGTCTTAAATAATGTTTCATGTATCTTTACTTTCTCTGTCTTTGTCCAGAGGCAATAGCAATCTTAATGAGCTAGCCACAACACGTATTTTAAAAAAATGTTCTAACATCCTACTTTCGTTCTTTAAATGCAAAATTGCTACCCCACCAAAATTAACATCCACCCATGAAAATGAAATAAATGCCGGCATCAAAGTTTGGTGTTAGGTGGAGACATTACATTTACACTTGCATACATTTAAGAAAATGAAACTTTAACACATTTCAGATAGCCCATCAACTCATTTAATAATAAACTAATGACTTCCTTACTCGAAAATTTTCACTCGGTATGTACTCGACTGACATGGAAAGGGTACAAAATCGTTGATCATTTTTATTTGTGTATCACGAAGAAAAAGATCTACAATTTTGTGCCCTTGCCACATCAGCCACGTACCAACCAAGTAAAAATTTTCGAGTCAAAAAATCACAAATCTAAATAATAAAGACAATTATGTTTATGGGTCAATTGTCTTACTTGAGTGATGATTTTAGTCCTTTTCCTTTCATTTGAAATATCTAACCGGTCCATTAGTAGAGTAGAATGATGGGCCATTATGGACCATTAAAGATTCGTGTGATTTGACCAGGTTCAAGGAATTTGGTGAAGTCTGTATGAATTCAATTGTTGTTTTCATCATTGGATTCAATTATTGTAGTTTGTTGAAGTTTTTAATTGAATTTCATAATGAGTATAACATTCATATCTATTACTCCCAACTCCAAGAGGTTGGCTCAACACTAAAGCTAGCGACAAGGGTTTGATCCATTTGGTCATGTGTGTTGAAACTGATTTACCTCTTGACTTATACTTTGTTGCACATTGTGAAACTTTTGTAGGGTTCATGGTCATTATGGAGGAAATCCTCTAAGAAGAGGATAGATTAGTTACACTTATATATGAAAAATCAAGATCTAGTGATATAACAAGTCGGCATGAATTCAGGTAAAGTAAGAGCACAAGTTTGTAAAAAATTGTGTACCTTTACCATCGAATGATCTCCTATTTATAAAATTACAAAAATCTGAGTGTATCGTTAGTTGTTTGATTGATATCATGTTTTCTAATTTCTAGATAAATATGTGTTAACATCATACCGAGTCTTACCATCTCATGTCTAGAAAATATGGGCATTTTTCAGTGTGTCAGTAGACATGTCCTAGGCACGTTAACCATTTCTTGTCAAAGTGATGTAGTGCTAGAATGTGTGTGCATGCCAGGGGTAATTCAACCATCCCAAGTTAGAGCAGTGCTAACTTTATTTACTGTGGAGTCTGGTCAGTCATTTCTTGGGATGTGTCTGTGTCTTCCTTGCTAGCTTTCCTTCATGTTGGGGCCCTTTGTACTTGTGAGCATGAATCTGAGTCAAGAACGTTGTGCTCGTGTTTGGGCCACATGATTGTCATGTTTTCACTAATGATACCTCAATTTTTAAAATTTAGATTAGATTTAAAAAATAAAACTATTTTAGGCTTATCTAATCAAAGGCTTCAAAAAATGGATGGTCACCAAAGTCCCAAATTTAAAATGGGGTTGATCAATGGTTAAAAACTATCCTTTTTTTGAAAAAAAAAAAAGTTCTTAAAAAATTTGTATTTTACATGGATGTGGAACAATTATAGAACAAAGCTTATCTGCAGGGATAGGGAAAAGTCATATACATTAAATCAGGATGGCTTATTAAACATAAAGGGCCCACTCATGCTTTTTATCCTTTCACGTCATGCGTAAGCTGTGATCAAGTCCTTGTCATTGCCTCACTGAATGTGATGGAAATGGAATAAGCATAGTTCCTCAGAATCTCTACAAAATCAAAATGATTATAAAAGGGATAAACATGGTTTCATGAAAGGTGCTACTAAAAGAAAATATACTAATCTCTATAAAATCAAAATGATTATAAAAGGGATAAACATGGTTTCATGAAAGGTGCAACTAAAAGAAAATATACTACTAAATAATGTTATCAACTTTAATCTTTCTCGAGATTGAGACTAGCACTAAAAAATATTAGTGACCATGGTTTCAAATATCAGTCTCTGTCTTGTCTTGGTATCCATCAAGATCGAGTTTATTTGAATGAGTAAAATCATTTTCAACAATTTTTTGAGAAAAATAATGCCCAGAAGTATAATTATTGGTACTCTAGTTCTTTAAAAAAAATAAAATAAAGGGTAAAAAAATAAAATGTGAAGTGTAGATACAAAAACTTGTATTACATTAAAATCTGCTCTGATGACTTGGGATCTGCACCTCCCAATGCTTGGGTGTGCTAATACAATCTCTCCAACATCTATGTTAAGTAAACATAAAAAATGGGTGTTTGTTCTTATATTTGTAGGGGAAAATCCTAGTATCTTCTTTGATTCAATCCATTTTAGCAAGTAGATCTTGACTAGGAAGTATTAAATCAAAATCCCTTCCTTATTCAAATTTTTGCTTTTGTTTTTATTTTTGGGATATTTCCCGATTAGAGATCCAGCCATTTTTAATAATGGAAAATCCTTCATTTTTGGATTGATTTATTTGTTCTATCATAATGACTTGTCCTTTCGTATTCCCTCAACCAGCTAAGCCTTCAACTCATAACTAGGACTTTGACCGAATCAACTGATCTTTTCTAATCGTTCAAACTTAGATGAATTAGCTTAGGTTTCTATGACTTACTCAAATCCCCAGGTGCTTTTGTGTCATCCCCTAATATTTCATATAGAATTCTAGAGTTCTAAAGTCTAGAATTAAGTTATAGTTTGAACTTGAAAGAGAAAATTAGATATTAAGTGATCGTTGATTTAAAATTTGTTAACAAACATATAAAAGAACAAAATTTGTTTTAAATCAATATATGTTTTGGTCTTTTAAAATATTCAATTGTTGCCCATAATTTTAAAAATCATCTGAGATTAAGATGACTCACCTCGATCTTGAAGGTAATTGATAGAGATAGTAATAAGGGATATAAATGCACTAAAATTAATTGAAGAATTAGCATCATAAAACACTAAATAAAGGAACAAAAACCATTTTATGGATCTCAAAATTTTGAAAAAAATGGTTATTATTTTTATATATATGACCATTATAAAATGTTAAATAGTATTTTAATTTTAATTTATAAAATAATTAAATAAATCCATATTTAATTTCACTCAACTCAATCATTAAGGTACGTCATTAGGCGTGACATATGTGTTGATCTCTTTTCTAATTTTCCATCTAATACTAATATTATTTTGATGTACTTTTTTGTTTGTTTGGGACTTTTCAACAATGCTGTCGCTTCATATACGAAGGTGATGGAATTTGTGGGGCATGGCCAGTTGGTCTGAAACATCTAATTCATGGGAAACGTTGAGAAGTGGAGAATGATGGAGATTCCATATGTTTTCTATGATCATAAAGCACCATATATATTATGATGTCAATTAGATTTGATTTACCAGTTAAAACATGACTTTCATGCTAATTATGACAAGAAAAAAAAAGGTTATTTTTAGGATCCAATGACATTGTACATCAAAAGAGAAACACAGGTTCCATAAAGATCACAAGAAAATCTTAATTACAATTTGGATTACTAAAAGAAAAATATTGATTTTTTTAAATATCGATCTCTAGGATCAGTTTGTTTAGATTGAGCTTGATGGTATTGGTCAATGGATGAACAACTAGGGGTTGGCAATGGGTCGTGTCGTGTTGAAGTAAAACAATTATGAAAATTAAATTTTTACCAAATTCAAACTCGACACATTTATTAAAGGAAAAATTACTTAAAGTACCCTTATGGAGGGAGTTATTTTTAAATAGTCCATGAGTTTTGCATGGCGGCTTGATAGGACATTTAGTACACTTTTTATTTAATAATAATCCCTCATTATTTAGTACCGAATTCACCACTTTTTATTTATTGTCGAATTCAACACTTTTTTATTTAATGTTGAGTTCACAATTTTTATTGTCGACCTCATCACTACTTACTATTGAGCTCACCCTTTTTTTATGTACTATCCAATTCAACGCTTTTTATTTACAATCAAGTTTATTAATTTTTAATTTAACACTGGTAAAGCCACCCATTTCCAATTTTTGAGTTTTATTTATTTTTTTTTTTTCCGAATGGAATACATGGAAAGATTGACTAAAAACTTGTGGTAATGACTTGTTTAGACGATTTCATCCACACACACACACACACACATACAAATCTTGATTGATTTTCATTCAAAAATTAAGAAAAAAAAAAAGTGAACAAACCTTAATTTTTACATACATTTTTGAAATGTTTGAAAAAACCCTTGAAAATGACTTATTCTTCTTAAATCCTATTTGACAAAATAGAATTTTCGAAACTCGATTAAGATACCAAAAGTAAAAAAAAAATATTTATGAAAACAATGAGTTCAAACAGTTAGGACATTCCATTGTGAGAAATGTGAGAGATGGAGTCTAGTGACTGTTAAGAAAGGAGTATTTTACCAAATGAATTATTAAGAAACTGCCCAAAATTTAAGGACTATTTAGGAAAAAGTTTATCCGTTAAGGCCCTTTGAGTAATTTTCTCTTTATTAAATAGGCAACGCCATGTAACCTATTTAATAAAATTCTAATCTTAATTTAAAAAATAAATCGCATTTCCACCATAAAAAAATAAACCAATATCTACCAACATAAATTAAATATCACAAAACAAAAAAAAAAGTTTCATCACCAAAAAATGGTTGTGTATCACAACCAATTAGATGGTCGAGAAAAGAAAAAAAACAAAAAAATGGGTAATTATTTGAAAAATATCTTGAAACACTATTTATGTTTTAAAAAAATTGATAAAGAAAAAGTATTATGGAAAAGTCTTATGAAATTCTAGAAAAAAAAAAAAAACGGTAACCAAAAAAACTCTTAAATAATTGTTACTATTTGAGATACATTTTATGTTTTATAATTTAAAATGGCATATTAATTACAGAATAACTAAATGTATCAAAATAGGTTAAATAGGTTGACGTCCTAACCATACCTAACCCATTTAATGATCGTATTAGATGGATTGGCACTATTATGACCCAAATCCATTAATTTCGTGTTGTTTTTGAGTCATGTTAAGATTGCCACCCCTACTTAAAATCTCTATATACTTTAATATGTGTGTGTGATTGCATTTTTTTATATATTTTTTGGTTATTTATTATTACTTCTATTTTCTCTCAACACAGATGATGTTTAAATTTTCCATTAAACAAATGGTTGAGATAGAAAGATATTTGTTGGGATTCCCTTCAAAATATTTTTCTTCCAGTCTCAATTATTTTAGTGAAAAACGTGGTTGGACGATAGAAAAATCCTTTATTCCTTTTAAAAAAGAAGATTTATTTAAAATGAGATTTTTTTTTTTTTTTTAAGGATCGGCTCGATTTTATTCCTGACCCATTATCTCTAGTTTTGATAACTTCAAGTATTGATAGAGGCAAGGGCGGAGCTAGTAAGGAGTTGGTGGGGGCAATTGCCCCTATAGAACTTTGAGAGACTCCTATATTTTCAATTAATTACATGCCCCATTTATCCCCACTCCCTCACCTCTCTCCCCATTTGCCCCCACAGCCCCTCCAATTCCTCCCCCCTCCCCTCCCTTTCAATTTTTTATCGATGACATTGCCCTTTTAACCGGGCCTTCTCATATACTAATTGAAAATGACCTAAATATCCTCTTTTTTTTCAATTTCTAATAAAAAACCTATGATTTTCTTCCTAAAACCATTAATCTTCAAGTTCTTCAACTATACAACTAATCATAGTTTGCCCCCACTACAAGAAAATCCTAGCTCCGCCCCTGGATAGAGGATTTGGATTCGAGAAGGATTCAATCCAATAAGGATCTGGTATGATTACATAGGCCTTGATCTGATAAAATGTGAGGAAGTATATAATTATATTATATATTTTATTTAATATATGAAGTTTATCTATATTTTGTAAATTCAACTGATTCTAATTCGGACCTGACTCGATTTTTATCGGATTGGTCTTTGGGATCCGATCCATATTTCCTAGACGTGATCGTTTAGTAGACTTGATGTTGGGCCTTGCCTAGGTCATGTTGCTAAAAGTTTTTTCCAACAATCTCAAATTTAATCGTGGTCTTCACTTCAATCTAGGCCTACAAATGAAGCCCAAAAATGGTATACAGCTCTTTAGTGGGCCAGGCCTGAAAATACTTAATGACCAGTGGATCGAAAACAAGATGTAACGATTCCTAGAGTGGACGTAAGTTAGTTAAGTTTCAACTGGTGTATAAAATCCTTTTTTTTCTCACCCGAATCTAGTAAAGAAGGACGTCAGACGTCAAAGCTTCTTCCATTTTGGCGAATTTATCCGCAAAATTCACGAACAAATCGTGAATAGGACTTCGGTTGATTTCTGGATCGGTCAAGGTAAGTCAATCTCTTTCTCTCTAGGTTTTTCGATCTTGTTTTACATCTGCTTGTCTCGAGTTTCTTCAATTTATGGATTAGATCTGTTTTTAACATAAAAAAAACCCTAACTTTCTGTCTCTTATTGATATCTGATCGCTTTGCGATTCGTAAACCCTATAAATTGTATGTTCATGGTCTTCCTTTGATCATTAATGGTGTTTTTGTAATGTTGTTTCGTTAAAGCTGAAAATCTTGGGGTTTTAGTTGTTGAATCAGTTTAATTTGAACGGTTTAGTTGAAGGATGACTTTATAAGTAATTGAATATTCATCTGTGTTCGTGAAATTGGGTGTATTTAGGTTTTAGGTTGAAGGTTGGGATACCTTGCTATGTTTCTGTTTACATTTTGGTGATGTTTGTAAGTCTCTTTTTGTTCAATTTTGATGTTGTTGCTGCCAATCTACAGTTCTGATAGTAATGTGCGTTTGCTTTTGATTGGTTTAACGATTTTTCGTTGTTTAGGTTTGCATTGGCGTTTCTATTGTTAGAAATTAGAAATTTGGTTTTGTAATGAAGGTCTAGGATTCTGAAATTTATGTGAACTAATTAGTTTAAAACAAGACAATGGTTTTCTTCTTGTTGTTGATGTTGATTTTAGTACATATATAATTAACAGGCATCTTTACGTTCTTGGTGTTGATTTTTCGTTGTTTAGGTTTGCATGGGGGTTTCTAATATTATATAAATTAGAAATTTTCTTTTGTAGTTAAGGTCTATGATTTTGAAATTTTATTTGAACTAATTAGTTTAAAACAAAAAACAGGGTTTTCTTTTTGTTATTGGTGTTGATTTGAGTACATATATGATTAACAGGCATTTTGAAGTTCTTGGTTTTCAAGATGGCCAATGGGTTTGGGGAATCAACCAGTGAACCACCCCAAAGCCCTTCATGCTCAAACAATGGTAGCAACGATGCTGGTAATTTTGAATGCAATATCTGCTTTGAATTGGCTCAAGACCCAATCGTCACCTTATGTGGCCATCTCTTCTGTTGGCCTTGTCTCTACAAGTGGCTCCATATTCACTCACATTCCCAAGAATGCCCTGTTTGTAAGGCCCTCATACAGGATGAGAAATTAGTTCCTCTTTACGGTAGGGGAAAGACACCAACGGATCCAAGATCTAAGTCAATTCCTGGTGTTAATATCCCTAATCGTCCAGCAGGCCAGAGACCCGAAACTTCCCCTCCACCAGACACAAATCATTTCCCTCAGCAAGGGTTTGGGTTTATGGGAGGGTTTACGCCTATAGCAACAACGAGATTTGGGAATTTCACTCTCTCTGCGGCTTTTGGTGGTTTGATTCCATCACTTTTTAATCTTCAGGTGCATGGATTCCCTGACACTACTACATATGGAACAGCTGCTGGTTTTCCGTATGGATCTTTTAATTCGTTTCATGGAGGCCATGTTCATGGTTTTGCACTTCCAACTAGTCAAGGACAACAAGCAGATTCTTACTTGAAAATGCTGTTTTTTATGGTTGGCGTATTTGTGATCCTTGCTCTTATATGGTCGTAAATGTGTTACATGAAATTCAAATGATGATAGACATGCGGGATTGTAAGTCTCACATGTTTGTAAGTTCAGAAAGTGATTGATGTTTACTCTTTGTAATTGGAAAAAATAAAATAAAAAACGTTCATATGATGTTTTGTGTCATGTGTGTCATCGGTAAGTCATCTACTGGTTGTCCATATGGATTTTTTTAATTCATTTCATGGAGGCCATATTCATGGTTTCCCACAGCCTTAGACAATATGCGGATTTGTACTTGAAGATTTTTTAATATAAATGGTTGGTGTTTATTCCCCTCATGTGTTTGTAAGTTCATATGATGATTGGTGTTTAATTTGAAAATGGCTTCATTGGGTCAAGGTATTATGCAACACATCAGCAGTTAGCTCAATATGTTTTAAATTTATTTTCTTTTTCTTTCTGCCACATGGATTTTATTGGATGCTTTACAGGGGAAAAAATGTAATAGGCGTATTCCCATATCTTTTGGAAATTTGATGGTCGTGATTTAAGTGGAAGATGGGAAAGAATGTGAGTTGAGGTAGTAAGAAAAGATTTGAAGACAGACAGGCAAGAAACCTTAATTGAAGATATAGCTCCCCTAGCAAGAAATGAATGACTTAACAAGGCTTATCTCACCAATCCCAGATAGTTGGGATAGGGTATTGTATGAGATGAAGTTGTTTGCAATTGTAGCATGTCTTGGCATGGAAGAAGATACTTCCTTTTTCATAGAGCTACTTATAACGAGCCCAAGTATCTTCTTATAGAGTGAGGTATCACCTATAATAGTTGAGCAAGCGCAAAATCTGGGCCAATATAGTGCAAATTTCCTGAACTTTAAGGGCACAGTTTATGAGGTTAAATTGATTGCATAGTTTATGGCAAAAGTTTGCTGTCTGCCTGATTTGACCTTTTTCATCGAACTTGTGACCAGCGCTGCAACAGCAAGAAAGCTCAGTACATGGTTGTGTTCGATTTGCAATGATGTTTTTGGGCTGTCCCTGACCTTGTTGACTGCTTGAATTCTCTTTGAGTCCAAGTCTTGGAGCATGTGATGATGCTGATGGACGAAGGAATTGTGGAGAATTGTTCTGCCACTATCCAGCAGGGTGGCTTCTCTTCTCAGATGTACATACATCTTCATTTCATTGAAAGGTAATGATTCTAAACTTTATTTTTAAAAACCAAGGAAGGCTTTAGGAAACTCCCTAATTTATTCATTTCTGTCAATTATTCTTGCAAAGAAAATAGTAAGCAATTTGAAAATTCTGTGGTTTGGGTTCTGTCAGGCTCATCTCATTTTTTTTTTCTTCCAAACATCCAATCACATGATGAAATCTTGTCCCTATAAGCTGAGATTTGACTCCATATTCTTCTTATTCTATTGAATTTTCACCTCTAAATTTTTTAAAGCCAATATCAAACATCACTGGGGTTATAATTAGTTAGTATTGGTTGATTGGATTGGTTTGCTCTCTGTTTAATTGTCCCTCCCTCCTGAGTCATTGAGGTCAGTCCCATGCTGCGCTGCTAACAATGCAGTTCAATGAGAGTGTTTGAAGACTTTGTGTGGCTCGCCACATAGGAATCACTGGGAGGCTTGTGATTGTGTTGGCAAGGATGCTGCCCATGCATTCCATGAGCTCTGACTTGTGCTCTCTCTCTCTGAAAAATTTATGTTAATAATGGCCCTATGTGTAGGTGGTAGTGGTGATCCTTTATTATGTGTTGGCCTGCTCTCATCTAATCTTTTGTCATACATGAATGAATTTAAATACGTTAGTGCTTTGAATGATTTTTTTTAGGTTCTTCACCAAAAATATAAGATATCTAGTACTATATATAGGATATATTTTCTGTTTGGTAATGAATTTCTTTATCAAACAGGTATTTTTGTACTTGTATTCTATTTATTTAAGTTTATTTTAGAGAGCTGCTATTGGCACCCAACTTTTACTTATTACACCTCAATTTCTCAATTTATTTATTTAAGCGCCCCCCCCCCCCCCCCCCCCCCAAAAAAAAAAAAAAAAAAAAAAAACACTCTTCAATCGGTACAAAGGTTTGGTTCAAATTAATCTCAACATTGCAAAACATTATGACACTCGTTCAAACAATTTCATTAGTTCTTTACAATTCTGATTAGGCTCATATAAAATTCTAGACACAAAAAAGTAGAAATCTATAAAGATGAACAACTGAGCTTCTATTAGCAGCCGAACTTTTACTTATTCTCAACCATTAACGTATTTTCTTAATCTGTAATAAGTAAAAGTTGGGGTGCCAATAGTAGCTCTCTTATTTTTAATACCCTTAGCACGACCATCTAAAAGTACAAATTTAAATAAATGCAAGTACAGTAGGCATATTTTTTGTAAAATAATTGTAACATATAGGGGGTTATCCTTTTATCTTTTAAATATTAACCCCTTGCTTTAGGTTCTCTACTTGGTTGTTGGGAAGTCATTTTTTCTGATTAAAAGTTACTAGGTTCTTGATTAAGGTTATTTGTGGATTTGTTTGAACTATGGAGAAGCATGGCTTGGCTGCATTCTTGATAAATGACAAGAAAGAGTTTGAATGGAATATGAGATTCCTTGCTTTGCATTATTACCATATGTGGGTCTAATGGGCTTTTGCCATGTTATAGCTGACTTTTGAACCACCAATACAAATGTTTAAGTGCCACCTTTAAACCCAAGACCACCACCACTTTCTATCAGATGGACTCTTACTTAGAATGATGATGTATGTGGTGGGCCAACCTGACAGTCACCTTACTCTATACAGACTTGGCCTTTTCAATAGGGCCCTCACTATAATGCGTAAAAAAAAATTGTAGGGAAAGAAAAAAAAAAGCATAACCGAAAGTTTATCCCAAAGATTTGGGATCTTATGAGTTATGAACAGAAGAAGAAGTTAAAAGTTCTAAAAGAGTGAGAGGAAAGAATTTGTTCCTAAGCAGTAAACACGACTTGATTTTAGATGGAATGGAATGTCGGGATAAGATTTGTTCAGCTGAAATTCCTCCAAATATTTGGGATACGTCTTTTTGAAGGTTCAATATAAAATGTTAATTAATCATAGATAGAATCAAGGTTTGACATAATCATAGATAGGGGTTTCATTGGGTACCCATTTAACCAGAATCAAAAAATCACAATTTTTTATTCCATTTTATAAGAACCTATTAGAATCGGGGTCTCTAAGTATAAAATCGATTTTTTTTTTTTTTATGGTTCCAGTTCCATTGATATGATGTAGAAATGGATTAATTTGCTTTGGCAGCAGTAGGTATACTACAAGTCTAAGTTATGAATCCCAAAGTGGAAATTACAAAGGCCTTGATGGTGAGATTTTTTCCTACCATTATTGGTCTTGAAAAAGCCCCCATCATTTTCCCATTTTGAACATGTAACCTTGATATTGACATTTTTTGGTTTTTAAAGAGATTTACATGGTGGACCTAGCTGTTGCATTTTTACTACAGAAAATCCCTTAAGAGTTCTGACAACTCCAAAGGAACTTTACTTTGTAAAATTTGTTACTCAACCAAATCTTATTTTATCAAGTTTGTTATCTTGCAAACTTTGGATAGTGATAAACTGTCATAAAATTCATATTGATGCGGTTAATTTGTTAGTCAACATACCTTGAGGTGGGTCCTAACTGCATCAATAAAAACATGATCTGATGATGCAGGGTTATGAAGGACAAAATTTTAAGAACTCTGAAAAAAAAAAATAAATAATAATTTTCACTGTTGAATTTTAGTTTTAGATTTGGGAGTTTAGTAACCATCTATTTTCATCACTTTCTATGAACCTCGAAAAGGTTTTTTTTTTTTTTTTTTCTTTTCTTTTGAAGCTGAATATTTTCCATGAAAGCAAAACGGTTGTGGTCTTGGATTGGCAATTTGATAATCCATGTCGGCCGATCGCCTTAGTAAGATTTGAAATATTTACTAAGTTAGTCATGCCAGTAAGGTTTCTTAAGTAATAGAGTAATGGAGATTTTGTAATAAAGTTGCAACTGATAGCTCTCGGCCAATGGTACATGTCCTTTTTATTTTATTTTATGCGTAAGCTTGATTGAACCCACGACATCATGATTACGTAAGAAGAATTACATTAGATTTAAAGGAGTGCAACACATGAATTTTAAAGATTTGTGAAGAGTATTAGGGATTTCTATTTGGTAATATCATCCAATTTAATGGAATGGAAATTCTTTGTTTTTAAGTAACTGTAGACAACAAAATTTTACAATAATCCAAAATTATCTAAAAACTTCTGGTCCTCGATTTTTTATTGAATTAAAAATCAGAAGTGGGTCCCACAAATTTAAATTTGGATTCACTTAATAGGAATAGTATCTCATGATCTGGGTTGTCCCAAATCAAATCATTGTTCAAATAAATCCAAGTGACACATGCTGAGTATTGAGCCCACGGACCCAATGGACGATGATCGAGCCTACAACATGGTTCACGTTCAACAACAACAGAGATATACATTGTGTCTAAACATTCACATCATCTCTCGATATAAACGAGATCTCTCAGATGATATTTTGAAAATCTCATCTTAGATTTAGTAGAGTTTGAATAAAATAATTTTTTTTTTTTTTTAGAATTTAAATATTTATTATATAATTAAAACATGATTTTGTGATTAAATATTTTTTAATTTATCTTATTTATTAAAAAATTATAATTATTTTAATTTGAATATATGTAAATCAATTATTATATATCGAGGTAAATGGATGTCTTATCCAAGACAGCTCGATGTCTTCCATAAATGAGACGAGACGTCAAACTGAAACCATGGCCTACAAAATAACCAAATTGAGAGTCCAATAACTTGAATAGTCTATTTGTAGGTCTCACACCAAAAAAAATGGAGGATCCCACCAAAAGTCCTTATAATCATGAAAATTTTAAATGGGATTAAATCGACCTTTTAATCAATTAATTGAAACCTGTGAAGTTAGGGGGTAAACTTAAAAATCTTCCTCACCCAAGGTCTTTAAATACCACTGTAGTCTATTTGGGAGGATGTTGAATTATTTTCTCTTAAAAAGATTAAAACTCTTTTTCCAGAAAAACAATTTTCATGTCCTCCTAGAGAAGCAAAAAATTCAAATATAAAACTTGTACTCAAATATTTAGAGAAGATCAAGCTTAAAAACTTTTCTCCTAAAATACAACTTCATCAATCGATAAATTCAAATTTGGAAGAAAAAATAATAATAAACTCTATAAAACCTCCTGAGAAGATCAAACCTAAAAATCTTTTTTTAGAAAGTAAATCCTCATTGTCTATTGATAAAATACAAAGTCTAAAAGAAAAAAATAAATAACATACATCACTACTTTTATTACATTTAATTGTTAACTAAACGAAAAGTGCTTTGTTGAGCAACTATATTGATTTATATCATTATATTCATCAAAATCAATATTAAACTTAAAGTCTCCAATCACCCCAAAACTTTCATACCGATTATTGTACCAGACTATCCCAAAGCAACATAACAATAATCAGATTGGGTACGGATCCAATCAAGCCCAATTTGATTCTAAAATGAAGAAAAACTATAAATATTTAAACAAAATATGTGATAAAATTTACATTTCTTCTCACATTTCATTAGTTCACACAAGGTTAATCCGGATATATCTAATAAATTATCAAATTAGATCCTTATCAAAATCCAAACCCTCAATCCACATCCGACCAGTGGGTTGGATTTCAGGATTGATTCTTTCCATTAACAGATCTCTATACCATATCATAAATCATAAATAATGCAGTTCTTATTACTATTTAATCATAAACAATGCAGTTGGTCAATAATAATTAACGAACTATTATTGACTTTGAGGAATTCGACCATAAACAAATGTTGGTCTTATACCATTCAGTATTATTTAAATGATTAGGGCATTTCTCTCAAGGAAGGAAGGAAGGGTTGTAGAAACTTCTTCATATTTGTTTTGTTAGGCGGTACGGTTTCGTAGATATTTCAAAAAATTATGTCCTCGAGATGTACATGAAGTGAAGCTCAGAGAACAATTATTGGTGATGAAGTAGGGTCAACGTCAACATGAGGATGACAACATCATAGTTTCGAAGGAAAATTATTCCGTCTTTGACTCCGTACGCGGAATTGTACCAAACAATCTGGTGGAGGAAAACTACTTTTCTACCCAAAAAAAATATTTAATTATTTTTCTCAAATTTTCGTGGTACTTTGACTTTAGGCCACGGTCAGATAACGTGGTCTGCTGGTTTGCTGACTTTTCGGTCATTTCTGACCCACTGGACCACCTCCTTAGTTGTGTGTCAGATGTCGGTGTCCCTAGTTGAGTAAATATGGAGGTTTTGAGCCTTGACGTTTAAATCTTTGTAAAAAGTAGTAATGTTTGGGAATGCATTTTGTGATGAGTCGTGCTGGGGTGACATAGGATTTATTGCAATTCTCACAATTCTAATGTGGAGGTGGGCACATAATCTTGCTATTATGTGCACACCCCCACATTAAAATTGTGAGAATTGTAGTAAATCCTATGTCACCCCAACATTGGTGTTTTATGATTTATTCTTAAATTTTTTATGCTATATGTATTTTTGGGATCAAATTAGTTATTAGTGGCAAATTGGAGAAATGCTTCCCTTATAAGAGAAGTCAAAAATTGGCAAGAGTGATAAGTGGCTTAGACGTATTTCTGACTGTTTTAGTTTGTAGGAATTTAATGAAACTTAAAATTTTAGACATTAAGAAGTGGAGGTCTTGAATTTGAATCCTCCCTAAGGGGCCACCCTCACGGATTTGACTTTGAAATTACTTGGTGCATGTGGGAGGGAGGGATTGTACGTGCCCCGAGGATTAGCACTTATTCTAAGAGGCTTGGATCTAATAAATAAATAAGAAGTTTGTAAAAGCATTTCGTAAAGATTAATACCAAATAATCAATTGTACAATAGCAATTTCATCAAAAGTGCATTTAAGAGAATTGCTTTGATAGGAACATTTTTTTATGGATGCACTACAATTCAAAAAGTAGTTGATTTCTTTTGTAAATCTTTCACTTTTATTCTTTTCAAATTCTAAACTAAAGTGATAATTGAAGGAATTGTGTATAATAAAGAACTATTGGCATTGAAAATTGATTAGGCAATTTCAAAAATATAAAAATAAATAGGAAAACATAAGTTTTAGTCCAAATTCATTTCCCATAGAGATCTTTCCAATTAACTTAGTTAATTATTTATTTCTGTTCAATTGTGAAATTTTTATTTAAGATTTCTTGATTTTTTTCATCTTTTGTCATGCAATTATCTCGGGGTTTACAATTTTTTTTTCCAACACTAACTTAGTATATCCATTATGTGATCATTTACTCTCTTTTTTCCCCCTATTATGCAAGACAGTTTATTAGTCAATGATAAATAGGTGAGACGAATTTGTAATTCATGATATCAACACTCATAGACTAACAATTTAATCAAATGCAAATGCAATTTGACGTGTCAACTCTTTTGCTTTTATAGTGAATTGGAAGAAGGTGGCACGTGCAAACGCACATGTATTAGATATTTGTTTTAGTGTTTTTAAGATTTGCATAGTAAAAAGAGATATTTTTGTAATTTTGAAGAAAAATAAAACCAATGTGATTATTGAATGTGGGATTGTAAATTTCTTAGTTTTTAACCAAAATTACCTTGATCATATTAAGTTTACATGTAAAGGTGGGGGGCAGTTGTGAGATCCAAATTTTTGTGTCAAACCACTTCTACTCCATTCTCTTATTATAAGTAAAATAAAGTAATTTAAGCATTTCTTAAAAGGAAATTTCACGATTTTACCACTTTTACTCCTTTCTTGTGTTATACTAGTAAAGATGTATTTAAGTAAAGTAAAGTAATTTAAGCATTTCTTAAAAGGTAATTAATTTCATTACTTGATCACTACAATGTTGATCATGCCTCATGCTAAAAATATATATATATATATATAATTAGTAGTTGTTTGTTTTTCTTTTTGGAAGGGGGAGCGGATCCTATATATATAACTCCATTTTCCTGTAGCACCCTATAGAACGGTTAAGAGAATGCCATGTCAACCACAAACTTATATTACGCAGTTGGAAAGTGTTTGAAAATTGGAGATTCAGTGACCGTCCATTTTCAAAGTCATGGATCATGTTAAAAAGAATTTTTTTTTTTTCCAAATATAATATAAAGCATGAGTACAAGAGATAAGAATTCCTAATAGTATTATTATTTTAAAGTGGTGTTTTGTGTACTGTAGATGAAGAGCTACAAGAAAATGGGGCTAAAGAAGATCTGTTCCCTTTCCGAAGTATGCATATATAAAATCTAGATTGTATGCGTTGGAAAACTTATGTACATAACCCAAATCTACATTTTTAGGTGTTTGCCAAAACGTTTTGAATATTTTGTAAAAATTAATGAACAAACCATTTTTTTTTTTAATATTTACAAAAATGGCCATAAATCTGATATTATATTATAATTACTTATTTTACAAAAAATGATTATATATTGTAGAGTCGCATTTGCTATTTTCTTATTTACCCTTCCAATGAGCTCACAATCACATCAAATAATCATTTTCATAAAATAAAAAAAATGATATAATATGATAATTGTTGTAAATATTAAAAACTTATGATTGCTTAAATGATTTTAGCAAAATACATTGCCGTTTTAATAATTTCTTCATATTTTTTAATTCAAATATTTGTCTTCAATGTATTATTTCTTATATTCTACTTCCTTTTTAATAAAATATCATCTCAATTTGAAAAATCGATGTAAAAGAGTATTTTGTTGCAAATTAAACCAAGTTAAAAAAAAATGTGTAAAAGATAGTAAAAAAAAAAATATTACATAGAAAGATAGTTGAGAAATGACCTAAATATTGAATCCGGTGGTCCCTTTATAACAGACCTTTTTGACTTAAAGACTCATCTTTGACTGGATGACTGCTCCTCTTCAATACTACCACACCTATATTTCCTTTCTTTCGTTCAAAATTGGTGGGATGGATTATAATTATTTATGGGGAACCTTCTCTTTGTGCAGCTGTCCACCAATTAATCAACAAAAAGCCGTGTGATACATTATTTGGCCCCACTGAACATTTTTCACATTATTTGTACCTAATGGCTAAAAATTTGCCACTACGCCCACCAAGTAGAGGTTTAAATAGGTGCCCTATTTAACCGGAATAGAATCGGAATTGAAATTGGAGGAATAGTTCTAAATCCCTTTTTATTAAAACGTTTAGAGTTGGATCTCTTGAAATCAAACAGATTGAGAATAAGAATTTATACGAACTGAGAGTTGGAATTGAAATAGAAAGTGAAATCCGATTCATTGACACCCCTACCACCAAGTCATGATTTAATTACCACAAGTTTGTTATCTTGACTCCAATCTACTGGGAAAGATAACAAAAATTGATCTAAATTTCCTAATTTTCAACCATTAAAAAAAAAAACCTAACTTAAAATTTGTCATCTTCAACTTTTTCAATCTCTCACATAAATTTATTTATTATTTTCTGTTTGACATCTTCGTCAACTTGTTACCATAAACATTAAATTTTCTCGTGAAAATCTATTGATTTCAACTTCATCAAAAATCCTATATGGTTGTTGAGTTTTAAAGGTTGAATAAGAAATATAATCTTGAGATTGATGAGAATGATATTAAAATTTTATCTAAGGGTTGAAGATTACTGGATTAAGAGAGAAATTTCAAGGGGTTTTGGTAAGAGATTGAAGACACCATTTTATATTTGACTCTTAGAGAAGGCAGAAGTCAAGTGGCTATGTCATCTATATGAAAATACTAGGGTATCTCAAATCTTTATCAAACAAAATTATATATAACACATCAAATAAGCATATAAACACACAAAAGAAGATCCCTTCAAACAAAGAAAAAAGAAAGACTAAAAAACAAAGACGACGAAATGAGCAACTACAACAGAAAAGTAATTTGAGAGCAATCAATCTGTGATTTGTTCTTACCTATGAATTTTATTTCATAATAAATCAGAGAATACCTCACCTAAGTAGAAATCCAAATCAAAGAAACTTCCATAGAAAAAAGAAAAATAATAGAAAACTAGAATGGTTATCAGCACACCAAACATTATGTTTAATTTCATTATTTGATTTGTTAATAAAAAGCTGGTCACAGACGGTATAAGCCCTCAAAATTTTATCTGTGACCACTATTTTGTTCTAATAATCTCATGGATGGCCCCCAAAAATTATAGTTATAAATTTCCCAATTGCCATAAAATAAAGTATTTTTAATCACCATGAGATAAACAACACTATATAATGCGGGGATGGTATGGTTCCTACTTCCTAGAGGTACTTTGGATTGGACATCCGGATGCTCTACCCATTAAGACCCGAATCACATGGAGAAGGGGATTGAAAATGTTGGGCCACCAATGGACTGAATCAGATCCAAAATGTGATGTGTTTCCATCTGATACTTCCGATTTGGGTTTGGATGAAGATCCGATTTGAATATTTGATAGGTTCTAGTTCAATATGATTTAATTTGATAGGAGTCCAATCTGATACATTTTATGAAAATATGTAAATTATATTATACATTTTGTTGTAAATATACAAAATTTGTTTAAATTTTGTATTTCAAATCAAAATTAATCTGATGCAATTCTTATTGTATAGGATTTGGATCTTGGTATTGAGATCTAATTGGAATTTATCTGAATCTCTATACCAGTCCATTAATATTGTAATCAGTTTGTTCTGGATCAGCCCGGGTCCAATCTGGACCCGATCCATTAACGACATGGAAGGAAGGAAGGAGAAGAGGCCCTTTCCCTTTGTGTTCAATTGAAGCGTGCGTTCTCTCATTAACTGAATGGAACATAGAAATTGACATCGATTGAGATATTGCTGACGTGTATATGTCTATCAAATCATGGATACTTTTCATCGGGATACAAATGGATTTCTCTCGTAGGACTGTATGTGAATGACACGTGTAAGACCGTATGTGAATGACACGTGGCACATGTCCTCGGGCCGGGATTGGGACCGACACAAACTTTTATTTGAGATGAGCAAGAGGTGAAAGACGCGTTTATGATGGTGTCAGCGTTCCGTGGCCTTATTGTCATTTCACACTAACTTCTTGTATAATGGAGAGAACCGATGAGTAGGAGCTTTCTCCGATAATGATTTATCAACAAGAGTAAAACTTTATTTATTTTCCTTTTTATATATTTAATTAAAGAGACTCAGGAGTTTTCAATATTCCAATCTCCACTTTTTAAATTTTAAAATTAAAAAAAGTCAAATATTATTTATTTATTTATTTTAATAATGAAGAAAATAATTAATATGATTCTTTGGATTTGAAATCATTTAATCAAGTTGTTATCTCAAGCTTTTAACCGATCTTTCTACTTATTTTGATCGAAAAAAATTCAAAAATTAAAAATGGGTGGATTTTACTAGTGCTGAGTTCACCATTTTTTATTGTCAAATTTGACAATAAATAAAAAGCGACGAATTCGCTAATACTGACTAATGCGGGATCATTAAGAAATAAATAAAAAAATATAATCATCAAATTATAATCCAAAACTTAGAGACTTTTTAGAAATAAATCCCTCCACCAAAGTCTTTTAGGTAATGATACTATGTGAAGAAAAAAAAAATACAACTACCAAGATTTCTATAATTTTTGTTTATTCTTTATTCATATAATTGAAAATCATAGACACTAGCGACAGGTTGCAAAATATTATGATTGTAATATCTATTATTATTAACCTTTTAGTGGCCTTTTAATGCCTATGGGTTGTCTTCTCTACTTGTCCCCACCAAATAATGGTGTTATTTTGCAAACATTGAAGCCTACTCATTTTCAAATATTTGCATGACTTAAAATAACTAATAAGAATATAATTACAAAATCTCAGACTATGGACCATATGATAACCATTCTAGTAATGGATTATGATATCAATAATCCATTATAGAACCCATAATTGACTATGAATATTATTTCACAAATAATAATAAAAATATAATTTACATAAACAAAAATAAATTTTGTTGAAGACTCAAAAATCTATCTTCTAGAAGTCGTAGATGAATGAACTTAGTGTTATTTTTCATATAACAAGTTAAAGGGTCGACCCTTTAATCGATTGGGTTGTGTAGATACAAAAACTTGTATTACCTCAAGATTCCCACTTAATTCAAATTCTTCTCTTTCCTGTACATTTGGGTGTGCCTGCAAAAACACTTCTTTGACGTCCAAGTTTGAACCTTAGTACAAGAAAATATTATTTAGGATTTAATGGAGAAAATTGCATCATTGCAATGCATTGTGCCTATCTATTTATAAGAGCTTTCTCCTTGATTCTCTCCATGATTTCCGTTCTTTATGTTTCAGTAATTTTCATCCTTTTTTGGACTTCTCTTGATTCTTACAAATATGGTTAAATTCCTGATTTTCAGGGATGCGATGTTTTCAAACTATATCCTTGATCTTCAGAATCTCGATTTAAGATTCTCTCCCTGTAACACCCGATCTCCCTTCTTTCGATGTTCATTATTCAGTTGGATATTCGGCATAACCATCTCATAATTGCCACATGTTAGTGTCTGAAAAATATCCTCCACAGGTTGTATCCTTAATTTTTGGAAAATAAGTTATATGTGTTGGTTATTTTAAATAAGAAAAAAATTACTAAGACTCAAATGTAATTATATGAACTAGTTTACCTAAAAAATTATAATAATAAAAAAAACAAAAATAAATCCATTGGAAAGAAAATTCTATGAGGACAATGATTGGTATCAGAGACAAATGCTACAGATAAATGGTAAAATTTTCCCATAAAACAATGTAAAACAATTGGGGAGGAGTTAATAATTCAATTCAAATGATATATAGAGGAATTAAGAATGAAATTTGCAGAGCACATAGTAGAGAGCTTGATCATTGTTATGGGGCTCTTAGAGCTTAGATTATGAAAAAATATTGAAATAAGAAATATTATACTTGATGCGGATGATGACCATGGCAACTTAGGTAGAAGGGTTCGCCCAAGGTGATGTTATTAGTGAGTGAAATAAAATAAAGTATTTTTAAGACCTAGTTGCAATATAAGAAGCCTAATTGGATTTATATAAACCAAAATAAAAAAAGTCATCCAAACTATGGAAGGAGACCTAATAAGAGGATGATAATTACTATGAATCTCTAAAAGCCATTTCCCATTGTAAGAATATTGTCAATGGTAGTAAGAGTATCTCATACCATGTTGCAATGTTTTTTTTTTTTTTACTTATTTGTCCCACTAAACTAATGGTGTTTAATGAGAATCGTTTCAATGAATCTGGTTTGATTAAAAGATTTGTGTCGTTGTGGTATTTGAATTGAAACTCGATTTCACATGGAAAATATGGATATGTATCATAATTATATTATCCATTTTAGGGAAGTTGTGTGGCACTTACGATTTCGAGTCATTCTACCTACCCCCCCGTGTCTTCCATTGGGACGAGGGCTACTTTCAACTCTTGTTCACCTCCCGGGAACAATATGGGGGGTAAGTATCTAGTAAAAACATCAAAAAGAAAAGAAGTCAATAGGTCACTAAAATAATGGATACTTATTTTGTGTAAATAATATGAGTGATAATTGAGAGTGTCAATGGGTGATCAAAGCCAAATTGAAATCAAAATTGAATAGTTTTAGGTCCCATTTTATTGGAATCAATTAGAGTTGGGTTTCTAGGAATCAAACCACTAGTGAGAAACTAAACCAATACGAGCTGATAAAAATCAAGAATTAAAATCATATAACGAGATTTTTGGATGATTCTAGTTTTGATTCGATTGATTTGTGAACCGGATGTAAAACAATAAGGGTTTTGGTTGCATAGGATATGGAACCAAAACTAGAACCAACCCGACACCTAAGAGTCAAAACATTGGTTTCAAAGAAGCATCAGTTTTGGAGTTGCGTATCAAATGTTGCTATCGAGTTTGCATAGCAGAACTTTTCTCCAAAAATCTAGGACCAATGTGAAGCGAACTACGAACCCATTGACTTCGCATCTCAGCCAGCTTGGCTTCCTTTTTAAACCAACGTGGTCACAAAGCAAATTCCTCTCTCTCTCTCTCTCTCTTTAAAACCCAACACCTCTTTGGCTCTTTCTAAACCTTGCACCCCACATCATGCCTTACCATACACCCATTCACCTTCTCTATCTCTCTCTCTTCCTCCTCTTCTCCATCACCACCACCATCAATGCTACCACTACCAATCAATTTCGAGAAGCTCCTCAATTCTACAATTCCCCAGATTGCCCCTCAATCCCAGACACAGACTCCATGTTCTGCTCAGATCAAACCGTACACGTGGCAATGACTCTCGACGCAGCTTACCTTCGTGGGTCCATGGCAGCAATCCTCTCTGTCCTCCAACACTCTTCTTGCCCACAAAACATCGATTTCCACTTCATCACCTCTGCCTCAACAAACTCCCACCACCTTAACCATTCAATCTCCAACTCGTTTCCTTACCTCCGATTCCGACTCTACTCAATCGACGATTCGTCCGTGTTAGGACTCATCTCCACCTCAATCCGCTCCGCTCTCGACTGCCCACTCAACTATGCTCGCAACTATCTCCCAAATCTCCTCCCTTTATGCATCAACCGAGTCGTCTACCTCGACTCAGATCTAATCTTAGTCGATGACATAGCTAAACTCGCTGCAACCCCACTCGGTCCCGACTCAGTCCTCGCTGCACCAGAATACTGTAACGCGAACTTCACCTCTTACTTCACCCCAACTTTCTGGTCAAATCCATCTCTCTCTTTGACCTTCGCTGGTCGAAAAGCTTGCTACTTTAACACAGGAGTTATGGTGATCGATCTCGAAAGATGGAGAAAAGGAGATTTTACGACGAAAATCGAAGAATGGATGGAGCTTCAGAAGCGAATGAGGATCTACGAATTGGGTTCATTGCCGCCATTTTTGCTTGTTTTTGCCGGAAATATAGCTCCAGTGGATCATCGATGGAACCAACATGGTCTCGGCGGGGACAATTTCAGGGGACTCTGCCGGGATTTACATCCGGGTCCGGTGAGTTTGTTACATTGGAGCGGAAAGGGGAAGCCTTGGGCTCGACTCGACGCGAATCGGCCTTGTCCATTGGACGCTTTATGGGCTCCTTACGATCTCTTGAAGACCCCATTCTCTCTTGAATCGTAAGAAAGAGAGAGAGAGAGTTTGGTTTTCTAGTCGCGGAGGGTGACAGATGTTTCATCCTTTTCTGTAGATTATACAGACATTTGAAGGTTCTATTTTTTTTTTTTTTTCTGCGCAAGTTAACAGATGATATTTGATTTTAATTTTTACGGACTAAAAAAAAAAAGGGAAATAAAAAGGAATTAATAACATTTCTGCAATTTTTGTTCTTTGGGTTTGTAAACAATGTAGAATTTCTTGTGAAATATATAATTTTTTTCCTCTTAATTTTTGTTTTGTTTTTTTTACTTGAATGTTTCTGAAATTATTTCTGTAATATAAATAGGAGTTTTGAGTTACCTCCCTAAATACTGTAGCATATTACATTTGCCTCTCACTGAATCCCAGAATTTTGAATTACCTCTCTTCTTACCCTTCATGACAAATAATTTTGAATCTATTTAAATGATTTAACTAATCAAAGTCACAATTACTAGGTTTAAAATTAAAACCATGCAGAGGTTAGAAAGATCATTTTCTCTTCAACTTAGATCTCTAAATTTTGTCATTTATATCAATTTCTCTGAGAATAGTCAGAAATTATCATAGTCTAAAGGTGAAGGAAGCAGACTCTACTTTGTTTTTTTTTTAATGTGTGATTAATTATTCTATGTTTACGAGCTTTAGAATTTGAATTTTGACCTGGTAATTTTTCTATCTTTATTAAACATTAATAAATAAATAAAAGAGGGCTTCTACTAACTCACCAACTTTTAATCATAACACACCAATCTCTATGTAAAGTGTAAATTACTGTTCAATTTTAAAAGGATTGGTGTGTTGTAAGTGAAAGTTGGTTTGCCAATGAAATTTCTCTACAAAAATGTTAAAGAATTCCCTACTTTGTGGTCTGGCCAGGAATGGACACAGGTTGGCGAAACTTTCCTTAGATTTGCTTTGCCAACTAATGAACATCTTGATGTGACGCACATATAATTAATATTATACACATTTGTGCCTCAACCCATCGATCAGTGGGTCCAGGTAAAACTTTTTATAGATCGAACGGTTGAAACTTTTTAATGAGAATAGTTAATAATTAACTGGTGGATGTGCTGCTTTGCAGCTTGACAATTGTCTGAAAGATGTGTTTGTTTACTTTAGCCCATATGCCTTGCCGTCCTTAGTGGACAAAAGGAAGTGGTATGTTTAATTGCACATGAAAAATATGGTGAAAAATTAATTTTTATAAAAAATGATATTTTTTATGTGTTTGATTATATTTTTTCATAAAAATTAATTTTTCATCCCAATTAAAAAATTCACAGAAATATGAATTTTACTTTCCCACCCATATGGTTGAAAAAAATGAAATCAATCCATATTTTTCATTTTTAAAATATCATCTTTTTATTCTCATTCATATCTTCTTCTTCCATACCATCACCACCACCACCATCATCATAATCACTATCACACTAATCTCGTCGTCATCGTCGTCATTATCATCTCCGACCATCTTCTCTCTCTCTTTCTTCGTCTTCTTCTCTTTCCCTCACCTTCATTGTCACCACCACCACTATGTTCTCTCCTCTTCTTCTTTTATATATTTTTTCATGATTTTATCCAAGTAAAATCAAATAATGAAATTTGATTTTTCAACCTTACTTATTTTCCACCATTATTTTTTTGTAGATTTCAAATTCTATGAAAAATCATTTTCCATGCAATCAAACATACCCTAAAGGCCTATGAGAATGAGATCAAATGAAGTTTTAAATGAGTCGTGATTCATAACAGTATCCCATTCCTACATCAACAAATGGTGTCTACATGCCATTTTTCATTGGAGATTAAAGGCATTAGGTTGCAAATCCTATAAAAAAAAATAGTTCAATTAGGAGTTCAATGTGTTCTAAACAAACCACCAAAGTGTTACCCAAACATAGTTCTTATAGAATAAGAATAGGGCACCGTTCTAGATCCTAGTTTCGTGGAAGTTATAGGAAGAGATGTTTTACTCTTATAAATAAATGGGAATTTTTTTATATTTAAGACTCGTACTTATATACATCCAATGAGTAAGTTTCATGATTTCGATATGAGTTTCAATAAATAAAATTCATGACTTGAATATGTCAAAATCATTTAGAGTATATATAAATATTGATCAACACATTTCATAATATGAGGGACTAACATATCCATTAAAGATGTATTTATAATAGAATCACGTAGGTGGTAAAGAATTATTGTACACCACTATTCACTTATTTTTAATTTTTAATTGGAGTGTAATAAGTAAAAGTTGGGGTGCCAATCCAGTGGACAATTATTGAATGACACGAGTCACACTATGGCTCCATTTTGCACGACCTTACTACGGCCAAATGGAATATTTAGAATAGTCTTTGATATGGGTAAATGGGCCACAGCAAAAGATGTGGGGATATATTAATTTTCTTTTATTGGGCATTTGTTTTTTTGTTAGGTCTTATTACATAAATAATACATTAGTTAGAGTGATTCAAAGCTGACTTTTTTTTATTTGAAGATTGTACTCTTCAACAAGCAAAACATGATAATAAAACATGGCTGAATAAAACGCGTGTATGGGCAACACGAGGAATGTGGTACATATACGTACTTGGTCCATAAATGTCATTTAGGGTCTAAAATTTTAATTTGATAATAATTAAAATTTTCATTTTCAATCAAATGCTGAAGTTAAAAGTCGATCTAGATTTACTTCTTACATGCACTCTAATAGAAATTAAAGAAGCATTTCAGCTGGATGGGTCATGTTACCAAACAAGAGCATAATGTAATTTTACGTCTGAGTTTCATCTTCATTTCATAACATGGTGCTTTTGTCAGTAATACTTCCACATTGATATGGTGTAAAATCTCTTCGGATAACTTGAGGTACCCCATGTCCAATGGGGGTGATAAAAGATTTTTTTTTTTTTTTTTTACATTGAAATTAAAAAATAATAATATTAACCTAACTTAATTAGCACATTTGTTCACTAGATATGCCTTTTATTCTTATTTTCTGTTTCGCATCAATGTGCCTGAAATTCTAAGTTACCCATTGACAAGTCACAAACCATATATTTCATTATCAACCATTTGTATTTATTATTGAAGAGAGAGAGTGAGAGAGAGAGAGAGAGAGAGGGAAAAATTCTTAAATAACAACAGAAAGACATTTCTTTGTTGCAAATATTGTTACATTATAACTTAGAATTATTCAGTTGGGTCATGCAGAGGTCCATTATTTGCTGAGAAATTGGATTTTACAAACTAGAGTCTAGAAAGGGCAAATGAAAAAGAATTAATACAATTTTTCTTCTTCGGGTTTGCAATCAATATAGAGGTTTTGGTGCAAAAGAGAAAAGTTCTCCCCTAATTTTTTTTTTCTTGAATGTTTCTGAAACTATTTCTGTTATAAAAATAAGATTTCGAGTTCTCCCCTCCCCTCCCCTACTGTAGCATATTACACATGCCTGACTGATTCCAAAATTATGTCACTTGCCCTTTTGAGTTTGACAAAATTCTGTTATAATTTTTTATATTTAAATACTAGAATTAAATTGTGGATGGAAAATGGGTGAAAAAATGATTTTTCCTAAAATAAGTGATTTTCCGTTGTACGCAATCTCAGATTATTATTCCTAACCTCAAGACTAAATATTTTGAGAAATTTATATTCCCTTGAAAATGAGTCCCATCAAATCGTAAGTCCTTTTCTAGATGACTTATATTACAAAATTTTGTCATTTGAGGATTAAATTCATCAATAATTGTCAGAGATAATCTTAGTCAAATGGTCAAGGGGGCTAAGTGTAATTTTCCTATGTAAGTCTAATTATGTAAGATTAACGACCGTTAGTATTTGACTGGTCTTTTTTTCTAACCTTATTATATAGATATATAAATCCTTCTTTATGGTCTGGCCATTAGACAAGATTGGACAAATTGGCCAAACCGTGCTCAGTTTTGCTTTGCCAACTAATGGAAGTCTTGATGTAATGCATGTATAATTATCAGATACATTTACGGCTCAAAATCAATCATTTAGTGGGTCCAACATAAGGGTCTAGAAATTTAATTATAGATCTTGGGGTTGAGATTATATAATAAGGTTAAGATTTTGATCTATCAACAGTGGGTCTTATTAAATAGTGGAGGTGTACTTTAGTCCATTTTCCTGTCCTTGGGATAGATAAAATTTAACTTTGGATTCAGTATACGTTGGTTTCTCAATCATTTCCAACTTTTTAAATTGGGTGCCAACTATTTTTGATAAAATAAAACCATAGAAAAAGAAGAATTTGTATAATTTTCTTTAATAATAAAAAAAAAGGGACGAATTTTCAATTTCTCTTTGGGAAGGGTGGTTTAATACCCAATAAGGGTATTTTGGTCAGGTGTGAAACTCACATATATCTATATATATATATATATTTCAACATAATCACTATTAGACGATAATGATGATCTATGATAGATTGATAAGAGGGCCCACATGTTGTGTGATACTTATATTAGTAAGACATTCACACCAAATGCTCTATCCTTCAGTCTAACTCTATGATGGTCTTAACAAACACATGGGCCCATTGAAAAACATATGAAGAAAATATATTTGAATCAAACGGTTAAAAATCATCAACCAGAGATGAAAAGAGAATCCCATATGGAGTGCAAAGAAGATTTGAAATTGGTTAATTATCCAACTCTAAGGAGTATAAGATTTAGTTATTTTAAGAAAAAAAAAAAAAGTGTATAAAAGGTGGTGTCGGCAGTTGACAAAACCCTTGAGATTAGGGAACCAAAATAATTAGTTTAAAATGAAAGGTGGCAATAGACTGTTATAATGCCCTGTAGGAGAGCATCTTAAGTCCAAAGGGGATTTAAGGCCTTGTTTGGTGAAAGTGTTTAAGGCGGTGAATTTTTAGGATGACTTTTTTGGACATTTTTACAATTATATATTAAGGTTTATATTTTTTAGCCATTAATTTAATATCTAAGTTATACTATTGGAGGATATTTTAGTTATTAAATAAAAACAAGGGGATTATCATCCTAGCTTCCCACCAATGTTGGAAGTGAGAAGCAAGTCTTAATGTGGGTGATGGGTCCTAAGAAGCTATTGAGATGTATTAACAATTTATGGTACATTTTGGTTAGGTCGTATTAAATAAATATGGCATTAGTTAGAGCGACTTTAAAATCGATTTTAAGTGAGAGATTTACAATCTTCAATAAACAAAATACAAGAGGAATATATGGGGACTAAATCAATTTTATTTTATTCAAACAAAACGCGCATAGGCAAGTGATGTGTGTCAACATGAGGAAAGCAAGTTCCATTATTTTTAAAGGAGAAATGTGGTAGGTTGGGGCACGAACATGGCAAGAAGTTAGAGGCTTTGCACCAACTGTCATGAGATTCTAAAATATTAGTGTTAGTTAATTGTAGGAAAAATTTGGATCCATGTAATACATAAATTGATATATGTGCCACGAACCACTAATATCTCGCAAAGATATACACTAATAATAATAATAATAAATTGCTCGTAAGAAAATTAATCTAGGATTTCACAAAATCTTGGATCGACCAATCACTGGAAGTCATGTGTAGATGTCATGCAATTGATCGATCAGGATTCAATAAAATCAAGTATCGACTTTCTTGTGAGTAAAATATTTCCCGATAATAAGGATAAGAAAGTTAACTATAACTATTATCACGACAACCATACTTATTAATAAAAAGATCATTGAGATGAGTCTGTATAAACCCATTTGATATAAATTAAACTAAGATACTCGAGCCAGTGGCAATTTCAATATATTTTAAAAGTACTTCTTAGTTGACTTTGTCTAGTCTTACTCTGTGTTCTCTCTAATTATTGGTTTTTTTTTTTTTTTTTTCATTAATGTCAAAGGGCATGTTTTTGTGATTCTTGGTTATATTATCCCAATTTTCCTTGAAACTTCTTACATATATTAATTTCTCTAATATCTTTGACTATTAAATTGTAGCTATTGGGAGACTTTTTCAGAGAATATTTCAATTTATATTAATTAATAAATTACCTAACGCACTTACTAAAAATTGGCACGATGAAATTGGTAATAAAAAAATGTCTTTTACCTCAATATAAAACAAAATTAGGCCTTACTTGTTGCATTTCCTAGATTCCAACTCTTTTCTGTTTCTTAATTGTCTTTTTCAAATCAAAACAGGGATGGAGCCAGGATTTTTCCAACGTGGGGGAAATCAATAGAGATTTGTGTGCGTGTGTGTGTGTTGTATAGGGCAATAGCTCATAAATCTTAATAGACTTGGAAAAATCGTGGAGCAACCGAGATCAAATTTTTTTTGTATGGGGACAATAGCTCATAAATTCTAATAGACTTTAAAAAATCTTGGGACAATTAAGAGAAATTCTTTTACTATGAGTGGAATCAATGGAGAAAGTATTTTGTGGGGCAATAGCTCATAAATCCTATTAAACTTCCAAAAAACTTGGGGCGACCAAGACTGATTTTTTGTTTTTTTTTGGGTGGGGGAGCAATCAATAGAGTTTTTTTTTTCTTTGTATGAGGGGCAATAGCTCATAAATCCTAATAGACTTTGAAAAGTATGGAGGAGACAATTGCCCCCATTGTAAATCTGCCTGTTAAAGTGCATGAAATTTTAAGCAACTCACTTCTTTGTTCTTATGGACTACTCAAGAGGTAACTCTAGCTACTCTTAAAAAGAAGACTTCCCCTTTGTTTTGCTTTCCCATGAGAGGGTGTAGGAAGCAATTTCCTCCGATAAAGTGTTTCTTTGAACTCCTGCAAACACATGTAATCGAATTGGGTGACTCATGAAAAATGACTCGTGGAAAAATACATGATCTTGACCGTTACAATGTAAAATCTAACGGTTATGTTTTATACTTATCCCAATTAAATATCTCGATAATGCAAATTCCTAGGATGAAATATGATAGTTTGATTTCGTGTAAAATGATTTGAATCATGTGCTTTTCCATGACTCATTTTTCATAAGTTGCCTAACTTTGAAAAATGACATATGGGTAGCAGTCAGGATTTATGTGTCTCATTTGGGCCAAATGGTACCTTAGCCCTCTAGTTCATGATCTAGATTAGGTTTGAAAAAACAAAAGAAAGTCTTAGACAATTCCAAATTCTTTGGCTTGATGATGATGGTAAGAGACAAACACTGGTATGTAAGTAGTAATTCTTGATGGGTATCTAGTTAGCAATATGAGTTTAGATATTATTCCTCTTGTTTTGCTTCCATAAATGGCATGGCTTTGTTCAAATTTTGATTATATTTGTTACAAAACATTTCCTTTATTGCAAAATAGAATCACGTATTCCATGAAAGAGAATAACGAAATTCATGTTTCCAAAGTTAGATCTTGTTGTGGCTTTCTTGATTTCATAAATGGTTGCAAATCCTGAATGTGGCCACCCATGTTTAGGATCACATATATTTCATATATTTCTATTTTTTGGGGGCACATTCATACAATTCTAGCTAATTACCAGTTCAAAAATAAACTAAAGAGTTGACCATCATTGGGATCTACTCGTAAAAGATCTTAGATTCTTTTAGGATTGACTTAGATATAATTTATGAAGGTTTTTTGATATTTAAGGAGACACATCAGAGGTTTGCTTGGATCTTGGTTGACCACGTACTGAATTTTCTTGTCAAAACTATAGTTTTAAACCAGATGGACCAACTTAATATAAAAACTACGAAATTGTTAATTTACTAGGTCAAATGAAATATTAATATTATGTTATTTCTAATATATTTTCAAAAGAGTCCCGATAAAGCGACACGCTAAAACTGACACGGTTGACATGGCATGTGCATAGAACCACAGATCTTTTCCCTTGTGTAGTCCGAAGAAGAAGATCTGTGGTTCTGTGCACATGCCACGTCAACCACATCAATTCTAGCGAGTCAGTTTATCATTAGTTTTTGCAAAAATAAAAATATTTTACATTTTAAAATAATTTTAATATAGAAGTAATTCATCTTTGAAAAGCTGATTGACATGGTTTTGGGCCTATTTAATGAAAGTGGATGATCTTAATTAGATGAAAGATAAAAGATGAATGTCCCAAAGAATGAGGGGATCGAAGTCGCAAAAATATGTACGTAGGAATACTAAAAGCTTTTTTTTTTTGCTTAACAAGCAAATTAGTCAATGTGAAAGTGGGTTAAAAGAGAATTGAACCTTGGTTGCATGGTGTGATTAACATTTCACATAGTTGACCCCAAATATTTAGGATGAGGCTTTGTTGTTATTACAGTAATTGAATGTTTCATTGTGATTTTGCTGTTAGTTTTTTTTTTGTCTTCTTTTAAGAGCAATAGAATAGTCACTCAATTTTTAGTTACAACACATTGATCCTTTTGAAATTAGAGTTATTTCTCAAAACGTGTGCAACTTATGACAAACTCTGGTTCCGATACACTGTTTATTTCAATTCCCAAAATGTTTTTTCCTATGAATTCGTCAGTTTTATAATCAATGAATTTGCCATTAAACTACCAACGAGATCGTTGATATGACAAAATCGTTGGTATTTTATCAACGAATTCGTCAATTATAAAAGGAGAGCTGGTATTACCACACAAATTTTTGCTAGTGCCACACCAATTCCTATGTAAATCACCAAAGACACATAGTTGGTGTGGCAAAAGTAACTCTCTTATAAAAGTGACAAATATTTTCTGGGATTGAATTAAAATGAACAATGTAACCAACTTGGAATTTTGTCATGTTCAACAAAGGAAATGGAGATTCACCCTTCAAATTAATTACATATGAATTGGTCTGTTATAAGTAAAAGTTGGTGTTCTATATAGCAGCTCATATTTTTAATTTTTTTCTTTTCTTCTCATTTATTGTATATTAATTTCAATAAAAACGGATATCAACATCAAATCAAATTTAAAAGATAAATATAAAAAAATGTTAAAGTAAACCATTTGATTTAGACAGGGTACCACTAAAAAATTCATGAACAAGATTGTCGAAAATGAATTTCTTCATCCCAAAATGACCAAGTCCCAAAAATTGGACCTCTCTCTCTCTCTCTCTGAAATTACATTAATTAAGTCACACCATGACATATGATGTAAAGCAATGGCTTTACAGGTTTACTTCTTCAAAGTTCTATGTGATTTTAAGTTGAATATTTCTTAACTCTATAATCATTTCTTTACATCAAAGCAATACCAAAAGATGGAATCACTTCCAGTTGGATTTTGGACTTGGAACATAGAGGAATATATCTGGTGTTCGTCGATTTATTATTATATTCACATTTCTCCTATTTGTGAAAATAAAAGATTAATAAACAAATTTTACAAAATCATCAAACACTTTTCTCCATATATTATTTCTCTACTTCCCCCATATTAAAGAAGTGGTACTAATACACTTAAGGATTTGCATTATATTGTATTAAATCATTTGAAATCCATAATTTAAGATAAATTAAATTGAGAAAGCTGTAAAGAATTTAGATAAAGAGTAAGGATCCAAGATGGTGTCCCGTACCTAACCAAGGTCAGGTGGCACCCCATTTTTATGCCATGTGTCATTTTTGGGACCCACTGATGGTATGGATATGAGGTCCATCCCTTGGTGAACCTACGTACCAAAAATCATAGTGTTTTATAACTTGTATCCACTAGATCTATGCTTTTGAAAAATAATTTAGATCCAACGATTAAAAATCATTATTAAAATAATGCTATGATCAATGGATGCACATCACCAATCAAACTGATCTTTTGTGTGTAGATTCATCAAGAGATGAAACACATACCCATACGTTGAGTGGGTCCCAAAAAATGCCACGTGGAGACCTGACCTTGGTTAGGTACGGAAAACCGTTCTGGATCCCTACTCTTAGATAAATTTTGTTGCCTTCACGTCCAATTTTTTTTCCCTCATACGTCCAATTTATTGACCTAACATTTTAGTATGTGATGCTTTGTAATTCTGTTGATATTTTTATTTTTAAATAATCTCTAGAGCTTTGGTAATAGATGTGATCTTTAAACTAAACAAATGGTGGGTTGTTCCTTCAAATCGTCATTAGCTCAAATTTTAATCTGACTTTTTCTTTAAATGTTTGCTTAACTTATTCTCCCACAGTCAACTTCGCTCTCATTTTCGTTTGCGACTTATTCTCGTTATGTTGATTGGTATTGACATCTACTTACATTTTTTTAATTATGGACTTTTTATGTTGATGAAGTTTTCTTCCGTAGAAAATATAAAACGAGGTGCAATTTGGATAATCGAGAGCTAAGTTTCAACTTCTCCCCTTAAGTTCAAATCTTGAAGTCCCTTTCTTTATAATTCTTTTCTTATAGGTATCTTCTACTTAGTACTAATGCTTAGTCATTAGGTTATACTGTTGTGAATTAAGGGTTTGTTTCGATAGTTGGTGCATCCAACAGATGCATTTCTGAATTTGGTTGTTTGTAGTTTTTTTGAGTAACAATTTCTTTGGAAATTTTGGTAATAATATTAAAAGTTTTGGTCATTTTAGTTATTGATTTAATATTTAGAAACATTCTTGAGAGAGTAATTTATTCACTAAAAGCATATGGGCAATATCGTCCAAAATAAAACAAGCTTTCATTCTCAATGATAAAACAAGGGTGTTGGATGCAAGTTTCATTGTAGGGTGATGGACGTGCACATTTATTGTTTGCAAGATATTTAAAAAATGGATTTAAGAACAAAAAACAGTAGATTAGGCTAAAAACCAAATTTAACCATTGTGTAGTTTATTATGTAACGAGTTTAATTTTGGATTGCCCAAGATTAGCCATATTGCTCCAATCAATAATTGCAATCGGTTGGATTGGGCTTTTTGTATCATAATTTGGGGTCAACCCAAACACAACTTGGGCTTGTATATCTAAGTTTGGTTTCTATTATTTATAATGAATATATATATTTGTAGAGGTATTTTCTTGAACATGCCTCGAACACCTAAATTAGGGCTTTTAATGAGCCGGCCTTTTTAAAGCTAAAAAACTTGGCCTGAACCGGACCCATCTAAATATTGGTCAGGGCTTAAGCCCAGTCCACCTATATTCGGGCCATGTACGGGCGTACAAGCCCATTTTAACTATTTTTTTTTTTTTTTATTGTATCAAAATCATACTAAATAACAATAAATGGATTAAAATAAAATTTTATTATTAGATTTGTCAAAATTAGTTGTATTCTATATAATAATATTTTATGGGCACAATTATTAATTTACAAAAAAAATATTATGTAATATATTTTAAATAGTATAGCGGGCCGGGCCACACAATGAGACAACATTCAAAACCCAAACCCGGTCCATGACGGGCTGGTCTAAAACCCGGCCCATTGACAGCACTAACCTTAATGCTAACTTTAATGGTGAGTCCTTCTACTTTCGTTTCGTTGGGGGCACCGATGTGTTACCTGCGAACACCCGCTAATGCTCAAGTTATTGTTAAAGTTCCAGTAAGTAATGATTGTACACGCGAAAAGTCATTTCCAATATGGCCTCTTTCTCTATTTATAGACTAATCCTTTTTCCTAACCATTTTCATTGACATGTCACCCCTTTCTTTACTTAAGGGGATTCTTGATGATCCTCTTCTGATCTTCGGATTCATTAAAGGAAAGCCTTAGTAAGATAGAAAGTTATTCATTTAGATAGAACGTGATTGATACAATCAACCATTTTGATACATCAGCCTTCTGGAGTTCATGGTTTAGATTAGTTTTAAAGAAAAAGCGTCAAAAAAAAAAAAAAAAACCTTTATTTTTCCTTGGCATAATTTTATTGGATGCTTTTGTCTCCAACATTGCACAATTTTATTGAGTAGATATTTTGCGTACAACACTGCTGGACACAATAATTACCCAGTGTATAATGATTATCCAAGCCCAAGCTGAATTAGGTCAAGTCCTAAATCTACAGATTTAGCCCAATTCATGGCAGAAAGCCCAACCCAACCCAACCAATTCCAAGTATGGATTGGTCCAGTCAGGCTTATGTTGGATTATCCAACATATATAGATAACCCTGATGGTGTAAATGCGAAATAAAACGGTTGGAATTTATCTTAGAGATCCTTGATACATTCTTGGCATACATCTTTTATCCCAATCATTAGATTTTACATTACACGATCGGGATTATATTGTCTATCGAGCCCTATATCTAATAATAAATCGCTGTTCATCTCCAAAATTCTGCCATATCTTCATACAATTTTAATAGGAAATGAAAAAAAAAAAAAAATCAAAATTTCTAGCAGTCATAGAGCCAGATGGATTTAGTTTTGGGCCATGGCCCATACAAATGATAACTACGCTATCTGACATTGGGCTTTAAGCAGAAGCCCGTGGCTAGATTCTTCCTCGAGAAAGGATAAATAACTTTTTTGGATAGAGATGGTGATACACATCTTAAAAAAAATAAAAAAAATGTTACCGTGGTGCCAGGCCTCTTAGAACACCCAACTAATCCCCGGGTACATGCATTCCCCCAACCCCAACACACCTTCATGAGACCATCAAAATGAAATGTAGAACGCAGTAAAGGTCCTGACTGTAAAATATATTCAGGTGCATTTCTATCATATTTGAGGGTTTGAAGTCCTTAGTAAGAAATATTTTGATACTCAAAGGTTAGACATCATTAATAAGGCCAACTCTTAGTGTGGCTTGAAAATTTTCCACGTGTCATTTTTGGGTGGTGGGACACTTGGGTCATTATTGAATTGGCCAAATAAATATAGATATATAAACTCATACCAAACCATGGCTTTTGTTGAGATTGATTAATGTTAGAATTAGAATTATTCTTGATAATTGATTACATGATTCTTAATAACATTTACATAAAAAACAATAGAAGTAAATCATAAATGTATAATTGAAGATAAACTCTCTTCTGATCAAATTTTAACACCAATCTCAAACTAATCTAATTTTATCTTAACCTCAAAAAGAATATGATCGAGTATATTTATCGAAATACACCATATTAATACTCTTAATAGATGTGTTAATGCCCACATACTACTTGTTGAGCCCAAGTGTGTTAAATTGAAATATAATAACATGGGAGTAGAAATCACCAATCTACCAATTCACTCGATGAATGGCATCCGTCGGTTCCAAATCTTTGGGAGAAGGATTTGATTATGGTGTCTATTAATTCATGTGTGAGTGAAGGAGACAAGGAGTTGAGTAGCTAGCTACCCAGCAATCAAGGAGTACATGATCCACACTTTCATTACATAAGTTGTGGACACATAGGTCAATTTGGACCATCAAATAAATGGTACCGATGCACCAGATTGATTTTTCTTGCTGTGGAAGATGCTTATAGACCTTACTTAACTCAAGCTTATGAAAGTGGTATCTCCAATTATTGACCTTCCCTATTTGTATTTATCGTTAAAGCTTTGAAGACTAGGTTGAGGTTTTTTTTTTTTTTCAAATCGTTGTCTCGCTCAACCAATCCACCAAATAAATAGACCAATAAAATAAAATAAAATAAAAGAATTAATCAACCATTTATTTGTCTGTTATGGGAGATTTTTTTTTTCTTTCCTTTTCTTAATTTAGTCTCCTTTCCCTTAATATCTAAAAATAACTGGAGAAACATATTTTAAACAAATTTGAATGATAAAATAGTTTTTGATTCCAATATTTAGATATGATAAGGTATATTGACGATTATTATTGGTCACAACAACAGAAAAAACTAACTCATGTAAAAATTGAACAAAGTAACATAATGGCTGTAATTCATTTGATTTGGATGGCTGTGGTGTCATCTTCGTGGTTATCTTAATGATATGGATGTGTTCTACCAAAAATCATATTATGTGATCAAATTGCCGGCTCTCTTTTCTCTGCATGACTTAATGTTATCAAAATGAAAGGTCTGATTATGGTAGTTTTGGTCTCTTTGTTATTTGCTCTTGGGTTTCTCGTTTTTTTTCATGTTTGTGTTTTTCTTTGTTTTAGTTATGGTTTAGCAATAAGCATCAATAGCACAATTATCGTTTGCGTGTATCCTTCCTACCCTCCCGCTTTCCTTGAGTCATTCCTGGGTCTGTCTCTGTCTGTTTATTGTTTAGGTGGTCCCCCCAGGAGGGCCCCTGGACATACCCCCGGAGGGCATCCGGCCATACTCAAGTATCACATATCGTTTTTTTTTTTTTTTTTTTCACAATTGGTCAATTTATTTTAAAGAATAATGATTTTTCTTATGTCCCCATGACATATGCCCCCTGACATGGCATGTGCTCAAACCATATATCTTTTTTCTCGGGATACACCACTGCACATATTTATGAGGATATGCAGTTGTAAATCCCAAGGAAAAAAAATATGTGTCAGAGAGCACATGTCTAAGGGAGCGTCAGAAAATCATGACTCTATTTTAAATTTGAGAGTTCAATGGTCATCAATTTTTTAAACCTTTTAATCAGGAAAAAAAACTATTTAAAGAAAATGAGTACCTCAATCCATGTACCCTTTTTAGCATGGAAGTCGGAGAAAACTTACTTTTTTTCAAAAGAAAAAAACTTATCAAATATTGTTTCTAATCTTTTTACATGTGAAAAAAATTAAGAGTACAGATGCCATTGTGCATGCAGTATCATTTTTTAAAGTTTTTAAATATTAGTTAGAAGATTATTGCAAAATGGACATTTATTTTTCATTACTAAAACAGAATGGATATCTTTGAGATCTCACATTCCTATTGATCCACGTGTATTGAAAGATTCCTCAACATGAATATTTTTGTAAATTGAAGATTGTTTAGGTGAGTATTTTTGTAAATTAAGGATGCCCTCAATAGTCATGGACCAATAGGAATGTGAGGTCTCTTGTTGTCTCTAAAATGTCGATATCCGAAATTGCATTCCTCTAATATTCACCAAAACATGGGGAACATGCCTAAATCAATATTCTCTTAAAGAAAAAAAACCTTTCCTAACTAAGTAAAGAAAGCTTTTTGACTGCATTACCTTATAGCACCTAAAAACACGATCCAATGGCACAGGGATGTGAAGAATAAATTGAAAGAACATCGAAAAAAAAAGTAATTTTTGACCCTTGACTTTTAATTTTAAATTTGGGAGTTAGTAGCCGTCTATTTATAACAATTTGGATCAATCTCAAAAAAGATTTGAAAATCTTACTAAGTTACTCATCGTAGTTCCACTCCCTTTCAAACTAACTCTAAGCGGCTGGCCAGCTAGGATGCCTATCTCAATTTTAAAATTGTGGAGCTATGTATAATATTTATCAGAGCATAGGGGTATGTCAAAATAACCTCTTTTTTTTTTTTTTTTTTCAAACTTAGTGCATCTGTTATAAATTTAGGGGTATATCTAACATTTATTACAATCTATAAGGTATATTCCTAAATTAATTTCTTTTAACAAAAATTTCAACCCCCACTCATCCCTATGTAGCTCTGTCCCTGCATTTCTTTTTTTCTTTTTAAGAAGTATGACAGGATTATGTGATTATATAGAGTATTTTAATAAAATGACAACAACAATTTGACTATAGGTAGTATTAATGTTGTTGGACTCTTCATTTGTAAAATAAAAGGAAACATATATTTTAAAAAAGTTGGGGTAGATATCAAATCCATTCAGCAACAAATTAAATAAAGAGACAATATGTTGCACAAATGCAGATAAAAAACTACTTCATTTTTTCCTCAGCCATGACTGACGAATATACTTTAAAAAATGTAAATAATTCATAACAGGTGTATCAGTCACCAAACATTCAAGGTGCCAACCAGTGCTAAGTTGGTAAAATCTACTAGTGATGATACCAGACACCTAGGTTCAATCCCCCCGTGGTGACGTTACTGGTCTCATTTAAAAATAGATTTACCAATAAATAAATAAAAAGTTTTATTTAGACTCATATATCCTTTCACATACCCCAATTATTGTTTAGGAATTTATAAAATCAATATAGAGCTATTGAAATTATCACGTTGAAACACTTCTTTCCAAAATATTTACGAAAAGGATAATAAAATGGCATTTTCATAAGCAACTAATATTTTCAAAATGATAGTTATTTTTTTCCCTTTTATAAGAAAACATGATAAATTGATGATGTCCACAATCAAGATGACAACGATAATCAGGTTTCTCTGAATTCGAAATACACATATATAACACAATGAAAATTCAAAAGAGTGTCCATGCACAAAAATTATAGAGCTGGATTAATTGTAAAAAAAAGAAGAAAAATAACTCTCTCTCCATCCCTAATAAACACTGATATTGGACAAATGAGGGAGATGACTTTAAAGGACTTATGAGCAATAGAAGAAAAATGCTTCTTCGTGATCATCATCGTCACCATCATTGATAGTTTCGATATCAAAAGGTATAAATGTAAATTAACTACTAATTAATGTAGAAAACAATACTCTTTTGAAAATTATAGTAGCTTTTGCAGTTGATGTTCTCATATATTTCTCTCTTCTTCATTTAGGAGATGAAAATCAACTTTGGGTTCTCAATTTAGTTTTCTTTGACTTGGTTTTCTCATTGGTCCATAAGATTCTTCAAATATATTACAAGGCAGTAGGTAGTGTACTAAGGTGGTGATCATATAAGGTGTAAGAGAGACTAGAACTTGAAAGCAGAAGAGATAAGTTTCTTCAATGACAGAAAAGAAGTTTGAAACAAAAAGAAGTATGTTTGAGCTTTTGTGTGAAGGGAAGTTAGCTAAGAAAAGCTTGAATGAATCAAAACAGATGTGGCACATAGCAGGGCCAGCTATACTCACTTCAGTCACTCAATTCTCTATTGGGTTTGTAACTGTTGCGTTTGTCGGGCATTTAGGAGATGTTGAGCTTGCCGCGGTCTCTATTGTTCAAAATGTCATTGAAGGCTTTGTTTATGGGGTCATGGTTAGTCATCCCAAGGCTTTGTGTAGTATTCAATCTTCTTTGATTCTAAAACTCTTCTTTTGTTGCTTGTTTCCAATATTAAACTTTATTGAAATTCTTGGATGATTATTACATAAGTCTTGACATGGTATTTATAGAGATTATATCAACAAAGATATAGAAAGTAAATCTAGTGTAAGGATCATAATTGATCTAAATCACTCCTAATGTTTAAATTTAAATACTCTATATGGTTCAGGGACAGATAATGGTTAGGCACCATTTGAATGTTCATGCTTTGACACATTATGTAAATTGAATCCAAGTTGTCTATATATCTAGATCAATAAACTTGAGTGGAGTTTTCACCTCAATAGCCCACTAAATTGATTGAAACTTCAATTTATTCCTGCATAGTAGCTAGGGATGGGGAGTGCTCTCGAGACACTTTGCGGTCAAGCGGTCGGTGCTGGACAATTCAACATGCTTGGAATCTATTTACAAAGATCATGGATCATAACAGGCGTCACAGCGTTGCTTCTAACACCAATTTATGTCTTTGCTTCACCATTACTAAAGCTCCTTCAACAGAGCAACGACATATCAGACCTTGTCGGGAAGTACTCAATATGGGTGATCCCGCAATTGTTTGCTTACGCCCTAAACTTCCCCATACAAAAGTTTTTCCAATCTCAAAGCAGAGTTTGGGTCATGACCATAATTTCTATGGTTGCATTATTCTTTCATATTTTGTTGAATTGGGTACTCGTGACAAAGCTTGGGCACGGTCTGGCTGGGGCGGCAATAGCTGGGAACATTTCGTGGTGGCTAGTGATTCTGTCTCAGATAGTGTATGTGGTCTCGGGGTGCTTTCCCGATGCATGGAGTGGCTTTTCGTTATTGGCATTCAAATCTTTGTCTGCCTTTGTGAAGCTCTCACTTGCCTCAGCCTTAATGCTATGGTAAGTAATTGAATCCAAGAAAAACAAAGAACCGAATGTGTCATATCGTCTCGTTGCTTAAGTAAGCAAATGCTTTGATTTGATGACAGTTTGGAGCTATGGTATTACACAGCAATGATCCTTCTTGTAGGCTACCTAAAGAATCCTGAAATTGCAATAGATGCTATTTCAATCTGGTTAGTTTTCCATTTTTATGTTTTTTTTATCTCGCTAAACAAAGTATTAATTTGTCTCCTTTTTTTTTTTCTGAATCTTCCAGTATGAACTTGCAACTATGGACATTGATGATTGCTTTGGGTTTCAATGCAGCCGTCAGGTTCTCTCTCTCTCTCGATAATATAAAATGGGTTGAAAGTTGGCTCTAACACAATTACGTACGTTAACGTATTCTTTCGTTTTGTTTACATATTCTTGATTGTATAACAGTGTGAGGGTCTCGAATGAACTTGGAGCTGGACACCCAAAAGCTGCTAAGTTCTCAGTAGTGATGGTTGTTACGACATCGGCAGTATTTGGGATTATTTTTACAGCTGTTATTCTAGCCACCAAGACTCATTTCCCGAAAATGTTTACGGGAAAACCTATAGTCATGAGGGAGACGTCAAAGCTCGGGTATTTTCTAGCAGCTACAATTCTCCTCAATAGCATCCAACCCGTTCTACATGGTACCTCTCTCGTCTAATACAGACTCAAATTTAGAAGAAATTAAAACAAACACTAGAGGCCTATGTTACTTGTCATCTCAAACACAAAGTTTCGAGTAAGAAAAAATTTCTTGAATTTGCAGGGGTGGCAGTTGGTGCAGGTTGGCAATCCTTAGTTGCATTTGTAAATGTTGGATGCTACTATCTTTTCGGGCTACCCGTCGGTGCCTTGCTTGGTTACAAGTTTGATCTTGGTGTTCAGGTAAGGCACCAAACCAAATTAAAGTTTCTAATTATAATCATAAAAATCTTTAAAGAAGATTTCTCATTTGTTTCTCTAATGACATACAGGGCATTTGGTCAGGGATGTTAGTGGGGTACCTATTGCAAACAGTTGTTTTGTTAGTTATCATGTACAGAACTAACTGGGATAAAGAGGTAAGCAAAGTTTAAGGATTGATTTTAGAATTTTAGAATAGAGATTGTTTTTTTTATTTTTATCGTTTGCTCTTGTTACGCTTTCTTTCGCACAACAATATTAAATTTCTGGGCCATTGTGTTCTTGTTTGTTTCTCTTGTTTTCCATTACTATGAAAAAAATGAAATTGTAGAATTTACATATCTACATACATTTTGAAAATATTTATGAACTATGAAACTAACAATTTTTTTTTTTTTAATAAGTAAATTTTTTTAAGTGGTTGACATGACCAACAGACAGAACAAGCAAGAAAACAACACCAACAACAAACTAAAGTCTTTAAAAAAGACATCTCTAATAAACTCTTCAAAATTCTTACATCAAAAGAACACAAAGCACAAGACAGAGAAACTATATATATATTAAAATATACTTATTGTACTAATCTTTAAAAAAATTGCCATTGTATTATAAATAATACCATTAGGTATTATAATACGTGTATTTGTAAATGGTGCTATTGTAATTAAAATTAAAATAGTGGGCATTATTCTTTTAAATCTAAGGGTTTAAAAACACATGTACATTTTTTAGCATAGAATCCCAATTTCACTATCACTTCTCAACAAATGTTTTATGTTTAAGGTCATTGTATGTTAATTTGATAACATGCCCACTCCTATACATGTCTATTAGGACAAGTTTTCTCAATGTAGAATCTGTAATTTCATATAGTATGGTTGATGTAAATAAGAATATAATGTGAATTAATTTGGTCAATTTATCTACTACAGGGTGTGCAAGCTGAGGAACGCATCAGAACATGGGGTGGTCCATCTGAACCTCAACAACCTAAGGTGGGCACATAGAGATGGGGGAGGCCACAAGATCCTGCAACAACTGTGAAAAGCACAAGAATGATACAGATGTCTAATTTATTCCAAAGTGAGAGAAGAAAACCCAAACATAAAACTTTATAATGTATAGAAGAACATTATGAAGGTTGCATAGAAGGATCTAGGGATTGAATTCAAGTTTCAAAGCAGAAGTTTTAATACAAAAATTAAGTAAAATTAGTAACAGTGAAGGATCATGAAAACATGAGCTGTGTAGGATTATCAAAGGGTTGTATATGAGTCATGCTGGAGTAACATTGAAATGTACACTGATTCTTACATTGCTGATGTGGAGACACACCATTAACCATAGATGCTTTTCACTCGTATCTCGAATGGAAAGTGTACATACATCCATGTCAGCAATGTGAGAATCGATGTATTCAATGTTACTTCAGCATTTTCCTATATATATGGGTCCCGTTCACCACCCTACACTTTACCCTATACTTTACCAAACATGTTTTGTCCTACATGAGTCAGGAGATCATCCTCACAAAAAATCAGCCCATTCCAAAACTTCTAACCCCATAAAAAATGATTTACAAAAATTGGATGGTCCACGATTTTTCAACTTGTAAATATGGGGTTAGAAATTTCGGAATAGGCTGATTTTTGGTGAGGAGGATCTTCTAATCGTAGAGATCATCCTCACCAAAAATCAGCCCATTCCAAAACTTCTAACCCATGTAGGACAAGTTGAAAAATCGTGGACCGTCCATTTTTTATGGGGTTAGAAGTTTTGGAATAGGCTGATTTTTGGTGAAGATGATTTTCTTACTATAGAGATCATCCCCACAAAAAATCAGCCTATTCCAAAACTTCTAACCCATGTAAGACAAAACACGTTTGATAAAGCGTAGGGTGGTGAACGGGACCCATATATATATATATATATATATATAGGTCCCGTTCAATGGCTAACTTTTTGGCAAAACATTTTTTAAAACATGAGTTAGAAGTTTTGGAATGGGCTGATTTTTGGTGAGGATGATCTCCTCACCGTAGAGATCATCCTCACCAAAAATCAGCCCATTCCAAAACTTCTAACTCATGTTTTGAAAAATGTTTTGCCAAAAAGTTAACCATTGAACACTACACATATATATATGGGTCCCGTTCAACACCAAACATTTTGGCCAACATTTTAGCCCACCATTTTTGTCCTACATGGGTTAGAAGTTTTGGAATTGGCTGATTTTTGGTGAAAATGATCTCTACGGTGAGGAGATCATCCTCACCAAAAATCAGCCCATTCCAAAACTTCTAGCCCTATGTTTACAAGTTGAAAAATCGTGGACCGTCCATTTTTTGTAAACCATTTTTGATGGGGTTAGAAGTTTTGGAATGGGCTGATTTTTGGTGATGATAATCTCCTCACCGTAGAGATCATTCTCACCAAAAATCAGCCAATTCCAAAACTTCTAACCTATGTTTTGCCAAAATGTTTGGTGCTGAACATTTCCCATATATATATATATATATATATTGCTTCCTCTGTTTTTTAAAATACAGTTGTGCTGGAGTAACATTAAAATTGACATCGATTCTCACATTGCTGATGTTGAGGTGACACATATCCATAGATGTTTTGCACTCGTATCTCGATGAAAAGCATATATGGTTTCGTACATAAATCCACGTCAGCAATGTGAGAATCAATGTCAATTTTAATGTTACTTCAACATTTTCCTTTAAAATAATAGCAGTGTAATATCTTGGGCTTTGCAGAACTTTCCCAACCATGAAGCAGTGGGTTGCAACTCAAAACCCAATAATCGACTCATGGAATAAAAAAATAACAGGAATTTTATAAGGGACTGACTAGGTGCACATCATCTAGTACCAATTGCACTCCAAACTAAAAAAAAAAAAAAGTTGCACCCCACAAGAATTTTACACAACACTGATACTGAGGTAAAGAACCCATCATTAGTAGGAGTTTGTGCAAATTTTACACCAAACCTATCATTTGCAAGAGTTCCTGTAGATTCTTACCCTACCTGGAGATCATGAAGCTTTGAAAGTGGAACCTAGAATTTATAAAATTTTGGTTGTATGAAGAAAAAAAAAGAATGCAGTGCAATCTTTCTTGTGGAGTGCAAGTAAAATTTTTAAGTGGAGCGCAAATTGGTGACCTGCAACTTGTTCAATCTTATTTCAAAAAATGCCCATTGGCTCCTCAACCTTGTAAATTATCTTAACCAACACAAAATAACCAAAATAAGGCAGCACCGTTGAGTCCCAGGCCATTGTTTGAAAAAATGGAGACAACTTGTTAGCTATGGTTCAAAGACAAGTTCAAGGCTCCATGGATGAGCTCATTAAAATAGACTAATAGTTGAAATTCTTCTTTTTTTTTTTTTGAGTAATCTAGACACACCCCTCCAATTTCTAGTGAACATTTGAGACACCCATCTGTTTTTAAAATGATTACATACACCTTGACCATGGTCTTTTATGAGAGAATAAAAGAAGGAGCGAAAACCATCTGCTAAAGAGCACCCATTGTAGGGATTATCCATTGTTTGGTATTGAATCATATAGGGTATATATCCCTGTTTTGATATTTAATTATTTTGTTTTTTGAAAAGGGTACCAATTGTAGTTGTGAAACAAATTAAATCAAGTACAATAGTTACCCTTATTGAAAAAAGAAAAAGAAAAAATTCAATATCAAAATGGGGATATTCCCTATATATATTAAAAGAGTTAATCTATAATTGTATAGAGCATGGTTGATGTGTTTAATTAATCAATGGATGTTGATAATCGAATAATGTAGTATTTGTTTCACCTAATAAATACATTCTTTGCAAGCCAAGGAGCACGTTAGAACATGTGGTGGTCCATCTGAATATTGACTACCTGATTAAAGTTCATAAAGCACAAGGATGATTTTTCTTTTTTATTTGTTGGGTGTGGTGAGGGGGACACTCTTACAGTTAAAACATAGTTGGAAAATTTATGTGAAACATTCATTTTTAATTTTTTAATTGTAACACACAGAATTTATATGTGTATATTTTTTAAAAGATTGGTGTGTTGTAAGTAAATAATTGGTGTGTCAACAGAATTCTTATTTTTAAAATAATATTAGTGCAGTGCGGGATGGTGAAGTCATGAGAAGAATGGAGAAAGAAAATTTTACCTAAAAATTATGCACGCACACACACACAAATAAAAAAAAAACGCATATTGAAATAGCTTCGAAGATACTAATGAGAGGGACACAAAGATCACTCTTTTCTAAAATAATAGTTGTAGGTTAATAAATGGTTTCAAATCTTGTTCGAGATCAAGATGACTTGCCCGGGTCATCTCGTTATCATTCACTAATATGATGGATGGATTTACATTGTGCCTTGGGCTTCACACCATCTAATGAGGCAAACGAGACGACTTAGATAATATTTTGAAAATCTTAGCTGAATCACTAAATCGGATCAACCAGGATTTTGTATTATTTGATTAAAATATTTTTTTTTATAATTTAAATATTATTTTATAAAAAATTATAATTCTTTACATTTAATTGTAAATTGAGTTAAATGATCTATCTCATCCGAGACAAGATGACTTGTCCGTCTCGCCCCTAAACAAGAAGAGATGTCAAACCAAGATTTGAAACCTCATCCAGCTCTAATGTCCAAGGTCGAGTTTAGTGGGCTGGAGACTCACTGAGTCAATAATAATATTTCAATTATAAAAAATAATATAAATAATTATGGTATTTATATGAATAATAAATAGTATTATTTATGTTCTAAACATTGTATTTAGGTAAGAGTGAAAAGTATATGCGATTGGTCCAGCTAAGCTAAGCCAACCCCCAATTTGGTCTGATTAATGCCCATCTCGCATTCTCGCAGAGGTTACGTAAATGACAACCTAAGCCTCCATAAAACACTACTCTTTTATTCTTGCCAGTCAAATAATCCTCAACTGTCCCAATCCTTCAACCTCTAGTCTCACCTGGTCCAAGATTCTTTCTTGGGTAATTTAGACTTACCACCAGGTTTTGGGGAATATTCGAGATCGCCCCTGTCCTTTCAAACTGATGACATACCCCTGAAGAATTTTGGGAGAGAAAAATTAAATGACCAAAACACCCTTATCTTCAATCTCTTAAAATCCATCATACACTACCCTAGATTTATTTGGTGAAGGCATTTATGGTAGATCTGCTCACCTCGGGATACAGAACAATGGTTCCCCATAAAAAAATATAATTTTGTATTTCAAGGAGGGTAGATCTACGATTCTCGAGCCTATCACATCATGGGTGTCAATTGAGTATGCCACGTGAGTAAGTTAGATTAACACGATTACACAAATGGATAAAATAATCAAATTGTATGAAGAATAACTAGTGATCTCATTACAAAAACTCAAAATAGAAGACAACTGATTCTCGAGAAACAAGAGATTGAAGATAAGGGTATGTCAATCATTATATGTTATCTCCTACAAAAGGCCATGATCAAGGGGGTATACTGTCAGTTGGAAAATTCAGTGAGGTATCCCAAATATTTATCAAAGCCCAGAGGGGTATGTCTAAATTACCCTTATTTTTGTAAAACCCTCGAAGTGAACTCAGATTAATAACCATGTTAGTCCAAAGGGCTTCAATAATATAGGGTACCTTACACAAAAGTCAGTCTTTGTGAAGTTTCCATGCAACTTCCGTCCGGTACAGAATTCTCATAATGTTCTCCATCTGATACGCAACTTGTTTGCAAGTTTCTTTGAATTTATTCTCAACCATTCTCATCCCTTCAAATACTTGTATCCTACACTTGTTACATTGTCTTTCATTCTCTAATGGCAAATCTTAACATTTCTAAGACATCCAAATGGTTCTCCAGCAAGAACATCAAGTTAAGCCTCCCTCGTCCTCCTCGTCGAAAATCTGAAACACTAAGCCCACCCATATCCCCTCTTACAACGAAAGCAAAAGCTAGTGAAAGAGAAGACGAGCTTCAAGACGTTTTTCGCTACTTCGATAGTGATGGTGATGGAAAGATATCTAGTTTAGAACTTAGAGCCTACTTCGCGTCGATAGGCGAGTACATGTCGCATGATGAGGCTCAGAGTGTGATTAATGATCTTGACATGGATGCCGATGGATTGATTGATTTTCAAGATTTTATGCAATTGATGGAACGAGACAATGGGGACGAGGATCTAAGAAGGGCCTTTGAGATGTTTGAGGTCGAGAAGGGATCGGGATGCATAACACCCAAGAGCTTGCAACGAATGTTGAATCGCCTTGGCGACACAAAATCTTATGAAGAGTGTGTGGCCATGATAAGGGTTTTTGATCTTGATGACAATGGGATGCTCGATTTCCATGAATTCCACCAGATGATGGCATGATTAGCATGTATACATGTGTGTTAAAAATACATATACATATACATAGATAATAAAGATTGTAATATTCTCTTATTGAGTTTTGAGAAAACTTCTCTAATTAAATGTTTATTGTGGTTTTGTAATAAGTTTGTTTAAGTGCTACTTGGGGTTTAAGAATGAAATGAGCAACACACTATGTTGGTGAGCCCCACCTCATAATTTGTAGACCTCTTAAAGGTGATGCAAAGTTGTGAGACATCAAGAAAGTTAATTAAAGGAAGAAGCATTGCTTGTGACATTAGTCATAAAAAAATATAGAGATGCTTCACCTACTTTAATTGTTTTTATCATAGTATTTTTTTTAATTAGCAAGCAGGTTAGTGCATGATTAGGGCTCAAGACCCACAGCTCAACTGATTTGACATATTGCAAAATAACTTAGAGGTCGTGGGTTCAAGTCAACTTACCCATAAAAAAAAACAAGCAGGTTGCTGATTAATGATTAGTAGGTGAATGATTAAGGCTCAACACCCATAGCTCAACTGATTTGACATATTGCAAAACAACTTAGAGGTCATGGATTCAAGTCAACTTACCCATAAAAAAACAAGTAGGTTGCTGATTAATGATTAGTAGATGAAGGTGGGTTTTGAACCTACATAGTGGTGTCTAACACATTTTAAATAGGAAAATTTACTTAGGGTATGTTTGATTGCACATGAAAAATAGGTGGACAATCAATTTCCGTGGAAAATGACATTTTCAAGTGTTTGATTGCACATGGAAATGGAAATTCATTTTCCACTTCAACCAAAAAATCCATCAAAACATGGATTTCACTTTCCCACTCATATGGGTGGGAAAATGAAATCTACCCAAATTTTCCATCCCCAATTCTTCCACACTTATATTTTTTTTCCCCTATCACCACCATCACAATAACCTCGTCGTCGTCACCATCTTCGTCACCGTCACCGTCATCGCTATCTCCAACCACTCTCTCTCTCTTCCCATCCCTCATCTCCTCCGCCACCACCACGCTCTCCCCTCATCTTCCTCATCATCTTCTTCCTCACTTACTTCTGCCGCCACCGTCGTCACTGTTACCACCACGACATCCTCCCCCCTCCCTCTTCCTCCTCATTTTCTTTTTCCTCTTCCTCTTCCCCTCCTCTCATTTTTTTTTCTCTTCCTCCTCTCCTTCTTTTTCTTCTTTTTCCCCATATAATTTTTTCATGATTTTATCCAAGTATAATCAAACAATAGAATTTGATTTTCCAATCCTACCTATTTTCCACCACTATTTTTTCATGGATTTCAAATTTCATGGAAAGTCACTTTCCATGCAATCAAACATACCCTTAAAGAAAAAGTGGCAAAGGGATTTATTTCTATATAGTCCCTAAGTTTTGGGAGGTAGCTTGATAGTCCATTTAGTAAACTTTTATTATTATTTCTTAATGGTTTCTCATTATCGTCGAGCTGACCTCTTTTTATTTATTATCAAGGTCAACATTTTTATTGTTCACACTTTTTTATTGTTTAGATCAACATTTTTTAGTGTTGAATTTAACAATTTCTAAAAAATGTCGAACTCGATAGTAAAAGGTGGTTAACTTGAAGTTGTTAAAATCTACTCATTTTCGTTTTTCGAGTTTTTTTATTTACTAAAATACATGGAAAGATCACTTAAACCTTGAAATAACGACTTGTTTGGATGATTTCAAACCAAAAGAACAATCATTGATCGATTTTCATCAAAATGCAAAACAACGATTTGAAAAAAAATCCTAGTTTTGTACATGTCTTCAAAATGCTTTCTTCTTTCTTCTCAAATCTTTTTGTCAGAATAGGGTTTCTGAAACTCAATTGGGATGCCAAAAATTCAGTTTTTCCTTTTGGACAAAAATGTTGATAATAAAACAAATCTTGAAACCAAGAATGGGGCAGGTGGGTCTTGGATTGAATGCAACCGTTTGAACTAATAGAAGGTAAAAAAGTGGATTAAATACCCCTAGGATGGATTAGTCACCTAACCATTTGCCTATGATGATTCCATGTCTCTCCATTTTGAAGAAATAGACAAATGGGATGAATGGGGCACATGCTGACCATAATGAACCCAACCTACTATTAGGTAGATCACATGGTGAAGATAAACATTAATGGCCATACCCTTAATTCAATATCATTATTTATCACAACGTGAAAATAACATATATTTGATGGTTCTAGACTGTTGAATTTCTTAAAATTCGACAGACCAAGGCATCAAATTGGAGAACATAAAAAATTTCAATAGTCATAGGCCATCAAAATTCAATTTCTAAAATTTGTGGGTTTTGGTCCATCGAATTTTCTTGTCAAAATTTTCACTTTTCACATAATGTATGTTTTTGTCATTTTGACATAAATATCATCATCAAAGTCTTTTTCACAAATTTGGGGTCGGTTGAATTAATCTGGTATTCTACTTTATCTAAAGTTTTTTGTTACTTAAAGTAAGTTAATATATCTATTCATTATCTTCGTCCACATTCTTTTGAGTTTTTCTCTAACTCTTTTAGTACTACCAATTTGAATATTTTTTAATTGAGATTGTAATCATCCTTTCTTGAACACGCTCAAATTATTTAAATCTATTATTAACTTTTCGACAATTGGATTTACTAATACATATTTTTTTAATGTGTGTGTGTGTGTGTGTTTTTTTTTTTTATATATAATTTTATTTTTCTTAGCCATTCCATTTATCCATATCAACATTTTCAAAATTCCCTTCCTTAATATTTTAAATCATAAAATATTATTATAACATAAATATGATGTAAAATTAATTTATATATAACAATTTTTAAATAGAATTTTAAAATAATTATAAAAAATTATTCAAACATAAATCCTAATTTTTGTAATAAACACACATGTCCCTCACTGTGACAAAATTTTGTGTTTTTTTTTTTTTTAAATCACAATTAATCCATATTTCCTTGAATTGACAATTTAATCCTGATCTGTTCGTAAAGTTTAGAAAAAAAAATTATATTATATTTAAGATAAAATTTTATAATTTTTATTTACTACATGAAATAAATTATATCTGAATAATAATACATATTTCATTTTGGCTCATGTTAAGGGTGCCCAACATTTTAGCTTGGGGGATACGTTTTTCAAAAGTACCAAAATGTTTGCTTAAGTGGGGATCAGATGTTGGCACTCACTATTTATCCATTCTACTCTCTTCTCTCTTGTCTTCCTCCACTTGCAATGGAATCCGGTACTCCTCTTCCCCGTCGGGAGGTCAAACTTCAATAATTTCCACCAAAAATCATCATTTTCCAGCCAGAAACTTCACCACTTCCTCATTTTCTCTTTATAACATTTTTTGTTTGTAACAACGATGGAGACAAGTCAAGATATACTTGACTGTTCACCCAAATTATCCTCAACCTTTGAGGTTATATTCCCAATTCTATAAAATCTTGGAGTTGATGTGGCATCAAAATCTCAGTTGGACAAATGGATAAATGAGTTTCAAGTCTTTCATATATAAAAAAAAAATTGGCCAATGTTGATAGGATCTTTGTCCACCATGCCTTAAGGGTAAACAAACAAAAATGATTCTAATCTAATGTCAACAGGATCTTGTCGACATAGGAGCCTATAAACATAGACAAAAAAAAAAGTTCTAATTTATGTCGACAAGGTCCTGATATAATATCGATGGATTCTGATTTCATGACTTTTCTCCTCTGTTTTTAAGAGTTTCAAACTATATAGGTGAAAGAGGTAAAGAAGATGAAGAAGAGAAAAAATCATTGAAAATGGTGGGTGCTCGTCTGATAGTGAGTGCCCCTACTAAACTAAATAAGGAAATAAAATGTGGGTGCCCCTATTAAAATGGATGCCCATGCTAAATAAATGGGTGCCCTTAACGTGAGCCTTTTAATTTTGTAATTTTTTCCTCGACTTTGAACATTTTACTATTTTACTTTCCCATTTTATCTTATTAATTTATTTAAAAAATGTTAAATTTTAAAAGTATAAAAATATCCACATATAAGAATTCATACTCTTACGAGTGAACCCATTTTTTTCATAGGGATAGTTTTGTTTACAAAAAAAATATTTTGAAAAGGGTAAAATAATCTTTATAAAATATAAATAATCATTTTTTAATGTTGTGGCGCTATTGATACCCATTTTTTGCTCGTCACATCCGCTAAAAGGTTAAATGTCAATCATATGTAAGTATGTAAATACACTTTTTTATTTTATTATATTTTATTGCATACACCCACCTAATACTCAACGAACAAACGCAATTTTTCACTCCTTCCAATTTGAAGCATATTAAACCTTACTTAAACATCCCTACCAAAAAATCCTATCAAAGTTCAATCAAATCCACATAACTGAACGATTTTTCTTCAAAGACTTATCAAAAGATCACATTTTGATCCATTTGAAGAGGATATTATTCACTAAAATCTGATTTTTTACCACTTATTTTCATTTAGTTGAAGTGAGTTTTTATCATTTACTTCCATCATCTTTTGTTCTTGAAATTGTTTTTAATTATTTTGTAAGTGAATCATGTTAAAAATTAATTTTATCTTTATCGTTTGCATCAGAAATTTTTTTTTTATCAAAGTTCCCAATATGTTTGGTGAATTAGGACTAAACCCATTAGCACTATTTCTGTAGGCACATACCGAACGCATTTGATTGTACATGGGACCCCCTATGTAAAGAATTGTTCGGTATGTACCTATCTTAAGATAATGATTTTTTTTTTTTTTTCAATATGTTTCTATCGAATTTATTGTTCTTAGATCGTTAGTTACATATCGAACAATTTCTTGGATCCCATGTAAAAACATATGATATTTTATTATCGAATCTTTTTGAAAATATTCGGTATGTATCTACCAAAAATTATTGAAAGGTTCATTCATTTTTTAATTGTTTGGTTGACAGAACGTGGGTTAGGTGAGTTTATTAGATAATTATAAGGGAGGTAAGTGCAATTGTTAAAACATTAGGGTGACAACATAGAATTATGTCAAAGCATTGGGTATAAACATTTGGGTGTAATTTTTGTTACTGTGTAACATTCATAAGCCGTTTCATCAATATTTTAAATTACGGATAAACCCTTTGGATACATATGCACTTTCACATGCCACCCTCTAGTATAAAAAACTAAATTTTAAATTGATTTGATCCGTTGAATTTAAAGCTATGGGATTGACTCGTGAGAGATCAGAGATGAGACCTTTACCTTTATTATGTTAAAAGAAACAATCAATCAAGAATCCAAGATGTGATTATTGGAGGAGTAATTTTAGGGCTGGAGGAGTGGAGATCTCAACTGGTGGAGAGGAGAGGCTGAGATGGAAAATCTGGTTTCAAGCTTATTATTAACAATCTCCTCAGACTCAGAGACTCCATTATCATCTTCAGCTCACACAACTCACACCTGGTTTCAATGGGGTGGAACCGTATTTGCCATGTTAGTCCATCTTTAGTTGGTTCCCCATTTCTTTGTTTTAGGGTTTCTAACTTTCTATTATTATTATTTTTTTTAAAGCTTTGGTTGGATTTGATTCGATTATTAGAACAGAATGTTGGCCTGGGTCAATTGTGAATTTTTAAAACCCTAATAAAACCAAATAGTAGATAACATCCGATTACTTCTTTAAATTTGATCCAACATGTATTCATGAATCATGGATGTGGCTGTTGTTCTTCAATGTTCTCAGGGTGTCTTTAATCCTGTTCCATGAAATGAATTGACTCGGAGGCCACCCTGGGATTCTCCCACTATGAGTCGGGTTACTTATTGAATTGTCCAAAATGTGGGTCGATTCGTCCTAGTTTTTTGGGGTAAAAAAATTCAGCTGGTCCTTGAGAACTCGACTGAATCAGTCGTTGGGTCTGAATCGGTTTCCATTATTATTATTATTATTATTATTGAGATTATAAATATTTTTGGTCAACATGAAAGGACAATTTTTTTATATTGCCGCATCTATTAATTGAGATCATAAGGAAAAAAAAAAAAAACTTTAACTATATGTGTGTGTGTGTGTGTGTGTCTGTATATATATATATAGGGTAGCGTTCAAGGACAAACTTTTTAGCAAACTTTTTGGCAAAACATTTTTTAAAACATGGGTTAGAGGTTTTGGAATGGGCTGATTTTTGGTGAGGATGATCTCTACGGTGAGTAGATCATCCTCACCAAAAATCAGCCCATTCCAAAACTTCTAACCCATGTTTACCAGTTGAAAAATCGTGGACCGTCCATTTTTTGTAAACTGTTTTTGATGGGGTTAGAAGTTTTGGAATGGGCTGATTTTTGGTGATGATGATCTCCTCACCATAGAGATCATCCTCACAAAAAATCAGCCCATTCCAAAACCTCTAACTCATGTTTTGAAAAATGTTTTGCCAAAAAGTTTGCTAAAAAGTTGGCCATTGAACGCCCCCCATATATATATATATATATATGGAAGCGTTCCGAGGCCCTAAGAGAGCCATTGTGCCTAACATTTTTCAATATATGAGCCAGTCAATTTGACTCATCAATATGGTTAGGATGATGTCCTGACCATCACAAAAAAAATCAGCTCATTCCGAAACTTCTGACCCATATATTAAAAAATGTTTTGCTCTCTTTTGAGCCAGTTAATTTGACTCATTCTAGTTGGGCTGGATCAGCTGAGTCAAACTGGACTAGGTGGTTGGTGATCAGATCCGGAAAATTGGGTTTTAAACCATGGCCTTTTATTCGTGAATTCGAGGGAAGATATTGTGCTCTCATGTTTTAGTAATTATTCCGTAGTTTGCTTTACCATGAAATTGTCAATGTTCAGCACACATCATCTATCTCATTACTAATACTCGTTGCAGCTACTTTAAGTGTTCCTATTTGCAAACTTGAGATATCCTTTGTACATTGGTAGATTTAAATTGTTTTGTGCTATTAGTGGGATGGTTTCTTTTCAATGTATCCCATTATGAACAATTCCTTGTTTGAATAAGTTGAGTTGGTTCATGTTAAATGATACATGCCTATATTATAAGGAGTTTTCATTCGTTTATTACATTATCATAAAAAAATGGTTCTGGGAGTGGGCCCTCTCATGGAATTGGCCTCCGTTGAACATTCACAAACCATCCTAGTTGACATTCTCTTAATTTATCACCTATTGGAGCTACTTCTCCATTTTCTTGAATATGTTTGTTTCCAAACGTTAAATAACAAATAAAATTAAACAGCATACCTAGATTGAGCTATTGTCATCTATCAAGATAAGTATGTCTTTCGGTAGTAAAACCATGTGAGGTAAAACGTCTTCGCCCTCTCCATGCTTAGCTTAAATGATGGTTGCATGGGGTAAGAGATGTGGCGTCCCTAAAGTGTAAACTCATAGAATACATTCCTATCATGGAAACTAGCCTAGTGGAGGGTTGCACCACCCTATCAAAAATGGCAACTCACCAAACCTTTGAGGCTCGCACATGTATAGCAAGTGTAACTTAGTTCCCTAATCCCTCACTAACTCTCAAGCAACACTATTTTAGCAACCATTTTATGTATGACCCTAGGACTAGTATATTCACCAAGTTGGGGTTTGGGAATAAGTTGGCAATGGAAAAATTCGGTCAAATCGGGAAACATCGGAAAAAGTCGGGAAAAATTGAGCTAGGTTTGGGCTATGTTATGTAATTGTTCCTAGTAGTAGGAGTTCCTATATTATATCATTAGTTTCCATATTAAACTAGAATGATAAATTACCAATTCCCATATATCATTTATGCATCCACAACAAGTAACCATAGATTCACAACTTATTCAAGGTTTATACTATTCAAAATATATTTAAAAAAAGATGACAATTATAAGTCCAAATTAGGATTCTTTAAAAGATCAAAAACATAAAATCAATGTCATTCTCATTTGCATCCTCCTTATTTTCGCATTATTTGTGATTTAATCGTGAAGTTCGTAAAAGTCACGTATTACTAAAAAAGTTGTTATTAAATCAGGAAGGGGAAAAGTCATGATTTAATCGCATTTTCTACAATAAGCCGGAGACTTTGGTGACTACCACTTTAGAGGAATTTTTTAGGAATAACCAATATATACATATATGGGGGCAAGATCTAGATCCAACATGTTTTGTCTTATATGGGTTAGAAGTATTGGAATGGGCTGATTTTTTGTGAGGATGATCTTTGTGGTGAGGAGATCATCCTCACAAAAAATTGGTCCATTCTGAAACTTCTAACCCCATCAAAAGTGGTTTAAAAAATGGACAGTCCACAATTCTTCAACTTGTAAACTGGGGTTAGAAGTTTTGGAATGGGTTGGTTTTTTGTGAGGATGAACTTCTAACCATAGAGATCATCCTCACTAAAAATCAGCCCATTCCGAAACTTCTAACCCATATAGGAAAAAATATGTTGGATAAAACGTTAGAAGTTTAGGAATAGGCTGATTTTTTGTCAGGATGATATCTATGGTGAGATCATCCTCACAAAAGATCATCCCCTTCTGAAACTTCTAACCCCATCAAAACTGGTTTACAAAAAATGGACGGTCCACGATTCTTCAACTTATAAACTGGGCTTAGAAGTTTCGGAATGGGCTGATTTTTGGTGAGGATGTGTCTACCTCAATGTATTTCTTCATTTCTAATTCTAGGTACTTAACTGGGTTGGGGACTTCATGGATATTTTATCTATGCTTTGTGTACCTAAGTGGCTTGAATCTTCATGGTCCCTTTATTATAATGATAGATATTGTTTCTGTTTTGCTGTGCCAGATTTCTGTTGATATTGAATCGATTGGCACGGCCATCCCCCACACAAACTACCCTTTTAGTAACTTATCTCTTATCAAGTCTTCCAACGGTGCTGTTCAACATTGTAAGGTGTATATTTTCTCCATTTTTTCTCCATCGTTTCAATGCTTAGTCCTTCCATCTTATAGCTAAAATCACCAATGCTGTATTGCAGAGGAGAGTTTGGATGTTGGGTTGCCTTCTTTGCAGTTGTGGCACACCTCTTATTTCCCCGGGAATTCCCAGGTTTGAATTAATCTAATTTTTTTTACTATTTTGAGACAATTGAGATACTTTTTTCCCGATTTTATAATTATTTATGAGAACTATATTTTCAGTGTCACGCTTTCTCTTGTTCGTCATCATGCCTAGCTGGGTGGCTCGCAAACTACATGACAGCATTTTGGGTGGCATTTTATGTCTCATAATTGGAGTTTTACTTCTCATAGACTGGATTCGAGGAATTGAAGATTCAAGTAATTGTGGGCGCGATCTTTGTTACTGCATTGGTATATCATTTCTGTGCATCTTTGCCATATCATATCTATGGAAGGGATCTTGGTAAGGAAGGATTTTGACAAGAGTTTCCCTTGTTAGTTAACTTGGCGGTTTTAGTTATAGTGGGAGCTCATTTACCAGCTTTTTGTAAATTTTGAGTTGCTAAATGCTCATATGTTATGTTTCATGTGTAGGACAATTGGTAAATATATATTTAAATACATAAGTGAAGTTTCAAGCCTTTCTATATGGTTTAAATGTCATGTGTTATGTGTTGGGAAAGAAAGGGTGTCATTCATGTGCATTTTGGCACACATTGGTGATTTTATATATACGAAATCCACCTTAGTTTATGTTGCATCACCATTTTTCATTAATTAAAACTACAATCGTGTTCAATCTACCCTGCTTTGTGCATCATAAATCAATGGTGACACAGATACCTTGGCTCTCTTGACTTTATATGTTCCTGGGCAATCTACAAGGAGAGAAAATTGACAGATCTTTGAGAAGGTGGGCTCAGCAATGTGTGCTTGTCCTCCATGAATTTTTTATTCTTTTGTGTAAAATTCTGAAAGATTTTAGGTTTTTTTTTTTTTGTGAGGATTTCTTGGGTAGATGGGAGTGGGTATGTTTGTATCTCCTGCCTAACTTGTTTATTCTGTTGTACCTACAAAAAAAAATTATTTAAGTATTCTACTCTCCAATCATTCATGTTCTCTTTTCCAACTGAAATTTGGCTTGATTGCTCATTGCACGGGCTTTTATATGGTGTATATTAGATCGTAACAAAATATTAATGGGGTCTAGAGATTCCTTATTTGATTCACTCTCTTAGACTTGGCAAAGTCAATATTTGCTTTTTCTTCCATTTTTGCCCTTAATACAGAATAGAGTCCTTTGTTTGAGAAAAAAGTGATTTTTTTATTGAGAACAAGACTGATTTTGGAGTGAATATTGGTTCCCATTTGAGCAAAACCATGGGAAGATTGCATTTGCTCAACAACAGATTCTTGAGCTATGTAAAGATATAAAAGTAGTAGATTGAGGTCAAGCAAGGCTGGAAGATCAAACTGAATTAGGGCCTATAAGCATAGTTGATGTAAATAAAGCAGCACCACTTAACTAAGTGGTAAGACCTTGTGGATGTTGTTCCCAAGGTCTTAGGTTCAAACACCTTATACTAATATGCTAACTGTTAACCACTAACCCCACCAACCAAAAAAAAAGCATAGTCGATATAAATATGTTTTATGAAAATCTATAAAGAATGTAAACTTGAGCTATGTATTGGTTCTGATATAACACATTCTTCATATTTCATTTACTTAGAAATACATAAATGAGATCTCTAATTGAGCACATTTATCTATCGTGCCGTGACTGGACTAATAATCTGGATACTTTCCTCAGCGTCTAAACCATGTGTCCAAGACCTTTCTAATGACTCTGATGACTGAGTAAGAACAGAAAGATTAAAAACAATCTCTGCCAAGCTTGGCCTTGCATTTGATTTCTCCCAAGTGCACGCTTTTGCCATAGCCGCCAAACTCAGTGCACCTTCAATCGAATAAAAATTTTCCAGGTTTGGGTCCATCCATGTCTTCAGCCTTTCTTCTCTCTTCTCTTCAACTTCCAATATGACTCTCATTTCCTTCCAAAGCATCACTATCTCACCACCTTCTTTGGTTTCCATGGCTTTCTTTCCTGAAAGCAACTCTAATAAAAGAACCCCAAATGCGAAAACATCAGCTTTGGGCATGACAGAGTTTGTAGCGGTTCTAGCCATTGAAAAATTTGCTATCTTCGCCTTGAACTTAGAATTGAGAAGAATATTACTTGTTCTTATATCCATGTGAACGATACTTGGTTGAGCGTGATCATGCATGTATTGTAGACCATTGGCTACATCTAACGCGATGTTCAATCTTTGACGCCAAGTGAGAAAAGTTACTGAGCTCGAAGACGGTGATAATGATGATGATGTTGGATGCAACCACTTATCGAGTGACCCATTTTCTGCAAATTCATAAACCAAAAAACAACCCCCATCTGTGTCAATCGAAATGCCAATCAGCCTCACTAGGTTTGCGTGGTTAACTTTCTGTAGTATCCGTAACTCTTCTGTAACGTCTTCTTTGGCCTTCTTTATGGCAAAAACATCGCCCTTAATGTTAGCCCTATAAACCGATCCACCGATCCTATAGTGTTCGTTGAGATTCATGGTTGCTTCCATTATGACTTTCATTTCATACATGACCGGCTTGCCTAAGCAGCCTGAAACGCCAGGCAATAGTTTATCTTGTATCGATCTAGGACTTGAAACATCCTCTTTAGAACCCTTTTTCATCAATTGAATCAGATCCATCTTCTCCAACACTGAAATCTCGGGATCTGTATTCTTTCTTTTGTAACATTTATGGTAGATGAAGATCAACAAACACCCGAAAATCAAACCCAAGACAGCAGCTCCGGAGCAGAAAACAATGGTGAAGATCCGATGAGATTCAGATTTCTTTTTAAGTGGAGGCGGCGCATAAGAGGGTTGAGTCAGGATTGGTAATTCGGGTGCTGGAATCAACACTGGAAGATCGACGGCAGCACTGAAGTTCATATAATTATTTTCTGCTACAACATCTAAAGGTGATACATTAAGTGTAGAGCTCACTTGTGAGACATCGTCGCTCGGTTGCCATACGTAGGAAATAAGAAATTTAAGGCCCTTGTCCAATTGGGTTTTTGTCGGGCACTTACAGAAAACAGGAAAGATGACTTCAACACCAATTTGCAACAATATTGGATTCAACGTCGGGTTCAGATCTTCCACAACATGATAATTGGTGAGGTTCTCAAATTTGTGGGTCGAAACCAAGTAAAAATTGTCATCTTTCTTGATTTGATACGTGATATTGGCGAAAAATCTGTTCCCAGTGCAACCACATGAAATTGGTATTAGTAAGAGCTGGTCAGGAATAAGTTGAACTTCTTCTGAATTCAAGTTACTAGATTTCATTATCGATAAACGACTGACCCCAAAAAGATCGGATATTAGTCCAAGGTCTAAAAGATCAGGAGATTGGGCACGATACACAACGTATGTGTCACAAGAGCGGGGTGAGTCCGATGAGCATGAGAAATCTGTGATGTTGGTGGGTGGTGTTTGAGCAATGATACATGGTGTGTTGAAGAAAAGAAGGAAGGAAGAGAGAGCTTGGAAGTAGAGAAGGATTGCCATTGAAGTGGGTTTTGGTTGGTTTGTAAAGTTGTAATCTGTTAAGAGGGAGTTGTTTTAATTTTACAGTTAAAATTATATTAGAAAGCCAATCAGCATTGTTGGGGTGGAGCTTTCTATCTTAATAAAATAACCCTTCTGTTTTAATAAAAATCTGAGGGCCTCTTGTCTTTGTTTAGGTTGAATGATTCTTTTATATTCCCTTCTCCTTGCTAGAGATGCCTTATAGTGAATGTGATGTACATAGCTATATACATAATTTTTTATGTATTAAAGCATCATCATCGTCAAAGTCTTATATCGAGGATTTAGAGGCGACTGAACGAATCTTGTTCCTTCATTCCACTTTGTCTAGATGTCAATATGCATATATTAAGAAAATCCAGTTGCATCAGAGATTTTGTATTATTCTCACCTTCTAATTTCTTTATTTTAACCTATTAGCCCAAAGAAAATTTCCTTTGTTTTATTCATTATTTGAGACTTTAACAACCTACCACTTGAATATTAAAAAAAATTGGGATCTGATATTACCACAGCAAAGTTTTATTTCTTATGTTGTTCTTCTCTTAATGAAATTAGGATATAATATCCAAGATAAAGACATAAATACTATTTTAATTATAAAAAAAATTGAATAACTTTGAATATAATTGTAATGAAATTCAAAATATTATAAAAATAATAAAATAAAATACATTTTAAAGGGAACATCCATGTTTTGTTCTTTTAAATGAACAAAAATTATTGTGATTGAATGACTCTTATATGAAGACCCAATTAATTTCATTGATTGGGTTATTTTATAAAAATTGGTGTGATAATAACATATGTTTCTCAATTCTCATCCATGGAAAAAATATATTTTTAACAAAAAAAAAAATAATGGAGAAATTAATTTTTGGACAAAAAGCTTGCCTTGGACTTTCGAAAACATTGTTGGAAAAATGATTTTTACTCCAAAATAAAGAACACATCCGACCATATTTTGCTTCTACCTGTGTCTTTATCTTTAGAATGTAATGTAATGGGCCATGTTGCATGGGTTTTATAAATAAATAAATAAAAAACAAACTTTAATTTGTTTCACAAGTTAATTAATCACATACTTTATAAAAATCCTACCTAATCATATTATTTTTAATCCTTTAATAATGCAAAAAATCCTCCCCCACCCTGTTTTCCAACTTGAGTTTGGGTTCTGTACTTGTGAAAACTAGGTAGCTATCTAGCTCCTTTGTCTTTCTGTACGCCATGTGGTACTTTCTTTTGGGTCAACTGGCCAAATTGATTCTAGTAATGTGGCTGATTTTTTATTACTAGGGTCTGACTCAATAAAACTATATTAGTACTCTGATTATGAGAAATGAGAGATTTGAATGGATTTAAGATATTCAAAGTGGGAGAAAATGATTAAATATGAAAGTAGAATAATACCCATCACCAATGTTGAGAAATAAGAAAGTTAAATGTGTTTTCTAGATTTAAAGAGAGGGACTATAGATTTAAAATGAAAGAGATGTGAGACATCACAAAAGAAAAACAAGCAGATTTTAGAAAATATTAAATGAGAGAATAACAGAATCATAATTCTAGATGCAAAGCTATAGTTATGTAAAGATGAAAGGTTCTTTTAATTATAATAGTGGTATCTTAGATTAGGATATATACATGCTTAATGAATTTATCATATTTATTGTTTGTTAGAACCAACATCGCAAATTGATTAGATAGTTTAATTCGATGAATTACATTAATGCTTACCACCTGATGATAAGAAATGAAAATGGGTTTAACGAATTCAAGTGGGAGAAAGTAATTCGATGAAATTGCAACAATGATCATCACCAATGATGAGAAAAGAGATAGTTGAGTGCGTCTAATGGAGAAATGAGATGAAATACTATTTAGCATGAGAGAAGAGGGAAAATGATGAATTTTAGAAAATCCTACCATTACAGATTTTGATAAATGTCAAGAAAATTTTCCACGACAAACTATTTTTCTATTTATTATTATCGGTAGATTATTGGAAAATCCCAATGATACTTCAAATAATTAATAGGAGTAACCAGAATTTGATCATTTGAACATTTGATAATACGATATGGGGGAGGGAGTGTTCATCATCAAGGAATGGATGACGAAGATGGACTCAATCTGGTAATTGTCCAGTGGTCCGTACATGGTCAAGGACGCTCCTGAGGCCGTTGTTAGACACAGCTTCATAAGCTGCTCTGAAACCGTCACCATAGACTCGAGAAGGATCTTTTTCAATCATGAGTTTGGAAAAATGTCCAATCTGTTTATCGAACTCTGATCGCTTTCCCTTGTATGATCTACCACGACGACTTGATCCTGACATTGTCTCCGCTTCCAACCACATGTGAGCTAAAACATTACAGATACCTTCTTCGATGGGAAGAGGAATATTGCGGAAACCTGTCGAACAACCATAACAAAATTTTATGCAACCAACGACAAAGAAACAAAATACATATGCACATTTAAAAAAATTGTTCTAACGTGGCAAGGGAGTACCATTAAGTCGCATATATGCGTGCATCAACTCGTGAGCTAGGATTGACCCAGTTATTGGTCTGCATTAAGAGAAAATTTGTAGCTCATAAGTCGAAATATTTACCCAAGGACTTGAACCATACGAACTAAATATGTGAATCAAAATGCAGAATAAAAATAATACCTAGGGAGGCCATATATAACAAGAATGGCAGTCACCTCACAACGACGGACCAACCTATTTGGTCTGGTTTCCAAGCCACTGATTCGGTTCCCACCAATCCTTGGCCTCCTTGAAATCTGGTAGTAAGCACCAAAAAGGAGATCAAATCACAAAAGCAATAAAATAAAAGAAAATGTATATAACACAACAAATTTAATCTGGTCTGACTGTGCTTACATCCATGGATGAGATGAGATGATCATCCTAGAATCCCTAGTTTTCACGTTCAATTTCACTCTCTTGTAACCCTTAAACAAGTTACATACATGGCACATACATATATGCTTGTATAGTGGTACAAAAAGCAATAATAACATTGTCATTGATCAATGGCATTTTTGCTAATAGTATAAAATCTCATATAGTCTTTTACAAAGATTTCATTGGACAATAAAAATAAAGCCATTGCTTTTTTCTATTTAAAAATATATATATTTCAAGAGAATTGATGCTAAAGAATCCTTACACTGCGGACAATTTGTTCCTCTGCCAAGCAGAGCCCTCTAACCTCAGGCAAGTTATGAGAAGCCTAAAACGGACAAAGGAAATAAGATAAGAATCAATGAAGGACCAAGTAAAGTTTAAATAAATAAAAAAATTAAACACATTTTTTGTTCTAAATCTAAAATTTGGTGGGTTGGATATATCTGCCTTACAATCTTTTCGACGTCCATGGCCTCGTTTAGTGTATGTCTCTGGACCAAGAGCATGGGAATTTCCTGAGTGATTCTCATATTCAAACCTTCATAAAAATGTAGTATCTCATGGAAGAGAGGTTGGCATTCATTGGTATCCATGATCGCAGTGTTTAGACATTGTAGACAAAGCTTCCGACCATCATCAAGGGAAAGGTATTCATCGTTTCTTGGCTGCAAATAATGAAGAAAAGTATCAACATTGTTTTAGATTTCTTAATAAACATGGACACATTAGTGTTTTTGAATGTTTTGGAAATATGTACATATTGTAAGCCTAACCTCCATTCTTTGACAACTACAGCATCGAGGGGTACCATCACGAAGATGTTTGGTGCAGAACTGCTGATTCCAAAAACCATCCAACATATAACGACTAGCATTACGAGGTTTTGATGGAATCTGTGAGAAATACACAAAGTAAAAATAAATGCAAAAGTTGACAATGAGTATGAAATATGTGAAGGAAGAAAGCAACAAAATAGTAAGTGATACTAATCCCAAATTCAAAAAGGAGATAAATCTTATGGCTAAGAAGCACATTAGTTATAAATATTTGGCATTAATAAGTGCAAATAAAACAGAACTAACTTCCATTATAAAGATACTCAAGAGAATATTAACTTGATCGGGATAGACACTTACAGGTCTCATACAAACAGCACATCTTGTACGATTGGGATTCCTACGGGAGAATGCTAAAAGATTACTAATAGTTCCTCTTTGATAATGAGGAGAAAATTCAATGTCCAAGCTTTCCTGTTCTATGCCAAGTTGGTCATCTTCATCTTCATCCAAAATGTTCAAGCTTTCTTGTGTAGCTATGGCAAGTTGTTCATCTTCATCCAAACTAGAACTTTCATCTTAGAAAACAAAACAAAAATAAAAAAATGGTGAAAACAAGAAGAATGAAAATGCATTTTTATTTCTTTAAAACAATAAGATAAGTTCATATAATTTAAAAAACTGACTCAACAAAAGGGATGTTTCTAGATATATTTGAATGCACAAATAGGATACATGTTAGAGACACTAATATTTGTATCAAGGCATAAATGATGAAAAATGAACTGATGTTGGTATCTCTATCCAATAGTGAGCATCCCAAAACAGAGGTAGTGAATTTGGATTTTTTTTTTTTGCAGTCAGCGTGAATATTGGTTCAACGAGTTTTGAACCTATGTTGTGGGATCATCTCTCCATATGCCTAACCAACTCAGCTAAGTTGGCACCTTCATAGTGAAAGTGGATATGAACCCACTTTCAATAACGATGTGGTTCCTGACAGAATTGAATGAACATGATTTGTTAAGCTTACCCTTAAGTCTTTGGGCTAAGGCTTCGACGATGATGACATATCCATCAAATAATCGGATTGTTGTCCCATCATGCTTTATCTAGTTTGATCAAGAAAACAACAAGAAAAAAGACTTCCTACAAGAAGACCAGGAAGTATGAGTGGGTAACTTTTGGATGGATATGAAAGACAGAAGCAAGGCTAGGATCGGTTCCCATGGATTGGGTTTCTAGGGTACGTACATATTAACCCATGACATTGACATGGATATCCTCCTATCCAATATCTTGATACCAGGGCTTTATAATTTAGCATCCTATGAAGCATTAAAGCAAATTCTAGTATACAATGGACTTAAACCTATAGTGGAAACTCTGGATTCACCAAGAAAGCACCACGACAAACACAATAAAATGCATTATTCTACCATTCACTTGGGAAAAACTGTGATTATTAATTTAAAAGAATTTCCCATAATGACCAATGTCTTATAATGATTATTACTCACCGATGACATTTTTCCCTTTTCTTCGTGATTCTGCAAGGGAGAGCTCAATAGCACGATTTATGTCGTCATCCTCAACATCGAATGATGTTTCCTACATTAGAATTCTCAGAAAAAAAAAAAAAAATTGAAGTTCACAGAGGAATGGCATGCTTAAGGAAAGTTGAAAAAAAAATTGCACTATAACACCAACTAACAAAAGGCTCTATAAGGAGACCATGGAACAATGACCCAAAGTCAAACAGAAATATATACTTGTTAGACACCAAATCATATATTTTCTATCAAAAAAATTAATGTGACAGAAGAAAGAGTAATGCAAGAGATATAAAAATAAAAATAAAAATAAAAATAAAATAAGAGATATAAAAGAAACTGAAGTTACCACTACATGCTCTTCTGAGGGTCTACCATGGCTGGGACCATTACCCATTATGTGATCGGGCAAAATTCTGCCTGCAAAAATACGTTCAATTAACCAAGATAATAATCAAATACAAAAGCAAAGGTGTTATCACAACTGATTAACACATTTGATATTTTGCCAAGTAAGGTTTAACATCTCGTCTCGCAGCAATGTCTCTCATCTAGGAGAATAAATGAGACCACCCCAAACAAGACAAACCTGAAAAATTGAGCCGATATGTCTCGGTGGGAACATTATGAAATGGTACAAAACTTTAAATTATGCTCGTGTGTGATCATTCTTTTATACTTCCAATGTAATGTAGAACATCATAAAATACCAAGTGAGCAAATATTAATATGGATGTTCTTCATAGACCTCGGAATTTTGAAGAAAAAAAAAATTTGGTTTAGTGTAAAATAAAGAGAACATTAAAGTGCCACTACTTGCCAAATAGTTCTATAAATGTTTAATCACAATTTAAGGTCCCAATCCAATGAAATTTGGCTGTAGTTGTCTTGGTTCAAGTAAATGAAGCTGAAGGTGAAAAAAGAAACCCATTATTTACTTCAATCCAGAGAGAAGAATTACCATCAGACCCACCATTTTTTTCAATCCAGAAAAGAACCTATTAGAGCAAAAACTGTTTCAGATAAAAAGAAACCTAAGTTCGTTATTATGCAAAAATATGCAGAGTAAGATTGTGGGGTTGAGGAGAGCACTTGACTAGTAAGCAAATCCAGATGAAAAGGTGTCGAACTCATTTGAGGATTCAACATTTTCTTTGCTTTTTAGGCGGTTTTGCATGTAGGATCCTTTAACTTTCCAACCCAAAATGGGTTTGAAAGTAAGAGAAAAAGAACTTAGGCCTTGGTGTACATAATTGAAAATGTTATGAGGGAAAGGAATTTTCTCATAAAGTATTTTCCCATATTTAAAATGTATAAAAAAAAAATAAACTTCATAGTTTTGGGGGTAGTTGAGAGAATAGCTTTTGGGTTTTGGTTTGAGAAGAATATTTTTTTCCAAAATTGCAGAGACCTACAAATTATACTTTCCACAAATATTTTTTTCCAACTAATTTTCATGGATACATAAATAAATAAATAAAAAATTATGAGTAGGCCCAGTGGTGATCTCTTTCGTATTAAAGAATTAGGACGTTGACTTTCTCTGAAAAGTCAAAATACTCGAAACGGAAGTTGGAGAGAGAAGTGGAAAAATCAAATAACAACTATTTAGTAAGTTCCCAACAGACCGATAAAAAAAGAGGGCTACTATAGCCACACCAATTCCTATATAAATCACCAAGGAATTGCATATAGGTAGTGTGGCATTAGTAAAAATTGGTGAGGCAATAGCAATTATCTAAATAAAAAAAAATGATGTTTTTTTAGAAAATATCTTTCACCATACCTCGGTAATTTTAAATAATAATGATAGAGTTAATTTTAAACTTTTTAAGTCTAGGTTAAATGTGTCAGTAAAACATTAGAGTCTCAAGTCTAGATTTTCTCAGACTTTTTGATGATTTCAAGTTTTTTTTTTTCTTTTTTTGTGACAGAGGAGGGGGTTGGTAAATTTGAGGTCAATTAAATGAATCTTCCTCCTCCATTCCACTGTTAAAAACAAAATTTTCTAATTTTGATTTTGGACAAAATGGAATAGATAATTGTTTGAATGTGATATTTAACTTAGTCAATGATTCCATAGACCTGAGTTGTTTCTCAACCATCCATCATTGAGTTTACAAGTCTTGTTAAAAATAATTTCACCAATCAAAAGAAAGGTAAACTGAAATAGACGAATAATGTTCATTTAGCCGATCCCAAAAAATTGGTAAATTAAATATAAACATGCATCAATTTGATTAAGATTGCTCAAAAGGTATAAAATATTAAATAAGTAAATAAGAATTACAAGAAGAAAAAAAAGATAAACAGAGACTTACAGTTTTCTAGGCGTCTCTTCTTCTAGTACTGTGTAGCCTAAGCTTTGCTTATATAAATTGAAGTTTTACACCATATTAGAGACTAAGACATCTTTCCTTGTGTGCTTGCGTGGGTCCTCCTTAATTAGAAACTTAATTTTTATTTTTGCTAAAAATCTCTTCCCACATATTTAATTCTTAAATGATTTTCATTAATGCTGATTATAAAAGATTTTAAGGATCAAGAGATGATACATTGGATTTTGGAAAATATATTTGATGAAGTCAAACCCGTCAAAGTTTTTATGTGAGATCCACTCCGAGAAGGCCACGTGGTGCATTGTTTTACCCACTGCGTAGTTGATCTACCCAATCAAATTGAACTGGTTAATGGTTTCTAACCATTGGATGCGATCGATAGTTTAATTGTGAACCCACTCCATGGACCTATTCACCAAGTCGATATAGTGAGAATTCAAACATTTGTTGGATCAGTTGGCATGAATATGACACGTGGCATTTTACTATGAGATTCATAAAACAAAATTTATGAAGTTTGTCACACCAAACCATACCCACTATTATAATGTTATAAAATAGGAAAATTAGTATTAACTCTCACACGTGGACGCGCGACTATATTTTTTTTTTTTGGCAGATTTATCAAAACATGAACAACATTTCGAATATTTACCAAAACGGTACACTGTAGCAATTAATTCCGAAAACGGTAAATTTACCGTTTTCGGAATTAATTTTTTTATCAAAACGGTAAAAATAGTAAATTTTATTTTTTTTATACCGAAAATGCCCTTTTTTATTTTTTGACTGAAATTATGAAAATAAAATTGATTTCGGTAAAAAAAAATTTATAAATACATATAATTGTTGGATTACCGAAAGAGAGTGAATCTTTTTAGTTGGATTTTCATTTTTTTAAGGTTAAAATTGTAAATATATATGTAAAACAAAAAAAGGGTATTTTCGGTATTAAAAAAAAAATATTTTACTGTTTTTACCGTTTTGATAAAAAATATTAATTCCGAAAACGGTAAATTTACCGTTTTCGGAATTAATTGTTACAGTGTACCGTTTTCGGAATTAATTTCGAAAACTCTACCGTTTTGATAAATTATTCTTTTTTTTTTTTTCTCACAGTGGTCACAGACTCTACAGTATGGTTTTTTAACTCATTAGAGATCGAGACGTATCGTCCGAGTTAACTCGATATAATAACTGAACGAAACCAATTCACAAAATCATTTTTTGACCGAGTTTTACATCTCACGTTTTATTTTTTCGGTTATCTCACGAGATGTCTCAAATGTATCGGAAAATTTGTCCAAGACAACTTGATATTGGAATTAAACGAGACGAGAAGCAATACCAAATTTAAAAACCATGTTCTCCAGTGCGTGCCTCATCAAACATGGCAAGGATAGTTTTGTAAATTAAGAATTATTCAATACACGCGGGTTCATGTGATTGATTAGCTCTGTTAAAAAAGTCTGAAAAAAAAAATTTCCGTGTTTGGACAGTGATCGTGGGTGAAGAATATTAATAATAATAGAAACTTTACTCTAATTATTTCCTTCCTAATTGGCCGTGTTTGGATCAGACTCCGGCCCACACGATTCGGGCCCTATTGTTGGGCTTGAGTTAATGAAATTACACCCGATTCCCTACTGTTGTTTTAAATTGGTTTTTTCAAGATCGGATTTGGCATCACAGAGTCCTATCTAACTCTGTAAACTTTTTATATGTGTGGGTCAATTTCCGGTGACTCATGAAGAATGGCTCCTGGAAGAAGCACATGATCGCAACCATTTAAACACAAAGTCAATGGTTGAGATTTTTCTCGAGATATGTGTAATTTATCTTTAGGATAAAAACATGTATTTCCTCTAGGAAGGTATGTAAATAAAATTTAATAATAATTGCCCCCATGCAGGATCGAACTACAGACCTTCAGTTTACAAGACTGACGCTCTACCACTGAGCTATAGGGGCTTTCTTGATTCGCATGTTCCAATTACAAATTAATTACTTGTTATAAATGTATTTATCAATATAATAGACAATGTGGGCCACAGTATTGTAGTCAGCAAATGCTTATGTGATCCCAAAGAATACATGCTTACATAAATGGAATTGATTTGAGAAATAATAATTACTCAATGGACCAAATTTATTTGGGATAATTAAGGCTTTGATGATGATCATCATGGAGGACCATGCAAATATATGATAAGGCCTAGAACTAAGGTGTCAATAATGGGTAACCAATGCAACCGAAATTTATTATCCAATTTTGAGTCTATCACCATGGACTCGATAATTTTTTGGGTGGCCATCTCATATCCCAAGTAGATGGCCACCCAATAAATAAACAACTCCATATGAGAATATCATACAACTCCCCTCTTTCTTTACCTCTTGTAAAGAAAATCTTCATTTTCTTTTGAAATCTATCATAGTTCAAGCTCTTTAATCTTAATTCTAAATATATTTTTTTTGCTAAGCAAGCAAAGGATTAGTGGTTAATGTAGGTGAAGAGGGGTTCAACCGGATTTGAGTTGGTAAGAGAAGCAACTATACATATATGAAAAATCTCTCCTAAGTCAATTAGTTTATGAAAATTTAACTATGGGTTGAAAAGGAGGGCATCTAAATCTTTTTCTATTAGTCCATCAGAAAAGACTGAGTTCAAGGAGGGGGGCATGCCATCATTTTGAAAACATGGGGGACCTACAACCAGAACCGTTGACTTCTCTAACCATTTGAAAACTTCAAATCACACCTTCATTTGCAGAAAAACTCTGAAACAAAAAATGGCAAAACCCACAAAGCTATTCCCTCTATGTTCTCTATTAATGGCTTCTCTCTTTGCCTACTCTGCATTAGTTCAATTAAATGACCCAGGTAATTCTTCCCTGAAATCCCCTTTCTTCATTAAATTAAAACAAAACAAAATCAATTTTTATAATAGTTCCATTTTTATTTATTTTTTGGTTTCTTATGTGTTTGTGTAGATTGGTACTTGTGGTTTCCTCTCTATGCTTCAGCTTCTGTTGTCAATCTATTTAACAACACTTTCACATCCACAAGAATCAGACAAGTAGCCAGATTAGCTTTTTGGGTTGGAATATTTTTGTTTTTGAAAGTTGTGATTGAAGACTACCACCATGGACTAGCGGGATTTTGGTCCTTGAATTTGAGTAAAAGAGTTGTTAGAGAGAAAATGGGGAGTGGGTTTGTTGTGATTTCTATGTTCTTGCAGTTGGATGCTTCAGCAATTCCCAATAATTCAACAAAAGTGAAGAGAGTTGAGATTTCAAGATATATTGAATGTGGTGAGACACCTTTCTATTTTATTTTGGATTATTAGATTCTGATTTTGGATTGTTGGAATTAAACTGATTTCCAGAATCCAGAAAACTTGTTTGCTTACACACTATTGTAGAAACTGATTTCATAATTTAGAATTAAAAATAAAATTCTGGTTTTTTTTAAATCCTATTTCTAGAAATACCATTTTAGTGCAAATACATGAAAAACAGGTTCCAAATTTGTAAGAAACAAATCTTATTTTATTTCTAACTTGAAGGTGGCATGTGTAAATGCACATGTATCAAAAGGACTTATCCATAATTTAAAATATTGATAAAATGAGTTTTGACTATTACATTGTAAAAAAGTTATTTTTGTAATTTTGAATATTAACCAATGTAATTTTCTAGAGTGCTGCTGCAATTTTCTGATTTTTGGCCAAAATGAACCCAATTATATACCAGTTTAAATGTAAAAAGTGGGGGCATTTGCGGGATCCTAAAATTTATACTTTCTTCAACAAGAACTAAATAGGGTTTTAGGGAGAGAAATGTATACAGAAGACTATGTTTAATAGGAAAACTTATTCTTCAAAAAATGGTGTACACTTCTTAAATGAAAAATATATAGTTCAAAGGGAAAAAAAATAAAATATTTTATCAAAAAATCAATTTCAAGAGGTAAATTTCTTATTTTCTTGTAATATCTCCTCATTTAGATTTCTGGTTCTTTTGGTGTGGTGACAATGATCAGGGATGGCATTGTTAGTGGGGGTGAGTTGCGGCCTCTCAATGGTTTTCTTTTTTGTTTTTGGAAGCAAATTCTGAGGAGATAAATATTTGAATATTACAATGCATTGTAATAAGGTGTATAAAGACACACCAAATTATATTTTAAGACAATTTTATAAGTTAGAGTGGTCATCACAATAGATTAGTTAGAGTAGTTATGATTTGTTTTCATGTATAAATGTGTTAAGATTCTTGTAATTAATCAAGTAAATTATTGTTAATTATTGAAACAAGTCTTTTTCATGACAAAATACACTTTTCCTTATAATAAACTTAGAAGCATCTATGTTTCTGTCTTGGAAATTTTCTAAGACCAAATATTATTCTATTTATTATTATAAATATATTAGTCCATATCCATTAATAAATATTTTTGGGATTTTGACTAGAGGTTGAAGATGAGGGCATTTGAGTCCATTTCCCTTAACTTATTTAAAAGACTAAGGTCAAGGGATGCATGTCATCAATTTCAAAACATTAGAAGGTATCTCGAATACTTAGCAAAACGTAGGGGGCATGTCTAAATCACCCAAATTTTTTACGATTTTTTTTGTAATTTGCAAAATATATTTCACATAGATTTCGAGAAGATAATTATTTGAATGAATTAGTAGATATATCCAAGAGTATTTTTTTTCTAATTTAAAATATTTACACACGTTCTCTCATGTGGCAAGTGAAGAGAAAAATTAAATGACATAAATCATGATTTTAAAGACTCAAGCCTCAAGCCTTAAGCCAGTAATTGTCCAGTGGCCCGTACATGGTCAAGGGCGTGCCTGAGGCCGTTGTTAGACACAACTTCATTAGCTGCTCTGAACCCGTCACCATAGACTGGAGAAGGATCTTTTTCAATCATGAGTTCGAAAAAATGTCCAATTTGTTTATCGAACTCTAATCGCTTTCCACAACTTGATCCTAACACTGTCTCCGCTTCCAACCACATGTGAGCTAAAACATTGCAGATACCTTCTTCGACAGGAAGAGCAATATTGCAGAAACCTGTCGAACAACCATAACAAAATTATAGTAATCAAAGACAAAAGAAACAAAATGTATAGGCACATTAAAAAAAATTTGTTCTAAGGTGATGAGGGAGTACATACATATTAAGTATTAACCCATGACATTGACATGGATATCCTCCTATCCAATATCTTGATACTAGGCTTTATAATTTAGCATCCTATCAAGCATTTAAGCGAATTCTAGTACACAATGGACTTAAATCTACAATGGAAACTCTGGATTCACCAAGAACGCACCACTACAAACACAATAAAATGCATAATTCTACTGTTCACTTGGGAACAACTGTTTGATTATTAATTTGAAACAACTTCCAATAATGATTATTACTCACAGGTGACATTTTCCCCTTTCTTCGTAATTCTGCAAGGGATAGCTCAATAGCACGACTTTTGTCGTCATTCTCATCACCGGACCATGTTTCCTACATTAGAATCCCCCCCCCCCCCCCAAAACAAAAAAATAATATTGAATTTCATAGAACGAATAACATGGTTGGAAAAAAAAAAAATTACAATATATTTTTGTTAGAAGAGATTGAAGTTACTACCACTACATGCTCTTCTGAGGTTGTGGGTCTGTCATCATGGCTGGGAGCATTAACCATTTTGTGATCCGGCTAAATTCTTCTCGCGATTGGGGGTGGATCTAGTGGCTTCATGGATCTCCGAGTATGCAAGTTTCCATCTCCCTTTCTTCTTTGTTTTGTGTTTTCGTTCGTGGGAGCATGCCGTGCCGTATCCCTATAGCTCTCTCTTTACTTGGCAGAGCCAACTGTTGCATTTTTATTAGAAAAAAACTCTCTTCGAGTTCTGATAACTCAAAGGGAACCTTACTTTATGAAGTTTGTTACTCATCAAACCTCACTTTATTACCCAACAAACCAACCTTAGAGTGGGGATCCATGTCATAAATGCAAATTTATAAAATTAATTTGTTACTCAAACATACCTTAAAGTGGATTCTAATAGCATCAATTTGTGGCATACAAAAATATAATCTGACGTCACGAGGTTATAAAGGAAAAAAAATTTAAGAACACAAAAAAAAAATTAATTTTCACAGTCTAATTTTAATTTTAAATTTGGGAGTTTGATAGCCATTCATTTTCGATACCTATGATCAAGCTCAAAACTATTATTTTTGAATAAAAATCTTTTTAATCTGAATTTTCCATGAAAACTAGAATTATGTGCTACTGGATTTATAATTTAATAATCTAAATAGTCCCAATAACCCTTGAAGAACGAAGTTAAGATTCGAATTTTTTTATGATTACATTGTAACTTTTGATTTGCAACCATAATTTATTCATTTTTGGGGTATTTTAAGGAGATTAGGCAAGTATCAAAATGAAAAAAAAAATTCCGATTTGCATTACTACGTCCAATTCACCACTTTTTATTTAATTACCGTCGAACTCAATAGTAATAAAATAAAAATGATGAACTTGATACTTGGTGATACGTTTGCATTAAGTTAAAATTTGATGAACTCAACACTAAGTTAAAAAGTGGTGAACTCGACGCTATAATGCAAATTAGATTTTTCATTTTTTCGTTTTTTCAATACTTGATAATTGATAAATCTCAAATTTAAGGATTTCTAGCTTCAAATTTTCTTGATTCCCATAATGTTATAAATTTTCATAAGTTTGAACTATTTTTATTTCATTATTTTTGTTCATTGCCCATTGGCATTTAAAAAATGTTATGTAGGTATTGTTTTTTTTTTTTGGTCCAATTGATCAGTTTGACATAATTAGTAAGGCCCCGTTTGATTCAACTGTCTGAATCTGCTGTTAGAATTTGCTGTTAGAATTTGCTGTCAGAATCTGCTGTCTGAAGCTGAAACACTGAAAAGCTTGTTTGTTACAGCTTTATAAAAGTGTTGTGCTGTTTACCAGAATCTGGTAATTATTGTTTGATACAGCTTCTGAAATCTGTTGTATTATGGTAAAATGACCAGAATACCCTTAAGTTGATAGTACACCCAGAACGCATTAAAATTATCAGAATACCCTTATAATATATAATTACATTAAATATATATAAATATAATAAATTTATATTACAAATTTATAAAAATAATTATTTTAATTTTAAAAAGTTTATAATTCTTTAAAAAATTATAAAAAATTTATAATTCTATAGAAATTTCGATAGCATCTCCTCTAAAAAATGGACATATGAAATTCTTCTGATAAACAAAATACCTGCATAATATGCAATCCAACATAATGCATCAAAAATTACACCACATCACACACATTAATGAATTTACTCCATTTGATGCACCCATGCAACATCTTGGCAAACCTCACAGTGGAATAGGTAGGCCTATTATAGGAAGAAGAAAAAAAATTGAAAAGAAGTGGAAAAGGGATACAACGAATAAACATATTAGGATTTACTAATTTATATATTTCTAAAGTTCTACTTTGATTTTCTTTTATGTACATAACATGCATTATATCATCAAAAGAACACAGGTGGTCAAGAAGACCTACAATACTCTCTTAAACTATTCAAATTTTTTGCACCAAAAACACATGAACCCAAGGATATAGATAATGAACTCATAAAGATCATACTCTTTACCATAAAAAAAGTCACCATTTCATTCATTCCAAATCGCCTAACAGATAGAAATATGAGGAGTGTATTTGGTAACTTGGGTCCACGTGATTCAAAGATTTACAATGCACATGTGGATGACGTTGAATTTGATGATTTTGATAGGATGATCAATTCATAGAAAAGATTCAAGAATGGTGGCAAGAACAACAATAAAAATAAAAGTAATGTTTAAAAAAAATCCTTAGATGCACATGGTAAGAAATAATTAGAAAATAATTTTAAAATATAGATATTTACGACCAATTCGGAGGTTTTTAAAGTGACAATTTCATTTTGAACCAGAAAAATAATTATTTTGTACTGATTTTTTATTGTTATAACAAAAACGTAATTGTTCACGTTTTAGTAGTTAAAATGAACAGTGGATTTTAGTGTTTTAGATCCTCAAAATGTGGGCTGAGGCAAATTGCTTGACAAAAAAGTATGAAGTGGCCCATGTTGTGACATAGAGCGTGGTAGCTATCCAACTTCCAGTAGTACATGATCAAAAAAAAAAAATCTCAAGAGCAAAACTATTGGTTATTAGTTGACCGAAGCAATTTTAAGCAAAACCCACCTTTCTTTTATTTTTGATTGGCACCAAGAATCGAGTCTTCGACTCGTCTTTTTTGTTTCAAAAATACAATAAAATGACTCTAGCTAATTAAGAAAAAATAAAAAACTTCTTAGTTATTTCCATGGTTTAAAATGTCGTTTTGATTCAATATTTCAATTTTTGAATTGTTCTTTTCAAAAAATTCAAATTGTTCTTTTTAGAAATTCTTTCATAGAAGACTGTGGTCAAGGGGGATATCATTAATTTGAAACATAGGATTTCTCAAATATTTACAACAATAATATAGGGTTTTAATCTAAATAACCTCAGTCTTTCATGAAAGACTGAAGTCAAGGCCTGGCTTCATTGAATACAGCAACTCAGCCTTGTTTATTTCAGAAGAGAGGAGAAAAAAAAAAAAAAAAACCCCTTGAAGAAGACGAAGTAGAAGACAAGTGGGGATTTGGTGATAAATTCAACACGTAAGTGTTACTTCGGAGAATCAACGACTTCATCCAGGTTCCTCTCTCTCTCTCTCTTCCTCCTTATTCTTCTTCTTCTTTTCTCCCCCTTTCCTTTTTTATCTGTTTTTCTAGAAAACCATTGAAACTGTGTGTGGTTCTGTTGCAAAGAAGGGAAGAAGAGAAATAGAGAAGAAAAATCCGGGGGTATTTCTGTCTTTTCAGCTGAACCGTTTTTCGGTGTTGGATTCTCCCGCAAACGCAAATTGAAAAAGGGTCTTTTACCAGCTTCTCACATCTGCGTTTGAAAACGCAAATTTGTAACGCAAATTCGTAACGCAATTTCATAACAAACGGTAATTTCGGACCTAACCGCAGATTTTCAGCGCAAACGCACTGAAATCTGCATTTTGAAGCGGAAACAAACACCACCTAAGATTTCAATGGAAAGTTTCAAGTGGAACTTGGTTGAATCCTAACCTAACTCTAAAGAGGCGGATTGTACCTTAGGCTAGCCCCATACCCCTATTGATTATAAGTTGATCAAACCCAAACCTGGCCCTCTTGAGCTCGGGTCAAGCTTTGTTTTCATTTTGATTTTATAAAAAAATAATAATATTAAATTCATGCATCTTTCGCCAAAGCAAAAAAAAAAAATCCATGCAATTTTCAAATCATTTGGAGTTGTTTTATATTGCTTTTCATTAAAACCAAAAAGGGCCCAAACTCTACTCTAGTAAAAAAAAAAGTGATTAAATATAAAAGTAATATTATTATTTATATATATATATATATATATATAATCATACATCTAGCTATACATATATATACATACATCAAATATAATAGCCGGTTGAGTTAAGCATTGGCAGGCCTTGAATTGCGAATCCCAAGTTTGTCTATGAAGAGTGAATCTAATTGTTTTATTGTTTATACCATTTAATCTCGAGATCAAGATTGTATCCCTTGGGTTTTTTTGGGGATAAGTCACGCAAACGATGCTAATTGACCTACTTAATAATCTTTTAGATTATAGAACTATTCAAGTGACTTCCTACAACATTCATTTGGCAAAAAAATAAAAAAATGACTTCCTACAATAGTGCGTTAAAGTCACAATATGTAGATAATTATAGATTTTTTCTTCTCAAGATATAAGGAAAATAGATGTGTAATGATTTCGTAACTCAACCTGACAGGATAACTCAAAAACTCAATTGACATGGCGGGTACAAGAATTATAGATTTCTCCGCACCCCCCCCCCCCCCCCCCCTAGAGATACTCAAATGGATATCCCCATAAATATGTACAATTTTGTATCCTGAGCGAAAAAATCAGCACTCAAAATAGATTATGTGCGCATGGTCACGTCAGTGCAGTGTAGTGAAAAAGCGTTTTTGGATTTTCCAAGATTGTTTTACATCGGTTGGAGGCTATGGAGCTCTAAGATTGAAAAAAGGATAAATTTATTCAGTTCTCAAATCTATCACAATTCCATTGTCGTCTAGTCCGGTTAGGATATCTGGCTTTCACCCAGACGACCCGGGTTCAAATCCCGGCAATGGAAACCTTTTTTTTAATTTTTTTGTTTAACATATTTCTAGTAGGTTTAAAACTCGTATTTTTAGGGTTTTGCCCATCTTCCTTTCGTAATGGATCTCGACCAAAGTCCGAAGGAATCACAAAAAAACGACGTTTGTCCGTCGACCGCATTGGCTTATCTTGACCCTAACTACTGGTTCTTTTTCTCTCTCTCTCTAGTGAGTTTATGTTTTGCTTTCTGGGGGTTTGATTTGTTTCTAAAAGAGTAACTGAAGTTGTTTGAAAAATCCTTCCTTTGCTTTTGAATGTTTCAGGAACGATCGATTCAGTTCAGAAGATCACTATGAATGGTTCAAGGATTACTCTCATTTTCGACATCTCATTCAACACCACATCAAACCCAATTCTTCTGTATGTTGGTTGTATCTCCAATCACTCTTTTTAAGCCTTTTTTGTTCTTTTTTTTTTTTTTTTTTTAAAAAAAAAAAATCTCTAAAAGGGTAATCAAACAGCCTAATTTGGCATCCAATTGAGTTGTTAAGAAAATGTCTGAAAACCCATTTCTTAGTAGAAGATAATATAATAGCTCTTCTCAATATAAATTTGAAATTGAGTGAGAAATAATAGGATTTTTATTGCTGACCTGAAATTTTATAGTTAAAATTGTTGGATTTGAATCCAAAAGACAGAAAGATTGAATCTTTATTCACCCTACTTCTTCTGTATGTTGGTTGTATCTCTTAAGCCTTTTGGGTCTGTTTTTTAATCTCTGAAAGAGCAATCAAACAGCCCAATTAGGAATCCAATTGGGTTACTAAGAAAACATCTGAAGATCCTTTGCTTAATTGAAGTTAATAGCTCTTCTAAATATAAATTTGAAATTGAATGAGAAATAGTAGGATTTATGTTGCCGACCACAAATTTTATAGTTAAAATTGTTGGATTTGGATCCAAAAGACAGATAGATTGAATCTTTATTCACCCTACATGAAGGTCAGCAACTCTGCTCTATGAATAAGATTGTACTTAATTCGAGTTCAATTTTGCGAATACCATTTATCTTCAAGACTATGAAATCGGGAAGAAGAATTCCAAATTCAGTTATTTCAGTAGACCCATATATGCAGCATTTTAAAACACCTATGTAAAGAGACATGTTCTCTTTAAAGAGTCACAAAAACCAAATGGAGACCAACTGTGGAAAGAGACACAAAAGGCCCAATAGACATCAATGGAAGAAACAAAAACATCTACATAACAATTTTTTTTTTATATTTGGAATTTTAACAAAGATAGGCTTTGTAAATTATGATCCAAGAAATGGGTCTAGTAGTTGGGACGAGGCATTTAAATGTTTAATGGCTTTGAGAGTGACAAACCTGATTGATTTGATGTAGGTGTTGGAGCTTGGCTGTGGAAACTCACAGTTGTGCGAAGAACTTTTCAAAGATGGGATTACTGAAATAACTTGCACCGATCTCTCCGCAGTTGCCGTGGAAAGGATGCAGAGGAGATTACTAGCCAATGGATATAAAGGTGTGTTCTGTGTTCTATTCTACATGTTCTCGACTTGCTTAATAAATATAACAGAATAATCTGAATCATTTGAGGAGGATTCCTTAAAGTTGCATTATAATATGTCAACCAATTGAGCTATGTCTCCAAACCCCTAATCATAATTGATGATTTCTAGATGTTTGATAAGAGGGAATTTGCTTCTTGAAATTGCAGCAAAAAATGACAAAGTCATACCTGAAATTTCTATAAAAGATCAATATGGCCCCGAACAACTATGTACTATCTTCTAGTATTACTTTCAGCTTTTCAAATTAAATATGTGATCCACTTATATTACAATGCTGACATCAAAATCATTGTATTTTTCTCTTGAGAGCTACTATTGGCACCCCAAATTTTAGTTATCATACCCCAATTAAAAATAAAGAAACAAGTAAATGGATGAGAATAAGTAAAAGTTGGGATACCATTAGAAGCTTTCTCATTTCTTTTTGCTAGATTTCTATTTTCTGGGTTTAGAATTTTATATGAGCCTAATAATAATTGTAAACAACTACTAAAATTGTTTGGATGAGTGTTATTATGTTTTGTAATTGTGAGATCATAAATTGAGCCAAACCTTTGTGATGTTTAAAGAGTGTGTTTTAATTTTTAAGTGGGGTATGATAAATAATTAAGAAATTGGGTTGTGGTAAGTAAAAGTTGGGGTGCCAACAGCAGATCTCTTGTTTTGCCCCTCATTTTATAAGGAGTAGAGAATAACACAACTCAGCAATTTTAATTTTATCCATCGTTTTTTCCTTCTGTTATCAGATATCAAAGTGTTAGTGGCGGACATGCTAGACCTACCCTTTAGTGAGGAGTCTTTCGACGTGGTCATCGAGAAAGGAACTATGGTAAGCATTAAAGGCGTTTTGAACTTTGTTTTATTACCTACTATACCATTTGCTTTATTGCTTATCTTTTTTACTGAAATATACATGTAAATTTGAATTTGAAGGATGTATTGTTCGTGGACAGTGGTGACCCCTGGAATCCACGACCTACAACAGTAAACAAAGTAATGGCGATGCTTCAAGGTGTTCATCGTGTTCTGAAACCAGATGGAATTTTCATATCAATTTCTTTTGGGCAGGTATTACAAGTTTACAACAATTAAATATGAGAGATTCTATTGCCACACCAACTTTTGCTAACACCACCCCAATATGTAAATCATTAAAGAATTAGCACAAATCTTGGGGTGGTGTTAGCAAAAGTTGGTGTGGTAGAAGCTCTCTTAAATATAGAGCTACTTTTATTATTTTGCTTCTTATCTCTAAATTTGTAATGTGTATTATCCACAGCCACACTTTAGGCGTCCACTTTTTGAAGCTCCAGAGTTTACCTGGTCCATTGAATGGAAAACATTTGGTGAAGGATTCCACTATTTCTTTTATATCTTGAAGAAGGTTTGTATAAGTAACTTGGCGATAAATTTTAAGTGATGTTATTGGCACCCCAACTTTTACTTGTTACACCCCAATTAAATTTTAAAACACATTCTTAAAACATTACCAAGGTCTGGCTCAAATTATAATCTCAACATTACAAAACATTATAACACTCGTTCAAACAATTTCAGCAGTTGTTTACAATTATGATTAGGCTCATAAAATCCTAAACCCAAAAGCCAGAAATCTAGCAAAAAAAAAAAGCAAAACGAGAGGACTTCTATTGGAACCACAACTTTTACTAATTCTCAACCATTCGCTTAATTCTTTATTTTTAATTGGGGTGTAATAAGTAAAAGTTGGGGTGTCAATAGCAATTCTCTACATTTTTGTATGTTTATATAGGTTTGTTAAATCAATTTTTGTGGTCCTGATAGGTCATTTTTCATTTCTGGATCTGTTTTTTTTTCTTAACAAGTAAAGCAATTCTCGATCTTGTCCTAGTTGGTCTTCTATTTCCTTTACTTTTAGAACCTCCCCTTAGATGCAATCTCATATGTCATTATTTTTATCAGGGGAGGAGATCAATAGAAGATTGTAAAGGCAGCAGCGAGAGGTTCGACATGACATCTATTTCTTTACTTCATGAGGAGTTAGATGATGAAGATTATATTTTTCGAACCAATGTTGAGGAATTGGAATCCTAACATTGATCTTTATTTTATTGTACGAGTGTTAAGTAGTTGTGGGTAGAGTGGTGATGAATTAGATAAAGTAAATTTTGATAGGGTTTGCATTGGTAGTTTGGTAATTAATTTGATAAATTATTTGATGTATCAAAAAACATTGATGAATTATTTAGATACTAACAAGAGCAGATTTCTCATTTTGTTTCATCTGAAGTGCTTTCCTTCATCACATGTCTTAAGTGATTTATAGTGTTATATACTTCATTTTTGTGTTTTGGATGGACAAGCTGGACTTGGACACATAACCTCAAAGTTGCCCTGCGATAGTTGGTTTGAATATATATTTCATTATGCAAGTATTTCTTTGGGATTTGAAAAAACAGTATGAAATTATGTCTATTGTTGTTGATTGAGTTTTGTTTTTTGAGAATGAGTTCTTGATTGCTTTCACTGTCATCATTCACATTCTTCGGACTTTCACTCTTTTACGATCTTCAACTTGGTTATTTTTTTAATTGGGATTGTAATCAATCTTCAATGAACATGCTCAAATCATCTTAAGAACCTGTTTGGATACACATAAAAAAATAGTTTGTTTGTTTGGATTCATTTTAAAAAACAAGTAAAATATCATAATTTTTTTTAAAACACAGAAACTACTTTCTACTTTTTAAAACTTATTTTCAAAACTACTTTCTTCTTAGGTACTTTCTATCCAAACGTGCTCTAATCGACTTTTACTTAATTTATTGTCTAGTGGAGTTCTTTCTACATTGTTTTTTCTGACATCCTAAAATCAACAATTCGACGATGCAAAATTTAATTTTTATGATTAATTTTAGTTATAAACTAATCCGCTAGAGGAAGGGCTTGAACCTTCGACCTTGTGGTTAACAGCCACACGCTCTAACCAACTGAGCTACTCCAGCAGAGCTCATAACATTATCGTCATCTTGATATTAATACTTATACTTAGATAATTATAATGAGTGAGTCTTGCAATGTGTTAAACGGAACCCACTTCAAAATTTTGAAGGAACCCTCTCCATTAGATTACTACATGTAGCATTTTCAAGGAGATAGTTCAAATTTTAACAAAAATGTAGAGATGTGAAATAAATTCAAATTGTCACATGTCTTGTATCAAGGAGGTTTCTTCAAAGTCGGACTCTGGACTCTGTGTCCATGGATATAAGTTTCATTGAAAAGTACACATATTTAAAATAATTTAAAAATATATATAGCCATCCAAACAAAGTGAACAATGGCCCAACCCATTTAACAAAATTTAATTAAATCACTGTTTTGATTTTTAAAACATCGATTTGATCTCTCTACCTATCCTTTGGTTTTACTATGTTTAAGGGATTATGAAATGAGTCGTGTAGGAGTAACATTAAAATTGACATTGATTCTCACATCATTGATGTAGAGGTCTACACATAATCATAAATATTTTTCTCACTCATATCTCAGTGAAAAAGCATTTATAACTCCGTACATATATCCACATCAGCAACGTGAGAATCGATGTCAATTTAAATGTTACTTCAGCAATTTCATATTGCCATATGCAATTTTGTGGTGAGAAATAAATACAAATATGTACTGGTAAAAAAGTGGCGAAGCATATAATAGTACTTAATTGTGAGTTGTGACGAAGACCTAAGGAGAGAGTTAATCTATGTGAGACACGTGTAGATTGCCTTAAACGTCGTTTGAGCTTAGAAAAGTGTTATCCAACGCGACAATCATTCTTCCCCGATTATTTTCAATTTATCGCCTGAACAGAACGTGAGAAGTCAACGAGAAAGTATTAATTATAAGAAGGGGGGATGATTCAGACATACCCCATATGTTTTCAAACTGCTGACAATCCCTTCATCTCGGTCTTCTCTAATGAAAAAAAGAGTCTAAATGCCCTCTTATTCAACCTGTAAAGAAAACCTTTTCCGAATTCATTCATCTTGAATCTCTTGGCCAAGAATTCTTATCCAACTTTTCAACCTTAACTTTATCTAATTCAACTTTTAAAAGAAATTATTATCCTCCAATTCAACCTTCAAACTTCAAGGTTTAGATAAGATTTTAAAGGAGAAGATGCTGAAATTTGAATATAAAAAATAAAATAAAATAAAAAAAGATTTTCTAAGAGAATTTAAGTCAAACTCTTAAAGACAAGGGATTGGAGATGAGGTTTAGTGGATTAAAATAATTTACCATAGGTTAAAGAGCTTTGAAGATGAATGAATTTTGATTAAAGAAATTCAAAAAAAAAAAAAAAATTCCTTCAAGTTGAAGATGAGGCCATTTATCTCATTTGTCATAATTTATGATTGAATATTGTGGAGGGTTAAAATCGTCTCCTATCCAGATCGTCCATTCGCATCATCAATGCGTATCTCGACGTGGACACGTGGTATTATTTGAAGAGTATTCTAGTTTATTAAGGAAGATTATTAATTTAAGAGGAATCTTCTCTTTGTTATATAATTGTTATTTTGGATAAGGAACAATATGGTCAATTGTAATTAATTAGGGTTTATCTATTTAAAGGCTTGGAAGCCATTAAAAAAAATGAGGAAAAAAGATGAGAGAAAAAGAGAAAAGAGGTTATGTAACTAGAGATCTATAGTGAAATGGCTCCCCGAGCCCGTGAACATAGGCACGTTTGTCGAACCACGTAAAAAATTTATTTGTGTTTTTTTTCTTTTTCGGTATTTTTTTTTATTATTTCTATGATTCATTGGTGAATGATCTTTGCTAAAAATGAGATCTCGAGGTCAATCACAAAAATGACCGTCACAATTGGTGCCGTCCGTGGGAACGAAAGAAGGGACACGACATACACATGTAGATCGAAGACTGACATCAGTATCAACCCTTACAGATCTAGGGTTTCAGATCGCGTTTTGTCGAGGTACAAATCTCTATACAGTAAAAAAAAAAAAAAGATAGAATGCAAGGACTATGGGTTTTGCGACAAGGAGGATGAAAATAAAAAACCAAAAAGAAAAGCTGGAAAAAGAGAAAGATGGTGCATTGCGCCTACGGTTCGAACTTTTCGACAATTGTCCAACGAAGATCGCAGCCGTCGGATCATAATGTGGATGGTTAAAATCGTTTCCTATCTGGATCATCCATTCGCACCATCAATACGTATCTCGAGGTGGACACATGGCATTATTTGAAGAGTATTCTAGTTTATTAAGGAAGATTCCTAATTTAAAAGGAATCTTCTCCTTGTTATGTAATTATTATTTTGGATAAGGGATAATATGGTCAATTGTAATTAATTAGGATTTTACTATTTAAAGGTTTGGAAGCCATTGAAAAAAGGAGGAAAAAAAAGAAGAGAAAAAGAGAGAGGAAGTTATGTAACTGGAGATCTATAGTGAAATGACTCCCCGAACCCGTGGACGTATGCACGTTTGTCGAATCACATAAAAAATCTCTTTGTGTTCTTTCTCTTTTTCGATATTTTTTCTATTATTTATATGATTCATTAGTAAATGATTTTTGCTAAAAATGAGATCTCGAGGTCAATCACAAAAATAACATCTACAAATATCAAAGGCAAAACTCTTAACGATTGATGAGATGGCCAAGACCACATGTTAGGAAACGAAGATCTTGAAGTTGAATCCACCCCTTAGTGGCCCACCTTTGGGGATTTAGCCCAACTTGATGCATGTAGGGTGAGACTGCACATACACCCACGATTAGTGGGGGCTCTAAGAGGACATGCTATCTTAGTTCTTAAAAAGAGGGTCATGTTAAAATGTGCCTTAAGGACACATGTTAAAAAGCAATAAATACATTTTGAAAATTGGATTTTGCAAGCAAAATGCCCTTGAAAAATTATTTGTTTGCCAAAGTACCCTCAAATGCCTTGCCCAAGGTTTATTTATTACACTTAACGTGTGCAATAAGAGAACACGTTAACAAAACCCCCAAAAAAATGAAGGGGCATATCATAATTTTGAAAAAACAGGGGTATCTCCAATATTGTAAAAATGTCATGGGGGTATATCTAAATTACCTTAACCGGAAAGATAATACTCTACTACCACGTACCACAAATCCACCGTTGCGGTGAGGTCAGGGATTAGTGACGGCGTTAGTAATAGTAACATCTTAAAATCCTCACCGTTAAATTAGACGGCTTCTTTTATTTGAGAAATATAATAAGCCGACAGGACTACAGGAGGGCTCTGGAGTTTATTCTCTCTCTCTCGTTTTTCTTCAATTTTGCTTCCCCCTCGAAGCTCTCATTCTCAACGGAAAACCTTCCGGATTCCGGCACAATTTTTCCCGGAAACTGATCTCCTTCGGGAACGTGATCGCTGGGATCGATCGAATTATCAAAATTTCTGGTACTGTTGTCTGGGGATCGATCAATGGGGGATTTCGTGTGCAGTGATGATGATGATGATTATTGCTCTGATCGAGACTCTGTTGATGATGGGATCGAGAACGAAGAAGATCCTTTTGGATGGCCGACTCAAAGTTCTTCTTCGAGTAAGGTGAGAGAAAGAGTTTAATTTTTAGATTGTTTGGACAATAATTGTGTCAATTTGTTGGAATGTTTTTCGATTTTAGGTTTTTGTAAATTTTCATTGAATTGCAGCTATTTTGCTGAAAAAGATGGATTTTTGTGTGTGTGTGTGTGTGTGTGAGTTAGGTTAAAAGCTTAAAATTAGTAACCCTAAAAGTTCATCATGATCAAAGCCTTATCTAAAAAAAAAAAATTGGTTCAGCTAAAGGACTCTTGTTCCTCCAATTGAATTCTGTTTAAATCCATGTCTTCTGTTAATGCAATGTGATTTCGATTAGTAGCAAAGGCGATAGCTTTGAGGGAATATTTGGGGGTTTTCTTCCATACTTTGGCCTTCATAACATACCCATCGTTAATTGAGCTCAATTTTTTATTTTATTTTTTAAATTGATAAGCTATGGTTAATGGTACGCAACATGAAACACAATAGAAGCAAGGTAATGATAGACGGACTTAATTACAAGTAATGTTGTTATCCGAGAGAAATGAACACAACCCATGATGAAATTCCTCCACAAAAAAACAAGCAAACAAGATTTTGATCCGAATATAGCTAAGTTATCAACTTCCCTGTTTGATTCGCGCCAGAAAAATTCAAATTCGCACGACCTGAAAGCTCTAGCTAATCTCTTGGTTTCATGAACTTGGAACACATACCTCCAAGAAAAATTGCACTCTCATGTAATAAGTTTTATTGCATTGTCCAGGAAAGTGCTTTGATACCAGTTATTACCAACATGAAAATTAAAACATTAAAAATAGCTAAATACTAATATATGTTATTAATAGGACCATTCCGAGAGGGAGGCTGCAGGGAGGGGGCTTAATATATCTCATCTCTTTGAGGGGGGAAAATCTCCTAAAAAGTTTCTCCCAAATACTTTTTCTTTTTCAACCTAAATCCCTAAAGCTCGCTTCCTGAAGATAAAATTATAAAGTAAATCAATCAAATCTTTAAGAAAGCTAACCACTTACAACTTAATCCCACCGTTAGGTGAAATATTAATTATTTAATCTTATATAGTAACTGAACAAAACTAATCTTGAAACTAGTAAATTTATTTTAATTACTAAAAAGGGACCACAATAAGCTTCAATTGTTCTATGCCCTCAAATGACTACTCAAATAAATTTATGAAATGTGTTATAGAGATAGGAAAATGTGGCTTCCTTTCTATTTAGAGAACGCTGTTGCTGAAATTTTTTCATTTGAGAAGAACAAAGAATCTCTTTTATGGACATTGGGACACCTTTTCAGAAGGAGCGTGTCTATTTATAGACGTGTGGAAAGATGCCTTGTAGATGAGTAGTTGCAATTTGCAACCATATCCTTGCCAAGACCTAACCAAAACTTAGAATGTTTTTGGGATTGTCTTAATAACAGTCTCAGTTTATTCTCCTGCCCGAGAAAATTCCTCAAGATGAGATTTAAACCTTGACTTAAATGACTATATTTAGTCAAGGAAAATTTAACTTTGAAGGGTCATAATATGAATGCTCAAATCAAAATAAATTCCATTTTATGAATCAAATGAAAATATCTTTTATAGATATCATGGCAAATATCTCAGCTGAACTTTCTAACGGTTATATATTTTCTACATACCAGCATACAATGGTTATGAGGATTTAAATTTTTTAAGGAAAAAAGTTCACTTTTGAAGGGAGAGATGGAGAGAAAAATGTGTGGGTTGGTATCAATAGAGGGGAAAGTGCAAGAGATGTGAGGTTATGTTCTGTCAGTAATTAAAGGCACAATTCAATTGAAATTACTAAAATATATCATGAGTTGGTATTATAAGCAAGGTATTAAATTTTGATTTCGGTGTCTATTTCAGTTAGTCTGGAAATGGAAATATTTCGATGAATGTGGAAATGAATACAATATTTGGAAATGACAGAAATATTAATGAAATTTTCATTAAACATGTAGGAAATGATAAAATAGGCATTAAAGCACACTCATTAAGTCATCAAAATACAATAAACTATCATATGGAGTGAGAAATTGAACATCAATAACATTTTGCTAGTCATACGCACATGTATTGAGAGGCTGATAGTGGAAATAACAATAATAATGTTGCATTAACTACATACAACTTAATATGTAAGGCATTAATATGAAGAAAGTATTAAGTATTGCATTCATGTGTAATTATATTTCTTTTATTCTTTGAATAAGTATTAATAAATTGCTAATGTATGATGTATCCAACTAATTGAAATATGGTTGATTGTATTTGTGCTTATATAAACGTACTAATGTGCTTAGAATACATTAAAATAAGATGATATATATAACTAACTAATCATAATTCATTTATACTAATGGATGAATGTTCTATGCAATTTTTATTAGTAAATACTATGTATAATTTACAAGTTCTTCCTAAAAGCAATTATAAGTTTTTTTTTTTTTTTAAATAAAATATTTCGGTTGAAATTTACTATTCATCGAAATATTTCCACTGAAATATTCCATTTTTACACCTAAAAAATGATAATTTTGGCTGAAATTCACTGTTCATCAAAATATTTCACGAAATGAATAGTGATTTCCACTGAAATATATATATAAATGGTCGGTTAAATTGCATGTCGGAAGTTGTGGAAATTGAAATATTTCGTGGAAATATGTCGAAATTTAATACTATGATTATAAGGTCTTCATTTTTCTAAAAAATGTGGAAAAATATGAGAATAAAAAAGAGTGTTTTTGCAATGATGCTTTTTTTTTTTTTGCTTTAGATTTCTGTACGTGACACTCTGAGCCTTTTGCAGGTAATCACAAAAGCATCTCTTTTAGTGGCTCAGGTGAAACTTCCTAACCATTGTTATCGTTCCTGCTGCAATTTGTATTTTCATGGCTGGTAATAAGCTATTAGAATAAATCCACGCAGAGGGAAGATTTGCGTAGAGTGATGGAGTTGCTAAAACTCAGCGAACAACACGCACGGACTTTACTTATTTATCACCGTTGGGATGTTGAGAAGTTGTTGGCAGTGCTTGTGGAGAAGGGGAAAGATCGATTATTTTCTGAAGCGGGTGTGACTGTGCTCGAGTATAAAAATGTTGCCTCGTCCCAGTCCTTGTGCAAGGTAACATGCAATATCTGCATGGAGGACATTTCAACAGATGAGGCTACTGCAATGGACTGTGGCCACTGCTTTTGCAACAATTGTAAGCACTCTGCTACTTGTCTACAGTTTTCCACCATAATAGCAAAATCCTGTTGAATAAGTTTCTGACATGTCTTTTTAATTTCCATAATTTTTTTACAAATTTGTTGTGAGCATAGTGACAAAGTCAGGGTTTGGAAATAATTCTTCAAGAGGGCTTCAAAAAAAGTTGGCAAAAGTTGGAAAAACATCAGATAAATTCAAAATTAATTTTTTTTAAATAAAAAAATATGCATTTTATGTATTAAATGATAAAATGACCATTAAAAATACTAAAAATAAAAATAAATTTGTGATTTTTTCAAAAAATCATACATTAAATCATGATTTTTTGAAAAATCAAAGTTCTTTTTTTCCAAAACTTCATGATTTTTTGAAAAAATCATGATTTTATTTTTTCAAAAAATGCAGATTTTTTGTCACTGGTTATGAGCCATAACCTTATTTTTATTTTATATTTTTTACTGTAATTTGTTTCCTCTTTGGTTGAAATCCAAAGCCATTTACAACCCCTACTCTTCCATTGGACTGGTCACTCATAGCAGCAGTTTGGAAGAGGTGTTGTAATAAGCAGGGGCGGAGCCAGGATTTACTCATGTGGGGGCAATGTAAGAGTGGAAGTTTTTTTGTGAGGGCAACGAAGATTGTAATTTTTTTTTTTGTGGGGGCAACATAACAATGGAAACTGTTTTGTGGGGGCAACTAAGAGTGAAACAAATTGGGAGAGCAATAGTTCATTACTCCAAAGAAGGTTTGAAAATTCTTGTGGGGGCAAGTGCCCCCATTGCTCCCACTCTAAATCCGCCCCTGGTAATAAGTGTCAACCAGGTTATGGTATTTTATTGATTATTTTTTTCTGAGGAACACTTAATACTGATGAAAGAAATTCTGCATTTTCAGTTCCCATCAAAGAAATCTGTACAACTTTTTAATTGAGGGTTCACACATATATGCATTTGTGGTTAGGTTGGACAGAGCATTTTATTGTAAAAATTAATGAAGGACAAAGTAGGCGCATTAGGTGCATGGCGCACAAGTGCAATGCTATTTGTGACGAAGCTATTATCAGGAATCTAGTCAGTGCAAGGGATCGTGATCTGGCAGAGCGTTTTGAACGGTTTCTTTTAGAGTCGTATATTGAGGATAACAAAATGGTCAAATGGTGTCCCAGTGTTCCCCATTGTGGTAATGCAATACGTGTTGAGGATGATGAATATTGCGAGGTGGAATGTGCTTGTGGGTTACAATTCTGTTTCAGTTGCTCATCCGAAGCACACTCACCTTGTTCATGCCTGATGTGGGAGCTTTGGACCAAGAAATGCCATGATGAATCAGAGACTGTTAATTGGATTACAGTCAACACAAAGCCTTGCCCAAAGTGTCACAAACCTGTTGAAAAGAATGGTGGCTGCAACCTAGTGAGCTGTATTTGTGGACAAGCATTTTGGTGAGTATTCTTCCCATCTTCAGTTTCTCTTCGTGCATATTCTTTGTGGTGGACCATTCTCCTGATATCTCAACACTTCTTTACTACTAGTAATGCCTTAGCTTTGATAGTAATTCTGATATTGGTGCTTCTTTTTTTTTTATATATAAATAGGGTAGCGTTCAATGGCTAACTTTTTGACAAAACATTTTTCAAAACATGAGTTAGAAGTTTTGGAATGGGCTGATTTTTGGTGAGGATGATCTTTACAGTGAGGAGATCATCCTCACCAAAAATCAGCCCATTCCAAAACTTCTAACCCATGTTTACAAGTTGAAAAATCGTGGACCGTCCATTTTTTGTAAACTATTTTTGATGGGGTTAGAAGTTTTGGAATGGGCTGATTTTTGGTGATGATGATCTCTATAGAGATCATCCTCACCAAAATTCAGCCCATTCCAAAACTTCTAACTCATGTTTTGAAAAATGTTTTGCCAAAAAGTTAGCCATTGAACGGGACCCATATAAATAATTCTAATATCGGTCTTAAGTCTCTGGATTCACACTGAACTTGAATTTGACCTATTATGTTATTTCACTGGCCAACTGAAGTCTCCCAAAATACCCCCATATATCCATGTATGGTATTTGTTATATAATTCATTTCAAGGGTATGGTACTACTCTAATATTATGAGAAAGTATGAGTGAATGAAAGTCTCTCACCCTTATACTCTTTATCTTTTATCAACTAATATTTTGCATCTTTCAGATAATTTTTTTCTTCTAGATTTTCAAATTCTCATATGTTCTAGCACATAATTTGGTTTGAAGTGAAAATAATCCATGAGAAAGCTGTTGTTGAGTTTTTTTTTCTCTCTTAGAGCACAGACTAACCCCATGTGGCATGCATATCATCCTGTGTGATGTGTAAGGATCTGAAGAACGATTCTACTATCTAGGGTTAACTCAAGCTCCCATCACTACTGATGCATGCTTTTCAAGCTAGATCTCACTTTACGGACTTAACTACATGACCATATAGATTAGCAAATCAGGTATTAGCAGGCTTTGTAATTTAGGCTAAACTATATCTTACCTCATTTTCATTATGAGAATCTAATTTTCCTGAAAAACGTGACTCTGCATCTGATGTGATTGTTGCCCAATCCCCAGTTTTGTAATATAATGTGTGTTTAATTTGGATTGAAGCATTTCTTCCAAGATAAGTGTTTTAGAAGATGTAGTTCTTGTTTATGCTTTTCATACATGATAAGTCTATTGCATCCTTATCTTGTGACACGACTATTTGTGCAATGCTTAGCCTCTCTTGTGACCTTGATTTTACGTTAAATTTATTTGCCTTCGTGCAGTTGGTTGTGTGGTGGAGCAACTGGCCGGGAGCACACATGGTCAAGCATCAATGGTCACAGTTGCGGACGCTACAAAGAAGAACGAGAGAAGAAATCAGAGCGTGCAAAGAGGGACCTTTATCGATACATGCACTATCACAATCGTTACAAAGCTCATACAGACTCTTTTAAGCTTGAAACGAATCTTAAAGAAACAATACAGGATAAGATATCAACTTTGGAGAGCAAGGACTCCACACTGAAAGATTTTAGTTGGGTAACAAATGGACTCAACAGACTCTTCAGGTCTAGGCGGGTTCTCTCATATTCATACCCATTTGCATTTTACATGTTTGGGGATGACCTCTTCAAGGATGAGATGACCAAGGAAGAAAGAGAATTAAAACAGCACCTATTTGAAGACCAGCAACAGCAGCTCGAATCAAATGTGGAGAAGCTATCGAAGTTTATAGAGGAACCATTTGATGGGTATTCTGAGGATAAAGTCATGTCGATAAGGATGCAAGTAATCAATCTGTCCTTGGTCACTGATAGGCTTTGTAAGAAAATGTAAGTTTGGTTCGTATAATACCCTAAACTCCATTAAGATTTACTCTTTCATTGTTCCCAATTTCACATGGATTACATGAGCAGGTATGAATGCATTGAAAATGATTTATTGGGTTCCCTCCAACTTGCAACCCACAATATCGCTCCGTACAAATCAAAAGGTGTTGAGAGAGCATCAGAACTTCCTGTTTGGAGCACCAAAGCCAATAATTCTGATCGATATGGTTCTAGTACTGGTATGGAAAATTTTCTCGGTTCATTTTTATCTCAACCCAACTCTTTTATCTTTTTTCACCATAATTATTCTTCTTGATTATATTTTAAGTGAGAGCGAATATGAAGATAAATTAAGACCCAACATCACTTTCAAAAGCTACTGACATGTGCAACATATAGGAGGGAGATTGGAACCAGGTCGGCCTTCTGGGTCCACAGATTTTGAGACTGGTTGCTCATCCCGGAAACGTGCTAGGAGGGAAGCTTGTGGAGATGGGCTTTTCGATCTCAACTTGCCTCCTGAGGTGATTGACAAAAGTTGATTTAAAGTGGCTTTCCGACTTTATCCAACATAAGTGTACAGTTTTAACTTAAGTGAGGCCTGGCGTTACTCACGGATCCTAGAAGAAAAGCTGCGTTTCCATTTTTGTTTCCTGTTGGGTCTCCTCACACTGGGATCTCTTGATTGTTTTGTTTTGAACCCATATATGTAGTGCCTTCGATTGGGTCTACGTGCTTATATATAGATATGTATATTTTATACCCAAGGTTTGAATAAATACTGGAAAGGTTGGGTTTGGGTGGGGTGGGGAACTAGCTGAGGTTTGGGGACTTTTAATGGTTTCTGATAAAAGTTCAATTACCTAATAATTTAAATGGAAGGTTTTATTTTCCCCATTTTCATAATAGGGTAAGATTGTTCAATCCAATCACTTGAAAAGGTAATCTTGATTAATGAAAGATGGTCACTTTCTTCTCAATTTTGCTCCGTCCCACAACCTCAGAATCATTTTCGATATTATTAATTATATGAAAAGTAGTGTGAAGTAGATTTGGGTTTTTGACGTAATTGTATCTCTGTAGGGATTTGGATTTTTTTTTGTTTTTTAATTTTCCTTTGGCACGTTGGTGTATGGTAACATTGACTTAATAATGAGCCAACTTTGTGACTGGTGGCTGTAAGAATGATTGATTTTTGGCAAAATTGGTTTTCACACAACTAGGAATCACGAACTATGAGTAAGAGAAAGTGTATATTAATTTGTTTAGTAAAAGCTAGCAATTCAAATTTCTTATGGCGTTCCCCACTATAAAAGATAAAAACATTCATATCTTTTCTCTTATCTTCTTCTAGAGTTACTATAAAGAAAATCTTAGAAAGAAAAATGAAGAGCTGGTGATGAAGAACAAAGAGGGTAATGGGAGAGATATATTGTACTGTTTGTTGAATTTCTAAGGAAGTTTAGTTCGGGTCAGTGTTTTCACAGGCACTTGAGGCGTATGAATCGAGGTGCCGAGACGTTGGGGTGAGCCAATCAAACATCTAAGGTGTGGTTGAGGCGTATAAAAGGTGTACTCCTCAACTGAGACGTAACTGAGGTGCAAGTATCTTTCCTGAGGAGAAAGCCTTAGATATAAATTAATTTTTTATTTAAAAAAAAATACTATTAATTTCATGCAAGTATTTTTATACACAATACTTTCAATACTACTAAACAAGTTGTTATGGTAGTCAATTAAACCAACGAATCAAAGCATTAATCAATAACTTATCAATTAATCATGGAATATGATACCATTTTTACACTTCACCCTCAAAATTTTATTTTCTAGAAAATTTAAATAAGGAAATGATAAAAAAAATACTTAGGGAGGCTGAAGATGATAGATTTTACTAAGAATCTAGTATATATTTAAAATATTTCCAATTTTTTGTGAAACTTTCCCATAATTATCCAAACTAACCAAAATTGAAATCCCACCAAATAATTACTGAATCTGAACTTTGTTACAACACCATCAACCCTCGTAAATAAATAAATACAAGAGTCGTACTGCGGTGACTTCATTTTTCACTGCATTTCACACTGCACTGACAACGAGGTGCGCACATAACCATAAATACTATTCACTTGTATCTCAAGAAAACACATCTATGGTCACCACATCAATGCAGTGTTAAACAGAGTGGATTTTCCTAAAGAAGAACACAAGAAGGGATCAAAACACGTCTTCACCTACTCATTACTAACTATTGATCAGTTCTCGAGTAAAATCGATCTGATCCATTGGTAGTTAGTTGGGACAGTTGGTAATGGATGAATAAAACTTGTACAATCATATTCTATGGTGAGAAGGCAACCTTGGCTTGCAATAGGTCTGTAGTCCTATTCCTATATATGATACTGAAAACATTGGTTCGGGTTATAAGAGCGCGCCTTTGGCACTGCACATGAACTACCTTTTGATGGTATAAAAAAATCTTCATTACCCAACCTTGATTTTTCTTCCGAAGAAAAATACCATAAACACGGATGGCCTCAAGCTGGCATTGTGGTGAGTAGTGTTTTACCATTCTGTTGCTCCCTACGCGCTGTAAAAGGACCTGCATAAGATCTTTTCCTTTCTTTCTTTTTTCTTTCCTCTCTCTCTCTCTCTCTCTCTCTCGGTCCACTTTCATCCATTTTATTTGGGTTTAAACCCCTAACAAACGAATAATCACCCACCACCACCACCTGCCAAAACTCAAACCCAACACTGGAAGAACCCTCTCCTTGTGCAAATAGATCGTGGATGATAGAGAACCCCACCTTTTCCCTTATCGCCTACGTCTACCACTATCACATCAACGCAGTGAGAATTAACAGTGAAAAAGAAAGTCCCCCACGATTTTCCCAAAAAATGGTATCGAGATGAAAATTCAAAAAATTTACCAACCATCTTCGGAATCTGATTAATTTTATTATTGGGGTGTTAAAAAAAAGGTTGGTGTGGCAATAATAATAATAATATAAGAACGTGAAAGAAATGCCCTGCGACACTAAAAGATGCTGACAAACCTCTTTGGACTCTTATCTCAGCTTGGTTCTACATGCAAAGAGAGCCCCCATCAATCATGTGCATAGTTCTAAGTTACTCCATAAAAATCTCTCTGGAAAAAGATATATTATTAAAATTAAATCTATGTTGAAGGAGACTTCGTTTTGGGTTCAAGCATCTATATTTTATCCAAAAACCAAAAACCGAAAAAAAAAGGCGATTCTAAGGGGATGGGTGAGGCAGGCTTCCCATATTGGAAAACAAAGGCAAAGTCACCCACATTAATTAAACAGACCATCTAAGCTATTTATAAAATCCTAAAGCACTTCTGGACAGAATTAGTGACAAATATTGCCAAATGAAACACACCAGCTTTTCAGTTTAATAAGGTGGTTATGGGATAATAGTCTGTTGGGTAGGAAAACTCAGATGATTCAGCCTCTCTCAGTATATGCCCAATTTACTATTAATACCGACTACTCCATGAACGAAATGGATGACTTCAATGTGCTTCAGTGTGTCGTGGGGTGAACTTGGATTTCAAGGTAGACGACCCCTGCAGTTGGGAGCTCCACAATGACAATGGCATCCTCCTGATTGTATCTTGTTGCTGTAGTCATATGCCAGTTCTTCGCCTTCACCGATCTGATCATACAAGTCAGCACGTTAGCACAGGATTTTTTAGCTAAATCAAAGAATAATCGTTTCAATAAAGGGAAAAAATGGCCTTAATCGTTTAGACAACTAAATCAGATACTTCTAATAGGTTGTAGGATAGATGATCCAAGAAGACATGAGTGGGTATAATTTCTTCTACCAAATCTAAATTTTAATGCAGATAGACCAAAATATCCTAATGTGGAATAGAACACCCATGTGCTTCTGAGCCATGTTTCCTAAAATTCAAAGAAATAAAGTAACCATTTATAACAGTTTCTTAGCGGGTCAATAATCAATATCTTGAAGAAATAAAGTCAATTAGTATTCCAATAGGGAGAAGAGTAACTTACATCACGATTCGCATAAAGACCAATATGTGCAAGCTGGCAATCCATGCTCTCCATTAGAACTTGATAGCTAACGAGGTTGGGTGAGCAACTGCACCAACAGAGAAACTCAAAAGACTAAACAAAAAAACATTCATTTACGTCCAAAGCAGATATGGAAACAAATCTGAAGGAAGAAAAAATCTAGGGCAAGATTCTTGTCATGACTTAAAAAAACAAATTTCTAATGCTATACCATATTTATTTTGGATGAAACAAAGCAATTGGCTTTGAAGTTTGGAAAGAAACCTAGAGGCAGATGGTTAGGAACCTTTTGAACATCCAATTCCTTTTGGGTGGCAGGTGGCCCACTTAATGGTTCACATTGATTCATAAGGGGAATATGTGATCAGATGAAAGAAATTGTTTAGTAGTTTGGAAAGTAATTAAGAGACTGATAGTTAGGAACCATTGGATGCTCAGTTCCTTCTAGGTGGTAGGTGGCCCATTGAATGGTTCGAATTGATTCATAAGGAACATGTGTACATAGGAGTTGTACCAACAATCGAGGTATTAAACTTATAAACCTACACTATAGAACTGCAGGAAAGAGTAATTCGACAAAGATTAAGACAAAAGGCAAATATATATATATATATATATATATATATATATATATATATTATATATATATATATGAGAAACAATTTGATTTTATTCCAAGTAGATTCAACCACCAAGGCGATCTTTCCACTTAAAAAAAATAACAGAGAAGATTAGGGACAAGCGGAAGGATTCTTGAATGGATATGACGAATGATGGAGAAGACCTAGAGAATGCATCTAACAAAGTACCAAGAGACTTAATTTGGGGACTACTAGAAAAAGGAGTCTTGAATGGATATATTGCCATAATTAAGAATATGAACAAGAATCTTGAGTAATGTGATTATTGATTTACTTATTTGCAAATAATATTATTGAATAAGCATTAATTATGTTCAAATATTTTTAAATAAAGTACAATAATTTAATTGAAAATTATATATAATAAGAAGAAATTGATATTAATTATAAGTAAATAAGAAAGAAAAAAATCAAAATAGGGTCTAATTAAAAATAAAACATTAGGTAGGATTTAGGGTTTAGGGGGGGTGTAAGATTTGAGGCGGTGGTAGTTTTGGGGTGATAGGTGGACCCCACCACTTCATAAGAAAGAAAAAATGAAAAAGGGTTTCAGACTCATTCGTTCCAAAAGCAACAAAGAAAGAAGGAAAAGAAGAAAGAGGGGAAGGAAAAGGAGAAAAGAGGAAACAGGAGAAAGAAGAAGAAATAGAAAAGGAGATGAAAGAAAGAGAGAGAGTAAAAACATGAGAAAAAAAAGAAGGGGTTTTTTTTGCCAAAAATTCATACGTTTGACGTCGACTATCCTCGATTGATTGGGGATTTTCAAATTAGGTAAGTAGTTTGTCAAATTTTAATAGGATTTGATTTCCTAGACTAAATAAGAAATTTTATAAAGAGAAAGACATTTGTGGGCTATTCTTCCTTCGGCCATTGCTTGGGGTCTTTGAAAAGAGAGAAACGATAGGGTGTTCCAGGGCAAGGAAAGTACCTCTCATGCTTTGACCATGGAGATTTTGGGCTTTCTTTACTTTTGGTCAGAGTTGAACAAGGATTTCTTGGAATCTTTCGAGGATTTTGTGCTCAAATGGGATTCTCTTTGTGATGTGTAACTCTCTTTGGGGTGTGGCTGTTCTACATTTTATATTTACTTTTGTCTTTTATAGTTCTCTTCTTTTTTGGGGCTATCTCAGCCTCCTTTGCTTTGTACTTTTCCTCATTTTTATTTACAAAAAAAATTAAATAATTTGTAATTAAGTTGATAATTAGGAAAATTTTATTTTTTTGCTACTAGTTATTTGAAACTTTGAATATGAATTACTAGGATTTTTTTGCTATTTTAGTTATTAATTGAGAAGTGCTTTTAAGTCATCTTCAAGATTTGACACGTAAATTTGTGGATAAAGATAAAGTTTTGAAGAATAGACATTTCCATAATATGTAATGTGTTAAAATGTGAATCTTAATTTGATGCCGCAAGGCAATTTCAGTTGTGATACACATTGTAAATTTTGATTTTTATATAATTTATGTGAAAAGAATACCATAAGGGTGTGATGGAGTTCCCTTGGGTGCAAAACCCTGAACTAAGACCTACTATTGGCCAGGTGGTTATGTGTTTGTGGTCTCTACTAGTTTGAGCGTAGTGTTGGCTTTTATTTGGACCAATAGAAATGGCGCTCTGGTATTCAGTGCCACTTTCGTTTAGCTATATATAGTTTGGACATCTATAGGAGTGTTCAGTTACTTTGATCAATTTTTTTTCTGGAGATCAACTTTCAATTTGTATATAAATGTGAATTTGAATTTCAAATGCATTCTTATGAGTTTAGCCGTTAATATATATCTGAAAATATCAATGTGATTTGAAATGAGAAAATTTTAATTTAGGTTTTTGATTCTACAGTTTGATTTGATTTTAAAACAGAACTTGTAACTTGAAACTATGAGTACTAAGATATGAATATTCAGAAATATATTGCCAATTTTTTTCAGCGTAAACATTTCGTATTTTATCGAATTTTGGTACCTATTAAAATGTGATCAATTAATTACTGGGCTTGTAAGTTCATACTGTTATTTTAATCCAAATTGTAGAGTAGTTGGCTTGTGGGACTTGTGAAGTGGAAGTCTTTTTTTCAGATAGAGGATCTGAGTAGACTTTTGGAGTTTTTGAGGTATTCTAGTCATAGAGCCATGTTTTTGTGTAATATGTAAAGCTTGAATCTAGTTTGGGATAGTGTAGTCGTATATAGGATCATTTGTAGATGTTGTAGTCGTATATAATCACCTTGGTAAGGATATTATCAACTGCACTGCCTAAAAAATCATCCTTACCTGTGATTGATGAACCGAGAGACATTCCCATATCTTGTGCCATCAATCATATATCGGACTACTTCAGTTTGTTCACTCGTATCATTAATAACGGGATCGATTCCATACAAATAGGCACATCCTTCATTGTAATGCCTGAAATTTCAGAGGATCCCATTCAGAATAAGCATAAAATTCTATTAACAGAAGAGGACTGAACATACTGAAAGCCAAACCCACCTTAAGCCCCTCTTGTTCGCCTCTAGCTCATTCAAAACCTCCCCTATGTACTCACAAACAAATGTCCCACGTGAAATTGCTTCACAAGTTCTGACAGCCCAACCCTGTGAACCAACAAGCAGATATATTAATCTAGGATTCCCGAACAACCATGAAATTTTTTTATTGGTTCAGGTGGAAAAAAAGTGGGATTTTGGACCAGTCTCATATTACAACACAGACTTTACCACCTTACTGAGGCGGCACCTTCAAAGACCATGATCTTTGGAAACTATTACCTTCTTCTCAGTTTTGAAAATCTCTAATTTGGCCTGCACCCCATTCTGCAAAACCCTATTCTGACAACTTCTGTCACATCTACACCTGGAGTTGCACTCGTAGACAAGGTAACCCTCCTGCATAGTTCAATACCACAAGCTAAGTTCTACAAGCAAATAACAACCTTCCCTTACTGAAAGAAGTGAAGTTCCTATATCCCAAAGAAGAGAAATGACGGCACCAGCACGGGACCAGAAGAAAAGGCCCACTTGCATTTTACATATCAGAACCCAACATTTGATCGGTCATCTAAAAGATTCCTTAGACCAAGGTTGACCTGATTGGATGATATAATCATTCCAACTATAGCGTTCTTTTTGGGTGTTCAAAACAATTTGGGGTTAAAGGGAGTAGAAGAGGAAGATAATAAAGTTGGAGGGGTATAATTAAATGAAGAGGAAAGGCAATAATATAAAGTTGAAGAGGTATTCTTGGAAAAGAAGGGGTAAAAGAGGAAAGGCAAAAAAGTTGGAGGGGTATTCTTAGAAAGGGGGAGAAGAGAAAAAACAATAAAGTTGAAATTTCTCAAAATTCATGGTGAGTCTTCTTCCCTCAGTAATGCAAGTTTTTCTCATTCAAGAAAAGATAAATGACCAAGAAAACTTCTTGGCTCCAACCAAATGGAAAAAAAAAAAGGGAAAGATTAAAAGTTCCCGTAACATAGGTTGCATCCAAAAAAATAAATTCAAATTTATCTCATCCGTAGAGAAAATTTCCAAAACTTAGACAAATGCGTGATCAACAGAGGTTCACAGTGAAAGGGTATCGCATTACCTCCAAGATCATTCTGCCATTTTCATCATACGGAAATTTACCAAGCATTGGTCTACCATAAATATCCTTTGCATTTTCGAAGTCGTTGTCAAAGAGGTAGACATGATCACAAGCTTCTGGAGAACAGGTTGGATGTGGGCAAGCACACCCCAATTGCATACTCTGCAACAACAACAAAAAAAAAACCCACTCACAAGGTGTATTCAATCGATTATATAGATATATAGAGAGGCATCTACGTATATTCAAGCCACATGCAAGGATCTCAAGCCCATACAATGGGTATCACCGAGGAGATCTCATTGGAAAAATATTGCCTCGATCACATGATTCATGATTATAATCTCCATATATTAGTTTCAATTTATACGTCATTGGTTAAACATTGGAAATGCCATATATTACTTTTTAATTAATAATACTATTCTATTTTGGAGACAATATTTATATTTTAATACTAGAATACAATCACAACAGATACAATGGTGTGTGACTGTACGGTAACCTTAAGAATACACATGTCCAATACCTCATATCTATATCCAACACTGACGCATATCGGTATCAAGTTGTATAACAAGAGAACAAATACCTGTATGTCACGACCAAGGGATGGATCAAGCAACCGCTTTCTGACATACGAGAAGTCCATCCATGGCATGGGACTAACGGTTCTTTCACCATTGGATGCTTCATTTGTAACACCATGGAGGGATCCTATAAGATCGCCATCCACCACACACGCTACCGGAACTGATTCCCTTCCAACACTTACATCTTCAAACAAGACTACTTTTATCGAAGGATTCAGTTTGATATGCTGTGATTCGATTATATAGTGGCATTCATCCATTTCCAACTCCTCATCACTCATAGGATCTGCTGATGTTGCCGATTTCAGTTCCACAAACCCACTTGGGAGAGGTGTCAAGGGAGACAAAATATGGGGGTCTTCGAGAGGTTTACATCCTTTGGGACAGATAAACCCTTCTTGGTGCCAATCCACTTGAATATTGAGCTCACTACAAAGTTTAGCTGCCTTGAGGTACAGACGTTCCGGCAATAATCCAAATTGCTTCTCCAGTACAGCTTGGATGTTGATCTTGCAACAAGTAGAGCGAGCAACAGAAAGAATGTCAAGGTTACTTGGCCGAGGTTTTGCTCTTTGAATCTCAGAAAACAAGATCTTCGCAACAGCAGAACATTCAGAGTCCGCCAATCTACCAAGACCCACCATTTCGGTTACCTGAGTCTCTACTCTAACCCCACCAGTGTCAACCAAGCTTGATTCTTGAAAGCGTTTCCTCATTCTCATATTACCCCGGTTCCTGATCCTATATGAAGCCCCTCCAAGACCATTTTTTGAAAATCTTCGACGGTCGAGTCTGTTTGACTTTAACTTGTAAGAATTAAGGTAAGACCCTCTCTTTTGGGAAATGTTGCTGATTGAATTAGGACCCATATGAGCAGATTGATGGTGGCGACCAAGATCCGGTAAGAGATCAAATTTCAACCCACAAAACCTACAAATGAACCTCCGGGATACATCTTTACTCCCGGAATTATTCTCTGGGGCATAATTATTACCAAGCTCGAGCTGTTGAACCACAGTTGGCAACTTGAAATCCTTGGAGTGAACTGAAACAACATGCAACCAAAACTGTTCTGCATTGTTGAAATGGCAAGCACATGGTATACACTGGAATAGTATGCACTGTTTGAGGAATTGTACCTCGTGTCTCTCTGTCACATGGGTCCCAAGAACCTTCTTGTTAGTAAACGAATCCAGGCAGATGGCACACGCGTACCCTCTAAACAACAATTGTGCTTCCTTTTTGTGGACATCTATCCAATGAGTGCCGAGCACTTGTTCATCAGAGAATGTCCCCGAACAAAGCTTGCATTTAACGGGCTTATGAGTGTTATGGCTGCTCTGGTGGGAAGCCGGTGCAGGCACTGATAGTTCCGCATGAGGAACTATATCAAAGTCCCAAAGCTTCATTAGCTTGTCTTTTTCACGGAAAACCAGCTTCATTAGGCATTCCCCAACACATAAATCTTTAGAAGCCTCAGATAAAAACCATTGGAGTTGGGTTTCTTTAGGAACCGGGTTTCGGAGGGATAGGGCATTTTTCATGAACGAATGAAGAAGCATGCATGCTCGATGCAAATGCAACTTTTGCTCATGCGACTTGCAATTCCTCAAAAGATCAATGAACACTTCTTTTGATATAATCCTACTTTTACCATTCCTTGCCCGTTTAAGAAAGCTTGGAAGGTGTTTCTCACAGTATAATGTGTGAAGTTTTGCACGGTCTTGGCATGGATCATCGGTATTCTGGTGGCATAAACCTATGCAGTGAAGAAACTCTGCACTATTTACCAAGCTGTGTCCTCCATCCAAGGTTTTTTCCTCCATAACAGATATTGATTTCTCTTGGACAGGATTTTGAACTTCTCCTATTAAGATTATTTCTTTGCAAGGTGAAGTTTCTGTGGTAGAAATCATCTCATTGTGATTTCTTTTATGGGTATTCCCCGGTGAACTTGATAGCTTTTCAATATCCATTAAATACTGGCCGTTTTGACGTCTATGCTTTTTGCAAAATGTGTATCCATATAGTGACCTATGCTTACATTTAGTACCATGAGTTGTGGTTCCTTCACACATTGGAGCATCAAAATGGGGTGTTTGTTCCATCTTCACGGTTTTACCAAGCGAACGAACTGCCAAATGCACACAACAGAAAACATCACCCTCGTTTGCACACCTTACACATTGCCTTCCTTTAGCCTCAACAAAAGCCATACATTGTCGGTTCTTATTCGTCGGGTCCAAAGGTTTCATACCATTTCCTCCATCTATGGGTGTCTCTTCTAATTGTGTGGTTTGGAGGGACACGTTATTTCCCGCTTCAACAACAATTCCATCCCATCTGTCTATACTAGGCTCGGAAACCAATGTAATAGCATTCCCAAGTCCCGGGCTATTAAAGAATCCCGAGTCTATCTCACCGGTGTTACCTTGAGGTTGTACCTCATGTGAGTTGGGTTCCACTGGTGCAACATGTACCTCTGCACGACGGACTTCAAGTTTAGGTCGTTTCCTGATGATTTGGATACCCGAGTTCATGGAATTTTCTGTGTGTTTCTGCTCTACTATGGAAGTAGCAATGGGATGTGATATCGAGAACCATTTCATAACTTCTTGCTTCCAAGTCTTCCACTCAGAGTCCAATTCAGGCTGCACAGGATCATCCCAGAGTGCTTCGATATTGTTCCACAGAACGGAGGTAACTAATTCCTGGGAAAGCCAAGAAATCCATCAAGTTATCTGAGAGTTTGAAGTACAAAATACAAGGTTTCATAGAAGAAAAATCAACATCATGCAATATCCCAAGTCAGGATAGTAGTGGTGGGATTGTAAGTGAGTTTGCCACCCCCGCCCCTTATGTTTTTTTTCTGGTTTGGTTCTTGCCTTAACCCCGATAATTTTCAAAATAAAAAAGGACTAGGAAAGAAAAATAGCAATCATCGTATTGACTCATTTCATAGTGACCAAAATCTGCAATTTTTCATTAATCATGATTTATTTTTTTTTTTTTTTAAATTGGGAAGTTTTTGAAAAAAAATCTTTGATTTTCAAAAAATCACAATTAATTGTGATTTAATCGATTATTTTTTTGGAAGAAATCACAGATTATTTTTATTTTTTGAATTTTTAAGAGTTATTTTATCTTTTAATGTATGAAATACATTTTTTTTTTACATTTTTTATAGTTAAGAAAATTATTTTCCTTTTTCATTTTTCCGATGTTTTCCCAACTTTATTGATCTTTCACCGAATTTTTCCGAACCTTTCTCTTGCCGAAATATTCCTGAACCCAACTTTGTCACTATTGTTCATTTCGTTATTGGATATCAAGGTTTAGCACTTATATAATTCTGTTCATTTTAAGGCTACGGAAGGTCATGTGGCACACAGTTTCTAAGTGCCAACTTAGCTAAGTCGTAAGACATGTGGAAAGTTGTTGTCACATCCTAGGTTCAAACCCCCTTGAACCCAATTTCATTTGCTAACCACTAATCTTATACCTATCAAAGAGAGAGAGAGAGAGACTGATATAATTTTCCTTGGGCTATCTTTATGTAGAAATCTAAAAGCACAAGTAAAATAGTATTTTGCATCAGCACATCAACTCGAGAACTATTTTAGTATGACTATGCAGGAAAATTGGATGAGTAGCACCTCCTTCAGCATTTCAACAGATTCAGCACTCTGTGCATTCTGACAGTGGTTTGCCCAAGAGTCAAAAGAATGTTGTAGCCAATCAGGATCTACATAGCGTTGCAATATCATCTGCAAGGAAAGAAGTAGCATTACTTCGAAATTAATACAAAAGCAAAAAAATTCAGTGTGGGAAGAAAATATGTGCATAAATGATAGAAATTCAAGAGAGATTCTATTGCCACACCAATTTTTGCTAGCACCACCCCAATTCAAATGCAAATCACCAAAGAATTAGCACACTCTTGGGGTGGCATTAGCAAAAAATTGGGGTGGCAACAGAAGCTATCATCTTTAATTATATTGAGTAATATCGTAAAAGTTGCCAAAGATAGACATACGAAATTGACATATTTTTTTGACTCACACAATGTGTGAATTAATCATTAGCTGATAATAACACGATAAAATGGAGGTGCAAAGATCATTGAAGATAATCAAAGGAGAAGAGTGCCATAATTTACCTAGACTCCTACTCAAATAGGAAGGCATTCACAATCGAGAGAAGAAGGAATCAAGAATAGCCCCAAAAAGATTGGGGGGGTCTGATGAATGCTATTGAAAGAGCAAGAAGCAATGGAAAGGGCCCTTTGGAGATTTGGTAGTGGCACACCGCATTAGATAGCGAAGTAGAGGGAGTACCCTTGATTTTGGCAGCTAAGAAGTGCAAATGAAATGGCAAACACTTTAGCAAGGAATGGTTTAAAGAGAAGTTAATAGTAAACAGCGAATTACCTTCCCTATAAGTATACTATGACACATACACACTTACCTAAAAACAGATTGGCTGCAAACCATCAAGAATGTCCTGGGATACTTTTTAAATGATGGGTGAATCAAATCTCTCTTGACATTCCATGAGATTTGAGATTGATATACATACTTATTTCATATATTTTTTTTCCCTTTCTCCTTAAGAATAACTTATTATAAGGGTAGTTTGGTCACACACTATCAATTTTCTTCTCCACTGTTTTTGTTCATTCCTAAATATTTAATCTAATCCTATACCATTTGTTAACTCTTTTTTTCTTTTTGCATGCATTTACCTCCTCATGAAACTCTCGTTAATCTCTTAAATCATTCAATGCCAAGGTTGCTAACCTAGTGCAATTTACATGCTAGCAGCCTTACTCAAATTTAGTAGATTTTACCAAAACTTAATTTTCACTTTAAAAGCTAAGCCCCCAAAATCAGCACATTATTTCCCTTTATTTAAAGCTTAAATAATTGTTAAATCTTTATCTTTTGGCCAAGAAAACAATATGAATCTTCCTCAAAATCAAATTGCAATCTAATTTCAGTTTTTTATTAAAAATTCAATCTCCCTACTCATGCAAAGTTAAATCCAAATTCCCACACTTTCTTGCGAAAATGTTTCTCTTTCAACCCAAAAAAAAGATCTAATCTTTCTTTGTACAAATCATTGCCAACCAAAGGGTTCTCATCATTCACTTTTTCCCTCCTACATCAGCGCTTGATCCTTTAATTGTGTCCTTTTTGTGACTCTTCCCAGTTTAGTAAAATCAAATGGCAATCTAATTTAAGTTTTTAGTAAAATTCAATTTCTTATGCAAAGCCAAATCCAAATCCAAATTGCCACATATTCTTTCCTTTTAGCAACAGAAGTTAATCACTTGTCCAAATGCTTATCTTTCAACCAATAAAAAAATCAATCTAGTCTTCCTTCGTACAACTCAATGCCACCCAAAGGACTCTCGTCATGCCCTTCCCCCTACATCCGCTCTTGGCCCTTAATCTATGTCCTTCCTTGACTCTCATCTCCTCCCACACAAAACTATGGACCACACCACTTATTTTCTTTCTCAAAAGCATTTATATTTCAATGAAAGCCACACTGTGAGGAAAACTAATATTCCAACTTCCTACAATGGCATGCCATGGCTAAGAACTATTGGTCATACAAAGGACAATGTCAACTGATTAGGGATAAACAACATACCAATAGAAAAAAGGAGATGAAAAGACATGAACAAATGTATATCACTATTTTATGACTATTTAAGACCAAAAGGCAAGGTCGGCCACGGACCAATCCGTTGCAGAAAATGGAGGGTGACAATATGGAATATGAAGGACCCATTCACAGGAGCGGACCTACATTTTCGAAGCAGGGAAACAAAACCTGGCTATTGAGATCTTGAGAAGGTTTTGAAGTTAAATTGAGATATAATCAAAGATTGAGAATAAATTTGGGAAGCAATTAGAATTTGCAACATACACGGGTCGAAAATAGAGAGACTTTGAAGGGAGGGAGGATAAAGTCTACATAAGGAACGTGAGAATAGGAATAAAGACCACCCGGTCTTTCAAGGGTTAATTGATTAATTTCACAAGGATTTAAGATGTTATATCAGTAAATAAATGGGTCAAAAGACTTAATACTCCTCAAAGAAAACATCCTTATTTTCTAGTTAAAATCAAGGTCAGGGATTTACACTTTGAAGCTTTAGAAGCATCCTTCCAAGATCCGAATAATGTTTGCAGCAGGAAGCCTCCATAGCAAATTCCTTCCATGCCTCCACTTTCCGAGCACTCTCAACTACAGCCTATTCAAGATGGATGGAACCCCAAGTAAGAAAACATCTGATAAGAACAAATAAAAGAAAGAAATGGAAACCAAAAAAATGAGTACCTCATTATGTAATTGATCAATGAGATTCACCATGCCAACAGCAAGCTTTTGCATGATAAAGCGACGGGGAAGGCTTAAATCTTTTACCTTTTTTAACCCTCGATAATGTGTTCTATGCGCAATAGGCTCTGGGAATTCATGTATTGGACGGACAAGAAGTGTATCTGCCCAAGAATAATTCCTTGTTTGGGGAAAAAATACTACAAAATACTTCTTCCGTTCATGAGTAGGCCTCGCTTTCAAAGTTGATAGTGGACAGTCAGCCCTTGCACATCGGATACCTGCCTGCCATTTTCCTCTCCACTATACTTGGTAAAAAAAATGAAGAAACATGGTCAATAGAAGGAAGGCATAATTTTAGCTTTCATAGCAGATTGATATATTAAAATAACATCCAACTATAAGCAGATCGATTGCACAATAACTAGGTACGACCATACTAAGTCCGACATGTTTTTAAGATTAAAAAAATTGTTTGGTTGACAAACCGAATTGTTCAGTTTGCCGAACTGATGCAGTCCTGCACCACAAACCCAATCAAAATTCAGTGGGTTCATGGTTCGCTTGATTTTATGAATCTAGTACAAACCATATCGCGAACTGGTTCAGTTTGTACCGGTTCGTGGTTCGGACTAGTACAAATGAATTGGGTAACATAGCACCAGAATAAACTATACCGTGTGATTATCAATAGAAAAACAGCATTAGATACCTTCACCCACATTGCCACGGCCTCATCTTGCTCTGACCACTCGGCTTCTGGGAGACAAGACTCTCCATCCCAATTGTTATTTGGCAGCTCACCTTCAATCTTATCCACATTTGCATACAAGCTCTGGGAGGCCATGCAAGGTTCACTATTTTCCTTTTGAGAATCATGGAAGTAACATGGCAACTCTAGCCCCTGTACCTTATCTAAAGAAGGTGATCCATCTACTCTCCCTTGATCTTCACCCAGTCTATCTTTCTGAGGCCATTCTGCATTTACCACAAAGTTATCCACTTTATGTGCAACGTCTGATATTTGAACCTGTCCATGTTCAAGGCAATTGGGTTCTCCACTATAGACAAGATTTGTTCCGGAACTCTCTTGTGCACAATCAGATTCTCCGACACATTGGACATCCGAACATGAAAGTACTTCCATAACTCTACATTAAGATTTTCATGTCCAAATCTCCTCCTTGGTCACACAAATCTACACCCAATCGAATAACTAGATCAAATATAAATAAGAAAATGTAGATGATATACCGATCAAGATAAAAAACAGGTTTCAAATATATTTCCCTTGAACTGGTTTAAAAAAGTTCACTAGAGTGAAAATTGCGAACACTAACACTCAAACAAAATTACCTAAGAAACAACATTCAGCCTCCTGACTCATCTTAGATCTATAGAAAATTTGTATCAAAACCAATGTTATCTTCCCCTAATATAGATGGAGTTCATAAAGTACATTTAGAAATGTAAGGAAAGAGTTGCTATATAGATGTCATGGTTTCAATCAAGGCTTAACCACCAATTATGAAGTGCAGAAAAGACAGCAGGTTTTAGATGAATAAGACCTAGCTACATGGAACAAGTTAAGTGGTTCTGACAAAACAAAGAACTATCAAAAGTGGTGTCTAATATAGTGGGAATTGGAAGTCTGATCACCAATGATCCAGTTCTAACATGTTGAATAAATCGCCAACCCAAGAACCATGCTAGGATGGAATTAAGGAGGGAAACTCTATCACGTAAAATTATTGTCTAATAGACCATTTAAGGTTCATATGGAATGGAATTCCTTAATTTTTTGAATTTCCCCATCATTACCTATGAAAATAAAAAACAAAAAATATCCAATAGATATCAGAATGATCAACGTAGAGGTATACTCAAGTCAAAACAATAAAGGAAGAAATCACACCCAATACGAGTGTCATACACATGACCTCACAAAACAGGCTCAAAACCCACCATCCATTGAGTCCCTCCTAAGATATTGGACAACCCTAAGCCTCTAAATAACACATTCTCTTGGAGGATCGAAAAAATAATAAAGCAAGTGGCATGGGTGAAAAACTATGTCTCAAAATGGTCGAGATAACTTGTCTAGGACAATTTGGACCAAGATCTTCTACATATGAACCACCAAATGGATTATCCAACTGCACTCTCACATGTCATGATGACAACATAAATCCTTTGGTTCATTCCTTATTCTCAACTCTTAAGGCTGGCCCAAATACGAATGTATGCATGTATATAGGCATCTATGGATGTGTGCGTATATAAATATATCGTGTGTGCATGTATGTAGAAGTATTTTGACCAATAATACAATATGCAAAAATAGGACATATATATATGTGTGTGTGTGTGTGTGTGTGTGTAAAATGCATCAATGAACAAAGAGTTGAAAAGAAAATTAGTATGTTACCTGTAATACAAATATAAAGGTTCGCTTGATGTGTTGTAGCAATGTCATTAACCATATTTTCGATGCATACTATATAAGTTGGTTATCGACGCGCCGATTGATGTGATAACTCAAACAAATATGAAACCAAAGTACCTTATTATCCGAGCATGACTTACACCAGGCAAATATTGGGAGGGAGTATCATTTGCTAGATGGAAAAAGTTAGATTGGGATGGATTACGGATGGATGGACCGTCTTATAATGTGATGTCTTACTTTAGGTTTGCGGAGTATGTTGTATCGTTTTGCTCCATGGTATTACAATTTCGTTTTGAGTAATTATGTTTATTAGTGGATAATCAGCCGACTGAGATTTTTTTATTTTTTTTAAATAGGAAAGTGGGATGTGTGGTTAATAGTTTAGCAGTTTAAAGTTTCCAAGTGTTGATACTTGCAATGTTTTTCTTTTTTATTCCCTTTTTTATGAAGAGAGAGGGTGCTTTATCGCCCATATGCATCGGTGATATAAATGCAACGAATAGTGATAATCTAAAACACTAGTCTAATTAATCCCAACTGTAAATTCAATTATCTGAATTAAGTGCTAACATATGCATTAAACTTGGAATGGAAACTAAATGACAAGTTTTCCACAGCTTGAAGACTCAAATGCTGCAATATAAAACGGTGATATAATCCAAACTATTGAAAATATAACTTCATATTTGTGCATTCCATCTCAAACGAGAAGCAGGAAATCTACCCATGTAATTTTCCATATAAAGTAAGGAAAAATCTTTTTTTTTAATTAGTTCTATAAGTAAATATACAAATTTGGGCTCGGACCGATAGCTCAGGTGGTTTGACATATTCCCATGCTACTTTGAGGTTGTAGGTTCAAGTCTAGTTTATCCATATATAAAAAAAGAAAAATAAATATACAAATTTAGTTAATCCAAGATCTTTGGCATATGGCTTCAATGATGATGAAGAACTAAATATACAAATATCTTCCTCTATTATAAAACCATTCATGGTGAATCCCCCGATCACCTTAAAAGTTATGAAGCTTTGAAACATTTGTTTATGCTTTAGAATACTAGATTAAAAGCAATGGCGGTTATACAGTTAGTAGTTATCTATCAAGAATAGATAAAAGATTTAATAGTTAGAAGTCTCGTAACTGTTATCATACAAATGCTATTATATCTATCAATTATTGAACTACGACAGTTTTATACGTATTAATTGTGACATGAATAGAATGGAGACTTTCTCTATCCGAATCTAAATTGAATCCACAGATACTACAATGCAACCTATGAAGGAGTTCGAGGTCATTTTCCATGATACATAATGTTTTGAAAGATTTACACACTTGAACCATGTCCATGTTTGAACTTAATCATACCATCTTGAACAAAGACATCCTCCTACGTCAAAAGAAAACGCGAGGAAAAAAAAAATGCGTTAATAATTGGCTGGCACTATCAAGATATAACGATAAAACTGACATTAACATCAAACTCGTCGTCGTAGTACCCAAATAAGTCATTGATTGAAATCTTTGAGTTCATTGAACTAACTTGATAAACATACTTATGTAATGCCACATTTTCCTGAACCATAAAATCAAAAAAATTTGCCCTACCCTCAAATAGTCAAACTATCCAACATAAAATAATAAAAACATACATAGAATGAATCCTCGGCCTTCATTACATGCATATTAGTCATTCTCAAATCTCAACCTCTCCTAAACTATAAAAAATTAAAAGATCCAATCATTTATAGATGAACCCACCACTATTTTTCAACGATCCATTACTCAGAAGAGAGCATGTAACCTATAAATTGCGATCATCACATCTAAAATCCCTAATCAGAAATACCCAAATCAAAAAGTCCAAAAATCCATGGAAAAAAACCACATGAATCACAATCAAGAAAGCAAACAGACATATATCATCAGCCACTAAAGAATGTAACGTCAACCCATTAAGGGTGGGCGAAAAAAAAAGGTGGGTCTAAAACCAAAATCCATGACCATGAAAACCCATGTACCAGAACCCAATCAGAAACCTAAAAAAATGTTAAATTAGATGAACCAATCAAAGAATGGTTTTCTCCCTTCTTTTAAAGGAGACAGGGCACGAACATGACTCTACAAAGGTTGCATTGACACACATAAGCACACATAGAGTATGTTCTAGTAAAGATGTAGAAATTGGGGTAATGTACCTTTAAATATGTGGAGAAGATAGATCTTTAGGTTGAAGATCGTCTATTTTCATGGTTGTTGGAGGGGTGATTTGGGGCCTTTTTAACACTAGTGAGAGATGGTACAATTGGTCTACCAGTTTTTTTTCATGTGTACATGAAATAGAAAAAAGGGATATCGATAAGGAAGGAGAGGGGTCTATGGCTTGGTTGGGGGTACGATACGAGAGACTCTAGAGAAGATTGTGGTTCATGTTATTGTGTTGTTAGAAGAATTGGGGATCTAGAATTCCAGGTGAACTGTTTCCTTTTTGTATAGACTGGGTCTCTACCCTTTGTTTATTTTCTTGGGTTTCAGAACTTTTAGGTCATGGGGGGGTGGTGTGGGGCGATGAATCTAGGAGTTTTTAGACAACTTGGCCAAACCACTAAAAAAATGTATAAATGGCTGCGTTAATTACCCCCTCTTTAGCGAAAATGGAAAGTGAGGAAAAATTATTGTATACTTCCTTATTTGATCTTCGAGAGAGTGAATGTGACTGGGACTCAATTATGTTGGCTCGTATTTTTTTTATTTAATTTTTTTGGCCAGGATATTTGCACCCACCATTTGTGCTCACTGCACCTACTTAAAAGCACATTTTGGATTGAAATGTGTAAAAGAAAGTGGGTGCAATAAGTATAAAGGTGGGTGTACATTGAAAGGTTTTTTTTTTTTTTCCCCCTTTTTGGATAAGCTGAAGATTACGGTACCCAATCTTTGGTAGAAAATAAAAAGTGGGTTACAAAAGAGAATAATTACAATTGAGATCACCAAGAAAAATATTTGATAATTCTCTCAAAATAAAATGGGAGTCCAAGAAGACTAGATACTCATGGAATGTAGCATTTGCTTTAGCTAAGAAATCAGCAATTTATTTACTTTCCCTCCAATAGAACTCAGAAATACAGTCGGAGATGGAATTTCACAACCAGCTAATTTGTTAAAGCATGAAAATGCATTTGTCTTGTATTTGATGGGTCCTATTTTACCATCAAAAATAAAATGATGATGAGAAGAAATGATAAAGGGTATTTATATATAAAAAAATTATGTTACGAAGTAATAGAATTTTTTTTTTCAATTTTTTTTATATGTGTAAATTGGACTTGAATACACGACCTCAAATTTACTTTGCAATGCATCAAACCAACTAAGCTATGGATTTAAGCCAAGTATACGAATTTGTTGTTAAGGAATTTCTATGCTATGCTGGTGAACCAATGACATGATGCCATGTGTATTGAAGAAAAAAAAAAAAGCAAACGTGATTGGTTGGTGGAGATAAAATCTAGGGAGAGAAAATTTCTGAACAGTTAGGAGCCCATATTTTTAGTAATTTTTAATACATGTGGCATCAAGTCATTGATTCATCAGCTTGGCACAGAAATTCCTCAACAACAAATTTATACTAATTTAACCCCAATTTTCTTTTCAAAATATTTGAGTACCATGTCAAGCTAAAAACTGCATTATAAAACATTTACTTATGCATAGAGGATGAAACAAAACTCACCATGTATAAACAAATTTAGCTTTCAATATGGAAGATTTTAATACGAGGGAGATTGTGTAATTGTGTAAATGATAATAACCAGTGTACAGACAAATTTAGCATTGATGTCAGGTATGGCTATGTGACAAGGTTATTTTATTTGACTTTTGATTGTGAATGGCTTCCTATTTGAGTAGGAATCTAGCTAGGTAATCTATGGCACTCGTTTCCTTTGATTATCAAACTTTTACGAACTTTGTGTTATTAATTTTATTGGGTTATCATCAGCTAATAATCAATTTAATTCACAAATTGTGTGAATCAGAAGAATATGTCAATTTTGTATATTTATTCGGCAACTTTTACAATATTACATAATTAAAGATTAATCAATTATGCATGCGTTTTCTTCTCACGGATAACTTTTTTTTTGCCTTGTATAGTAGTAGAGATTGACAAAGACAAAAGAACATTTGTACTGATTTTATTTACAGTCATATAGCTAAGATGGTCAAATTTTAATAGATTGATATAGAGAAATATATAATATATTGTAAATGAGTTCCCTGGGTGTGAAAAGTATTGACGAAAATAGATCAAATAATCATCTAAATTGGCACTTACTTCTGTAACTCTATTTTGTTAAGATAGTCGCATTAGACTGCTCATTTTAATGTTATATTAGCACATAAATTTTTTGTTCTCTCTTCTTATGTTCCTAAGTTGCCTAAAAATTATTTTCTTTTCCTTTTCTTCAATGAGGAGTAATCTGAACTATTCGACATTCTCAACCACTGCAAGTACATGCTTGGTTTGGGATTTCAATTGTTATACCCTGGAGGGTGTTCCGCTATAACCTATTGCACAGTGGGGCGCGATATACTCTTAAGGGCGATTATTCATCACGACTCAATCGTTTTTATCAAATTATTTTTTGTCTTGTTAGTTACATCAACACTTTTTCAACACCTTCCACAAAAGGAAAATTCCATATACAACATACACAACCATATAAAACTTGACTCGAAGTCCACAAAAGGTAATGTGCTTGTATGGTGTCCTATCATAACCTTGAAAGCTAGCTAGTGGCTCTATGTCACAATCTAGGTTGTGACATACATGGCCAAAATAGCACTCCTATGACAGTATTTATAGCATGATAAAACAAAAAACACACATAAGTAGCTCAAAATATTTGTAGACATATGCATAGTTATTTTTTGTTTCTCGATACTTATTCAAGTGAATTGTCTAAGTTGAGTTAATAGAAATCATGAATTTAGATGAACATAATTGAAGAACCATGATAGGGACTTTCTATTATGTCATCTTTGTGCTTTCTTTCTCGAAGATATCTTCAATTTTCTCATAATAGCTTCCTATCAGTGCAAGAATCATCATCAATAAAGGGTGTATATGATTATTTTCATCATTTTCTATTGAACATTTACATTTTTTTTGCATGTTTTTTAAATATGAATACTTGATAATTTGATTAATATAATCTTTCTTTAGATATTTGTGTGCTTTAGTTTTATTTTGTTATTTTAATATGTTATATGTATATAGGGGAAGACTAACGTCCATTTTGTCATATAGTGAAAAAGATAAGATATATTAGTCTTTTTACATAATAAAATGTTTATTTATTTAATTAATACTTGTCTCTTTCAAAATAAATGCTTAGGCATTTAATCTCCAGAATTAAATGTCTTGTTGCAATAAATAATTTACCAGTCAATGCAAATAAGCATTTATTGTGTTAAAGACCATCATACCCTTATTTGTTTTCGCTAAAAGATAAAATGAATAGGGGTATTATTGAAAAAATAAAGTGTTGGAGAATGCTAACGCCCCCGTGAGGTTTTAGACGTTAATATTGTCCAACACTTTTTTTTTCCTTCAATTACACCCCTTTTTGTTGTCTTTTAATGAAAAAGACAAGAGTATGTTAGTTTTTAACACAATAAGTATATTTATTATGCTATCAATAAATGAATTTATTATATTGACATTAAGGCCAAAGCATTTACTATAATAAAGACTTTTAATCCAAAACACTTAAATGTTCATAGCATTTATTATGTAAAGAGATTAACATAACCGTGTCTTTTTCACTCAAAGATAAAACAATGAGGGGTATTATTGAAAAAAAAATGTTTAACAATACTAAAGTCCTCATTATGTGTTGGATGTTAGCATTACCTTATATAAATCTTTAATAACTATTTATATATTTTTAATTTGAAATTTAGATCATTGTATGTTTTTGTATAACTTAAAGTTTTTTAACAGTGTCACACAGTTGAAAAATAGTGTGAGAAACGATGAAAACAATAAAAATAAATTACAAATCAAAATAGAAAGAGCACGTGACACAGGATTTACAAGGTTTGGCAAGATTGCCTATGTCAATGGTCAATGATGTAATCCCTACACTATTTCCATGAAAACTAGATTACACTTTTCAATCTCACGTCTTCAAAAATTGGAAAAACCCTCTTAAAACTTTAAAACAAATCGGCTATTAGTTCATAGTATGTACAAATATGAAATTACACCTACACCAATTTATATATAGCTCACTTAACATAACTATATATCAAAAGTGATGGATACACCATCTTGCTTATTTCTCCTCAAAACTAAGCGTCGTTGAAGCATGCATGTTGTGCCTGTAGACATCAAAATTTTAAAGAGACCTTGCAATTCTCCAAATTATCGAAAGGTTCTAAAATCAAATTTGGGCCTATACATTTTAATTAAAACCTATTGATTGAGATAGATCCTATATGTTTTGGGTTTTGATTGTCGTAAATAAAGTTCATGATCTAAAACAAAATTAAATGATCCATATATTAAATGTTGGGCCTCATATCCAAATAAATGAATTTAACCTGTTAATAATCCATAGAATCCTTAAAATTTGATTTGGACTTTGACTTTTAAACAAATCAATCAAAATTCTTTAAGTTAGGGCATAATTGGAAAGTTAAACTATATTTAAGTATATAAATATCAAATCCTCTCTCATTGGGAGAGGATCTAGATTACTTTCACTTAGAAGACAAAAATTATTCCTCTTAAAAAAAAAAGAAACTCTCAAGCTCTCATCTAGAAACAAAACGAAACTTTAAAAGAGACTTAGACTCTGATTAAAGAGAAGATCAAACCTAAAGTATTTTTATGAAAATCAATAAATATTTCTCAACCGATAAAGTGAGAAGTCTAGAGAGAAGAAAATCTACAGAAGCCTTCATAGAAAATCAAGCACAAACAAAATCACCGTCAAAGCAACATTTCCAACTGATTAAACGCGAAGTTCGGAGAGAAGAAAGCTATACACGCCATCTTTACTTTTTGCACTTAACTATTAATTAGAGAAAAATACTGAGATTTATATTTGCATTTTATCAAAATCAATAAAATCATTTGATATATTTTTCATGAATCTCGAGGTAGATCTGTGAAATTTGTTGTCGAAAATGCCCACACGCTAACCCTTGCAAGAGCAGGATTCAAATTGGGAGATAGTGGGATTTTAAGTCAGCTACCAACCTAATACAACTTTAATCCTTCGTCTAAGCTTCAACGAAGCCTAATTATGAGCTAAGTTATGGCTTATGGCTTATGTGGCTAAAATTGCAGTCATATGGTAAGTGTTTATGGCATGTTAAAAGACAAATAATAATAATAATAACTCAATATAATATAATCATTTGTATATATGTATATATATTTTTTCCAAGTGAATGGTCCTAATTGCACAAATAGAAATCATGGATTTAAAAAAATAAATAAACGGAGGATCATGATAGAGACTTTTTATTGTGTGCTTTCCTTCTCAAAGATATCTTCAATTTTTCCATAAATTTTAGTAAATTTTTCAATGCAAAAGTTGTTATCCTGGGGATTGTAGTGGCGTTATCATGTCAACCTTAGCTCATTGAAATATGAGAAACATTTTCCTAACTAATTTAGTAAAGATTTGATCCTTACCGAAGGTCACTTTGCTTAGATAGATTACCACCTCAGCAATCCAACACCACAGCCCTCTAAGTTGTTTCAAAAAACAGATTTAAAACAAAACAAAAATTGAAAAACAATTTTATTTTTTTAAATCAATCAAAGATTTTGAAAATGGGCTATTACCAAGCTTTCACATAACTCTTAAATTTTAAATCAAAATTTAATGGTGAAAAATAATTACTTCTTGGGATTTTATTTTATTTTATTTGTAGAACTTTATCGTCTACAACAAGCATTGGATCATGTTTTTTTTGGATGACAAAAGTTGAGTCCAAAGACTCTTAGTGAGGGTGAAACCCTTACTAACTTAGTAAGGTTAGTGGCACTCTTGAAATATATCTATCCTCCCCAAGCTATCAGTTAGGATCCACCTACTACCAAACTACACTGATAAAAACAAAAGAGAGCATCTGAGGGGTCAATCAGGTATGATTCAATCGGATGATGATAACTACAATGGCTCGAGAAACACTGAATCACTCTCTCCTCTTTTTCAACTTATTCGCCTACAGGCTACAGCGTTCTCAGGAGTTGGGCCGGACGCCCGTGGTTTTGTACATTTTTGGTCGTTCTATTTTGACACACCGAGTTTGCTAATTGCACCCACCTCAAGCTAATTTTTGAAGTGGAATGTATTGAGGAAGTGGTGCAATTAATCAAAAGTGGGTGCAAATAGAACGGCCCATTTATTTTTCAGCCGACTGTTACGTTCAATCCAATTTACTAATTCGTACAAGTACTATACGATGCATCGGAGGTCCATCAATGTTCGTGCAGTTGTACCAATTATATAATGCTCCCACCAACTCATTGATCAAATTGATCACCCTGGTTTCCCTTTCAACTACGTTTTGATTCTAAGCTCACTATCTCATCTCATCTTGAACTGACCGAGTTGACACGTATTAGATGTCACTTGGACATAAAATTTTAACAACTCTGAAATAAATATTTAAATGCTTTATTTTAGTGGTTGAATTTGGATATTAGATTTGAGAGTTCAATGTCCGTTCATTTTCAAAGTCTTAGATAAAAAATAAATAAATAAAATTTAAACATAATGTAAACTATACATTTTAGAGGATTGAGGTGTTACTTGGACCAATGTAACCCAAATGAGAACATGTATTACATGGTCCTCCGATTTATAGAATGTTAGCATCCATTGATACTTTTCTTCTTTTTTGAACTAATCTATTTAGTTGTTTATTTTTAATGGAAAATATTGATATTTTGATCTTGGGATATCCAATGCTTGTCGTTTATTTAAAAAGATAAGTAAGGACATTTTGATCCTAATAAATAATTATATCATTAATGCTATAAAGACTTATAAAATTAATAATAAGAATGTGGCTAACTTGTGCCTTAGAACACAGGTTAATATGCATTAAATATACCTCCAACCTTTATTTTACTGCATAAAATATCCTAAAAAATACTTTTCCTATAAAAAATACTTGTAAATGTATATTTCCAAGGTGTTTAAAATGCATCTTGACATGTTCCCTTAGGGTACTTTAACAAATCCAAACAACAACAATACTTTCAATATATATTTAAATTTAAAGAAGTGACATTGCACCAATGCCAAAATTTCCTTACCTTTTTTAGATAAAACAACTAAATATATTATTCAAAAAAAAAAAAAACGTATTGGAGATCCTAATGCCCCTCACAAGGCAATGGATGTTAGCATTCTCCTTATTTATATATATTTGAATGAGTTTTTTTTCTCTCGAATGGTGGATTATTAGATACTCGACTGGCTCAATCACAAAATCTTATTTTAGTACAGATTACAAACCTTAAATGATTGAAAAAATTATAAATTGATTATTTTATATAAAATTGACTCAATTGAGTCATTTGAACATATTTTAATAAAGAGTCGTGTTGGGGTGACACAGGGGAAACACAAATGATGTGGTGGCACACACATAACCATAGATGATTTTCCTTGAGATACGAGTAAAAAGCATCTATGGTTATGTGCACACCACGTCATATGTGTGCCTTTGTTTGTGTCACTCAAGCATTAGACTTTATTAAAAGGATGATTCAGACATACCCATTTTGATTAATAGCCCTTTGACCAAGGTTTTTCTTAAGAGACTAATTTAAAATGAAATGAATGCCCCATAACGATATTTTTTTCTCCTAGAAAATCTGTCATTTTCAAGTTGTTAATTTTTAGGGTAAATTATTTTAACTAATTCAATCTATTATTCAATCCATCATATTCAAGGTTTGAAGAAAACCGTTGATTTTTTTACCCAAAAATTCTATCATTTACTCAAGATTTGGAAGTTAAAGGAGATTAATTGTTAAGATTGAAAATGAGTTTAACCTAGAACTTGTCAATTCAAGCTTTTAATCTCTAGGGTAAATTACTCTTAACACATTCACCTTCATAGGCTATCCGTCATCTTCAATATCTTGTAGAAATTCTCAATTTTTCTATCCAAAATCCACCATTATACTTCTCCAAAAATTATATCTTATTCTTAATGTTTGAAATTTGAAGCTGACTACTGGTTGTGGGAGAAAATCAAAGGGCTTTCTTTTGGGATAGAGGTGAAGTGAGAGCATTAAGGTCATATTAGTCTAAGAAAAAAAAAAGACCTAAATCAAGGGGGGCATGTCATCAGTTTCAAAACATTGGGTATTTCTAATGTTAATCAAAATTTGGAGGGGCATGTATAAATCACTCATAAATAAATAATTTAAAACCAATTTAGACAATTGGACTCATTGAAGACCAGACGACATACCACGTTTTGAAACCATATCCAGGAGTCAAAACCTTTCAAAACCATGGGTGGGTACATCAAAAACACAAAACAGCTTGCGAGTTTAATACAAACGTGAGGATATAAAATAGCTTTTCCAAGCTCTGAAAGGTCATGTTGATGTCCCTACACTTTTATATAAAAGACCTATATCATGAACGAAGTAAAGAATTCTAAAGTAAATTTCAAAATAATAATGTCTCTCTTGATCTGCAAAGCTGCTTCAAATGCTACCATGCTCCTCTCTAATGGTACCCCCCCATCACTCCCCTCTTTTCATATTTCATATTTCATCCCTTAATTTTTCACTAATCATCAGGTCTAATCGCAGGAACTCGTACATTCGATGCTGTTTACCAATCAAAGATCAACAACACGCAAGAACGTGGATCGATATATGGAAACCGACGATGCGTCGAATTTTCATGGGTAAAGAGGGATGGATTGAGGAACATACTTGTTAGTAACAATGCGAGATTAATTAAAAGTAAGATTTTAATAATGTCTTGTAATTTGTTTATGTTATTTTATGATGATTTATTATGTAATTAAATGTTAATGAAAATGAAGATGTGGAGAGGAGTAGAAAGTTAAAGGTAAGAGCATTCACTGAAGAACAGGAAGATTTAGTTGTCAAGTCATGGAGTGTAATGAAGAAGAATGCTGGAGAATTAGGGTTGAAATTCTTTTTAAGGTAAAAATCAAAGATGTCACTTTATATTTTTTATCTTGTTAGGGTTGGCTTCTTATGAAGAATTTTCTAAAATCTTGTTAGAATTAAATTTTTCATTAATTATTTTTATATACACGAAACATTAAAAAAAAAAAAAAAAAAACTATAATGCAATGTAAAAATTGATCGGATCGGATGATTGGTACGAAAATTTGTCAAAGTGGTCGGAGACCACGGTCCAATTCTGACTCACTTCAGCTGGATCGACCGACAAATATGAAAAAATTAAAATTATTTATACTTTTATCAAAAGTGCCCATTATCATAATTTATGTGATGATAATGGGCACTTTTGATAATGACTTTTTTATTAAATAAATAAATAAATAATGGTATTTATGTTGAAAAGAGGGCTTTTATCAACATTATAGTATGATGTCTGACATTATCTTGTTATCATTTTAAATTTATATGATCATATTATTTATTTAAAATGGGGTAAATCTGAAGAATTCTTCTAGGTTTTGGTGAATATTACCTGTATTTTAAAACTCAAATGCCCTTGCCTTCAACATTTATACCAAAAAGCACATTCTTTAATATTTTTGTGGTAAATTTTTTTTACACCATTCTTCAACCTAAAGATTCTATCTTCATCAACAATTAAATGCTAAGAACGAGATAGGGTTTTGGGGGTGGGGGGAACGGATTTTTGCCAAGAGGTTTAAAACAAGCTTGAAGAGGTTCAATTGGTTAAAAAAATGGGATCTTGGATGTTGAAAACAATGAGATTTGTGGGGGAAAAGGGAAGATCCTTGTCACGAGTTTGAAAATGAGGGTTTTTTTTTTTTGGTTAGTTTGTATTAGCCTCTCATGCAAGACCGATATCGAAGGTTGTCTAACCATTTGAAATAGAGGGAATTATCTATGATTTGAGAAACCTAGAGGGTACATCAAAATTATCCTGTGTCTATAGGTGTGATTTTATATTTTTCTTCCATCCGATCCTAAGTTTTTTTAAATTATATAATATTTTTAGAGTGATGTATGGTTATAACATATAGGGGTGATAATATATCATCCTGGAAAATTCTGTTTAAATTCAATGGCTTGGAATCATAATTTTTGATGTTTTGTGGGAGAAGAGTTTTTTTTTTCTTAAATAATTACACACAAATTTATGGACTCACTATAACAATAACCAAATTAATAAAATAATTTTTGTTTTGTCTTAGTCAGGCCACTAATTGATTTTGAATCTTTAATTGAAAGATTCAAAATAATGAACATTATTATTTGACTATTTTGTCTTTTTGAGATGGTGGGATGGATTATGTGTAAAAGTTTAAATTAAATTATAATATTTGGATTTTGGTGTGGGTGTGGGGGCATGCAATTGCAGGGTATTTGAAATTGCACCGTCGGCACAGAAGCTGTTTTCATTCTTGAGAGATTCAGATGTTCCTGTTGACAAGAATCCAAAGCTCAAACCTCATGCTGTAACTGTCTTTGTCATGGTCTCTCTCTCTCTCTCTCTCTCTCTCTCTTACATATCTATTGGTGTGTTATAAGTAAAATATTTGTGTGTTAATAGAAACTCTGTTTATTGATAACGGCTGTAATGGGCCAATTCAATCAACCCAAAGTTAATTATTTTACTAACTAGGCCTTATTAACAAGTGTAGTTGTACTTGTTCGTAACTTGTTAACCTAAACCCAAATCTAAATCTAGATGGGCTTGAGGCATTGCACTCTTAAAATGTAGGACCTATGAGAAAATTGATCTCATTGGTGACCTTAATGGGCAAAGTACAACAATTTTTCTTCAAATAGTTTCCTATTTTCTTAATATAACTACCCAAAATAAATTAAAAAAATAGCTATTCTACTATTGAAATTTATTGTTATATTTTGTAGACTTGTGAATCAGCAATTCAACTCCGAAAGGCTGGGAAAGTTACGGTGAGAGAGTCGAGTCTAAAGGACTTGGGTGGCACCCACTTCAAATATGGTGTAGCTGATGAACATTTTGAGGTAATACCATGAAACCTGTTGGGATTTTGATTCATGAATAGTCACAACTTATAGTTTTGATCTATGAATGTGTGCAAATTTTTTGATTACTCATGAATGAATGCATCTATTTGTAAAGAGACACTTAATAATTCCTTCTATATCTATAAATAGGATTGACAAGTATACTAATTACTAAAGTTTTCAAGAACTCAATTTACTATTTTAATTTCTCAAATTATTAAGTTGGAGTTACACATTGTTTCGTAGGAAATTTCATATATAGTGGAATTCTCAAGATTGTTGTTTGCAAATTCTTATTGCGATTTTGTTATATCCTAAAGGTTATTTTATCTGTTAACTCTTCTACAAATGAGAAAAAATAAAGTCTTAAAGATTGCGATCTTTTCACGTCTCAAAGTCCCAAGATTTTGATTGTCTTATTCTTCTAAAACTCCATTTTCCTAACAATTCCCAATCACAAAAATTCCATATTTCTTACAAGAATTACATTCTATCTCATTAATTACTCTTTTGCTTCTGCCAAGCCAAATCCATGGCTAGTGAGAGGAGTGATTGTATTTGTTTATTGATGGGCTAAGTATATAGAAGCTGACATTCATGAAACCTCATATTTCATCTGAGTCTTTGGACTCCAAATCCATGGGATCAACAATCCCTATGAGTTGACAAAATTTAAAGTCTATAAGAAAGGTCTTGTAGAGCCTGGAAATTCTACTAAAATCCAATCGAAAGGATTGGAATTAACAAGACCATAAGTAGAACCCCAGATCATGTTTCTAGCAAATTAAAATATTAATCTTGAATGTGTCACCTTATAATTTGTTTAATGGTGCTGTATAGGTTACGAAGTTTGCTCTATTGGATACTATAAAGGAAGCAGTTCCAGATATGTGGTCACCAGAGATGAAGAATGCATGGGGAGAAGCTTATGATCAGTTGGTGGCTGCTATAAAGAAAGAAATGAAGTCTCCCTCTCAGGATTCTTAATTAACTAAAATCCACCTTTCTATTTAAATAATCTTTTATCGATTACAGTAGTAATCAATCTATTTAAATAACTATGTGGTTTATTAAATATTGTGAAATTTAAAGTGATGAAGAGTGATCTGTTTCCCGTATATTCTTGATAGTTGTTATCTGCTAAAATCCCCCTTGCTATTTAGATTGTTATCGTCAAATTCTTGCATTTTTTTTTCCCATATGAAACTAGGACTGCAACTTGGGTGGGTTGACGCTAGGGCGGACTAAATCGACCATCAAACTTAAGCTCATTAACCCAAGCTAAGTCTGGGCTTGGAACTTCTACACTCGGTGACAAACTTGGTAGTTTTTGTTGGGTTGAGCTTATTGAACAAGTCTAATGTAGTATTACAATACACCCATAGACAACAAAAAGAAGAAAATTAATGTTCAAAAAAGAATTTTTTTTCCTTATAATAAATATATGTAACAAGAAATAACTAAAAAAAACTAAAATATATAATTAATATACAATTAATTATATATTATTATATAACCTCGAGTTCAGGTTAAGTTGGGTTGCCTGAGCCCTCAACCCGAATTAAAGGCTGATTGAGTTGTTCAAACCCAGGCTTAACTAATGGCTCATCCATCAGTGGGGTTGAGCCCAGGCCAAACCCCCAAGTTAAACATTTAATAATAAAACCCTTAGTCCTCTAAATCTAATGATATTTGATACTAATAAAAATCCACACACACATGGAAAAAAGAAGAGGAAGAAAACAAGACAATCTCTTCCCAAGTTCCAATCAAATTATTGAATTTATAGTAAAACTAGTGTAGATTTCATTAAATCACACCATTAAATAAGATCTCTTTCAAACTCTCTCACTTCTCTAATAGGGTTTTTCACCAACTATATTTCCAGGGGGGAAATAAAAACAAATAGTAAGACTAATTTGCCCCTTGGCACATGAAGCTCGTGCGCACCCCACCTCTAATGACTTCTTCCATACCACTTGAGTATACACACCACATTTATGGTCTTTTACACAAGAGTTATTAGCGTAGTTATAGTATTTCTTCTCCTCCACCCATGTCTCCACCGCGTCGTAGGGTGTCACCGCCTTTCCACTTGCCCATAATTGGTTCATACCATAATTTTCTAACCTTGTAACAGCAAAGTTGCAACCCTTATTGTCCCTTTGATACCGTGCGAGCCGGTCTGCATCTATAAATAACTTCTTGCTCCAATGTAGTGGGCTTACACCTACTATAGCCCTTGCCCGGTTGTGAGCAACGAGGAACTCATTGGTGGCATTTGGCCCGTGAGGTTGTGCCACCAATGGTAGGATGAGACAAGAGGTGGTGCACATGGCTAGAGCTACTAGTAAGGACAAGATGTGGTTTGGTTGCATGATAGACCCCATTTTTCTTTTCATGTGTGATGTGAGATCAAGTTGATAAGAAGTCTAATTTATAGACACATTCATACTAAGTGAGAACAAAGGAAATTCTCCATCTTGCCCTTGTTAATACAAGACTTGTAAGTTAGGCCTTGTTTGAGAGTGTTTGGCAAAATTTGAACTCAAAAGAGGTTTTATGGGAAACAACTTTTTGGTTATGAGCCACTTCTTGCTTCTGTTCATTTTAAACTTCATGTAAGAACGGAATGTGCCTCACAAATTTTTACCAATCAATAATTTTATTTTGAAACGTAAAATCACGAGAGGAAAAAAAAAATCACTGAATATATTCCAAAATGGGCATTAAAAGCTATTTTGAATTCAAAAAATCATTTTTTGGGGTCAAAATCATGAGAATCGCAAATGGAGTTGTCAAACGCAACCTTAAAAATATCTTCATTTGGGTCATTAGATGTCAATGTATGGATTCCCATCCATAGATTATGATTTTATTTTCTTGAAAGTGGATTGCTATTGTGAGAATCATTGTATTTTAATATTGTATGAATATTTAATGGTAAGTTAAGTTTAGGGTGGGATGCACGCCTAGACCAGGCACGTGACTTAGTTGACTTCTACAAAAGAATCTGCCCACGTGACCTGCTTCTGTGGGAATTTCAAGGATCATTATAGGTCACGTGGCTTGAAAGTTTGACTGCCGCAGTCCCACTAGCCTTGTTGAACCAGCCTGGCAACCGTCGGATATACTGATCATCAACCAACTTGATCGGATGATTCATATCTTTGTGTCCTGCATGGGCTCTCATGCCAGATCAAGGAGTGATAACTAAAAAACAAAAAATATACTAGAGGTAGGGCAGAGTGAAAATTGAACCACCTATGAGGCTACAGCCTGGGCGTGTTGGAGGGTAGACCAAGGCTCAACACAATTGGCAGAACTCTCAATCCGAACGTTGAACTTGAGCTCATTAACCCAAACTTAACTCGTAGTTGAGTTTTTAATATCGGATTGAGCTCGAGTTAGTATGGCATAGGTAGTTATGCACAGTTTGGGGGAGGGGGATTGACCTCGTTGAACAAGCCTATTTTTATTTTATTAGCAAAAAAAACATATATTTTAAAAAATATATATAAATAAAATTTTCATATCTTAAGTGAAAAATATATAATTAATAAAAAAAATTATAATGAAGGTCAAGTTGAGTAATTTTAACCCTAGCTCAATTCATATTTTACATAATTTGATAATACTCCCTTGCAAAATTTTAGTATATTAAATTTAACCCCCTTCAGAATGCAAGATTAGGTTTACTCTCCTTGATCAGAAGCCAATGTTATTTTTTGTCGATAATTTAATGATGAAATTTTGATTTAGTAATCTAAATTTTTAAAGGGCATTTTAAATAGAAAAAAAATCACTAATAAATTATTAACAAAAAGTAACATTGACCTTTGGTGATAAATCTAATCTTTCCATAATTTAGTAGATCTACATGGACTCATTAGATACATCATTTTAAGTTATGAACCTAATTAAATATAATATGTGATGTTCCATATCCAATTAGAAAATCTATATTTTTTTATTGGTCCTAATTCTATCTGATTTGATTTGATAGAACTATATATATCAATATAATCCATATTTTACACCTAAATAATATATGTAACATAAACGCACATCTCTATCTCATTTACATTTTCAAACACAATTCGATTGGGTACCTACCGGGGGTTGGTCGAAAACCTATCTAATAACTTGTCAATTGTCTCCATATCGGATTGAGTCCTATCAAAATTAAACCAAATCTTCAATCCAAACCTTGTGTTGTAGAATCAAAATGATTTGGATTTTGGGTCCGATTTGATCCATTGATAGCTTTGATTGATGAATATTGATGGCATGTGCCATTTTGGAATTTTTCTTAATAAATGACAGACTCACAATCTCTCATGACCTTTGCAATGATATCAAATCGAAATTATATTATTTAAATTAATTATTAGTTTTTAAATGATCTCAAAAACATTTTTTTTATTATTAGTAATATATATACAAAATAACATAATTATTACGTCTACTCATTTAACTTCTTAATAAATTTTCCATTATTTTTATTATTTTAATTCCAAAGAAATATATATATATCCACACCATCTAATACTCCATACTCCATACACTTAAGGGTCAATGGATAGCCGAAATCCGAATTCGAATTCGTACACTTAAGGGTGTCAATGGATAGCCGAAATCCGAATTCGAATTCGAATTCGAATTCGAAAATTCGGATATTATTCGAAAATTTCGGATATCGGATATTGGATTCGGATGTCATTCTAACATTCGAATGAGTTTCGGATACGAATTCGGATATTGCGATATCCGATTCAACAATATCCGCTCCGATGACACTACATGTCATGTATTTATGTTTTACAACAAAACGTTTCTATATGTATATATGTGTTATGTATTCGTTTTATACAACGAAAATTTATTTTAAACCTTCGTCTTCTCAATCTAACCCACCTTAGCCGTAAAGAACCAGACGACACAGCGGGTTTCAATCGAACTTCGACCACTATCTTCTCCGGCCGGCGAGCATCAGGTACGCATTCTCTCTCTCTCTCTCTCCGATCTGAACCGGTCGGAGTGATTTTTCGGACAAATCCGTGGGTTTCGTCGTTTCAACTATGCGAACTCCGACAAGTCTTCCCCGGCCGGCGAGCATGCAGGTACATACTCTATCTCTCTGTCTCTCTCTCCGATCTGAACTGGTCGGAGTGATTTTTCGAACAAATATGTGGGTTTCGTCCGATTTTTTATCGAATCGGATATTATCGGATATCCGATATCTTTTTCGGATTCGAATTCGAATGTTTGTCAGGGATATCCGATCGGATTCGAATTCGAATTCAGATAGTATTAGTTATTTTCGGATTCGAATTCGGATATAGCACTATCCGTTGACAGCCCTACATACACTGAATAGATATGACAAGAATGTCTGCAATGGCCCATATCATTATTTTCTCCTCAACAATACAATTATAATTATATATATATATATATATATATATAGAGGGTCCCGTTCAACAACAAACATTTTGGCAAAATATTTTTCAAAACATGGGTTAGAGGTTTTAGAATGGGCTGATTTTTGGTGAGGATGATCTCTACGGTGAGGAGATCATCCTCACCAAAAATCAGCCCATTCCAAAACTTCTAGTCCCAGTTTACAAGTTGAAAAATCGTGGACCGTCCATTTTTTGTAAACCATTTTTTATGGGGTTAGAAGTTTTGGAATGGGCTGATTTTTGGTGATGATGATCTCCTCACCATAGAGATCATCCTCACCAAAAATCAGCCCATTCCAAAACCTCTAACCCATGTTTTGAAAAATGTTTTGCCAAAATGTTTGTTGCTGAACATTTCCCAATTATGAAATAGTTAAAGAAATAACTGCATCTTTTATAAGTGTCAAACAGATGTAAAATATTGATGATTAAATTTTAATTATAAGGTAAAGTACTCAACCACATGGAGATCATTTTCCTACCTGACCGCTTTGACAGCAAATGCAGCCATCTCTCTCAAGCTTGGTCAAACATTTTTGATCGTCTGTAAACAATTTAATCAATTAAAGTGATGGTTAATTTTAAATGTAATCGATCGCATTTTTTTTTTCTTAAAGAATGCATGGGTGATTTCATAAGGTTAATGAAGTACAAAATTATGATGTCTTGTACTAAGGTGTACAATGGCGTACCACATCATGTTTCAAAGATTACGATTGGGATAAGTATTTCTTCATTCATTTTTTAAAATGTTGAGTGTCATGTTAATTAAGGTAATTAATTAGAGAGATGAAGCTAAAATTCTCAATATATATAATGGTTTACAAAAATGGACGGTCCACGATTTTTCAACTTTTAAATTAGGGCTAGAAGTTTTGGAATGGGCTGATTTTTGGTGAGGATGGTCTCCTCACCGTAGAGATCATCCTCACCAAAAATCAGCCCATTCCAAAATCTCTAACCCATGTTTTGAAAAATGTTTTACCAAAATGTTTGTTGCTGAACGGGACCCTTCATAATTAGATCTAATGAGCATTGTTTTTTTTTCTTTGGTTAGGTCACCATTTAGAGCTGTCAATATATTAAGTTTGGACAAAATTCAGGTCAATTTGGATTCAATCCGATAAGAATAATGTATCAGAAATTTATTACGCTTTACTAATAAAAAATAAAGATATCCAATATTTATTGAGTCGAGCCTTTAATGGTTCGAATTTTTATATGAATATAATATTTTGATACAAATCTCATCAGATGACGTTTTAATCGGGTTCAAATTGACTCAAATCCTATATGATAAATAAAATACAAAACTATACATCATGTATCTTAACAAATACATAAATAATTTATATACTTTCTCAATAGAATCGGGACATGGTTGATCCAAAAATTGGATCCCTATCTTAACCCAAATCTTTTATCAGAACCTCATTTATCGTATCAGAACGGATCAAATTTTGGTTCGGATCCAATCCATTAACAGCACTATCAACCTTAGTATAAAGAGTAAGATTTAAAAACATTTTCTTTGGTATTCTTTCATCGGTGGTGATGTAACAGAAAGCTTAGGTAGGTGGACCCCCACAGTTACAAAACCTTTTCCCCATTTCTGTTTATGGATCCAACCACTCACTAAAAGGGGCCCACCAAACAGCCCATCTTATTATCAGGTCATTTTCTCATCATGTTTAAGACAGCTGTCATAATGTAACTATATATGTATCTAAGTAGGTGTGAAAAATGTCGCTTGTTAGTATTCCTCTTATAGTTATTAGAATAAGTGAGAATGATCAAATGTCAGATGATGTGATGATGCTGATGATGGTCAGTCTTGATGATCTGCCAACACATCATCATGATTGGTTTGATTATAATGATCAAAACCTTTGTACAGTTCGGTAGGATTCCTGTCTCTGCTGTCCAGCTGTAACAACATCCAGAAGATATCCTCCAAAGAATTTTGTTTTGGCATTTGGATTATGTTCAGTTTGATTGATCCTGTGGACCCGATCATTAAAACCACATGAAACTCCAGACCATAAAAATAGTCTGATTGGTGATTTTCCAACTAATGCATGATTTAGCAAAACCCCCTGATTTTTTGAAGTAAAATTTGGATTCTATAATATTATTCGGTGAGGGGTTTTGTTCGACTAAATTTCGAAAGATTCAGTAATTATTTGTTGAAATGTCCTTGTTCTTGACATTAAAAAGTAGAAGGTAATAAAATTTTGAGGGTGAAGAATAAAATTGTTATCATATTCTGTGATAAATTCATAAATCATTAATTTGTTGATTTGATCGATATTCTTTTTTTTGGAGAATTCTGTGCCTATGGATTTTTCTTTTTGAAAGTCTTCAACATTTCAACTTCCCCAATAATCAAGCTTGTTCTTGAAGTTTGATGGTTGAAGGGGGGAGAATCTTTAGGTTAGTGTTGAGGGTGCACCTTTTATGATAGAAGTCTAATGTCTTGAATTATTGGAAAAGGTTAAAGACAAGGACATTTCAATTATTTTATATTAAAATATCATGAAAGACTAAAGTCAAGACTTCTCTCTAGGTTGGAGATGAGGGTTCACATTTTTATTATAGGAGTCTAAGATCTTGGATCATGGGAAAAGGTTAAAGAGATGGGCATTTCAATCATTTTATATTGATGTCTCATGGAAAACTGAAGTCAAAAGATATATAACGAAGCTGGAGAACATAAGGATATCTCTAACTTTAACCAAGTCTTGGGGTGGTTCTTTTCAATTTTATTTTATTTTCTACTATATTACTATAATTATTATTATTTTGATAATTGGGTATCCCTGTGGACAATAGACCGCACCAGTATCTAGGCTTTTGACTAGTCCATATACCATGATCTTGTTAAGGACTAGTCTTGGGGAAGGTGCATCGCCCACACATCACACACACCAAGTTAGTGAGGGTGCACCCTCACGGAATGGGCCTAAGGAATGAATTCTTTAAAGACACAACAAATATCATAACTATCAGTCTGTCGTGTAAATATACTGTGATTATATTTTTTTTAATATTAAAATTTATTAATTAAAAAAATATATATTATATTGACTGAGAAAGTAAAATAGGAATAAAAGTAGAGTCGTGATAATTTGCCTCAGGATAGACAATAAAATATTTATGATTCTATGTATCCCCAAGCAAATGATCTACAATTTTGTGATGGGGCCATATGGGGGGGATGCCCAAAAAATCGTTATATTTGAGGACTATTACTTGTGAAAAGGCAACCTCATTTAGTAATAACTTTCAAAAAGTAATAATTTTAACAATTTTCTTTTCATAAGCTCAAGAGCTTTTATTAAGAAGCACTTGTCAAAATTCTTAATATAAATGATGTCCCAAAGTGCCACTATGCATTTTGGAGTCCCACCAACTTATGAGAGGCATAACATCTAGAAATTATTTATTTATTTATTTTTGCTTTGATGGACAACACATACCATCCCACGTGACATGTGTACAATAGATATGGTGAAAGAGATATAGAGATTTGAAGTTTGATGGACAACACATACCATCCCACCTGACATGTGTACAATAGGTATGGTGAAAGAGATATAGAGATTTGAAGTCATGACCTGAAGAGTAAATCCAATTAGTCTTGTCATCACAACTAACCTAATGGGTATAAATTACTTTATTTTTCCTGCGAGGTTCAATAAAACAACATTTAAAAATTATTTTATTCCTCCTTAAAAGTTCAAAAAAAAAATAGAAAGTTGTTATTGGAACCCCAATTTTTACTTAATACACCCCAGCTTTTCTAAAATTCCGAATATGACAAATAGAAATTGAAAAAAAGAAAAAAAATGAGAGAGTTCTATTGGCACATCAAGTTTTACTTATTGCTGAATCATTAACATTTTATATTTTAAAATTTTATCGGGGGTGTAATAAGTAAAAATTTAGGGTGCCAGTAGCAGCTCTCTAAATTTAAGAGTATTTTGATGTTCCCCATTGTCATAAGGATTGAATCAAATTTGCCTCCTCGAACCATTGACTTGATCAAATAAATGAGAAGGAGAGTTTTGGAGAATTAACTACCCAATTCCGTATCCTCTTTGTGCTCTAGAGTGTACAATATGAGAAATAACTCTGCCTCACACCTCGAGATTCACAACATGAGCAAAAAAATATATCCAATCTCCTCTTAATATTGATGGAAATATGTAATTTCAATTAGATGATCAAGACAGTGTCCAATTTAATAAAATTTAATGATGAGTTGTATAATTATTACATGTTGCTCTCTTTTTTGGGTATTTTAGAAACACCCTCTTATAAAATTAATGATATTAGCTCTTGCAAAATGCTTGATTAGATTTACCCCCTTGATCGTAAGTCAAGATTGTTTTATCTTAATGATTTAACAGTAAAATTTTGATATTTTTTAAATTTTATTTAATAATATAGGTATTTAAAGAGTATTTTGAAAAATAAAATATCAAAATTTCATTGTTTTTATTGCATATTTGGAATATGATCATCTATCTTATCCATTCTAATTATTTTATTTGATCGTTTCAGTTATGTCAAACCAAAGAATAAAGTGAAAACTACAACATATCATATCTCTACTATTATACTTAAAGAAGGTGGAGTAGAAGTGACACCGAAATTGATATTCTAAAAATGCTGCCACCTTCATATTTAATATGTAATATTCACGCATCCTCTAAATTACAAATAAACCCTTCTGGAACATTGCTCGCAAAAAATTAATTTGGGATTTTAAAGAATTTCAATCGACCAATCACATCGACTAAAATTACTACCCTTTTAGGTTTTATGTAAGTAGAGTCAGTCGGGATTCTGTACAAATCCTTGATTGAGCAAAATATCTCTCATATCTTGAGGTAAGACAACACGTGTCTTTTTCATGATCAAACGTTAGTGCAAGCCAACTAATCAACCTGATGATTTCTACTTTCTGGGCATTGAATCTGGCCTTTTATGCTAAAAAAAAAAAAAAAAGGTGGGGGCAAACTACAGTAGCAAACCAACGGAAGTACAGAATATACATTCCTCAATTATTTTGATTTGGATTGGTCCAGCTAATGAGTTAATTCATTTGTTTTCAAATCGAGGGAGACATCTCAGATATGATATATTACCAGGGAGGGAGGTATCTCCAAATACCCAAAATTATGTAATGACCAATGGTCAAAATTGCTACACGCGCAAGACACAACAACTGATGTTCAATCGACGTCACAACTTTCTCTAAGTGAGGCAATGAGTTTATCTAACACTATTTTCGTAATTTCATTACCCATTCAGGGTAAAGAAAAAATTATAACATCCCCCTCTAAGACATCAACTATTTACAAAATCAACCCTTAGACACTACTCTTCAATTGCACTTAATTTGGACGTAAAATTACGTCCTTTGCCACCTCCTTTTCCCCTCCTCTTCACCACCAACTCATCACCACCACCTACCACAGCGGCCACTTCTCTATGTGACTGCCTCCCATTTCCGGAAAAATTCACCGGAACAACCCCTTTCCGGTGACACCCACACTTGTCTCCACCACTCTTCCTTAAAGCCGAATTCGCTTTAACAGCCAATGCAGCCATCTCTTCTGCTTGAAGTTTATATCTTAACTTAGTCAACGGTAGCACAAAATAGAGTTGACCAGGCTGAAGCTCTTCATCATCTTTGACCGGTGACACTAAGTCATCAAACTCCATCTCGTCCGAGTTACAGATAAAAGAAGTGGGATTCTTCTGTAACACCTGCGAGACCTTCACGGGGTAAGAGAACTCCTGAAGTTTTCCGTCTTGGAGGATAAGTTTAGCCGTCGAAACGGCCGTTGACTCGCACGAGCTACAAATGCCCATCTCGGTTTTTAAATTTCCGAGTTGAATCGGCTTAAACTCGGTTGGGTTGTCCGGGACTGGGAGGAGAAATGAGAGTGGATTCCATTTATATAGGCGAACGGTAGTTTCTTGCCACGAAGGATTTTGTCGTATTTAAGTGCATTTTTGAAAAGAGTGCGAAAGGTTGCCAACCTGTAAATTATAGATGACAGGTTGTACAAATGTACTGTCACGGAGAAATAGCCATGCTTTTAAGCTTAAATTACGGAAATTGGCCTTGGGTTTTGTTTTTCTCCGTTTCGTTGTTGATGCGAAGATAGTAGATATTGACACGTCATCTAAGACATAAATTTGCTGTACTTTTTCTTACTAAAAAAAAATTGATGTCCCATTTACCATGAAATACATTTTTAGACCCGATAACTTGCACGTGAATCTTTATGTGGGCATATATATAAAAACATATGATTCGATTGAAGAAATATGTCATCAAATTTGATAATTTTTCATTATTGATTTTTGATAATTCTTGTTACTCAAATCAGATATCTTTAGATTTTTGTTTGTGAGTAGGGTAGTCAACACCCAACGGATTAGTATTGATTTGATACCAATTTGATAAGAATAAAGATCGTATTAGAAGTCGGTCCAATAATTATTGGACAGTGCCCCTATTGGATGGATCAAAATTTTTATTACATCTCAATTTGATTGGATATAAAAAAAATTAATTTGGTCCTGATATGATCAAAACTAAATATATATTATATATTTTATCTAAAACATATATTTTTCTCATGGGTTATGATAAACTAGCTCAAAAAAAGATACCAACTGACGTGGCATGTGCATGAAACTATAGATTTTTCCTCTAGATATACAAGGAAAAATCTATGATTCTATACAATTTAAGGAAGAATTCAACTTCAATGTACCAGGATGGCATAAAGCTTTCGTCGGCTGAAGTGTTTTCAATTCTCAACCCCACCTGCTTCACAATCATGGTCATGTTGCTTACAATGAGATCCTTAATGCATTGCAGATGCTTTTATTCATTTTTGTAAATTCTTCTGCACCTCTCCAGCCAAAGGTGGTATACATAGGCCTTGAAGGCTAATTTTTGAATTAATTTTGGATTGTAGTTTTTTGCTTATAGTGTTGCTAGTTAACCATTTGATTTTAGTTTGCCAACATCTACTTGATCTGTTGGTAAGGGACCTGTGTTGGATTCTTTGCCTTAGCTCAAAGGAGTAGTTGCACTCCAGAAAGAGTTCATCTTCATTTTCAGGAAATGCTTTATAGAAAACACAACAAGAGAAGGGGATGCACCTTCTCCTCATGAGACGATCTTAGGTCTTCAGCCCCTTTACTCATCATTAGCCATGATATAACGTAATGCCTTGACACCCTTCCTGTGAACCAGATGAACCCTACCGACCTAATATTGGAGTCATTCCTTTTGAGGGAGGTATAAGTTGTGACTCCAGAAAATTTTCCTATTGGTTCAAGTCTCTTGAACACCTTGTCTTCTTGGTTAGAATCCCTCTCCACTTCATTTAAATCATTCTAAACTTCATCCAGGTTGTTCCTATCGGGGATGAGTTGAATGCAAAGGCTATTACTAATTAGATTTGCTATTTTGACCTATTTTTCAATGGATAATAAACGTAGCGGAAACGTGTGAATCAATAGATTCGATAGGTTGTGTTCAATGAATTACTTTAAATCAATTGAGATTAATAGATTCAATTGATAAACAAACAATAGCTTGAAGCTAAAAAGTAATTAAAAGATAAAAGACAATTGAATTGATTATTTTCATATTTTGAGCTCCTTATATAAATAACTCCATCATAACAATTTGTAATCCTATTAAAATACTAAAAATTAACATTCCTAACCTATTTATAACATAATATTAACTTTCTAATTTTATTAGAATTTAAATTGAACACTTCTAAGCACTACTAATTATAGTTAAAATAATAAAAATGAATTTAAAACAAATTAGAAACTAACAAGAAATTGTACTCCTAACATAACTATGAAATATAAATTCTACTAGAAGTAGAAATAGAAATAGAAATAAAACCTAATAGAATCAGATTGCTTAGAGTTGTAGATGTCATACATCAATAAGTAAGTTGAATCTCATTGCTTATTGAAATCTCTTCCCGTCTGGGTGCCAAGGGGTTATGCGAGAAGAAGGTTTGGTTGCCATTCCCCAGATCATGGATGAGCATCTATGAAACATCCTTAAGAATTCTCATTGTCCAGAAGTAGTGATTTTTTATCAGGTTCTCCTTTACCCATTTCATCTATACGTTGTCCTTGTTTGAAGCTAAGGCCTAGACTTACTTAGCTATGTGTGCTTTGTTGAAAGTCTCTAGGTCTTTGAACCCCAATTCTCCTTCTTCCTTATTCTTAGCCATCTTTTTCCAGGTCTTTGTTGAAAGAAGTTTGAACACACTAGCCTAGTAAACTTGGATGTTATCGAGGATTGGTTTGACCGGCTCAATTCTCCATGCCAAGGAGAGAAATATGGCCTTCCAAACTTAAATTCTTGAAGTTATCTTCTCCATTAAAGGTTGAAAGTCTTGGTGTTTTAGTTTGATAGTTGTTAGGGGCAAGCCAAGGTACCTCATAGGGAGCTGGCCTTCCTTCATTCTCAAGATGCTCATCAGAGTCTCCTTCTTCCTAATATCGACTCCCGAAAAAAAATACATTGCTTTTGCTTTCATTGATCTTCAGTCTAATAGTTTGATTGAACCATTGCATACTATTAACGATTGAAGAAGCATATTGCTCATTTCCTTTCATGAAAATCATGAGGTCATCCACAAAGATGAGGTGGGACACTTCGAATTTCTTGCACTTGGCCGATAGTTCTAGCTCTTTGTCATTGCTTCTTTTTTGTAGATTTCGACATGATGTGCAATATGAGGTACAATCTTGAGGTCACTCCAGCATAACTTAAGCAAATGTTACTCTCGAGGATGATCGATGAATCTTTGCACACCCAAATGCTACTTTGAGTGTTATGTAGGGTCACTGTAGCAAACCTGTTGAATATCATAAGGTTAGTGGTAGTGCAACAAGGCATATTTATTTTAAGAATGAGAATTATTATTGCCACACCAACTTTTACTAATAATTCATCAACTGTGTGCAATTCTTTGGGGATTTTACATAAGAATTAGTGTGGCATTAGTAAGAGTTGGTGTGTCAATAGCAACCCTGTTAAAGAATACGCATCAATTTATTTTCATTTAAAAAAAACAACCTAATTTCGTGGCTTCGAAGACGTGTCGGCGTCTGCGCCACTCGTAATTGTTATACATTTGGGGAGCTCGCATCAAATTCTTCCTTTTAGGTACATCACGTCCTTGTCGATTATCTACCTTCCTGTTTTCTTGATCGTTGATCCCTTCGACTAATACAAAATAAAAGTGATAAGACGTATAATCTGACTAAGCACTTGCTTTCTCTGAGATGAAGAAAAAACAGAATCAGTCGAACTTTAGTCAACACGTGCGATTTTAGATTCTTATGAAAAAGGTAGAAAAGTGAGAAAGTTTGAACCCCACTAACCTTTTTAATTATACAGAGAGAAAGCTTAGTTCATAAGGTCAATTAACGAACGGCTCATCGTTTGTCGAGAATTATAATAATATTTAAAGTAAGCCATCCGTCCAACACCGAGCCCACCCTTCGAAATGCACCGACATGCAATCTCCGCCATTCTTATATACTCCCAAAACAATGATCTTCTTTTTCTCTAACCGACTATGTGGAAATTTTGAGTCCATCCGTATGATGTAACATGCCATGCTTTTTAGAACAACTTTACCATCTATTTTATTTTTTAAATTCGTCTTTTACAATTTGAGTTATGAGTTATCATCCTTAAACACATGAGTAATGAATTACTTTGTAATAGATTGAAAATGAATTTTATAATTATAATTTTGTATATTATTTCAGATGGACAATATAAAACATTGATATAATTCGAGATGTCTCAAAAAAATACCTTGTATTTTAAAACTTTGGATCTCAATGGTATATTGAGTTTGTTAAATCAAATGAAAAAATTTAAACGAATCATAACCATATCCATGAACTTAGAAAGAACAATACCGTGAATTGGATGACTTCGTATATGCTCATAATTTTGTATTGTAGGGATCAATTCTGTAATTTAGGTCTAGATATCCCGTAACACGAGATATGGAAGTTGAGATATTCTCGCACTAAGTGAGGATGTTGAATGTTGTGTATTTCTATTAGAATAATGCTGAAGTGACGTCAAGATTGGACCTCACATCGTACACCTTGATGTTAAAGTGTATGGGAACCATAGATATTTATCCTTGAGATACAAAAAAAATAAAATACATCTATGATTTTATCCACTTTCATGTCAAGATGTGCGATATGATGTCCAATCTTGAGGTCACTCTAACACGACGATTACTATTATGTGGCATGCATAATTAATTTTCATCCAATTTTTCATTTGACACAAGTAACGAAGATTTAAAAGTAAATTTTCCTTAATTAATGTGGTTGTTATCGTCTCTCTTTTCTTTGAGAAGAAATTATGTATTTTATCTATTTAAAATTTCAATTTTCTACTTAGATAAATATGGGAAAAGAAAAGAAGCCTAAGAGTCATGGTTTGAGAAAAGAATAGAGGATAAGAGGACCATAATTAGAAGATTCGTGTTCGAGTGACTTCAGATTGAAATCTCATATTGCACTTCTTGACGTGAAAATAGATAGGTATCATAGATTCTTTTTTACTTATATATTGATAAAAAACATCTATGATTTCCATACACTTTCGCATCAAGAAGTGTAATATGAGATTCCAGAGTGAGGTCACTTCAACATTATTCTAATTAGAAATGAGAAAATCTTGTAATACTCTTGATGTACCCATGAACAAACTCTTATGATCAATATTAATAATAAAATAAAATACAATTTCTTATTTATTTATTTATTTTAAATATTTCCTACTATCGATGGGTGTAAAACCTTTTCATATTCATCTTCTCAGATGGTTTGGATCCCTGTAGTAAGTTAGTTTAATAGTACTGGAGATACAAGATCAATCTCCATTCCCCTCACCCTGTTTATAATTTAATCGATTTGTGCTTTGTTGTATTCTCTTGTATTAAATAATACCAACCCCCACTTTTCATCTTTCTTAGGAAGTTTCCCATCATCCTGCAAGTTGATTATATTATTTGGTTAAATTATACTTTGACCCCCTATATTTGGTGTAATTTCATTTTAACCCCTAATATTTTGATAATTACACTTATCTCCTCTTTCACTGATGGGTTACAATTTAGATGTTATTTTACTATTTTACCCCCTTATTTTAGTAATTTTTTATTAAAAATAAAATTTAAAAAATAATTAAAATGTGCCCCCGCCTACGCATTCATTGAACTCTTTTTTCCGTAAGCATATTTTTGTGTATAAAAAAAAAATAAACATTTTAAAATGATCTTTATAAAAAGAATTTAACAGTTAAGTTGGGAATTTGACAAAAGGGGTAAGTGAATCCCTTAGATAATTATAAGGGAGATAAAAGTAATTATCAAAATATTTGAGGGTCAAAATTGAATTATGTCAAATTAAAGGGGTCAAAGTATAATTTACCCTATATTATTTTTCTATATCCCACCTAGGCCACCCCTTACAGGAAAAAAAGAAAAGAAAAGAAAGATTAAATCACTATTGTCATTCTTATTTAAATGAATATTCATCTTTCCCTAAAGAGTAATGATTTTCTGACTCTCCCACATGACACATTCAAAATACCCTCATGATGTGGCATGTGTTAGAATCATAGATCTTTGTTCCTCGTGATACACAACTACACTTATTTATGGGGATGTGCAAATCTGTATCTCAAGGCAAAAAATCTATGGTCATAGCACATGTCACGTCAGTAGAGAATTTTGAGTATGCCACGTGGGGTAGTCAGATTATCACAACTCCTCCTTGAATAATCAAAGGTGACTAACAATTTTAAGTTCAAAATAATCAATTGCCACGATTTTTGCAAGAGTTGTAACTTGTTTCTTACAACACCCCCTCCACATTCAGGAGTACATTTTAAGCAACCACTTTTCAATCAGTGTAAAATTTAACAGATTGTAACAAGGTTTATAATGTGAGAATCACATAACTTTGCCTTTGACGCCCCTTTTAGTATAGATGGTTATTGACTTCCTAGGTTTAACATCCTTTCTCCCGTGGGAGTTATTCTTTCCCAACATGTTGATTCCTAGCAGAGATCTCCCCACTAAATAGTGGCACGACCACCATTTGTGTTAAAGAATGAATCTTGCATGGGTTGTACGTAATCATCCTTTTTTTCCCCCATGATTTGAAGTTGCTAGATAATAGCCATCGGAATGCATTTGCAATCCTCAATAATAACCTAAATGACCAGAGTGGGCTCGAGATGAGGTGGGAATCATTGTGCAGATTTCAAGGTGCCAATAATGATATATGCGAAAATGAAAATTTTCCTACCCAAACAATTTTAATATTTTTTACTCTTTATCTTATTTCTCTTGTTCAAACAAGCAATACAATATATATAGGATCATGATCCGTGTATACATATATCTACAATGTGTTTTGTCCTATGTGGACTAATTTTTTTTGATTAAGCTGACTTTTGATGAGGATGATCTCTATCTGAAAATCAGCTCAATCCGAAACTTTTAACCTCATCAAAAGTGATTTACAAAAAATGGGTAGTCTATTATTCTTCAATTCATAAATATGGGGTTAGAAGTTTTAGAATTAGCTGATTTTTGGTGAGGACGATCTCCTTGTCATAAAGATCATCCTCACCAAAAATCAGTTCAATTCGAAACTTTTAGCCCACATAAGACAAGGCATGTTATAGATATATGTGTACATGGATCCCTCTTATATATATATATATATATATATATATATATATATATATATATATATATATATAAACCGTGAATTATATGCACGTTCATGCATCAATTTAGGTTCATGCTACTTTCCAACTCCAAACAATTATGGATGGGACAATAATACATTATGTAGGGTAACAAGCATAGATATCCTTGTTCATACATCAACTGTTTAACCTAATTTAAATTTAAATTATACTTTATTTGCTCTCTTCTTTAATGTAAATAATCTGAAAGCCAATGTTTGAAGGGATTTGTTCTTGAATTAAGAATAAAGCCCAAAATAGGACGCATCATATTTTGGAATGTACCCATCACCTCTTATTAGTGTGCTAAATTGAAAAATACCCAACATTTTCAATATCTTATATTGCTAATTTGAAAAACACCCAATATTTTCAAGTTTTAGTATCATATGTACTCGAGTAACTGTTCTTCAGAATGGACACAGGATAGTTATTTTTCTCATTTTCCTTTTACGTGCCACATGGGATAATCTTTCATGTCAATGGACTATGCCTAGATAAACTTATACCCAAATCAATCACAAAAAAAAAAAAAAAAAACACTTTTTATACCTAAGAAGAGAAGAATTAATTGATGATTTCTAACTATTAGATTTTCAATTAACTAATACCTAAAAAGAGAAGAAGACCCATGGTGATTTCTATTTATTAGATTTGAAAAAGCTCTTTTTTTTTTTTTTTTTTTAAGGGATCCTTGAACAGGTATACACCCGAACTTTATGAAAATTAAAGAAGCACTAATTAAAAGATTCTACTTGATAGAAAATATTCTAATATGATTATAATATTATCTTTATCTCAATATCCATATGCAAATTAATCTTCTATCTAATATTCTATTATGTGATGACTTTTAATTTGAGCAATTATAACAATTAATTTTGAATAGAAAATTTAATTGATTTTTGTTATATTCAATCATCAATTGAACTGATTGATCTCCGTGCCAGTTTTACATAAGCACAAGAGTTTATATTAATATACATAATGAATCAATTTCATGCTCATCATCATCATCATCATCATCGTATTATAAATGAAATGCCGTTAGAAAATTAAACTCTTATTTCTATACCATTCAATCGATTATTGTCAAGGCATAACTATATTTAATTAGCAAATGTATTTTCCTCAATAAACTTCAAATTCTACTTCATGGATTATCTAGTAAGCCTCTTCAACTATCAAGATAATTAAAAGAAAAATAGGTTATCTTGAGAGCACACACAACTTAGTAAACAGGAGCTTTTCGCGGTGTTCCTTTACATTTTTTCTGTTAGGATTACATGCATGGACGCCTAGATTCTTTCTTATTTTTGCTCTGGGTGGGGTTCCTCCCCTGATGTCAAAGGTATGTTTGTCATTCGTTGACGTTCTTCATACTTGATTCCCATGTCTAACTTATTTGTAGGATCTTTTGATACTGTTTTCAACTGTTGCAGAAGTGTTAGTAAAATTTAATTTTTGTCGTTGTAGAATGTTTTACATAGATGGATATAGTTTTTGCTCCAATTACATTATTAAATACGACTTTAAGATACCCAGATAAATTTATTTGTGTATAAAAATACTTTTATAGTGAATTTACTTTTATGTCACTTTGATTGGTCAAAGATTACATTACCGAATATTTTCAAATCAAAGAGATATACATGTAACTTCACTAGAAAAGTTGACGTCGAAGAACAAATTTACCTCAGTACGATACATAAATATTTCAAAATTATATCTGACAACAACGTAATTTCACCAAAAGTGTTATCCATTTTAAAAAATAAGCTAGTAAAAGATAAAAAAAACCTTGCATAAAATGGCAATAAACCTTTAAGTGAAAGTAAATTCCTTACCTTACATCCTATGGAACAAAAATCTTATGCCTTCCAGGTACAATATTCCTTTGGTGGATAACTTCCATTGACATTGCTCGCATTGAAGAGCATGGTCCCTATGATTGGTTTGATATTTACTCGTTCGCCTGCTAGAAAGAAACACGACCCTTTCTCCATTGACGATGAACCGTTGGATGTAGTCAAAATTGTGTCATGATAAGAAGCACAAGTAAGATTTAAAAATAACAATAAAAATTAATGAGTGACGAGAGGAAAAAAAAATGATATTTTGAACATTAATTTAAGTGAAAAATTAATTAACCTGATGAGTTTTGTGATTTTTATGTACAATATTCTTGCATGATGGGCATATGGCATTTCCTATGCAATTTATCGAGTATAAATTGCACTCTCTATCATTATGGATTTCACAACGTTGAAAGTAAATATTTTCCAAAAGAGGAAGTAACCATGGGATCCGCACATGTTGATATCAAATTTGATGCAATCCTGGATAAGGGATAAAATTAAAACAATAACCAAGTTGAGATTAAATATATGCAAATGATGTAAATAAACTAATTAAAGCCAACTAATTCCCTTTCTAAGAAAACATGCAATTAATTATAAACATATAAAATTGGATTTTCTAGACCGAAGGAATACCTATCTATATGGACTGGATGTCACGTGACACCCAAAAACATGATCGGTTGCCAAATGGATGGAGTGATCAAGGCCTCCCCTCGTTGGCCATCCATGTGAATTTATCTAAGCTTACCTAGTATGTTGGGTATAACATTAGCATGAACTCGAGGGATTTGGGCAAGGTTTGTTATCTTTTCTTCATGTAAAATTTGAATTTTAAATTTGAGAGTTTAATAACCATTCATTTTCAAAACTTTAGATTAGGAGAAAAAAAAAATTCAAAGTCAATCTAGAGAATGAACTCCAGTGAGACGAGATGCCATTTAAATCAACACGACAACCCACATGATTTGAGCCATTAATAGTGCATTCGAGATGTGTGTACTAATAAAAAGGGACTCATATATAAACATATAATCCCAACTATTAAAACATGAAATCCTAGCAATCATATCTCAAGGATACATAAAACACAATCCCAACCTGGTAAACAAAACATCCAATGGTAAGTAATTTATATGTATCTTAATAATACACATCCCGATAAATATATTTAACCTATAAACTCACTTGTTATAATCTAATAAAGGCAAATTAGATTGCTAAATATTTTATTTTGGGTGGCATTCGGAGGTCTTAAAGAGAGTCAAGCATTGTGTCAAATATTTTTTAATATATAGGTTAGAGATTTTAGAATGAGCCGATTTTTTGTGAGAATGATATCTATGATGAGACAATCACCTCATAAAAAATCAGCCTATTCCAAAACTTCTAAACCCATCAAAACTGATTTACAAAAGTCGGACTGTTCACATTTCTTCAACCAGTAGACTAGGCTTAGAAGTTTTGGAATTATGGTTTTTGGCACAATGTTTGGCTCTCTTTGGGGCCTCCGAACGCTTCCCTTTAATTTCTTACTCCTACTCGCAGAAAGCTTTTTCTTCAATGGCAATTTCAAGAAGTAAACTCTTCGTCCTCTCAATTCCTTCTTGTCAACCAAGCTCTCATCTTCTCTCTTTTTCTTCCCAATCTCTTCCTTCATCACCACCGTATGATCAAAACCCTCAAAACGAAACCCCAATTTCATCCGTTGTTTCGATTCTTAGAGAACAACGTTCCAGGAGTCGATGGAACTTCATCAAAACCCTCAACCCCAAAGGTTTCTCTCCTAGGGAAGTTTCCCAAATTACCCTCCGTCTCAGAAACAATCCCCGTCTTGCCCTTCGTTTCTTCCTCTGGTCCGAGAAGAAATCTCTCTGCACACACGACCTCTTCTCTTACTCAACCATCATTCACATTCTCGCTAGGGCTCGCCTCAAAACCCTAGCTCAAACCCTAATTCAAACCGCAATTCGAGTCACCGAAATCAACAATATCGAAGAATCTGATCTTGATTTGTCGTCGAAACCGCCTAAAATCTTTGAAACCTTGACGAAGACCTACAGAACTTGCGATTCGGCTCCATTTGTCTTTGATTTGCTAATTATGGCTTGTTTGCAGGCGAAGAAGATCGATAGAACACTTGCTATTGTTCGAATGCTTTTATCAAGCGGGATTTATCCATTGGTGAGCACTTGCAATTTGTTGATTCGATTGGTCTCTCAATTAAGAGGTTCAAATACTGGTTTAGCAATTTATAGAGAGGTTTTTGGATTTGATGATGAATTAGGAAATAAAATTAGTGTTAGGGTTAGGTCTTCTCCTAATGTCCATACATTTAATATCCTAATGCTTTGTTTTTATCAAGATGGAATTTTGGAGAAAGTTGATGATATTTGGATTGAAATGGGGAAATTCAAATGTGAGCCTAATGTTTTTAGTTACAGTATTTTAATTGCGGCATATTGTGATGAAGGGAGAATGGTGGAAGCTATGAAGTTATGGGAAGAAATGAAAAATAAGCAAATTAAACCAGATGTTATGGTGTATAATACAATAATTAATGGATTCTGCGAGAACAAAGAAATGGGTAAGGCAGAAGAGCTGTTTAGAGAGATGGGTTTGAGTGAGATCGAGACTACTTGTCTTACTTATGAGCATCTGATCAAAGGGTACTGTAAAATTGGGGATGTTGATTCTGCAATTATTTTGTATAAGGATATGTATAGAAAAGATTTCAGACCAGAGGTTTCAACGGTCAATGTAGTTATTGGAAAATTGTGTGATAAAGGTAGAGTTTCGGAAGGTTTGGAGTTTCTGAAAGAGGTAATGAAAAGGAGAGATTTTTTCCCCAGTGGTACGAGTTATGAACTTTTGATAATTGGGTTATGTCGAGAGGGGAAAATGGAAGAGGCGTTGAAGCTTCAGGTCGAGATGGTTGGGAAAGGGTTTGAACCAAATCGGGAGATTTACAGTGCTTTCATTCAAGGTTACACTGAAGAGGGAGATGAGGAAAGAGCAAGAAAGTTGAAGATTGAAGTGCTTGAAATTTCTCATCCGTAAGAAGAGTATTAGATGACTTTTCCATCCTTTTGTTGCAAAACCTTATCACAGTTCTTGGACTTCAGCATTGTATACTCTTTTAGATAGAAAGAAGTCCTGAACTCAAAGGACTTGGGATTGAAGATAACTAACACTTGGGTATAGTTTCATCTAAAGCTTTTTTCCTTTCCTCTTATCTATTACTTCAACCAAAAGAATTTAATATTTTTCAATGTTCATTTTCTGTTTAGCAGGCGCGTTTAACGTTATTTCAACTTGTAGAAGAATTAAACTAAACACAGAGGACAAAGGGTATCTTTTCTTTCCTTTTAATTTTACACATTTAGACTGCTACTCTTTGTTTGGTATCGAAGAAGCTTATGCTTGTTATTTCTCCTTCTTGCATTTTCATTTTTTCTTGGTCCTATATTTTTGTTTATTTACTTAATGAGGACTTTCTGAAGCCACTGCATCATTGGGAAGAGGTTGATATGCATTTTGCATCTTAAGAAAATAAAATTACGCTCTGTTCTATTGTTTTACCAAAGTGTGTGATGTACTGCATTATAAAATGCCTACATGAATGTTCTTCTGTGCCATTAGTTTGCCATTACCTAGTGAGCGAGGTGTTTTTTGTCTCATTATGTGTTCTTGATAGCTTTTTGGTAATTGCAAGTAAGAATGGGCAGCAGTTAGCGAAAGAATTCTTACTATCGATCAGTTGAGGAAAAGGGGTTTTTTTAGCCCGAATTACTGTTACATGTGTGGGGGCAGAAGAGGAGTTGGCTAACCACTTTCTTGTGCATTGCATAGTAGCTAAGGAGGTGTGGGCTCATTTTTGGTTTTTGTTTGATGCGGATTGTTGTATGCCTAGCATGGTTTGAGGGGTTTTCTGAGAATGGCTTCAATTGGGGGTGAACTTCTAGCTTTCAAAAAAGTTGATTTGGAGTCTTACTCCTTCTGCAGTTTCTTGGTGTATTTGGAAGGAAAGAAATGCTAAAATCTTCGAAGGAAAGGGGTTTCCAAGTCGAGATATCTACATTTTGGTTTTTGGATTTTTTTTTTCTTTTGGTGTAAGATCTTCAAAAAATTCGAAGAGGTTTTCTTTGAGGATTTCCTAGTTTGGTGGGAAATAGTTTGTAGTCTTTGTGAGCCTTAGCTCCTTGTTTTCCCACTTTCTTCTTTTTGGGTTTTAGTCACCTTGACCTCCCCCTTTTTTTTTTTTTTTTTTACTTTCCATTATCAATAAAAAAAAAAAAATAACAATAAGAATGGGTTTGCAATTAGTATACCAATGTCATTTGATGATTTGCCAAAAGTCTTCGGTTGTTCTCCTTAATGTCTCTGTTGACAAATTATTTTTGATCCATTCAACTCATATACATTGTATTGTTTTTAAAAGTCATTTAAACCCTTCTCCAAAAATATAAACTTGTTCTTGAGGTATGAAGGTGTTTAGTTTGCCAAAAATCCTAAATTGTTCTAGAGTTCTTCAACAGGTAAACTGGTAAAAAAAAAAAAAAATTATATTGAAGAGATTGAAGATAACTGGGTTAGGAAAGAAAAATCAAGCATTTTTTTTACTGGAGTTTAAAATTTTAGGAATTTAGGCCATTTTTCATTACCCATTAGAGAAGAACGAGGTCAACAACGGGCATGTGGGTGACTTTAAATTGACATCGATTCACACTTTGCTGATGTGGATATGTGAATGGAACTTAGATGTTTTTTTTTTTTATTTTTACATTGAGATAAGATTGAGTAGCATTGTTGGTTCCACGCACACCTCCACATCAGCAAAGTGTGAATCAATTTCAGTGGTAAAGTCACTGTGCACTACTTGTATGTCGAATTGTGGGTATGTCTAATAATGGTAAAATAAAAATTAAATTTGTTCACACTTTCTAAATTTCCATCCTTAATTAACGAAACCAACTCATTTATATTGATCTCATTCCACGCTTGAAAAAACTAGTTCGGATTTGCTCTCTTACTTTCTAAAGCTATGAAAGTAAACGACCTTTCCCCATTCCGAGGAAACCATGGAAATTTACTTTCCTCGGGAAAAAAACAGAGAAACAATTAGGGATTCCCTAAATACTTTTTGTTTTAAAAAGCACAAAGATTTATTTCAAGAACAAACTTTAATAAGAGTATCATTTAGGGAATTCATTTTCAAGAGAAAATGAATTGCTTTGTTTGATTGCATCAAGAAAAATATCAAAAAGAGAGTTTATTTATTTATTTATTTTGGAGGTGAGTGTAATCGTGAGAGAATAGTATTGGAAGGTTGGAAAATCATTTTCTCATCAAATGGGGAAACATTGTTTTTCCAATATAAAAAATGACTTTGGCCATGAAATTGAATTTTCCTGATCAAATCATTTCTGAGCCCATTGTCCACGCACAAAAATTCGAACTTAAAACGAATATGATGCCTTTGAAATAAAATTGAAGGGGTCAGGATGATCGGTTGACTTGTGAAGAATGCCTCATGAAAAAAACACATGATCCCCAACCATTTAAACAATGGTTGAGATTATCCTCAGAATAAATATTTCCGAGATTTGTGTTATCAAGATATGCATAAATCTCAATTGGATTCCTAATATAATCGATTGAAATCGTGTGTTTTCTCATGAGTCGAAGGATTCCCAACCCAACTAAAAATACGCCCAATGAAAGAGAATGGTAATCACCTGATGCGTAGTCTGACCAACGGTGTGCACAAGGCAATATTTGGTGTGAAAAATATGAATGGTCAACTCCTCAGGTCCCCCCTTCCTTAATAATACGCGAAACAAATACCCTAAAATGTCAGCAACGTAGCATTTCCTCGAGATATTATTGTGAGTCTTAATGACCCCTTCTTTATTTTTTCTAGCTGTATAAGCTAGCAACTTGTTTCATTGACTTTAAGGTTTTAATGGATTGTGGTTCCACCTCAACTAATTTTACCTGACAAAGGCCAAAATGCTTTGTGGAAAAAATTTAAAATTTTAGCTCTTAATCCAACATCTAAGTTTGTCACATTAATACTTATTAAGTCTTAGTTTCCTTACCCAACCCAGTCCATTTGTGTCTCAGACTCTCATAATCACGCCTTTTGTGCAAGCCTTTGCCACGTGGCGAGCATTTGGGACTTTTAAGGACAACAAACCAAAATTAGCAGGACAGGTGTTTTTTAGCAATTCGTTGGATTTCCAAATAACGCATTAGCTGTACTTTTCCATGAGAACTAACATTGGACCTCAACTTTTACTTAGTACACCCAAATTTATTAAATTACTTATCACAACCAAATTAAAGATTAAAACAGTATTCAAACATTTTCAATACAGTAATTGTTTACAAATAGGATTAGACTCATATGAAACCATAATCTAACAAATAAAAATCAGAGAGATTCTATTGGCACCCCAACTTTTACTTAATCTCAACCATTACGAATTCATTTTTTTTTTTTAAGTGGAGTGCCAATTGCAGCTCTCCTTTTCTTTTCTTAATACACCATAATTTCTTAAATTATTTATCAGACTCCGATTAAAGATTAAAACACAATCTTCAAACATTACAAAGATTTAGTTCAAATTATAATCTTAACATTACAAAATTTTATAACACTTGTCTACACAATTTTAGTAGTTGTTTACAATTATGATTTATGTAGTTCATATAAAATCTTAAATCCAAAAAATAAAAATCTAGTCACAAAAATAAAAAATTAGAGAATTTCTATTGGCAATGGCACCCCAATTTTTACTTTGTCTCAATTATTCATTTATTTTCTTTATTTTTAATTAGTGTGTAGTAAGTAAAATTTAGGTGCCAATAGAAGCTTTTTTTTTTTTTCAAATAAAGAAATAATATTCACAAGAAACCGTTGCTTTATTTTGGGAATTATTATTTTATTTATAAAATCGGTCGAATCCCGTAAGAGTCAGACCTCTGGCTTTTTAAACACCAATGACTAAGAGTCCAAATTTATTCCTTGAGTGCCACGTATCTTATTAAGAAAAACAATATGTTTTATTTTCACTTAATCTAAGTGGAAGTCAATGACTGTGTCGCCGTGTTAGAGAAACCATCCAACACCAGACGTACACTATCATTTGAACTTATCTCTTGTCTAAACTCTATTCTCAAAGCATAATCCCCGCAAAAAAAAAAAAAAAAAAAAACCAGAAGAACCAGTTCGCACCAAGTAGTAACGAAACCAAAAAAAGAAAAGTCAAACGAAGTTGAACGACAAAGATGAGACCTGTAAATTCGTCGGAGTCTACTCCGTCAACATCCCGAAAATCTCCGACGAGAATTCCGGTCGATTTTAGCCCTCCTTTGATCGCCATGGTGGTCATCGCCTTCACCGCTTTCCTCATAGTCACCTACTTCCGACTAATCTCCCGTCATATCATCCCTCCAATCCTCAATCATCTCCGTCGATTTCGCCACCAATGGAGAAGATGGCGCCACCGCATTAGAAGACGAAGATCTTACGATCCTTCTGAATCCGATCTCCAATCTTTCCAATCTAACAATTTTTTCGAATCCGCAGTAACCACAACAACTGCCTTTCACTTCTTCTCTTCTTACGGACTCGATGAAGAAGTCATCAAAACAATTCCTCTCTCGATCTACACCACTGAAGGCAACAAAAAAGGTTTCTTTGGATCCATCCATCATTATGATTGTGCTGTTTGTCTTCTCGAATTCGAAGATAACGATTACGTCCGTACACTTCCTGTTTGTGCTCACGCTTTTCATGTTGATTGCATAGATGAATGGCTTAGATCTCACGCTAATTGTCCTCTCTGCCGCGCTGGAATATTCCGTCCAGAATCTCCGTTTATTCCGTTAATGGCTGCGAGAATTCGTCCGAGTCTTGATGACGGTGTCTTGGAGAGTATTCTAATTGAAGCGCGAAGTGTAACGGAGACGGAATCTTACACAACGGCTGCTGAGATAGGACCGTCTGTTGAAGAATCGTCACCAAGAAGAACTGAAATCGATGAAAGATTGAATCGTAGGGATTTTCTGTTAAAGCGATCTTACTCGTTTGGATTCGAAAGGAATTTAGCTTCGGATAGGTTAGTAATGGAAGCAGCGACGGCGTCACCGTGGAGATACCGTAGAGGGAGTTTCTGGAGTAAACGACCGTCACCGTTTAGTTCTTTGTCGAAACATAGAGTTTTCTCGTTCCGTTACTACAGAGGTACGAAATCTCCATTTTTCCGTCGAAGAGGTGGATTATTTCCGTTATCTGAATCGAACGTCAGATTCTCCGGGGGAGGTTCATCACGACGGAGCAAATCGATGACTAGTCCGATCTTCATGAGATCGTCAGCAGCCATGGCGTTTTCGTCTAGCAGACTCAGGTGTGGAGATCTCGAAGCGCTGCTATCGCCGGAGAGATTGAATAGACGGTAGATATGCTTCCACGTGTCAATAGAAATGGAGAGAAGATCTGAAATCGACGGTGTTATTACTGGGAGACTGGGACCGCGTCTTAATGGCTGTCGCATGTGGAAATTAATGTGTTGCCGACTTTGTGGTGAGAGCCATTAAAGAGAGAGAGCATTAAATGAGAGAAAATGGAGTCTGAGGAGAGAAGAGAGAGAGGACCATGCGAAGGTTTCACGTTCGTCTTCGTCTGGTTTGGTGAAACTCATAAATGCTTCTGTTGGGTTTATTTTATAAAAGCGGGAAAGCAACAGAGATATTTAAAATTTGGGGGTTCGATTGATTAAGTGCTTGTCATCACAATTTTGTTGTTTAATAGGTGAGACTATTATGCAATTAAAATATGCCATGTGTTCTCCAATATATTATACGTGGACACATGACAGTTCTTGTTGTGTACCGTACATCCCTTCTTTGTGTTTCTCGACTTCAATAAATGGACTGCTGATTTTCTAATTAGAAAGTCTTCACTCGGCTAATACTCGGATGATGTGGTGCGGATAAGTAACCATAGATCTTTTTCCCCCCGGATACTTAATCTCATATATTTTATGACGATGCACAATTGTGTATCTCGAGGAAAATTTTGTGGTTTCTCGTCAGCCCAGTTTTTAGCTAGTGAAAACTTTACGGTTAGTAAATCATTATTCATGAAAAAACGGATAAGTCTGATATTTTTTTGAGGTGTGGTGATGATGTAACTACCTACGTGGCATATTCAATGGACTATCTGACATGATAAGTTTGAGAATCCTAGATTTGCACTCCTCGAGGAATATGATTGGCTCGGGATACACTTTTTTTTATGAGGAAGTGCAGCAATGTATCTTGAGGAGCACAGAGTAGTCGAGTGAGTTTGTCACGTGAGATCACCGATTCTTTTTTTTGAGTCGTGATAATCTGATCATCTCACGTGGCATGCTCAACTTACTCTCCTGACGTGATAAGTTCAATAGTCATAAATTTATGACTTGGCATATACTTTTTTATGGGGAAGTGCAATTTTGTATCTATAAAGTACAAATCTACTATTCTCAATACAATCTGAAAAAAATTCAAATTTATAGGTTTTGAGTCATCAAATTTCATAAAATTCGATAGGTCAAAGAGTCGAATTGGCCTTGAATTTTTTATTATTATTATTATTTTTTCGATAAGTCAAAATTATTAAATTAATGAAGGATGAGAGAAATTCGAAAGTTCTAAGCCATCAAATCTAGGAACATCAAGAATTTCGAAGATTCTAAACCGTCAAAATTTAATTTCTAAAATTCATAGGCTTTAGCCTATCAATTTTTTCTATCAAATTTTTTAATTTTCACATAATTTGAACTTGTCACATCAAGAGAGTCAATTGAGTATACCATGTGGGGTAGTTAGATTATCACAATTCTATATATATATATATATATATATATATATATATATGGGAAATGTTCAGCAACAAACATTTTGACAAACATTTTGGCAAAACATTTTTGAAAATATGGGTTACAGGTTTTGGAATGGGCTGATTTTTGGTGAGGATGATCTCTACAGGGAATAGATCATCATCACCAAAAATCAGCCCATTCCAAAACTTCTAACCCATCAAAAATGGTTTACAAAAAATGGACGGTCCACAATTTTTCAACCTGTTAACATGGGGCTAGAAGTTTTGGAATGGGCTGATTTTTGATGAGGATGATCTCCTCACCGTAGAGATCATCCTCACCAAAAATCAGCCCATTCCAAAACCTCTAACCCATGTTTTGAAAAATGTTTTGACAAACATTTTGGCAAAACATTTTTCAAAACATGGGTTAGAGGTTTTGGAATGGGCTGATTTTTGGTGAGGATGATCTCTACGGTGAGGAGATCATCCTCATCAAAAATCAGCCCATTCCAAAACTTCTAGCCCCATGTTAACAGGTTGAAAATTGTGGACCGTTCATTTTTTGTAAACCATTTTTGATGGGTTAGAAGTTTTGGAATGGCTGATTTTTGGTGATGATGATCTATTCCCTGTAGAGATCATCCTCACCAAAAATCAGCCCATTCCAAAACCTGTAACCCTATTTTCAAAAATGTTTTGCCAAAATGTTTGTTGCTGAACATTTCCCATATATATATATATATATATATATATATATATATTTTCTCGTGATAATTTGACTTACCCACGTGGCATACTCAATAGACACCCTTGACGTGAAATGTTCGTGATCCTCGATATTCATAATTGCATTCTCCCATAAAAAGTGCAATTCCGTATTTCGAGAGCAACAATTCTACGATTTCTAACATATCACGTCAGGGTTATCGATTGAGTATGCCACATGGGTAAATCAAATTATCACGACTCACATGACATGTATTGGGGGGGGGGGGGGTGGCATTTCAATCATCCACCTTGAGTGCATACGATCCAAACTCTTCAATTAAATAAGATAGCTGCTATTAACACCCCAATTTTTTAAATCATTGATCACACCACATTTAAAAGGTTAGGGATTTTTCATAAAATGTGCGCAACTTATGTTCAAATTTAAATTTCCATATATTATTCATTTTAATTCCCAAAACATGCATTTCAAGTGAATTTATTGGTATATCTATGAATTTGTAAAAGTTAAAAGTGACGAATTCACGATTTTGTAAATTATGAAATTATTAACGTATGTTTTAGGAATTAAAATGAACAATAACTAGAACTTGGAAGTTTGTCATATTCAACACACCAAATGAAGATTCACCCTATATGTTAAAACACAATATTCAATCATTACAAAGATTAGGCTCAAGTTATTGTCTCAAATTTTACAAAACCTTATATAGCACTCTTTCAAACAATTACATCAGTTGTTTACAAATAGGACTAGGCTCATATAAAATTCTAAACTTAAAAAAAAAAAAAAATTAACAACAACAAAAAAAAAAAAAAAAAAAAAAAAAAAGATAGAAAGAGCTTGGTGTGGCAATAGGAGCCCTCTAAAAAAATTAAATTCAACATTATCAGTCATTTTTATTTGGACAAAACAGACCCAAACCCATTAGGATTAGGTTAGAGCTTAGGCGACTTAAGTTCGATGAGGTATAAGACTTGTCCAAGTTAGGGCCTATATCTTTAGGGCTGGGTAGGATTCAACCACTATGAGAAATGCTAAACTGGATTCCTGCAACAGTGACCCTAGGACTTTGCTGACTTGGTAGCGTGGACCGAGCCAAACATGCTTTTCCTCGAGATGTGAGTGTTGTATATTCAAGGAGAATCAATGGGTTTTTTCAGACATAGTGCTTTAGAAAGTGTGTTAAGATGTCAGTGTAGCACAATTCAACTATTATTACAAAATTTGTTGGGAATTTATTATTTACGGTGCTTGGTTGTAAAAATGGATCTACATGTAACAATCATACAAAATTTGTTAAGACATTGAGAAAAATGTGTGCCTCAATTTTATTTGCGACCTGCTATTGGCACCCAACTAAAATAAAAAAGAAGAAACCAATGGCTTAGAATAAGTAAAAGTCCGAGTGCCAATAGAATATCTCTCTCTCTCTCTCTCTCTCTATATATATATATATATATATATGGATCTGGTTCAAGGGTCATATGAGAAAACATATGAGAAAACTTCCGTTTTTCAAAATAAGGGTTAGAGGTTTTGGATTGAGCTGATTTTTTGCAAGGATGGTCACTATGATGAGAAGATCATCCTCACAAAAAATCAGCTTAATCAGAAACTTCTAAATCCATCAAAAGTGATTTACAAATTAGTGATAAAAATTGGTAAAAAATCGACGGTCCACATTCTAAATCACTTTTAATGGGGTTAGAAGTTTCAGATTGGGCTGATTTTTTTTTTTTTAGATGATCTTCCTATCATAGAGATCATCCTCACAAAAAATCAGCTCAATCCAAAATTTTAACCCATATTTTAAAATTTTATTTACCGTCGAAAGTTTTCTCATATGGCCCTTGAACCTGACCATATATATATATATATGGGAAATGTTCAACACCCTAAGCTTTACCCTACACTTTAACAAACGTGTTTTGTCCTATATGGATTAGAAGTTTTGGAATGAGTTGATTTTTGGTGAGGATGATCTCCTCACCATAGAGATCATCATCACAAAAAATCAGCCCATTCCAAAACTTTTAACCCATGTAATACAAAACACATTTGTTAAAGTGTAGGGTAAAGCTTAGGGTGGGGAACGGGACCCTATATATATATAGGGAAATGTTCAGCACCAAACATTTTGGCAAAACATTTTTCAAAACATGGGTTAGAAGTTTTGGAATGGACTGATTTTTGGTGAGGATGATCTTTACACCGAGGAGATCATCCTCACCAAAAATCAGTCTATTCCAAAACTTCTAACCTCATCAAAAATGGTTTACAAAAAATGGACGGTCCACGATTTTTCAACTTGTAAACATAGGGCTAGAAGTTTTGGAATGGGCTGATTTTTGGTGAGGATGATCTCCTCATCGTAGGGATCATCCTCACAAAAAATTAGCCTATTCCAAAACTTCTAACCCATGTAGGACAAAAATGATTGGCTAAAATGTTGGCCAAAATGTTTGGTGTTGAAAGGAACCCACATATATATATATATATCCTAATCCTATTTGTAAACAACTGTAAAAGTTATTTGAATGTTTTATAATACTTTTAACGGTTCAGGTAATAATTTGGGGAGAATGACTTTGAAGTACTCTTTATTGAGAATATGTACCGAATAGTCCCCTAGTAAAGAACGCGGGCCATTTAAATCCCACTTAATAAAATATTAATCTATTAAGGATCTTTTGAAGATTATTTTTAAGAAAAATACCTTAAATACCCTTTTAACAACTTTACAAAATATTTTTTATCTAAAAATATAGGGACTCAATTAAAAAACTTGATCAATTTATTTAGTTATTAATATTTTTGTGAAAAATAAAAAATAAATATTTTATTTATTAAAAATTAAATTCAATATAATTTTATTTGACATATTTGTGTATACTTGTTAATTTTTGAGTTGAATCAATTCGATGAATACTCAAGTCAAGTTTTAAAATTATATTTTAATTATTTATACATTTTAATAAAACTAATATTCATAAACCAAAGTAGTTTGATAATGATCATCCTCATCTCTATCATCATCATCATTGGTGTAGTCATCATCATCTATATGTTTTAAAGATTATTAGTTTTGGTTAAAGAAACAAATTTATTTATTTATTTATTTATTTATAATTTATCTATAAGAGATGACCATAGTTAAGGGGCATGTCATTAAGTATAAAACATAGGAGTAGTTCAAGCATGTTTCTTTAAACTTCAAAAATCATTGAAAGGGTAATTATGATATTTTCTCTTTAAAAATCATTTTTAGACAAATATTTGTTGAATTGAGTACTAAAGAGTCCATATTTTTTTAAGGAAATTTTTTATATATACTTAAAAAAAATAAGTCTTTGCAGTAATTGATTGTCCCATAACTTTAATCAAGTTTTTGCAATGTCTGGATGGTATATTTTAATCTTTAATTGGGGTGTAATAAATAATTTAAGAAATAACAGTGTAATAAGTAAAATCTTGGGTGCCAATAGCAGATCTCTTTGGAAACTCATATCACTTGTAAGAGCCACGTGATGGTGAAATCTAATTTGTCCCAAAATCCACCTAGGAAATACAGGATAGGGGTTTAAGTTGGAAGTTGGAACCAGAGACATACGTCTAAGAGCCAAAACCCAACCGAATTGCCATTAGAACCAAATCAAACCGGATTATGGTCGGTACGAATTGGATTGGTTCTACGGGTTCCCAATTTCCTACAAACTTAATGGAATAAACATATTTTTAATGACAAAATAAATAATAATAAAAAAATGAAATTTCATATAACAAGTCACTTATAATATAATATAAGACTTCAATTCTTGGTTTGATTCAGTTCTATACAAGTCTTAAACTGAGAATCAAACCAAATTTATTGATTCTCTATTTTCTTCACTTGAAACTGAACAAAAACTTATTCCAAATCGAATCAAACCAGCCCAAAGCTATTGGCTAGATTTTAGTTCTCGGTTTGAAGCAGTCCATGTTGCACCCCTAATACATGATGGTCCCCAGGATTTAGCGTTGGACTTGATGTCCCAATTTGTATTTCTCTATTTCTCACGTTTTATTAAAAATTTTAAATTCCCAAGTTTCATTCCATTTCAAAAAAGTTTTTGAAGAAAATTTTCATTTTTGTCAAAATCAAAACTTAACGTTGACTCAAAGTATTTGAGTATTTTGGAAATGTTTCAAAATATTTGGAATATTTTGGTTGAGATTGTTTCAACAATTTTTCCAAGCCAACTAGAATATTGTCTCAAAATGAGATTTTTAAACCTCTATAGGCTTTTGCATTTGGTTTGAGGGAAAGAAAAATTTGAATGTTAGCTTCAAATAAAATAAAATTTTCTGCTTATAACCATCTACTTTTGAAGTTAAATGTTTCTAGAACAATTTTTTCAAAGATAGGATGTGGATTGTTTTTCATAAAAAAAATAGGAGGTCTTGTTAACGTGTGTCCTAGGGGCACACGTCTAGGACACACGTTTAAGCGTTATAAGTAGGAGTGACAATCTTAACACGACTTGAAAACAATACAAAGTTAATAGGTTTGAGTCATAATAGTGTCAACCCGTCTAACACGATTATTAAATGGGTTGGATTTGGATTTTGGGCGTCAACTCACCTAATCCGTTTAGACATATTTAGTTGTTCTATCACTAACGTGTAATTTTAAATATATAAATAATTATTTAAGAATTTTTTAAATTACTCATTTTTTTTAGAATTTTCTAAATTTTTTTCATAATACATTTTTTTTAAATTAAATTCTGTAAAATATAAAAGGTGTTTTAAGATATTTTTAAATTAATAAATGACTAAGTTTTAGTTTGGTAAAGAAAAAAAAAACATTTTTCTTAATAAGTTATTTCTTTATATTTATATTTTTCTACTCAATTTTTTCATTAAAATCTGGACGTATGTTGTGTTTGATTCCTAGTATTGGCAAAATGACCTTCGGTAAAATTTAAGATCTTATCAAGTAAGACTATTATGTCTCATGTGATGGTGAAATACACTTTGGTTAGCCAATAATAACAATAATAATAATAATATTGAAAAACACTTTTCTTACCAAATTAGTAAGGAAAGTTTTCTGATCACATCACCTTATGGCATCCAAAAACATGATCTAATGCCACATGGTTGTAAAGGGTAAAATTTTACAAACTTTAAAAAACAAATTCAGAAGAAAATTATTTTGCACCATTGAACTTAGTTTACGGTTTTGTGACTTTATTTTTAATAATGATATTTTATTTTTGGTGGTGAAAATTGAATTTATTTTTTTTCAATAAAGATTAGAATTTTATTAAATAAGTTATATATGGGTTGGGTTTGGGTGACATGATTATTAAATGGGTTAGGTTTAGGTTTGGTAAATTTTTATAATACCCTAATCTCAACACGACACGAACACGACCTGACCCGTTGCAACCCCTAGCTATAAGTAAACTTTGAAAAGTTAATTTCAAATCGAAAATGCTGTTAAAAAAATTATTTTTTTATTGAAATACCCTCATATCCCAATTTCAAAAGTGTATTTTTCACACTTTAACTTATGCCCTTAGGGCACACGTTAACAAAAGGAAAATAGTTTACTGCTTGTGTTGGACACTAGGTCCAACACTAAGTTGACCTAGCAGTGTATAGAGAATCATTGATTTTCTAACTTGTATTTTGAGAAAATAAATCTATGGCTATTGTGCACTTTCCTCAACTTAGTGTTGGACCCATGTTGAACGCAAGGAGTGTAGCAAGACTTACAAAATCCAAAAATAGGATGTGGTTTCATACTTGTCGAAGGAGACTTTTTTACTTAAATAATATATATGACAGTATAAAGAATTAATAACTCCCTGAAGACATGCTGCTGATGATATGATTGTAATCATTGATCGTGATCATTCTTCGATCAAATTGTGATGTACCAAAGATATGATAAAAATGTGACAAATCCAACATGTGATTATAATCATTGTTTCTTAATGATCTATAAAGGCTCATGTAAGACTAAGCAAGGTATCTCGACTGTTTGATCTTACATGAAAAACTTGGATGGTGTCATCGCTAATGTAGGACAAGCAACAAAAGACTAGATAGAGCCATAGGACCAAAAGAAGATGGGCCAAAAGCTAAACGTACACATAAGCTTCAACAAGCATTACTTTGCAATCCTAAATCCGAATGGTTGTTATTAGACTAATTTGAAAAGAGTCATGCTACTCGTGCCCATCATGTATTTTTTTGGCATCTAGTTAAATAGAATTTTAAAATATAAAAGAAAATTACACATATACCCTCATCAAATTACTCTATGTACCCCCCCATCTCCCCATCCATCTACCAAATGAAAATCCATACCACCTCACCATCTTCTCCATCCATTTTCTTTTTTTCCACTATCTCTTTCTGTCTCTCATTCTTCTCCTTTTGAGTTTTGTGAAAGGTTGAATCAATAGAGATTAGGTTTGAATTTTTTTTTTTTAAATCATCAAAGTAGATGGAAAAATCTCTATTAAAATCTTCAAAACAACGATTTTGAATTAAAAATTTCAAAGATTTTTGGACTGATTTTGTTCGGTAAATTCAAACCAAACTTATTTTGATAGATTCAATAGGTATCCTACCGATCATTACAAAATAGATTCAGCAGACTCGACTAGAGGTGTTAGGGTTACACAAGAAAATTTGATTCGATAGGTATTAACGAATTTGTTTTGCAATGTATGATAGGTACCTATCAAATCAGCTAAGCACAAGTTTGGTTTTGAACCTATTGAAGGTCATTCAATGGATTTTAAGATTTTTGATAAATAGATATAAAAAATAGGTGGGTGTAAGGTGTATCTTGAAAATTTAGGTGGGCGCCACAAGTAAATGGACGTTGAGAGCGTATATGGTGGGCTTCAGTAGCACGACTCATTTGAAAAGCCTGCGCTGAGCACTACAACAGGGCAATAATCAGAGGCTGTTAGTCACTCTTTACAAATGTTAAAAAAGTAATTTCGGGGTTCAAAAGAAACTTTTTGGGTTACTTTTTTATTTTTATTTTTAACAATTTTGATGTTAGTTTATTTTGAGTTATTTAATTTGAGATTATTTTGTTCAAGTATTTTAAGGGTAGTAGAATTTTTTTATTCAAATTAATAAATTTATACTATTTTCCGAGTGAAATTAGAAGTTTCATAGACATCATGGTTTTAAATCTCATCTGAGATTGAGATGACTCATCCGATACGTCTTTGTATCATTCTCCAACAAGACTGATAGATTAGTTAAATGTATCAGATGAGATTAAAAATCATGATTCAAATGTCTTATTGTTGAATGTGACAACTCAAACATATCAGAAAACTAGTCCGAGACGACTTGGGCTCGTTCATGGACGAGATGAGACATCAAAACAAGTTTAAAAACCATGGTTTACTTGAACAAAGTGGGGGAGGCATTTTTCACCATTCAGAACATCAATAGAGAGTTATTTCTCTTAATTTCCTTGTGGATTCAAGGTTATTTATCATTACTAGAAAGACTCAGTGATCTTTTCTTTTGTTTCAAAATAATTCAACTGCGCCAAATATATGATCTAAACAAACATTAGCATGCAAATTTGTAAAAACATCACAACAATAATTTACATTAGAGACCATATATAGTCTCTATGATTCATTTATAATCAGAAAATTGGGAAATAGTCTACCCAAATTCCCAGCAAAATCCAAAACCATTAATAATACATAAAAATAGCAACAACAAGAACCCTAAGAATCAAGTTGGGCATACCATATCCCTTGAATCTTCACCTCCTTGGGAGTTTTTGCACCCAAATCAGTATCAGAAGGTTGAATACTCTCAAATACTCCAATCAATTCACCGGTCTCTGGCTTACTATTAGTGACACTCAAAGTAATACTCCCCGTCGACGAAGACACATTCTTTATATTCTCCTTGACGAGCTCCTCCTCGTCTCCTCTTCCACCGGCAGGCAAAGCAACTGCATTATCATAACCTGTTGATCCACCTCGTCCCTTAGGGTCCAAGAATGATGATCCTCGGTAAGATGGTACAAGGAATTTTCCTCCAAAACTCTCCGGCTTGCCCGATGCTACAAGTTGTTTAACAGTGAAAAGGAATGGGACACGTTCGCCTCCAGGGAGCTGTACGGTAACCGCGGCATAATCAATCCCATCTTTCTCCACGAACTTGACGGTACCATCGGGGGCGACTTCAAAGGGTCCCTCGATCTCGTCAAGGGTGTAGGTCAAACGGGTCATGAGCTTTGTCTTTTGGAATTCGGGAGGGGCATTCTTGCTAACACCCTCGGCTTTGACGGTGAATGAAGTGGGTTCGAGGCAGAGTTTCTTCATGGTGTATTTACCTGTTTTGAAGGTGAAAGATTGGACGCCACCATCGATTGTTGGGCATTGGTTAGCAGTTCCGGTTCCCTTCACTTCCATGTAGGTCTTGCTCTGGATTTCGTCGTAGGTTAGCCGTTTTGGAATCCCTTCAGCTCCTGCTCCCTGTAAAATGATACATTGTGGAATTGGTTGCCATTAGTATTTTGAAAAAGCGAGGGAAAGTGCCGCAATATTGCTTCTGCTATTGTGCGCCGATTAACTATCAGAAGTGTCCGTTATAAACCATAATCCTGATAATGTACTCCAGGGAGTTGGATAGTTATTCACTTACTTACTCAATTTTTTCTTTCGTTACTACGTGAATCCACTGATCAATGTCTGATTGGCTCATTCATTAGGAGCCTCGAAGTTTGAAAAAATAAAAAATAAAAAAAATACAAAGATTGAGATCTTTCTCCATTAGATTCTAGAAATTTTTATCATTGGTTTTATGTGTTCCAAGTTCCAACTACCAAGTTCATGATTGAAAAAATGTTCAATTTTAAAAGCTTAAAATCACCAATCAGATTGATTTTGACACCAAAGTCCATTAGAGGTGGGGCCTAACTTTTAAGCAGAGTTGTGGTAACCCTGCTTAAATGATCAACTTTTTTTTTTTTAATTTGCATAATTAAATGATTCCAACCATTCAATAGTGAGAAAACACCTTTGACCGTGGAATTTTCTTAGTAACTAATGAAAATGACCTAAATGCCCTCAGCTTCAGCTAGCTTCTTACCAAAACCACTTAATTTTTTTTTACTCCCAAAAATTCGTTAGTCTTCAATTTATAGGTTAAGTAATTTTTTTTTTTACTTCATCTTCAACATCAAGATGTGTAATTAGGCAATATTTTCCATAAGATCGATTTTCAGTAGCAGGGTTAGTCAAACCATATTCTGATTTTGGATTGTAAAATTACTTTTCAGAAATAATGTAGTCGAATTAGATTCTTGATTCTGAAAATCAGTTTCTACACTCTCTTTCTGATAATCAATAAAATCAGAATCAGGTTGAACAATCCAAATCGAACACCCCCTTTTAATCACCACCGTGTCAATTTTTATTTTTATTTTTATTTTTTGTTGATATTCTGATTCAGATTCTGGAATCAATTTCTAGAAATAGTATAAGCAAACAAGCTTCTGGATTTTGGAAATCAATTTCTATAATCAGATTCTGAAAATTAAAAATCAGAATTAAACGTCAAAACCAAATGGTCTTAACGATCTAGCTGACTTTCCAGTATCTGTCTACTAATCGGAAAGTCAGAAATACTTTAAACATCAAATAATGTTAGTGTATGATTAACTCATTGTATCATTCAACTAAGAAGAAACAAACCTACCGAAACTACGAGGGCCGAGGTAGCAAGCGCGAAGCCAGCAAGCTTGGTAGAATCGGCGAACTTCTGAGCCAAGTCTCTTAGATCAGTTTGTAGAGAGCAAGTGAGCCTGGAACTAGTTGGCTCGAAGCCGAAAGCTTTGCTAATGTTCTGAGATGATCTCAACTGCAGTCCACTTCGAGACGATGAGCCGATCTTAGTCGGCTGCATGAGCGTAGCCGCCGCTTGAAGAGACGCTGCCATGTTGTTCTTCTTAGTTTCTCTTTCTCTATCTCTCGATGGATTTACAAAGAAGAGATTTGTTTGTATAGAGAATAATATTGGGTGGCCTTGGAATGAGACGGATAAGAAATTGGATAAGATGTTATCTTATTGGTGGTTTCTAGCTTTGCTACAAGGGTCAATTGTTTGCCACGTGGTAGTCAATAGATATTCTTCTTCTATTATCAAAGTAGTAATCTTCTGGGTGATTTTGAGATGACATGCCTTTGACCTCAGTCTACTCAAGAAGATTAGTATAAAGTTATCTAAATGTGCTATTGCTCAACTTCAAGAAAAAGAAAAACCCATTTATTTTTCTCTAAAATTCCATCATTTTCAAGCTTTCTACCTCAATAATAAATTATTTTTACACCATTCAACCTTGATTCAAGTTCTTGTAATTTTTTTTTTTTTTAAATTTAATTTCTCTACCTAAATCCTAGAAATTGAAGATGACAAGTTTTGCGGACAAAAATAAGGGTACTAGACGTTGAAGAAAAGGACATTTAAGGTCATTTTCTCTTAGTCTGTCAAAGAAGAAGTGAGTTCAAGGAGCAAAAATAGATGAAACCATATTTTGCTGGGCCTGACAGCTGAGCTTCACTTGGGCCGCCTATTGCCTCTTGACCCGCTAACCAGGTTGGGATTGGGGCCGAACTGAAGAGACACAGGCCTTGATCTTGATATTGAACCCGCAACTCATAATTTTCAATTCCAAATATTTTCAGAGCTGCTATTGGCACTCCAATTTTTACTTATTACACCTCAATTAAAAATAGGGAAAATAAATGAATGGTAGAGACCAAATTAAAATTGGGGTGCGGGGTGCCAATATATATATATATTTGCTATATATTTATTTTTTGGGTTTAGGAATTTATATGCGCCAGTAAATAACTACTGAAATTGTTTGAGTGTTATAATGTTTTGTAATGTTGGGATTATAATCTAAGGGCAACTTTGTAATTTTTTAATAGTGTGCTTTAATATTTAATTGGGGTGTGATAGATAATTTAAAAAATAGGGGTGTAGTAAGTAAAAGTTAGGATTGCCAATAGCAGTTCTATTTAATTTTTTATTTTGGTGTGGCCAAAAGCAATTATGAAGTTTAGTATGATCCAATGGATTTAAGTATTAGAATTCTAATTTACTCAGAAGCCATGAATTTCCATTCGGTTCCTATACACTTCGATGCTTTAGTTAATTTCACAAAAAAAAAAAAAAATGAATCAAATAAATACATTCTACATCTATTAATAGATTTCATATACAAAATCTTCTCTGATTTTATACTAAAATTTAGATAGATGTTTATCAAGCTGAGTCAACGTGATCTAATTTACGAGTGAACTAAAGAAAATAAATAAATAAATATATCTATAATTATAGAGAAAATCGACAAGAAAATAGCAAGGACTAAACTAGAAAATACTAACACAAATATTTATGAGATTCACCCTTTTATGATTACGTCCTCAATGGTGATCCCACTTCTTCACTATAACAAGCAAATACTTATAAACAAATCCATCATTCTCTGGATTTTCTCCCTCAAATCCATTTGTTTCCACTCAACTAGATTCATCTTGGTATCGTTTTATAACGAGTGAAATATTTCTTATGAATCGATTCACACAATATATCATTTGACAAGAGAGATGACTCGAGCGATATTTTGAAAAAATTAATCAAGTCAACTGAGTTTTAGGTTTTGTGAACCAAATAAAAATATAATCATATAACTTATGATCTTTTAATCACCTTATTGTAAAAATTATTATTATTATTTGTATATAGATATGTGTTTTGTGTAGTCCACACAACATGCCTTGGATGAGTAAACTCGACATTGCATGAAATACCGAAATGAGAAAACTGTAACTAGATAAAATTCAAATTATCTACATACATAATAAATGGCCCATGCAGGTCTCGAACCTGCGACCTTCGCGTTATTAGCACGACGCTCTAACCAACTGAGCTAATAGGCCTAACTGTCCATGTTAGCTCAATACTTTTAAAATTCGCAAAAAGTTGAATGGTTACATAAAGTTTTAGGAGAGGTCAACCGGGCAGACCTAAGTGATGCATTTTTATTAAAAAAAACTCCCTTGGAGTTCTACAACTCCAAAGGGACCTTACTTTACCAACTTTGCTACTTTATCATGTTTATTATCCATCAAACCTTTGGAGTGAGGATCCACTTCATAAAATTTTGATTAATGAAATTAATTTGTTACTTCACATACTTGGAGTGGATCCCAACCGCATCAATTTTGGCATCCAAAAATATTATTTGATGGACAAAATTATAAGAATTTGAATTATTTTTTTCAAAAACAATAAATTTTCACGATTGAATATTAGTTTTGAAATTAAGAGTTCGGTAGCCATTCTTTTTTTTAAGACTAATCAAGCTTAATAATGATTTTTTGTTTTTCTTTTGCATATAAATTTTTTCATGAAATCTAGAAAATTGAGGTGTTGGATTGCTGATTTAATAATTCATATGAAATGCTATCTTGATTCAAAAATAAGGATTGTTTAACAACAAACTTGATAAAATAGGGGATTTTTTTTTTTTTTTTTTCTGTTTAACCCCACGGGTTGGCCTAATGGCAAGTTTAGCTTTTATACCCTTCTCAGGAAGGATTTGTCAACTGTTCAAAACCCCACAAAACAATGAATTCCTTATAGCCACCCTTCAAGGTTTAATTGACCCTCAACTCAACTAGTTGCACCTTGCACATCAGAGACTTTTCGTGGGGGTTAGTCTCACCCAAACATTGGGGATACCACAGAACAAAAAAGAGAGCTTTTATTTCCACACCAACTTTTACTAACGCCACACCAATTCTTATGTAAATCTAGAAAGTTTTACACAGCTGGGGAGGGGTTAGCAAAAGTTGGTGCGGCAATAGTTACTCTAAAAAAAAAGAAGGGAGTTTTTGCAATAAAATTGCAACAGATAGGCCTGTCCTGGAAATCTCTCAAGTTTTAATTCCGAGATAGTACTCTAGGTTTTCTTCTTCGTATTGCCTTTCTTCTTCGTATTGCCCTCTCTCTAGTCTCAAGTCTCAACCTCTGTTTTTTTGGGAGAGTAAAATTTCTCTTAAAAAGATCCCACATTTGTTTTCCTCTCTTAGGTTTTCTTCTTCGTCTACCATCTCTCAACTGAGAGCAAGAACCAGATCAGTCGATATTTGGGGGGCTGGTCTGTCCTATAATGTCCAGAAGGAGAGCTACACGTCTTACCATCAACTCCATTACAGCGTTTCTCAAGGTACGCTCTTCACGTTCCCATTTGAATCCTCCTCACAACTTGTTTGATTCGATCAAGACCCTAACTTTAACCAAGAACCTCAGCACTGCCGCTGAAACATCAGATTTTCAAACTGAGAACAGAGAACACTGCGTAGATTATCAGCAATACCCATTTCAGCAGAACTCGGAAGGGTTTTCCAGTGAAAACCAAAACCCTAGAGAGTTTCAGAAGAACCCAAATTGGTTTTATGGAGAAAATCAAAACCCTAGAGAAGTTCAGAAGAACCCAGATGGGTTTTACGGAGAAAATCAAAATCCTAGTTCTTATCGGCAGAACCTAGTCGGGCAAAATAGAAACCCTAATAGTGAGGATTATCGGGGAGACCCTAGAGAGTTGCAGAGGAATCCAAATGGATTTTATGGTGTGGGTTCCAATGATTTCCAACAGAACCCAAGTGGGTATTACAGAGAAGAAGACCCTAGAGAAAATCGTCAATACCCAAATGGGTTTAATCGACAGAATCCTTTGGAGTTTCAGGCGAATCAAAATGGGTATTACAGAGAAAACCCTAATCCACAAATTTCATATGGGTCTTACAGAGAAGACCCTAGAGAAATTCAACAGAAACCAAATGGGTTTCACCAAGAGAACACTTTGGAGCTTCCGCGGGGTCAAAATGGGTTTAAGAGTGGTAATTTTGGAGATTTTCAGCAGAACCCCAATGGGTATTACGGAGAAAGCGTTGGAGGATTTCAAAGAGGGATCGGTGATTCGAACACTGTAAGTAATGTGAAACCTGGTGTCGAATTGGTTGAAACTGCTGAAAGTAGCCCGTATAAGGGTACCATCGATGAGCTGGATGGTTTTTGCAATGAGGGTAAATTAAAGGAAGCCGTGGAAGTTTTGGAGTTGTTAGAGAAACAAGGGATCAATGTGGATTTACTGAGATATTTGCGGTTGATGCAAGCATGTGGGGAGGTTTCAGCTCTCCAACAAGCGAAAGCTGTCCATGAACACCTCATGAGATCAATGGTTCATGTCCAAGTCAGCGTTTATAACAAGATAATAGAGATGTATTCCAAATGTTGTTCTATGTCTGATGCTTATGAAGTCTTTGAGAAAATCCCAGAACGGAATTTGACTAGCTGGGATACCATGATAACAGGGCTTGCAAAAAATGGGCTTGGTGAGGATGCTATTGATCTATTCACTAGGTTCAAGGAAATAGGTCTTAGGCCCGATGGTCAAATGTTTATCGGGGTCTTCTCTGCTTGTAGTGTTCTGCTAGACATTGATGAGGGAATGCTGCACTTTGAATCGATGAACAAGGTTTATGGTATTGTCCCCTCCATGGAGCATTATGTGAGTGTAGTGGACATGTTGGGAAGTACGGGGTGTTTGGATGAAGCTATGGAGTTCATCGAACAGATGCCTATTGAACCAAGTGTAGATGTTTGGGAAACCTTGATGAATCTCTGTAGAATTCATGGAAATACAGAACTTGGGGACCATTTGGCCGAGGTGGTCGAACACTTAGTTCCTTCTCGTTTAACAGACCAATCAAAAGCGGGCCTTGTGCCAGTTAAAGCCTCTGATCTTGCAAAAGAGAAAGAAAAGAAAAAATTATTGGGTCAGAATCTTCTGGAGGTGAGAAGTAGGGTCCATGAGTATAGGGCAGGAGATACATCTCACCCTGAGAAGGATAAGATCTATGCACAGTTGAGGGGTATGAGTGCACAGATGAAAGAGGCTGGTTATGTGCCTGAGACTAGATTTGTATTGCACGACATAGACCAAGAAGGCAAAGAGGAAGCCCTTCTTGCCCATAGTGAAAGGCTAGCTGTTGCTTATGGCCTTATTAGTAGCTCTGCTCGTTCTCCAATTCGGATAATCAAGAATCTCCGTGTCTGTGGGGATTGCCATAGTGCATTGAAGATCATATCAAAGCTCGTTGGTAGAGAACTTATCATACGGGATGCCAAGCGATTTCACCATTTCAAGGATGGGCTATGTTCTTGCAGGGATTATTGGTGAAAGTTGAAAAAAGAGAATGAGAGGTATTATTTATGCAACTCTGATTGGCGTCCCATTGATTTCCCTTTAATTTATAGTCGGTGCATTTTTGTCAATGTTCTTTTGCCAGTTATTAGGGCTGTCTGCATCTTATAGACAGATTCTCAATTGAAGAGTTCCCCATTTATGAAATTATTTCTCATAGATAAGAACAACTTTTATTATAGTTTATTGTGAGTCATATTGGAGTTAGTGTTGCAGTAGTGCTGGATTGTTTTTCTAATAAACTAGACTAGAGAAGGAGAAAAATGAGCACTATTTAGAGGTTTAACAAATGAGTGATTCAAGCTTATTTTTAAAATTCTTCCAAGCAATATATCTTTCTTTGAAATATGAATAATGCAGATTGTGCCCAGTTTTCCTTTTCTATGTTTTTAGAGATGTATTCACTTATTATTTGGGTGGCCATTGTGGGCCCCCCTTTCTCCTTTTTCTGGCTTTAATAAATTAATACTTGTCAAAATAAATAAATAAAAAGGTAAAAATCTTAGGCCTGTACTTTTGCTTCTCCAAAAGCTCTTTTGCCTGTACTCTAGATATGTCACCTTCAAGATTGAAGCGCCATCACAAAAAAATGTAAGGTTAGCTGGTCCAATTGTATTCTTCCATTCGAATCTATTTTTATAGCCAGCCTTCTGTTATTGGACGTGTGTTCACATCCGATCTCATTTTCTTATTCCACATTCTTTTAGAAATTTCGACTTTCACTTTTCTTTTAGTTTGGGTTGTAATCTGGCTCTGTTGCAAAGGATCTGTACTCTAGCTATATCTTTCAATATCCTTTGTACTTAAAATCAGCATGGACACAGATCTGGATCAACTCAGTAGATCTGGATCAACTCAGTAAATATTAAAAAGAAAGCACAGAGCTAAGGCTTCGAGATATTACAGACACTATCCCAACGGAATAGAAAGTCTTCGAAATAGACCCTTTTGAACTCCTTGAAGATGTTACACTAGAAAACAAAAACCCCAAAACTGATAAAAATAACTCTTGGATGGACTGCATCCTTCCATCGGAAATTCTAGCATCTTTCCTTCCAAATCCCTAAGTAATCATGAACGGAGTTAGACTCCAAGTCAGCATCTTTGAATGATGAAAACTCATCCCTGATTGAAGCCATTCCCCAAAAACGTCTTTAACTCTACCCGACAAGCAACACTCCACTGCGAACGGAGAAAAAAAAAAAAGAAGAACCCACACCTCCTTAGCTGTACCACAGAGAACAAGCAAATGGTTGGTTGATTCCTCACTTGATGAACACATACAACAGAAATTGGGACTGCAAAAATCCCTTATTCTCAATTGGTCCGAATTGGTGTGTTCGGTTTTCCTTTTTTCTCTCCTTTCATTAGTAAGATCCTTATCTCACCTCACCAGTGATATTCAGTTCAATTATCTCCACTTCTTCATCATTCATGATCTTTACTGAGATAATCATGTCAGACGATCCAAATTAGATTTTCATGGGAGGGATTTTGATGAGTCATGATTTTGAAGATATCCTTGAGAAGATGCCAAGTATAGACACATAATTGAAAATCTTTTTAGCTCTTTTATAGATATGGAAGAAGGAAAGAAGTGATCATTTTTTAAGCAGATACATTGTCCTCCATTTCAGTTCACCAAAAATGTTAAATTAAGTTTGTTGAATCGAATTAAAAAAAATTCAGTTAACCACAACGTTGGGTCTGAAAACTTGATTAGTGCTTCATTGAATGCCATGAACTCTGAGTGGGATAAATCGGTAAGTTGCCTGATGATTTGCAGCTCGATATGTGATGAGTGAATTCTGTAATTTAGGTTCAGATCCACCACATTCATCATCATAATCACGTACTCCATAATTTGGTAATTTATACATTTTTTAAGGCTCAATACGTCCCACGTCAATTAGGGAGAGCTGTTGGCAGAGAGAATTCTTTCAATGAGAAACCTGCTCCAAAATATTTTGATGGGCATTCGAAATGGGACCATTTTTATGACTTCAACTCCAGCTAATTGTTGAAACAGAAATCCCATTTATTAAATGTTTTGGATGGGTCATGTGGTAGGTACCCTTTGGTTTGAATTTGGAACCCAATGTCTGATTATCGAGTCCATGAATAATTAATTTATTAAATTTGTAGGACCATGGTTGAACACTGATTTAAATTGGTTGGACCATTTTATATCTATATTCATTCAAAAATCTAAATTCATGCCTATCTGTTTTTTAAATTACATTAATTTCTTTTTATAGAATTTTTTTTTTTCACAAAACCTGTTGAAAGAATCAATTTTTGTTTATAAATTGGGATCTAACCTGGTTGATCCCAGAAAGTATTTATTTATTTAAGTAAAAAATATGAGTGAAAAATTTTCTATTAACAAATGATGGGGTTACATGGTTTCAAAACTTGTCCGAGACCGAGACGTATTTTCCAAGTTGTTGGTGTCAGGCACGGACAAGACGGATGAACAAGTCAATTTTTCGGACGAGATTTAAATATGATTTTAAAATTCGTTCGAGACCGAGACATATCGCCCGAGTTAACTCGGTATCGGGGCTGAATGAAATCAACTCACAAATCTATTTGATACATCCACGTATCGTGAGACAAACGAGATGTCTTGAACGAGATTTTGTAAAATCTCGTCCGAGAGATAACTAACAACAATGAATAAATCGTGAAACAAACAATACGTATTGGACGTGATTTTCAAAATCTTGTCCAAGTTAAATGTTCTCACCCCATATTCTTTCATCCAAATTGATTTTTCTTCATCTTTTCAATCAAGTAAACAAAAAAAAAAGAGTAAAGTTTTGGAGGAAAATTACATCTTTTTATTCAAGACGAAATCGAAGTAGATTTGTTTCATCTTAGTTAATGTTTGCCTTGAATTCGAATTATCCTAAACTCAAACTGAGTGTTATATTAGTATTTAATTTATTTTTGCATATATGAATCTATTCATTATCATGCATTTGTATTTTATCAAATTGCAATTAGTGTTTTAATTGATTCCTAACGACTCAATGTTTTCTTATGTTTACATGGAACTCTGGAATGATTCATTTGAAATATTAGTATGTTATTTCGAGAAAGTTCAAATAGATCAGTGTTCTAGTATAAATTATTTGATGGTAGTGCTTTGATATTTTTTACTATAACTTTGGTGTTCTTTAAATGTTGTGTTTGGAAAATAAGTTTAATGCACTTATGCAATGAAAATGAAATATACGTAATAATATAAATATTTAATTTATTTATTTTGATAGGTATATTATGAATTTTTTTTTTAATTTTATATTTTTTTTACTTCATTTTTTTAATAGGACTTTTTTTTTTCCAGAATTTTTTAAAATTTTGAAATGGTTAAAAACCATAGTTTCAATGCCAAACGAGATGAGACATATCATCCAAGTTAACTTAGTATTAGGATTGAATGAGATGAGACGTGAAACCAAGTTTAAAAATTGTGAATTTAAAATCTCACCTTCATTTTTCTCATTTTTGGACGAAAATGTCTCAAACGTATCGAAAAACTCATCCAAGATTACTCAATATCTGACATGGATTAGACGCGAAACCGAATTTTAAAACCATGGGATTGTAAGCAGTTAAATAAACACAAAGCCATGAGGATTCCACTAAAACGAAGAATCCCAATGTATAAGATAAAAAAAAAAGGGAGATATAATATCAAATTGTAAAAGCATATGCACGCAAGAAGTGAGCTACCACTTCATTTATTTCATTTCTTGATTCTCTCGAGAAGAGAGAAACATGTTATCCCACATTTTACATGAATGTGGTTTGCTGGTCAACATATGTTGAACACTATAACCCTTAATCAAAGACACACTTAAAGACTACACATCAATTAAGATTAGGATACGATGGTATCCAACTCATTTGCCACTTTCTCCCTCCATTTTATTTATTTATTTATTGGTAGGGACGCACGCCTAGCTTCTGGACACCATTAAGATTTCATTTATCTGCATAAAAAACATCATCTCAATTATTCTACAAATATTTATCTGTTATCGTCATAATATTTATACAAGTGAACTGATATAAATTGAAAAGAAAATGTCCATTAGTAAAATAATGGTGAATGAAATATATAATTTCATTATTGAGGAAGGTTTTGTAAGAGAAGTTGGTTTGACTTGAGAAAAACTAGTCTCAAAATGTGGTTGTTTATATAAATTGGTGCTAGAATTGATAATAACAATCAAAATATAAAAAATGTAAATTAATAAAGAGAACACGATACAAAGTTTTGTGATTCGGGCAATAGTTTTTGTGAAAAATTCTCAATCTCACCTCAAGAGGAAAAATTGAAAATCTCTTATAAAAACCCTAAAATGAGTTGATTAAGACTTTATAATCCTTAGAAAGATGGAATTGCACCTAAGACAAAAAAAAAGTTATGAAATAAAAATAATATCACCAATAGGATAAAGTTTTTGTGCATGGAAAAATCAATCTAGTATTCCACGGAATCTAGATTGACCTATCAGGCGGTCGTGTATATAAAGGGTATACCAAAAATTTATATAAGAATCGTGATATTTTGTCTCGAAAAGGCCCTCTCGATCTGTATGCAACTGATGTGGCAAGGACACATAACTACAAATCCTTTTATTGGAGATACACAAGGAAAAAGATCAACAGCTCTATGCCCTTACAACGTCAGCCGCGCACCACCAGCATAGAGGGAAGAAACATAACTAATTCAGAGGAAACGCGTATTTTTCTTCCCATCTCAACTATTAACCAATACAGTTGACATGAGAAGATATTCATAGGGATTCAAATATCGCATCCCTAGGAAATTTTCCTAAGAAAAATGTACTTATCCCACGGGAGGGACCCTGTATTTTTCCTCCCATCTCTCCACGGTATGTTGTGATTTGTGCATCAAAAGTGCTTTAAAGGTTAGAGATTAACACAAATTGATGGAGAAAGCATATTCACCATTGGATGAAGAGGTGGTTCCTGATTGATCCTTAGTGGCAGACTCAGATGGCACCACAACCCCGGGCCAGGGGCGGCACATGCAATGTTGGCCCTTTTCTATGTTGGCATATACGGATGCCACGTGTTTGCCACATCCGGTCCACGTGTACTTCTGGCATTTGCTGCAACTTGTCCTAAGACACATTTTGATGTCTTCGTAGATGGTACTACTTCCCTTATATCCATCAAATTAGGCTTCCAACTTTACTTTTATAGTCTCTTTGCCCATTTCGATGTTATCGACGTTTTTGTCTCATTTCTTTTGTTGTTGTTGTTGTTACTAGTTTTGTTAAATTTGCTGTGTCGTTGAGGGTATCGATTGCATAGTTATTCACTTGTTATTCTTATCTAAATATTCTTCTTTCTTTCAATTCTGACTGCTTTACATATATCCCCCCTACATGTTTTGGTTAATACTTATACATACCACCACCACCCCCCTTGGGTTTTCAAAATGATGACATAACCCTTAGACTGTGGTCTTTTACAATAGATAAATAAGAAATGACCAAAACACCCTTGTCTACATATTTATGACCAAAATCCTTGATTAATTCATCTTTTCCAACCTCTTCAATTTTTAGGATAAAGCTTTTACTCTATATGGTTCGTTTCCTTTTCCATAAAAATCCATCATCTTCGCTCATTGATTTATTCGGATAACTCATCTAGAGTTTATTTATTTCCTCCTCTCATAGATTTAGAAGATAACAAGATTGGAAAAGAAAAATAAATATTGAGTAACTAATCAAATTGTGTGAATGGTTTTATGTCCATGTGTAGAACAAGTGAATATCTTATTACTGGAACCCAAGGAAGAAGAAGGGTTTTGGACTATAAAAAAAAATCTGAAGTTTTATTTGCGGGCAAGATATTGAAGGTGAGGGTATTTTGATCATTTTCTATTAGTAATGAAGATGATAAGAAATTGTATGTCACCAGTTTGAAACACATAGGGTATATCAAACATTAAACAAAAAGGAGAGGGGGCATGTCTAAATTACCTTTCAATTTTTTGTTCACAAGGGTGCCGTTTGGTATATTTAAGATACTTTCATTCACACTTGCTGCAAGTATGATGGATTGGCTGACTTGTAACGTGAAAAAAGTGGATGGTCATCGAATTTTTCTTTGTCAAATCTTTTTTTTTTTTTTTTCTTTTTTCGACGGGCCAAAAATTAATGGAGGATAGGAGAAATTTGATGGCTCTAAGACGTCGAGTCTGGGCAAAACAAAAACTTTCAATCATCCTGAGCCATCTAAATTCAATTTTTAAAATTTGTTGGCTTCGAATTTTTCAGTTTTCACATATGTAATTGGGATCTTGAAATTGACAAAGGTTCACATTAGTTGCTGCATTTCCGTAGGTCCTACTTACGAATCATAATTTGAATGGCAGGAGAACCATCAATACTACCAAACATAATAGATTTTTAGTAAAAATTGGCCAAATTTTGTTTTCCAGTTATTAAGTTCGTTTAGACACAAAATTTGGTTCAAGAACAATCTGTATTATGGTGTGATAATAAAATATTGGCATTCCAAAATATTTAGGGACAAATGTATTAAAGAGTATCTCAACATATTTTTTCCCAATCCAAGAGCTCCTGTATGGGGAATTCCTAGAAAAATGAGTGCAGTTTGAATGATTCGGATCTATAATTGTTTTCAACTCCTCAACTCCACGAAGCATTTCATCACTTGTAACGCCCTTCCTCATCTCTGAGTGCCTAGGTATCCACTGTAAGCATTTCCTTGCTTGAACCTCACTGTTTACTCTTTTTAAGGCTTTGCCATCCAGGGGTGCTACTAAATGAAAAATCTCAGCAAAGATTCAATTTGATTAACTACCCATATTTTTTTTGACTTTTGATAATCTAACGCTCTCTCTCTTTTTTTTTTTCCAGACTCCTCCTTACGCTACCTAACATGGAAGTTACAGAACTATAAATAAGTTTATTTTGTATCCTGAAGTAAAGGATCTAAAGTTTATTTTATATCACGACTCTTTTTTTTATAGCTAAAATTATAAAGAACACGAATGATGTTTGTCCTCATCCAGAAGACTATAGTTCTTTACATTGTTCTCATTGTAGAATATTGGATTTTTATCCATAATAGTTATATTTCTCGAATTTAAACAAATGAGAATTTGCATTTCACTATGTCGAGATTGACTTTCTAAAATAGAGAGGAGAGCCTTTTAATGAAAGACACAATGGATAAAGAGCGCTCCCCTCCACCACGCCATGGCTAAGCTATTTGAAAGTTAAGGCAAAGACAAGGCTAAAACCCTGAAACTTTTGACAGATTCAAGTTGTTGAAGCACAATGATTAATGAAATCTCACAAGCTCAATTAGACAAGTCAAATTTAAAAATTAAATGGTAATCTAATGCAGATGATTGTTGTAAGGACAATTAAATAAATTTAACTATATGCCCTAGAGTTAAAGGTTCACAAGAAGAATAATTAATAAGTAAAGAGCAAATGCGATTGTATAATGCTTTTGGTATGTTAAATACAAATGATTATAAAATTGGATATATGATCATTTTGATAATATTTGAAAAAATTGTTGCTTGGATAACTTTAGTAAAATACCAAGAGCATTTTTATAAATTAGGTGAAGAATATTAAAGAATTTTAGGACAACACATTGCAACAATATTATATTGAGGTTAAGAGGGGTAGGAGAGAAAATACAATAACATTAGATAAGTACTATAAAAAACAGAGATGGAGGAAATAAAAAGATAATATAGTTGGAACCGTATTATAACAAAAGGGAAAGAAGAGTTCTTGGAAGATGAATGTTAAACTAACTTCTTACAACATTGCTTAGCATGGTTGAGTGTGCAGAATCATAGATGTTTTTCCTTGAGATATGAGTTCATTCGAGGAAACTTGATAATTCTTTATAAACAATATAACGAAGGCAGTGATGTAGGAAGACAGTGTAACATAACTTTTCTTGGAAAGGGGGAAAAGAAAAGAGATAATAAAATTTTAAGATTGTTGTGAGGCTAAATTTGAATTCTTTATTATAAGGGATCAGGGCGGGGACCACCATCCTATATTATTATTGTATAGATATGAATGCTTACGTCACATCATCTTAAATAAATAAACAGAAAAAAAGAAATTAAAAAAGAAGAAAGTAAATCCTAATTTTGACTTCTCATATCATACACAAACGATAACAAGAGGATTCAAATGAGTCATGTCAATATTGATTGATTTTTGAAATCATGAAAATACGTGCCATAGCATGTCAAGATGAGAGGAGGGGGAGAGGAAGAAGACGATGACGAGGAAGAGGGAGGGGGGAGGATGTGGCGATGAAGGTGACGGCGGCGACGACAACAGCGACGGTGGCGACGAAGACGACAACGGCGACGGTGACGACCACGACGACGATGACGACGATGGAGGTAAGTGAGGAAGATGGGGGGAGAACGTCATGGTGGTGGTGGCGGAGGAGGTGAGGGATGGAGAAAAATGAGAAGAAGAGAAAGAAGAAGAAAGAGAGAGAAGGTGGTCGGAGACGGTGACGACGACGATGACGATGACGACGACGATGACGATGACGACAAGGTTAGTGTAATGGTGGTGGTGGTGGTGGTGGTGGTAGTGGTAGTGGTGGTAGTAGGAAAGAATTGAGGATGAAAAATACGGGTGGATTTCATTTTCTCACCCATATAGGTGGGAAAGTGAAATCCATGATTTAGTGGACTTTTTGAATGGGGTGGAAAATGAATTTTCATTTTCATGTGCAATCAAACATTTGGAAAATGTCATTTTCCATAGAAATTGATTTTCCACCCTATTTTCCATGTGCAATCAAACATACCCTAACTAGAAAATTTAGGCATTTCTCAAGTTTTGGGAGAAATTGTTTGCTCACAAACTTTTTCGTCACAACACTCACAGATTTTACATTGCATAATACATGTAATCTAATAAGGGTAAATTTTTTTTTAAAATTTCAGGATGCTCAACACACGTGGGCTAATGTGAGATTTTGATTTTATTTTTTCACATAAATTTGGATTTAAGTTGGGATTTGAGCCTTTCTTTCAATCTTGGACATGTGCAACCCAATAGGGGTAATTTTTTAAATTTCAAGATGCTTCAATACACGTGAGCTAATGTGATCTTGATTTTATTTTTTCACGTGAATTTGGGTTTAGGTTGGGATTTGAGCCTTTCTTTCGGTCGCAGTTCAACTCAACCCTATTACTTATAGTTGAAACCAAACCCAGAGTAAAATACATCGGTTTGGGCTAGATGAACAAGGGACCATGTCATGTGATTCACTCCTTCCAAGCTCCTAGGCACATTAGCTTAAATCACAAGTTCAACAACTCAAAATTGACAAATAATTACAGTAAGGTACAGTATATAAATATAAAAGATACAAGTCACATATGAACCCAACAAATAAACAAACAAACAAAGAATGCTGATCGTCAATCATATTAACAAAGATAAAATACATTAATTTTTAACGTTCTAATAATGTAAATAGATGATAGGTCCACTCCACTATAACAAGTGGAACCCATCGATGGTGGGCTCCCACTCATTAATCACAATCTGCCACGTGTACCAACATGAGTGAATCAAAACCGTCCCATCGTGCACCATCAGCAAGTACTAGTAAAGCCTTTTGGACAACGAAGTCACTGTGACAGACGAACCTAACAAGAGTGTCCCCGTTTCAACCTTAAACGTATCGTAACGGAGAAAAAACTCCGTTACCATAAGCCTCGACAGCAAAACCACTAGATCCTTCGCTGGACACTGTTTATTTCCTTCCGTCGGATTTTCCGTCTCACGTCCGTTAGACCAATACACATACTTCAACATCTTCTCTCCTTCTTCACCAACAAACCTATTCCCTACAAACTCCTCTGGATTCTCAAACACCTTAGGATCTTTAGTAGCGAACGGTTGAAATCCAAATAGCATCTCACCTTTCTTGACTTCAAACGCTGCATCATGACTGTGTATCACAAGATCTTCCTTCGCTTTTCCGTACTGAAACGGAACGGGAGGTTCAATCCTTAACGCCTCGTAAACCACTGACTTAGTCAACGTCATCTTCTCTAATGAAGTCAAGGTTACTCCATCTGATTTAACAACGGCTCTGATCTCATCAGCTAACTGCGTGTGTAGCTTCTCTCCTGCTAAGCCGATCCACTTGATCAAACCCGGGAACAAAGTCTTCATTCCACCATAAGCATTGAAACCAGCAAGGAAGATGAGATTATGACAAGCTTCATCTCGTTTGATCCCCAATTTCTCGGCTTCATCTAATATCGAATCCGAAGATTCGTAAACAACATCATAAAGTTTCTTATAATCAGATTTTACAAGAAACGCAGGTAATGGAAATGTGTGTAGCAGTAGATCTTCTAGAAAGTTCGGAACAAACTTCAAACCAAGTGTGATCAAAGGAGCGAGTTGTAAAAACAACCATCTCGTAAAAATTTTTGGACCCTTCGATTCAATATTCGTGTCGGTTGGATTTTTGTTAAATAACAATCGAAACACAAAATCAAAAGCCATGTTATCGCAAATAGTGTTGAAATCAGCTTTGTCTTTGATTGATATTTGATCCTCGAGATTCGTGAACAATGGATCTACGCTGTTACGAAACTCTGGGATGAATTTATCGTGGAGAGATGCAAGAAGAGATAAGAAGAGATTTTTGAGTTTGGAGTGATTGGGCTCTGAAGGGTCAAGATAGGCACACATGCGGTAACCACCTGTTAAGGTGGTGGAAGGCATGTACGTGCCATCAAGGACATTTTTTTTCTCAATTTTGGAGGTGTCGAAGAGGATGGGAAAACTAACGGCGTCAAGAAGGACAACGACGTTAGGGTTAGAAGCCATGAAGGGACCAGGAGGCATGTTGGTTCTGAAGATGGTGGATTGGTATTTGTTCATTCGAGACTTGAAGAAGTCGTTTGTGCCTTGGTTGTAGTAGAAATCGAGACGATCTTTTAATGGGCCAAAGAAAGGAAGGCCATATTTGCCTGGGATTTCTCTAATGGGAAGTTTGGACGGCTGTGATTCATGGGTTGTTTTCAGGGTTTCATCTGGTGAAGAAGAAGAAAAAGAAGAAGATGATGAAGAATACATTGTTGTTGAAGATTATTGAATAATGTCTCACTATTTAAGGAGATGGGCAAATGGATGATTTATATTTGGAGATTTTATAGAATAATGTTTCACTATTTAAAGAGATGGGCAAATGGATGATGGGAGTAGGGTAATTTGTACTAGTCGTAGGTTAACAAAGAAAAGATGGGTGGATTAGTGTTGAGTCAGTAATCGAGAGGTAGTAGAAGAGACAAAACAGTCCTTGACCACTAATACATAACATATGGTGCATCTATCAAGGTGTGTCATATACAATAACAAATTGAGGTCACAATCTAATCTAAGAAATTCATGACATACAAGATTATTATAAAGGACATGATTTAATTTAAAAAGTATACAATCTTCACTATTCTAAGCCGAATTTCTACTGAATTATCAAATTGTCTAAATCTTTGAGATGATTTTGTACGACCATCAACCCATTTAGAAAAAGCAAAGATCAAACAAGAAAAAGCGAATCTCATAGTACATTAAACGTACTTTAAAGCTAGAACCTAAAATACCAACTTCTCTAATTTCGAAATTGAGTTTGGAGAAAAAACATTGAGGCCTCATTTGGTATCATCGACCCAAAGGATGTGTCAAGACACGTTTCTAATGGATGTGAGTCTGAATCATTTTTCACTATCTAAACTATTTCTAGTAATCAATTGTGCAACGGCAACTCCATCCAAAGTTCTAAGCCTAGTTTGCCCATAAGAAAAAAAAAAAAAAAAAACTGAAAAATAAGTATTTGAGGTAAATTTCAATTTGTTAATGAGTTCCCTGAGCACACCTTAAGATGCATTAAATATAATTTGGAAATAAGTATTTGAGGTTATATTTGGTAGTAAACAAATTTGGGAGCATTTTAGGTAGAAAAATAAAGTTTGTAGGTGTATTTAATGCATCATAGCATGTGGCCTTCGGCATATGTTAAAAAAACTCCTAAAAATTAATTTGAATCCCTAAAATAGTTTTGATCATAAAAATAGGCTCAGTGTTTATAAATACATCTTTGTTGGAAACCATGAAGATCCACTCATCTTGGCCGTATATTTGATGTATCATTTTTTAGATTAGAATGATATTCGCAGGGATTCACAAGAAAACAAATGGCTAGGAAACGTTTATAAATTGATAGGAACATCAACTGTCTTTTTCTAGTCATATTAAATGGTACGTACGGCTCTTTTAGGTTAGGAAACTTCAAAGACATGTTCCCATAATTTGAAGGAAGAAAAACGTGGGAAAAGTCGAAAACTATTGGCATGGTTAGGTGTATCTTTAGGTTTACATTTTAAAGGAAACATGAGAGTTACTGAGATAATTTAACACGTATTACTCGTGGGCAGGCAATTATTTAATTTTGAAGAATAAAAAATTTAAAAAACATAAACTATGAAAAAGTAGAAAATATTTTGGGGCTATAGTTAATTGCTTTTACAGCCTACTGCCAGTTATTGTTGCAATTATTTAGTACTGTCAGCAGAGCTGGTCAAGGACGGTTCCTGCTCGGGTTTTGGGTTCGTTTATTGTATTTATTTTCCTTAAATAAATCATGTAAACCAAGTCTGAACTCAATCGTGTCTCGTTACATAGGATAATAAACTCCAACACGTTTACCATTATTTCTATTATAATAACATTATTTATATATAAGAATAAATTCAGTTTAGAATCCATAGAGGTGAATAAAATATTGATTTTGATGATTTTAATCTTACAAACTGTGGTTGTATAGTCTGTCTAGCTTGTAAGAGTAGGGGCCACAATGGGTTTCTAAAGCTCATCTTCGAAGTCTTAATTTGAATGTTTTGTGATTTACTGCATGAATGAAGTTTTTCTATTCAAATTTTAATTTTTCAAAGCTACAACATCTTTTGTTCAAAGTACATTCGTATCTGCTTTTTAAATTGACATTTTATTGGATTTGTTAGTATTTATTTTTCAGAATTTTCAAATTGTATATTCCTCTTAATTTGAATTACAATATTTTTTTGCTGAATTTCACAAAAATATCTAAATCAATTTTTTTGTTAGTTTGTCATATAAATTAATGTTGGAACGACCTTACTGGGGAGACATCTTAACATGGTATGCTCGTAGATGAGTTTTCTCCAAGATATGAATAAAACGAATCTACGAACATATGCACGCCACCATGTCAAGTTGTCCTCCTATGAGGTCACTCCAGCACCACCCTATCATATATTAGAGCTATTCTTACATTCATTTTTTAGATTGCGTACATTTATACTTTGATTTTTCTCTTTTTTTTTTTCTTAAAAAATTGCTTTTGCCTCACCAACTTTTGTTAATGACACCCCAAGAAGTGTGTTAATCTTTGATGATTTACGTGTGAATTGCGGGTGGTGTTAACAAAAGTTGGCATGTTATATAATCTCTCTTTTTTTATTCCTCCATCTTAACATCCTCATCTTTGTCACAATCAAAATATTAATTGCTTCATAAAAATATATTTGGCCTTACTCTTAATTTGAATTTGAATATAATATGTCATTCGGCGAGAGATTCCAAAGGAAATGATTATTATTATTATTTTTTTTGAGGAGGTTGAATGTAAAATCCGTTCTTCAATCATCTCCATTTGTATCTTATGAATGTGTGTGATTTTAGATATCGACATTCCAAACATATATCCGACTAATATAGATATGATTGATAAATAAAAATAAATAAATTCCAAATATCCATTGATTCCAATCCACTAAATACCAGCATGAAGAACGTGCAATGCACGTGATATTTAACTATGGGCCAAATATTATGTGTTTGATTACTATTGGAACTCTATTCAAATAGAGTTGGTAAGACCAAAAGAGCTACTAAATTATTTAATTGCTTTTATAAATCATTATCGACCAAGTGCTCCATCAAAAGATATGTATGTTTGTGGTTGGCCTAATGTGTCTTCTTCCTCGATTCAGTTTTATTATCTAAATCATGAAGAATTAATGATAAATCAAGATTCATGTTAGGAGATGGTGAAAATTTTCCATTTGACAATGTAATTAGGCTTAGACAATAATATCAAGATTCGTCCATATAACTCTAAAGGGTTGGCTTAGTGGCCAGCCGAGCCTTGATAAGCTCCTCAGGAAGGGTAAGTCAAGTGTTTGAAACTCCACCAAACAATGAATTCCTTGTAGGTAACCCTTTAGGGTTTGGTTGACCCTAAACTCAACCAGTTGCACGTAGAACTTTATGAGGGGGTGGTGTTTGTAATCGTAAGATTAGTTTCATTCGAAGGGCGGGGATACCCATGATAAGCAAAAAAAAGTATTAAAAAAAAAAAAAAAGATTCGTCCATATTGACATTTAATTTCAAGGTTTGAAAGATATAATTACTTCTAGAGCGAAACATGAAATGGATCTCAAAGAAGTATTTATACGGACATTTTTACCATTTTGTTGGAGGAAAAAATAACACAAATTAAAGTTAACAAGTCATGATATGGATGGCTGATAGTATATTAATGTGGTATTAATATACTAAATATATATTTTAGTTTAATAATCTGTTTTCCTATATTTTTAATACATAAATAAACATTTTAAATTTCTTCTGGAGGAAACTTATCGTGTCTTCCATAAATACTCTCCTTCTGGTCAATCTCTAATTTTCTATTAGACGAAATGTAGTTTGTTATCGTGTTATATAATATTACTGACCTTCGACTTTGTTAAATAAATTTGACTTCTCTATTGTCAAATGAACGACTGAGATGTGAATAGATTTCTTGGAAATACAGGTTTCTAGGGATTCTCTTTCCATCTCAGCCCTTCATTGGACACTTAGAATTTTTTTCATGTATTTATATATAGATGAGATGTTAGTTCGGTAAACGTAAACCTATAGAAACAAGCCATTTGAATTGTATATAATACAGTGTCAGGTGGGCGGTGGACCATTTGAACGTCAACTTGCAATAATTTGATAAAAATAGGTCCCATGAGGGTGATTGGGTCCACTTACCATATGATTTAAGATATAATTAAAGAGAATGTAATAAAATAATTGGCGTCGAATCACATGGGCAACATGGGCACCATTAAATAAAAGAATATATTAATTAATGTTTATTGATCTATCCATTTAACCAGCTAATTTGACATGGAATAATATTTATTTCTTATTTAATGACAATAAATTGGGATTGGATTCCATGTAACTCGGAGTAAAGCAGAACACAGTCTGATCTCATAGATGTTGTTTGTGATCATTTCTTTATTAATGTGTAATGAGCATCGGCGGCCATTATAAGCAAGAGATGGAGCTCATTTTTGGTCCAATGTAGTTCAAATCTCTCATGGGTTCAGTCTATTACGACGGTTAAATCCGAGTTGGACTTGGACTTGGCCTTGGGCTTAGGGTAGGACTGTCAACGGATGCTTATCGATTCAAAAACAACAATATCCGAATCCAACAGATATTCTAAAACTCTATCCGAATTCAAATCTGATTAAAATTCGAATAATTTGTATATATAAAAAAACATACTTTTTCCTTATCCAACTGATTTTTCATTATTAAAATTTTTATATTATATATTATACAATTTATATAATAAAAAAATAAAATAAAATAATATATATTATATTATTTATATAAAAAAATAAAAAAATAAAATAATATATATTATATATTATTTCAAATCAGAGATTATCGGATTCGAAATGTAAATATCTAAATCCGTGTCCAATAAGTATTTGAATATATAAAACTATCTGAATTTTATTTCTGAAATTTTTGGATAATATTTAATTTTTCGAATTTGAATTTTTGACTATCCATTGACACTCCTAACTTAGGGTGATGTTTAGCTTAATTTGGACTCAGCCTACGTACCCCAAACCTGACTTTGGGTTCGATTGTGTTTATCTTTGATTTGAACAAGTCGTTTAACTCACAAGAGGAAAAAATTATAAGAAAAAAACGTCACTAATAAGTTCTCACACTCCAAAAGGATTTTTGGAATAGAGATTAGTGTTGGTACGTAAGCCTTTTATATCAAGTCGCGTCTCCCTGACGAAAACCTTTTTTAGAAATAGGTTAAGTGTCTGCGTGGCACAATTTGATTAGGTAATAAATACATTGGGCTCCGTGAACAGCTTGATTACGAGTCCAAATATGATTTGCTGTTTTTAGTGACAATTTTATCATTAACTGCTGTTTTAAAGATTATTTGTTGTGGTTATTGTTTTTTTTTTCTTTTTCTGAATTTCTAACTTCAGTTTGTTTAGATCTAAGGTTCAATTTGTGTCTCTGATTTCTTGTATTCGTGTTGTTTGAAGAAATGTATAAATAAATGATTGGTTGTCTTTGTTGAAATTGGAATCTTTTTCATTGATTTGAACTTGAATCACTAATTCAATGATGAACTTCATTTCACTTCAAATTCCTTTTCTCAATCAAATGGAGAAGTAGGACTACGAGCGGAAAAGAACGTGTTGTTTGAAGTTGAAATTGGAATCTTTTTTTGTTGATTTGGTCTTGAATAACTAATTAAAGGATGAACTTCATTTAACTTCATATTCCTTTTATCAATCAACAACAAAACTAGGACTACATGCCGAAAAAGGTGTGTGTTGTTGTTTGAAGAAATGTATAAATGATTGGTTATGTCTTTGTTGAAATTGAAATTCTTTTTTATTGATTTGGATTTGAATCACTAATTAAAGGATGAACTTCATTTCACTTCAAATTATTTTTCTCAGTCTACAAAAATAGGCTTCATTAATGCTTCATTTGACCAAGCCTGGTACGACTATGAACAAATACTGTCATGTAAAGGACTGAAAATAAATGTTTGGTTAAAATTGAGGCACCGAGTTCCATGATGTTATTTGGCACAACTGTTGTCGAGCCTGATAATACTGGTCAACAAGGAGGTACGGTAAATTGAACCATGTCTTCACGCCGGTTAAGCTCGCTAGGGGGTTTGTCCCCCCCCAATAAGGTGGGCAGTGAAGACTCCGAATTTTTTTCCCAAGGGTATTTTTGTAATTTTACTAATATTAGGTAAAATCCTTAGTAAGTTTCGTGGAATATTTATATTTTCCGTTTTGGTGAAACGTTGTAATCTGTAACTACGACTTTTCTATACATAGTGGAATTGGTCTTATCTATGAATGTGTCTCAATCTTGAGAGAATCACGTAAAATCTTTGTATGATTGTATGTTGTGTTGTGATTATATCTTGATTCGTTTTCTTGGTTTGATTGCATTTGTTTTCTTAACAACAACCTCATCTTGAAATCAATTCTAGTTTCAAAAAATAATAATAATTTCAGAATCATTATTGCTTCTGCAATTCAAACTTTTAGTCATGATCATGCATTTGGAGTCCGGAAAAACAGTTTTATTGATGGGTTTGATACAACGAATTAATGTGAAGGTGATATAAACTCACTCTCAGTAACAAAAGGCTTTGTTGTTGTTGTCATATTTAAGTAAATTTTCACTTAAAGTGCAATTGGAAAGTTTACATAATTCACAAAATCAATCGACCAAAGAACCACAAGCGCACAAGTGTATTACATGTACACGGTTATAGACATACGTTTCAACAGTTTCTTTTTTCATATATATATATATATATATATGTTTCATGCGTGTAATGTTGGCTCACCAGATGCTTTACATCCTCATATAATTCAGCAACCTATAAAAATAAAGATCATACTTTCTAGCTAGACTACAAAAGAACATACTCATCACAGATTTGTGACCAATGTGAGTAAGATAAAGAGAACAAAAAACAGAAAATACCCTTACTTGTATTCACAAAATCAACGAAGCCACCCACCTAATAACCTGGCCTTTTTTTTTTTTTTTGTCTCTCTCAAGGAATTACATTATTCAACAAGCTATTTGTCGAAGGTGAACTTTGTTCATCACTGAACCATGGGTTCTGTACAGAAACAGGTGAACAATCCATCACATCTGTAGAAATTACATGATCTTCCTTTTGCGAAATGATTAATCTCTTACTGTCCAACCCTGCTTTCTTACCATTAGATGGCGATGAGCCACAAGACTCTACCGATGATGCTATGCAGTTGTTATCCTCCAAAGGGGCCCATCCACTTAGCTTGATTTGCTCTAATTCAGCTGCAGCTTCCATCATAGAAGGCCTCATGTCCTTATGAAAGGCAAGGCATCTAAATGCAAGCTCAGCTACCATATGCACTGAAGAAAGTGTCCATGCATTCCTATGTGCTTCAAGGAATGGATCTATTATCTCATCTACACACCCTTTCCCTATCTTGTCCACCGCAAGTGAAGCCAAATTCACATGGTTTTGGGGTCGAGAGAAGTCGACCACTTTCAATGCAGTTATGATCTCAATGAGAACCACCCCAAAGCTATAAACATCACTCTTATCAGAAAGATGGAAGTTTTGATGGTATTGAGGATCAAGATATCCCGGAGTCCCTTGAGGGGCTGTTGATATATGTGATGACTCGGTCATACCAAGTCTGGAAAGACCAAAATCCGCGACTTTTGAATTGAAGTTATGATCTAAGAGTATGTTACTAGACTTTATGTCTCTATGGTATATCGGTGGGTACATTGCAGAGTGGAGATGAGCGATGGCTTGAGCAGTTTCGGAAACAATGTTTAGACGAATTGTCCAAGGGAGGCCCGTGCCTCGTTCCTCTGTAAATGCTGAGATAATGTACCATTGGGCATGAATTCGTATACAAGGATCTGTTCACCCCTCTCTATACAGAAGCCTAAGAGTCGGACTAGATTCGGGTGGCTCACAGATGAAAGGAGCTTTATCTCATTCATGATTTGCTCAATACCATCTCTGTCTTGATATCTGATCTTTTTTATGGCAACCCATTCGTCGTTGTGGAGCTTTCCTGCGTAAACTGTCCCGTAGGCTCCGGTTCCAAGCCTATGTTTCTCGGAGAAGTTATAAGTGCCTCTCTCAATTTCTTTGTAGGTATAAAATGGGACAGTGCAATCACCTGTAGCTTCCGATAGAAGTCGTTTGGTTCTCTTTTGGGCTTTCAATAAATTGGACCGTCGTCTCACTGAGTAGAAGAGAAAAGCTAGACCTGTTGCTAAAGAAGCTCCAGCAATAGTGCCTGATAGAAAGAGATTTTCATATTTAGAAACTCAAATTTTGAAATAACAGGAACACTCTTATGTTGCAACAAAATAGTTCAAACTAACATATCCAGGGACTCATTTTAGGAATCTCTGTTTTTAACTGAAATGTTTCTATGGAATCACTTTTCTTTTGATGTCTTTTATAATAATTGTGATTCGACGTCGGTTTTTTTCAAATGATAGGAAGTGATTTTAAATCCAATGAGGAAATTTTTGTTTATATGTTTTTCAATTTTTTTTTTCCTTGTCTGAATTCTGTTGAACTCAAAAGCCAAAAAAAGTGAATTCGGGTAGCTTGGGCTTCTCACTTTTGAAGGAATCCAGAACCTGATTGTGTGCCAATGCCCAAACCCACCCTAAGAATTTATTGATTACAAGCCAATTTACATTCACGTAACAGTTAGACAAAGGGAACTCTAGTTCTTGAAAATTGGAAGAAATGTAAATGTAGATTTTCATTCAAGAAGGAACAATTACCTCCAATTAGCACACCAATTCTCGTTGTTCCTCCACATTGGCCGGACATGAATTTTGAAAGATTGCAATTGGAAGAAGCTGGTAAAATTGTAAGATAAAGTGATTAGTATTGGATTAGATTGATTATTGGATATATCTAGAAAATCCATAATTAATAACAAACTATTTAAGTATCCAAAGGTATCAGTTACTCTTTTTTAAAATTCCTTTAGTTGTTGAAAAAGGAAAACCAACTCCCTTAAGTAGTACTATTCTCTTTCTATATATTCATTATCTCATTGGTATCAATGTAATTCCATGATTTGGATCATTTGGTCAAGCTGATTTGATCACCAAATACATTACGGGTCCATCCCACATAGGGTGTCAGTGGGCCAGACTTTTTCCCTTCTCTTGAAATCATACATGAGCATTTTGGGTCCTACCTATTGAAATGAAGGGTTTTATCCCTATTTCTTTTCCTTACATGGAAAGAAAATGATAACTACCGCCAACAAAACGTTATCATGAAATTTACTTTTAAAGTCACGATCTTCTGACTAAAATTTTTTCACTAGATTTGTACTCGGTCAACGTGTCAAGTGCACAAAACCATAAATCTTTTTCCTCGGGATACACAAGGAAAAGTTCTATGGTTCTATGCATTTTCCACGTCGATCAAGTACAGACCGAGTGAAAATTTTCGAGTCAGTTTATCATTAGTCTTTCTTTTAACTTTTTACCTACCCTACCATTCTCAATTGTTCGAGCCCTAAGAAACAAAGTCTTTGATAAGTATCCTATAAGCAACACTTTACAATCGTGAGGAATATTGTTGTTTATGTTGTTGGGAGTCCCAAAAACAACTTTATGAAGCAAAGAAAAATCTTCAGAAGGTCTTAAATCAAGTACGATTCAGATAGAAAACAAAATGTAAAAGATAGGTTCATACTACAACAACAGTTTCCATACTGCTAAGAAACAAAAATTAACTATGGAAAGCAAAACATAAGAATGGTAGAGCCGCTTGATAGTCTAAGAGGTGACCTCTCTTTCAATTTAAGTTTGAGACTATATCAATGGTAGGGGGATCACTACAATAACTAACTTGCTAAGATTTTAAGTCTTACTAAAGATCGATTTGCTCAAATGGATTATCACATTGGTGATCTAGCATCATAACCCTCTAGATTTCATGGAAAAGCTCGATCTAAGAAAATAATAGTAATATTAAATGGAGGTCAACGTCCCATAGTAAGAATTAAAATCTTACTAAGTAAGGATAATCAGACAATTAAATTTGGCACGAAATGAAACTTGAAACGATAAAATGACACATTAAAATGTATGTGATTGACATGGCAAGTGCATAGAATCGTTGATTTTTTTTCTTATGTATCTCAAAGAAAAAGGTCTATGGTTATGTGCGCTTGCCACGTCATTTACATACAAATTAGCACGTCATTTTATCATGACTCTTGAAAAATTGAAGTTTTAAAATGTACGCGCGATTGACGTGACAAGTGGGTAGAATTATAGATCTTTTTCTTCCGGATACACATGAGAAAAGATTTATGGTTGTGTCGTATATGGTTTAGCACGTCACATCACATCAGTTTACAAATTGGTTTCTAATGTGAAAGAATATTGCTGAAAAAGTTGACAAATTTAGGAGAGATGGTAAGAACTAACAACTCTGAAGATAAAAAAAACGATTTTAAAGGATATTTAATGTATTGTCCATATGTGAGGTAGTAAAACGTTTATTTTCAAGAAAAAAGGATCAAATATTCGGTTAGGAGTATGAGGAGGGCTAAACACTGAAAAGCCAATCTCTAAGTTGCTGGTCAATTTGAGCTTTTGACCAGAATGGTCCATTGAGGCCACTAAAAACAGTACTGACGTGGAAGAAGACCACGTCGTAATCAAAAGCTAAAAAAAAAAAAAGTTAAAATATGCAAATTAAAAAAAGGTAAAAGAAAGAAAGAAAGAACGTATTATGGTCATTTCAGAGGGGTTTATCTATGAAATTACTATTATTACCCTTAACTAAATGTGAATATGCCCCCGCCGCCCTACAAGACGCATTAGAATGTATCCTATGGAGGGTAATATTGTCAATTCATGAAGGGTTCATTTACAAATTTTAAAAAAGTCATTGAAATGATTATTATATCCCTGAACACTAGCATCGAACGAGAGCATTTTCTGATGAAGGATCGAGTTGGTCAATGTTCCACAATAACGATCCTCAATTAATAAATTAAAATAAAGTTAAATTGCATTATGACTCTCTATGATTTGTCATAATTCTATGTTGACCTTTAGCATTTTAATAATTGCACTTACCTCCCCAATCACATATGGTGTTAATTCTCATATCTTATTTTATTATTTTACCTTCTTATATCATTTTTTTTTTTTTTTTTAATTCTCTTAAATCCTTTTTTTTTTTTTTTTAAATAAAAGCTTCTATTGCCACACCAACTTTTGCGAACACCACTCTAAAATGTGTTCTAATTTTTTGGTGATTTACATATGAATTAAGATGGTATTAGCAAAAGCTAGAGTGGAAATTGAATCTCTTTTTTTTTTTATTTAAGGATTTAAATAGTTGTAAATACATTTGGGAAATTGGAATATGGAGGTATTTTGATAAATAAATAAATAAATAAGTCAAGGGCATCTTCGGTACAAATTCTAAATTTTCAAATGTATTTATTACACTTAACAACACCCTTTATTTAAAACAGATATTTTCCTAAAAGATAAAAATTCCCTTACCTAACTACTCTTGCATGAACTCATTTTTTTTATTTATAAGGATATTTTTGCCTATAAAAGATAAAGGATATTTTAAAAATGATAAAATAGTCATAAAATTTTTTTTTTTTTTAATTATTTGATTGAAGGCAAGTAGACAGAAGGGGAAATTGAGTTCGTTAGATAATTAAAGGGGATGTAATTGCCATTGTCAAAACATTAGGGGGGGGGGCTCAACCCAGAATTATGTCAAACCATATCACCCTTAAAATAAAATAAAAAATTGAGTAATCGGTCTCTCACCTTTCCGTTGGCAACCCTGACCGTGGAGATACCCATCTCCTTCGTAACCGTCAATACATTGGCACCGGAATCCTAACCGGGCGTTGATCGGAGACTTGACTTTCCTACAAGTCGCATTCTCAGAACAACTGCAATTCCCTTCTAACCACCATCCCAACTGAACTCTCTGAAATTCCAACGAAACCAAAGAACTTCGATTCGCTGTAGCAATCGCAGAGTACAACAGCGTACAATTGCTGCCAAGCACGCTATCAAAACTCATGAACTCTTTTCTTTCTGCCAACACATCTAAGAAACAGTACGGAACACCGCACTCTTTAAACTGGAATTGTGTCTGCATCATAGCTTGAGGTATCTCACATCCGTTAAGAGGTTTTTCGCAATTCTTTAACAGTAATCCGTTTTGAATCATTAAAGCGTAGTTCGGATTGAAGAGAGGAACCAATTTTTGGATCGGACGGCTACAATTTGCTGGAATACTGACAAAGATACTGTCTGATGTGATGTTCTGGACTTGAAATTCGCCGATTGAGATGGTGTTGTTGGTGCAGTTTAGCCGGATTTGGCAGCCTTCGGTGAAACCGAATGGATAAGGGACGTGATTCGGTGTAGAACCGATGCAGGATTGGCTGCAGTGTGTAGATGATTGAACGGTGATTAATAGGGAGATGAAGATCAAGAGGTAAAGAACGGATCCTTCGAGATTTTTTTGAATCATATTGGTCTGAGTGAGAAAATTGGATTGAAAAGTCGAATTCTGTGTAAATCGGTCTAAAAAAGGATGAAAGATTTGATTTAACTTTTTTTTTACAGAAGATGAGATGGATGAATTTTGAATCGAATTCCTCTGTTTTGAATTTCTTCCGTAATCAGTTGCTTGAAGATGACGATGATGTATTTTGGGGTTGACGTTGAGCTGACCCTATGTTTCTCAATAATTGCGCATAGAATAGAGTTCCCTTAACATTAATAAAAGAAGAAAATTTTAATTTGTTTCTCCAACTTTTTAATTCTACTAGTCTTACCTCTGATTCAAACCTCTTCAATGATTCTGATGCCTCTCTGTCTCTGCAACTTCAATTGAGAAAGAGATATTGAAACCCGAACGTTCTTCTTCTTTCTCTAATTTAAAGTTTCAATCGAAATAAACAAGTACTGGAAAACATGAAATTTAGTGAAACTTTTGTCTTTCCTCAACTTAAAATAAATGAATATATACAAGAATAAGAATTTTAAATTGTACTTACAGAATTACAAATATGCCCTTTTATTGGATGGTACGGATACCATGAAATCAGCCATGCTCCCCCTCTTGTATTTTTTATATAGATAGAATTTAGAGACGTGATAATCCGACATACGCCCTAATCACCTAATCATGGATCATTTGCCTTGCGATATATAATAAATAAGACAAATCATCTACAATTATATGATAGAGGCATTAAAAAATCATTATTCTTTTTTTTAAGGTTAAGATACAAAAATGAGTTTTATTATTGATTTTCTTCCCCAACTCAAGGAGCATTATTTCCATGGCAGCCCAACCCTCATGGGATTTGTTGAAATATTCTCAAGGGTGAAAGACATGATGAAGAGATAGTCGACCAATAAAAGGATGACGATTGTGTAACATTTTAAGAAAAATTCACCCTTGACATATATAGAGGATTGTGTGTACATCCTCTTCCCAAAGAAGAGATTTCTATGGAATATGATTATTTTACCACTTGCCATCATAGTTTTGCCATGAGAGGAACAACAAGAATGAGAAATATTTATCTCCAAATATCCAAAACTAACAGCTATGGATGTCTTTGGTAATGAAACCTGCCTTTAGTGATAGATAGATGAATCATATACAGTTTTCATGTTTTAAGTAGGCTATGGATTCCAAAAAAATACCAAATGAGGGTAATTTTGAAAATTGCGTGGGCCCTCAATATAGACGGGCACATGTGATTCGTCAAACCCAAATCCCATGTGATATGTGAGGAAAAAGTCTGTGAGCAAATTACTTTTCTTACGGATTTTTGCAATCTTTGTTAAATTAAGTTGGATTTAACATATATAATTTTTATAGACACCCCAATTTGGCCAGATCAAGCTCGAAATCCAAGAGATAGAGACCCAATTAAAAAATCTTTAATTTGATCAAGTGGGACCCACCTTAAGGGATCCAACTCCTCAAGACTCTTTTTCAAAAAATATTCAACTTTAAGCTAGGTCGTGGTTTATCCACGACCAAGCTATTTTTTATATAGGTCACGGGTCTCCCGAGGTCTAGGCAATTTTCACCCAAACCTAATGTTCTTAATGATTTTGAACTGGCCTTTGTCTCAGATAAGGTCTTGTCATTTAGGCATTTTTGGTTGGAATAAGTGCTTTAAATTTGCTCAAGGACGATTTTACCTTTAAACCCCTCATAATCTCTCATTTTTCAAGATAGTGCAATACCTTTTCCATCTCTACCCATTGCATTAAGCATGCATTAATCTTCCACATTTGATTTTTGTGTAAATATGCAAATCCTCTAGTTTTGAGGCATGGTCCTCCCAAATGCTTATTTCCTTCCTATTTTTAATTTGTAAAGATTCAACCTAAGGTAATTGATCATTAAGGCCACTCTCTTATGCTTAATTCAAGGTCAATCATTAATAATTCTTTGTAAATTTAAAAAGTTCAAAAGATTAAACCATTTGCCCATCAAAGAAAACTCAGTATAACCTAAAAGCAATTATTTTTCTACCCTCAAATTTATTGGGATTCTATTCAAGGCATTTGACTACAAAACCTCTACTCTTAGATAAGTTACATGCAATTGTTCTTGTTTTCATTGAAATTTGACCATTTTCAAAAGGTATGAAAACCCTTATCCTTCCAAAAGAATTCTTAAGAACCTTAAAAGTTTTGGCATTTCTATTATTTGATTATCGTGCTTGGCAGGATTAAAAGATATGCAAAAAACTATTAAGGACTCATTGATTGGGTAAACAATGTCATTTAGTAAGATTTTATTACAATTAAGTTAAACTTGTGGAGCTTGGATTTTTATATTCCCAAAGATCTTCTAAAGGCATATAAATAGATGTCGTCTCTAAAGAAAATGGGAGAACAAGTCTACCTTCTCAAAATTATGTCCAATTCTTTTCGTACAACCTTCTAAAGCCCCAAAACTTATTCCAATTACTTTCTCAAACACCTTGAAAGCTTAGAATAAGAAGAAGAACAAAAAAAATGAACAAAATCAAAGTAGGAAGATGATTTAATTTTTAATTTTTGTTATTTGTATACTTCCAATCCTACTTCTACCTCTCTTCATTCTAACCTTTGTACTTTTCAAAGTTTTATTTCATTTTTAAGCATATAGTGTAACTCTTTTTTTACCCCATTGAAAAAGGTGGTAGAGAGTAATCCCTTCATGTGAGATAATCTCTCCCTTTTAAGTCCACAATAAATTTCTTAGTGGACATTTAATTGCTTTCTAATATCTTTAAATCTTTATTACATCAAATTTATTTCATTTTCAAGCAAGTATTGTAATCCATAACAAGTTGGAAAATTTATTTCTAATGGAAAAGGTGATAGAGAGTAATACCTCTATGTGAGGTAACCTCTTCTTTTAAGTCTATAATAAGTTCTTTAGGGGAACATCTAGATTGTTTTCTAATGTTTTTATTTCTTTACTTTAAGCTTATAGACATTGCAAACGTGTAGTATAAGCATGTAAAACGATAAGGGTGGTAGAGAGTAATCCCTCCATGAGAGGTTCACCCCCCTCTAAATTCATAATTAGTTCCTTAGAGAACCTTTGCATACATACACCCTTGTATACATCTATTCATGCATCATGCAAGGTAAAGGTCCCAAACATACCTTTCCAAATCAATAGAAGTATTTTTAGAATTTTACCAACAAATAATAAGCTCACTTTGAATACATACTTTTATTTAAAAAATGCAAACAATCAAAAGATGACTATTCTTATAAAGTAGCACTCATAACTCAAAAAATAAAAAATAAACAGTCCCATTAATGTGCACATTCTATGACATATGCACACAAATTCACCTCATGCATTCATACATACATGTATCTTTTACATTTTAACTCTAAAATCTTTAAAAACAATATTTGTTTTCACTTTTGGCCAATATCATGGTAATCACTAACTTGGTGGGTAAGATGAGCTATCTAGCACCTTTCTTATCTTGCAACCAAACCTCCTTACTTAAATCTCTTGGTTGCAATCAATTTTGAGTCACTAACTCCTTGAAAAATTATTTTTCAAAACTTTTTTTATGGTGTCCATTCACATCTTAAACTTTTTGAATGGTGGCGAATCCCAAACTCAAGTACAAAAGCTTTAGAACATGCTTACTACATATATATGTGATTATTCTTTTCTAAATAATAAAAACAAGAATATCCGAAATAATATAACAAGCAAAATGCTTTGAAAACAATTCAAGTTCATTATTGGAGACCCCATATTCTCATCGGTATCCACATGTATTGAAAGCCAATCGAATTTACAAAAATACTAAAAGTTGATATTTGCTTCAATAGACATGGGCCAATGAGAATGTGGGATTCATTAAGATCTCCAAAACGAAGGTCTCCAAAATCTCACTCAAAAAACAAAAGTACTGATCTTCGAGGAATTCCTACAATACCGCGAGGACCTCTTTCAGGGTCAAAACTTTAAAGAAAACAGATTGTCAAATTAATTTTTCTTTGTCCAAGTCTCCAGGGCAAGCCTAATAACAATCGGTTTACATCTAACCACTTAAACTATATGTTTAAAGCTCTAATTATTCTAACTGGAGGCATGTGTGTCATTGCACATGTGACAAAAATTATTAATTATGCAGATTAAAATTGTTTCACATAAATAATATTAGAGAATTTTAAGAAATTTCATATGGATAATCTAACATGTGTGTGGTTTACTGTATTCCAATAATATTTTTATAATTTAAAAAAATTAATATAAATTTTCGTCAAGAATATTTATCCTTCTCTAATTATATATTATTATAATTATAAAATAGAGGATTCTTTATATTCAAGAGAGAATCCCTTAATATGCGTTATTTGTAGACGATAAGACAAAACAAGAAGTCTATAACTCCCCCGTTTGTTAACAGCAAATCTCTACGACTTGGGATGCTTGTCTTCTGAAAATGTCCGTATCTTTCTGGTCTCCTTTGACTTTATAAGCACAATCAAAGAACATAGAATCACATAATCTAATTATTTTTCGGATTAACTTAACAAATGGATTCTTGACTAGGCCCGGCATTCACCTAATTGTAGTCACTAAAGACTCTGCCAGCGCTGAATTATGTGGATTTTGACATGAATGAATGAAGATAATTTGAACCATTTATTTATCTTATTTATTATATTCAATTTTCTATTAAAAACGAATAAATACATGAGAAGGTTTGAAAATGACTAGTAACCTAATTGTATGACTTTTCTATGTGGTCCTTCCGTGATGGATTCACGTGTATATTAAATCATCATGCAAATATATATACACTACGAGTGTCAAATGAGTCAGTTCTGATTTTAAAATAAATGAAATCAGAATCACCAAAAATCACGAGTACCCATCGATTCCGATTTTCAAGAATTGAATGAGAAAAAAAAGTATTTCAAATCATTATAAACTTAGTTATAAATAAAATTATCAATATTTTATCAACAAAATTATTAACTTAGTTATAACTAGATATACTAATGACACAAATTAATGATTTTTTCAAAAATAAAATTTTTATCTTAGTTTAAAGTAATAAATTTTTAGAAGAGTAACTCATTTTTAGTTTCAATCAATAATTTATATGAAAAATTGAAGAATTTCATATAACATACACTTATTTTGAAATAAAAATACCTTAAACCATCTATAGCATGGAAAAAAATGAAAAAATAAATTGATTTTGCGTACCCATTGGATAGAACCTAGTGGTTATAGTTCTTATCTATTCAGTTCCATTTTAGACTCAATTCTAATCTATTCTAATAAAAAAGAAATCGAAATCGGGATTTTTGATTTCGATTTCGATTAAATGGATACCCATTGACACCCCTAATATATACTAGAATTTGTCAGTATCGTAGGATAAGGGGTAAAAGAGAAAAATAATAAAATTGGAAGGTATTATTAAAAGGGGATGAGAAGAAATACAATAAAATTAAAAGGGTGAACAGATAAATTGAGTAGTGTATAATCTTCTTTACTATACTTAGAGACAACGTTTATCCACAACAAAACTGTAGCAAAGTGAGACAGTTGTGTTTATAATATATACTAGAGTTCGCACTTGCCATAGACATCCTCTTTGGGGATCAGGAGGGTAAAAGCGAAAAAATTAAGTTGAAAATGTATTATTAAATGTTTTTTAAATTAAGGGTGTATAAGATGAAAAAACAATAAAATAGATTAAAAGAGTACAAGATGAAATATTTTAATTAAAGTTAGAGGATATGAAGAGTAAATGTTATGAAGTGGATCCCATGTAATTGTAACTTGATGAAAAATCCCCCCCCCCCCCCCCCCCCCCCTCACAAAACACTGTAGTTGATGGAAGGTTTGTCTTCAACAAAATTGTAGCAATGTAGGTCATACAATTTTGTTTTATTATAAGAGCTTCTATTGCCACACCAGTTTGATGATTTATATAGGAATTGGTGTGGCATTATTAAAAATTAGTGTGACAATAGTAGCTCTCTTTATTATATAGATATAGGTTGCATGGACTAAAGGACCATCTAGAACCTAGAATGAGATCCTCATTTGGGCCAGATGAACTATCATATTGGTCCAAATGACTCCTCAACCCTCTACAATTCATGGTTTGTATTAGATTAGGTTTGAGGGGAAAAAAATTATATAAAAATTAGTTTTTTTATTAGATCTTGGTTGGTCTCACCTCAACTAGAGATTACGGCTACTGAAGTTCCATAGATTCATGGTAATTTTGAATATCTAATTAGATGAATATTATCAAGAATAATGTTAATGGTCAACATGGTTTTAAAACTTAGTATTTCATCACATCTCAAATGGAGCCAAAATTTTGTCCTTTATAGGTAAAATATTCATGATGGACTGATTTTTTGTGAGGATGATCTCAATGGTTGGAAGATCATCCTCACAAAAAACCAACTCATTACGAATTTCTAGTCCCATCAAAAGTGTTTTACAAATTATCGTTAAAAATTGACAATTCATAATTCTTCAACTTGTAAATTAGGGTTAAAAGTTTCAAAATTGGTTAATTTTTTTGTAAGTATGATCTCCTCACCATAGAGATCATCCTCACAAAAAATCAACGTATTCTGAAATTAGGCTGCATAAGACAAAACACTTTGGCTATTTTATTGGTTCTTGAACCCGACCATATATATATATATATATATATTATTAATAAATAATTATTTAATAAAAATATAAATAACTTAATTGAGATTTTCAAAATATTGCTGAAGTCATCAAAGAAAACTTTGAAGCCAGCTGCCCCCTTCAAAATTTAGAAGGAACCTGCTTCATTGGATTACATGTGGCATTTTGAAGGATGTGTTTCAAAATTTACCAGAAATGTAAGGGTGTGAAATAAATGAAAAAAAACTTGTATTTTGAAACGAGAAGGGTTCCTTCAAAATTTGATGCTATTTGCCCGCTTCAAAGTCAGACTCGAAGTCATCATAATTATCAACTAAGGCTGTGTCCAAGACGATTTAGCGAAATCTAACTCAGACAATAATAGTGGCCACGTCACACTTCCACTCTAGACTCAACGGTGTACATTTTTATTTTCAACATGATCCCGTTTGTTTACAGTTACAACCTACCCCTATATTTTTCATTAATATACTATTTATTTATTGGATCAGGATTCAATAATGATTAAGGAAAAAAAAAAAGGAAAAATTATGAAATAAAACCAAAAAAAAAAATTATTTCTTAAAAAAAATCAAATTTGTTGATAATTATAATGAGGATACTAATTCGGCCATTAACCGGCCGGTCAAATTCTCTCTTTTTTTTCCCTCTCCTCTCAATTTTTTTATAAAAAATAAAAATTTGACTCGGTCAAATTGTCTCTCCTTCCATTTAAAAAAAAAAAACGAAAATATTATATTCGGCCATTAAATGGCCGGTCAAATTCTCACTCCTCTTTAAAATTCTCACGCCTCCTTTTTCTCCCTCTTTCCATTTAAAAAAAAAAAATAACGAAGGTCAAATTCTATAAACATCTACCACTTCTTTTCATAATATATTCGACCATTTTTTTTCATAATTTCCCCTATTTCATAAACATCAAGATTTTAAGATGATCTAAGATCTTGATCTTATAATCTAAATCCTAAGATATTGATGTTGATCATGATCGTGATCAAGATCAAATCGTGATCATGATGATCTTAATTAATTTTTCTTCATATTTGAATCTATTTAATGTGATATTTGGTTTAGTAAGATTTGTCTAAATATTATTTCAATGATAGATTTAGTGGTTTTATGCGATTTTATTTACTAATTTGACTAGCCATTTAATGGTTGAATATAGGGGAAATTATGGGAAAAAAAAATATATATACATATTTCTTAAAAAAAATTAAATTGATTGATAATTATAATGAGGATACTAATTCGGCCATTAAACAAATCGCATACAACCACTAAATCTATCATTGAAATAATATTTAGACAAATCTTATTAAACCAAATATCACATTAAGTAGATTCAAATATGAAGAAAAATCAATTAAAAAAAAATTGATCTTGATCACGGTCTTGATCTTGATCATGATCATGATCATGATCAACATCAAGATCACAAGATCAAGATCTTAATATCAAGATCTTAGATCATCTTAAAATCTTGATGTTTATAAAATAGGGGGAATTTAAAAAAAAATGGTCGAATATATTATGAAAAGAAGTGGTGAATGTTTATACAATTTGACCGGCCATGTAATGGCCGAATATATTTTTTGTTTTCTTAAAAAAAATGGAAAGAGAAAAAGAATGAGGAGAGAGAATTTGACCAGCTATTTAATGGCCGAATATAATATTTTCGTTTTTTTCTTAAATGGAAGGAAAGAGAGAGAATTTGACCGGCCATTTAATGGCCGAATTAGTATGCTCGTTATAATTATCAATAATTTTGATTTTTTTTACGAAATAAATTTTTTTTGGGTTTATTTTCATAATTTTCCCAAAAAAAAACATTATATCAATTATTTAAAAACAAAATCCAAGACTTACCCTCAAGACAAATATCGCTGGAATGTGGGTTTGAGGGATTTGTGTTTGCACAATGGAGATCATATGTTTTTTCATGAGTCAACGGCTCTAACCCTTATATAATTTATTTAATTTTCCCATGATTATTAAATTAATAACTAATATAACAATTCAATTCCTAATATCTAAAAAAAAAAAGAGGAAAAACAATTAAAAATAGGAAAAAATCCCTATATTTGGTTAAAAAGGGAGAAATAATATAAGGGTTTTTTTTTTTTTTTAAAATCAACCTAAGAGTGTAATATGAAGAAAAAGTAATAATAATATTAACTAAGATCTTAGATAATAAAGTCTCATGCAAGGACAAGCTGTTTTGTTAGAACGCAATGGTGTCAAACAAAGCAATGTTTAAATAGTTGTTCCGTTGGTGGCAGTAGCTACTATCTTGTAGTGCACGGTGTCTTGTTTTGTTGACATTGTTAAAAGTTTTATAATTTATTCAGGGGTATTTTAGTCTTTTGGATTGATCATATATTACGAGGTTCATGTTTTGTTGAATGTATGATACAAAATAAAGCAAATGAATCAAATAGAAGATGATAATTTGTAAAAGAGTCAGCCGGTCAATGGCAAATTGTACCCACTAAAGTCACAAATGACTTTTGTTAAAAGCAAAAAAGATAATTTATCATCACCTACCAAACAAAAAATTTAAAATTTTATTTTATTCTTCTTATTTCAAATTTTGTAAAATGTTGAATCAATGGAGATTAGATTTTAGATTTTTTTTTTCAAATTATTTTATTTTTGTTAGTTATTTATTTATTAAAATCTTAAAAATGAGATTTTAAATAGAAGAACTCAAAAAAAAACTTTGACAATTTTTTTTTGGTAGATTCAAATCGAATTTGTTTTTATAAAATTCAATATATACCAACCAAATATTATCAAACAAATTTGGTAAGTATCTATCGAATAAAACTTTATACCAAACATTAAAAAATCGATTTAATAGGTATCTACTAAACAAAACATTCTCATGTGAATGACTTTGACTTGATTGCAAGAAAAATTCTCATTGAAATATTAAAATCCTCGTTAAAATCTTTCAAGATACAAAGAAAAAGAAGAAGAACAAATGAGAAAGAGAGACAAAAGAAGAAGAAGAGAAGCAGAATGATTTAATATATTTAAATGGGTGAAATAAGCAATTTAGGTTAAAATACATTTATTAGATATGTAGATAGTTATTTTAAAATTAAAGTGGGTATCATAAGCAAAATAGTACATTCTGCCATTTTGATGTGTGCAAATAAGCCCACCCATCGTAAAATCTGTTAAAGTTAACGTGTCATAAATAATATGTGTGTTGTGCTATGTGTAGTAAGAAAAAAAAAAATTAACATGTTGAAGATTTTAGATTTGGTTCGATGTTTGGTAGAAAATGATTTTAGAAGTTATAATCATTTCGTCCATTGATCTAACACAAAGTTGTGCTCAGAACCATAGATACTCTTCCTCGAGGTATGAGTGAAAAGCATCCATGGTTCTTTCAGAGTTTCACGTCAACTCAGTATCATACACACTGACTTGCGCAATCACTCTAATTAATGTGGAATACTTGTTGCCTCTGAGAATACGGAAGAAATAGACAGAAGAGAAGGAATGCGAAAATAAAAATGTAGATTTTAGACAATCACAAACCAGCCTAGCCTCCACATATTTGGGCTTGCTAACGGGTTAACACGTGTCGAAACCTAAACATGAATATGGTTTTGCCCAATACCTAAACGTGTCTGGTTACCTCTCCATACCCTGTCCATGTCGGACCAGGAAAAGCCCAGCCCATTCTCAAAAGTCGTATTGCCCCAATTTTATCGATCTAATACGGCACGAAACATCCCAACGACCAATGTTGATTAGTGGTGACGCATATAAGTGGCCAAGTGTCATTTCCTAAGTAAATGTTGCAACGTAACGCTTGACTTGCAAAAGTATCAAAACAAGTAATGTTGTTATGATATGGGGCCGATGTATTTTCAGTGCTGCTTCCACCTGTCGTTGTTCATTTGACATTAAGTACGCCTAATCTAACATTTAGTGCTCCTTTAATCTACGTAAACCAGGTGGCTTACTACGAAAGGATCAGCATGAACAAGCTTCATGGTGCTCGCAACTTGAGATCACTTCTCACGTAGAACTTTTTTTTTTAGTGCGTCTGCTCACAGCATCACTACAGCGTAAAGTTATTTAGACAAATGAACACGTGTCGAAAAGTAAGTGGTGGTCCTAAGTCGTAACCATACGGTAAGAAGGCACGTGGTTGAACACATCACCGTGGAACAGTGAAGAGACTAAAGGGTGAAAAAGAAAAAACCAAACAAACAAACAAACGATTGTCGTGTCACGTGGCGACTGTCTTTGCCGTTATGGCTCCCAAAGTTGAGAATCCGAATGTTACTAGGCGAGATTTGGTTTGGTTAAAATAGGCAAGACCTGTAACCTACTAATTTTGCTTAGGGTATTCAAGTTGGAGGTATTCAAACATATTGGGAAAAAAAAATTAAAAATTAAAATAATGATTGATTAAAATTTTAAAATGGAATTTATATGATCATCAATTCCATATGATTTATATAATCCACCATATCACTTATAAAGACCCATTTCCAAATCCGGTTACGATGCAATGTCCTTATAGTGGACATTTAAACAACATAACTATAGGTTAATAGAGAAAAATCATCTTTATCTCTATCATATTCGTGCTATATCAAGATTTCATTAAAGGAGTTATCAAAAAAGAATCTTGGATGTTAGAATGTCGACACCAAGGTGATGGACAAGTTAACTCGCTCGTCACCTAAGATGTGATTTTAAGCTAGTGCCAATTAACTTAGTTGATAAAAAAAAATTTAGTGATGATACCAGAGACCTAGGTTCAAATCTCATCAACATTGAATTATTGACTACATTAAAACATGTTTAATGATAAAGAATCTTAAGTATCATAGAGTTTAAGGATTTCCCTTGCAGATCTTTTATTTGGATGGTTAGGTGAGAGTTAATTCAGTATGCCATGTGGGATAGTTAGATTGTCAAGACTCTTTATTATGGTTCTTGTTAACGCGTGTTCTTAGGGAACATGTTAAAGTGCAATATATACATTTTGGAAATTGGAATTTGGGGGTATTTTGATAAAAAAAAAAATTAAAAAAAATGTTTTTGGTGCAAAATCTAAATTTTAAGGTGTATTTATTACACTTTAACATATGTTTTATAGCATGTTAACAAAATTCTTTATTTATTTATTTGATTCTAGTTGAAAATATATTATGAATCTTTCGAAAATTATGGTGGAGAGCCTAGATGTACCACTAAGTGCCATTTTTAGAAAACAGAAAAAAAAAAAAAAAGAAAGAAAAGAAGAAGAAAAGATTTGAGATAGTCAAGCTCGAATCTGGAGGTATGTGGAATTCTGGAAAATTCCCTCCCATGTTAGCAACATAGGCCAGATATTTTATGTCTCCAAAAGTAATACACAAACTTATAAACAACAAATTGGGGAACCTGGTGCTTGAGTGCTTGGTCACCTTATCAAAATAACTGCAATTTTTGGTCCAGGTTACGTTGCAGTTGCACTATGTTTATTGCAGATCAGCATAAACTTTTGTCCAACTCCACATTTTCTTCTAGGGTAAATAACAATTTGATCCCAATGATTTGGCATAATGTTATGTTTACCCACTAAAATTTTGACAATTACACTCATCCCCTCTTTCACAAATGGTGTTAAAATTCAAGTGTTATTTTACCATTTTATTTTATCTTTTTTCCTTAAAAAAAATAATTAAATTTAAATCTGTAAAAATGTTTTCATTTAAGCATTCACACTCTTACTTGTGAATCCATTTTCTCATAGGGGTATTTTTGTTTATAAAAAAGAATAACATTTTTAAAGTGACAGTGTTAGATAACACGAGGGGAGGTAAGTGCAATTGTCAAAATGTTAAAGGGTTGACATAAAATTATTCCAAACCAAATGGGGTGGAAGTGTAATTTACCCTTTCTTTTAAACAGGTGTTGTGAATCCATTTTTTTGCCGTGATGTTTTTGTTTATCTAACATTTAAAACAGGGTAAAATGATCTTTAGAAAAGGTAAAAAATCAATTTTTAACTATTTGGTCGATGGCAAGTAGACTGAAAGGGGAAAGTGAGCCTGTTAGCGAGGTAAGTGCAATTGTCAAAACATTAAGGGGTTGATATAGAATTATACCAAACCATAGGGAGTAAAAGTGTAATTTTCCCTTTCTTATAAGCAGTCCTGCAAAACTCTGTGGGAACAGAAACCACTGCAAAAGTTTTTCCACAGTTCACGCTACAAATAATTACAGTGCAAATTTGAACTATAACACTGACATCTTCCGACTTCCATTACAATATTTTGCCAATTTAAGACTTTTTGCAACATTCAGGCATGGCCTTAAAAAGCAATACCAAACGGCCATTATTTGATAAGTGGTGACATAACCTATGTAGCCAAGTGTCATCTCCTAATTAAAGGTTTCAAACTTACTCTTGAATTCTAAAAAACATAACAAGAAAAAACTCAAAAGTGCACATTATTGTTAGGTAAGTATTTTATCCAACAACGTTGGACACCAAGAATGTGCCATGCGTATGGTAAAAATCTAAAATCCTGAAAACATTTCTTTTGTTTTCATTTTTTATTTTGTGTCATCATGTTCATAAGTAACAAAGAAAAATGAAAAAAAATATTATAAAAAAAGATTTTAATATTTTTTTAATAATAAACTTCTGAAAATTATATTTTAAATGATATTGAAAGAGTAAAATTAGGTAGGCTTTACTTGTTTAGCCACTTTTATGCTAATATAGAATGTAATGATAAAAAGAAGAAAAAGAATAAAGAGAAACAAACATAAGGAAAGCTACATTGAATTTTTATTTATTTATTTATTTTTTTAAAGATTAAATGGGGGTTAGACAATAATAGGATTGCCTTCTAGACCCTCCCATTTGATTCTTTCCATCTGCCTTCAACATAAGGAACCACTTTGGAGTGTAATCCAGCAACAATGATTTTTTAGGTTTATGAATAGAATGTTATGAAGGATTAAAATACAAATGATTTTTTTTTCTTCTAAAATAAATAATATTTACTTTTATAATGAGGGAAGATGGAGTAGAAATGGTTCCACATCAACATTTGGATTCCAAAATTGCTCCCATTTGTTTATTTAAATTTAATATAATTAAAGTAATTTTGATCAAAAACAAGAAACCCGTGAGCACACATCCTTATACTCAGTTAATTTCAAAATTCCCAATAAATCATTTTTGCAATGTAATTTTCAAAATCACACTTAATTAATATTTTAAATCACAAATAACCCCTTTTAAATATATGTGCATTTGCACATGCCACCTTCTAGTACTGTAATAATGAGAGAAGGTGGAGTAGAAGTGGTTTGACACCAAAATTTATATTTTCAAAGATGTTCCTACCTTAATATTTAAACTCAATATAATGAGAGGATCATTTTGATTATAAAAAAAAAAAAAAAAATTCAATGACACATTTCAGAAGTTGTCGTTAATTTTTAAAATTACAAAATATCTTTTTTACTAGATAATTTTCAAAATCAACCTTTAATTAATATTTTAAATTACAAATAAACCATTTCAATATTTGTGCATTGGCACTTGCCTTCTAGTGTATTAATGATATTGGATGTTTTATGCCCAAATATCATTGTCATTTTTATAGTTTTTTAATCAAGGGTCTTGTTAAAGTGCGCCCTAAAGTGTAATAAATAAACTTTAGAAATTGAATTTTATATCAAAAATGCCCTCAGATTCCAAATTTCAAAGTGTATTTATTGCACTTTAACGTGTGCCCTTAGAACACACCTTAACAAAATCCCTTAATCAACATTTTAAAGTGATCTAATCTTATCATTATAATCTAATGATTAAAGGGCAATAAATACACTTTGAAAATTGGATCTTGTAAAAAAAAAATACTCATAAAAAATTATTATTATTATTTATTTATCAAAATACGCTCATATTTCAATTTCTAAAATGTATTTAGTGCACTTTAACGTGTGCCCTTATACGTTAACAAAACCCTTACAAGATCAATGCATTAGTTAAAAGGATAAGTTTATAAAGAAATGGAATTTCAAGGAACAATCTGTAAATAGTAGTGGGATGGGGATTAGCGAAGAGACTATTAAAGACCGAGTCAAACGTCAATTTTCCAACAATCTTCCAAAAATAACAATCTATGTTATTGGTAGCCCCCCAAACCCATTTCTTCGCCATCGACATCTCTAATCTCTCCATTCTAAACGAAACCTTCTTTTTACACGTGTCATCCTCACAACCGTCCTACTCTCTATTATTGTTTTCTCTTCTATTTATATATATTCCTTTTATTCACCATTTTTTTTCTCTCTCTCTCTAATCCTTTAAAAGAGCACTTCGATTCCATCCTCTCTATTAGTTAATTTTGATACCCATTTTACCCCTTTATTTATTTATGAGAATTGTAGAATGATAAGTTCGAGAAGAGGTACCATGTTTGCAGAAGCGAACAGTGTTCCTCGATCGAAATTCGGAAACCTCGCACATTCAGATCCAAACATTTCTTCAACAATCTCGAACAACAATAACGATGACGACTTCATAAGAAACAGTAGCGCATCAGCTGCGAGTCCCGCTTTGTACGATCAAATGAGCGCGGAGAATTCTCCATGCAACATGTCTCCTTGGAATCAAACATCTCCATTTTCCAAATCTCCATGGTCAAGATCGTCTACTGCAAATCCATTCGAAGAGAATTTCCCTCCAAATGGTCTGATTGGATCGCTTATTCGCGAAGAAGGACACATTTACTCTTTAGCAGCTTCGGGTGATCTCCTTTATACAGGATCTGATAGTAAGAATATTCGAGTTTGGAAGAATCTCAAAGAATTTTCTGGATTCAAATCTGCGAGTGGTTTGGTTAAAGCGATTGTTATTTCTGGCGAGAAGATCTTTACTGGTCATCAAGATGGAAAGATTCGAGTTTGGAAGGTTTCAGCGAAGAATCCAAGTGTTCACAAACGAGCTGGAACTCTCCCAAAATTGAAAGATTTGATCAAAAGTTCGATCAATCCGAGCAATTATGTTGAAGTGAGACGCCATCGTAATGCGCTTTGGATCAAACATTGCGATGCGATCTCTTGTTTGAGCTTGAACGAAGATCAAGGTCTTCTTTACTCAGGTTCTTGGGACAAAACCCTAAAAGTTTGGAGAATATCAGATTCCAAGTGTTTGGAATCAATTAACGCTCATGATGACGCCGTTAATTCTGTCGTTGCTGGATTTGACGGTTTAGTTTTCACTGGTTCAGCAGACGGAACCGTTAAAGTTTGGCGTAGGGAGTTACAACCGAAAGGAACAAAACACGTGTTTTTACAGACTTTATTGAAGCAAGAATGCGCAGTAACGGCGTTAGCCGTTAACACGTCAGCTTCTGTTATCTACTGTGGGTCCTCTGACGGACTCGTTAACTTCTGGGAACGTGAGAAACAACTATCTCATGGTGGGGTCTTGAGAGGTCATAAGCAGGCAGTTCTGTGTTTAGCGGCTGCAGGAAATTTGGTGTTTAGTGGATCTGCTGATAAGACTATATGCGTTTGGAGGAGAGAAAATGGAGTTCACACGTGCCTATCTGTGTTGACTGGTCATACTGGGCCTGTTAAATGTCTAGCAGCTGAAATTGATCGAGAATCAACGGCTAGTGATCAACGTTGGATCGTGTATAGTGGAAGTCTTGATAAATCGGTGAAGGTGTGGAAGGTTTCAGAACAAGCGCCGGATCTACAACAAATGGCTGCGATGCAGCAACAACACATGATGGAAGGGTTCCCACCACCGGATTCATTCCCATCGTCACAGAGCTTCTCCTCACATAACAGCATTAGCCAGAAGACAAAGCAGTAAACTAAAACACGTGGTAAAAAAAAATTTGTTCATAAAAAAGTCAGTTTGAGATTTCATAAAATTCTGGATCGATTAATCGCACACCATGTGTATTGAAAGCATTCGTAACTTACAAAACTACGTATGTTAGGTTTTGTGCGATTGGTCAATTGATAATCTCTGAAATTTCAAACTTTTTTCTTAGTAAAAAATCTCTTTGAGACACGTGTAATGAGTTGAGTCAACCTCCATTTGTCTAGAAGTGAGTAGTGACACCTTTGTTAATTAGGTTGACAAAGATGTTTATGATTAAGGTGTTTAATGTGTATGGGTATTGGAGATTGGACTCAGGGTTGTAAATTATATTTTAATTTATGACTCAGTGATTTAAATATAAGATGAGAGGTTTAATTGAATGGAAGGGGTTTATGTTTATTATATAAGGATGGAAGGAAGGGATAATAATAAAAATTATTGGGAGGTGATACTTAGTTAAAAGGGTTTTCAACGCTTAATTGGAGTATTAGATTACTCGTTTATTTGTTTACCAGGGGATGCACGTGCCTATTGCATGTGTGCAATACGTTCATGTATTCCTTACATTGAAAATTTTAATTAAATCGATAAAATATAAAATCAAATAATTACATTTAAAAAACACAGTCTTCTAGATTCAATGGAAAAAATATATTTTGAAGAAAATAGACTTTAAAAAAAAATTGGTCTTTAACCAAATTTAGGAGTAACTGTTTTCTTAAATATTTCAAAACAATGATTAATGTTAAAAAAAATTACCCGTTAAGATGGCCTAATGTTCACTTTTCAAAAGAATAAATAAATTAACATGTAATTATTAAATTATCACATGTATGTTTGAGAAATAACTATCTCTGAAAATTTAAAAAAAAAATGTAGATAAAAAAAATCATAGACAATCACACTCACATATAAAAATCACAACCCACCTCTTCCCCAAATAAAAATAAAATGAAAGAGAAAGAGAGAGAGAGAGTTAAACCTAAAGACCTTTCCTCCTTTTTGCAGTTTTCATGTGGTCATTTTTTGAAAAATATAATGTTGAGATAGATTATGTTTATGTTTCAATAATGGAAAAGATGGTTTAAGAGAAATGGAGGGTGAGGTGGCTTTAGGTAGTTAGTTGGTTTTTAGTAGGAAACAATATCCACCTTAGGATCTTCCCAAATAGATCTAACACTGTAAATTATGTTTATAACTAGGACAAAAAATCTTGTTTTGTATAATAGATTGAAACCAAGGTGCCTATTCTATATGAATTTTTTTCCAAAATTGTACGAGTTTGATAGTTTATTTGAGGGATTTAGGGATATGTAAATTTTAAAATTCGTTCATGGACTTTCATTTGGTGATTAGAGATGTCTATCTGGGTTTGGGTGAATACTTGACATATTTGTGTGATTTTGAAGTGATGGTTGATGAATTGGGATTTATCATTAACAAAAAAAAAAAAAAAAATTGTACTAAAATGATGAATCAAGGGCACTAAGCAAATTGTGAACATTTGAGAGAACAAATATTAAGTGGATGAGTATTTGGATTTTACTCTTTTCTTTGTACACATGGTGTAGCTTTTTAGAAAGAGTAGGGATGCAGAACGGTGTCCCGTTCCTAACAAAGGTCAGGTGGCACCCTACTTATGTCATGTGACATTTTTGGGGACCACTGACCGTATGAATCGATATGTGGTCCATCCCTTCGTGAACCTACGTATCAAAAATCATAGTGTTTGATAACAACTTGTATCCACTAGACCTAGGCTCTTGAAAAAGAGTTTAAATCCAATAATTAGAAATCATTCTTAATACAATACTCATATCAATGGATTCATATCACCAATCAAACTAATCTTTTGTGTGTAGATTCACCAAGGGATGGATCTCATATCCATATGGTCAATGGGTCATCGAAAATGCCATGTATCATAAAATGGGGTGCCATCCGACCTTGGTTAGGAATGGGACACTGTTTTGAGTCCCTACTCTTTTAGAAAACAGTGAATAGGGACTACTTCTTGGCATCCGTTTTCATGAGAGACTAAGAAAGAGTAATCCAAACACTCTCATCTTCATCTTCAAATTCCAACAAAAATCCTTAAGATCTCTCTAAAAAAATTGACCATCATGTAGCTCTTCAACCTCTAGGGGTGATTATTATTATTATTTTATTTAAAATTATTCGAAAACCCTTATTTACTTTTTTTCATATAAAAATCATGGCCTTCAACAACTTATGAAGAAGTCATATTTTGATATTGATGTTTCAATGTCAAAGGAGATGGTAGAGATTGAGGATGGGTTTGGGGAAAAATTCGTTTTTTTTCATTAGAGGTTGTAGATAAGGGCATTTATGTCATTGTGGCTGAAGATAAAAGTGCTTTGGAGGTGATAGTTAGTTGAGAGGCTTCTAAAGCTCAATTTGGAGTGTATGTCTACTCTGTTTTATTTGTTTCTTGACAATATGTTCTGTTAAGTTTCTGAGGAAAAATGGTGGTGTTCAGAACTTTGGCCTCGCTTGGTAACTAAATCTTCATCTAATTGTGGAAGGTTGACATTTTGTTTTAGGGATCACACGATGTGCAAATTTTAGATTTGATTTTGAAGAAAATTGAATGGAGGAATATATTTCATTTGGTTGATCCCAAATCTTTAGGTAAGGTTGTGTGATAGTAGTAGTAGTAGTTGTTGTTGCTGTTGTTCACAAGAGGATAAGAAAAAATAACCTGAACACCTTCATATTTATGATTCATCTTCAAATTCTAGTTAAAATCCTTGATTTTCTCACTAAAATCTCCATCAATTTTCAACCTCTAACGTAAATTCATTTTTAAACTATTTGACCTGGTCTTCAATCCATTTGTATTCAACCATGTCTTCCAACATTTTTCTAAAACCCATAATTTTTCTTCCAAAAATTCCTGACCTTCAACTTTCTCAAAATCTTTTGGAGATCAATCTCTATGATTTGTTGGAAAATTTTTGCTCAGCTGTTTATCTCTATAACAATTATCAAGTGGAGGTGGTGATAGCATGGATATTTCTTGATGTGTATTTGTATGTGTGCCAATGTTAATGTCTTTGCATTTTCCTTCACATCAAAAGGTCACTGAGATACCCATACAACTGATATTGGAATTGAGTCCTTGATCCAGGTAACGTATGGGATAAGACTTCGATAATGATGATGATCAGGTTTGATTTTCTAATCTGAAAAATAAAAAAAACACAATTGATTTTTGATAAAATGGGCCAATTCAGGTAATCTGAACTTTCTGAAGATAAAGTTTCACTATACTTTTTTGTTGTATTATCTTTTCTATTTATCCATTTCAATGTAATAATTTTTTTTATTAAAAAGAATACATGAGATCCAATAGAAGAGTCAATAAAATCAGAATAAATTAATGGGAAAGCCTACGACAATGGCTTCCCCTTGATGTTATTTGTGGGTTTGAGCTCAAACCACGCAAACGCCCACTTCTACTACCAATTGGGTCTGAGTCAAGAATGAGAGGAACTATTGCATCTCCTCCTTCTAGTATTCTGAGGACCTAAGAAACACAACAAAAACACAAAGAAAATTAGTTTTAAGGAATCATACTTGCTTTAAGGAGATAATATTATAGGTCCCATATTGAGGACTAGTTTAAAGGCATAAAGAAAAAAGACCTTTGACATGGGGGGTCGTGAATCTGGGTCTCGACGTAGGCACGAATAAGCAGCACGAGCCATGGCACTTGTTTGGTGCGAGAAAATGTTGAGTTGCTCAGAGTCCATGCATGGATCCAGTAGTTGACAGCTAATTGCTAGGGCTCGGCTTTCTTCTTCTATCGCTAGCAGAGGACGAGACCATTCTGTTAAGAAATGCTGCCCATGAAGACGGGCCATGTCTATTGTTTTTCGGCCTGTAATTAGTTCTAATAACACCATTCCAAATGCATAAACATCAGCTTTTTCTGTGATTTTTGCTCCTTCGACATATTCGGGCGCAAGATACCTGAATGGGGAAGATGAATTCATCACACTCCAACAACAAAAACTACTACTATTACCATACTGCTACTTGTTGATTAATTTGATGATCGCTATTTCTATTAGTACCCTATGGTCCCGAGCACAGGCTCGCCGTCGAGGTCGAGTTCAGGTTGCCACCTAGCAAGTCCAAAATCTCCAACCTAACATATAAATCAAATGAATAGCCAATGTGAATGCAAAATCCTAGATCAAGAAAAGTAACATAAGATAAACTCAAATCAAATCCACAAAAGATTTATTGGGATCAATTAGTCGTAGAAATGAAGGAAATTCACTGTGTTGAGAAAGTGATTATATCTTATATTTCTCCCAATGCTTGTCTAAAGCAACTAATTTACCAAATACATTCTTAATTACAGTACAAAGACTAGTAAAAGAAGTGAATGTGTACCAGAGGCTCAAAATCATGAGTGAGGAGAATATTGTTCGAGCGAACGTCTCTATGTTCAATGCACCCTACCCTGCAATCTTCATGAAGGTATCGTAAACCTCTTGCTGCCCCAATCGCTATCTTAAACCGAGAGTGCCACTCTAATGGGGCTCTCCTGCCTCCTAAACAACAATTCACAGTTTCACACGATTACAAGCTTTCATGATGGCATACATACATACATACAAAAGTGTACTAATTTAGATAGGGAGATTACCATATAAGTGGGAGTCCAAAGAACCATTGCAAACATACTCATAAACCAACACCCTTTTTCTTCCTTCAACACAAAACCCAATCAGCATAACAACATTCCTATGTTGTGCACAGCTCAAAACCCCAACTTCCCTACAGAACTCAGCATCTCCTTGAGATCCAGCTATTTTCAACTGCTTCACTGCAACTACCTGACCATCTCTCAACACCCCTCTATGAACCGATCCGAACCCACCTTCTGCCATGAAGTTACACTCCGAAAATCTGTCCGTAGCGTCCTCAAGCTCTCTATAACTGAACCATTTCGGTGGTTTTCCGAATACTGGTGCCTTATGTTGACATATTGAACATAAAGGAGGAGGTGCTGAAGAAGTTCTGCCTAAAGAGATTGCATCTCTTACATCTGAATTGAAAACATGGTCTATTTGATTGGTTTGAGCAAAACCCAATCGTTGGATTCTAGCTTCTCTATCAAAATCTGCAAACTTTTCATGCAGAGTCCTAGAGTTTGGACATCTAGTGTTGCTATTGTTCCTCTTGCTTCTGGTAATTGAGGACAAATACCCATTACCATTGTAATGTTTTCTTGATGATTTTGGGTTAATTGTAAGAAGACTCAGTGTCTCCTCCGAGTCAAATGACTCAACCGGATCATATGAGTCAACTTGTTCATAAATTGGCATGGGGTTCCTCCTGTTGCGTCCTTCAAAAAGTGGGTTTTGTTCACAGACAAGGAAAGGAGAAGTGGCTGCATCTGAACTCGATACGGAAGCTTCTTCGGTTGTGGTTCGTGTGAAGGTAGTTTTGACATCTTCAGGGCTGCTCACTGGAGTTGAATGCTTGATCCTGTAGTTTTGTGGCTTTTCGGAGTTGAAATCTGGTATTAAAGAAGAATAGAATGGGTGTTGGCCTTCGTTCGAACATCCCAAGTTAAGTCTAAGGACTTTGGCTTGGGAATGTTTCATCACCACTATGTTGCAATGGAGTTCCTCCATGCATATCTTCTCTTCATGCTTCAATTGTCTGTGACAACACACAGATTCCTATATTGTTTTAGTTGCATCTCGAATACTCAATCGAGTCAAATTTTTTTGGGCCAAGTCATATCGTAACTTGCGAGTTGATTTAGTTATTCATAATAACGATTAATATTGCTAGTGTTAATCAATGTTATATAAATTTTAAGCATTATTAAAAAACAAAGGAATTATAAAATAGAATTTATATTGCCCACCAACTTTAACTTATTATAAGGTGTCCCATTCCTATAAAGTGGAAATGGTGTCTACGGGCACATTTTAGTTGGAATTTAAAACACATTGAGCATTGATCAAGTTATTCTACATTTTTTTATGGGTAAGCTTAACTTGAACCCACGACCTCGAAGTTATTTAGCAATGTGTCAAACCAACTAACAATGGGTCTAAGCCCAGCTATTCTACATTGGATGCAGCCCAACGTATTTACTTTCCAACCCAAATGTATCACATAGACACCGTACGTTACTATAAGAATGAGACACCATTTTGGATTGCAACTCTTAACAGAAAACTCTCCCCAATGGCTTCAAAAGTTGGTGTGGCAATAGAAGTTTTTTAAAACATATACCTTAGAAGATACTAAGAAGAAGAGAAACATAAAAAAAATTAAAAATTAAAAAAGCACCTAGCGAAGATACAACGACTAAGAATTGTCTTTACACAAATATTGCGTTTGACCTTTATTATACTAAAATCCGAGTTTTAATAACTTTTTTCTACTTAAAATAAAAATAGAACATATCTATGCAGAATTAACAATGAAGTGCTCTTGTAAAAAAAAAAAAAATTATATTTTATATTTTTATTTTTATTTAACCATGTTTCTTGTTTCAGTCTATCACAGAAAAATATTACTGTAAAATATTATAAGGAAAATTTTATAAGAAGACTCCAAGACCAAGTATATTTTATGGAGTTGAATGTTGAGTAGTTAAGAAGCATTGTGAATGTGGTGGATGTAGTGAAAAAAATGAGCAATAGGACTTGCCAATTAAAAGACAAAAAAAGCATTCAAGAACCTTAAAGATTGTGGACAGAAATAATTAAAGTACATAAAAACATTATTTCAATAACTGAAAATTTGGCTTTGGATATAGTAAATGGTCCAAACAAAGATAGTTAATGGGAAAGTTCAGATTGGGCTATTCTTAAGTCCATTCCAACTTTGGTCTGAAAAGCATATTGGGTCTAAATCGACTTTGGCTAATAGGTCGGACTATGACAGACTTGGGTTTGGAATCATACCAAGATTTTTGAGCTTTATAAAATTAACTAAATTTTCTAAGACCAACCAACAACATTTTGAACAAAATAATCAAAATCAATTATTTGTTGATTAAATTAAAAACAAGAATTAAGATATAATACTTTAGATTAATTACTTGTCCAATACTACCCATTTGGCTCCATCTCTCTTTGATTCAGTTGCAACCGCACCAGCTGTTACCACCTTAATCCTTACACCAACCTACAATCACTAAAACATCATTAGCCCATTAATGCAAGTATGAATGTTTACCAACCAAAAAATTTGCCTCCAAATTTCGTTCACTATGGGCCTTGGGCCCCAAAGCCCAACAAGAAAATTCTCAAAATCATAACAACAAGGTCCACATTAGTGGGTCAGTGGAGCCAAAGGAATATTCCACGTGGCAGACACTAAATATGTAGTAGAGTAACCTTACCCAACTCCTGGAGTACAGTTTCTAAACTCTTTTCTTTTGAATTATTCAGACAAGCCAAGACCCTTTAATCGACCAATTATTCAAGTATAATGTTGAACTGACCTTTAGATTGTACCTCACATCGCACATACTAATGTGAAAGGGTATTGGAACTATAGACGGATTTCATCGAGATACGAGTGAAAAAAAGCATCTATGATTCTTATCCACTTTCACGGCACGATGTGCGATATGAGGTTCACTCCAGCACAACCATTATTCAATTATAATTTAGCTTTTAACTCAATCATTTGCTGTCAGATCCGGTGGCTGAATATATTCTTAGTTACCGATAAGAGTCAGAATCCCGAGGCAATGATATTAAGGCTTTTACCAAAGGTCAAGATACTAAAAATTTTGTCGCTTGGTAATTACCTTAATATACCTCCTACGGTTTAATGGTAAAAATAAAAAATAAAAAACTAAAGCAGGGGCAATTTTGGTAATTGTGACGTCTACCTCGTTTTGGTCGTGAAACTGAAGCACCATCTGTGAACAAGACTCTGAGATCTGACATATCCGGTCCGTAGACTTTTCCCGGTGACTGCTCCCACAATCTCTGTTAAATATCGGAAAGTTCCATAGCCTCCTACCTTTTACACACACTCGCACAAATTGTCAAGATTGAAACGAAGTGAGAATTAATGAACTATTACAATTGTTAAAAAATTACTCAATTACCCCTTTTTTCCTTGGAAATAACTGCGAGCAACGTTATGAGATCTCCAGGTCGAACGATGTGAGTGAGAGCCCAAGCTAATGCAGTCCTCGAGATATCCTTTTCTCCTCTGACGGCTACGATGACGTTCTCCGAGATCCTCACATCTATATCTTGGTTTCCTTTGAGACCTATTTTCATAATATCTGTCGATCGTATTTGTGCCGGAAACATTGTGTTTCGTCAGATTCCAGCCTCCGGAAAAAGCGGGGGATTGAGAGAGAGAGAGAGAGAGAGAGAGAGAGAGCTTCGTCACGTTTTTGAGTGTTTCAGTTTGTTGGAAGGGGGGTTTGTCTTGAAATTTGAACCATGGTTAACTTTTTGACTATACTTCGATAATTGATATGTTATTGCATGCTACATCATTTTTTCGATGTTACGTAGTTCAAGAAACCAACACGTGTATATCGATCAAAAGTGGGCAACCGATAATGTATGAAATAGGTCCAAAAAAGAACTTAGGCAAGAGTAGTAAAAATTGGGAAGTTTGATAAGTTGGGTTGATTATATTTTCTACTATATTCATTTTGTCTTGATGTATTCCTCCTATTCTTATAATTGACCGACACTTTGCTAAAGTTTAATTGGATAGTTTACAGGGGCATTTACGTCAATTTTTTTATTTTTTAAAAAGAAGAAATTATTGGAGGCATTAGATGTATTATTAATGAGATCTAATAATAAACAGGAATGTGCTGTTGTTGTTCTCGACTCTCTTGTACCTACGAACATTCCACCACAAATTAATACTACCCTCCTCTATGCTGATCTACGATACAGTTGGATCTGGTCCTACTATCGCAGCTGTCAATGGATCGGATTCAAATCAGAATCCATGCTTTTAAGAATTGGATGTGTCCTTGTTGGATCTCAATATTAGAATTCAAACCCAATTTCCTAATAAAGTCAACTTGATTGGATGACCATAACCATCAAATCCCACAATATCTAAAAATCGATCTCTAAGGAAATAATTATACGTCAAAGTCACATGAAAATAGTTCCATAGTTATGATCATAGTCCATGTGCAACCAATTGCTGGCCGTTAAGTATTTGTGATGTATGATGATGACGTGTCATAGAACGCTATTAATGTAAGAGTGGTAGATGGGGTGATGGTTTTTGATCAGACAAGCTGTACCATCTCCATGTGCCAATATTGATGTTTCGGATAACGTGGTCACAATGACACTGTTGGAGCACAGGATTTTAACATACCCCTCCCCATGTATATTTTGGTGAATATTGAAGATCTCTCTTATTTCAAACAAATGGCATACCAGTCGACCTCATTCAACTCTGAAAGACTCATAAAAAATGTCTTCAACCTCTATTAAAAAATCTTTCATCTTCTTATCCTTAAATTTTTAGGGTAAATTATTTTCAACCTACCATAGTCATGTACACTTCAAAAGTTTATTTTTATTGTAATCTTAAGGTTTGAATGGTGAAGGTGATAAAATCTTATGGTTGAAGATGAGGGTATTTAGGTCTTTCCCTATAAGTCTCTTAAATTAAAGTACAGAAAGTCAAGGGGTTCCCATTGGTTTGCACCCATAAATGGGTGTAACATTCTGGTGAATGTGAAGGAATCAAACGGATGATGTAATGAATGGTAAATTGGGCTATAAAAGGGACTATCCTGACCCAGTTTGAAGTTGAACCGCCATATTCACTGGGTTTTGGTAAGAGGTTGTAGCCTATTTTGGTTTTGGTCCAAGCTAGCCCAAGATTATTTTATTAATTAGAGGACCAGGCTAACAATCCAAAACCGACCTGATCCATAAATTGACCCATATACAGGCTGACGATCATGTACTAATGGTCTTTTAGTACAGGAAGTTGAATGTATGCGGTAAGGTGTTCCTCAACAAGAAAACATTAGTTGAGACCTCGATTTAGGTGGGGCCTTTGCCCATCCGAGGTATCAACTGCTGGTTGTGATCCTGTAGTAGGAAGACATAATAGTATAAAGATGTAATGGTTTATGATAGATATAAGGTCCAACTCAAAATCAATTGACAATATAAGTGGAGAGGCCGAGGACCTTATAAGTAGATAGACAAGACAATGAGTGTCGAGTTTTCATTACTATTTGTAAGCATACAATTGTTAGAAAGTACCATGGCAGCTCACAAATGAATGGAAGTATAATGGAAGCCAACAACAATGAAAATATTAGCATGAACAAGGTCCTTGTCGTCCACAAGGCATGAGCTCCAGGAGAGAAGATTGACAGGGTTATGTAGTATGGGCTCGTGTTCAAAACACCAATTAGTCAAAAGTATGACACATATATTCTATGCCGCTTTTTTGCGGCATATCCTCTTCTTCAATTATAGCTCACTCAAATATATGATATAATATTAAATATATGGGGGGCGTTCAAGGGACATAAGTAAAAAAACATATGTAAAAACAATAATTTTTCAAAATATAGGTTAGAATTTTGAATTGAGCTGATATTTTGTGAGAGTGGTCTCTATGATGAGAAAATCATTCTCACAAAAAATCAGCCTAATTTGAAACTTTTAAATTCATAAAAAAAGGTTTAAGAATTATTGGTAAAAGTTTGACGGTCCACATTCTAAATCACTTTTGATGGGGTTAAAAGATTCAGATTGAACTGTTTTTTGTGAGGATAATCTTCTTATCATACAGACTTTTTTTTTTTTTTTGAGGGGGTGTGTGTGCCCGCGCGTGCTACATTGTACTAATTATTTAATTCATTGACAAAGTGAGGAGTGGGCCATTTCCATGTGGTATCATTTAATGGTGGAAAATGCAAATCCATCTTAACAAGCAAAGCTCCAAAAGTCGCTATTCTCAATGTATTTTGCTTGCATCCATCCAACCATGTGACCCCTCTCTCCTCCTCCTTTTAATTACTTCATCTAGAGATCTTAAAAACCAACTGTATCCCCTCTCCACCACTTCTTTATCCACTTTTCAATCTTAGAAACTCCAGTCCTCTAATCTCTTCTCGAACTTTGCAACAATAATTTCTTGAACATGGGAAGAGAGTGGAATGTTTCTTCTTTTCTACATCTACAAAATTCAATGATTAGGTGGCCAAGGCCTATTGTTGAATCTATCAATTGACATTTTAGGTGTCTATGGGTTTTGTAGATGCAAAAAACTAGCACTACCTTGAGATTCTCACGAACGGCTTGAGATCCACTATTTTTGAATTTTAAAATGTGCCTGTAATACAATCTCTCTGATGCCCAAGTCAAGTTAAATAAAGAAAAATAGCAAAGTAATAGTGAGTGAAAAAGATCGTACCTTTTAGTGTTTGTGTTCATGTATTTATCCAAATCTTCCCGTATTTATATCTATTCTATCCTGTATTTTTAGGGAGTTGGGCCGTCCAAACCCATCTGCCACACATGCATGCCATATTTTGTCCGACCCACCGAGGTCCAGACATATTGGTGGGTTAAGGACCGACTAAATCTAGAGTCCTCATTTTCTCAGACTCAGTAGTGTCGTCTCATAACTCAAGGATTTTTTCGGATCCCAATGTGCCACATGTCATTCCCTAGTGCCTCAATAAAAATATCCTTCACAGGTTTCGCCCATGTTAATGGGATAGGCAATAAATAGCCCAATTTATGGGTAGATTCAAATGTGGCCCAAACCTTAACTACATTGGTCTGCCCAAAATTCTATTTATGTATAGTTACAGTATCGTAGATAAATAAAATTATAAAATATGAGCAGTTGAACAGGGACAGCTGATGGACCTAGGTCCCATACCCAAGCACCAAGCTAAACAATAATCGGATCTTGCCCAGCCCAGTTGGAGAACAAAATGGGCCCAAAGTATATGTGTCGGGCGAAAATTCTATTTATGTGTAGTTATAGTATTATGGATAAATAAAATTATATAATATGAGTAGTTGAACCTGCACAGCTGATGGTCCTAGCTCCTGTACCCAAGAACCAAGCTAAGCATGAATCGTAGCCCAGCCCAGTTGGATTGTAAATGGGCCAGTAACACCATATATAACTGGTCCACATTGGACGGGCCTAAACCCTGTCGGCTTTTTCTCCAAATCGAAAAGAAACTCTTATGCAATTCTACTAATTTGTTTAAAAAAGTTGGTACAGAAAAATAATTATCCAAAACTTCATTGTCATCGTAAATCAAGCAAGCAGTTTAGAAACTAAAAAGTCAGCTCTTAAACCTGGTGTGGGCTTCAACCTATATGTTAGAAATTCCTTGCCTTGTCGGCAGAGACTATATATGAAAACATTCTAAAGACTGTCACAAGGATTGGTAGGAGTCTAGGCTTAAAAGAGAAACATTTACCTTAAATGAATTCCTATTTATTGAATTTGATAATATCGCAAATTGTCCTAGAAATATTACATTTGCGGGAGCTGACAGGACTAAATAGACATGTCGGGCTCTTTATTGAACCTAACCTTCTCATGCTTATGTCACATGGGATGGTGTTATCATGGAAGTTCGCATGCTTTGTTTAGGTTACCCACCTTGGCTGGTTTATTGACACCACTATTTGAGAGAAGTGTTGGAAGACTCACTACCTTGTGGAGGGGTTCAGCCTAAATTGATCACTGATAGAATAAGGAGGGAGAGCTGACATATTTATGAACGGAAGAGGAGATGGGTAGGGGGAATAATCAGAAGGGGGGGATTGAATCTGCTTTTCTGGCTGCCCCGGAAAGAGTGTTCTTTTTTTTTTTTTTTTTTTTGGTTTCTCATGGTAGATTTCATGAACAATCCCATCGATGACTTCAAGGCCATTTTGGAAAATGGTCAAGTCTAATTATCTAAATCACCAATCAAGAATTTCCATGTCACAAGATTCTCGAAAGGGTAAACCGATTATTTATGTTCTTTCGGCAATAGATTATGATGTCTCGATTGAAACCCCAATTAGGAGCATGAACTGATATTCTAACTCTTTTCAGGGAATTCCATGCCCAAGCTCAGAGTTCATGGCTGATTGATATTGCTCATCATCACTTATCTATTTCATTTATTTTCTCCTTTTTTTTGTCATTGTTGCGGTCACATTATTGTATAGCAAAAAACGTATTTATAACAGATTCACATTTATTACAAACTCAGAATATTTCAAAATTAGTTTAGCCTATATTTGCATATCAAGGGAAAATTCAGTGTCACCAATATAAATAGGTTGTGAACACTCCTAAGTATAATAGTGTCTGAATTTAAAATACACACCTAAGTATAATAATGTGTGACTTATGTTAAAATGGTCAAAGATTTGTACTATTTATAAAGTTAATAAAATCAAAACTTAAGTCAACATGATCTTATGTATCTTGACCAGAGACTTCATCTCTCCACGTGAAAACTGAAAATTTTGACAAGAAAATTTGATGGGCCAAGGCTCACGAATTTATTAATCAAATTTTGATGGCCCTTGGCTTTTGAAATTGTTTATGTTCCCCAAATTGGACAGCTTAGAGCCATCGAATTTTTCCCATACTCAATTAATTTGATGATTTCAGCCCATTGAGAAAAAAATTCAATGGCTTTGGACCATCGAACGTGGGCTTTTTTCACGTTGTACACACATGCACATAGACACTATGGCAAGATAATCTTATGTGTCTTGAGTTGTTTCTTGATCCAGAGGCTTCATACACCCACACACACACACCACACACACACACACACACACACACACACGTCTCTCTCTAGCTTTCATCCAAATCTTCTTAAAGAAATATCCTCCCAAGAATGTCCTCTAAGATGGGCCATTTTCTAAGATGAAAGTTGCTTTCTTATGGAAATTTCCTATAAGGTGACCTCAGCTAGATAAGCATCTTCCCTATTAAGAAAGTTTAACATATATATTGAAAATGAATGCAGATCTAGTATCCTTTGAGTACGATCTTTTGAGCAGTTGACAAGATTGTGAAACCGAAATTTGGTTTGATGGTTTTCTCCAACATAGAAAGTCAAAAATATTGTACTCTTGTTTTCAAATAAAGGGATAGTCTAATTTGGATTCTTGTGGAAGTCAAGTGGGAGAACACTAAACCCTAATCCTGAAACAGATGGAAAAAAGTGTGTGAAACCCTTTCTACTTGTCTGCATTAATAAATTATACTTCAAGAGATACATGACAGCAAATAACTTGAAACCTTTGGGTTCATACACATTTATTCATCAACAAAATAGTATAAACTATAAACTTAAATTTAATTTGCTAAAAAGGGACAAAGAAGAGAAATCTTGATGAATACAATTAAAGATCATCCATAACAAAGGGAATGATGAGTTCTGTTTATAGCTAAATATATCCCTCCATATAATGAAATGAGTTGTGATAAAATGACACGCCAGGTGGCATACTCAATCGACTCACTGATGTGACAAGTTTGGAACCGTAGATCTGTACGCTTCGGCGGAATACATGATTCCACTTCCCCCATAACAAAGTGTATCATGAGGGAGCTGTGTAACCCGAGACGGAAAGATCTAAGGTTTCCAAACTTGTCCACGTTAGTGGGTCGATTGAGTATGCCACCTGGTGAGTCATTTTATCAGGACTCAAAATGAAATACATCTCTCGCGCTAGTTGTAACACTTCAGGTATTATTACGTTGAAAGGTGCAGTTCATGTAGATGGCTCATTTTGTTGAGTCATATTGCTTACATAAGTTGTCAACTATGTAACTTGTCACTTGGAAATTCTCATTAATTAGTTCTCGCATCTTTCAAGAGTTCATGTTCGAGAGATAATAAGAAATTGTAATGTAAATTAAGATCATTGTCAACATCATCCGAGCATTAAATGTTTTTAATCATTGTTATACATAATATGTTGGTGATTCAGCAAGATTGAATGACATCTTTCGATCTCATATTCTTCCATAGATTGATGACGTTTCAACTATGATTTTAGCAGTATGGTTGCATTTCAATAGCATAGTGGATTTTTTGTGTTTCTTCTCTTGGAACTTCGCCTCTTTCCAAGCATGTGTTGCATGCCACCCAGTTTCAATAGACACTTCTATGTACTCTTTTCGTCGGCCTAAGACCATGTTTGGTGTACCGATCTAGTTTGTGTCAATCACCACCTTCTACATGCTTCCAATTGCTCAGTAGGCCTTCCTATCTCGTACTTTAAGAAAATTCTGAGATTACTTGGAATGATTGATCATATAAGATCTTCAAACACGATAGTCAGTGTGAAAGTCCCTTTGTAAACTGACACTTGGTGAAAAACACAAAGATTAAGGTTTTTTTTTTTCCCTATTCCCTTGCTCCACCTTATGATCTATTGATTTGGAACCTCACACGTCATAATAAATATATCAACCTTACTCAATGGCCTTGCATTCACACGACATCACTTTTTTATATAAATCAGCTATATTTAATGTAGCACTTGAACTTGATTGAAATTCTTAATGTGATTGCATTGGTCAACACTTATCCACAAACTCCATCATCACCACATCTTGATTATTTTTTAGTTCGGCAACGTTGATGACCACAAAATTAGGTTTTTCATGATCTCTCTTATGAGCATAAGAAATAAAATCATAAGTGGTGATTGTATAAATTAGGAAGATTTCTAGTGGTATATAGAAAGATAGGGTTTTCACTAAAAGAAAATTAAAAAATTAAGCAAATAAAGAATGAAGATGTTGATGAAGTTCGACGAGGTGATGGAATCGACAAGTTAAGTATCACGGCAATTAATGACACCTCTGACAGAAGGATGAAGCACCGCACTCATGCTATTAATAGAGCTTTTTCTCTGATACCACATAGAATTTGAACTTTAATCAAAACTCTTGATGTGATAACATTTGTCATATTGGGTTTATGTAAGTTCAAAAGAGTCAAACAATGTGGAAAGGCATTCAATCAATCTAATGTAATTTAACTAATTGAAATGAAGTTTTGCACATATATATATAGCGATTACCCCTAACTTATCTCTAGCATTTAGTGCATCAACTAAAGCTGATTAATTGGAACAAATGAGTTCTATGTACGGTAAAAGTGTAATTCAAGATGTCGACAACATTTCTTGCTCATTGTAAACAATTGTTGATAAGTTCAATTCATAAAACTCATTTGAATATCCATCACCCAAAAATGCCTACATATTGGGAAAATGTAATGGTGTAACCAAAATAAAATAGGGGAAAATGGTAGCCGAATAATGTACATCTGAGATGAAAAGATATTCCTAGAGATTCCCAAGGAAATATTGCTAAGGAAACGGCTCGATCTGATCACTAAGAAAACTATGGTTTTCCTTCCATCTCTACTGTATGCTTGATGAACAACCTCAAAGGTCAGTGGTTAGAAAAGTCATAATATTAGGTATGGAAACGAGGCAATCCCTGGAAAAAGGATGCACACATGCATCACCTCAAAAGTCAAGGAAATATGTAAAACATTTTAGTGAATCTCCAAGAATGAGGAGCAAAGAGATTAATTGAGGAAATTTTTTGTTTTTATTCTAAATCTAAATTATAAGATTCAAATCATGATTGCCTTCCCATATGTTAGGTAAAAAAGAACGTTGTCTTGGCTTGTCTCGCATTCGAAAATGTCAATATATATTTATGAACCTCATATAACACTTTTTGACGCGAAAGTGTATGGAAACTATAGATGCTTTTCATCGAGATACAAGTGAAAAAGCATCTTCGCTTTTCATGTAGATCTACCAGATGTCAATATGTTGTTGTGAATTGTAATGTTATGATCTGTTTCTTCTAATGAAGAGCCTATTTTGGTTTTCATCAAATCAGAACTGTTATTGAGTTTGACCAGATAAATCAAAATAGAACCCGATTATATAGAGCTATCCCGTTTGTTTTCTTTTGACTTTTTGACCCAATCAAACCATTTTCTCATGAGATGAAACTATACTAAAAGAAAATATGGATCATCTATTTTAAAATATGGAGTTGCTGGGTTGGGGATTTGAGTTATAGAGTCTTGGAGCACACTAAATCCTTACTTGTAACTCATAAAATAGTTAATTCAAGCTCAAATTTAAGTTCGTGGATCCATTTATGATCTAGATGGATTCTATCCAGGTCCACCCCATTCCTTGCCCTAGCTCACCCAACCAAGACATGGGCTGTCAATGGATCGAATCATATCTGATACGATTGCAATGAGAATCCGTCTGATCAATCAATTCTAGATCAATCATATGTCCCTGATTGAATAAAATGTGAGGCAGTAGGTAGATTATATTATATGTTTAGTTTAAATTTATGTTCATTTATATTTTGTATATATCAGATTGGATCTAATCCAATGTGGACCTGACCTGTACACCTAACTAGGACATGGGCTCTCAATCCAGTAAAATGTTACAAAACATACAGATTATATTATCTATTTATTTTATATTTATGAAGCTTATTTATATTTTGTATATCAAATCGATACTTATCTATTTTGGGCCTATCGTTACCAATATAAAATGTAGATCTAACAACGGTCCAATCCAATTCCTGGCCTATTTAATTAATTCTGGGTCCAATTTCATCCTTAACCATTAGATCCCAATCGAACCCGATCCATTTTGTTATTTTAATATCTTAATGATGGGCATTGGACACTAGATATCCAACAACAGTTGGTATATGAGTGCATCTTTTCTATGGGTTAGTTTATTTAGAGAATCTACATATATATAGAATATTTTTTCCATCTCAGTCTTTATTTGAAATTTGAACGTTAGAACTTTCCTTCTAAATATGTGATGATACCTAAGCTAAGGACTTTAATGCTAAAGTGAAATAATAGAAAAGTTGGATGATGGGATCAGAATATTCACTAAAAAACCATTTCATGTCAAATCCTCGCACATGATGATCTTCTCATTATGTCAAAAGTATTAGTTAGAGCTATACTCAGATCAATCATCATCAATCAGTCAAGTGGTCGTAAATCTACATTTCAGGACTAAAAATGTCCTTCAACGGCTTTTTGTTTTTTTTTTTTTTCCTTAGGTTTACTTTTTTTGTTTTTTCGTAGATGAAAATGATTAAAATTCAAAAACTTGACTTGACTATCCATCCATTCAATCGAATCCAGGTGCGTGCGTACATAATCCTAGGGTCGGTTGCTTGACTCTACCAACTTGTTTGCTCTCTACAAATCGGGAGGAGAACAACCAATACGTGCAGAGGAGGGAACAACCAGATTGAATATAGAAGTCTAGACTTGGTCTCTGTGCGGCATCCGCAATCAAGAAGGTATTGCAACCTAACCATTTAAGTGAGTTGACTTGGGTGAGTTAATAAAATTATTGTTGTACACTGATAATTATAATATTTGGATTGAAAAGTAAATTATGGCTATACATCAAATTAAATCAAGATTCTCATTAATACAAGATAAGTCAAATTATATGATCCAAAGAAAATAATCATTTTTGTCAAGAAAATTTCTTTGATTCTGGAGATCAAGAGAAGGATAATTATGATTTCTAGAGATTGAAGAAGCAATCGTGGGAAAATGATAATGTAATGAAACAAATAAATTAGAATTTGAGGTAAGTAATCTATTAACATATAAAAAGGAGTATATTAATAGACTTTTGATTAATTTATGAATCTTATTAACTTAAATATGGGAGAGTATCTAACAAATCTAGGGAAAGTGAAGGAGATAACAAATCTACAAAGATTTGGATGATCTCAAGATGTTCATGATTGAGGGAAAAAATCAACTCTACATATTAATTTTTTTTTTATAAAAATATTTAGATTAGTGTCTAAATATTTGATTTTTCAAGATCCATGGCTTATCCACTTTGTGAAAATTGAAAGGCCCACGAATTTTAACAGCTGTAAAATTTTCTTATGTTCCCTAGATTCGACGGTTCAAAACTATCATATTTCTCTCATTCTCCATTAATTTGAAAATTTTTGTTTGTCGAAAAAAAATTGACAATGAAAATTTTAAAATCTTGTTATGTCAAATATATATATAAATATATATATATATATCTATATATTTTTTCACCTTGTGTTCTAGTTTTAGAACTATGGATGTAGTAGTTTCATATACTCAAGACATGTCTCTTAGTCCATATTGTTTGGATATGGTGTAGTATCATTTGATAACAAGACAAGAGAGAAAGAGAGTGAGAGAGAGAGAGAGATATATGTTTCAGATTTTAAAGACTTTAAAATAATTAAGTAGGACAATGATAGATTATATGAATTTCAACTTAATTTTGTAATGACATACACCTAGAAGTACCACTAGATACTGATGTAACTAGAGAGAGGGACTCAACACAAAATTGGAATTATGGAGAGAGATTAAAATTAATAGACTTCAATATGTAAAATCAAAATCGAGTTAGTGGAGCATAAATATAGCATTGACATGTAAAAAGACTAACTCCTAGTTAAAATTGGTAGTTTAGAATAATGAAGAAATCAATTTCTTATCTTAGATATAAAAAAATATCAGTTATTGAGGAAATATTTCCCATAATATCACATGCGACATACAATGATCAATAAGACTAAAAAGGAAGCTTATAAGATGCTAGGAAGACAAAATACACTTCATGGTGTTGAGCGTTGGAAACTTAGAAGCATCATCTTTACTATTGTAATGAGAGAAAAAGGAGTAGAAGTGATTCTAGACAAAAATTTGGATCTCACAAATGCTCCTAGCTTTACATTTAAATTTAATATAATTAATTAAAGTCAATTTTATCAAAAATCCCAAAAATTACAACTTACACGTTGCTTAATTTTCAAAATTACAAAACTATCCTTTCTTACTATATAATCTTCAAAAATCTTTTAATCAATATCATTAATTACAAATAAGCCCTTCTTATAAATGTGCATTTGCACATTCCACCTTCTAGTCTTAATAATGAGAAAAGGGTGAATATCATTAATGCAAAATCATGTGAATTAACAATAAAGAGTCGAAATATCTGTACTATTTTAGTTAGAGACTGGTGAGTATTATAATTACTTTTTCTTTTAAATTACAAAAATACTTTGTTAGAGAACTATATGCAACCGTATTATGATACATGAGATATATTGTATCATTATCAATGTATCTCATCGCAAAAAAAAGATAGTGGTGGAGAATAATATATCTAGTAAAATCAATTAGGATATTTTTAATTAGGAAATATTAATAAATTAAAATATTTATATTAGACTAATTTTCATATCTTGGTTGATGTAATCTCTATAAATAACTTATAAAGGTTCATGTAATGGTCATCCAACAATTATCGATAAATTATTTCTTTTACATGATATAGACCCTAAGCTCTATTGAGAGCACGATCTTGAGGTATCATTTTTCGATGATGGAACTACCTCCATTGTTGCGTCATCGTTGGACCTGAATCTTTTTTATTTTTCTCATTTTATAATTAATATTTTTTTAAATTACAAAAATGCATCTGAATAGATGTATTAGTACATTCAAAATAATGTATTCATAATAATTTTTACTCTTGTAATGAGAGAAGGTGGAGTTGAAGTGGTTAGAAACCAAAATTTGAATGACCATAAATGCCCCTACTTTTACTATTAAACTTAATATAATCATGGTTATTTTGATAAATTTGGGTCAATAATTATTCTCTATGCCTTCTTGTGACTTCCATGTGGATATATCGTCTTGAATGATCTAGTCAGATGATCAAATGTGCCTTTGTCGGTTGCCATCATAGCTAGTAAAGTGTTTACTCATTTCTAAAAGCGTATCCAATGGATGCTATATTCGCCTTCTTCAATTCCATTGTTTGAAATAATAAAGTGAAAAGAATAGTTCATATTTAATACACACTTCTCAAATGCTTCTTCTAAAAAAATGTCATTCATATGCTTTGGAATACAATTTACTAAAATAAATCATCTAAATTAATAACTTTTATGCTTTATATGGAAATTTGGTAAAAAGAATAATTTAAAAAATATTTTTTTCCAACACAAAGATTCTTTAATAAATTTTGAGATATTTTAAAAGCAATCTTAAATATATCTATACTTTTAGCATACTCCATTTTTTAGAGTCCATATGACACTTGAATTAGATCATCTCCAATATTAATATTAAATTGGTCTTTAGCAAGTCTATTTTATTTGACAATAAAGTACAAAAATCTCATATTTGGCACATACCTCTCTAATACTTCATCTATAAAAATAAAAAAAAATCCATTGGCATGGTTTGGATGATAATTTGATATATATAAAAAAAATTTGTACTTTTTTTTATAAAAAACTTTAAAAGTCACCCTTTATTTATAAGTTAAAAGTCACTTTAGCAAATTATGGGATATTTTAAAATCAATATGCTATATTTTATAGATCATATGAGACAAATTTGAGAGGCTATTTCAAATGTAGACTTGGCATCCCAATTTGAGACACCGTTGGCCAAGAGAGCATTTATGGGAGAGTATCCCTAAATTTGGATTTGCCACCAAAATTTGAGATGTCAAATGCTTTAATGTTATAAAAAGTTTGTTTGACTTTGAAATGTCATCATTCATTCATTTAATTTTTAATTTAGGTCATCTTTTTTATATAATTTATTTTGAGTGATAATGATCATCATGATAAAATCATTCCATTGATAATAACTCAATGTATGATAGATCAAACCAGAACATTATCCTTATACTTAGGGAGAACATATAAGGAGCAAATGTTGAGAGGGGAAGAAAAATACAAGCAGGAGTTCATGATTTGATATAGTTCAAGCCCTCGAATTTTTCACCCGTTAACATTGACTCACCTTTAGTTTGAAATGTTCTTTTTTAGGTACCATGATTGCATTTTGACGATCAAGTTAACTTTTATTTTAAAAAATGTAAGATTGTTCCACTTCAACCACTGTCAAGATATGTTTTTGATCAATAGCTATTCCTCCTATTTGTTTTTTCCAAGGATTCGGTGTTTTGTTGTTTCGAATTAAGTCGAACCATCAACTCTCAATCAGATTTTATGAATCAGGGCCCCAAAGAGGGATCCATTTCCTAAGGATACCCTTATCTTTCCATCTTTGTTTAATGTAGAAGTTTCACAATTTGTATGAAAAAAAAAAAATAGTGAGCTATTCTTGCCACACCAACTTTTACTAATGCCACACCAATTTCTATATAAATTAATTGCACACAGCTGATGTGGCGTTAGTAAAAATTTGTGTGGCAATAGCAAATCTCTAAAAATAAGAAAAATTAAATAGCAAAATAAAAAGATTTAAAAAAAGAAAAAGAAAATGGGGGTCTCACTCTACTGTCTTTATCTTTAATTTCGATTGTACCTTGTAAAAGGTACATATTTATTAAAATGCACCCTTCCGCACGCAATAACTACCAACACACAGAGACCATTTCCTACTTCAACTTCCCTCCCTTTTGTCCCCCAAAAAGTGTGGGTCCCACTTTCGCTACATCTGACGCCAGCTTCTACGCCTTCCCGTCAAAGGAAAGCTTGCCAACCCCACCACCTTGTCTTCATCAAGATAGTGAGACCAGTTTCCTTTTATTTACAGAAAAGCCCTTGTAATTTTCACATATTTGGATTCCTCCAAGAAAATAATACCTAATTGTCCAAAAATTAGACAAATTGCTTGTTAAATGGTCAAAGGTGACTCAATATTTTTAAAATGGAAAAAAAAAATCAATTTTACTTGGGACTCGTGCTAAAATATAGATAGGAATATTTTGAATGGGAAATAAGCCACGTGTGATGTGGAATAGGATGGCACGTGGAACTTTGTGGGCTAGGTAGATAACATTGTGAGGTGTATATATCCGAAATTTCTGGCTTTTGCATTTCGAAAGGATAAATGAGTAGTTAAATAGAGGTCATAAGACCTCGTTGAACATATTCCCAAGATTTATACCCATTGATGTCCACCTTGAAAGACCCACGAAATCTCAAGTATCATCAATGGTTGGGATCTCTAGAGGTTGAAATCACAATCTTTTAGAGGGAAAAAAAGAATAATTTAAATATGCCCCTAAAAAATTCGGTGAATAATTGAGATACAAAAGTGTTTTCAAACATGATAGGAGGGATGATCGCGAAACTATACAAGAGAATAATAAAATATCTAAAACAACCTCACAAGTCATAATCGATCACTATTAAGAAATCATTGTGGTTTCTCCTCAAAATATGTCACCTTCATCTTTTTTACTTTGCTTTTAGTTTAGAGTTTATGCCCCTTTAACTTTGAATAATAAGAAAAAGACAAAACTTCTAAAGAACTTTGATTCAATAGGATTTAAGAAGAGGGGTCTTTGAATACAATGAAATTTTAAAGGAAAAAAGAAACATGATTTTTCCTTTTAAGAGATGTATCGGACAAGTCTATCTATTGCACTTTTAGTACGAAAAATCTCTTGGAGTTTAAGGTAACATAATTTATCCAGTTTGTCACTCAACAAATGTTAAAGTCCCAATACACATTATTTAAAAAAAATTAAATACATATAATACCTTGAATTCTTTGAATCAAATTCTTATTATACTCTCTTCTCTTACCACCAATTTTCTTTCCCACATATCAATTCCAAAAAAAGTATTATATCTTATTTTAAATTTGATGTTTACTATATAAATTAGAGGATTACGTCATGTGTGACCATGTGGGTTCAATGATGATTTTGAAAGAAAATCAACTCTGAGATGAGATAGAGGATAAAATACTTATTTGATTTAAAAATTTGAGTCGTGCAGGAGTAACATTGAAATTGATATCATTTCACACATTTGTGTGCACAGAATCATAGATATTTCTCACTCATAGCTTGATGAAAAGAATTTGTGGTTCTATACACGCATCCACGTTAGTAATATGTGAAACAATGTCAATTTCAATATTATTTTAATATTTAAAAAAAATAGTGTATAATAAATATTTAATCTTTTTTTTTTTTGTAATAAAAATGAAAGAATTGGGTCTGGATCTGGATTGGGTAAATCTCTTTCTCTTCTTTATTTTTATTGTCAGGGTATTGAAGAAGAAATAATTTGAAAATGAGGATCATTAAGTCATTTTTTATAAATCTCTCGATTAGATTGTGATAAAGGGGCGTTCAATTAGTTTGAAAAAACAAGGATATATCAAAGATTTACTTAAACCTGGAGGGGGAGAATATCAAGAATATTTTTTGAGAAGATTAAAAAAAATATACTTAATACATTTAGTAGGTCGTACAGTTGATAAGGAGTGGTGGAATTAGCCGGGAAAGGTCTTTTAACCCTAACGGCTAATGTGGGGGCTCTGGTTTTTTAAAGAAAAAAGAAAAGCTCTTAAGGTTTTGTCACTTCGACGCAAATGAAAAGGCAATCACAATGTAAACAGGTCAATCGTAGGGACTGTTAAACAGTCCTTTCAAAGGAGATTGTCTGTCCGTACGATTTCAAACCGGGAATAGCAGGTCGCTTAGCCATACTCCTCCTAACCTCGTTACTCGTGCGAGAATGGAAATGAGAGAAGAAGGATTTGTTTTGTATTAATGGCCCAAACCATGGAACGATGTGCTGGAAATTGGATTTACGGAAATATCCTTCTCTATTTGTTAATGAGACAACTGTCACCTAAAGATCTAAAATAACCTCGTGGTAACGTATATTAAACTCTTATGACTGAGATACCCTTATTGTTAAAGACTAATCACGATAATACCCCCGACCATCTTATTTCATGTCATCTTATATACTTGTGACATTAGGGGAAAAAACTAAATTGAATAAATATTATTTGATCAAAATTTGTTGAATAATCAAAATATTCTTTTTTTTTTTTTTTTACCGTGTGAACAATTTTAATGATCATATTTAGTTTAGGAATTCCACTCTTTCAAATGCCTGAAACTTTTTCATCTACAAATTATTTTGTTTAGAAAAATCCAACATTATTTTTTTCTTTACATGTACATACATATACATGTCACCTCGTGATATTTAAGAGACCAAGATTATCACCTTGAAAGATAATATCAATATGGCCTAAGAATGAATTAAACCTAAAATATACATTGGTTGATGTAAAAAAATAGTGAAAAATCCCAATTTGAAAGAAAAAGGAGTAAACTAAGGTCATGTTTGAAAACATTGTTTGCTTTTGCAATTGGATTCTTGTAAAATAATTAAAATGCCCTTAAATGTATAATAAGACATCGGAATGCCCTAAAATGAGCATAATAACTAGAAGAATACTACAATTATAATTATAACAGAATAGCAATATTAAATTATTGTTGTGAAGCTCGAAAACTCCTAGGTGTATCTTGGCAAATCATTAAAATCAAGAATTTAACCAAAGTCATAAAATCAAACAATGGCTTCTTGATTACTTTAGACGGTAATGGGGCATTACCATTCGTTAATCGACTTTAATGGCACAGTGGAATTGAATGGTTCCCTATCCACATACAAATCCGAAAGAGCATAGTAGGTGTGTGATGATAGTTTGTTAGGAGTGCAATTTTTCTATGAGACAGAGTGATCTCTTTTCATCTCTAAAATTGTTGAAAGCGTAAAATACCAAGTTTATTTGATCGTTTAGGTGGCCTTCCTTTATAAGATTTGTTAAATTAATGACAACTTTCAACATTACAAGTGGGTGAGATTTTTACCATTTGTACAATCAGTAATTTTTATCAATGTATAATACCCACAAATCTATAATTAGAAAGTCAAGGAACTTTTATACAACCCTCATATTAAATGTCAAGATTTTAATTTTTTTCTATATCAATTATTCTCTACTTTTGATCATTTATACTAATACAATGCATAAAGACTTCCCAAATGTTTGTTCGTGCGGTAATTTATTGTAAATAGAAGAAATGTATTGGAAAATTGGTAGCTTTTGCAGTCTTTCTCCAAAGTAAAATGTGAGGTTGGCTCAATCAAGTGTAACTTGAACTTCATAAAAGATATTAACCAATTATTACTAGTCTACTTGTGATTTCAGAATTTATCAAGCAAAGTTACCAATCATGACACTTTTGTACAAGATGCACCCAATAAAAAGAGTGGAACAATTAATTACCTCATATGGACCATCATTGTATATTCTTCCATCAACAAATGTTGCTTCCCTGATCAGATAGAAGTATAGCTACAGAAGTAGGAATAATGGCATTAGGAATAACATTGTTTTAAAAAGTAAAGACCCATAAATAAGTTCACTACCCCCATCAATGTCTATTGGGAAAATTACTAAAAAAGGACTAAATATTTTAATATTTATAATAAAAAATATATATTTTTCAAAAATTATCAAAAACGAATTAAATCGCTTGACAGTCCAGCATTTTAATGTGTTAAAATACATTTTTTAACCAAAAAAAACTTTTGGAATAGTTAAAACGAATGCTTTAACACCTCAACATTTTAGCCTCCATTTAAAATATATAATTTTTTCTTTTAAATGCTAGATAATTGAAAATAACAAATTTGATGAATATATATATATATATATAGATATATTTATTATGATAATTTTCCTTTTAAAGAAGATCTCAAATGTATTGTATACTTGTTTTTATGAAGTATTTTGTTGTGAAAATAACAAATTTGCTAATTTGATGGTAGAAAAAGGATAGTTTCGTAATAATTAGCATATTTCAAGGGTAATGATAAATGCTTAGGAGTGCTGTCATTACTGATTAACATTGCAGGGACAAATTGTAAACTGAGTCAAAGACTACATTTAATTTCTCATTATAGGGTACCTTTTTGGGAGTAAGGCCAAATAAGAGGGTATAAATGGAAGATGCTTTATTCAATCGGACGGTCTGTGTAAGTCCTTAGACATCCAATGGTTGTTAAATGTTTAGTGCGCTGGCATGACACATCCGGTCACCAAGATATTATCAAATGACGTGTGAATACTGGTAAGAATTTTGTTTCTCTGCTTTTTTTTTTCTTTTTTTAATATTTGTCTTCAAAATCAATCTTTATTGGGACGAGGGCACGTGTAAGAAAGGAGGATGGGTGGACCAACTTAGTCTAGCTGAGATGCACTAAAGATTTACATTTTTATTTATATATATTAACATTCGCTATTTTTGTTATTTTATTTCTCTTTCTGTTGGGATCCTGAAATCGCCCCACCATAGAGGCGTGGATTCGATTGAACTTCTTCGTTCGCTCGAACTAGAGATTTTGGGGACAAAATCGAAAGCGAAGCGAAGATCAACGAGAGACTTTTTTTAATCTTCAAAAAAGATGTTTTAATTCTCTTTCTAGAACCATCGATTGGTCCATCGTTAGTTCTGTTAAGTTCGATCTGGTACATCTAAGTTTTTTTGCTACATTTGAAGGAAATCATACAAGAGATCTAAACGATCAAATATATCTTGAATGATTTCTGGCTAACAATCTCTGATTTTATTTTTTATTTTTTTGGTGTTTTTGCAGATTGTACACGAAGATGTTCAGAACAGTGGAGAAAGTCTGATTTGGAGAGGATTGTGAGGTGAGAGATCGATCTGTATTTCTTTCTTTTTAATTTTTTTTCCTGTTTCTTTACAATTTGCGAACTTTGATGAGAATAATATAATTACTTAAGGAAAGATCTCATTTGATTCGAGTTGAAAATTACAAGGACTCGATCCATGGGAAAAGATTTGCAGAATTTTTTTTGAAGATCTAAAGTTGAAAAATCGGATCAGAAGAGATCTATAACCGAGGTTAGGTTTCTCTGAAAGAGAGAAATAGGTAGATAGACGAGAAGAACAAACCACGATCTACACAGTCTCTCGTGATCAATTTACTGATGAACGCATAATAGAGAGAGAGAGAGAGAGAGAGAGAGAGGCGGTTTAGCGGTTAAGGGACCAAAAATACTGGAATGCTGGGTTATCAGATCTTGATTTTTCTTTTAATTTCTCTACTTGTTCTCTCATTTTTATTTTTTTAAACTGCTTTAAGATTCTAGGTTTCTCTTTGTGGCTATCTTGTCTTCCTTCGGCGTAACTTAGCTATTCTTCCGTGAAAAAATATTAATCATAAAGACAAGAAACATCAATGGCGCCATAGCTTTCTAAAATCAGTTTACAAAACATAGATATTCCCTATTTTCACGGGTTTTCTGCTAACATGCGCTCGCACGTATAACTGAAAAAAAAAAGATTTATTAGAAGAACTCTCTCTTATTTTTCTTTCCATTTCTTGTTTTATAGATCAAAATTAAAAATCCAAAATGGCGTCCTCATCAAATTCTCCATGCGCGGCCTGCAAATTTCTGCGGCGTAAATGCACGACTGAATGTGTATTTGCGCCATATTTTCCACCAGATCAACCGCAAAAATTTGCAAATGTTCACAAGGTATTTGGCGCAAGCAATGTCGCAAAACTCCTAAACGAGCTAAATCCCTCCCAGAGAGAAGATGCTGTAAATTCCCTCGCTTACGAGGCTGAGGCCAGGCTTCGTGATCCAGTTTATGGTTGTATGGGCCTCATCTCTATCTTACAACACAAACTCAAACAAGTCCAGCTTGATCTCTATAACGCAAGAAAGGAACTCTGTACCTATATAGGTCCATCAGCTATGCTGCCAATAACCCACCAACCACATCACCACCATCACCTCCTTCACCAACACCAAAACCCTTCTTCATCCATGGGCCCATTCGGTATGCCTTCGGTGGGCCTCGGCGCTTCGCAGCAACAAACCCAATTACTGATGAGAGAACAGCAGCAACACCAACAGATGCTCGAAGCGCAGCAATTAGCGGCAGTAGTTGCTGCAAGAGAACAGCAAGAATTGCTCAGGAATTATGAACAACAGCAGCAAGAGCTTGCGAGATTTAATGGAGGTTTTGATGGGGCGAGTGGAGGTGTTGGTGGTGGATTTAATCATATTAGTACTGCGATGCCATCTTCGTTGGGTTTGGCTCCTTTTGATAATCGATTTCCTGCTCAGCAACATCAAGGGCATCACCATCATCATCCATCTCAATCTCAGCAACAACAGGGGGCGGGGAGCGACGAGGGTAACAGTGTCGGTCCATCTTCGTAGGCTCACAACATGCTTACCCTCTCTTGGTACGACTTCTCCACCCTCTCTTTCATTTTTTTCAATTTCTATATTTGATTAATTGATTTGTCCGTGTGGTATGATGTGTTTACGCACGTGCAAACATTGGGACTATTCAAGTAGCTTTGGCTTTTGCTATTGTGGGTCATCTCATTGACTTATAATCCAATTTTCTAGTGATATAAAAAGGTCGTTTTTGACCATTTCAAAAATGTCACCTGAAACTCTTTAGGGCACCAACAATGGCCCATCATTGGTTTGAAGTTTGAACCACAGCAAAAATTTCGTGGTTCAACTAAGGAGACTATTTTGTGGGTGGGGTGAGGATAGTAAATTTCTACAATATATAATGCAATTCTCGTCTTTTAAATTCTAAAATCTGTAAATAATTTGAAGAACACTTTCCTTACTAAGTAGAAATCTTACTAGGGGTTGTTGACCTCAAATGGATTTGCACATTGACAATGAAACACCAAGGGTTTGAAAAATAACTTTTGTTTTTTCCAAGTTGAAAGAATTTTTTCCTCTACATCCCTGTGGAATTGGATCTTGTTTTAGGATGCCACAAGGGGAGCTCAACGCCCTTAGTAAGATTTGAAATCTTACTACGTCGGTAATATTAGTTTTACTCAAATAATTTTGATATTAGTATCGATAAGTAGTATGGGGGTATTATGGTCAGTGGTCAACTTGATATATTTATCTTGGTTGAAGTAAGGAGCGGTGGTCAATTATCAATAAATAAAAGAAATCAGATTCTGTTCTACCAACTCCAGGTCTCCGTTTTGAGCCACGTGTCACTTTCTTTCAGTCTCACTACCCATAAATGTTCCCCTCATCCTTGGTGATTTGTAGCCTGCTTAAATCATTATAAGCCATCAAAGGTAGGGCCAAAATGACATTAATGTCTGAAAGGACTTGGAGTTGGGTAGCTAAGGTAGACCCAGGAGTACAGGATCTAAGTAAAATTTCTAGGGTTTTGCTTCTGTACCTGCATTGAAACGGTGCTGTTAAGCTATTTATTGAGCTGTGTTTTTGCAATCATGATGTCTAATATAAAAAGTGACAGAACAATAGCAATTTGCAAGATATAGAGGGTACTGTATCATTTGGTTTGCAGACACGAAATCTCTTTCATTCGTAATCTCCCATTAATTGTTAAAATCTGTGAGTGATTTCTTTACAGTCTTCAGTCTTCACCTTTACTGTTATCTAGTGGCATTTCTGTAAATTCAATTGCAATTTCACACCACAACCAACAAAAGCAAATAATCTCTCTCACCTCACTCTTTTTGGTGCAGGTTCAACTTGCTGAGAAGGAAAAACAAAAAAATTGAAAAAATTTGAAGAGTTGGCTTATCATGAAGTTGCAGTTATAGTATTCGTCTTTCTTCAAATTTTCAATTTGAGGATGAGAAGAAGAAAAACTTGAAGAAGAACATATCTTGGAAGCGGCTTTAAAAGAGAAAAAAATTTCGGATCTCATGGATTTTTTATTACCCATTTGTTGTTTTTCTCTTTCAAGAAAGCTTCCTTCATCTTGACCTCTTTGGCAGATCTCCTTTTATTATTTTCTTCCTTCACGTACTCTTTCTTCCCTTAAACATAAAAAAAAAGACAAAAAATTAGGGTTTTTGATAGCTAGTCATAAAGTTTTATTTGCATTTCCTTTCTTCTTCTTCTTCTTCTTTTTTCTTTTTTTCCATTTCTCTCTCTCTCTCTCTCTCCCCCCTCATATAAATCTGCTTATAGTTGGTGCTGAAGAAGTACACAATACATATAGATTTTCTCTATATGTATCTGGCCTTTTCCCTAAGGAGAGATGAAATGGTTAAAAGTAGAATAAAATAGTCATGTATCGAGTTACTTCTCCATTTTCTTTTATTATTGTTTTCTTCTATTATTTTTTTGAACCAATTAAATTAAATTTATACGTGGTCAAGATCTTGTGACTCCTGAAGTACTCATGATGATCTTAACTATTAAAGCAGGGAATTAAACCATCGGGAGTTATCATGGGGATATGTGCTATCTAGAAGGAGTGAGTTTTAATGGTCAAGATCATATGTTTCTCCGTGAGTCACCCAATTATATATGATATATGAGACGAAATAAAGGTATGCGTTAATACTTATGTGGTTTGTAGACGCATCAAGTGGCAAAGTCAGAAAATCTTAGATCTTTTTCTTCGTGGTGCACTAGGAAAGGATCTATAGGTCTATATATATATATATATATAGGGGTTGAGATCGGTCGATCCAAATAACAACGTAGCCCTTCTGCTTGTGGTGTAGATTGGATTTGAGAAAAAAAAATTCCCCCAAAAAAGATTTTTTTAGCTAGATTTTAATTTTAAAATTTAAGTCTAATGGTGAAAAAAAATCACATGTGGCTTCCAATGGTGTATTTGGGAGCTAAGTTGACATGTGATCCAGCTGCATATGTTCGGATTTCATATATATATGTACTAATGCGGTTACTAAGAAATATTTAATTGCTGCGATAAGTTCTTTTATTTTGGTTCATGTTTCTATGGTTTAAGAGATGGTAATGTATTGACATGAGGACTTATTAATACTCAAATGTATAACTCCGGAATTTCAATTGTGTATATATTCATCATTTTAGGAATTGTTTTTCCTAACTCCTTTTCATAAAATGGACTTTTGATTTGGTTTTCAAAACTACATAAAAGTAGGAAAAATGCCTGTCTACTCTTATCAAGATATAATTCTTATCAAAAGTTTGCATTGTTATTTTTTCGTCTCCTAAATAATATATAACTAATATGTAACCATTATCTTGAGTTTTGCATTAAAGATCATTATATTGTTTTTCAAGACTAAATATTAAAACAAAATAGAAAATTTTGTGGAAGGTTCGTTAATGTCCTATTGATAGTGCTAAGATATATTTGGAAGGTTAAAAAAATGTCACAAATAATCAAATAACTTAAGGTGAGTTTATGTTGGTTCCATTGAGTTTTGGGTGGTCATGTCACTTAAACTCCAATTCAGTCAAATTGACTTGACCGAGTTTCATGTCAGTTTCATTATTGTGGGAAGAAAAAGAAAAAGAATCCCGATAAAATGACTCATCAGGCGGCATACTCAATCAACTAACTGACGTGACCAAGTTCGGAATTGTAAATCTGTATGCCTCGATATACACATTGCATTTCCCCATAAAAAAGTATATCCTCAAGGAGCTGTGTATCCCAAGGCAGAAAGATGTACGGTTTTCAAACTGGTCCACATCAGTGAGTTGATTGAAAATGCCACCTGGCGAGTCATTTTATCATGACTCAAAGAAAAAAAAATTTGGAAATGGGAGCTTTCTCTGGGACCATGTGAAAAAAAAGTGTTTTCCGTCCCTTACACGGATTTTCACACCTAAAAGAGGCGCGATGTCAACGATTGTGTTCACAAATGCTCCCTCTTTAACAAACAATTTTAAGAAGAAATACATATAGAATCATATACTGTGAGGTACCATCTTATCAAAACAAAACAAATAAATAATACTGTCAGGTGGCAGAAGAGACAAAATGGTAGAACTTATGACTCGTCTCCCCTCCCTTCACTATCTGACATGGTGGAAGGTTCTTATTATATATTTCTTACTGAAGAGTTTTCAGATTTCCATACTAAATGTACTTAGATTTTGTATAATATTATAATATTGCTGGTATTTACATTGCAGCCCTCTGCGTATGGCATTTCTTTATTTGACCACCTCATTTCATATTTTTCTATTTGAATTTATTATAGGCCTTGATCATGTGTCTTACACCAATCATTAACATTAGATACAAACATGATTCAGATCATCTGATTGGTTAGAGTGTTAGATATTTGATGGTGATGATGGAAGAGGCACAGATTTGTTGATCCTTGTGAACATGTATTATCTCAAGATAAGTATCTTAACTTAATTAGACCAGATAAATATCATTAGAGATTCAAAGTCCAATGAGAACCATGAAGATTCTCAAATGACTCTGATTCAATAAATTACAAAATCCACATTTACATGATTAGCCACTAACATTAAGTGTAACATGATTTGGATCATCATGATACAAGGTTAGAGGTTTGAATGTCTGATAATGATGATGGATGTAGAAGGGAAAAAAATTGACTATGTCTTTGACATGTGTTATACTAAGATAGTTAAACGGAAAAAAATATTACACAAATTGGAAAGTTGGGTGAGATCTTGGAAGAATTCATGATTGTTACATTCAAAAAGTTGTTAAATTGAAACAAATAGGAATTCTAAGCCCAAATAGAATTATAGATCAATTAAATTGCAATAAACAGAAAAATTACCAAGTGATATGATTAAATGCTAAAAGATTGAAATGGAAACTCACCCAATTGGTGGTGAATACAAAATGAAGTCAATTTCTAGAATTTATTCTTGGAAGTCTATAAATAGAGAGGTGAACTAATAGAAAGGACATATCAAGTAAATCAAGACAACTTGTTGTACTTAATTTGATTCTATAAAAATTCTAGCACGACTCCCAGGGTGCATTTGCCAAATGCATTATCTACTTGGAGATCGTTTGACTATGGATGACGGATGTTGGAAGGTAGTGGTGTTATTTCTATGTTGTATTTTATAGAAGATAAATTGAAATAAAATAACAAAGAACTAAATAACTAATAAATACCGATTGGACTCAATCACTGATTTGAACAAAGTGATGTTTGTATTGCATGCATTAGCCTTAAGACAATTTTGCTCATACGATGTACTAGTAGTCTCTAGATGTCTATCATTCAGGATACAACGCTCTACACATATTCAAGGTAACACTCCAAATGTATACATACAATTGGATTTGTATTGTGGTTGTATTTTCAATGACTCATGAGAAATCTCAAATAAGATCGAATGATACAATGTAAGAAAACTTAAAGATTCGATGATACAAAAGAGAAAAAATATGAAAATTTGTAGAGTTGGAAGTATCTTGTTGGACAGACACCATAACTAGTGAAAATGTCTCTTTGAATAGACACCGATGTCTAGTGAAAATGTCTTTTGGTTGCGATTGTTCAGACAGACACTTTGTGAGGAAGTCTTTGTTAGAACAACCATTACTTGTGACTCTTATGTCTCTTAGAACAATCACAAGGTATGCGCGTGAACTTTATCCATATCTCACTCACATTCACTACATTATGTGAGAGCTCACATATAAGAGTTACACTTTTTATTTTTTTCTAACTAATGTGGGACCAAAGCATTTACACTCTACTTCAAATACAAACCACTTTTACTTCCATTTAAACATTGGGACAAAAAAAATTGACAAGTAGAACCCCCAAGGCTTATTTTTAGTGAACTAGTATTTTGAGAATTAGGTTTCAATTACTTTAAGAAAAATTACTTAAAAGACCTTGGCGGATGGACTTTTTTAATTAGTCCTTGAGTATTAGGCGGTCGCTTAATAATCCATTTGGTAAATTTTTTATTTCTTAATGGTCCATCAACCTCATCTCAGGTTATAATGTGTTTGAAATATCCAAACTACCCATTTTTCATTTTCTTCACATACTTAGGTTTTTCAATGGCGATTTCAATCATGTTTGACGATTTTTTATCGTGAATGACGAATGAAAATGGTATATTTTTCATTGTGAATATTTAGATGTATTTTTTAATTTATTTTGAGAATTTATATTTAAAAAAATGAAGAACGAAATTGAGATTCAAAAAAATTTATATAGTGTCGAGCTCACCAATTTTTATTATTGAGTTCAACAATTTTTAAAAAAATGTCGAACTTGACAATAAAAGTGTGGAACCCGAAATAAAAAATAGTGAGCTTGACATTGGTAAAACTCATCCATTTTTGTTTTTCAATTTTTCTTTTACTAAAATGCATTGAAATATTGATTAAAAACTTGGCATAATGACTTGTGTAGATGATTTCAAACCAAAAGATTCATGTTTGATTGATTTTCATCCAAAATCAAAGGAATTTTTTTTTTTTTGAAAAGAACCCTAACCTTTTAGATACGTCTTCAAAATGCTTGAAAATGACTTCTCAAATCCTTTCCATCAGAATGAAGTCTCCAAAACTCGACTAAGATGCCGAAAATCCAAATTTTTTTATTTAAGAAAATGATGAGTTCGAATGGTTAGGGAAAATTTTGACATTTTAATTGTAGAGATGTGTGGAGTGGGGTTATGAGACTGACTAGAAATACAAGTTTTACTAAATGGACTATTAAAAAAAATCCTAAAAGTTAGGAACTAATTAGAAAGAAATCCCTCCGACAAGGCCCTTTAAGTAATTTTCCCATTTCTCTAACATGAACCCCGCCATGCTTAAGTCTATCGAACAAATCTCTATTAAAGAGCGGATTTTCATATCTACTGTTAAGGAATAATCCCAATGTGGGTGGATTTAGTCCTCGAGAACCATATTTGAATCCATGACCTCAAATTAATTTGATTGCAATACGTCAACCAATTAAATTAAGTTATGGGACCAAGCCCAGATGGAGAATGCAAGAAAGAAATTTAAGCTGATACGCCATCTTTGCTTAGATCCCATCATCTTTATTAAGGTAGGTTTCTTGCATACATCTTCACCTGATAAAGAGGAAAAGTCTTTGAAAGCAAAAAAAAAAAGAATTAAAAAATTTCCTTTCAAGGCTTAGTTTAAAGGGTTGAAATCGGCTGACTAATTAAAAATCATGAAATCCGATGGTTGGGATTTAAGCTATGGATTCATAACATATCGTCAAGATACACGTTTTATCCTGATTGTAAATTTCAAACTTTTGTAGTCCGGATTTCGTGATTGTTCATGAATAAACCTATCCTAACCATTATTTAAAAGGTTAATTGTGACGATTGATCAGTGTATGAAAACTTATTTTAATTGAGTATTTGAGTAATTAGTCAAGATTTGAATTGGGTGAGTATGTAGAGATGGTGTTATAGTGATGCCAATGAGGAATAAATATCACTATCTGTAAATGGTATTTAATTCAATGATCCATTAAACTTCATTATATGCTGATGAAATGATAAGGTAGAAATTATTGGAATTAGTGAGAATTGAAATAGGCCTGATATCTTAAGATAGTAAGGTTAAGAATAATGTGAATTAGGAATAAATTTCTCTATCACTCAAGCTGTAATGGTTTTAACACCTTATATATCATCGAATGAGTTAACATATATTTTATATTTAAATAATTATAAAAAATTCAAATTTTAATTTTATTTAGTAGATGCACTATTATAACACATTTAAATCACTAACTCAATCGATATTGTCAAAATATCAAATGAGTCATCTTAAATATTGGATGAGTCGATTTGATGGATGGTTCACATTGACTATCTTGTTTGGATGAAGTAACAATGCATATTTGCTTAATTTAGTACACCATAAGTTAATATTTTTTAGCAATTTGAACTCTTATCTTTTACGCCATAAGAAATAGAAGAATTTTTTTTCCAGGACAATCAGAAGAAGGCATGTTTGTGGAGATTTCAAACGTCTCATAGTCATTGAAGTCTTGGACGTTAGAATTCTCCATTACAATTAGGATAACTTTTTTTTCTTTTTTAACTTTCGAGCGGCCAATCCATGTATATATGCTCCATTTTTTTTTGTTGTATATGCCAAATTGCTAATCAAGATCTGGAATATTTAATCACTAACGCTTATTGTGCTACTTAATTGACCCCAAACTGATGATCATGTCCTAAACGCACCAAAACGTTAAACTTTTCATAAGAACTTATTTAATTTCTTGGAATTATGATTCGGAGAAATAAAAAAAATTTATCAGGAATTTATTTTTCTATTGGTTGGTAGAGTTCAAGAAAATAATGCAAAAAATAAATATTGCGCAATGTAAACGTGTGTTTGACCAAAACCCTTCTACCTAAAATCATACTGACCCATATATATTAAATGCAATCTAATCTATCTGACCTAAGATACATTTTGCACGCAAGTGTGTCATGTCTTGGCTATAGAATCCTTGGGGGGATTCAATTTATACATAAATAAAAGGAAAATGCTGGAATGACATAAAGGTGACAAAAATGATGTGGTGGCGTGCACGTAACCGTAGATACTTTTTACTTGTATCTCGTGGAAAAAGCATTTACGGTAATCTCTCTCTCTCTCTCTTCTTTACTAATGAGAGTAGTGTTTGGTAATTAGTTGATGAAAGCGGATTTTTAACAAAGGTCATGTAACCAATACTCACAAATATTAAGTACTCTTTAACCAACTTAACAAGCCGGCACCTTTGAACATTAAACTCTAGGTCCTTTTTATGTTGAAGAGCTTCTCAACCTTCAAAATCTACAAAAGAAATCAAATGAGCATTAATAGAAAAGTTGATGTGCCCATAAAGTTCTCTTTAAAGAAGTTCTGACCAACAAAACAGGCAGTTGGGTTCCAATTTATCATTCAATAAGAATCAATACATAAACATATATTCTCAAAACATTCAATATTTCGGGGTCAATGATTCGTATTGATCTCAGCTGTAACTATGTGCACCATACGATACATTCAGATATATTAAACCAAGCGTGGCCCACTGTTTCAGGCCCAGTAAACCATAAAGTAAGGCCCAAATCTTTTGTATTTCGAAAGTCCAACTAATGTCCTTTTTTAACTCTAAGCCCATGTTGCTGATTTTTGGTGTAACAAGGTTCGAATTCGGCAATTCTGCAACAGAGTTTAGTTCGTTTAATTCAGATAAATCTGAAAATCTTAGTCATTAGTCATCTATTACTGCACTGGTTGCCAAACAAGGGTGGGTTTGCCAAAAGATGGTTTTGTTTGAATCTTAGCCACCCACGTTACGAATACACAAAAGCCCAGTATTGAAGCCCAAATTCCGGCCCTCTGATTTAAACAACCCTACATTAAACTAAACCAGCCCAAATACATCTTTTTTTTTAAAGATTAATGGGGGGTTAGGCAGACCCCCAACCAACCCAAATACATCTTTTTATTTTATTTTATTAAGATTAATGGGGGGTTAGGCAGACCCCCAACCAGAGAAAAACAAGCTACATTCTGTCATATCTATGCTCGGAGGCGTCCTTACAAACAATGTCCCTAAGACTAGTTGGGAGATCCCCATACTCAAAAAGAGTTCTTCCCAAATACATCTTACGTCCAATATAATGAGACCAATGATTGAGTCGCGTTAAGACTTAAAAGAGGCAATGATCAATGATTGAGACCACAATACAACAACGTTGAGTTTCAATTTTGTGGTCTAGAAGAGTACATTCGATCATGTTTCTTATAAGATTATCTATGTATATTTAAGTTGATTTAATTTTCTTCAAGCCATATGAGTATTGGATAAGTAATTATCTACTAAACACATTTTTCCATGGACAAGATTTTATTGCAATTTATTGTTCGGTGGCAAGTTATTAACGTCATATTGTCTCACAACTTAGATCAGCAACTATTCATCAACTACCTCGTTTTTTTTAAGTTTATTTACCAAATATTTATTTTAGAACTTTGTGTTCTTATTAAACCATAAAGAAATAATAATTTTATATGAAAAATCATAAAATGTAGTTGACTCTACTGAGTATAGAAAAACTCAGCCAATAATATTTTCTAAATATCGAATGAGTCATATCAAATCTCTAATGATTAAATATAATGGACAATTCACATTGACTATCTCGTCCAATTGCCCTTGAAAATGACTTGCTTGAGCAATCTCTTTTATTTTCGATATATAGAAGGGTACCCCACATTCTTTGTGATGAGACTAGTTTCTAGTGCCACACTCTCTGATCTTATGAAAATTTTCTAATGTGCAACAGAGTAAGTTAGGAGGTCACTTAATTTTGATACACAATCAAAGGGAATAAAACTCCTATCGTTAATTTTGCCATTGATCCAACCCCAAGGTGTTTGTCTATGACAAATTATATAAGGGACAATGACTGTCAATTTAATGAGCAAAAAAGTGGCAACCTATGCTTCATATTTCTACTTATTCACCATGATGATCACCCCAAGTAAATTATATTTCAATTTAATGGTAACAACATTTGTGTTGGGAATCAAACAAAAGATGCTAAATAATTGAATGAATGAAATCGTTTTGTTTGCCAATCTTTGTGAGACCCAATAATTTATTTCTAGGTCCGGTCTAAAATTATTCTGTGAATCTTGATTGTTTGCAATGGGTCCCGTTCAGCAACAAACATTTTGGCAAAACATTTTTCAAAACATAGGTTAGAGATTTTGAAATGGACTGATTTTTGGTGAGGATGATCTCTACGGTGAGGAGATCATCCTCACTAAAAATCAGCCCATTCCAAAACTTCTAACCCCATGTTTACAAGTTGAAAAATTGTGCACCGTCCATTTTTTGTAAATCATTTTTAATGAGGTTATAAGTTTTGGAATGGGCTGATTTTTGGTAATGATGATCCCCTCACCGTAAAGATCATCCTCACCAAAAATCAGCCCATTCCAAAATCTCTAACCCATGTTTTGAAAAATGTTTTGCCAAAATGTTTGTTGCTGAATATTTCCCATTTGCAATAGTTTAGAATATGCACCAATACTTAAAGGATGTATCAAAATAAAAAATAAAAAATTATGATGCATCTTACTATCTTTCAATAACAATTAAGGGATGTGTTTGATAACCGAGTGTTACTGTGAGAGCTCACAACTTGCACAAGTTGCGAAAATTTTCGGAACTCGCCAATTCTCCAACTTGCGACTTTTTAAGATTTTCAACATTCATAAATAATGATGTATTTTGACAACTCTCACACTTGAGTCTCGTCCTTGGCCCAGTTTCTCTCTCTCTCTCTCTCCCCTTCTTCCCAAGCCATCACTTCCTTCTTCTTCCTCAACACCTACTCCAACCATCTCTCTCCTTCTTCTTCTTCTTCTTCTTCCCAACCACAGTCACAGTGAATGACTTGCTCAGCTCTCTCTCTCTCTCTTTCCATGAATTAGGGATTTTTGAGATGAAGCCCTAATTCGAATTCTTTGCCCTTCACTCATACATAACTATCAAGATCTGCCAAACGAAGATGTTAAAATCAACCCTCACTATCAACTTTCGATAGTCAAACTTAGAGAGTTGAACTCTTGAAAGTTCAACTCTCAAGTTTAACTCACTATCAAACACACACTAAATCAAATGAACTAAGATTGTAGAATTAAATATTGATGTATTATCTAATGGAAAATGGACTTTCACAACAAATTTTACAAAAAATTAAATTACCCTTTGTAACTTCTAAAGACTTTCTTGTAATATACGAAGGATATAGGAATCATTTGAAATACTTTTGTTTGACTTACAATATTTTTTTGATAGGCAAGTGGGTTATATATATGTAGTTAGTGGTTGAAGACAGGTTTTAAATGATGGTCATGGTATTAAGACCCACGACCCACATACTATAACTAAACTAGCTTCCATCTTAGATTTTAATTAGTACAGTTTTATTCTTCATTTACGACAACTTCGAATGGGTCTGCTACGAAGAACTTCATGATAGATACCAATTGACTTTAAAAATGGAGGGTACATAAGATTATTCAGAGAGTAAAAAAAATAAAAAATGGTGCATGTTTGTTTTAAACCAATCTTTCCTTCTTCCCACCACTTCACTTCGTTCAGTAATGCTCGTCTACATTTAACATATCATAATATATTAAACAAAGGGATATTTACGAAAAAGTTATCAACTTTTGATGAATTTATGATTTTGCTTTACTATTCATTTTAATTACCAAAATGTGAACGATAATGAATTCGGAGGTTTTTAACGTGACTATTTCGCAGGTTTAAAGTGATTAATCGGAAATTGTCACTTTAAACTTGTAAAATAGGCACTTTAAAACTGTTGAATTCGTTATCGTTCTGAATATTTTTTTAACGAAAACGTGGTCATTCATGTTTTGATAATTAAAATGAATAGTTAGCCGAATTGTAAACAATTCACGAAATTGTAATTCATCCTTAAATCATTTTTATTAATTTTGTATCTGTTTATACTACCAATTAACTTTCCCATTGAGAAAACTACATGTCCAGAAGGAATAAAACTAATTTATTAATTAAACTCAAGTTTATATAACAATCTAGGATGAAAACACAATTAAACATGTCACAGTGAGTTCCAAATATTAATCATCCAATCATTGTATATAATTTTATTATTCATATATTTTAGCAATGGAGGTTCATCTTTTTGTATTAAAATGTCCCTTAATATATCTTACAAGTAGTTACATTAATTTCCAGGTCAACAGTATCTCCACCTTTAACAACCAAAGTATTGTAAATATTAGGCATATTATCCGGTGGAAAGGCAAAATTCTCATCATATTTCACCCACAAACACTTTCCTATCCCATTGGTCATGCCATTTTCTTCTCCCCTCATATGGGAATAATCCTTTTTATTTTATTTTTTATGACGGGGTGTCCGAACTTACATCTACCTAGGGGGGACTGGAAGAGCAAGGGGCTGGAGCCAAGGCATATGGGTCCTTTCCCTGGGCACATGCAATGCCCGGACATCACAGGCATTGAGCAAGTGCGGGTGCACCCTCGCGGCTGGCCCCAAGGAAATATTGCACATACCAAGTATAATCCTGATAGAGATAAAATATATATGGATGATAAAAGACAAAATGCAAGCTTTATAATCATGTGCATGAGATACAATATATCAATTATATGGTGCATGTCATCACATGGTGAAGATCTAGATTATCAATATAACGCACGCACTTTATCTCTATCATCCATAACTTATCTCTATCAAATTCTAATTTGGTGGCGAAGTCTTGTTCAAACTTGGGGTGTTATTTGAAAAGAAGATAGAAGATAAATCAAACTGGGAGCAATTAGAGGCAAGTTGAAAATCTCATTTTGTAACAATGCTTTGATCAAGAAAAAAGTCGATGTTTGTTCAATCAAAGCATATTGATTTATTATAACATTTTGAAATCTTTGTACCAAGACAAATTGAATTAAACATTTCCAAAATATTCATTATTTTATAGAAATAATAATTGAGAATGAATTAGAAAAATTGTATTGGCCCATTAACAAATAGAGTTGAATATCGTAATTAGATACATTTCAGATCTTTATGCGCAAATAATTGTATGTGACGTTTATCTAAAATACAAAGTCAATGAATCAAGTTTGTTTTACTGTTTTAGTTATAGTTGTTATGGTCGGGGATCAAATGGTTATTGACCCATGGAACTAATGCATGTTCCTCACTTTTGATTCTTTGCATATAACATGAACGTGGGCCCACACCACTCACTCCATTGCTTTATCTTAGTAAATGAATACTGATTTTCTGACACACACTCTTGACGCTTGACGTGTCATGTGTTAGAATCATAGATTTTTTTTTTTTTTAAATGCACAACTACATATATTTAGGGAGATGTACAATTATACATTCTGAAGAAAAAAAAATTATGATTCTAGCCAATGTAACGTTGGGGGGGGGGGGGGGGGGGGAGGGGTATGGGGCGTGTGTCAAGGGGAGGGGGGCATAAAAAAATCATGATTTTTAGTATATTTTCATGAGTCAACTGACGTGCTAAAATGCATGTGATATGTACCCGGTTGACGTTGCAAATGCATAGAATCATAGATCTTTTTCCTTGCATGTCACAAGAGAACCATGTCGTCATTTTATCATTAGTCAATTTTCATTTCTTGTCATCCCCTAGTAGTCATTTTCCTTCTTTGGAATCTTTCCCGGGCCTTATTCTGAGGGCATAGTGGGAAAAGAAAAAAAAAAGAAAAAAAAAAGAGAGAAATGAAAGCCTATTATTAATTAAACACATGACAAATGGGAAGATATTCCTAGTGATTCTCATCAAATATTTATCATAAGAAACTTGTACAAATCCCAATGAAACCTGTGTTTTTTCCTCTCATCTAAGTTCATATTTTACACATTTTTATAATTTTATTTATCAACGTACTCTAAAATCCCACAATTTTATCAATAATTGAAAAAGATGGTTTTGTCCCAATAAAGATGAAATAAACATAGAGACACATAACTTTTTGCTCACCTTCTTACGTTTGCAGCTTTGATTCCCAGCCAATAATTAAATCACAGCAAGTAAATGAACCTCAAAACATCTCTTCTTATCTACACGTATGGAGCCTTCTCTTTGGGATAATCACTTACAGTTGAGCAAAACTTTTCTTCAAAGACAGCTCATCGTCTTCTAATTGTTTATAAGTCGGATCCGATGCCAATGGATGCCCATTTAACCGGAAAAAATCTAAGCCAAAATCAAAATCGATAAGATGGTTATTGTTCATTTTTATTAGATTCAATTAGAGTTGAATTTCCTGGAATTGAATAGATTGAGAACCAAAATTGATGCCAATTGATAAAAACCTAGAATTGAATCATTTAAAGAGAAATGTTTTATTATTTCAATACTACTTCTATTAGAAAAGAGTCGTGATAATCTAATGCCTCCCTCCGCCATACGACCCCATCCTAGAATCATAGATCATTTGCCGTGGGATATACAAGAAAAATATTTATTATTCTACATATCTCGAGGCAAATGATTTATGATTGTGTGATGGGAGGGAGGGAATCATTATTCATTAGAAAATTGAAATAAGAAAATGATAAAAATTAGATCCAAGAAAATTAGTGGTTTTGATTTTAATTCCCATATGAATCAAATCAATCCAAACCGAACTGACCTGTTAGACCCGAATAGAAGTCAGAACTCAGAACTGAACCACAGTTCTTGTACCGTCATTTAACAGTAACAATAAACAAAACTGTTTTATATTTTAAATTGACCTTAATCTCCTCATTTAAATATCAAATACATTATAATTTGTTAACAACCGAATCTTTTAAATTGAAAATGGAATATTCAGACGTTCCTTTCTTCCAAAATGTCTGAACATTGAACCAAGGAACCACCTGTATAAGAAGCATTATATAAACTCTACCTTGACTTCCTAGACACCTTTTTTTTCCCATTATCTTCACGTAAGTAAAAGGTCCTTGTAACCCTTATCCGAATTAAGGGTATTTTGGTCATTTCATAGGGGAAGAAAAGAGCGATATTTTCGTAATTTGGGTTCATTATTTAATCTGTTGCGTTCGAACCAATCTCAAAATATCTACTCTCTCGTCTTTGGGGCCTTTTTTTTTTTTTGATAGAGAAATCTAAAAGCGGTTCACGAGGTTTCACCTTCTCTACATCTCTCTGTCTTAAAACCCTAAGAAACTGCAAATTGGTTGAGTGTAAATAAGCTTCACGAGCTTGAGCTCTTCAGCCGTCTCCATCTTCAACCAAACAGCTTCTCGATCGATCTTTTTGGATCGAATGATCGGTCTCTCGACACGTCTCCAGATCCTCTCTTGATCGTGATTTGTAATTTTTTTGGTTCGATAATGTGATCGTTTGGTTATAAGAGGAGATCAAAGAGAGAGTTTCAATGGATCGATCTGCACTCACAGTTGGTCCAGCCATGGATATGCCGATAATGCACGATAGTGATCGGTATGAGCTCGTAAAAGATATCGGTTCGGGGAATTTCGGTGTCGCGAGGTTGATGAGAGATAAACAGACTAAGGAGCTTGTAGCCGTGAAGTACATCGAAAGAGGCGAAAAGGTTAATTACTCAAAACTACTGAATTCTTAATTTCGTGTTTCTTCAAATTTTCGTTTTTTATTTGCTCAATTTTCGGCTATTTATGAAAATTATTTGTTTGAAGAATCAAATATGGTGCGAATTGTTTGATATTTGTGACATCTTTGAGGAATGAAGGATAGGAAAGCCGGATTTCAGTTTTGTTGTAGTGTGTGGTTGTTTGGACTTTAATTGCTGGAACTTATGGTTTTTTTTTTTATAAAGAAAAAGCCACTTTTATTCCGTTTGACCATCGATGTAATCAGAGTTTTTGAGTTTTATTCAATTAAGTGTAAAATCAGTTGATTTTTTTTTTTTTTTTTTTTTTGAACGTTAATTGTTCTTTACAAGAAGTGTAATCTGTTGGACCTCTCTGTAATTTGAAAAATATCTTCTTTTTGATTTCTTAGATCTAAAAATCTCTGTTATGCTTTGGGTCACAAATTCATAAATCGGGATTGTATTAATTTTTCTATTGAATTGTAGAAATTTGATTGAGTTTTTCTTTAGGTAACAAATTAATATGCTATAATTTCATTGAATTAAAAAGCAATCCAAAATGGATAACTTCAGAACAATAGATCGACAAGGCTGGCAATTTGAAGGCATTGTTATCAGTCCAGACCTTTTAGTTTTATTATAGGATTCTTTCAGCATGTTTTGACTTGAATCAATGTCAGTTTTAGTAGCAGATCGATTTTAATTGAATTTAGTAAGTGAAACTATTGAGGCATATCTGGCTTCCTCATTTTGTTATTATGTGTAACAGATAGATGAAAATGTACAAAGGGAGATTATTAACCACAGGTCACTGAGACACCCCAACATTGTTAGGTTCAAAGAGGTCGGTTTCATTTTTTCGTCGTAATAGTATTTGTTTCAAGAAGAATGATATTCTAATTTGCCTTTTTTTTTGCTGTAATCTTACCCTAGGTCATATTAACACCGACCCATCTGGCTATTGTGATGGAATATGCATCTGGTGGAGAGCTCTTTGAGCGTATATGCAATGCAGGCCGCTTCAGTGAGGATGAGGTGATGAATCTAGTCCATTGAGCCTAGACCCATAGCTCAGTTGGTTTGACACGTTGTAAATCAACTTTGAGGTCGTGGGTTAAAAGTCCAGCTTACCCCTAAAAAAAGGGGAAAAATAAATCTAGTCCATTGATCTCTTCTCTTACCGAACACCTGCACGCGAATTCAATTTTTCTTGATCTTGGTTTTTACTGCAGGCTCGCTTCTTCTTCCGACAACTTATATCAGGAGTCAGTTATTGCCACTCGATGGTATTTAAACTAGTTTCTGTTTTGAAATTTTATTCTTGGTCTACCACTAGGGATGTGACCTAGTTTCTTTATGTTGTGTTTCTTCATGAAGCAAGTGTGTCACCGTGACTTGAAGTTGGAAAATACACTATTGGATGGAAACCCGGCCCCTCGTTTGAAAATATGCGATTTTGGGTACTCCAAGGTATCTGTTGTCCTTTACATTATTTTATTGTTTTGGTGTTAGTATTTATGAGTCTTATATGATACTTAATTTTGGGAGTTGAGATTCCAATTTTATATTAGTTTGCATCCATCTATGCTGCAAAAAAAATTATATGCATGTACAAAGACATAATTAAAATAATTTTCCTTTTACACAAAAACACCTATCAGAATTTTACATATTGTCAACCAACCAAAGTCATAATTGAAATCTTTTTGTTTGATATACTCGCTTTGACTCCAAGTTTCTGCAAAATATCAGTGAGCTTCAACACAGATATCTCCTTGGTTTATTTAAGCTACCTAGTATCATCTTTCATATGCAATTATTTTTTTTAAACTTAGTTGCTTTTCTCAGTCGTCAGTGCTGCATTCACAACCAAAATCAACTGTCGGAACCCCTGCATACATTGCCCCAGAAGTTTTACTCAAGAAGGAATATGATGGAAAGGTAAGATTATTTCTTACTATACGTGTGTATGTATGTATATAATCTACTAAAGTAGGATCAAAACAATATATACGCAATGTAACTTGAGAAAGGCACTCCTAGGAGGAGATGCTAGTGAAGACCACTACATTTCACTAACTTATATACGTATATTATTGAAAGAAAGAAAGAAAGAAACACAAGCTAAGGAGGTCAGGTAAACCTCCTAAAAAAAGGCAAAAAGAACAAGCTGATCATGATCATGACATAAGGATTCCCGCCCAAATAAAAAATCTTCAAAGAAAGTAACTGGCTCCAGAAAAACAAAAAGCCGGAGATGCTACTAATCACCTCTTACCAAAAAAAATGCTCCTTAGTTCAAATACCATGTGATTCCTTTCCTTGACGCCAATCAAAATACCCTTATCTCAATTTCTACCACAACATGCATTGACATCTATAAATATAGCTAATGGTGGAAACTCTTCTCACGACCCACCGGAAACTTGATAAGATGCTCAATATCCATATTGTCTATTAGATGAGGCTTTTATTGGTTGCTTTAGTATATCATGCCATCCAAATGGCGGGTCTTTAATCTTGTAGTGTAATTCATGACACACAAGTGTTACAATTCAAAATTTCGTTCTGCTAACTTGCTGCTTTAATATGACATGGTGATTCAGATTGCTGACGTCTGGTCTTGTGGTGTAACCCTTTATGTCATGCTGATGGGCGCATACCCTTTTGAGGATCCTGCGGAGCCCAGAAACTTCAAGAAGACAATACAGGTTTGTGTTTGGACCTTATTATTGCAACATATGGTAGGTCAAGTGAATTAATTGACTTAAAAACAATTCTGTCTCATGCAGAGAATTTTAAGCGTCCAGTATTCAATTCCAGACTATGTTCATATATCTCCTGATTGCCACAACCTAATCTCAAGGATTTTCGATGCCAACCCTTCAACGGTCAGTGATCTTATTTTTATTGAGAATCCTAGTTTTGTGGGCGGGTAGAATTTGCAAATTTTAGAGTTGGTGAACTTTGGACATTTAAGACTCCCAAACATCATCCTGCGAACTGTAGGGTAGAATTTGATTTCTTTCTCTTTATTTCATATTGAAAATTTCTGAATGTAAGACTATTCTACACTGGTGAAATGATCTTCATTACAGCATTTAGTTCCCTGGAAGCATGAAAGTATCCACTATAATTCTCTTTATGCCCTATATGGAAGCCTAGAAAGTTTTTTATACTTTTTGAAAATTCCAAAGCGGTAAAAATTTCATTTTAAGCAAATATTTTGGTGGAATTTAAGTTTCCATGATAGGCCTTATTTTAATAAAATTAAATATTTGTTTCTTAATGTCCATTTTGGACGTTCATACAACTACTTAAAACCTTTTGGAAGTAATGATTTTTACTAAAAAAAATAAAAATTGGCATGATTTTGATAGTTTCCTTTCTAGTTCTACTATATGTGCCGCCAATGATTTTTGGGCTTTTACAACTATTTGAGTTACTTTTGTCTTTTACAAATATCAAATTTGTGTGTATTACATGCAACAGAGGATAACGATTCCTGAGATTGAGAACCATGAGTGGTTTCTAAAGAACCTTCCAGCAGACCTAATGGATGAAAAAACAATGAGCAACCAGTTTGAAGAGCCTGATCAACCTATGCAAAGCATTGAAGAAATCATGCAGATCATAACTGAAGCCACCGTACCTGCAGCTGGTACAAGCAGTCTCAACCAGTATCTGCCTTATGATCTGGACTTTGACGATGATGAAATGGATGACGAGTCTGATACCGACCTTGATGTTGATAGTAGTGGAGAAATAGTTTATGCAATGTGATTAGATTACCCTTATTGGTCTAAGGTTCGAAAAGGACAAGCTTCCATGCCAAAGTTCATTATGCTCTCTTCTGGCATGGACGAAGTGGGAGGGATGTAAGGCTGATCAATATGTAATATGCCAATCATTGTTACCCTATTGGACTGAGTGTGACATGGTTTATAATATACCAACTTTGGACCTGTATGCTATTGTGTACTGCTTCCAAAGGGGGTTTGGAAATTCAACAGTTGAGGTGAGAATCCAATCTTTCCATCCCTCTACTATATCTGCTTTGTTTATTACTATGTTCTTTGTAATGTTGTGTTCTGTCTGTTTTATTTTACTACCTCCACGTGGGTACTACTTTACTCTTAAATAGATAGTTACCCATGGAATTTCTACAAACCCGATGGATCTTGATCCTCATTTTTTCTCCACAGTATCATACTGTTCTTAACCCTGTTATTAACCATTTGTGACTGTTTAAAGGAAGAATGCACGAGTGTTTGGGGTGTGCTTCAATTTCCAAATTTGATTTGAGAGTGGGCTACATGTTACCCACTGCATGTAACAAGCGGAAGCTACCAGAAGAACACAACCACCATGACCATTATTCCGGTACTACATACATTTGACAAGGTCAGTGGTGTGCCTTAGATGTGATGAGAAGAACGCAACAACTATGACCGTTAAATTTCATTTGGAATGGTTATTAGTAGGTACCTATGCCCTTGAATGCTTTTAGATTCTTGGATTGGCCAAATAACCTCATTGGCATTGCTCTCTGCTGCATATGAGGTTTAAAGTCTCAAATTAGGTTAGCCCTGGAATGTAGTGCAGGTTTCCGACACTTGTTTGCACTATGGGCTGTAAAACGTTTCCTAGTTCAGAATCAAATGGGATCAAAATCAATTTGGGTTCTATGTTATGGGCATGTTTCATTTGAAGGAAGGGATGATTAAATTCTAATTAAATACTCTTTAGTCAAAAATGAAAAATAAAAAATTGCCGTTATATTATGTCCATCTGGAGCTGTTGACCTGCACGACAAAAGTTGCTAATTGATGATATCTAGCCATAAAGTCTTTATAAGGGTTATAAACACCAATCACGCTTATTTTTTAATCTGTGCAAGTATGTGGGTCGGTGATCCTGAAAAGTCCTCCATGACATTTTATTAATGGATCCACATGGAATAAAAAAATGCTTAGGATTACTGCTTGAAATAATCACGCCCTTAAATTGCGCCTACCCAATTGGACTTGCAAAATGTTCGTGAGAATTAAATCTGATACATTTAAATTGAAATGTTCAGTTTTCTGTGAATGAAGGTGATGATGAATATTTTGGTCAAGTATACTGCTCCAAAAAAACCAAGCTTTTTGATCTTCTTGGAAACTGATTTCTGGAGCTCTACTTTAATAGAAATTCTCCTAAATCATGTATTTGTTTATTTCATTGAAGGAACCAGCCTTCTGTAACCTGATTATCCCAAGATGGACTAGAATTAGTCGGCCAAAAGCAGACAACGAGTTAGAATTAAATCGTTTGGAATGATGAGAACCGTGGATTTCTCCATTTTCTCCAGTGTGGATTTACCAGACTCATCATTATTTAAAGCAGAAATCCTACGTTATATCAAGTTAAAGAAAAAAGTAAAAAAAAAAAAAAACTAAAAGGAGAATTTTGAACCTGACGTGAATCGAACACGCAACCTTCTGATCTGGAGTCAGACGCGCTACCATTGCGCCACAGATCCCAATTGTAATATTAAAGACTAATGTCTTTTTATATATCTTTATTAAAAAAAAAAAAAAGGTATGACCTACCTTGTTTTCATACATGATACGTCCAAGAGAAATAGGTAATTGATAATCCATAATTTTGTCATAGTGTTTAGGGATGTACATTTTACCCACGAACCAAAAAATCGGATTGAACCCACGAAAAAATTGTTTGACCCAGATCGGACCGAACCCCGTTTGAGAACAATTACCCTAAACCAACCTAAGACTGAAAACTTGAAAATTTTCAAAGTTTTATCGTTACCCTCCCTCCCCCCTTAATGTCCAAATCGAAACCCAATTTTTTGAAACAAAATTTGAAAATTTTACCCACGCCGCCTCCCCCTCGCTCTAACATAATTTTTATTATTTTTAAATCGTTGGGAGGGGATGAGAATAAATATGAATGTTTTATTTTTATAAATACCCTAAAATGAATTTCATTTTTCACTATTTCAAATTCTCTAAATCACTTAATCTCTTTAATTTATTTTCATAATTTTGTATTAAATTATCTAAGATCTTTATTAAATTGAGATTTATTCTCAATTAATTTGATCATCAAATGATCAATATTCTTCTACGTGACAAGATCAACATCAAATCATCATCCAAGTGATCAAATATTTATCAAATGATCAAAATTAAGTCTTCATCAAGTGATCAAGAAAAAATTGTTTGACCCAGATCGTCTGAGAACCGTTACCTTAGACCAACCTAAGACTGAAAACTTGAAAATTTTCAAAGTTTATCGTTACCCTCTCCCTCCCCCCTCAACATCCAAACCGAAACCCAAATTTTGAAAAATATTTGATCATCAAATGACCATCAAATGATCAATATTCTTCTACGTGACAAGATCAACATCAAATCATCGTCAAAGTGATCAAGTCTTCATCAAGTGATCAAGAATTTCTTCTACGTGGTAAGATCAATCGATCAAATCGACACGTGGCACATTCAACCAATCAAAATCAAAATTTTCAACATAAGGTGTAGTGGTTCTAATTTTTTTTTTCTTAATATTATTAGATTAAGTTTCTCCTCCTCTTTTTTAATTTCTTCTCTACTTTTAACTGAAGTCCAATCAACCTCTATTAGTTTTATTAGATAGTGAAATTAGTAATAAAATATTTGCAATTACATTAAATAGTCATAGAAGTAAGAATAATGTTGTAACTTACCTTAAAGGTGTATTATTTGACGAATCAATTTTAAAAGAATTATTACATGTTCTTGTGCGACAAATAATTTAAATTTAATTATACTAGATGATATTTTATGTATAAATAATATTAAAGAAATTATTACTACTATAAGAGTATCATATATTAAATAAAAACGATTTGATAAAAGAATCATATATTATTTGATTTACCACTAATTAGATTATCATTAAACGCATCATATTGATGGAATTCCACGTATTATAAAATCCAACACACGATTCATTATAAAATCCAATAAAAAAAATTTAGAAGACACACATATTGAAACACAATTTAAAGAAAAGGATTAGAAAAATACATCCAATATTTGTAATTATTTTCAAAGTTTTACCCAAATTACAAAAGTTTTTTCAGGACAAAAAAATGTTACATCCGCTGAATTTTGTGTGCAATTAACTTAAATTTAAAAAAAAATTTAATTTGAATAATAATAATATTATACAAATGAATAATAAATTTAATAACTTTTGGAAAACTATTCCACATAACTTAACATTTTCCTCAACTATGAATTTTAGATTTAAAACTAAAATTTTAGAATTTATTTTTAGTTTAAGTGGTGAGATTAATGTTGAAATTGAAATGCAAAAAATTAAAAAAGAATTATCTAAACTTTTTAACATTTATGGAAGTAAGTATGGTTTAAATAATAATACTACTAGTAAACCTTAAAATGTAGCATCATCATCTTATGTTGTAAAAATAACTTTTCTTAATCTTTTATCAAGAGCACGTATAATTTATAATAATAATAATAATAATTCAATATCTGAATTACAATGCTATTTAGATTTTAATCTCATAAAAATTGAGGGTAAGAATTATTATAATATTTCAAAATGGTGAAAAAGTTATAATATGCATTATCACGTGTTATATATAATGGTACGTGATCTACTAACGATTCTTGTGTCCATTGTGGCTTCAGAATCAAGATTTAGTACAGGTAGAAAGATTCTATCTCAATATAAAAGTAATTTCGGAGACATTAGAAGCTTTAATTTACTTGAAAGATTGGTGGTTAAGAGAAAGAGGTGAACAATAACAAGAAAAAATCATATTAGAACAATCAATAAAAGAGTTATTAAAGGAATTGCAAATTTAATTTAATTTTTCATTATTTTTTTTGTTTGAGTTATGTATATGATAGATAGAATGAATGGATGCCAACTTAGTTAAGATGTATTCAAACTATTGTGATGCAGTCATCCTCATTTTTTGTAATTATAATTTTTATAATTATTTTTATATTCAATGTAATGAACTCAATGTAATTTACAATTTCATCAGTAAAAAAGTAATGGTTCATTATTTATTTATTTATTTTGTGATATATTTATAAGTGTAAGTTATACAATTATTTATAAGTAATATAATTTATATAATTACAAAAATAAATTATTTGTATAAATATATCTATGTTATATCAATATATATATATATATATATATAAGTTATATAGTTATTTGTAGTTTGTAAGTTATGTAATTTATATGTATATGAATATAAGTTATATTATATGATTATATATAATATGTTTATAAAAACTTATAGGTTTATTTTTATATATGTTTATGGATCTGAGTTATTATAATATATTAATAGTTAAAAAATTTAATAGAATAAAACTCTGGACTTGTTGGTAAGGAATTGTGGTTTATCTTTATTTGTATATAAGAGGTCATTAGTTCAAGTCCTCCTAAACTCATTTTTTATTGTGAGCAATAGTTCTACATCGCCTAGGTATTAAGATTTTGGGATATATATAAATCTGATCACTCCTCACCTTACAAGCCAATTTTATGAGGATCCATGGGCTTTTACATGGTATCAGAGTAGATAACCACAAGGATGTAAGAGACACGTTACACATGAGGGGGAGTGTGAACAATAGTCTCACATCACCTAGGTATCAAGACCTTGGGTTATATATACACCTAGAGCAATCCTCCCCTTACAAGTCGGTTTTATGAGGATGAGTTAGGCTCATAGGCTTTTACACCTATTTTTTATAAACTTAAACAAATATATCAAAAAATGGGTTTACCCATACCGAATTCAAACCCGAAATTTACTAAAAAAAATCGATTTGGTCTAGGTTTTTCAACATTTGGAATTAGAACCTGGACATACATATTTCGGATTGGTTTCGATTTCAGTCCTACCCAAATCGAATCCGAAAATTTGGTTCGGTTTGGTTCAGGTTTATTCAAATGTACATCCCTAATAATGTTTAGAAAGTGATATTTGAGAAATTACATTTTTTGGACATTTTTGTAATCATATTAGAAGTTCAAGATTTCTTAATTATTGATTTTAATGTCTTTTATAAATATTAGGGCTATTCTAGTCGTCAACTAAGTCCATTCTCATTAAAATAATAATAATAATAATAATAATAATAATAACAACTTTTGAAAATAAGAAGAATATCTTTATAATTTCTTAGTCCATTTTCTAACTTCAATATTTGGCATGGGACCAGACCAAAAGAAAAAAAATATCCAAAGTGCTTTTAGGGGCGAACATGATTGGAAGCACCCTCACAAACATGTTCATGTGCTAGTACTACCTTACTGTTTTTTGGTCTTCGACTTTATTTTAGATGCCAAATTCATACAATTGAACTGAGTTTTCTTAAAAGAGAAAACTAAATAATTTCGCTTAATTTACATAACCAGATAATAAACCTGGTTTGGACAACTTTTGCTTTTTTTTTTATATTAAACCAATAGAATTTTTATTTTTATTAAAAAAAAAAAATGAAATATTGTGTAATCTTCCATGGAATGTCCCTACTCTTTTAGTCCATTGCTATACAGCAAAAATCACATCTCCAAAGATATGAGAGGATAATGGGAAAGAAAGAAAGAATGAATGAAGTTGATGACTTATTTGTCAATCACGAAGTCCTTCTGACCCCACCTTTGTACAACAAATTTTGCTTTTTTTTTGCTAGATTTTTTTAAAGATTGCGACAGGTTGGAGGGTAAACCTAGGCTCAACCCAAGTGGTAGAAGCCTTAACCCGAGCTCAACCCGAATTGAGGTCACTTTGAGATATTCTAATCCAGGCTCAATTCATTTTTCACATAACTTAGCCTAGGCTCACCCATTAATTGGGTTGAGTTCGGACTAATCCACCCAAGTTGTAAGTCTAATTTTTTTATCTCACAAGTTATGTTAAAACCCTTAAAAATATTTCCTTTTATAGAAAAAAGAAACATCTTGAAGCAAAATCATAAATCTTTTTCTTGTCTATCATGAGGCAAATGATCTACGGTTCTGTGATGGGGGGTGTCAGATTATCACAACTCTATATTCTATTAGGTGGCTAGTATTTATTAAGCTACTTATTAAGCTTAATTTAGGTGGCACTGTGTGAATTTTAGATCCCGAGACTTGCCAATAATTCAATTCTAGAATTTGCTACAATGATTTTTTATATAATCATGGACAAATTGGCTTTAAATTAAATCAGAAACAATACACAATCCATTTCTTTTTTGGAATTTGTTTCTTAGATTCTTGTCACAACCATGAAAAAAAGTCCATCAATTCTAGAATAAAACGTCAAATTCTGAAATTGATTTTTAGAAACAAAGTAGTTAAACAAGATAATTGATTCTTAGGAATCAATTTCTATAATCGTGAAGAAAAAAAAAATTAGTGTCACTTTCTATAGTCTCAATTGTTATTATATATTTAAAAAGAGAATAAAAAGTGGAATACTTGTTTAGGTCATTGTCTTGGGTGTGTAATGGGACACCTCCGAGACCCATCACTGTTTTTTTTTTTTTATATACCAAATTGCACAAATTATGATAAAATTCGGAACTTGACTAGGTTTGGATGCAGTTGTGGCATTGTGTGGTGGACAACAGATGCGTTTAGTCCCCCTCTAATGGTAAGAGTAGTTGGAAAATATATTCCATTCAAGATGAGGCTGCTCTCTTCTGATTGGACAGAGGTTGAATCACCAAAGCCTAATCCAATTGTGGAAGAAGTTGGGAATACCAGTCAAGCACGTTTGTGTTCCCACTCCTTTGAATATGAGAACCTACATTAAATACTAATAATAATAATAATCAATTTGATTGTAAAATCTTTTATATATGAATCATGATAATTTGATTATCCCACGTGGCATATTCAATCAACTACTCTGACATGATAAATTTTAGAACCGTAGATCTGGCGCTTTTCAGGATATATGGCTGCACTTCCCATAAAAAGTGTATCTTGAGGGAACTGTGTATCCCAAGGAGTACAGATCTACAGTTCCTGAACTTATCACATCAGGTAGTCGATTGAGTATGCCACGTGGGGTAGTCAGATTATCATGACTCTTTGTATATGTGGGAGGGTTTAAGGGACAATATAAACAATAAGATAGTCAAAGCTTTTTTTGAATATGAAACCTTATCTTAAAATAAAAAAATAATCAATTTAATTGTAAAATCTTAAATGTATGTGTATATATATATATAGGGTCACGTTCCTAAGACTCATATTGAGACTCACATTGCGACACACCGTTTTGTCTTATATGGGCAAAAATGTTTGGAATGAGCTGATTTTTTGTGAGGATGATCTCTGTGATGAGGGGATCATCCTGGCAAAAAATCATCCCATTCCAAAACTTCTAACCCCATCAAAATTGATTTACAAAAATTGGACGGTCTATAATTTTTCAACAAAAATTGGACGGTCTAGAAGTTTCATAATGAGCTGATTTTTGGCAAGGATGATCTCCTCACCGTAGAGATCATCCTCACAAAAAATCAGCCCATTCCAAATATTTTTGCCCATATAAGACAAAACGGTGTGTCGCAATGTGAGTCCCAATATGAGTCTTAGGAACGCTGTTCATATATATATATATATATATATATATATATATTATTTGGATGGATAAACTGGATTAAACCCACGACTATAAAGTTGCATTGCAATATATTAACTAGGGAGCTATGTATGGGTCCATGACCATGCCCATGGCTTTTTATGATTAAAATGATTGAAGTTAAGATATTGAGGATTAGAGAAGAAGAGAACGATAATATTATTTTTAGAAGTTAGATCTTCTCTCGGGTAAAGATGCTTCTTCTCTCGGGCAAAGATGAAAAAGTAAGAAAAGACAATGATCATATACACGATACGGTTAGCATTCCAATATATTTTCTCATGATAACATGAGGTTTTTTTATATGAGGTTGATTCTTTTCATTCTTCATATCTTGGATTGCTCCTTAGAGTCCCTTATAGGAGTAAAGTTATTTGGGATTCGAAGAATCCTAATCCGGATTTTGGATTGGTCCCCCTGAATTATTTTATTTGATTCCGATTTGGATTAATTTCAATCATTTTAGCTACCACATTTTTTACATTTGCTGGTTAATTTGATTGGAGCCGCCACATATATAATGTTTTATATGGTCTAGGAATTAAGTTTTGACTTTGAAAGACCATTTGTTAAACTAAGCAAATAAGTGTTGAAAGATTATACTTACTGAAACTGTAGAAACGCTAAATTTAAGTGTTGAGAATGTTGTTTGTTTACCTATTTATATTGTGTTGAACTGATTCAAATTAAGCATTGTAATCACAGAATATTTTTTGTTAGTCATTAGTGAAAGTTGATAAAATAACTATATTATCATTTTCAATCGCAATATATTCTATTTGACCGTTTTAATTGCTAATTTATATAACATATAATAAAAAGAACATAAATGTAAAAGATAATATGTTTTGATATTCTAAATTACGTATATAATTCATTGTTCCCAAATTTTAAATTACAAGATAATAATTTTCTCATCCAAATTTAAATCTGTTTTTACAACACACCATGATCTTCTCTCTCATAATAATAGTTGGAGCATTCCCTTGTCTTATTTCAAAGATGAAATAACTTAATTATTTTTAATAGAAATGAATGATAGGTAATTATAAAAGCATCTCACGAATTAATAAGGGTAACTCACACTAGAATCAATTTTTTTGTCTTATATAGGTTAAATTTTTTGGAATCAGCCAATTTTTGGTGAGAATAATTTATATAGTCTGGAGATCATCCTCACGAAAAATCAGCCCATTCTGAAACTTCTAACCACATCAAAACTGGTTTAAAAAAATGGACGATTTACGTTTCTTTAACTTGTTTTGATGGGGTTAGAAGTTTCAGAATGGATTGATTTTTGGTTAGGATGATCTCCTCATTGTAGAGATCATTCTCACAAAAAATCAGTTCATTTTGAAACTTTTAACTTATATAAGACAAAATAATATGGTGTGGATTGCCTTATTAATTTGTGGGGTGCTTATATAATTCTCCATGGGTCATAAGAAGTAATATCCTTTTAAATAAAAGGGCATACTTTTATATGCCGAAAAGATCGGTGCTTACCGCTTCTGCGAAAAAATTGAGTGACTCAACTTAACTTAATTTTTTTCACTTATTTTTCAGTCATAAGTGCTGAAAATATGAAGTAAACAAACATGTATTTGACAAAAAGTGCTGAAAATAAGCACAAACAAACAATCCCTAAATGTTTATTAGTTGTTTATGCTACACTTATGCTATTTATTCGAGGCTAATAACTTAACGAATCTGTTGTTTGTTACCAAGTTTATTGCCATAATTAAAACAGCTTTAACCAGGTTGATTAGTAATGCATTAGTTATCCTTCACTATTTCAAAATATATTTAAGTAGTCATTAACCTACTTTTAGGAATTAAAAAATAACAAATAAATAGAGTAGCAATTCAACAAGTCATTGATTTAAAGATTTGAAACAATGAAACCTTTTTATAATAAAAAAAAATTTAATTCAGCATATACCATACGGGATACGAGAAAATGGAAAGTAAAGCACTAATAGCATGAAATCTTTTGACTGAACAATATAAAAAGGTTTTTGGATTCCTAATCGAGACTGGATCCTCTCTAGTAATGTATTCTTGTAGTGCTTTTTAAATAGTCGTGAGGTCATGTGGAAAATTGAAATCTAACGTAGCAGTTATGTAATAATCACAACTTAAATCTAATTTATAAAAAATTAAAAATAAAAAATAAAAAATATTTTTCAGTCTAATCCATGACTTTGAAAACGAACGGTTCGTGAACTCTAACATTTCGATGAATGGGTTTTGATGTCTTTGTCAAGTGGCACTCTATCAACCCTTTAAGGCCACTACTGGAATCCAACTGTGTGTGGAATATATCTCGATACAGAATTCGAGTCGGGTGTAGCACCATTTACATAATCCGTTTCAAGTCCAAATCAAAATGAACTTCCATGTCGGTTGTGGACCATGGTTGTCAATTATTCAAGGATTTGGATATATGTCATCCGCTTGCAAAGAAGGCGAGATTTCAAGAGTGGAACTTGATATTAATAATAATAATTAGTTATTATTATTGTTATTTGCTATACAATCAAAGAATTATTGCAAACTGAACGTGGGTTTAATGGGATTTAAACCTTGGTCATGGGATTGACTCTTTTCAAGCCTTTACCAACTTAGTTAAATAGCACCCTCACAAATTTTAGTTACTATAAACTAGAAGGTGGCATATGCAAATGCACATGAATCATAAAAATTGTAATTTATAATATTAATTAATGGGGGGGGGGGGGATTTTAAATATTTTACAGTGAAAAATATGTTTTGTAATTTTGAAAATTACTTGACGTGATTATAGACTCTTGGAATTATAATTTTCTTATTTTCGACTAAAATTGATAAATTTGGCCAATTAGCAATGAGTGGAGAGGCCTAGGATCTCATAAGGAGAGAGCCAAGTCAATTTGTGCCTTATGTAAGACTAAATCAATACATATGATCTTAATTTTATTATATTTAAATGTAAAACTGGGGCATTTGTAAAATCCAAAATTTGGTTTCCAACCACTTCTACTCACGCCTTCCCTGATTCTAACTATAAAAAAAAAAAAAAAAAATTATTTCCTCTCTTAGATAATACCTTAAGGTTAATATTATAACCTCAAGCATTGAAGCTGGGCCCACAACTACAACTACGAGTATCATATAAAGTGTATCCGGACATGATTGCGTTGGATCATGGCCTCCAAAGTCCAAAATTGGGATCAGGTCATGTCGAGACGACGGGGGTAATAGAGTAATTTCATCCGTCAACGGGGATTCTCTAAAATAAAGCTTTTTCCCTTCTAGAATTCTTAGATCCTTTCTTTGTCACTTTTGAATGAACCCTTTCTCTACTACTCGTACGTGTGGCCCGTCCATAATCCCGGCCCGCCAATTGCCGCAGATCTATGGATCTATTCCAGGTAGTGAATAACATTTACCTAACACCATCTCTATTTTTTTTTTTTTTCCCGCCATATGGCATACTTGGTCCGACGAACATCAGGAGACACATTTTCAAATGGAGAATTTGGACTGCCAATGGATTTGGTTCGGATCAACTTGGTAACATGGATCATAGTACAACATTTTTAACCGAATCCATTTAATAAGAGTATACATAAAATATAATATATATATATATATATATATATAGGGAAATGTTCAGCTCCCTAAGTTTTACCACACACTTTAACAAATGTTTTTTGTCCTACATGGGTTAGAAGTTTTGGAATGGGCTGATTTTTGGTGAGGATGATCTCTATGATTAGAAGATCATCTTCCCCAAAAATCAGCCCATTCCGAAATGTTTAGCCCCATGTTTACAAGTTGAAAAATCGTGAACCGTCCATTTTTTATAAATCATTTTTGATGGGGTTAGAAGTTTTGGAATGAGCTGATTTTTGGTGAGGATGATCTCCTCACCATAGAGATCATCCTCACCAAAAATCAGCCCATTCCGAAACTTCTAACCCATGTAGGACAAAACGCGTTTGTTAAAGTGTGTGGTAAAACTTAGGGTGCCGAACGGGACCCATATATATATATATATATATATATATATATATATATATATATCATATATCTAACTAATTAGTATAAAATGTATTATATATAAGTTATTTCAAACACATTATGGAATTGGTCCATGGAATCTTTTTCAATGGATGATATTATAACATGTGTCATCTCGAGATGTATGTCACAATGATACATGATAAGAAGTTATTGTATATGCGTTTTTGAGACTAAGGAACATAAGAAATAACTTCAAGGGTGGAACTCAGGTGAAAGTGAGGCATCCCGAGCTTAACTACAATAGGTTGGATTAGGCTGTTGCGATTCATGCTCAATTAGACACCAATCTCAATAAAATAAAATAAAATAAGACATGATCTCAAACCAAGATGCCATTGAATAGGGAGGGGTGTGTGAATTTTCCTATTTACTAAGATCATTAATCAAATAAAAAATAAAAAATAAACTTTTTTTTTTCTTCATAGAATGGTCTTTGTACAAGAATATTCCATTGCGATGAACACAAAAGTCATGATAAATGCATGCAGTAAATCATATGCCATCTTTACATGGTAGACTTGTCAAGGGCACGTACATATTGTGTATGATTTACCACGTGCACTCATCATTTTCAAACAGAAAATTGACGATCATCAAGCTAACTTTGATCTTAAGTAAATTGGTGGATTTTTACCCTCAAGTCGATCTTCTCCAACCTGATAAGCTATTGAATCAGGTCCTTATTGGAATCCAAATCTGTGATCCAGACCCATAATTATCTGGTAGTAACGGGTCGGATTTCGTTCCGGACTACCAGATCCGATCCATTGACGATCCCATTGTTGATTCCGTGGGCCCAGATTTTACATCTAAAACTAGGGAATTTTTCGTAAATTCGCCTTCTTTTCTTTCACTATAAAGCTTCAAATTTATAAACGACTCTTCTACAGCCCCAAGAAATAGAAATCATCACCACCAACAGTTCGCCGGGAAAATCTGACACACAAAGCCACCGGCGATGGCTGTATCAGATTTTTTCGCGGGAGAAATCGCAACAGAACTTCTAAAACAACTGATAACAATATGCAAGAGATCTTGTCTCTGCAAATCGAGTGCAGAACTGCTCATAGCTTACATAACAGAATTACTCCCAATAATACAAGAAATCAAATACTCTGGCGTTGAATTGCCTCAGACACGCCAATCTCAGCTCGATCGACTAACCGAGACTCTCCGTAACGGCTTGGAGCTAGCCGGGAAAGTCTTGGCTTCGGGTCGATGGCAAGTTTACAAGAATCTACAGTTAGCCAGAAAAATGGAGAAGCTCGAGAAGACTGTATCGAGGTTCATGCAGGGTCCTTTACAGGCACACGTGTTAGCTGACGTGCATCATTTACGGGTCGAAACTGCTGAGAGGTTTGATAGATTAGAGCAGAGGATTGGAGCTTTGAGGATTGAGAAGTTAGCGGAGACAGTGAAGAGGGTTGATGAGGAGGATAGAGAGAGGGATAGTTTGGTAAATGTAGGGGTTGGGATGGCGTTGGGGAAGAAGAAGGTGAAGGAGATGATTATTGGGAGAGAGGAATTAGGGGTTGTTGGGATTTGTGGGATTGGTGGGAGTGGCAAGACCACTTTGGCCAAAGAGATTTGTAAAGATGAAGAAGTTCGAAGTAAGTAGGAGATCCAAATTTGTTTCTTGAACCATTTTTTTCTTTGAAAAATCTTGTTTTTTTTTCCTCTTTCTGGGTATTATTGTGATTTTGTTTTGCTTTCTGGTTTGAGATAAAAATTTGATCTTTTTCATTCATTTTGGTTATTTATCCAAATAGACCATTTGTTTTGCTTCTTGAACTATTTTTAATGAACAAACCTGTTTTTTTTTCTTTTTTCCTTTCTGGGTCTTGGTTGTGATAATTTTTTTTTTATATTTTTCATTGATTTTTGGATATAAAAAGGACACTTGTTTTGTTTATCGAACTGTTTTTTTATGAAAAACCTGGTTTTTCTTTCTGTGTTTACTGTGATTTTTTTTTCTTTCTGGGTTGTGATGAAAATTTTATCATTTTCATTCATTTTGGGCTTTTTTTTATATATCCAAATAGGACATTTATTTTGTTTCTTGAGCTGTTTTTTCCTATCTGGGTGTTAAAGTAAGTTTGTTTTCTGTGTCTGAATTGTGATAAAATTTGTATCTTTTCACTAATTTTTGGATCCAAATAGGCCATTTGTTTTGTTTCTTGAATTGTTTTTTATGAAAAATTGTTTTCTTTCTTTCTAGGTATTACTGTGATTTTGTTTTGTGTCTGGGTTGTGATAAAATTTTAATTTTGTTCATTAATTTTAGTTTCGGATTCAGTGAATTTGCTCTGTATTTGCTCATTTTAAACTCTCACTTCAGGTTACTGTAAATTGGAATTTAATTTGTTAATCGCCTTGTCCAGGGCACTTCAAGAACAGGGTTTTCTTTTTGACGGTCTCACAATCCCCGAATGTGGAGCAATTGAAGCAAAACCTTTGGGTACAGATCACAGGCAACCACTTCTTTGGTTCCAACGATTTGGTTCCACCATGGAAGCTTCAATCCGATTTGAAGAATAGAGGACCAACCTTGGTGATTCTTGATGATGTGTGGTCACTCGCTGATCTAGACAAACTAATTTTTCGAATACCTGGAAACAAAACAATTGTTGTTTCTAGAATCAAATTTTGGACAGTTTTCGATATCACTTACGAGCTTGACTTGCTGAAAGAAGACGAAGCTCTGTCCCTCTTCTGTCACTCTGCTTTCAGACAGATGTCTGTTCCTCTCGTCGCCAATGAGAAACTGGTGAAGCAGGTAGATTGAAAAATCTTGATCGTTTGATCTGTTTTAGATTTGTGAATCGAAGCAATTCTTTTTTTCGTAGGTGTTCATTGAGTCTGTAAAAACAGGTTGTGAAGGAGTGTAAAGGGCTACCATTGGCTTTAAAGGTGATTGGAGCTTCACTAAGAGACCAACCTCAAATGTTTTGGACGAGCGCCAAGAACAGGTTATCAAAAGGCGAACCCATATGTGAGTCTCATGAGATCAAATTACTCGAACGAATGGCGATTAGTATCACTTATTTACAAGGGAAGGTAAAGGAGTGTTTCTTGGATTTGGGTTCCTTCCCAGAGGACAAGAAGATACCACTCGATGTGCTTATCAACATGTGGGTCGAGATTCATGATCTCGATGAAGAAGAAGCTTTTGCGATACTCATCGAACTTTCCAACAAAAATCTCATCACTTTAGTGAAAGATGCCAGGCATGTAACTTGAATGCCAGTTTCTTCGTTATTCAAATGATTTTGATCAAAAAGTATCTCACAATTCAATTATTGATGTGTGTGTATGTACCAGAGCTGGAGACACATATGGTAGCTACTTTGAGATTTTGGTTACTCAACATGATGTGTTGAGAGACTTGGCTCTCCATTTAAGCAATCAAGGGAGCTTAAATGAGAGAAGGCGATTACTTATGCCACGGAGAGAAGATAGGCTGCCGAAGGAATGGGAGAGGAACATGGATCACCCATTCCTTGCCCAAATTGTTTCAATTCATACAGGTATTGCCAATTGTCATCTCCCTTGATACATTTCCATGTCATTGTGCTTCTGAGTAATTTTAGGTTTTAGCAACTCATCATTACTTGCTTACTCATTGCAGGGGAGATGAAAGAATGGGATTGGTTTCATATGGACTTCCCAAAGGCTGAAGTTCTCATTCTAAACTTCACCTCGGGTGAGTACTTTTTACCTCCCTTCATTAACAGAATGCCAAAGCTCCGAGCTTTAATACTGATGAACTACGGAAGTTCGAACACAATCCTTCACAACTTATCGGTGTTTGCCTCTATGGGCAACTTGCGAAGCGTTTGGTTAGAAAAGATAACTGTCCCTCAGTTCATGATGACTGCACCGTTGCAAAACTTGCGAAAAGTCTCTTTAGTCCTATGTGAGGTTAATAATGGCCTTCATGGGTCACTTGTAGGCCTTCTGATGATGGCCCCACGCCTATTCGAGCTCGCAATTGATCATTGTATCAATCTAACTGAGCTGCCTTCAAGCATTTGTAGGATAGGTTCACTTCGGAGTCTAAGTATCACGAACTGTCATGATTTGATTGATTTACCCGCCGAGCTGGGGAAGCTGAGTTCTCTACAGATTATGAGACTTTACGCCTCCCCAGGGTTGAAGGAACTTCCTCAAGGGATTTGTGAGATGGAGAATTTGAAGTATCTTGACATCTCTCAATGTGTCAACCTTAGGAGCCTCCCCAAAGGGATGGGTAGGTTGATAAGGTTGGAGAAGATCGACATGAGGGAGTGTTCTCAGATAAGGAGTCTACCAGCCTCCATTTCATCGTTGAGGCGTTTGTGCTGTGTCATTTGTGATGAAGAGACTTCTTGGTTATGGAAAGAAGCAGAGATGGTATTACCGGATCTTCGGGTTCAAGTGGCTGAGGAATGCTTTAATTTGGACTGGATAGTTTAGTTATCTTCATTGTTAATGGTGTTAGTTTGTGTAAGTAATTCGATAAAGACTAATCCATCATTCAAATAGTATCTGTCGATCTTTTTAAGTAAATGGTAAATTGGTAGGTAAAATAACTATAGTATTTTTGTATAGGTCTCTTCTCGGGGAATCATCTGAAAACACGAAATGCCATCCCTTAGAATAGGAAATCTAGCTAAAATATGTCTCCCGAGGATATGTCATGTATTCGTAAAATAATTTCCACTGTTGGATTTCGTGTTGTAGTGTTAGGAATTGTGGAGTCATACATCATGAGTCAATGGATCTCAATCCTTTGGTATATTTCAATTTATAAGAATAAAAAAATCTATTTTTAATTAGAATAATAGAAAATTATACAATATATTGATAATATTTAAGGTGGGTATGCTTTCAAAGATTAACTTTTTGATGCATCTTGAAAAATATGAATAATAGAAAAATTGCATTTTTAAGAGAACGAGTGTAATCGTTTGATTTTATTGTAAATTTAGGTGAATAGTTATAAAATTGCTCTAATTACATCTTCACAAGTCCTCTTGTCTATCATACTCAACAACCGAAGTAGATCTCACCCTCGACCACTTAAGTGGGTTATGCTTCAGCTCTACTTCAGGAACCTCCTAAAATATCAGGCATTAATATTAGAGTCGTGTTGGAGTAACGTTGAAATGTACATCGATTCTAACATTTTGGATCTCGATGAAAAGCAGCTATGGTTATGTGTGCACCACCACATTGAAATGTACGATCGATGTACATTTTAATGTTACTTTAGCATTACCTTAAAGGCTTTTTTTTTTCCAATACTAATAATTCTAATAAGAACTTGTATAGATAAATAGACTAATAAGGTTCATCTTTGAATTTTGAAGAAACATTCTTAGATTGGTCATATAGATGGTGAAATTCGTTGTTCTTTTTTGAACAATGTAAGTTCAGTCTCCAAATTCAATAAAGTCTGAGTATTTAAGTAAAGAAGTTTAGACAACAACAAAGCCTTATCCAAAAAATTTGGGGTTGGTTAAAAGAAATATGTTCTAGTCTTTTATTATTGAATGAGTTCATGTCTATTTCTACCATCTCTATCCACAGTTTTTATTTTTATTAATTTTTTTTATTTATTTAAAGTTATCCTCTCCATTTTAGGATCTTCAAATTGATTTTTTTTTTTTTTCTAATTTAAATTGTAATTGATGTTCTTTGAATGTGTCCAGCTAAAAAGATCTTACACGTACAAACACATCCCTAGGGAATTTGGAACCGAGGTATCTAAGCGTCTTACAACACTTGACCAATCCTTGAGTATGTGCAGTCCCCTCTCCTTACATGCACCAAGTTATTTCTTGGATAAATTCCCGAGTGAGTCCCTTGAGGGGGGATTCAAAGTCTAGACCTCCGCTTCCTAAGGCGTAGTCTTAGCCATCTCACCAACCCTTTGATGGTTGTGCATTTACATATTAGTCCATAGATGCCCTTATACATGTCTTTATAAAATGGACTTTTTGTGTTGAGTATGACCCATCTTTTAAGTCTTATATGATTAGTTTCTAGTCTTGATATTCCCTTTAGAAAATGAGAGAAGAGAAAATAAATGAGTTTCTCTCCATTTCTCTAATTTGGATTGTTAAGTGGGGAGAGAAGAGAAAAGAATTATAGAGAAGATGAGAGAAAAAAAGGTGAGTTTCCTTTCTCTCCAAAAGTGGAGAGAAGATGAGAGACATAGAGTGAAACCCTTTTAAAATATTTTATAATTCCAACTCTGTCCCTAAATCTCTTTTAAGATATTTTAAATTTTCAAAGTTGTCCCAAGTTCTCTCCTGTTAATCCAAACATAGCCTTAAGGGAGAAATGAAGAGTGAAGGCAAGCTCCAAATTGGAGCATAAAAGTTGCCTAGTACATGTTAAAAGTCACCTTGTGATAAGTCTTATTTATACAATAAGTCATGCCTTGTAAGTATCAATAATTGATTAATAAAAAAATTGTTTGGGTATTTGCCCCTTTTACCACGTCTCTGTATCTTGCGTGTGATGGATTGTTTTAGGCTTGCTTGCAATTCATCGTCACCTATAAGTACGACACAATTTTAAACGAGCACGATTGGGACACTAAACCATCTGAGTTAGACTTTCTAATGGTTCAATATTTTTTAGTGCCAATCTTATATATATTTTTTCAAATACACTCATCCACCTCAACATCCTCATCTATACTACATGACATTTTTTTATTATCTAACATTCATTTTCAAAAGTAAGGAAGTTTAGATTATAAAATAAGATTTTGTTTATAATAAGAGTCATGATAATATGACTAGTCAGGTGGCATACTCTGCATACTCTGACTCCTTGATGTGACAAGTTTGAGAATTGTATATTTTGTATGCTTCAAGATACACGATTGCAGTTTCCCATAAAAAATGTATCTCAAGGTGTGCAAATCTACGATTCTAAATGTCTGCACATCAAGGATTGAGTATGCCACCCCACTAGTCATATTATGAGGACTCTTATAATAGTTAACCATAATCCTTATTTAGTGTCACCTAATAGCGTTAAATTTTGTTCACACATGTTTGATTTGCTTGTACGAAGTAGACATATTATAGTTTGTTTTCTTTTGTGTTGGGGGATGAACATGAAACTAGTAGAAAGTAGACGCATCGCATGATCTGTGCATCCGCTCACGCGTATTGGAAACGTGTGGGGTCCAGCGGATTACACTAAAATTGAGACGAGAGAGACCTACCGAATCATGTTCACACCAGTGACTTTGACCTTGACTTGATAAGAATCTTCGACTGATCTCAGCCATCAAGTCAATGGTTGTGTACGCCCATCGTATCTTTAATTGAATCGGGAGTCGGGCTGGATTAACATTGAAATTGACATCGTTTGGAATCATAAACAGGGGTGGAGCCAGGATTTTCTTGAAGTGGGAGGGCAAATTATGATTAATTATATAATTGAAGAATTTGAATATGAATGATTTTAAGGAAAAATTTAAAACCTTTTTGTTAGAAGTCAAAGAAAATGATATTTGGATCATTTTCAATTAATATATGAGAAGATCCGATCAAGAGGCAATCTAAAAATTGAATTCAGATTAAGGGGGTGGGGACAAATGGGACATGTAAATAGTTAAAAATATAGGGGTGTCTCAAAGTTCTGTGGGAGCAATTGCTCCCACCAACTCCTTACTAGTTCCATCCCTCCATCCCTGATCATAGATGTTTTTCACTCATATCTCGATGAAAAGCATCCATGATTTTATAAACAAATCTATGTCAATAATGTCTTAAACGATGTCAATTTTAATGTTACTTCAACATTTTCCTTAACAATGCGGGCTGAGTTTATATTTCAACTTTGAATTTTGAAGGTACCCACTTAATTACATGACAAGTGGTGTTTTGAATTTTTTTTCACACCCTTACATTTCTAGAAATTTTAAGTACTTCCTAAAATGCCACGTGAAATCCAATGTAGAGGGTTTCTTTAAAATTTTGAAGCAGCAAGTTTTTTCTGACTTGCCCCACTTTCATGATTGAGACAAAACTAATGAAACATGCCTTCCCTCACACTTATGGGCCAGTCTCAGTCCAACATAGATAGTTAGGCTCGAAATTTCACCCCTGAAAATGACCTCTCTTCGCGATTCATTTCAAACGTAATTGAATTCTATCAATTTATCATCATAGGACTTTAATTTTAATAATTTCCTGCAAAGTTACTCCCATCAGAAGCTAGGGTGCATGGATGTACAATTATTTGTTCTTCAGCTTAGTTTCTTATGATCAAAATATCCCTAGGAAATCATCAATGACCCATTCTATATTATGGTCCTTGTCGTACTCGAATGATAGAAGATCAACTTGCAATACCACCCATTCTCATGTTCTTATCATGACCAGCCAGAAAAGTCCACACATATGTGTGGGCCAAGCCCGCCCATTGATAGCAATTTGGTATATTTGCTAGAAAAGAACAATGGCACTTCACATTGGCATACAGCCATATAATTTTTACTTGGGCTGCTCAAGCATTGACCCATCTCTCTTGCAATATAGTGACATTGACGGTAATACTATTTGATGCTATTGGGCAATTTTTCTTTAGTTTAGAGAGATTACTTAATTGGATTTTTATAAGAGAAAAATATTTTGTTGACTGCATTTGATGATTACGTGTAATCCCTTAGATTGGAATTCCTGTAGTCAACATTTTCACTTTAGTAAAATTGGCATAGTACCCCTATAGTCATAAATTAATAGAGGAAATTACTAAAAAAGGCATGTATGATTTCAAAATTACTGGTGGGGACAACGATATTCAAACTCGTCCTATACTTTCTTTTTATTAGTAAGGAATTGAGGCTCTGCTTTCGGGGGAACATCTTTGATTTATAGAATAAAATCGCGACTACTAGTATTATAGTTAGTGGCCCAATGCTGCCCTGTTTTGGACTGATTTGAAAGATCAACATTTAATATATATTTTTTTTAAATTATCAACAAAGGTACAAGCCTGTTTTGGTATTTAATTATTTTTATCAACATGGTACCTTATAGTAGGACCATTTTACTAAATTTACCCTTTTACTCTTATTTTGAATTTCATAAAAATGATCTATTATTTGAGATTCAAAACAAGGGTATAAAGGTAAATTCAGTTAAATGATTTTATAATGGATAAAACATTAATAATGAGTAGAATACCCGACAGATTTAAGATCTAAGTTCTAAATTAATGGATCTCCATTTTAGATGATCTCAGAGAAGTTAGGTTTGACTCTTTTTTTTTTATTTTATTTTTTCATTTGATGGACCAAAATATTTTCTAGTTTTGATTGATTTTCCATTTTAATTAAACTAAAACTCATCTATTAACCTTAAAACAATGAATAATAACTTTCTAAAACCAAATTTGAACTCAAAATACCCTAAAATATACTAAACTAGGCCCAAGGGACTAAATTCAATTCTCTACGTTGAGACGAATCCAACGACATTATAACAGTAACTAACATAATCACAAAATTATGCCCTTTCGTAGTTAAGGTGCATGCTTGTTTTTCAGCTCACCTTCTTTTGGCCTTGCTGTGCCTTATAATTTTTTGCAACTTGTTCGACATCACTAGGTCTACCCAAGAGTGGCCAACTGATTAAAAAAGTGCCAAATCAGATGCAAATGAGATTGGGAGTTAAGTTGCAACCTTGCTACCAATAACACAGGATCACGCTAGTTTACTTTATTTGGTCCAAAGAGAAAATTATTTTCGAAAGTAGGTTAGTTAGTACATAATCATGCATGAGTCCTGCAACTAATCCACTATAAGTTGATAGGTTATGTGGAGGGATAAAATCACTTTCATTTGGACTGTTCATATTATACCAATCAAAACGTCAAGACATATTATCATGTCAAGTGACATTATGAGGGTGAGATCCTATCTAATTAGAAAAAAAATTCCAATATTGAAGATTCTTTTCCTATGGATAACTATCTTATTTAGATAACGATATATTTCTTATATATATATTTAAAAGGGTAAGAACCATTGTAAAAGGATTTGAAAAGAAGGGGAAGTAAGAAAGTGAATATTTAGGACTATCATGTAACGGGAAAAACAATGTAATACCAGAATATAGACTATAGTGGAATGGTTCCTGCAATCCATGGATGTAGGTGTCTTTATCGAACTACATATAATCTTGGTGTTCTCTATCTTTTTCTGATGATTATTTGTGTGATTTCTTGGTGAGATCTGGATCAAGATCTCAATATTTTGCATCCATGTATGTGTGCGCGCGCCTGTTAGGGGGTGGAGTAAGCCAGTGACCACATTTAGCCCAAGTCAAGTACTTTAGGAAAGAAATCATCAATCTTGATACGAGTCTTTGACATAAAAAACAATGCCTTACGTCATAGAAGCTCTTCCGTAATTTCCGTTACATTGAAAAAACGATTTGTAACCGTTGGAAGGCAAGACCACGTGATCTCTCATAAAATATCTTCTCGGCATCCCAAATTTTTTTTAAATTCTGTTACACGTCACATGGGAGAACTTACATCTAAGAAACATGAGTCTGTCATGTTCATCTTCAATTGTTTTTTATGGGTATTCTTTTGCCAAACATGACTCAAGCCAAGCAAATCCTCAGACTCACTCTTCTGGCTGCAAATATTTGGGTTCGAGCCACTGAAAATGTTCCGAAAGGTCACTTTGTCATTTAAGTTGGAGAGACCCGTGCACCAAAGAAGAGATTCATCATTCAATATCCTACTTGAACCATCCTCCATTTCAAGATTTGTTAAGTCGGGATGAGGAAGAGTTCGAATTCAATTATCCGACAGGTGGTCTTACAATCCCATGCAACGAAGACACCTTCATCAATCTAACTTCTGGATTGAGTAAAGGAGAAACAAAAGAAGCAACAACATTACCTGCCAAGAAAAAAGGACTGAACCTATGGACAAAAAAAAAAATGGAAAAGTTTGACCCTTTAGAATCAAACTACCAAATTTTGTAAGTATTGGGGCATTGTAACCCTATGTGTGTTTATCTCTTTTTTTTTTTTTTTTTGACAAACCGAGCATCCAGGCCAGCTTGCGCGCACCATGGCTTATCTCTAATCTCAGGGAGGACTATCACAGCAACCCACCGCCATGGTCCCCCAATTAAATCATGAGAAAACCCAAGAGGAGAATCAAAACCGTGACGTGCGCCTAACCCACACTTCACATACTCACCCTTACCACTTAGGCAACCCATGGGTGGGTTAGTATGTTTATCTCTTGTAAACAAATAAGGGTCTCAAAAGAAAGTATGATGCCCACCTTTGTGCATTTATCTCTCGTAAACATATAAGGGAAGCAAAAAGAGTTTCTACCCAAACCATAAAATGTAAATGTGATGCCAACATACCTTTCTCCCAATTTCCAACTCTAATGCTACCAGTTTTTTTTTCCACAGAGACATTAATTAGTTTAATTGTGCAAGTGGGAATGATCGTTTGATTAATCACAACATGGGGATTGAAGTAGCTCATTATATAATGACGTACCTAACTTGGCCATGCATGCATCGAGGAGAGAATGGTCTGGATGTCCTCTTCTGTGGAAAGCTCTACCTGTACCTTAACTTGAAAATGTATTTGGGAGTATGAAGTGGTCGATAAAAGATGAGAACATGTTATGCCGAAATGCGGACAATGACGAAAACTTTTGGATGTAAATTATTGCATGTTTCATGTCCAGTGCACTCTGTTAGACAAAGGAAAAAAAAAAAAGGCTCTATATACATCCACTATGTTGTAATTCAGTGGAATTGGTTTCAATCTGTTTTATGGGGTGCAGAAAAGCCAAGAAGATATGGATGATAATTGGAGGTTATTCCTAAATTCATTAACAGGCTCTTCCGATTGTGCTTGGGAAAGGTTTTAGTCGCAAATTTTGTCTTATTTTGGTGCCCTGAATAGTAGTATTGGAAATTTGGCTACTTGAAAACTCAATGAAGACAAGATTTGTTCTACTGAGGTAGATATCCCTAAAATTTCAAATAATTGAGAGGAGCATGAGCTTCTCACACTAAAGAGGGCAAGCTGGACCATGGTGAGAGGAAGACTTTAAGAACCTTTCAATTCCTCTTCATTGGTAGGTGAGGCTCTAGTTGGATGTGAGGCTCTAGTTGATATCATTTCGACTAGCATTGATCATTGAAATTAAACCATGAAGGCACTTGCATTAATAATACAAGAGAGTGAATAGCATAGAGTAGAAGAGGTACAAATTAACAGAACAAACCAGAGAATAAAAGTATGCATAGAACCTTGTAGAAGTTACGTATCAACACAGCCGTAAAAACATTGTTAATTAAAACACTCACAAACCAGCCGACCAACCAGAGTAACAGTTATCGTTAGGTTTCAACATTGCTGTAAATTACATTGTGATCCAACATTTCTCGTTGCCACTCCTCTGATGAGTATAGGCCCACCAGTGGGTTCACCTCACCAGGAAGTCAAATGACGAAAGATGGTACAGTCATGGGATTATTTCAAGGACTAGATACCTGAAGCGTTGAGAGCCATTACTTTGCACTGTTCATTCATGGCTACCAGTTGGGCCTCTTTTTTGTCGAGCAGTGAACTTAACCTGACGTTTTCGGCCATAAGTTTCTGGACTTCAGTTTCTTTCTGCATCTTCTCACCCTCCAAACGAGTGGTCATAGCAACTAGCCTGCCTCCAAGAAACCCACATATAAAGTAAATCATCTAAAATTATCAAAGTTTCTGCAGAGACCAACTCAAAGGAATCGTACAATTCTACAAGATGATGTTTCTACAAACTATATTAATCTCAATTTTGTTATGCAGCACAATCTATGCCATACATGGGTGACATCATTACTAGATAAGTCTGGATGTAATTTATTTGAATGGGTGGGTGACTGAGATCCTGCTATGCGTATGGGGTTTGGAGAGAAACCCTAAATAGGAAGAAAAGTTCAATAAAGTTATTGGAATTAAGGTTGGAAGAATTCGATAATGGTGTGGCGAAACCCAATTGAGGTCTCAATTCCCTAATTTATTCTGAATATTGAATAAAAAGAACACTTGACCTAGAGTGTTGTGGAAATTTCACATCACAATCCTTTTTTTTTTTTTAAAGTAAACCCTTTTCAGTGATTTTCAAAAATTATTTGTTGTCTACTCAAATAGAGTAATACATGAAAAAGGTTTAATGAAAAACCAGAAAAAAAGGTAATGTGTGTGGTTATAAATCAACCTTATCTACCAAGACAAACAAAATATAAGCTCTGTTAAAAGAAACAAACCAAATACATGTTCTCCTATAGATCTCAGTCTAGAAGGAATGGAAAGCAGTGAATTCTGAACTAAAAGAACACATAGAAATGCAGATTCTAGATTGGAAAGGAATTCTTATTCAAGAGAAAAGAAAGAAAACATGAACCAATTCACAAGCAGATAAAAATCAATACAAAGGCTATGGCACAATGTGGTATTGTCAAGAATTTTCCCAGGAGAAGTTTTCAAAGAAAAAAGTCACAAAATAGCCAAAGAATTTTGTGAAGTGAACTACTCTTTTAGATAATTCTACATTACCACAAAACACATGAGAATAATTTTCAAAAGAAAAGTTTTTACAAAACCATATTTATTTTCCTGGGAAAATTTCCCTAGACAGGCCTCCATTGCATCATTCCAGTCACATCCAAGACTGAAATACCCCAGCCAAGACATTTCAAAATGGCAAAGACTCCAAATACCATATTAAGTTGACACTAACAAATGAATTTTCAATTACTTTGTGCACCTTTTCTGTGTTACTTCGAGCATCTAACACCTAGAAAGATTACCGGTGAAATAGGTGTCCTTACCCAAGTGTAACTAGATAGAAGACCAAGCGCATGACAATTGTATAATTAACAATATTAAAACAACGGATTGATAAATATGGGAGCAAAAAACATAATAAACGAGAAGCAAACCTCCTTGACAACGTAATGAGCACACAGAGCAAGTCTCCATCATAACAAAAAGAAGTATATAAAATAAGCAAAATCAAATATGCCGACCTTTCAAAAAGCCTCTCCATCGTTTGAAATTGCTTCTCGGATGAAACAAGTGTTTCCCTCACAGTGATGAGAGTACTAACATAGGATCTCAATGATTCAAAATCTTGCTTCACACGACAAAGCTCTTGTTCGTTTTCTGCAGCTCGTTGTCTTTGCCTAGATGTTTCTTCAACCATATCTTCCACTTTCTGCCGCATCTCATTCAGAATACAATTTGTGCCAAGCGCAAACCTTTCCATCTCCTCCACCTTTGCCGACAAACCCTCAATTTGTAGAGTCTTCTTTCTGATTTCTTCTGTACCTAAATATACCTTGTCTTTCTCTATCGCAGTTTCGGTCTCTGCAATAATAACCCTCTTAACAAGAACCTCCATTACATCTGTTACGATTCTTACAGACCTAAGTATTTCACCAATATAAGCTGTATCATGCTCATCAAAAGATCCATGTTTTTTGCTGATTCCCATCAATGATTCTTCGTCTGAACTACCAAATGAAGAGAGATCGACATCCTTTGACCAATCGGACAATGGCTTATCATTTTTGTCAACGAGCCCTACCCCTTCCCGATGTCTGATCCCACAAGAAGTATGGGCTAAATGCGGAATTGCCATTGTTCTTGCCTTTGATTTCAAGTAGGTAAGTAATGTTGCAGTAGTTTTGACCCTTCGCCAAAGTAATTCTAACTCCTTCTTTGCATCTTCTTCAGAGCCTTCAATACAAGCCTTTACTTCCATAAGTTTTGCTTGCAACTTATTAACTTGGGATTGGCCTCGTTTCATTTCCTCATAAGCAATGCTAGTTTGAATCAGCTGAGACTTCAGGGATGACAAATCAACATCTTCCTCCATTTCCTCCGACATTGCCTTTCCTATGTAACAGAGAGTTGTATTCAAGATAAAACTTTCAATGTTTGCACTGAGTAACCGGATATTAACTAAAACAACAAGATAAAGAATGAACGAAAAATAAGAGAGGAAAGGCCAAGGCATGAAAAGCTTGCACAGAAACTTAATATTTCTTGAATAATCTTTCTTTCCACATATATATGAACTAGGTCAAGGCATGAAAAACTTCTCAGGTATTTTATTCACAGAATTTGCTTGATTTGTTGGGTTTCCTCATGCCTAGTTCCTCACTATTTAAGCTGTTAAATGATGTGGCAACAACACTTGCATCTTCTAATTTTTCTATAATGGTATTTTATTCACAAAATCCTTTATGTACATCACACTTACTTTATTTTCTAGTGTTTTCCATTTAATAAGTCTTATTGAAATCTTTTGAAATTCAACTCTTAATCTTTCAAATTTTCATTGGTTAAATAGGTGTAGGATGGAAGAAAATAGATTTTGGTAACTATTAGGTTGTATTTGGGAAAAAACAGTGTTTGCTCACGCTCTCCTCAAATATGTAGTTACATGTAAATACTATACATATACTCTATACATGTGAAACAAAAGACTCCATTTGAATATGTAATTTAATAGTGGAATGATAATAATAACAATAACAACAATGATGAAGATGATAATAACAATAATAAAAATGATGACAACAACAACAACAACAACAACAACAACAATAATAATAATAATAATAATAATAATAACAACAACAGAGTTATTATATATATTAAAAATTAGTCATTGTGAAACCAGATCCTATGGGTTTACAAACCTATCGCCTCCACAGACATCAAAACACATGTAGAGTTAAGGGTATCATTTATTCTCCATTATCGTAACTACACTGTTATTGGTGTTGAAATTTGTTCCACAATGACTTGGTGATAATCAAATATTGCAGTTTCAGTAATCGGTTTGTTTTCAAAAACCAGCTCCCCAAGTAACCATGTGGCGAGCTTGTGGGAGAACTTGAGTTAAAGACTCCTTAGCCTCATGTTTGTTCTGTGTGAGAGTGTTTCTTTTACAAAACTCTTTACAATGTTTACTCCGACAACAACCAAGTAGAGAGACTTGGTGATGATTATAAACCCCCATTATTACTTAGATCTTAAGTCCTTCAGGGCTGAGTTGACTAGGTGAGGTGCTATGTATGTAGCACCAATCATGCTTGCTAGCACAAGGGTATTCACCCTTGTTCAAATCTATTATGCATATATGAGCAAATGCACGCATCTGGCATTAGAGAAACCTAGAAAGTTAAATCTAGATCTGTTCCCTTGGTACATCTAGATCTATTGTCTCGGTGCACATTGTATGATCAAGATTCATGTTAGAATGTGACAGATTTTTAAATCTGCTTCTAGCTAACCTGACGCAACCCTCCTACATTATTATTTTTATAAGTCAAAGATTCTTTATTAATAAGCACGGTCAAGGTGACCATACAAGAAAAACAAAAACAGGAAAAAGAAACACACAAAGCTTGACTCCACACAAAGCAACCCTCCAACATTATCTGGCTTGGGACCTGCACTGCAATGTTGTGTAAAGGGGACACTAGACTTAACAGTTAAGTCCTGAAGATTGAATTACCAGTAATCTTTTGCATTTTGTGGAATGCTCCTACCATCTTCAAGAAGAATTTTTGCGCCTCAAGATTTGGACTCGTGCTTTTATTTGGTTTTCAAGGTATTTATCGTGATTTATTGGAAGAAATATTGTTGTAAACTTTAAACTTCTGCTTATAAAAAGAAAACCCCACTTCTCAACTGCATGATGGTTTTGTTTGACAACATGCGATTAGGATACTTTCACTCTGAAACCAAAGTTGATGCAGACTGGAAATTCCCCAGTCCATGAACAGAATCCATCACGCAAGATTTTCAGGCCCTCAAAAAATTGCTCACTTCTATTACTCAACACCGTAAATATATATATATATATATAGATATAGGGTTGGGATCCATTGACGCCTAAGAATGACTTATGCAAAAAAACACATGATCCCAACCCTATAAACACAACATCCGATGGTTGAGATTTATGAGTATCTTGATAACAAAAATCTTAGAGATACTTATCCCAAGGATAAATCTCAACCATTGAATTTTGCATTTAAAGGGTTGGAATCGTGTGTTTTTTTCATGAGTTATTCTTAGGAGCCAAGGGATCCTGACCCATATATATATATATATATATATATATATTGATTTACAACTCTATTACAAGCACTCTACTTCTAGACTTCCTTGTCCAACTTATATTGAAAGTACACACTCCTACTTCAATTCATCAGCTTTTCTATCAGATAACCCTCTAATTGAATAAAAGAAAACCTTCATATATCCTAAGTACTTTATATAATTTCAACTACTATATAACCAAACAAATAGAACAAAGAGTTTGTCACTTCTTCTTGGTACCATTTGTGAATGAGTCACTCACATTGACTGATCCGATATCTGATATGACTTGTCTAATATTTTGAAAATATAGGCCACCAAGTTAACTAGATTTTGTAATTTTTTATATAAATAAATTCTAATGATTTAACTATATATTATCAAAATAGATATATGATGTGACTGAGCATCTTCTAATCCAGCTTAATATTCTAAAAAATAACAATAATAATAATAATTTAATATAAATATGTATTAGTAAATAATTTTAAACTGTGTTACATGGTTAATCTCGTCTAGTCAACTCGGTATTTTTTAGTGAACGAAACGAGACAGAATGCCGAGTTTTAAAACCTTAAGTTCCAAGGGAAAGTATAAACATGGTGTTTTAGCACATTTTAGTTACAGATTTCGGATTCATCCCATATTTTACATATGAAAAACTCTTCCAGCTCAAAAAACTTTTTTAATCCGAACTCCAGCGATCCAAAACAATCTCATTTGAACAAAAAAAAAAAAAGATCTAGATGCCCTAATTATTCATTAAAAAAAAAAAACAGATAAAGAGAGACCAATCTGATCATCCAGATTCAATAACTCATCCTGATCTCGAACAAACCCTAAAACTAGTAGTAATCGAAAACCAGAAAGAAATCGATTGTTTATGTTGATTTTCAGGAAATAGTGAAATCGGATTTCGATTGAGAGATTACCTTCGAATGAGAGAAATCTGAGGATTTTCGAAGGGTGTTGACTCCACAGAAACAATCGTTTGGTCCAACTCGCGCATTAACAAGACAGGAAAAATGTGACTACGAGAGATGGGGAACGGGGCAGGTGGTTCTTTGCTTTTTGAGGGTGATTTAGACAGACCCCTCCGTGCTTTGGTTAATATTAGAGAGGCCCTTCTGTTTTCAAACTGACGATATACCCCTTGAACTCAGTCTTCTTAAGAGACAAATAGCAAGTGACCAAAATACCCTTTCGTCAACTCTAACCAAACACACCCTCTAAGCCATGCCACATCGAAGATTCTCTTTCTTTTTACTTCAAACATGAATAATACTAAACTGATTCAATTGACATATAATGTGCACAGAACCATAGATTTTTTCTTTTTGAGTGTTGATTTTCTAACTCAATCTAAAAGAATAACTCAAAATCTCATTGATGTGGCATGTGCAAGACCAGTAAATTTTTTCCCTCGAGATACACAAGGGAAAAAAAATCCACAGTTCTTGCACATGCCACATCGTTGAGTTAAAAAATCATTGCGTATTTCAAGCAAAAAAAGAATATAAAAAAATATCTATGGTTGTATGCACATTCCACCTCAATTTGTGCTTAGGCCATGTCTTGATCTAAATTTGTGCTTTTCATTTTTCGATGGTATCGGAAAGCATGCCCTCTACATCGAATTGCTCATTCAATTTTGCAAGTCTTTCATATACAATTCATAACTAAGGTCTTCCATTTACATCCCCCCTATTTGTAAGTATGCAAAGCCTAGTACTTCATACTTTATGTGATGCCACATGAGAGATACTGCATCACTTTAGATGTGGATGTTGGAAATAAGAACATAAGGAACTAAGCTACCCAAAACAACAAGTAACAAGTGTGGATTCACGCATATATTATAGAAATTAGATTCTTCCTCATTATTCCTCTTGAGATGTCAATTCTGCCAACTATGATGGCCCTGCCCTGGTGAAGAGTGTTTTGCTGACCATTCAAGTTTGAATATAATATTGCAGAAAGGTCAATCTAGAAGGGTAGAGTCAAGAATAAAAAATAAGAAGATTAGAACTCATTCACAACAAACACAAGTCATAAGCGGTTAGTATGAAATGCAATCTACTTTATTTAATTTTTCCCATTTTTTCAACTTTCATTCAATGTAATTGATATACTACTACACCTATAGCAACTGACAACAGATGGCTCCTTGTTCATCCAAGCAGATGTTGAGTATATATTTTCCTGCACTCTTGGATGTGTCATACCCCACATAAACCCTGTGACCCTCTTATATTCATAGTTTGCTGGTTAAAAGCAGACCTGTGAAAATGTTCAATTTCAGCCAGGTTGAGTCTTCGAAAATGCATGAAATGTTTGTAGTTGAATCTATGTTATTTAAGATGTCAATTTTGTAGCTTATTTACTAATTATGATGTGTGATTATTAAGGGATCGTGTGGGTTAGTAAACCAAGCATCATAAAGTCCAATTGAGTTGAACATTTTTGTGGCATAACAGATATCTTCCATTAAATGGTGTTGGGTACCAAATAATTCCTAGAATTCATGGTTTCCCTCTTCAGCAACCTGGACCTTGGAGCACACAACTAATAACCCAGCTTCGTTATTTATTAACACAATAACACTAATCAAAATGTTCGATTATCACGTATACAATCAATTAATTAATGTCCCCTGATTATTATGTATGGATTGATCATGCCTATTGATAATACGGGGTCATATCATATTTCTGGGAGTGCCCAATCTAGACAGACAAGATTTATCGATGATCACTTATTAGCTATATTTAATGGTAAGAGCAGTGCATAATGCGACTACCATTGTGCAGGGAACTATTGGACGTATATCTTCACAAGCTTCAACAAATAAGCTAGACCTTCTTGAACCATCAAAATCATTTTATTGACAATTCCATTGTCGAGCGTTATTGGATATATGGTTGGGTGTTTTCTTTCCTTCCTTTTAATTTTTTGAGAATTTTTTTTTTTTATTTTATCTATTTTCATTTTATTTTGAATACTTCTTTTTCTCCCATCTATGCTATTTCTTATTATAGCAAATGAGACTGTATTGTATTGGTAAATTGTCAAATTAAAGCAAATGAGAGTGTTGTTTGGGACTTTTTCTTAATTTTTAAGATAAGTTTCATAAGACTTCTCATGGAAAAATAAACTTGAATACGAAAGATCTCCTTAACTATTTAAGACTTTATATTTCTTGCATTCTGTTACCAACATATTTGCTCTGCTTTTTTGTACTCCATTGCAGCTTTCTTTTCCATTTCAGGCTGTACATTTGCTTTATTATAAAGTCATTCCTATAAGATATAGTTGATATCTCTCATACTTCAACCACAACAATAACAACGATGAAGACTTATCTCAAAGAATGGGGTCAGCTAAACGAATCATTTTTCTCCCTTTTATTCAAAGGAATTCGATTCAAATCAGAACATAAAATCTACTCTTGAAACTCAATTTACTTTATTAACCCAAATGTGCATATTATTGTGAAAAATTGAAATAGCAAAGAGACAAAAATAAACACAGACACAAAGATTTACGTGATTTGGCAATGTGCCTACGTTCACAAAAGAGAACAAGAACAATCACTTTTTTCTCATATGTTTTACAGTCCTAGAAATCTCTAATTATAAAATCGAGAGTTACTAAAACATGTAAATCCGCCCCCTCCACCCACCCAATAGAATACAAGACATTTACACAACACATTGATTTGCAACAAATCAAAACTTGATTCATTTGTATTACGCCACTCCTCCAAAACCTGTCTTCCAAAATGAGAAGAAAAGGGAAGTGAGAGTACATTAGCTGTAGAAAGAGAAACCATACATTATTTATCAAAACTTGTTTGTATTCTTAGTAGCTCTTTCATACTAGCAATTGAATCTACATCAATGAGATCTCACTTTCATTATATCTTTACTCACTCTCTCTGCCCATCTATTTCGTTGACATTGAGATTTAGGGTATTTTCGAACTTTCAATCATAGGTACTCTTATTCACCGTTCAATGCGTCATATACAATTAAGAGGGAATGGAAAAAAGTCATGATCCAGTACGGTGTCTCATTCTTATAAATGGGAATTGTGTCTACATGGCACATATTGATAGGAGAATAAACACATTGGGCTGTGTGCAAGGCTTGATTAGGATCCCAAGGTGTTTTTATCTCCAATTAAAGCATCACACATAGACATTATTCCTATCATATAGGAACAAGACACCTTAATGGATCTTGAGTCAGAGGAAAATAGTCTAATCGTCATTGTCATTATATATAATAATAGTCAAACGGATAACTAGATTTAAAGGTACCCTTGATAAGACCGTGAGGTAAATTTTTTATAAATAATTTATCTCTTTGAATAATGAGATATAATGTCTCATCATATAAGATTAAATCTTTAAAATGACAAATAAGAAGTTCACTATCACAATTCGTGGGAATGCATCATAGTAACTGTTGGAAAACTTGGGTAAAGTAAAAGAGGTGAAAAATGATATTTTGGATACTTTATATCTTTTACAAAGGACTTAATTAAATTTCTTTATTAAGTGCCCCCCAAAATATAGGGGCATTAAAAAGAAAATCTTCTATTATGGTCTAAAAGACTTAGTGGGAAGATCATTGTGACGTAGAATGAGGTTAAAAACCATGACTTTAGACACAATGAAAGAACATAATTTGTTCCACCTACCTTTCATGATGATGTAGAAACGAAGGCCAAGTAAATGATGTGGTGTGGGTATATAATATAAAAATTCTTTAGAAAGCATAAAGAAAACGATGTGAGATGATCGAGAGTAAAAAATTAAAATAAATAAATAATGGTTTAACAGAAGAAGTTCTTCGTAGAATCAATTGGCTAAACAAGAATATATTTTCCAAATTTACAAGTTTGTTAGTTGGTCGTTCAACGGCTCTACCAACTGACACTGTGGGTCCCACAGTCCCACCCAGATGAGTATTGAGTGCGTTTGACAATGGTCTTGTGTCATGGACCACTGTAGTCATTGAGTGTGCTTGACCATGGTTCCATATGTCATGGACCACTGTTTTTCTATAAAACTATACCCATGGAGACGTACGTTGCAAGGCTTGGATCACTCCCATCCCACGTGGTTTCTTCTTTAATGGCTGCTCCTTTTGGTGTAGCACATGCATGCAAAAGAGGCGTCTGGATTTTGGGCCCACAATTTATAATTATTTATTCATCTTTTAATCATCCAAAATGATGTTTGTTCTTCGGATGCTCGTCATCTAATGAGCATCTAATACCCTCATATCCTAAAACGCTCTTATCAACAATTATTATCTCGTTCCCCTTTCTTAAATTCCTTGTTTTGTATGCATTGATGATGTCATTCTCACGTAAAGCAAGTTAATGGAATACACCTTGATATTATGCCATGATCTATGGATCAGATCCGATTGATTGGGAGTCAATTAATAAGGATTCGACCTAGAACCAATCCCATAAGCATTGGATCTGATTGTTATCGGATTGGATTTTTATTAGTTCTAAATATTAAGATCCAAATTCAATTTAACAATCAAATCAATTCTGGATTGAACATTTAAGGATTTTTGAGATGATAGACTGAGAAGTAGAGCTATTAAGTTCAAATCCCTGGGATCACCTTTGGGGATTTATTCTGAAAATTATTTGGCTGTGTGTGAGACTAGGGATTGCATATGACCCGGTGATTAGTTGGGTGTTCTAAAAAGTTTGGATGCTTTAGTTCTTAAAAAGAAAAAAATTCAACTTAGGATCGAATCAAATTTAAATTGAAATGCAAAATTCTAAATAAACTTCATAAATTATTTACATATTTTATGATTGATTTAATATTGATTCAAAAAAATCTTCAAATTGGATTTTAATGAGAACCCAAAGCCTCTATCAAGAAGCAAAATTATTGGATCAAAATGGATGTTGTCTCTGATCTGATCCCTTGACAGTCTTAGGGCAAAGGTTGCGACATGACATGAAAGGACGCCACGTAGATCATCATGTTCCCAATATGGGTACAGTCGTCCAATCATCATCACCAGAGTAGGATCTAATGAACATCATCGAAATGTATTCCTAAGTCCTAACTTTTGTCAATCTTATTGGTGGCCCAGATCCGCTGTAGAAGAAGAAGTGGGTCCCACTTCCGCCCAACGGTTCAATTATATGTCTCGTCTACCAATAATATTTATTTGGGAAAGCGAGGCGTACTCTTGGACTAATAGTATTAAATAACAATAATGGAGATATGGGAAAGCAAGCATCCTTCAGCTACCATTAAAATTACCTGTGGAGCATCCATTTTTCATATATTAAAGAATTTGGAATAATCCAAATAAAATCACTTTTGTACTATTATAATACAATTGGGGCTCACGTATGGTGTCCCATTCTTATAGAATACGAACGGCGCCTACATGGCATGTGTTTGGATTGGAGTTTAAAACACAACGACCTCTTAATCAAACTGTTTTTCTAGTCGCACGTAACACGATTTATTTGTTTTCCAAGAAATACGTGCCACATAGACACTGCAGATAGTAGATTGTTATAGGAATGAGACACTATTCTTAATCCGACTCTTATAATGAGAGAGAGAGAGAGAGAGAGAGAGAGAGAGAGAGAGAGTGTCTGTATATTTTCCATCACTCTGGGTGTGTCATAACCCCCAATTATGTACAGTGACCTCTTATATTCATAGTTCACCACCTCTCTAATATATTGGTTTTTTTTGAAGTAGTTAGTTGATTAACATGTTTTGTATGAGTCATGGGTTCAATTATTTCCCTTCTTAAGGGTTAGTTGAAGAGGGGTGTTGAGTGTATATTTTTATCCACTCTCTCTCTTCCTTTCCATCTTATCAAAGTTTTTCTGACTCAATTTGAGACCAATCTAATAGGGGATTGGAATCATTTGATCAAATTCAGAACCAATCTAATTAAATGATTTGGATCAGGTCAAAATCAATCTAAGTAATATACACAATATAATTAAACTTCATATAGTTAAATAAAAAATATATATATTAAAAATTCCATTTTTTTTCTTCACATTTTATGGAATCTAGGCAACCATCTTCGGGGTATGCTATGATCCATTAATAGAGCTGCATATAATAATATTAAAACTATATCCTATTTCCTATCATATTTGTACATGTGGTTCTTTATCATCATATAGATGCCTAGCTTAATTGACAATCCTCTCGTGCCTTTACTGTTCTATTTCGCATCATTTTACACGTATCATGCAAAAACTTTATAGATTCGCTAGACATAAAATCAACCTATGATGGACGATCAAAATTAAAGAGAAAGTAGAAAGTAGAAAGAGGTCTATTAATCCAATGGTTCAGAACATCCAATTTAGATAATTTTGGTCCAAAAGGTCTCTTTGACTATTTTATATGATAGACTGAGAAGTACTGGAACTTTCGTCTATTTCTAAAACATTTTTTTGGGGATAAGGTGGTACCGTACTACAATAATGCTGTCTAACTGTTGGGAATTCAAATACAGGGCAAAATGTGAACCGTCCGATTTACGTTTTACGGTTGATTCAACCCAAATTACTTACACCAAACTAAGACTTGTCAACTTAAGTGCGAGTCTTTCTTTTTTGAACCTAAAAAACAAAACAAATCCATTGGAGATTCAAAACGATAGAACTCTGTCGCTCGCTCTCTCTCTCTCTCTCTCTCTCTCTTTCTCTCTCTGCGCCGAATCGGTTTTATGTAGCGTTTCGGCCGTGCCGCTTCGACTTTATTGTCGCGCTTGAAAGCTCTATAAACTGATGCTCAGTTTTAATGGCGGATCTTAAGTATCTCTGAGAGCTCTCATTTTTCTTGCATTTTGGATTCTTTATTCTTGATTTTTTTCGGATAATAATCAATAGGTACAGATTATCTCTGTATTTTATCTTTTTTTTTTTTTGGATCAAATTTCTCTTGAAGCTGTGAATCTTATATCAGATTGGAGGAATGTGCGAGCTTTCGTTCTGTTTTTGTTTGATTATCGATTCACTGGCCGTCGATTTCAAATTTTATTTTATTTTCTCTAGTTTTTTAGTTATGGATCTTTTTTGTTTCTCTTTTCTGAATCAGATTATGTATGAGATTTAGTGATATTCAGTTGAACCTTAATTCTATACTGTTGTTTTTTTCCCAGTTTTAGTATTTTTTTGGCAGATTTTTGGTTTAGCATTGGTTTGCCCTAATTCCGATACTTGAGATTCTCGATAATACTGGAAATCGGTTCTAATGTGTTTCTCTTGTGATTTTCTGCTACAAATCTGTTTTTTTTTTTAATCTCGTAATGTTCAATTGTGAAGGTTGATTGAACAAATCCTGATTGCTTAGTTGATAATCGGGTCTGTTTTACCATTTTTTGCCGTTATAACGTCTACTTGTTCCCTAAATTTGAGAATTTTTTATATTGTTGGTGTATGGGTGACTTCAGATATTATTTCTTTGTTTAGTCTGCTTATTAATCCCAATTGTTCTTCAGAATGCTTTGATCATTGTTTAACTAATCAACAACGATCTGCAGTTTCGCAGAACAATTAGTTACTTTAAATGATTTGAAGATCAAAAATTTATTTGTAGGAGCATTTTTGCCAAAATAACAAGTGTCTGTCTCACATTAATTAAAATTAATGGTAATATTTTCTTTTCTTGATTTCAGTTTGATTTTCTGGGAGAACTTGCAAGACTGCGGGAGCTGTTTTTCTTATAGTTATACAGTCTAGGGATCCAAAATGATGGGATCCTTCCTTACCAGAGGACTTAGGTATGTTGCTAACTTAAATTCCATGTTTTTTTAATGTTATATAGGATATGTGGCGTTTATTTCTAGAAAAAAAAGATGAATTTTCTTGTTAATCATTGCAGTATGATTTTCGGTTATGCATATCCGGCTTATGAGTGCTATAAAACCGTGGAGATGAACAAACCAGAGATTGAACAACTTCGTTTTTGGTGCCAATACTGGTACATATTATCATTTGAAACATGTAGAAACCAATTTGCCTAGTTAAAAAAGTTTTATTTTGATTTTTGTAGGATTTTAGTTGCAGCGTTGACAGTCTTTGAAAGGGTTGGGGACACTTTTATTTCGTGGTAAGGAATCTTAACTTTTATCTGAGAACCATTAATTGTCCACTGTCTAGATGGTTCTGTATTTTGATGGTGTTTCTAATGATGTTTCCCATTTGGGTTTCTTGAAGGGTACCGATGTACAGTGAAGCCAAGTTGGCCTTTTTCATATACTTGTGGTATCCTAAAACAAAGGTACAGACAGGTTCAACATCTGTGAGTGGAGAATTGTGTTGTTTGTTTATCTGACGACCTCCATCATTATATCCCATTTGTCTCTCTCTCTCTCTCTGTCTCTCTCTATCTCTCTCTCATTTTATTTCATTGGTTTCAGGGAACGACATATGTTTATAGTTCCTTCTTTCAGCCATATCTTGCAAAGCATGAGACAGAAATTGATCGAAATTTGTTGGAACTAAGGACTAGGGCTGGTGACATTGCTGTTCTATATTGTCAAAGGGCTGCAAGCTATGGTCAGACCAGGGTTTTTGAGATTTTGCAGTACGTTTCTGCTCAGTCAACATCAAGGCCTCGATATACTCAGGTACTTTTTGATACACATATTTAAATTCTAAGAATACCCGATTATCCTTCTATGATACCATCATTGTCTGCACTGTATTGTCATACTCAGGTAACCATCATGCAGGATAATAAGTCTTCCACATCCGATCATTTTCCTCCATGAATCCTTCTGCTATGTACAGTGATTGTTCTTCTTTATGTGCTATCTTCTATTGCTTTCCATAGTATAGAAGCTTTGATTTGTTTGTAGGGATGGTCTATGTAATCAATGTCAAGTGTAGTAGAATATTCAGATATCTAATTTGTAGCAGAAATAATTCATGATCTAATAGAGGCAAGCATTATTCTCCAAATAATTGAAATGCCAGAATTAAATAGGTGAAATTAAAAAGTTATTAAAGGTGCATAAGGCTTCTGCATTTCCCCTCCCAGGATTCAAAGGTTCATTACAGCCATCTTAGTGTTGCTCAAGGAAGCACGGATTAGGTGTGCATACACCCAAACAGAAAATATATATATATATAATAATTAAAAAATCACAGGTAAAAGCAGAGAAAACAGTATAAAATATTTTAGAAGAAGAATGGTTCTTTTGATGGGAAAGCTGAATGAGAGATCTCTTTCTAGTCTCAGTTGTTTTGTAGAAACCAATATACAAAACCTCTGCAACTTATTACAAAAGAATATATAGGAACCTAGCTAGTTGGGGAGCAAACTCTTAATGGGAGCATGGGAGTCGTTCCCAACCCTTAGAGAGATACTTGGATGTTAGGGAACAACTTTCCCATGTTTCTACAAGATGAGACCACGGTAGATTCTCCGTCTCCATGTTGGACCACTTCAACAATGGATGCATTAGGAATTTAGGAAAAAACTAAATTAAAATTTGTCTAAATAGAACATATCATTACACAAAGCCCACAAATGAGCCTACGGCCCATGCCCCCGAGCTGGTTCGGCATGCCATCCGGTGTGGCTTCTCTATTTCGAGGCTTTTTTACAAACCTGTTTTTATATTGCCCAAATATTAGGAGCTTCAATGTTTCTTTCCTAGGGAATGTGGAATAAAATTTTTACAATTGGACGAGACTAACATCAAACATTTACACTTGGCAAGAAGGCAACTTGACTAAATTTTTTTTAACCAAAGAAAAGTTATAGATCACAACCAACCACTGGATTCTCTGGTCTACACTCCCAACTAGTGAGTCCACCTAATGGGATGCAAAACTGGGGCCCCACAACCCATCAGAAGCGGCCCAACAGACCCAAATGATCTGAATAATCCTAGAAATTTCTGGATTTACTTCAAATATAACCTTTAACATTTCTACAATCAATAAAAAAAAACAGTGAAGAGAAAAAAGGAATGCTGATAGGGTGAATAGTACAATGATAGTTCTGTTACCATATCCCTATTTGAATAATGTAAGAAACAGATGTTCATGATACATTCTCTAAGCGAAGGTACCACCAGGATTCTCTTAGGCATTATGAATATGAATAAAGATCCTCTGATGGACAGCTATCCTGGCAATACTTTTAAGAACGCTATCTGCTCTAATTCCCACTAAGTTTTCATTTGATTAGTATGAGTAGTATTGATATTATGTCATGTCCGAGTTGAAAAAGAAAAAGAAAAAAAATAACAAACCACTTCACGGCAGTATTCCGCTAAGCTGCTAAAATCAATGATCTTGGAATGTACAGTGACCAATTAGCGAGTAAGGTGTTTACATGCATCACTAATCTATGTTAACTTCTTTTGAGTATTCGACCAATTCCTGTACATCATATATACTAGATGGTCCTATATTGTTCTGTGAATAATTGAAGTTTTCACTTTTTTGTTTTGGTGAGTCAAAAACTGTAACTAGATGTTGGAATAGTAATATAACTACGTACAGTTGATTCTAGTGAAACAACTCAAATGGTTCCCATTACACCCAAAAGCTATAATCTTGTATGCCTCATTCATTTCACCCACTATCCCTTTGAAATTGCAGCAGCAACAGCAAGGTTCCGAGATTCGCCAACCTCCACCTGCTGCGCCAACTCGTCAACCAGCTGCTACTGTAAAGCAGCAACCCCAACTGCCACCAACGCGTACTAAAAGTAAAAGCAAAACCCAACATCAAAGTGATCCTCCAGCAGCACAAGAATCAGTTCCCCCAGCACCTCCTACAGCTTTGGATGTTCAGACAAAGGTTGCTGATCAGCCAACCACGGAAGCCGCCACTAGCACTGAATCCACAGAGAGTGAACCAGAGACAATGCAGATTGAACCAGTGTCATCTTTAGCAAATGGAAATGCAAACCAACCTCCAAAAGAGACAGTCATGGAAGAAGCCATTCGGATGACACGTGGTAGGTTGAGAAAAGCTCGAGCAGCAACTACAAAACGCTAGTGCCATTGCCTGCGTATGCCTTTTTTTTACTTCCTATTGTCGTCTTAGCAAATGTGTGTACAAGATGGATAATACTAGGTGGTTAAAGATGGATAGTTGATGTTGATTTGTTTCCATTTCTTGAAATTCTATTTAGTGGTTTATGAAGCTGAGAAGGATCCATGCCCTTGATGTCAAGGTGAGAGACCCACGTCTCCCATACATAGTTCCACCGCCTTTTCAGCAAGTGTCCTCTGTAGTGGAAGCTAGCTTGGTTAGGCTGCTGAACCGTGTCCCGTGGTGTGGCTGTGAGTGGATCAGTAGGGAAAGTCTACATTGTTTAGGTACTAATTGGGCCTCAAAATCCAAGCCCAAACCTGGCCCATCTTATTGGTCCAAGTCTTTCCCCCGCCCATTGTGCCCTATTTATTGGCCTGGCCTGCAAATTTAATATATAAATGTTTATTAAAAAGTTATATCTGTATACATAATATTTATATTATAAATTATCAGGTTTGACCAGGCGACTGAATGGGCCTAGCTTCTAAGCCCAGTTATATTTCCCAACCTGCTCGACCAATGGGCCAGGGAAAAATGTGGCCCTTTGGCAGTCCTGGACCAATGCCTAAAAATCCAGCTCCTTATTAATTTCTAGCTATTGGATTTGGCCATTTCATCTTATACTTCAAGAAATTACCAATCCAGCATTTTTTTTTTTTTTTTTTTGCGTTACCCTCTTTTCTAATCTACTATTCTTGTTTTTCGTTTTTTCTTTTTCAAATCAAATTTTAGCAGAAACAATAGTGTGTCAAATCCGGAAAAAACTTTGAATGGGGCAGCCGGCTTCAAAATTTGATGGAACCCTCTCCATTGAATTACACGTGGATATCTCTAGACATCCAACTAGATAAGTATTAATATTAGAAGGCTCATTACTTCAATTGAGATAATGAAAAATCATTTCGTCTTTTTAGTCGGAACTTTAGGTGGTTCTCGAAAAAAGATAGCGAAAAAAATTATTCCTAGAGTCGAGACTAAGAGGAATGTATAAACCAATGCTTCCATAGATTCGATTGTGGTTTACAATTATAGCTTCCACACCTGTTCGTTTGGGATCATCTCCCAGATAAAGAAAGGGCAAGAGTCAAAGAAAGGGCGGTGATTCAACTCAAGATTTCTCAGATACCTAATGTTGACTACTTGTCTCTTTGTAGTTGGATCTCCAAGTTTCTAGAATACTCCAAATTCCACTTGAGCATCCAAATCTGGGTCAATACCAGCAAAAACATCTCTGAACAAGGTTCTAGCACCATGCCAAATGTGTCCGAAAAAGAAGAGCAAAGCAAACGAAGCATGCCCAAAAGTGAACCAACCCCTTGGACTGCTACGAAAAACACCATCGGATTTCAAAGTAGCACGATCTAATTCAAAAATTTCACCCAATTGAGCACGTCTAGCATATTTTTTCACAGTAGCGGGATCGCTATAACTAACGCCGTTGAGTTCGCCACCATAGAACTCAACAGTTACCCCTACTTGTTTAATGTTATACTTTGATTCTACCCTTTAGAAGTAAGTAAATACACCCAAAACATATAAAATGTAGTTAATCCTGTTGTGGAATAATAACTCGCTTCTTGGACCCCCTCAGTCACTACAAACGCCCCTCGATGGATGCAATGGGATGTCTATTTATCTATCCCTTGACTCAAAATGGGAGTAGATTTGAAAAAGGAACCTAGAATGTCTAGAGTTAGGCCGGAAGGGTCTCTTAACACTTTCTTTTTTCTTCTCATCAGAGTTATTTTACAAAGACTTATCATGATAAGGAAAAAGAGGAATAAGTACACTTGGAGATTGCAGTACAACGGAGAGTTGTATGTTGCATTCGGAAAGAATGAATAGCTCTCGAAAAAAAATCTATTAATTTTCTCCCAATTGATTGGATCGTAGGTGCAATGATTTACTTCATAGGCGACCCGCTTCAAAATTTTGAGGAAACCCTCTCCATTGAATTACACTTAGCATTTCAAATTTTAGTGGAAGTGTAGGGACATGAAATAATTTTAAAACACCACATGTCTGTATCAAGAAGGTTCCTTCAAATTTTGAAGCAGGCCGCTGGATTCATAGTCGGACTCGTCAAATCTGCACGTGTTTTTTTTTTTTTTTTCCAATTCATAAGGATAAGATCAAAGGAAAATTTGCTCAATCCCAACCATATATAACTTTCCACTGATTGAACGATGTAGATTGTTAAAATCTAACTGTATTGTTGTTCCTTTATTTTGGTGAATATTCTTATGCATCTCAGCTGGACGAGGCATCAGATTTGATTGATGAGTGAATTTTAGCCATTGGATTCGAACATTTATCATAATGGCTTCATCAACAGCCCCGGAGTGGGATTTCATGTACATGATGAAAAACACTGGACGCAATCTGATGCAAACAAGGGTGCCACTTGGCACAAAAAGGAGAATCAGAATCAGATGCAATCCCAATTCCATTAAATACTGAATCTGCACTTTGAAAAGATTACAGCATGTGTAGGTGGCGAAATCTGGTGGTGATGGACTTCAAGCTTCATGTCTCTATGGAGCAGCAAACACTAGATGCCTACGAATCAAATTGACCTTTGTTTAGTGGGTCCTGTTCGTAAAAGAATAGATTAGGCTGTGACCAAACCACAAAGACGTGTCAAAAAAGTGGTGATCCTAACAAAAATGGCAGAACCCAGAAGTCAGAAGAAAAACACGAACCATTTAACCGCCACACATGTCCCAACCACGTATATGTATCTGTCTTCGCTCTCTCACTCTCATTCTGAGAAAATTATATCAATTTTTCTTCCCACCTACTTAATTAGCTAAATTGGCGTAACACCCATCATTTTCGATTTGTTAGCATTTCTACTTTGAACTTGACTTGGGCTTAGGCCCATGGCCCAGTTGATTTGATACATTGAAAACCAAAAAAATAAAAAATAAAAAAACTTTGAGGTCGTGGATTTAATTCCAGCTTAATACATTAAAAAAAAAAAAAATGACCTTGACTCTCTCTTGTGGGGGTTTTTTTGGAGACCGCCATCTTCGGAAATGAGATCCTACATTCCTATTAGTTCACATCTATTGAGGGGCATTCCAAATTACAAAAACACTCACGTTCTATCCAAGTTGGGCAGGGGTAGAGTCAAGATTTTATAGTGAAAATTTTTTTTGTGTGGACAATTAAGAATTGAAAAAATTTTAGTGAAATTTTTTTTATCCACCACTAATATATGTTGTTATCGCTCATAAATCTTCAAACTTTGAAAATTCTTGTGGGGGTGCTTGCCTCTGAATTTGGGAACCTTTCAATACACGTTGACCAATAGAAATATGAGATCTTCAAAAATGTGAATCACCAAAATCACGCTCATGTTATTCGATATGATTCATTCGTATTGACTCGTCTGAGATGATTTGTGAGTTTTTGATTATGAAACATAATTTTTTTTTAAGAAATAATTATTATCTAAATATAATTATAATTCTTTAAAAATAAACATATACAAATTAATAATGTTTGAGTCAACTCAACAAAGCCGACAATGAGTTGAGATGGAATATGGATTTTAAAATCATACTCTCCCTGCCTAGATGTGTTGGTGCTTAGTAGGTTTAGGTGGGTTTTAGATGACTTTAACCAAATTACCAAGTTGGTACCTTTGGACTAACTCTTAAGAAACTTGATATTTAAAATTATTTTAAAATAATATTTTTAATAAAAATTAAGAAAATTTCTCAAATATTTCTAAGAATTTTTGTTTATTTCAAAAGTATTAAAAGTGTTGACAAAACTACTGCATAGTAGTGATATTTCGATAATGATTTTTCAATCGTACATGATAACTTTGTCAACACATGTGACGTTTTTTATATTTTTAAAAACTTTGATAATGATTTAAACTTTTTTTTTCTAAAAATTATCAAAATTGATAATAATTTAATAACTCTCTTAGAAAAACACGATGGAGAACATATAGGGGGGGCGCTCCAATATCTTTGTCCATCAAAGTCAAGGGAGAAACGTTAATAAGTTAATAATGCAGGATATATTGTTAATTTAACCAATTAAAAAGGAGTGAAATGAAAAGTATCAAAGAGAAAGAAAAAAAGGAAATTAAAAGCTAACCATCTCTCTCTTTAGAATCACGAGTTTCCGTGTATTTCTATCTCTAAAGAAATAACAAAGTCGACTGTAAATTAAATAATAATTTATCGATCAATCAGAGAAAAAGAAGAGATTTTAACACAACCAATAGAAAACCACAAAGCCATGAAGAAAAGTGTGGGTCTTGTTGGATTGGACGGTTCAGATATAAAGTAATTGGTTGGAAAGGGAGGAGAGTAAGTAGGTCTACTTCTGTGGATCATAAATCAGAAGAAGTCCATGAAGACAAAGATGGTGAGGCTGTAGCAAATAATAGTGCAGCTCTTGGTCTTCCTGCTCAACCCACTTCTTCTCATTCAGATCACATCTACAGTCTACAATGAGGTTGGTAATTCTTTCTTTTTCTTTAATTTTTTTGATTTATTGTCTCAAACATCCTTTTTCTTTAGTGATTATTTTTAATCTTTGGATATTTATTTAAACTGGGTTTTGATGGGTATAAGGTTCTCTATGGAACTTCAAAAATAATTTCATAAAATTAATTTTTTCCTATTTTTCTTTTAAATTTCAAAACTTACACAATTCTCTTTACAAGGAAACATACTTGGAGCAAATAGAGAACATTCATAAGCTTCCTCACAGGATCAAATATTTTTTATTTTATTTATTTTTGAGTTTGAAGTGAAAATAGTCTGCTTCTTCAACCCCATCCCCATCCCCATCCCCACAATAAATTGATAGTTTTTTTTTTTTTTTTAATATAATATTTTAATTGATTTTTATTATTTATTATTATTATTATTTGTTGTGTGGTTTTCTTTTTTTTCCTTATTGAATGTAGAGATAAAGATGTGTTTGTTAGTTGGTATTTGTTTTTTTTTATCTTTCTTGCATTATTCAACCAAGCAAACTGGAATAAGCATCTATACCTTATCTAATTATTTGCATTAAAGCTAAATGAATCCTATGGTGAGGAATCTCTCAACTCTCGCGATCTATATATCGAATTTCCAAAGTTTTGGATTATTCCCTCAACTCAAATTTTTTCTCCAACTAATAATTGTTAATTAAAGACACTCCATGGTTCAAATCAGATTATAAATATATTTGCATGTGCACAAAATCATAGAAAAAAATTCATGGTTCTGTGCACATTCCATGTTGGGTGAATATGTTGTAATTTGTTTTTTTGTTAATTTACTTTATCATTGTTCAATATTTTATACTTAAAGAGTCGTGATGAATGTACGCGGTCTGTACGTGGTTGATGTGGAAAGGGCACAAACCATAGATCTTTTTCTTCGGGATACACAAGGAAAAAACTCTGTGGTTCTGTGCCCTAGTCACATCAGCTGCATACAGACCGCGTGCGTGCCGGGAATGAAAGAGGGACAAAGGGTAAGGGATGGAGAATTCATCATTTTTCTATACTTAAATATCTCTTGTTTAGGAATTTTGTTTTTCTATCACATACATGTTTTTGCAAATTTCCCCTTTATTTTTTTTATTAACACCTTTGATACTGCTTGATATTTAGTAGTTTCTATAATTGCTGGAACTTCTCTCAATCTATTTCTAGTTTTGTGGGTAACTTTTATTTTGGTTTCTTTTAAGAAATGTCAGTCGGTCTTGTTTTCTTGGTTGTGTTTTTTCATCAAATGCGTTGTTAGATCTGCAAATCTGTCCTCACAAAGTATATCTTCAAAAGCTCTATATGATAATAAAACCACAAAGTTGAAGAACATTACTAGTCACCATGATATCAATGAAAGAGTGTACTTTATACAAATTACTACATTGCATTTATCTAATATCTGATTTTTGAAGTTTATGAATGAGTTCTTGCATGGCCAACAAGAAAAAGTGAGCAACATTCAACTCAAAGCGGTAGTCTCAAACATTCTACTAGACATGGCATCGACTGGTTTGAAGCGAGACCCAATTGTGATCCTCAGAATGGAGGGAGACGACCTCCTAGAATTCATCAATAGCCCGAGATTCGAACAAGAGGCAATTTCCATATTCTCCCTCATAGATTTGGCTGATGGATCCATCACCGATTACATTACCAAGGCTCTAGAACAACTTAGAATTGATCATGGGATGCCACCTACTTCGGATTCATGGGTAATTGAGGAACATATCTCATCAATCTCACTCCTTTCTTTTATTAATATTTATAAATTAAGTGAACTTATATTTTGATGCCAACATTTTATTATACAACTCAATTAATGAGATTATACAGACACATCTATTGGGTAAATTCACATCAAATATCTAAGTTTCAAAGTCATCTTAAAAGGATTTCTTGTGAAGAATTCCAAGAAGAAGACTCTTAGAAAGAGAAAAAGGACGGAGGGAGTGGGGTGAATAATACCCCCTCCCTCCCGCCCTCCTTGAATGAAAAGAAAAGTGGAGGGACAATGAAAAAGAGATGGGGTGTTATGGTAATAAGTTGAGACGGCATATAAGTTCTATTACCCAATTTGGGTTCCTAAACTCCTTTTTTTTTTTTTTCCAAGTAAAATTCATCAAAATGTGGTTTTAGGTTATGAGCAACATTGTGGAACCAGTTATGCAATCCTGTGTGAACCAAGATCACGAACGTCCAATTTCGCAGAAGACCTTCTTGGAAGAATTCAAGAAGGTTGCAGAGTTGGTGTCTCAACATCTCAAACAAGAACCTGTTATTGTTGCCCATAGCGAACATACATTCGATGGAAATGGCATCAAGAGACTATTATCCAATAATTTCGAATTGAACAAGGTTGGTGTTTTAATCTACTCCCTTTACTATGGCTTTTAATGCATTGCTTCAGAATTGATTACCTATTGGATTGATTTTTGGATCAAGCATACTCCAATCTGATTAGAAAGTATTAAATTATATTATATATTTATTTATATTCGGTATGCTTATCATACCCAATCTGTAAGTTATTGGATTGGGTTTGGGTATCTAATCTTTATTGGATTGGCCCAATATGAGATCAGAATGGGCCTCTCAAAGGCTTTTCTCTAGTCTATATTAATTTAATTCTACTCATCACAATTAACATTCTGGACTCGGTTATTTCCAGACTTTGCATACGGCCTTGAAAGATTTACCAAGAGATCGCGACGAGAAAGTGTCTAAGGAGTACCTGCGTGTTGCTTTGGATTCAGTAGGCCCAGCAGCTGGTTTGCCTCCACACAGAGCCATTGATCAGGTAATTGCCACGTGTCAATAATTATAAATTACATCCAATATCGTTACTCAAATCACTTTTTTTTTTTTTCCTTTTTCCAAGTTTATAATTGGACCTGTTTATATATTTCTTATTTTTTTATATAAATAGGGGCAGAGATCACTCATAAAAAGAAAAGACTGGCTCATCAAATTATTTATAAATTCAATAGAAATGCAATTTTTTGTAAATAAGTTGTGCTTTCAAATGTTTAAAAATGATTATTATTAAAAACTGTAAATGCCCCCAATATTAATTGGGTGAAATATCAATATTGCTTTTCTTATCATTTAAAAATTAAATAAATAATTATCATAACAGTAACAATTGTGATTTGGTAAATATTTTGGAATGTGTGGTGTCTCTCATCCATGAGTTGGTAAATTTCTCTATTAAATATACCATTTTTATCATCATCTATACCTTATTCACTTTGATTGTCTTGACCAATATATTTAATCAACTCATATGTCTTGGTATTTCTATCCATGTCCTATTTTGTCATCCTCTTACATTTGTTTTGAAATTTGAATTTGAATGTGTAGATAGATAAGGTTGTGGACGAGGTGATCAAAATGATTGATGGAGACGATGGAAAAGTTGTTGAGGAAGAGGAGTTCAAGAAGCTGATGATAGAGATCTTGGAGAGTATTATGTTGAAATTAGAGGGAAACCCAATCTTGATTTCTTCGAATTCTGTTGTGCACGAGCCTCACGCTTCTTCATCTATTCAATCTACACCATCATCGTAGTCGATGGGCTGGGCTGTTGATTTGAATTTCTATATCCAATCGATGAAGATCAGATAGCGAAATATCAATGGCACATAAAGCCATTGGTTATAGTTTGATTTTAGTACTGTTGTCCAGTTAATCTTATTGTGTGAATGATATAAGCTAGCTTTCAACATTAAAATATGAGATGATTTAGAGTATCATGGGTGCGTAAATAATTATTTACAAGTAATGCAAGAAGACATTGGATATGTTGGCAAATAAAATTCATCAAATGAGTAACAAAGATAGGGCCAATTTATTTTTTTACTAACCGCGTGTCAGGGCCAGCTTGCGCGCACTCCAACTAATCTCGGGGAGGACTACCACAGCAACCCACCGCCATGGTCCCCCAGTTAAATCATGAGAAAAACCCAAGAGGGGAATCAAACCCGTGACGTGCACCTAACCCACACTTCACGTGCTCGCCCTTACCACTTAGGCAACTCATGGGTGGGTTAAATAGGCCAATTTAAGGCCCCCCTCTAAACCTTCTCTAGCTCTGACTCTCTGTCTTCACTCTCTCTACACCTATAAGACCTAACCAAGGTTACAAAATCACCTTCACCATCTCCTGTCACCAATCCTTCTCTCGGCAAATTCTTAGAGTAAGCATAGTAAACAATGCAAGCAAAGAAAGGGCCTACCCAGAAAACCCAATGCCCATCCCATAATGACCCTCCTTGCAACAGTGCTGGACCCAGGCATCGGGCTGGGTTTAGTCCGACACCTGCATATCCAGCCCGCCCGGTTACAGTAATTGAAATGAACACTACAAAAGCCATGACCCCTGCCACCACCACACACACCATGGTCAGACCCAGTGCCTCACATCTTCTTTTGTCGAATGCCACCGTTACACCAACAAAAAGTACGATGAAGGTGCATGAGAACTCTAAAATCAATGCAACTTGTGCACCATTAGTTGCGACGGTGCAACCACCTAAAGAATACTTGTTTGCAATTTCGTGGCTCATCACACCCTTGATTGCAATAAAACCAATTATTGACCCAATACATTGGGCTAAGACATAGATAGAAGCACGGGTGAGGGTAATGATACCTTTAAGGGCAGCGATAAAAGTGAAGATTGGGCTCATGTGTCCCCCAGATAGAGGGACAGTCACCATGAGGAAAAGGAAAACGATGCCGAAGATGGTGATTGGGACTAGGAGTTTGGGGTCGGACTCATGCGAATCTAAACAAGAGACGATAGTGGTGGTGAGGGTGAACATGAGAGTTGCAGTTGCAACTAACTCTGTCAATGCTGCTCTCCACATCTGAAAGAAAGCCATCAATTAGTTGTTTAATAGTATATTAGATATGATGCATTGTAATAAGGTATATAGTAAGTAAATTCATGTATAGGTGCATTGTATTTTTATTAGTTTTTGTTTCATTTGTTTTCTATATTGGACAATTTTTGCGGCCTTACCTCATGAGAGAAGAACTCATGGCCACCGATGGAGGAAAAAAATGTCTTCTCCATCGAACCATGCCTTGTGTTGCTTGTCTTTGTTTCTTTGTTTGAGTCAAACAAATCCATGGCTTCAAGATGTTGGTGAATGATTTGAGAAGTTGAAACTAGTGAGAACCCAAGGAGGTTAGTGCATGTAGGAAGTGTACTCCATATAAAATATATCACGGGAGAGTATATATCATGTTATATACTCCCTAGGATTCTTTTAGAGTCCTATGTCAATCAATCAATAAGATAATGACACGTGGGCAAAGAAAACATACAAAATTTCCTAAAGGAATCTTTTTCTCTTATTTTTTTTGAAAATCACAAGGGAAGAAAAACAAAATTGATTTTTTTTTCGGTTGGGGTTTGGGGTGGATAACTTTGGATTTGGATCCAAGATTTGGGTTTCCATAAAGATCCAATACGATAAGGATCCGATTTGATAAACTATTTGATTGGTTCTGGATTAACCATAACCTAATCAATCCAATTATTATTGGATAGGAATTGGATCCTAATATTGACATATAATAAAAGTCCCAAATTATCGGGTTGGTTTGGGTTCCAATCCAATTCTTATTGAATTGGTCCTAGTCTGACCCAATCCATTGTCAACCCATATTTGTGCTTCCCTTCACAGTTATCCTATTTCTTAAGGCGGTAAGATCTAAATGGGCGTGAAAGTCTAAATATGGGTCATTACAAGAGAATATACGTATCCCATATATGAATGATGTTAACTAAGTGACTCCTAATATTTTATTGAAAACTGCACGCATAATAACTTTCTCTTGTGCTGTCACCATCTATTTTGGGCCTTGGCCCAGCATATGAAATATCTACTACTGAGGAATCCATCGGCTTTGGGCATTTCTGTCATGGGCTTGGTTTGGAACCCAATATATCTAGTTAGGGCTGGTAACGGGTCAGTTCGGTACCAGATCAGTGCCACACCGATCCAATCCGACCTGAACGGATTAATGAATATTTGAACCAAAACCATTCGGTTTCATTTCATCCTTAATCTGGTTAGATCCGAACGCATGCCTTATTTTCAAATTATCAATGTTCAAAAATTTTAAATATATAAAATTTTAAAAAAAAAATCTACTTTCCTACTACAAATACAAAGGGAAATAAAAAAGACAAAAACGTTTTATCTATATATATTTATATGAAATTAAGAATAATAATAAAAAAAATTATTGACATATGTTTGGATTGGATTGGGGTAGATCTGATCCAAAATTATTTCGGATCTAAGATTTCAATCCGAATCCGTCCGAAAATCCGAATTTTCTTATTTTTTCGAATCAGATCGATTCAGACATTGAGTATATTTCGAATCATTGCCAGCCCTATATCTAGTGGTGTAAATAGAAAAGGTCCAAAGGCCTCAAATTCAAAGGCATTTAAAGAAAAAATGTCGTGATAATCTGACTACCCCACGTGACATACTCAATCGACTACCTAACATGACAAGTTTGGAAACTGTAGATCCGTACTCCTCGGGATACATGTTCCCTCGAGATACACATTTTATGGGGAAGTGCAACCATGTATCCTAAGGAGGGCAGATCTACAGTTGCCAAATTTGTTATGTTAGGTAGTCGATTGAGTTTGCCATGTGGGGTAATCATATTATCACGATTGTTAAAAAAATTACCAAAAGCTAAGCCCCAAACAATCGGTCGGCCTGGAAAATTAATGCTCCATCCAAGCATAATAAATCACCAATCAGGCTGATTATCGGTGAGTGCATCTAACAAAGGGTGGACCACCAAAGATTTCTCAAATTTTTTTAGTGATTTTTAACTTTGAAAATTAATATTTCTTGAAGGAAAATGTGAGGGCGAGCTAGCTTTTCCAATTTATTTTTCAGAGATTCTATTGGCACACCAACCTTTTCTTATAACACACCAACCTATAGGTGAACAGCCCTTTAATTTAAAAAGGATTGGTGTGTTGTAAGTAAAAGTTGGTGTGTTAATAGAAGCTCTATTTTCTCTTTATACCCATTCTTTGAAGATTAAACAAAAATTTGTGTCCATTCTTTCAAGAAAACAACAAAGAATGGACACATGTTTATGAAAATTTATGAAGCTCAACCGAGCACCCAACACCTGCAATTCTTTTTTTAAGCCGATTATGACCTTTTAGGACAATACTAAGGGCCTGGGCACCTTAAAGAGCCTTAAGAGTTGTTATAATTAGGGTTGTCAATGAATCGATCAGACCCAAAATCCAATCCGATAACTCCAGATCTGGATCAACCATGTCCTGATCTGATAAAATGTGAAAAAAGTATATAAATTACACACAAGTTTACTTACATTTTGTATACTAAATCGGATTTCGATCTGATTGTATCGAATCCACTTGGATCGTCCCGCTATCAAGTTCGGAAAAAAAAATTCCAATGAGGGTCCAATTCTTATCGGATTGGTTCTAGATACAATTTCATGGACATGGATCATTTTGATGTGGGGCCTTTAATCAAGAGCCCTATTGCAAAATCCATTATAATCAAATTTGAGAACTAGCAAAAAGAAGGAGGAGAAAACCAAACAAACCCTTTATAGAATCTAAAATCACAATTTCTTTGTAAAATCCATGAGAAACCTCTTTCACACTAAAGAACAACAACCAAGGAAAAAAAATATCACTGTATCTTTAATACACGTAACTTTGTTTCTCTATTCTATCTACATCTCACACATGACTTAGTTACTCACCCCTCCCCAATCTCTTCTAAAACCAGAAAAAAATGTATCAATCACATAAGATGCAAAGCTGGTAAAACCATCTCATCATTGGCATCTATAGAACAAGTACTAGATGTAGAATCACGATTATTTTCATCCCCCGATGCCGATTTCTTGATGAACTCTATACAGTCCGCGACGGCCTCACTGTGGTGCTGATTGGGTGGATAATAAGGCTTGGGTGCATTGTCTGGTGCACCGTGATGTGTTGACTTGGAGAGGGCAGTCAACATGATCAAACTAAAGATGGCCTCACGTAGACGTTCCAACAATGACATGGGTGAGAATTTGTTGTTGGTGGTGGTGGTGTTGTTGGTGGTGGTGGTGTTGTTGGTGGTGTTATTGCCTCTGAGTCTTGGGATACAAAGTGAGGTCTTCATGTTGCTTCTTCTCCCTCTCATGATCTTCTTCCTACCCTATGTTATTGGCTTGTCGTTGGTCACGAAATATATGTGGGTCACTACTTATAATATGCTGTACTGGAGAGCTTTGGCTTGGTTCTTGTTTCTCTTTTGCTTGGCTTCACGTGAAGCTTGGCCATTCGAGAGATTATATTGCCACACCAAACTTCTTTTATAACACATATATTGAATTAGTGAAATTATACAAGGGTGATCATGTTGATTTGCCCGCTTTAAGGGTTTAATTGGTGGATATTTGAGATACTCTTGTTTGTTTTCAAACTGATGATATAACCCCTTCATATCGGTCTTATCTGAGAGACTAACTGAAAATGATGCCAATGCACTTATATTAAATTTCAAGACAAAAACCATCGAACCTTAAAAATAAAATAGGATTTTTGGAAAAGTTGAAGTAGATGAATTTTTTATAGAAAAATAAAGGGTTTTTAATGAAAGGTTGATACAATGAATTGAAGACGACATCCAATAGCTTAAAAAACATTTTGTGCTAGAGTTTCAAGAGTTTAAATTGAAGATGATAAATTCATAAAAGAAAAATTAAGGATTTTTTGTTAAAGATTGAAAACAACCAAATTTAAGTTATTTTATGTTAGCTTCTCAGAAGTCTGAAGCCAATGGGACTATGTTACCATTTTGAAAAACGTTAAGTGTTAAGAAAACAAATGCTATCGAAACAAGAAAATGAATAAAAAAACAAACATAAGATGCAATTATACAAAAAAACACAGAGATTTTACGTGATTCTCTTAAGATTGAGGTACGTCCACAGATTACACTGATTCTCCTATGAAGAGAAAACTTACAACTACAAATTACAGAATTTCACCAAAAACAAGAAATATAAATACCTCTAGGAAATCTAATTAGAGTTTTACATAATATTAGCTTGACCAATGTGAAGGCGTGTCTTGATTTACAGTACCTCATTGTTGACTAATACTATTAGGCTCCACAAATCACAACAGTAGGGTATCCCTCAAGGTGGCATGACTCAATGAATACAATCATCACCTCACATATTCACTAGAATTAACCTAAAAGGTATGACTAAATCACCCATTATAACACACTAAAAAGTCCTTAACAAAAGGAAATAAAACACAATTCGATGCCATCCAATGCTTTAATTTCTTCCAGGACGATCACTTTCATGGCTAGTCCCTTTACAACTCCAAGAGCTTTTTTCATTCAAGATTATCAATCCAAATTGAAGAATTTCTTAGTTAAAGAGGAAGAAATAAAAAATAAGTGTTGCTATTAAGAATATAATGATTATCTACTTCCAGAGGCCACATTAATTTCATGAATAAATTTTTAAATAATTATCAAAATTTTCAAAAATATCGAAAGTGTTACATGTGTTGACATAACTATCATATAATGTTAACAAAATGTTATCAAATTGTCAATATTACATGATAAATTTGTCAACATTACAAAACTTTGGGAATATCAAAAAAATTTGTAATTATTTGAGAATTTACCTAATTTCATCTTAAGGTGTGTGGTACAAATTGTTAGTGTGCCAATATAAATTATCGCATTGAAGTGGTCCCATCTATGATTTAGATGGTCAAACACAGGTGATTTACGCCTATTAATCTACAGATTCTTATTGAATGCTTCCATGAATAGAATTATTGAAAACATCTAATATTTTAAAGTTTTTATATAAAAAACCTAACTATATGGCTCGAATTGTGTGGCTGGTACCCGTAAAGAATCACGACCACATACAGGACTTATTGTATATAAAATTTAGATTTTGATTCCCCAACTGTAATGTTTGAATATCTAAGCATCTCATCATTGTTTGATGCTGGACCCACATGTTTCAATTTTATTTTATTTTCCATTAATTTTTGGAGTTGGTGAAGGAATCCTCCCCCCTCAGCTTCATGCACATGCATTAAGTGGTACCCTATTAGGAAAAACATTGATTTCATATCGATCCAACGGCTAATACCGTTCTAGATTTGTTGTTCGTGGTAATGTATACGGCAGTGGAGATAGGACGGTCCAGTGAAGGGAGAATAATGTGAGCCAGCGGCTCATGGCTAAGTTAGCCGAGGATGGAGTGCACCTTAGGATATTTGTCTTGAGTCATGTAAAGGGTCACATGGTTACATGTGCAAAGTTATCTTTTTATTGATTTCATGTCTTTGGCTATATCTCTATTCAATTCAACCGACCATAAAATATGGCTCTTTATTAGTTTGAAAAAAATACGTCAAACGTTCTTCCACTACTCTATTTTTCTATCTCAATAAAGAATAATTTATATGTAAGAATAGAAAAAGATTTCAAGAACTTAGCAATCACTTTTTTTTAATATATATAACCCGGTATCCCTAAAGACAATGGATTGGGCATGACCATAGTCTTGTCCAAGGACTAGTCCTAGGGCACATGCAACACCTGCACATCACACACACACTAGGTAAGTGAGAGTGCATCCTCGCGGGTGGTCTATGAGAAATTAATACTCATACTAGATATCAAATTCACAACTTACAAGGATTAACCATTTATCGGTCCAAAATTGCCATTGAGTCAATCCCTTAGAGTTACTTAGCAATCACTTATCCCTTAGAAAAACTAATATCCATTTTTTCTAAGTGGGAAACTTTCTCGATGTATAACCCTCAAGATTGTCTTGAATAATTTAAGTTTGGGATTTAAAATTTTGAACCAGGATGGTGTTTACTCCGCAAAAATATTATGCTCTTCTATCAAAATTTCTAGGGTATTTTAGAAACACCCTTCTATAAAATTGGTGATATCAGGTTTACCCCATTACAAAATATAAGATTAAGTTTACCAGGCTTGATTGTAAGTCAATATTGTTTTTTCTTCATAATTTAACATTAAAAATTTAATATTTTTCAAATTTTGATTTAATAATCTAAATATTTAAAGCGCATTTTGAAGAAAAGAAAATCATCAAGAAAACGTAACATTGACTTACGATCAAGGGAGTAAGCCTAATCTTACATTTTATAAGGGCTACACCTAATATTACCAATTCTAAAGGGGGGGGGCATTTCTAAAATACCCAAATTTCTACTTAATTAACTGACAGGGTGCAATTGTAATATATATATAAGGTCAGGATCCGTGTACACACACACACACACACACACCACACACATATATATATATATATATATATATATATATATATAGAACAGCGTTCCTAAGACTCATATTGGGACTCACATTGCGACACACCGTTTTGTCTTATATGGGCAAAAATATTTGGAATGGGCTGATTTTTTGTGAGGATGATCTCTATGGTGAGGAGATCATCCTAGCAAAAAATCAGCTCATTATGAAACTTCTAGACCGTCCAATTTTTGTTGAAAAATTATAGACCGTCCAATTTTTGTAAATCAATTTTGATGGGGTTAGAAGTTTTGGAATTGGATGATTTTTTGCCAGGATGATCCCCTCATCACAGAGATCATCCTCACAAAAAATCAGCTCATTCCAAACATTTTTTCCCATATAAGACAAAACGGTGTGTCGCAATGTGAGTCTCAATATGAGTCTTAGGAACGTGACCCATATATATATATATATATATATATATATATATAGGATGGCGTTATTACGACCCCTATTACGACTCACATTGCAAACACACCGTTTTGTCTTATATGGCAAAAATATTAGGAATAGACTGATTTTTTGTGAGGATGATCTCTGTGATGAGGGGATCATCCTGGCAAAAAAATCATCCCATTCCAAAACTTCTAATCCCATCAATCCCCGGCCTACACCCACGTTGTTGAAGCCCTTGAAGCCCAGCTCCGTGGAAGTCCCGCGTGTCATAGGATCATCAATTGCTTGTAACGCATCTATTTGCTTTTGTAACGCGTTACACCGTGTAATCAATATTATATCAACAAAGTTGCCTTCGGACTTTATCTCGTGTTGCCTCGTTTACTTGTTTGCTAGCTACGTGTGTGTGGTGTACGATCATTTTACAGGCTTGCAAGTGGATTTGACCCCCTTGCGCCGCACGACCCCGCTTCGAAAGAATAGGGCCGTGACAGTTGGTATCAATTGATTTACAAAAATTGGACGGTCTAAAATTTTCAACTTGTAAACATGGGGCTAGAAGTTTCATAATGAGCTGATTTTTGGCAAGGATGATCTCCTCACCATAGAGATCATCCTCACAAAAAATCAACTCATTCTAAACATTTTTTCCCATATAAGACAAAATAGTGTGTTGCAATGTGAGACGTAATAGGGGTATACGGAACCCGACCTATATATATATATAGAGAGAGAGAGAGAGAGAGAGAGTTTGACGTAGTTCAGCCATTAAAATTTTTTAGTTGAACCCTTAAAATTTGCAAATAATTTTGGGTCCTCTTAATACATGTTCATTTGACCAAACATCTTTGGGATGCAGCTTGATGTACTCATTAGGTTTTTTTTTATCATTGATTTGGACATGTTTTTCGTGTACTTTGGATCTATGGATACAGATTACCATTCACATGCAGTGACTCTTGGTCCATTGGCTCAAAGGTTGTACTGGTCAATGGAGTCCGAAATTGCCATGAATTCGGGGGTCAAATTCACACTCGTGTCTGGTTGACGCCTCCAGCACGTATTATATTGGTTTTCATTCGCCTTATTTTGTTTTATTTATTTTTGTTTCAATACATTTCGGATAGTTTTGGCTTAAAAACTTAGGTTTTGTGTATATTTTGAGGAGAAAAGATTGCGTGGACCAATGGGTCATGTCGAGCATGTCCACATTTGAGCCATATGGACTGCTTTGTTGGTCGAAATGACACCACATCCCTCTTGATTTGTGGTCATTTGAAAGAAAAAATCCTGCATTTTTTGAGGGTTTGATCTTGAATTTAAAAAGTGGAAGACGCTGAACTCCTAGATTTAAAATTTAAATCTAATCATGAAAAAATTCTTTTTTCATTTTTCTTTTTTAGGAAGTTCATAAAATCATACTCTACATATATGTGGCACCTGATGGTGATTTTGGGCGCCACGTTGGCAAGTGGTCCGTAGAGATATCCTTCAATCCATATAACCTCATCTCTATTTTGAATACCTCCTCACTATGTTAAATCAAAGACTATCTTCACTTTGTCAATCATCTATGACTAAGAGCAATTCCAATGCAAAGAGCCACACTAGTTATGCATAACTAGTTGGCATTTTATTATGGAGAGACATTTTTACCTATTCAACGGATTTGTGCTCCGAAGAGAGAGAGAATCTTACTCTCTTCTTTTGCCTCTTCCTCATTCTCTCTCCAAATCATTTCAAATGTCTCTTCTATAGTAGAGTGCGTTGGGGTTACATCTTTACGTTACGATTATGCAAAACAATGGTTGTGAGTGGTTGCCTAGCCCGATCCCGATTGAATTAGAGTTGCTCTAATATTATTTTGGATGCAAAAATAATCTCCAATCTCCTTTAGTGTTTGTGAAGCCTCTGATCTCTAACTTGATTTGAGTGCGGGTGTACCCAAATCAATCTACAATTTCATTAGAGATTTATAGAATAGAGAGAAGTCATGTATTTTTATTTATTTATTTTTTAATCTTATTTTATAGTATTAATTTTTGTATAATATATTTTTAATTTTTTTTTCTTGATTGGCGCCTTGATAGTGCACAACCTAATTAACTGTAAAAATCAACTCTAACCTTTTCAAATGAGTATTCAATATTATTGAAAACATGACCATTAAATTTTGCTGATTTTGTGTAATCTACAATGCAATTGATGTAGCTAGGAAAAAAAAACATGTGATGATGATTGTAGAGGTCGATTTTGTGATAAATCGACTTTGATCACAATTTCATCATTATGTACACAAAATAATAAAAAGAACATGAAAAAATAGAGAAGACAAGGATTTTTTATGTGGTTGGCAAACGTGTCTACGCCCACGGGTTCAAGAAGTCATTTCATTATAAATCTCACGGGTACATGACCTCCTCACCTTAATCTCCTTACCTCTCCTCCATTTTTTTCTCTCATTTTCTCCTCCTTTCTACAATGACCTCAAAACCTTTAAATAGAAAAATCCTAAAAATAGTCATAATCTTAATTAAATTACAATTAATCATATTACCCCTTATCCAAATTAATAATTATATAAAAAGAGGAATAATCCACTTAAATTAGGATTCTTCCTTAATAAGATAAAATCATTTTCAAATGATGTCATATGTCTACCTCGAGATGCATGTTTATTGCGTGAATAGACAATCTAGATGGGAAACGATTTTATCTCTCCACAATGATCATGTTCCTTCATGAGAAAATTATCTTCACAAAATATCAACCCTTGACTTATTTCTATGAGAGATTGATCGGATTGTTGCTTTTTTATTACAAAAACTCCCTTGCTTTACCAAGTTTAGGGTTGTTGGGTCCGCATGGATTATCACATTAGCAACCCAACACTATGATTTTGACTCTGTCGCCCGTTTGGATTAATGGGCCAAGACCTTCTACTTGGACTTTTGGCGATCCAAATGGTCCACGAATTCTTTGCAACTTGTCCTACTTCACTTGTTAATGAGCACAGTGAATTGATCTCATCATGGACGTAAATTAGTTCAATGAACCATGTAAATCTCGGTGGTGGTGTTTTTTTATTTATTTATTTTTCTTTTAAATTCTTCACATTCCATCTACTTGTGTTTCCAGCATATTTCACTAGTATTGGATATGATTGTTTGCCAATAAATGCTCATATTTATTGAATCCTGGTCAGATGGTGATGAACTGTGAAAACCAAATCAAAACTAATGCTAGTTACTTGATATTTCATTAAGCATCGTCAAAGATCAGATGGTGATAGAAATCACACGTACTCAAGTTTTCGCATAAGAATTAATTGAATTCATAAATGAATCTCCATCTTCATTTGATGGAAATTCGAAGGTGACGAGTGGGGAGATGGGATGTTGGATAATTGATTTGAATATGATTGACTCCAACATAATTAGTTGGTCATATAGATGTTTCACATGTTATAGCAATCTTTGATGGGAGCGGTTCGGCAGCCCTAAAGTTTGCCAAACATTTTTTGTAAATCACTTTTGATGGGGTTAGAAGTTTTGGAATAGGCTAATTGTTTGTGAGGATGATCTCTACGGTGAAGAGATCATCCTCACTAAAAATCAGCTCATTTTGAAACTTCTAACCCTGATTTACAAGTTGAAGAATCATGGACCGTCCAATTTTTGTAAATCACTTTTGATGGGGTTAGAAGTTTTGGAATAGGCTGATTTTTGGTGAGGATGATCTCCTCATCATAGAGATCATTCTCACAAAAAATCAGCTCATTCCAAAACTTCTAACCCATGTTTTAAAAAATGTTTGGCATGATGTTTGACAAACTTTAGGGCTGCTGAACCGCCCCTATCTTTGATATATAGCAAATATAAAATAGTTCACTAGGTAATTATGAGCAAACACATTGGTTTTGGTTTATATATGTTCAAAAAATAAAGTAAGCACTTGGGCAAGCAATGGTGAATATGTTACTGGATCCTAATGCTTGGAAAATAGGGAGGGCGTGACCACAGACCTGTGAGGACAGTTCTAATAATGATACATACATCAAGGTCGTTTATAATAAGACACAGAGTTCAGAAATTAAACATTTCTCTAGTTCTGATCAGTCTTTATTAAGCAGTTTATCAATAGCTCAGAAAATGAGTCGTGTTGGCATTTTCTGATTTCTAGTTCTCAATTGTCAGGGCTGGTGGTCGAGCTCACGAGCTACTGTTGCTTTTATAGGAATGAGTCGGGAAGAGCTACCATGTAAATTTCGCGAAAAAGTTTTTGCTCGCAGACTTTTTTGTCACAGATCTCGTAGGATCCAGGATTGACCAATCACATGAGTTTACGTGTACGAGGGCATCCCCAATTTTCAAAATTACTCTTGTTTCGTTTGGCTCCACATGTCATACAGTGAAGAGTTTGTGATCAAAAAATTCCTTCACAAACATATTTACCCAAATGTATGGTCAAAACATTGATATATTGAGTTTTAAATGATGCATGTTTCTGTATAAAATGATAATAAAATGTTTTTAGTACAATATTTTATTATCTTTTTACTTAATTAGCAAAGAAAAACAATCAAATCACGCAAACTTTTCTCTTTTAAAAGTTAGTGATTGTGAAGTACTCGTGAGTCATGATGGAAGAGTTACATTAGACCAGGAGGAGTGTACTATTGCTTAAGTAGTGACATTAATTAATTTTTTTTTATGATAAATACAATTTTGTGTGTAATTTATAAATATATATCTAAGATTTTTTTTTAATAATATCACTTAGGTTGTGACCTAGTAGAACATATGATTTAATAAAATAAGAGAGCTGCTATTCGCATCCTAACTTTTACTTATTACATCTCAATTTATCAAATTATTTTTCACACTCCAATTAAAGATAAAAATACACTCTTCAAACATCACCAGGATTTGGCTCAAATTATAATCTCAACACTCTAAAACAGTATAACACTCGTTCAAACAACTTCAACAATAGTTTACAACTATGATTAGGCCCATATAAAATCCTAAAATCAAAAATAGAAATCTAGCCATAAAAAAATTATCAAAAAAAAAAAAAAAAAAACTTTTATTGACTCTCGAACTTTTACTTATTCTTAATCATTTACTTATTTTCATTATTTTTAATTAGAATTGTATAATAAATAAAGGTTGGGGTGCCAATAATATGGAGAATCATCGGCGGCCCTAGGAAGGATTCAAACGACAGATTTGTTTATGCGGCGTGGTTGGTGTGGGGTGAGTTACTGTGTGTTATGTATGAAAAATGGAGAATCATCGGACAATCTTCTAATTCATTGCAAATTCTCACATGACATTTGGACTCATTTTTTTAAGTTATTTGGGGTTTCAACATGCTTACTGAGATCAGTTAAGGATATCTTCATAGGTTGGTCGTCAATTGGACACGCGTTTGGTGGCACAAAGAGGACGTTGTGGAACCTTATGCCCTCCACAATTTGTTGGGGGGTGTGGATGGAAAGGAATAGGCGCATATTCGAGGGGAAGTACAAAGATCGTCCACAAACAAGTATGTCTATCTTGGGTCATATCTTTTGTTGGTCCAAAGTTTTTAAGGAGCTTAAGGGTTTATTTTTTGAAGATTTTGTGTTTAGGTGGGATGGGATTTGTTGTTCTGTTTGTGAGTAATTTTGTCTTGTAAGGTTCTCCCAGATTGGTCATCTCGACCGATTTGTTTTTGATTCATGAATACAATGCTGTTTATCAAAAAAAAATAATAATAATAAATATTTAGTGACATTGTCCCACTCAACGTCAGTTGGACTCCACAAAAACACATCAAAACACTACTATCATCATCTTCCCTTATTATAAAAAATAAAAAAAAAAAAGTGTTAGGTTATACTTAATATACTGATTAGCTCTTATCTTTGTGTCTTACACTTCACATTAGGCCCCATTTATGTCACAAGTGATAGACCATTGGCCACAGAGACCCCTAAATGGCCCATGATGGGTACACAATTACTTTTAATTAAAGATAATCATTCAATCCTAGTAAACAAACCAGTTGATGAAGACAAGTGAAGCCCCCCATAAATGATTTGGGCACATGTTTCTTCTTATAAAAAGTACTAATCTTAGAAAATCAGAACCTCCCCCTTTTTTATATCCTCGAAACCCAACGACACACATGATAACATTACACTTCCCGGAGAGAATTTTTTGGTGAAAATGTACAAACCTCAAAGAGAGAGCTTTGTTGTTATACAAGTAAGAGAAGAAGAAGAGCAAGTCTCATCAGTAGCAAGAGTTGTTGCACCAAAGTTGAACATCCACCCCATGAAGCTCTTTGATCGGTTTCGGAAGATTCTAATGCGTTTGATCTTCTCTCTTCCCTCGAGATCATCCTCATCGGTTCCTCGACACAGAAATGGTGGTGGTGATCGGCCTGACCCACCGAAGACTTCTTGTAGCTCTTATCATTATTCCCCGAACTCGCACTACAACGAAGCCATTGCCGATTGCATAGAGTTCTTCAATAAATCGTCGCAGGAGGGAACGTCAGCTGGTCGAAAATCTGACGTTTTGGTTTGAAATCATGACTTCACTTTTTTTTGTTTCTAAGCTTTATATCATTATCATTATATGTAAAGAGTGGTTGGACTTGGACTTGGTTGCTTCGTTATGTCTTAGTGACTTAATACGGTAGAAAGAGACAACTTTACGTCGTTGTTGGGTCGTGTGTGTTTTGTTAAATAAGCCATAATTTGATGTAATAAAGATATATGATCTTCTTGGCATGGTGTTCTTGACTCGATAGTATTTGTTTGGATTCTGGTGTTAGGTTACCAGAACAATTTTATGTTGGGAATAGTTCTTGATCCAGGATAAAATAATTCCTTGTTTGGCTTGCACGTTCATATAGAATTAGTGAATTACAATATATTTGCAGTTCAAAAGGAGTAACAATATATTCCTTTAGGAGGTTGAAAGAATTTCAGAGAACACTCATGGATTTTTATTTATTTATTTATTTATTTTTTTAAAATTCGCCTTATCTCAAACTGCCGTTTGACGATGCTCATCAAATGTACGGCTGGGATGAGAGTGGAAAAACGCAGTTATCGGACATTAAGATTCAGATCCAATCCATTAATAATTGGATTGGGCCAAACCTGATTTTATATACATGTAAAATCTAAGAAAACTTTATATATCTCAACAAACATATATATACATTTGTGGGAATGAGATTAGTGGTTAGCATATGAAATAGGGTTAAGGGGATGGTGAACCTAGGGCTAGCAACAGATCGGTTTGGCACTGGATCAGTGCCACTTTGATCAAATTCGAATTTTTTTAAAGATTCACTCGATCCAATTTGATCCGAATAGATTAATGAATACGTGAACCAAATCCGATCCGTTTGATTTCATCTTTAATTCAAAAGAGATCCGGTCCAATCCATACATAAGCCTTATTTTCAAATTATCAATGTTAAAAAAATTAAAAAAATATATACTTTCCTACTATAAATGTAAAGGGAAATAAAATAAAAAAATAAAAAACTAAAACAGCTTATCTATATGTATTTATATGAAATTAAAAATAAATAAAAAAATTATTGAAATATGTTTGGTCGGATTGGATTGGTTTAAACATTGGGTATATTTCAGATCATTGCCAATCCTAGGTGAACTTAGGACGTGGGAATAACACTCCACACGTCTTACCACTTAACTAAGTGAGCACTTCATAATATAATTTATATACTTTCTAACATATTATTGGATCGTGACAGGTCGATCTAGTCCAATAAAATATCGGATCAAATTCTTATCAACATCTAAAACATCAATCCAGACTAGAAGTTATCGAATCGGATTCAAGTCTGATCCGGTCCATTGATGGCTCCACAAGTGACCATTATTCTTATACTTTTTTCCTAGGGATATGTCACATGGTTTGTCATTGCATTTCGTGAAGGGTAATACTAACATCAATGTTTGTGTTGGGGGAGAAACCTAAAATTCTTACCAAAAAAGAAAAGAAAAATTGCATTATTATCAAATGAAAGCACCAACCCATTATACTTTATGTTTTTTTTTTTTTGACAGGTAAGCTGGTCTTGAACCCACGACCTCAAAGTTGTTTTGCAATGTGTCAAACCAACTGAGTTATGGGCCTAATACCAATCCATTATACATTATTGAGTGAGGCTTGGAATGAATTTTCAGTCCTATCATGGGCTTGGGTTGGAAGCAATTCTCCAAGTGTAGATTTCAAATGCTCGATGCTTCGACCATGTGACAGTTAATGCTGATCCCCTTTATGCAATCAATTTTTTAAAAGGCATTTGGGATCGATTACTTATGATTTTGTCTGGCAAGAAACAAATAAGGTTGTGGACTGACTTGCTAAAAGAGGAGTTCTTTCGCAAGGGCTTTCTTCGTGGTCAGATCAAGGTTATATCCTTTCTTATTTGTCTTTATGCTTCCCGCTTTAAACTTTTTTTTTTTTTTTTTCAATGGAAAGGGCCTCAACTCATTGATCACTAAAAAATAAAAATAAAAATAAACAAAATATATATATTGTTGGAATTTAGAGGGTTGAATTAGAAAACCTTTTAATATTCATTTAATTGCAACCATATGGTAAATCAATCTATTAACCATAGGGTATTTAAACCCCATGTTTGCTTTATGCTTTTTTACTTTATGCTTTATGCTTTTTAGTTTATTACTTTATGTTTAGTTGAATGTTTTGATTTTGCCTTGAGTAATTTTAGTTCCACATCGACTAAAAGAAGAATTGATTTGCAATTCTTAAGTAGTTGTGCTTCTAATAACTTTAAAGTTGATAGAAGTAGTGGGCGGGCTCACGCACGCACACGGGGATCCAAGAGGGAAACCCATGGTTCTAATTGGAATTTGGATCCACCGGTCCGAAAACCTTAATGTGTGCGCGCAGGGAGGGTGCAAATTCTCGGATTTACACCTCATGTGGGTGCGCGCAAAGGCTCGTTTTTATTTAAAAATTCTAGACGTTTTTTAAATTTAAATATTTTGTTTTGAACCAGTGTGTTTATTCTGAACCAGCACAATGTGTCTGTTCAGAACCAGTTTGTGACTGTTCTAAATAGTCACTTTCTCTTTTATTTATATCAATTGTTTAATCGATTTAAACTACTTGATTTTCTCTGCTATTATTTATTTTCGAATTATATTATTCGTTGTGAGAGCACACAACATCGTCGAGTTCGAAATTACGTTCCAATTTAGAGTACCCTTTTGGATACGTGGGTTGTTGAATCCTGCAGAACGAACGCCTACAGACTGTGGTACCGTAGTAGGGGCGAATTTCGTTTTAGGACAATGTTTTGTGCACGCCTCAACCATTACTTTTTAGGTAATATTTTTCTTTTACATTCAATTTCGAAATTAAGATTTGTTCTAACTTCTTCTCTCTTTTCCATAAGAAATCAGTATTCGGAAATAACATATATATATATATATATAAGGTCAAGTTCAAGGGCCATATGAGAAAACATATGTAAAAACTTTCGTTTTTAACAAAATTTTAAAATATGAGTTAGAAATTTTGGATTGAGCTGATTTTTTGTGAGGATGATCTCTATGATGGGAAGATCATCCAAAAAAAAAAAAAATCAGCCCAATCTGAAACTTCTAATCCCATTAAAAGTGATTTAGAATGTGGACCGTCGATTTTTTATCAATTTTTATCACTAATTTGTAAATCACTTTTGATGGATTTAGAAGTTTCTGATTGAGCTGATTTTTTGTGAGGATGATCTTTTCATCATAGTGACCATCCTTGCAAAAAATCAGCTCAATCCAAAACCTCTAACTCTTATTTTAAAAAACAAAAGTTTTTCCATATGTTTTCTCATATGGCCCTTGAACCACCCCCATACATATATATATATAATATATATATAGGGGACGGTTTAGCAGCCCTAAAGTTTGCCAAGTTTGGTGTCAACATTTTTCAAAATATGGGTTAGAAGCTTTGGAATGAGCTGATTTTTTGTGAGGATGATCTCTATGATGAGGAGATCATCCTCACCAAAAATCAGCCTATTCCAAAACTTCTAACCTCATCAAAAGTGATTTACAAAAATTGGACGGTCCACGATTCTTCAACTTGTAAACTAGGGTTAGAAGTTTCAAAATGAGCTGATTTTTTGTGAGGATGATCTCTTCACCGTAAAGATCATCCTCACAAAAAATCAGCCTATTCCAAAACTTCTAACTCCATCAAAAGTGATTTACAAAAAATGTTTAGCACCAACTTGGCAAACTTTAGGGCTGCCGAACTGCTCCCATATATATATATATATATAGGTCCCGTTCAATGGCTAACTTTTTGGCAAAATATTTTTCAAAACATGAGTTAGAAGTTTTGGAATGGGTTGATTTTTAGTGAGGATGATCTCTACGGCGAGGAGATCATCATCACCAAAAATCAGCCCATTCCAAAACTTCTAACCCCATCAAAAATAGTTTACAAAAAATGGACAGTTCACGATTTTTCAACTTATAAACATGGGTTAGAAGTTTTGGAATGGGCTGATTTTTGGTGAGGATGATCTCAAAAACTTCTAACTCATGTTTTGAAAAATGTTTTGCCAAAAAGTTAGCCATTGAACGCTACCCATATGTATATATATATATATATGTAATATTGAGGTTGAATAAAAATTACACTAAGACCCATGATAAATCACGGCTAAACATATGCGGTTAGTACATGACTGATGTGACAAGGATAAAGAATCATAGATCCTTTTCTTTGGGATACACAAGGGAAAATATCAACAGTTCTATGCCCTTGCAACGTAAAGACCATGGTGTATGTTTTGCCACGTTGATTTATCATTAATCTTACACTAATAATGATGATGATAGGTGAGAGATAAATTTCACCTTCGGGACATCATACTTAGAGCATATTAAGAGGACCACCTAATTAATTTGGATCGAAGCTGTAACAGAATGTTCAATTGTCTAAAACGCCTAAACAGAGGAAAGTTAAGGTTAAGTACTTCCAGTGACTCATAAGAAAACACTTATCGCAACCGTATAAACACGAAATCCAATGGTCTGAATTTATTCTTAAGATATGTATTATAGGGATGCACATAAATCCTGACTGTTGGATTTCGTATTTACCAGGTAGGGATCTTCTGTTTTTACATGAATCATTTCTCATGAGTCACCCAAACATCCACCCATAAGTTAATTAGTGGTCCCAATGATAATGTTGGTATTTTGAGTTTCGGGCTTATACATATGTAATGTAACTTGCATTAGAGTTAAAAGGAGAGTGAAATCAAACATAAAAAATAAAAAAATAAAAAGATAATGAAATAAATTGGACTGTTACTTCTTTCTCAAAATAGTGAATGTCTCTGATTTTTATAGGCACTATCGAACTAAGATAAATATTTTTTTTTTTAATGCATTTTGTCCTACTTTTTATCTTTTTAATACATTGATTTAGGATCTGTATGATTGTAAGGAAATTTGTTTTCTAAGAAATTTGTTATCAAATGTACTATGTACTGCTAAAAGATTCAAGGTAAATGAAGTTTAATTATGTCAGTTCAATACCTCAAGATGTATAGGCCAAAGAAGTGCTTAAGTTGGATTCGCAAACTAATTTTAGCCAAAATATATAATATAAAATGTTGAAGTAAAACATTCTCTCTAGTTCGTAGGCTCGCTCCTTTTTTATTTGGAAATTGTTTTTACCATGTCTAAGACATATCCTTTTCTTCTTCTGTAATTGTTGGTTATTATATATGATGACCGTTTATTTTTTTTTGGCAAATTCATCATGAGTTACACATATATACAACATTACGATTTACCATTTTCGGATTCCAATCCCATATGTGAACCTTTCTTGAAGCAATGGATCTTCGATTATGTGAAGGGAGCATACAAAAAAGGAGCATCAGATTATCATGATTCTTTTCATTAATAACATTTATGGTCAAGCATGACCTAAAATCTATAGGGAGACATTTTCCATAACATATAGAGTCATGTTGGAGTGACATTAAAATTTACATCGTTTCACACATTGTTGATGTAGAGGTGCACACAAAACCATAGATTCTTTTCACTTATATCTCGATAAAAAAAAAACATTTATGATTCATACACATCCACATCAGTAATGTGTGAAATGATGTAAATTTTAATGTCACTTCAGAATTTTCCTAACCTTTATCTTTTCCATTTGCTTTTCTCACGTCTACATGTGAAAGTGCAAAGAGTGCTAATAATATGACACGGTTTTAGTGCACTTCCTTGACACATTTGCCCACAGCCCAACAAATATATGACATGTGATGCAAATGGCATCAAGAATGAAGAGATTCTCTCTCTTACCCATTGCCCACATATTTATTTTTTTTAGATTTCAAATCTTAAAAAGGATTGTTAGGCCCACGTTGATTATCACATTTACAATCCAACAACACAGTCTTTTAAATGTTATGAAAATATTTATATTCAAAAAAATATATATATTATTTTTCGAGCTTGATCTAAATTATTGAAAATGGACGGCCATCGAGTAGCTAAATTTAAAAATAAAATTCATCGGTGAAAAATAACTATTTTATTTTAAAGTTCATATAATTTTGTCCTCTACAACTTCATTACATCGTATCATGTTTTTGAATGTCACAAGGTGATTTGATAAAAAAAAATTCTTTTTTCACCATGAGTAAGAGAGAGGAAATGGCGTCAGGGGCATTAGTTAAAAACTGCCTCATATTATCAAAATTCGAGTACAAAATATAGCAATAAAGATGTTGTGGTCCATATAAATTTTTTGAATGACACATGACCCACATGTTGAAAGCTAAAAGCAAAATAGAAATTAGATAAGTACGGTTGGAGTGCTCGTGAAATTTAGTTGTTTCTGTTGTGGGGAGGGCCAACCTAATTACTATCACTACCAACCAGCAATGCAATTTATTTAAGGGCCGTTCTATTTGCATTCATCATTTTATGCTTTGTGTACCAACGGTGGGTGCAAATAGCTACAAAGTAGAGAAAGTGCGCATTTCTCCTTAAAGACGCGCATATTAGCATATACGCTGAGCCAACAAGAACAATGAAGAAATCGCCAACATCGTCAGATCCGCCTGATTTCAAATCCGTCGGGCTTGTGTTGCGTGAAAATCAAAGAACAAGAGAATCTCAAGCAGGAAATCAAATGGAGTGGATATGTGGACCACGGCCACGTGGATTCTTAAGGTTTGACTATAGTTCAGCTAGTTTAAAATTAAAAATAAAAATAAAAAACACTTCGAAATTTTAAATTACAATCTCACCACCGTCTTTTTCTAATAATTCAAATAATAATATACTTCTTCAATTTTGAGGAACTTATCTGCTTAACTACCCAGCCAACTTACTGTCGTAAAGATTCTTCCTATAACTTCCTCGAAATTCTCAATGCACAATTCTCAAACACATCTAACGGTCAAGAACTTAAGGGAGATTCTCCTCGCAGTGACAGTTGCTTTCCTTTGCAAAGAACTGGATTGTAGTCCTCAAACACATGTAACGGTCAAGGCTATGTTAACTGAGGTGTGGGTTCACTTTGTTCGAATTTGTATTCGCAATTCATGGTTATGGTTCACCAGTTAAGAATGAACTTGATTCCAAAGGGAGATGTGAAGATGGTAGATTTTGGAAAGAAATTAAAAGAACAATGCTGAAGTGAACTCAAGATTGGATCCCGCATAGCACACCATGACGTGAAAGTGTATAAGAATCATAGATGTTTCCTCAAAATATAAGTAAAAAGCATTTATAGTTCTTATAGATGTGTGATATGAGGTCCAATCTTGAGGTCACCACACCACGACTCAAATTAAAAATCAATTTTTTTTTTTTTGAAATTTTATTTACAATAATACTTAAGTCAAAAAGGCATATCTATCAATTTGAAATTTTAATGGGATATCTTAAATATTATCAACATGTGGAGGGGATGTTAAAATTGGTAAAATGATAGACGTCCTTTGGTTCGTTGCATTTCACGAACTCATAGCGAATCATATAATGAACTCGTTTGATTACACGTCCTCAAGTCTACTCTAATATATGTAAAATTACAATATAAATTTTTCTAATATCTAATGAATATTAAAAAAAAATTAATTTAACCAATCATAAGATGTCGTGTGTATTGAGGGCAACCTTAATTTACAAAAATACTCACATTAAGGAAACCCTTAATACATGCAACTAGGACTGTAAGATGAGTGGGTTGGAGGGTATAACCAAGCTCAACTCAAATAACAGAACCTCCAACCTGAGCTAAATTCAACCTGACCATTAGGTCTAAGATCACTATCCCAAGTTCAACTAGAACTTGATCTTCTAAAATTGGGTTAACCTGAGTGAAGTAATTTGGGTCAATTTGGTCGGGTTGGGCTTGTTGAATAGCCCTAATTTCAATTTGATTAGCAAATAAATTTTATATTTTTAAAAAAGATATATAACATTAAAAATAAAAATTACTAGTTAATAAAATCATATACACCCTTCAAATCCATCATTCAGAGAATGTTTGAACAAATCATACTAAATCAAAATTTATATTAATAATAATCAATTGTCCACAAGTCATAATAATAAGGTGGAATATAAAAAATTAAATAAAAAATATATAATTAATATAAAAATATTTGTATATTAGTAAATAGCATCGGGTTAGGAATGAGTTGGGTTGCTCGCACCCTCAATCAAGTTCAACCCAAATTGAAATCGACTTGAGATATTCTAACCTAGGCTCAACTCATCTTCGATGTAAATCGACCCAAGCTCACCCATCAAACGGGTTGAGCCTGGTTGAGTTCAAGCCAACCCGAGGTTGCACCCCTACAACTAAGGTCATAAAATTGGTCAATTCAGGATTGGATTATGTGGAATCTCGGGTTGGGTTTTACACGGGCAAAAAGTTTTTCATGACCAGTTTAAATAAAAAGAAAAATACAATTTTATAGGGGTTATTAATTTTGAACTCTATAGAGAATCTCTAGGTTTGTTGGACATTTAGTAGGCGTTTGGATAGGACTCCTTGGCTACTTCTGACTCTTGCGGGGAGTTAGAAGTCGTTTGGATGCGTTTGTATGAACTACTCCCTCGAAGAGTTACTCCGCGCAAGAGCAAGAAATTACTATTTATGAAGAAGTCAAGAAAACCTATTTCTCAAAACTCTTCTTGCGGGGAGTCAAAATCTAACGGTTCGTTTTACCAAAATACCCCTAACTTTATTAATTTTTTATGAAATATTTCTAATTCATTTGCCCTTAAATCAAACAAAGAAACATTTATTAATATTAAATTATTTTTTTTTTAATTTTGAGTATAATGGATTTAAACACATTATATTAATATTTAATATTTAAAATATTATTATATTATATAAATATTTATTATATTATATTATATTAATATTTATAGTTAAACACATTATATTAATATTTAATATTTAAAATATTATATTATATTATATTAATATTTATTATATTATATTATATTAATATTTATAGTTAAAATGTCAAAAATAATATAGTTTGAAGGCATATTATGACACTAAAAGACAGTCTGTCAATTTTTTTTTTTTTTAATTTTGAGTATAATGGATTTAAACACATTATATTAATATTTAATATTTAAAATATTATATTATATTATAATAATATTTATTATATTATATTATATTAATATTTATAGTTAAAATGTAAAAAACAATATAGTTTGAAGGCATATTATGACACTAAAAGACAGTCTGTCAATTTTTTTTTTAAATATTATGTCATATTTTGTCAAAAACAGTCAGTCAATTTTTTTTTTAAATTTTAAGTATAATGGATTTAAACATATTATATTAATATTTAATATTTAAAATATTATATTATATTATATTAATATTTATTATATTATATTATATTAATATTTATAGTTAAAATGTCAAAAACAGTATAGTTTGAAGGCATATTATGACACTAAAAGATAAAAAACAGTAACTGGTATAATATAAGGGTATTCTGGTCTTTTTTCTAGAAGTCATGAGAAGTCAGTATGGTTTCCAAACAGACTTCCAGCACAAAAGTACTTCTGCCAGTACTTCATAGAGTTGATTGCCAAACGCCATTTCTGCACAGAATTACTTTTCCTCCTCCCATAGAGTACTTCAGCTCTGTTCTTTGGAAGAGTAGTTCTGCTCCTGGTATCCAAACAGGCCCTTAGTGTTCAATAAATAAGACACTAGAATTCTTCCTTGCAACTAACGACCAGGTGGGTAAGTGAGCTAAAGTTAGTTAACTGTGTGTGTGTGTGTGTGTGTTTTTTTTTTTTTTTTAAATTTTAATTTTCCTTTTTTTTGTGTGTGTCAATTCTTCGAAAAGAAATAAGAGAGAGATAGAGTGAGAAAAAGAAGTCACGACATTATCTCAGATTCAACTGTCAACAAAGCAATCATCAAAGCTTCTCCTTCTTCTTTTTCTTCTCTCTTCTTAGATCTTAAAGAACGACAACAATGGCTGTAGCTGCCACGTCAGCCACCCTTGGATCATTCTCACCCGTACGATCTCCAAGAGGGAGTCTACGGCCAAGGATGGCCGTCCGATCCACCAACCTCTCTGTCACACCGATCCTAACAAACCTACAGAATAACTGTGCCACTCCTCTCCCTGTATTGCGTCACGTGGCAGATGCCATGGCTGCTGATATGAGAGCTGGGCTCGCCATGGATGGTGGTAGTGATCTTAAGATGATACTCAGCTATGTTGATAGCCTTCCAACTGGGTATGTTAAGCTTTCTTAATTCTATGTGATCATGTTTTCTTCTCTGTTTATGATCTGTTTTTGAAGCTTTTTTGTTAAAGTTAGTTGTTTTAGTGTTTATTTTTAAATCTCTTACAATGGGTTTGCTCTTGATTTCTTTAAAAGGGCCTCAATTATTTGGGTTTTTTTATTCAGTTCTTTTTTTTTTCTTTTTTTTTTCAGAAGGTGTTTTTTCATAAATGTAAGATCGCGGGCATGGCAAGATTCACTAATAAAGATATAAAAAAGGAAAACGTTTTGCTTCTTTGGTGAATTAACACTTGTTTATAGGAAATCTGAAAGAACAAGAAATTGGGCTGTAATTGAAAAAGTGTTTTTTTCGCCAATTCAAGATCATGAGTAGGGAAAGATTCACTAATAAAAAATTAAAGATATAAAATAAGGAAATTTTATGCAGCTTTGGTGAATTAATACTTTTTTATAGAAAATTTGAAAGACAAAGAAATTGGGTTGAAATTGAACTAGGAAGATCGAATTTGATGTTTCTTGTCCAGAAGATCTGATTGAATTAACATTTCTTAGTCAAATCTTAAAGATCTGATGGTGTTATTTGTAAATTTTAAAGGAATGAGAAGGGTTTGTTTTACGCTTTGGATCTTGGAGGTACAAATTTCCGAGTGCTAAGGGTGCAACTGGGAGGGAAAAACGAACGTGTAATCGACACTGAATTCGAGCAAGTGTCAATTCCACAAGACCTGATGTTTTGTACCTCTGAGGTCAGTTTTTTCTGATTATTGTTTCTTTCAATCTAGTGTTTCTCTATTATGTGGATTTCTTTGTGTTGTCGAGCTCGCTAACTAAGTTATTATACTACAGGAATTGTTTGATTTTATTGCTTCTGGGCTAGCAAGATTCACGCAAAAGGAAAGTGGGAGGTTTAGCCATCCTTGTGGAAGGAAAAGAGAGATTGGTTTTACCTTTTCTTTCCCTGTGAAGCAAACCTCCATTGATTCTGGCATACTAATTAAGTGGACAAAGGGTTTCGCTGTCTCAGGAACGGTTAGTATTCCCGGAGTTTTGTTTCTATATAATGACAAATCAAGTAGGCCAATGTCATAGTTTTCTTTTCGTTAATTGCAAATCTGGGCAAATTTGTTTATTGTAGTTGACAACAAATTTGAGGACCTCTGGTAGCTAATGTCCTTTGAGATTAATCTAGAAATGTTTAGGACTAAAACACTAGGAAGTTTGTTACATAGTTTAGCCATTGGAGACTAGGAATTTTCACATTTGAATCAATAATGGTTTGATACTCAAAGGCAGGTCTAGTAAGAATGTAGCAAATGGATTGGTATCTGAAGAGGTAAAAGGTTCGGGGGGGAAAAAGTTGTGAAGGCTTCCCATTGCTTCTTTAATAAAAATTTAATATATATCAAAAGAAAAAAAAAAAACTCGTGGAGTTGAAATTGAAGTTGGCTTGACACAATTATCACTGAATTATCTCGACTTGAAATTCCATTTCAAGAAAAATCCAATGAAGCTTTGATTGATTTGTCAAGCTTAATGCTTGAAAGGTTCACCAGTGGAGTTGGAGGTTAAACGGAAATCATTTTTATTTCATGGTTTCTACCTAAAATAATACGTGTTAACTGAGTATGTTCATCCATATAAGTTTGTGGACGTCCACCGTTATAGTTTTTGTTTACCCTTCTTTGTCAGTGATAGGAGAAAGAACAAGGTCGCATCAATTTTTATTTGCAGCTATATTTATCCTTTAAAGTTTACAAGAAAAAACTTTGCTAATGTAACTTTGAATTGTGAATTCATGACAGGCAGGAAAAGATGTAGTTGCTTGTTTGAACGAAGCCATGGAAAGACAGGGACTAGATATGCGGGTATCTGCCCTGGTAAGTTTAGCCATGCTTACATGGGTCATGAAGGTTATGTTATATTGGATAATATCGTTCATAATGAAAGCTTGATACTTGAGCAACTAATATCTTCAAATTCCTGCAAAATAGGTTAACGATACGGTAGGAACGCTGGCTGGGGGGCGCTACTGGGATGATGACGTGATGGTTGCTATCATTTTAGGGACAGGAACTAATGCATGTTATGTAGAAAGGATGGATTCTATTCCAAAACTGCAAGGCCAGAAGCCCCATTCTGGAAGTACGGTATGTAGTCTGTCGTTCTTTTTAGTTATTACTTCTAAATACTTCAATCTATGCAATATAAATCATGGTTTGGGGAACGTTGACTTAGTGAATTGGTGATGATAACCACACTTGGTCATTTCTATGAGACTAAAAGGGAATTGGTTAAAACCACCTTGCATCTCCGTAAACTTTGGAATTGAAACTTAAATGTTTCCCTTAGATTCCAAGATTTAATTTGACGAACGTTCATTCTTCACACAGATTATAAACACGGAGTGGGGAGCATTCTCGAATGGTCTTCCTTTAACAGAATTTGATAATGATATGGATACTGCAAGTATTAACCCTGGAGAGCAGGTAAACCTTGCTTTTACAACAATATGAGTTTCTGTTTTTTCACTTATACCAAGAATGGATAAGTTATCTGATCGTTTGTACTTGATGCTTAAATGATCATTCTTTATATTTTCTGTTCCAATTCACACAGATATTTGAGAAGACAATTTCTGGTATGTACCTTGGTGAAATTGTAAGAAGAGTACTAGTCAAGATGGCTGAAGCGGGTGCTTTGTTTGGTGAATCAGTCCCCGAAAAGCTCCGCACACCTTTTGTCCTGAGGCAAGTTTCTTTTTAGACTTGTCACTTCACTAGGGTGTACACATTCATCGGAGCCCAATTGACTCGTTAGAGTTGAGTTAGGTTTTACTAAGGGTCCTCCAAATCTAGAGTATTATTGATTTTATCAAAGAGAAAATGACTTAAATTACTGGGTATTATCACCTAATCTATGCCAATTATTCTCAATTGCATAACCTAAATTACTATACCTACTGAAATCCTTGAACTCAAATTTATAGGACTCCAGATTTATGTGCTATGCAGCAGGACAACTCCAGTGATCTAGAAGATGTCGGATCAATCTTAGGCGACATCATTGGGGTAAATTCTCATGCCAGGCATCTCTATTGAAATTATGGTTCTATTAATATATATATAGTTACGGCGGTTTCATTATTTGATGTCATCAGGTGAAGTCCAACTTAAGTACGAGGAAGATCGTCATAGAGGTCTGTGACACAATTGTGAAGCGAGGTGGGAGGCTGGCTGGTGCTGGAATTGTGGGCATTCTTCAGAAAATGGAAAACGATTCCAAAGGCCTCATTTTCGGGAAGAGGACAGTAGTGGCGATGGATGGAGGGTTGTACGAGCACTACCCTCAATACAGAAAGTATCTGCAAGAAGCAGTCACTGAGCTACTTGGGTCCGAAATCTCCAAAAACGTGATTATAGAACACTCGAAAGATGGGTCGGGGATTGGAGCAGCTCTATTAGCTGCCGCAAACTCCAAGTATGCGTAACAGCATGTAAGACTCCTATGAGAGGATGAGGATAATATAATCACATATTGTTTTTTTTTTTTTTTCCTTTATTTCTTACATTTTTGTCTTTGTGATGATTTTTTTTGTGGAAGTTTGTAATGTAATTAACATTGGCATGGAGATGGACAATAAAAAGTGATTTTATTAGTTAATTGAAAACTGTTATTCAGCAAAGTTTGGAGAACATGTAACTGTTGCATAGCCTGAATGGTAATTACTGTTGGTCTGTAACATATAAATTCTTGAATTGGGAGTGGGATCCATCAATCAATAAGTACATTAGGTTTCCAATTTCTTTTGTTGTTTCATATATGTTACTTATCTACAACATCACATGGAATTTGTAATAAGGAATATTCTAGTGTCATAGGTACCATGGTAAAAGGGGTCTGTCATTCACTTAAAAATACATGGGTGTATCTCAAATATACACCAAAATCTGGAGGGGGTATGTCAAAATTTACCTTAAAATAAAGAATCATTTATCACTTTGTTTTCAAAGTAATTATCTTAGAAACTAATATTAAATTTTCTAAATACCCTTGTCTTCCACGTCAAGCTAGAACCCCTTTCTCCGATGAAACTGTCATTTTCAAATTGCTAACTTAGTAGGTAAACTATTTTTAACTTGTTCAACCTTATCTTCAATTTATAATAGAAAATCCTTGATTTTTGTACCCAAAAATCCTATTAAATTGGTAATATTAGGTTTACTCTCCAACAAAATGCAAGATTAGGTTTATATTTCTTGATCGAAAGTGAACATACCCTTTTTTGATGAATTAGAAAGGAATTTTTGAATCTTTTTTTCAAAATGCCCTTTAAAACTTAAATTATTAAATTAAAATATGAATAAAATAAAATTTTCACCGATAATTCATAAAAATAAAAAAATGGACGTTGACTTTCGATCAAGGAGGTAAACCTAATCTTGCATTTTGCAAGAGGTAAACCTAATATCACCAATTTAAAGGGAGTTTTTACTAAATTACCAAAAATTCTTCAAGTCATTATCCGGTAAATTTCATGATAAACTATTTCTAGCTTCTTCAATCCATAATCTTCATTGTCCCCCTTAATATTTCTATCCAAAATTTCAGTTGTCTTTTATTTCTCCAAAAATCCTATCTTATATTTATGATTTTGAAATTAAAGTTGGAGAAGATATGACCTTAGGTTTTTTTCCCCTAAAGTTTAAGATGACTGATTTTGCGAAGAAAATCAGCTAGAGTTGAAGGTGAGGGCATTTAAGTCATTTAGCTTTGTCTCTTAGAGAAGACCATGGTCAAATCAGGAGTTTGCCATCAAATTGAAAACACAGATGGATCTGAAATAATATACACCAAAATCTGGAAGGAAATATGCAATAATTACCCTAAAATGAAACCCTAATACTATGGATATGGATCCACTAATACAGCTTGGGCTTTTAGCCCATTTCAACAGTGATTGCAGCCTCTCTGGTCCACGCTACGTCACCTTGCAATGTAAGAGAAACATTTCTTCGTTGACGAGAGGAGAGAGACCAGAAGAAAGCTAAATAAAAAATATCACATTTGGTCTCATTTTGTACCCTAGGATTCATTGCTACCTCGCTCAACAATGGTAACTTTGATTTCCGTTCTTTTTCTTTTTCACAGATTATACAGATTTACGGAATTTAAGTCTGATCTTTCTTTGTTAATCTTTAATGGCAGATCCGATTTATATTGCTACAGAACAGACAGGGCAAGACGCGTCTTGCCAAGTATTATGTTCCTCTCGAGGAATCTGAGAAGCATAGGGTCGAATACGAGGTCGGACCAAGATATCTTTTTAACAAATTTTAATTTGTTTGATTCAATTTGGTGAAGAATCTGTTAATGTGTAGAATTTACTGAAATCGTCTAGGGTTTTGAATTTGAACTTCTCTGCAGGTTCATCGGTTGGTGGTCAATAGGGATCCCAAGTTCACGAACTTCGTCGAGGTTAAATCTCGAGTTCCCTTTTTTTTTTTCTGTGTAATTTTTATGCAAGCTTGATTGCTTTATTTTTCGACCCATTAAAATTCTGTAATGGATTGTTTGATCAAAATTGGATTAATTCGTAGGAAGGTGTTTATAAAGTTTCAATTTTTGCCTAAATTTGGCTCTTTTCGGCTGTATGCTTAGACGAGGGGGGTTGATTGCTTTAATGGTATCCAAGCTCATGGTTCTTGGAGTTATAGTGGTCATGGGTAGGTTTGATGTTCTCACTTGCAAGAAAATCAGTTGTGATGCAAGAAAATTCTTGGAGTTATGTGGTCACGGGGTTGGTTTGTTTATCAAGTTTTTTCTTTTGCTAGGCAATCAAGATTAATGTTCAGTAGTTCATAGGTGAAGGTACGTTTTGAACCCAAGTCGTGATATCAACAATCACAGACTTTAACCGACTTAGCAAGTGTCACATTCAAGTCGGATTCACACTGGTACATTTGCTGGAATCACCTAAAAACTAAGTTAAGGACCAATTCTCTTATATATAGGCTTACTACCCCATTATCAGATATCTCCCACGTTTTAAATGTAACTGAAGAAAACCATTCACTCTTTCCTGGATATATGGTGATCGGGATTAACTGTCAGTTAGAGACATATTCATGGCACTTTTTTATTTCAGTATGAATCCCATTCTTGTGCTACAAGATGGGTGCTTTGTGGTGGGTAATGCCTTCCCGCCTTCCATACTCTATATCCAGATACTTATTCCTTCTAATGTTGTGAGGCACATGGTCTATAACTAGTAATAATCTTGTTTCTTATGTCGGGGAGATGGGCCAACTTTTTCTGGATTAAATCCCATCTCAAGTAGTTTGCTCTCATCTGTTTTGGGCTATGCATGTGCTCCCTGATTCCTCTAACATTGATGTGCTATGATAATTAAGATGTATTATCAGACATATTAATGTATTTGTTGTTACAATCTGTTTGTATACTGAAGCAGAACTTTTACCTTTCATTTGGAGCTTCATATGGGTAATGTGATCCTCGAGTATTACCTTTTTTAAGTGTTTGAAAAAATTAATTCATTTTATAAAGATGTATAAACTTGAAATGATCTTAGGCGTTGTATTGTGGTTCTTTCTTTCTAAATCAAGTATTACCTGTTTAGACCACTCAACATGTTGACATCCAACACCTTAATCAACTGTTTTTTGTTTGAAATGAAATCAAGTTTATGGTGTTCTTGTGTTTTTGTTTTGGCTTTGTATTTTAGGGGCCACCTTGGCCTCACCCTTCTTTTTCCTTAATAAAATTCTTACACTTATCCAAAAAAAAAAAAAAGTTGATGGTGTTCTTAAGTGTTAGCATTGTTCTTGCAGTTCCGCACGCACAAGGTTATCTACAGGCGATATGCGGGATTGTTTTTCTCAATGTGTGTTGACATCACAGATAATGAGTTAGCATACTTGGAGTGCATCCATTTATTTGTGGAGATATTGGATCACTTCTTCAGCAATGTTTGTGAGCTAGATTTGGTGTTTAATTTCCACAAGGTACTTGCTCTTGTAAATTACTTTTATGTTTTTGTGGTTTTCGTACAACAAACTATTATTCTTTCAAAGGAGAAATGTCAGATAGTGAACATCTTTTTTTTCCCTTCTTTTTCTTGCCATCATTTTTCTATGACAGATTTTAGTGGGATTAAGATTTGTTCAAGCCATGTGTCGTTTCCAGATTGCAACTGATATTAACTTTATAGGGTGAAGTTGACATTTCCATGTCGAAGCTTACTATCTAGGGGTTGATTTAGTTTTGTATGATCTTTCTTCTAGACTTTTTTAAGACCTTTTGCGACTTCTTTTTTTCTTAATAATAATCTTTATACTGGCAATGTCTCAATTTTAAATATGTAACTTATCAAAAAAAAAAAATTAATATGTATGTTTCTACATTAATGGGCATCCTCTTCTCTCATTTTTGCTTGGATTCATGTTTTTTGGGAGTACGGATTTATGCTCTTCTTCTACTTCCTCCAGTCTACCGTGTGGTTGTTTACTCTTGGCTGATTTTGACATACCCCTCTACGTTTTGGTCAATATTAGAGATATCCCCTTGTGTTTTTAAAATGGTATTCTTAACTTTTTTTCTGTAATAAAAAATCACTTAACCCTTGTCTTCAATCTCCAGCAAAAACCCCTTATTTTCTCCCCCAAAACCAGTCATCTTCATCCTTAAGGTAAAGCTTTTTAACCCTCATCTTAAACCTTCTTAAAATTCTATCTTCTTCAACCTTCAAACCTCAAGAACAAAGTAGGATTGTAGAGAAGTACAAGGATAGATTTTTGGGTAGAAAATCCAAAGGTTTCTACAAGACATTGAAGATCATGGCCTGAAGACAAAATTGAACAAGTAAAAAAATGATTTATTCTAGAGGTTAACATCTTCAAGATAAAAGATTTTTATAAACGTCTTCAACTTTAAGATGTTTTCTTCTTCAACCTTTAAACCAACCTCAAGGACATGATAGGATTTTTGGAGGAGAAGGATTGATTTTTTGGGCAGAAAAATCAGGGTTTTCTACTACATATTGAAGATGATGGATGAAAAGATGAGATTGAACAAGTTAAAATAGTTTAGGCTAGAGAATTAAAGCTTTCAAAATGTGGAGGGGTATTTCTAAATTACTCTTTATTATCTTAAAACCCTGCATCAAATTAGAGACTCCTTAATTTATCATGCTGTTTGGTGTTTAGATATTCCTTCCCAAGGAAAGAACCTTGCCCTGTTGTTTATGTTAGCAATCTAGTTTTTTTTTTTTTTTTTCCTTTTTTCCAAGAGAGAACTGCAAGTAGAACTTCTAGATTTTCTTGTTGCACTCTTCGTTTAAATTTCTTATTGCATGCTTCTATTCTGCAATTCATTGAAATTCTTATTTTACGCTGTGTTAGCCTAGCCTAGCATGCATTTTGTAGGCATGCTTTGCTATCTACATCCACTTAGTATTTGTATGGCAGCTGGTTCGCATATTATAGACACCAGTGGATTATTTTCAAACTTGCATTATGTTCTCTTGCAACTGTATAATGTGTCACATGCTCTAGATCAAGGTGCCAGTTTGCTAAGTTGGTGAAGTCCAAGTAGATACCACAACCAGGGTTGAAAACACTTCACCCACTAATTACTAACCATTAATCGGCTTTCTTATCCCTCAAAATACAGAACAGTTGTCAGATAACACTTGGGCAACTGGATTTTGACTAAATGTGCCATGTTTAAAGCATATACCCTTGGACGGTTTCAGGATCTTCACTGTGACATTTCTTGTGATACAACCCACATGCATGTGCACATATTTAGGAGGATGCATTGCATCAATGCATCTCAGCATAGGCATAGTAGGTAGACAATAAACTACAGTCATCCATTTCGTCTAGATAATGATTTATGTTTTTATCCCTTGTGAACACTTACTAGGTTTTCTATCTGAGTCTTATTTTATTAATGAGACAATTTTACATCCATTACCACTCACCATGATTTATATTGATCTCTTTTAAAGGTGTATCTGATACTGGATGAATTCATTCTTGCTGGGGAGCTCCAAGAAACAAGCAAGAAGGTGTGTTTGCTTTCTCTCCCAGGACTTTATTCTTAATGTATTGTGTTCTCTATATTGACAGGTTGTCTATAGGAGTGTCAAATTGAGTTCTTATCTCAGCTCAAGAATCTTTTTGCCTTTCCCAGTTTTTTGTTTGATCGTAAAAATTTTCACCATTAACCATAATTTCATAGTTTCCAAGCAAACTCGATTCAATTTTCTATTATGTGTGGATGCGGTCATTGGCCTCTCAAATAGACCTGGTTGAGGGAGCTTCTGTCCTGCCTTCAGTCTTTCTCCAGCAGAACAATTACACAGTAGGAATTTTAGAGGAACTAGGAAAGTAGCCACTGAAATTGCTGTGTTTTTATTGTTGAACTTGCAGGCAATCATAGAAAGAATGGGGGAGTTGGAAAAGCAAGATTGAGAGAGTTAATTCCAGGGGAGCTCTCTTTGGTTTCATTGTGCTTTCTTGTTCAGTGCCCACAATATGAAATGCCACAGCTGATTTGCTTTTGTTGTAATGTTAGTAAAAGTTACAGGAATTCATTCTTTTTCCATTTTTTCGTTTGTTGGTGATGGACTTCTGATTTGTCTTGTTTTTTTTTTAAATCAATCGAGTATTAGACATGCATATGTAGCCTGTATGAAACTCTTTCATCATAATCATCTTGTGCTGCCTACTCCATTGACTAAGATTGTTCAGTTGGAACAGATGTTTTGGGATACATGAGCTTATGATCCAACCAAGGGCAGCAATACCAATGGTTTGTTTGAATTCATATCAAAGCAAAATATTCACCAAAATGGAGTGAAGTATTCCGAAACATTCGCAAGTTTTGTTTAGAAAGAAAAATGTTTTAAGATATATTATAAAATGACTTTTACAACTATTTTTATCGAATTATGTTATACTTTTTTCTCTTTGAATGAGGTCACTCATGAGGCCATATTGATCCAAGATTCTAGAAAAAAATTTACAACTACTTGTCAAATATATCGTCCAAGTAAAACACATTCAACAAAACATAGTGAAGATTCTTGGAATTTTTTACAACTAATATAATATGTTTTAATTTTTACGTTTTACACACTTTATATCCATCATTTTCCTCTCAAAAGTCTCAACTTTTTGGAAGGTTTTGAAGGTGAAATTTTACATAATTATATGACTGGTTTTGCGAAGAAAATCTTGAAAACAACAAAATATATAGATCATTTTAATTATCAGAGAAACTAGAACATATTAAAGAACACAAGACAAACTGGAAACTTTCATGGAAACTTTAATTCTAAGTATGTTTTGTATCGAAAACTCGAAATGTTCAAACAACACAGTGTTATATGTTTTGACAACATTTCGAAATGAGACAAACTGGAACATATCAAAACCTGTCAAAATAAATGGGGAAATTTTGGAATTTGAATAGATCGATGTATTCTGAAATGGTATAATGTTTTTTAAAACTATAATTAGAATCCATATGAGATGAGAGAATTGCAATTGATCATCTTTATTAGAATCCAATGTGTTCTCAGTTACAGAACTTCACCTTAAAATCAGATCAAAACCACCAATCAATCAAATTAGTCCTACAAAATCTATCCCCAAAATAACAAAGAGCAGAACAGAAAATAACCAAAATGGTGTCAAGAAAGACACTCATCATCACCCGCCCATCGCACACCCCACACACATGGACTAATGGAACTTCAGTCCTCCAGTTCTTCATCATCAGAAAAGCGAAGATGCTTCCCTTCCGGCTTCGGCATCCCCTTCAAACACAAGATACTAGGTGAAACAGCCTCTTTTACGTCCTCCACTCCTTCGATCTCATCGTCGCTATTGTAGACAAATCGAGTGTGTTTGCCCTCAAATTCAGGAATTCCCTTCTCCTGCACACTAATTTTGCTAAGCCCTTGGCACAGTTCATCTACCAATCCTCCATCTTCTCCTTCTTCGTAATCGACGTCTTCTTCTTGTTCTTCATAATCTTCTTCTTTGATTTCTTCTTCGTCATCTTCATCTTGAGTACTACTCGCATTAACCTGAATAGACCAAACAGAAGCACTATCCACCTCATCATCCTCGGTCGATTTATCTTGATTGACACTCCCATCAGAAATTTCTGATTTATCAGAGAAATCAAACAGTAAAGTCCGAGTGATCAGACTCTTTTCAGATTCAAGAGTCTCTTGCTTCGATCCATCAATAGGCATAACCACAACAACCTGATACCAAGAGATTGAAAGGGTAATTAATTAATCATCAATGAAAATCAAAACCCAATTGATAAGATTATTACAAATTTACAAAGAAATCGATCGAACCTGGTGGGGTATCTTGGATTCTTCTTCTACTTCAGAGATTGTTACAGAAGCCAAGCTGTTATCACCATTAGAGGAGAGATTCAAAACATTGGGTGTGTTTGTAGGAGTTGGGGCAAGAATCCCTAATGGGTTTCGCAAATGGAGAAACGGACGATTCTCGAAAGAGAGTTTGGAGAGCTCGGCTTCTTCTTCAACCATCTGCAATAGGGTCTTAACCTGACCTCTTAGTAGAGCCTCACCCGAACCGGGTGTCTGCTTCGGCAGATTCATCTTCTTGGCCAGAGATGAAGGGGTTTGTAAGCTACCCATTGCAAGACCACCAATCGGTGAATCATTCGTGATATCTATGAGCGCTGAGGATTTCCCATTTCTTTGTCTTGAAAGAACCTTTTCGGATTCTTCATTCTTCCCTGAAAAAGAAATGACAGAAACAAGAAATCAGATCAAGAGAGAAACTGAATAATAATATGTGAATCTTTGATCCTTCTGAGAAAGAAAAAATAGAGATAAAGATTCACTCACTGGACATGGGAATGCCATTAATGGCTGATTTGACCTGTGACCTTGTAACCCTTCTTGTTGATGATGGAGTTTCCATTGATTGATTGGAAGGATACACAGAAAAACAGTTTGGGACGATCGGAAATGATTTGTATTGCACAGAGAGAGAGAGATTAGAAATTCTGAAAGAGAGAAGAAGGAAATGAGATGCTCTTTGGGCATAGATGATTTAGGTTATAAAAAGATTTGAAACGGGGGCCCCAACGGTCATATTACCGTTAGAGCGTGGGGAGACGCACTGGATTTCGAGATTTGAATTATTATTATTATTAGTATATTATTTGAGTGATTTAGAAATGACCCCTCACGAGTTGGACAATATTAGAAACCCGTGTTTTCAAACTGATGACCTTGTCTTCCTTGGTCTTCTTAATAAACTAATAAAATGACATAAATGCTCTCAACTTAAACTTCTAGCCAAATCGCTTGATTTTTCTTCCCAAAACCAGTTATCTCTTATTTTCCTGCCATGAGAATCCTGGTTTTACCACATTTAGCAATCCAACCTTCAAAAATATGATTCCAAAAAGTTTCCTAGTATAATTTGATTTTGTTATTTAAAAGTTCAATCTTTTTTTCGAAAATGTTAAAAAAAAAAAAAAAAAAATGAAGTCTTGGAAAAGATTTTATTAAAGATTTATTATTATTATTATCTTTTAATTACAGGTACACATTTTGTGAATATATGCTAGATCAGGAAATATTTAAAATATGGTATCTTTGAAATATTCAGGTATAGAATTTGTTTTATTAAAAATTTAAAAATCCAATATAATCGAAACAATCTGTAGACTTGCTAATCAATATCATAATACAGGTTACGATACCATGTGGGGTACATTCCAATACAAAATGTTCATCTAGTGCCATTGTCTATAACTTTTGTTAGAGAGAAAAAAAAAAGTCAGCTCATTCGGATGATCCTAACCATTCATAAAACACTACATGTTTTTACCTAGTCATGGTAGTGACGCATAAAAAAGATGATTAAAATCATCCAATCAAACTTTCTTCTTTTTTTTTATGATTTTTTTTTTTTTTTTTTTTTTTTTGAGGCATCCAAACCTGTAAGCCCTACTAGCAAGGGTGAGGTAACTGGACTCTTAGAACACCATATCTCATCAAAATCCCCGTGCAGATGTAATAGACAATACCCAACAAACCACATTTGCCAGGAAAGATGGGATAAATTCCTGTGGATGGTCAATGAGGCAGTTTGAACTAGAAACCTCTCTTTTTTCAGAGGGAGGCCCTAAACACTATGCTCAACACTCAGTTAGTTAACATGTATAATCTAAATTGGTTAGAAAAGAAGGAAGAAATTTTAATTATTTTATTTCAATAATTACCCCAAAAAGGCATAATAATAATAATAATAATGATAATAATAGCGTGTGGATAAAAAATGGATATGCATTATAAATTCTAATTGAACATATATTGATTCATGATGCAAAGTGTGCCAATAGATATGTTTATCGATTCCCTATACCCCTATCCTTTGATCTTCATTTAATTTCTATTTTTAGGCTTTGAAGAGGTTATCTTCAAAATTCACAACGTTCTTACTCAAATTACACAGGGCATTAATGAATTACAGTAGTTCCTCTTCATTTTAGAGAAAATGGTCTCCTTTTACCTCCCATTCAAGTAAGGATTCCTTCAGTTATTTTAAAACTTTTTTTTTTTTCTTCTAAGTAAGCATAGATATACTACAGATTTGGGAAAATTACAAGATAGTCATATTTTAACTTGTTGAAGGTCCATGTGCATTCAAGTTGACATAGCAGGGGTAGACCTCTAGTTTGCCTGAAGTAGCTGTCAATGGAACAGGTCGATTTGGTGGTAACAACCCCAAAAAAATATCTGGAACTGATGCAATAAATAGTGGATCTCAATATTTGGATATTTTTCATGTGAGGGTCCATCAATGGGCTTCATGACAATATTTGAACTGAGGCAATCATCAACTAAAGTTTGGTGATCAAAATCAGATGTGTGAGAAATCTTAAAATTCAAAGGAGAATTAGTGGGATAATTTAGGGGCGCTCATCAAGCTAATGACATACCTGTGAGATGTTTAAGGGAAAAAATGTCATCATCAATCTATTGCCAAGAGCCCTTGACTTTACTAGAAAAAAATCCTTTTGTTATCGACCTTGGTTTTGGTGATAAGATTAAGATTTTATTATTTCATCTTGCAAATCAATGAGAAGAAAATAAATAAAGTTATCATCCTTAATTTGATGACTTTGCCAAATTAATCAAAGGCCGAAGATAATGAAATTTTTTTTATTTATGGTAACCACATAAATAAAAGATTTACCTAAAGATTCAAGAAAGTTAAACATAATGCAATTCTTTAAGGGGGGTTTTGGTAAGTGATTCAAGACATTGGTATTTGAGTCATTTTAATTCAAATTAATCTATCATAAATAGACCATGGTCAAGCTGTATGTAGAGAGGTTTCTCAAATATTCACCAAACCCTAGATTTCCAAAAAACAAAAAATTGCCAGCTAGAACACAAGAAAGAAGCGAAAGAGATTCAACCACTCAACTCCACTACATAAAACAGCTCAAATCAATTCATCATCTTGAATATCAATGGCATAATGGACAACCAATTGAGTATGTCAAAATGGCACCTTTGATTTGGGCCCACTAATAAGCTGAATGTGTGACAGACCCCCCATTATAGACCCATGGTCACTTCTCGAAATTCTTTAGTGTACACGTCCACTAAGGCATTACTATGTTCAACTTTCCACTTGGCTCTTCTTTTTCTGAAGTTGACGAGGGAAGAGTTGCTCACCACATTATTACCTAATTTATATAATTTCGACTATAATGCCATCCAAATATAAAATGTTTTAGGTGTTTAAGAAACCTTGTGCCTAATGCCAACCTTATTATTGTTATTAGATACCAATATCTGGCTTTGTTATCTGTGAAATGATGGCTACTAATGTCGTTGGAGATACAATGATGGATGTGAGACAACCAACCCCGGCTTCATTATTTTGTTTTTGAATAATGCTTAAGTGACCTCAAGATTGTGCCTCTTATCACAAATCGTGCAAGTGTAGGAACCATAGCTATGAGTCAAAAAGCATCTATGGTTCCTACTCACTTTCACATCAAGATGTGCGATATGAGATACAATCTTAAGATCACTCTAGCACAAGTCTTTGTTTTTAATTGTGCTCATGAATTGATCATAATACTCCAAACCTCATTAAAATTAGAAGGTATTTATGCAACCCCCAAATCTCAAAGTTCTTGGTACCTACCAAGCATGTTTGAATGATTTTGCCTCCAACAGCCGGCTTATGAACCTTCATAACTAGCGGAAAATGACAACAAATCCACTACGGCCGATCCCTTCAAAAAAAATCTTTGACCCTGAACCATTAATGCTCAGTGACCATCAAATTGGATTTTGTAGGCGCATCCAACCAGAGCCAACTGAAACATCATTACAGAAAATGATGACCGTTCGTGCAAAGAGCCTTGACTTTGCGTCATGATGGTTGTTAAGCAAGCCAACAGCTGCTTGCACAAAGTGGATTTTGCCGGGGTGTGAGCTTGACAATGGGGCCATGTGGGGGTTGGTTTGGTGGATATAAACTTTCGTAAGTTTTTTACGTTAACCGAGGAAGTAAGCTTTTATGGCAAGAAAACATGACTTAACTTGGAACACACCTGAAGTGGAGTTAGGACCAAACCGCCCATCCTAATATCATGCTATCGTGTTTGCTTTGCAAAGAAGCTTGAGATTGATTTGTGTGAAACGGGAAAAACAGAACCCACTAATATTCTCTCCAACGGAGGAAAATGCAGATACAATAAAAAAAATAATAAACAGCAGTGTGATGAAAATGATGCTTTAAATTATATTTACCAAATCTCCTCTGCATCCCCAACTTTACAATCATCAAACTAGCATTCCATTTAAAGACTGCAAGAAGAAATGATGTGGGAGAGAAAAAGACCTGAAGACAAGCATATACCGGCATTCCCTTATTTTAAGTTAGATTTGATTGATGAGCTAAGCCCATTTGCTACACACGAAACCTTCAACTCACACTACTCCAGAGGGAAGACGTAGAACAAGTTGTCCACCAACAAGGCTGCAAGCAAAAGAAATGAATATTAAATTCTGCCAGGAGAGAAGATAACGAATGGCTCTGAGTTAATGAAACAGCTATTACACACCTTTTGACGTAATAGTAACAGAAGTCCGCAAGGATGAATGTTTGGACTATTTCTGAGATAAGAACCATGGACGGCCACAACCCATAACCTAAAGCTGTCAGTAAACGTCCTCGGCTATCTACCACCTGTAGGGCAAAGGCAAACAAAGTATTATGTGGTAGACTGAATCCCCAACCAATTCATGCCCCTTGAAGAGGCCCCGTGAGTGAAAATAGTAACCCTATGTTAAGTGTTAACAATTGGTTAATCAACAAGGAACATCCAACCTCAGGAAGTTTTCTAGACAGTATTTTATCATGTATTAGAGAGCTTCTATTAGCACACTGCACACCAACTTTTACTTCTAATACACCAATACATATGTAAACTGTGCTTAATTTCAGAAGAATTGGTGTGTTGCAAATAAAAGTTGGTGCGGTAATAGAATTTCTCTAATATTATGAGAGCATCCAAAAGCATATGATGGATTGGATAGTTATGATCATTAGTTCAGGCTGATTTTTTTAGCAATAGAAATTTCACGGCAGCACCCATAAACCAACTACGTTCCCAAACACCAAACATCTATAGACTATGTATAATCAAACCTGGAGGACCCAATGGGCACAGCTCAAGAACCTTGCGACACCCAATGCAAATACATAATGAGCCGTGAATGGTTCGACGATCTGAAAATATCAATGGAAGATGGGTCACAGAAAAAAGTTGAAATAACCCAAACACGTACATCATATATGTGTAATTGTGCATTTCTCCAGCTCATACCTTCGTGTTCTGCATTACCCGCAACTGGGGTAGTACTGAAACGGCTTCTAGATATACACAGAAAGCCCAGCAAATCTTGTTGAAAATATTATGTGATGTTGATGGGTGAATCACTAGAGCTAATAAAGCACAAGGTATCACCTACACACGAATTGGAAATTATCTCAAGTAGTGGAAATCAACCAATAACTACATAAAACTAAGGTGTAAAAACCAACAGTACCATCTATTGCAATTTTTATAATTCATAGGTTCTACTGAAAAGGTGAAAAAGATGTCCATAAAACTAACAAATATACTATGACAACCGTCTGGTTGGTGAATTAGTCAACTGATTAACTACTACCAGACGATTGAGAGCACAATTAAAGAAAGAAGAAAAAAAAATCTCATTTACAATGACATTCAAGGGCTTGTTCACCGTTTAGAGTCTCACCTAAATTAGGATGTGACTTTTGCAATGAAAAAACTGATAAGAATAAACAGAAGATCCTAATCCGTCCAATTAGTCTCTGATCTGCTTCAGCTATGTTCTTAATAGAACATCCATCAAACTCAGGAAAAAAATATCATAGTCCCATAACTGACAGATATAAATTTCCTTGACTCCCTAATATGTAATACATTTTGAAGAGGATGCTTGAATTCCATTGTTAGGCCCTCTCATGGTGAAGTTTTTTTGCTGCTTTTTTCTTCCAAAAAATAAAAATAAAAAACCATGAACAATATCAACTTATAATAACACAGTGAGGGCAGTTATGAAGAATAGAATGTGCTAAAGCGACAACCCAAACCACCCCCTTGAGTAGCCAAACCTATTTAATTGCAACTAATCATATCTACCCAGGTATCAATCTATCCACAAAAAAAAAAAGTAGTTTCATTTTCTTTGGATTCGTCATAATGCCATAACATCCAATCTTACAGCTGATTTGCGATTAAAAAAAAAATGCAACATTAGAATACTCTTGCTAAGATCTTTACAAAGACACCCATCATCAAATATCTCTATTTAAATATGAAAATGTTATTAATTGTTTCCAAAAATGGCCATAGAAACTTTACTTTTTACAATTAAAATTAATTGTAAAAAATATTATAATTATTTTACCTACCATTTAGCTTTCTAATAAATCTTATAATTTTTCATCTAAAGAAACTTCATATTATTCAGAAAGATGTTCATAGTGCCCAACCTTGTTTGACCCTAAAAGCATCCAACTAAAATAAGATTGTGTCACACGCACAAGGGAAACCAAGAAAACTTAATAATTGGTTCTCCTCCGACCTTTTTACATTGTCTTTCATACCTAGGTAATATATTTCTCTCTTTCTAAATGTCAATACCTTATTGATGTTTGGATGCATAAGTGTCCAACTTCAGGTGACCTAAAAAACTCTAAATCATTATTAACAAACTTAATGCACGTCCTATCTTTTCATCATTCATTTACATCAAAATAAATGGAAAACCATCATGGATGGGAAGATACATAAGAGAGAATCAAATTTTAAATTTTCAACCCAGGCTATGGTTTTATGGAAAGGAAAAAAAATAGTTGAATGCAGATGACGTAAAACTCACCACATAATACATTGCGAAGTTGTCTTTATCCTCCATGTAACTAGACCTCAATTTAAAACGTATCATATAAATAACCCAAAGGGTTGTCCCAAGCGTAGCTGAATCAAGCAGTGTGTGTATATCATATTCCATAACCAAACTGCAATACAATCTAACAGCTAAAAATATAGCTGTTAGTTCCTGAGACTTGAGTGAGAGTCCTGCAAGGAATTCAAGGCAACAGATAAACCAAAAGGGACATTAATATAGAAACAAGCAGTAACTACAGGAAGCATGATAAAATGGTGTAATGACAGAAAAATAACTGGATAGAGCATGCAAGGATAGACGATCAGAACCCAAATAAGCAATCACAAGTATTTTTTGAGAGCTAATTATTAGTTGTGGACTAACATAACAAATATTCTTAAATTTGAAACCCATAGAAAATGGAAGTACCAACCAATGGATGATGTTGATCAAAGAAGACAAAAGGGTAAATCAATTCATTCAGCATTTTGTACTTCTTACTTTAAAATAGATAATGTGCTCTTACAGGATAAGTGAAATCCTATTTTCATTCATTAGCTAAATTTTGGTTTCTATTCTCCAGTTTTATCCAAAGTGGGCATCGGTCAAAATAATTTGAAGAATTAAGCACTTAGAAGCATGTACTAATCTTAGTAAAGCAGCAATCATGATCAATAACTGCAAGTGGTGCAAGATACTTGTTTGGACCAAAGAACACCAGAATAAAAAGGGATAATTGCTATTAATACAATTGTCTAAAGCCACTCCATTTACACAAATTAGATGGTAAACTAAGATGTGCAATCTGCTCATACTTCTTAAATCTCACTTATACATACAATCCCACTTACCCAAACTAAGACTGCTTACCCCAATCCAAGGTACAAATCATACAACACAAGCACACCCACAAGGGTTCTAGAGCCTAAAGTTGTTGACTTGGGCAAATGGCCCAATTCCAAAATGCCTTTACAAGAGCTTTTATTTTATTTTTTCTTCATTCTTTGTTCAGTTTTCCACATTATTATATCACCATACATACTGATACCATAGATCAACCAATATGAACAGCAAATAAATATATTATTCACATTTTAAAATCTACTAAAAACTCTAATATTCAAACAAGCAGTTCTAGACGGTTTATAATAAATAAATAAATAACCTAAACTTGGGGTCGCAATTTCTGCACTAATGAAGAAGTTTTCGAGGAAAAAAATGCACAAAAAATTGGAGATCCAACAAACAGACACTGAATCTGCAACAAAACCTAAATCCTCCAAACATCCAAAAAAAAAAAATACGCTCTGCCCCTTCGATCCGACTTAAAAGAAAAGAAAAAAAAATATCTAATTTCACATAATAGAGTAGATCGAAGCCATGTCACCACCCACCCATTGAGCTTGAGGGAGGGAAACACGAACAAAAAGGGAATTTTTTTTTATTTAAAAAAAAAAAAAGATAAAAAAATTACCGGCACAAGTCTTCTCCTTCATGAGCTTGTAGATGAGAACAGAGATCCCAACAGCGTGGACAGCCTCTGCTGCAACAAAGAGGTTGTCGTGATCGTTAACTATAAATCTAAGAAAAACCAGAGCGGCCATGCCCGATACAACTGCAAGAAAGGCTTTAACTTTCGGAGGCTGTCGCCTCACCCATGTCGCCACTGCGTGGATTGGTCTCTTCGGTGCCCTCATATCTCTCTCTAAATGTGCTCTGTGACTCTCTCTCTCTCTCTCTCTCTCTCTCTGTGAAGGGGGTGAAGCCGTGATTTATGGCACTTGATTAGTCTGTCTTGATCATCAGACGTGTACGTACGCATAAGGGAAGTCCAAAAAATATTGGGTAATTTTGACATACCCCTCCATGTTTTGGTGAATATTATAGATACCCTTTTGCTTTCAAAATAATGACATGCCCCTTGACTTAATTCTTCTATTAGAGAGAGTATGCAAATGACCTAAATACTCTCGGCCATCAACCTTAAGACTTTATATTCTTCAACTTCCAAATCTCTCAATAATAATGTAAGACTGGATTTTTAGCCTCATCTCCAACCTAAAAACCTTAACCCGCAATGCATAGGAACAAGATAGGATTTTCAAGGAAGTAAAAGGCTACGACAGACTTTTGGATAGAATATAATCACCCAGGAGAGTTTTTAATATTCATGTTGAAAGTGATATTTGAGATCAATCATCCCAGACAATAGATTCTATTTTATGGCTGTGAGGGTAAATCCAATTCAGCTCTAGACCCTTATTTCAGTGGTACTTATATGCATCCACTTTTATTATCTCAACCCACATTCTTTTGAATTTCTTTTGTAACCTTCAACATGAATATTTTCTCAATGAAAACTGGAAGTTGGAATAAAAATAAAAATAAAAAACCAGTTATGTACATTTGATAGGGAGTTTAAAAGGAAACAAAAAAAAAACCCATGTTTCAGAAGTAGGAAAACATGGTAAATGAATTGTAAGAAATAAATTTTCATTAATTACATATAATCACATATTACAGTTGCAGGGAATGATCAAATAAGCCCCCACCACATCAAAGAATATATATAGCAACAACACCGGTAAATATTACAAGAATCATCAACTGTGCAAAGACGCAGCCAAACCACCTTTCTTGGTAATTAGGCTTTACATGTGCTGATCATCTCAACAAAGATTCATTCTTCGTATCACCTTCCACCTCTGTCAATCCTTAAATCATCTTTCTTATAATTTCAACTTGCTTGAATTTCGTAAAGCAGATGGGCTAGGCACATTGCGGGAACTCATGCTTGCTGTTCTTAAAAGCCTGCGAAATTCAGATAAGCTTATCTTTCCATCTTTGTCAATGTCAGCCTCTTCAAGTAGTGGTTCAATCGATCCCCTCAGCCCCGTGTGCTTCAAACAAGAAAACAACTTCAATGAGAACCAAATTTTGACAATTAAATGAGTTTTTTTTGTGTGTGTGGGTGTGCGGGGGGGGGGGGGGGGGGGGTGTTAAATGTACTTCAAGTAGATTTGATGCCTTAAATGCTCACCATCTTTAGCTCCTCCGGTGTGATGAATCCATCTCTGTCCAAGTCAAATTTCTCGAATGCAGATTGAGACCGCTGCAGCCACTTTTGAGAGTCGTGTTCCTCCAATTGATGCACATGTAGAGTGGCTGCAACAAATTCAGAGAAGTCCACAAGCCCATCTGTGTTGCTGTCAATCTGGTTCAGGCCAATGGTTACCCACAGTAAGGAACTCAAACCATGCAGGACAATCAAAGTCACAAATTCATAAAGTGAACATTAAGGAGTGTACAGATGTCGATAATGGTTGGGGTAGCTGTGCCAAAATTTATACTAATTTTATTTTATAATATAAATAAATTTAATCATATCGGTAACTTCAAATGTTACAAACTTTCATAAACCAATGTTGGGGTGCTTGAGTGTACAACACAACTTGACCAGTGTCTCAGCTCTTTGACTTTCACGAGCGAACTTAGAAACAATTCGATCTACCACATACATAGACTAAGACAACTAAACAGAGAAACAATTAGATTTACCACATATATAGACCAAGACAACTAAACAGTACTCATTAACAAGTAACTGTTACTCCAGAGTTTGGAATGCAACTATATATATGGGGAATGCACGCCCAAGACCTCATGGGGATGTAGCATTCTCCACCACATTTCTTTTCTAATAATACCCCTCCTCATTGATATTTTAGTGAAAAAAGATGTGTGTGTGTGTGTGTTGGGGGGGGGGGGGGGGGGGAAGAAATACACATGGGGAAATGAAAACAGACCAAGGAGGAAATGAGTGAGATTACAAAGGAGGAAGGTTTGCTTACCGCTTGAAGAATCTCACGAGCCCGTGGTTCCTTCATTTTCCAAGGAAGATCTTTTGCAAGGGCCTGCGAACAAAGACCGGGCATAATTATGATAAATCAGAAACTAATCAATCCAATCTACGGTTCCATTCGCAATGAAATGTGAACAAAGACCAATTGAATCAACTCCACAATGAAGAATGAGAAGGAAAACACACATGTCTCATTTCGTCAAGACTAATAGAACCATTCTTATCCACATCAATTGCATCAAACTGATCCCGGAGATCAGCCAACTCATTTTCATTAAGTGTACTGGCCAATGCCTGCAAAACCCAACAAATGTACAAATCAGAAAACTATTTTCTATCTTTGTCAGAAAGGGTTCCAACCAAAAAAAAAAAGGTTTACCCTAAGAGCGAACTGTTTTAAACGACTGTACTTCACAAACTGCCGCATGTTGGATAATACAGATATATCCAAAGGGATCTCTGAGGCATCCCCACCTTCTCTAACCCATTGGTGTGCTGAAAAACAATTGCCACTTGTCAGACAATAATAACATCCTATACAACCATAAAACCAAAGAAAAATTGCCATAAAGCAGTTCAATTATCCAACATGTGATTAGCACAAAGGAACCCATCGAAAGTAATCTACCAAAAAAAAAAAAAAACTAACAAGTAAAAATAATCTAGAGAAGTTAATAAACGTGCCTAGAGAAGTTAATCCCTTCAAAATAGAGGAGGAAAAAGGTAAAAGAAAGAAGAAAGTGAAAGATGCATACACAAAGCTTGAGCGGCTGTCAGTCTTGCACGTGGGTCCTTCACCAACAACTTCTGTACAAAATCTTTAGCACTGTTAGTTATGCTTGGCCAAGGCTTCCGGCGAAAATCAGGCTTGTTCTTTAAAACCTGAAAAAAAATTGATGTTGAAACTAGACTTAGAGAATTTATAATAATATGATAGTGAACAATCAAAAGAACATACTCAGCCTCGAAAACGTTTAAACTCTGACAAATGGCCACAAAATTTCTTGAAATCCCATATTAAAATGTACAATACCTCCTTAAATATACCATCCTCAGTCCTATCCCAAAATGGGCGTCTTCCACAGAGCAAAATGTATGTAATCACACCGATACTCCATACATCTGATTCAGGCCCTGATTGGCGTTTTAGTACTTCTGGTGCAACGTAGTAGGCACTGCCAACGATATCTTTGAACTTCTTCCCTGCAATAGTCAACAGCCACACGTACAAGAGAAGGCTTTAGAACTGAAATTCTTGACATATGCAAGCAAAGAAAACCTTTGAACCCCCAATACAGACACACAAAAGAGGAGAATTTTCTTCTGCACTAAGGTCACAAATCTTTCTCTCAGAACTTTCGTGGTTGTCATGAAAATCTCAAACAAAATTACAAAACTGAGCTACATATTTAATTTTTAAAATATACCCATCAAAATCCTGTAAAAATATCATGAGGTTTTTTTAAGAATTGTAATCCTTGCAAGATGTCTTGTAATTTTTTGAAACCTGAGAATAATATTTGGATTTTTTCAATATTAAGAATTCCAACTAACCTGGAGTTATAAAGTCCGACAGACCAAAATCTGTGGCCTTCAGGGGAGAGTCCTCTTTGGTTGACTTGAAAAGAAAATTCTGCAAAAAAAAATAGTTTCAGTGAGGATTCAAGTTGCTTGACTCGATGTAGCATAATTTCAGAATCTCCATTGGGTAGTACTTCAACTATACCTCAGGTTTCATGTCACGATGTACCAAACCATGTAGATGACACACTGCTGCAACCTTGAGCATCTGTTGCACTATTATTGCTGCGTCTTTCTCTGTGTAACGGCTGTCCTTTCTGAACAAATATATCAACTCCAAGTTCAGTTTTATTATTAAAACTAATAATGACACTAAAACTTGAATTTATTAGGAGATTGCAAGATAAAAAAGTGGAAATCAAGGAATTGAGAAACCTTACTTGGCCAATAATCGATCCATTAGTTCACCACCTTCACATAACCTGATAAAAGATAATATAACAAAACCATTTTAAAATCACAGAAGAATAGCTGATGTAAGTTTTTAAACTGGCATAAAATGCTAAATAAATAAAAGAGATGACGCAAGAAAAAAGGAATCTTACTCCATAACTATGTACACATATGAATCATCCTCAAATGCATTATGAAATTGAACAACATTCTCATGACCCGTAAGGGCTTGAAATATCTTGACCTCCCGCTTAGTATCCTCAACGGCAATAGGGAGGATCATCTGCCACAAAATTTAGTGACTTCTTAGGTTACCAATAAAAATACTTCATTGACAACTGAGATTAATAGATTGCTAAATAATCTTTTATGGATTCCATCATCACAGGATCAATCATACTTTTTTTAATCAATAAAATGGAATTTTCTTAAAAACAGCACCTAAAAAGATACAAAGAACTCAATGAAAATCAAGCTGATAATGAACAAAAAAACACCACTAAAAGAGAAAAATCTAGGAACACAAACGGAAATCCCAGCTAAAGATTAATTGTCAAAGAGGTAACCCCAAAGTTCTGCAAAACTAAAGACCAAGAGGCTTTCATATTCACTATTGTAGCCTCAATGCCTTATTCCTTGCAGCCAAATATTGTTCTATTTCTTTCCAACCAAATAGCTCCCAACAAACTTCAAAGGACCTCAAAATCCTAAGGATCCTCCCTTTTGAGGATAGGCTTTTGGCATGCCAACCCTCTTAACAAATGGAGCAAAGATGGAGGGTGACCCAACTCATCCCAAAGCCAAGAAAAAGTTCACCGGATAAGAAATTGTTCCCTTGTTTCATCGGGATCCATTACACAAGACACCTATGTGAGGCGTAGCGAATTCTCTACTGATCATGTAGTTTATGATAAAATATTTATCCAAAGAAGAGATTTTGAAAGGAACGAGGAATCCATATATCAACTTATGAGGGAATACTTGGGACTCCTTATGGGTTAACTCCCTTCAGAAAAATCCACCGGAAAGCTGCAGACCTCATTCCATATACACTCCCAAGAATCCAAGTTCGAAGACAGATTAAAACTGTTGGATATCCTCCCAGAAAAAGCACTGACAAGACCAATATCCTAGTCATTGAGGTTACGTCTAATTCTCAAATCCCATGAAGTGCTCAAATCGTTGACCTTCACACAACGGCAAATAAAAATGTTGCTGAGATGAGATATCAAGTACAGAGTAGGGTTTTTGAATTCTCAAAGGCGCATCATCACACCAAATCTCCTCCCAGAATCTAATCGAGTCACCCATTCCTACATTGAACCGGTAATATGCTTTGTAATGGCTTTCCAAATCCTTATGCTGTTTGAAGACGAGTGAAATGTTGGGAACCAATCAGTGGATGTGCAACGGTGATTGATACCTAAAATCCTTCTCCAAAGGTTTCTTTCGTATGTAAGATGGTAAACTAGAAAGGGGAGATGACATGGTTTTCTCCTACCCAGTTTTTCTAGCATTGCAAAATCCCGTTGCCACTGAAATTTGAAACCCTTGATATTGAATCAAAAATTCCACACGAAGTTCGCCTAACCAAGGTGTGTGTATGGGTTTAGATAAATGCACTTAACTCTAGCATGTTTGAGTTTGTCATTGAAACAAGTTAAAGATTCATCCTAGTAGTATTATTGAGGAGAAGTCATGAAGTCCACCAGCTACAAAGGACCCATATTCTTGTATCATTGAAAAGCAATAAGCTTTTGCCCAGAGAAATCAATTGAACAATATCTTTTTCCAGAAAAAATCGAAGGAAAATTGACAATTCAAAAGATGGTAGAATCTTAAAAGTTAAAGTGCCTTCCACTATGTCAGAATCAAACCTCTTCCCAATTGAATTCCAACATAACCTACCAATAAGCATTTACCTAGATTCAACCCAAACAGTTTTATAGACCCAATATTAAAACCCAACAAAACCCTCAATTTAAACCCAAATCAATCAACAAAAGCACAAAATTTTATAGACCTAATATTAAAACCTCAATTTAAACCCAAATCATTCAAAAGCAGCACACGATTGAAGCTAGAAAACTCAAATTCACATAATTGCCAACAAACGCAATTGCAAACAAGGGTCAATAGAAAAACAACAAATATCCCAAAATTGACACAAAATAAACACAAAACCCAATTCAGAAAATACCTTATTTTTCTCGATTCTCTTAACAGCGACACGATCTCCATTTGCTTTATCTGTGGCAACGAACGTGTACCCAAACTGCCCATGACCCAATAACTTCCCAATTGAATACTTTTTGTCGAAGTCCTTCGCGTACCCAAAATCCGTCCGCTTCCCGCATGAAATAGGCCCACTCGGCCGCCTCGAAGTCGCTTTACGTCTCTGTTGCTGCGGCTTCTGTGAATCCCTCTGTTTTTGTTGGCTCTCATTTGAATTCTTCTTTGTTGTTGTTGTTGTTGTTGAAGAAGAAGTATTGGTTTTCTCTTTCCGATTGTTTTTGCTATTGTTGGTGGTGTTTCTGTTGGAGGCAAAGCCATTAACCTTCGAGGCAGAAAAACAGAGTCCCATGATTTGGTTTCAAGTTTGAACGAAAAACATCAAAAACCAAATAAATAGTTACTAATCATAGATAAGAAGAGAGAGAGAGATAGGGTGTCATGGGAAGGTTGGGAGCAAACACAAGGAAGAAGAGAAGAAAGAGGTGATGGTCAAAAGGTGGGAACTTTTTTGAAGAAATACAGAGGGGCGGGGGAGGGGGCGCAGAAGCTCCCCCCTGTGTGACCAAAAATAAAGAAAAAATAAATAAAAATACACACATGCTTTTAATTTGAAATTTTTTTTCTTATTTAAATAGTTTGTTGTTTCTTATCTTGAATTAGCCTTTTTTGGTGTATTGTCTTGCAAGCAAAACGCATCTTAGACTCTTAAATGGCACTTAACATAATCTAAATTTCAAGGACATAATCTCATTTATCAAACAAAAATCCTAAAAGGACTTTATTTTGCACTGTGTTTCACGCTGCATTGATGTGCTGGTCATATAAGTGTTTTCTAGAGATACGAGTGAAAAGTATTTTATGGTTATGTGCGCACCCCCTCGGAGTGAAAAACAAAGTCCCCCCAGCACGATTCTTTATCTAATTACACTAGTTGTCCTCAAAATCTAAGAGAGTATCTATAGGAGGTATTGTGATTATTGAATCATACATTACTCGATGTTCATATCATAGGCAATTATCTCTTTTATATTGAATTACTTATGTACTAAGTTAGACACTTAACAAAGGTTTGAGGGTGTTATAGCTTACATTAAAATAAAATAAAAATAAAACTTAGAGCACATCACTAAAATGGAGCACAAAAATTAAAAAAATTCGAAAGGTGCATTATTCAAATTAATTTCAACAATGATAGTTTACCATTTTCAAAAATAAGTCTTTTTTACCAAAATAGTAAAAAATTAAATGAATAACAATTTCTATATTTTTCATACCAAAAATGTCATTTTCTCTTTTTTTTTCTATCTTTTTACCATTTTTACCCTTCACATTTATTAAAACCCAACTCTTTTATATAATATTGGGTAATAATATAATTTGAATATAAATTAAAAGGAGAGTAACTAAGTAATTTCAATATAAAGTTAAAAATGATTATTTTGAGTATAAAAATTATTTTAAGAAAATACTATTCATTCTATTTTTTACTGTTTTGATATATAAAAAAAACTTATTTTCAAAAAAATGATAAATTACCCTTTTCAAAATTAATTTGGATGGTGCACCATTTTCAATTTTTCATACATGTTTTGGTAAATTTACCCAAAACTAATGTTTGCCAAGTGACATGAAAAAAGTTTACGATCTATTGTTTAACACTGGCAATTTGTCACTTGGGACTGTTAGTTATGACAATTGAGGTTTAGCCTTTAAGGTATGTCGTGCAAGATATTGGGGAAAAGGTGGAGGTACGACCTCGATCAACATTTTGACCTACTTCTCTATTACCTTTACATATTCCTATTAGGGGTTAATAGATTATATTGAAATAATACCTTAGTGGGAATGCTCATTGGGCATTTCAGTGCCCTTTTTTTTATTTTATTTTATTGTAGAACAGCAAACTTACTTTCTTAATTAAATCAGTAACTCGGTGTAGTGAGAATTGAACCCAAATCCATAATATCATCACACATATATTTTACCAATTAAGATATTGAGTCGAGTTATTTATCTAGCTGAGTTACTTCAGCCAAATGTCCATACTTTGGTTGGCAATTCAAGGACTTTGGCCCAATTCAAGATCTTTGACGGTGGGAACTTGGACTCAACAGGTCATGTCCCTATTGAGAGGGAAAGGCCTACTTAGACTGTAGACTCTGAACAAGTCTTGGCTTCATGAGTAGTGTGATGCAAGATATTTCTATATAGTTACATAGATCACGAGGTGACATACGAACCATCGACAATGGTTATATAAATTTGAAGCCCACATAAATAATAACAAAAAAATAGTCAATTTTATCAAAAATTAACTCAATTTGATTCCGTCTGAAAAAGATTGGGTCTTGACCAATTCAAATTTTGCATTCCCTTGAGATAATTACTCTCTAAGTCTTTAATTAATTTTTTTTTTTTTTTAGATTGTTACAACATTCAATAGTGCAAGGGATGTTGTTCAAAGTTGATGGTAACTTGTACAAAACTAGTTTCGTAACCGTGTGTCATGCACCATGGTGGTCAATAAAGTGATAGAGAGAAGGTAAGATATATGTTTTCGCTGTGTTTCTCAATAGAAAGAGTTTGATGTCATTTTTTAATAGAGTTGTGATAGTCGGTCACCTCACCTCCTTTTAACATACACCCCATCACAAAAACCATTGATCATTTATCTTGGGATATACAAGAAAAAGATTTATAATTCTCTATATTTTGAGAAAAATGATATATAATTTTGCGATGGGAATATATGTTAAGAGAGGGTGTCAAAAAAATCATTATTCTTTTTTATAATATCTTGCAGAATATATTTTGGTTCGGGAGGATCATTTAATTGACCAAATCCATAAATAATTATTTGGTGAAATCTAAGTTATTAGATTTGATATTTTTTTGGGTGTTTGATTTTAAATTTTCAAGGCGACCAGCAAAGTTGTTCCTCCATTGACGTGACGTGTCGTGTCGGTGTCTGCAGCATTTCTTATGTGAGGACCTAGCACCAAACTCGTTTTCTGGAAAAAGCTTTGAAGCAGTTTACCGCTTGTATCTGCATTACACGTGGCAATTGAAGAGATATCTTAAATAATAATGAAAAGTACGGATGTGAAAAGTACGGATGTAAATTAAATAGGAAAAGCCATATCATAGTGCTAAGATGGTTCCTTCAAAATTTTGAGTTGAGTGTATTTAATATAACACGCTTTCTTGATGTCGGTGTTTTCTACTCAATTTATATAGTTAAGAAAAGAAAATATGAATTCTTAATCACGTATATGTATCTTTCATGTTTATCATACCAAAACATGCCACGTGGCATACAAAAATTATAAATGAAGCTGATCTTTTCGCTAAAGTTACACCATAAGGTGGGTCTGGGGCTATTAATGGGTCGGGTTTGTCGTGGTCCATTTTGTGTACCAAGTTTGGGTATTGGCTTAAGGTTTGTTTAGTTATGGGGCTAGGCTAGGCCTAAATGGTATTGCCCCATCCTAATCCATGCATCTATCTTGCGTACATGTATTCGTGACAAGCGTCTAAGTTGCCCTTAAAAGCATACAATAATGTGTACGAAATCTAAAACGTTATACGTAGCTTTGTGAACCATCCTTCTTGGGTACTTTCCCAATATAAATCTAGAGGACAGCTTTTGCCAACAAGGCTTCCAGGAAAGAGGAAGATCTTTTTGACTATCATGCTGTTGACTATGACCACCGTGTGAACCCTAACATTATTCCCCTGCCAACCACACACACAATAATAATAATAATATAAGTGATGATATTCTAATTAAAAAGATTTTCTATAAATACATATTTTCCGTGCAAGAGCAAAAGTTTAATCTTTCTGTGTAAAAGTAAAAAATCCATCCAAACGTTTGCTAGTTTTCCACAATAGTAGAAATCGTCAAGAAACTCTATCCAAACACAATGAAAGTCTTTCACTAATGTGTCAGAAATAATAAATCAAAAATATATTTTCTCATAATACACAAATTCACAATTTTATGACGATTTGTATTTGTGTATCTCGAGAAAATAGATCTATGGTTTTGTGTCCATAAGACGTTAGCCAAGTATTGATTGAGTACAACTTTCTAGTTAGAAAATCATTATTCTAATATTATTATTATTAGATATAATGAGCTTGTTGTATCATGATTGCACCCTTTTAGTATAATTGCACTTAAAAAAAAATTAAACCCCATCTTCTTCTATTTATACCTTCTTTTAACAAAATAGAGAAAGAGAATTTATTCTTCCTTCAACAAAAATAAAGAGATGAACATTTGTTGAACGTTACATTTTTTTTTTCTTAAAAAAAAAAAACCACCTAAAGAATATGCACACAGTGAAGATAAAGGAGACGTGGTTTACATGTAGTTGCTCCCCCTTTTTTATATCATTGGGTAACATCATTTCATACTCCCTTTGGAATAGGACTGATTGCATGCCCCTGATCCCATTGTTATTTTTTAACTTGCAATAGAGTAAGTCATGAGGCCACCTCATTTCACAAAAAAATAAATATAGCAAACCCTTGTTGATAATTTTACTACTAATACATCACGTGATCTTCTAGGAGAAACTAACAGAAAATGACCGAAATAACATTGTATTCAACATATGCACTATTCTCAAAAGTCCTTGATTTTTCCTCTCAAGATCTCATACTCTTCAACTATTAGGTTAAAACATTATTTTTGTATCAACCTTTGATATTTTTTTTTTCATAAAAAACCCATTGTCTTCGACCCTTGATTTATTTAGGATAAAAATTGTATTTATTTTCTTCTTTAATGATTTAGAAGACAGTGTAATATAAAAATTGAGTAGTAAGTAAAGAGCAAGTGGTGATCTTGTCATCGAAAAAGATTGAAGGTGGGGATATGTTTACTTGCGCATGGGAAATAGGTAGGAAAGTCATTTTCTATATGTTTTATTGGTTTTTGCCATCCACCCCGTTCCAAAAATTTAGCAAAGTATGGATTTTACTATTTGTCACCTATACTTATGGAAAAATGAAATTCACCCCCTCTGAAAATCAAAATCCTAACCTTTTTCAATTTTTTTCTTAAAAACAAATTGATTTTCCCATCCTACCCATTTTTTACTTCAATTTTTATATTGATTTCAAAATCCCTGAAAAATGTTTTCCATGCAAATAAGCACACCCTTAGATCCAATAGACTCTTTAAACTTGACATCTTCTCTATTATAAAGGGTCACATCACAAAAATTGAGTCCAACTGACTCTTTACTGGCTAATGTTAAAGTAACGAATGTAGAAATCAAGACAAAGACTCGCTACAGGAAGCGAGGTGCTTTGGCTCGTTATTATTGAAAATATAATATAAAACATTAAAAAAAAAATACTTTCTTATTAATTTAGTAAGACTTCAAATCATACTAAGGGTTGTTGGGCCCACATGGATTGTTACATTGACAATCAACCACAACGTCCTTCTAGATTTTATGGAAAAACTCATATTCACAAAAAAAAATATTAATTAATTTTTTTTTTAATTTTTGAGCTTATATTGAAATTGACGGTTATCGAACTCCCAAAAATTAAAATTACAAATCAATGGTGAAAAATAGTGTATTTCCTTTTCTTTCTTCAAAGTTCTTAGAATTTCATTCTCTAGAAGCATGTGGCACCAAATCATGTTTTTGTATTCCAAATTATAGGTCACGACTCTTATTAAGATTTGAGTTAATTTTCAACAAATGAAAGATTTGTCAAGTCTATTGGAGCACCTAACAAATTTTGGATTTGTTAAACTAATATTTGTCAAATGTTGACAAAATATGCTCTTTATTGTAAGAGCATTGTTAGAGATGCTCTTAAGGTAAAAAAATCGAAGGATTTTTGGTAAGAGGTTGAAGAAAAAGGTCCTGATCATTTTCTATCGGTTGAAAGACCATGCCGGGATATATGTGTCCTTAGCTTGAAATGCTGGTGGGGTTAACTCAAATGCTCCCCAAAACCTTAGAGGATACATCTAAATTACCAAGCAAAAGATTATAACCCAAGTCCACCTTTAAACTTCTTCTTCCATAAAAATGGTATACAACATCTTGATAAAAGCTTCTCTTGATGTCTTAAAGAGGCCAATATATCATATACACGACTTATTAAACTAAGACGGTCGATCCCAACAGCACACATGATTATTGGTCCAAAGGGGGCCTCGAAGCACATTCTAAAAGTGGACCCATTTCTACTTATATGGATCAGTCAAACGATAGATCTTCTATAATCTTAGAAAAATCAATCAACATGAAATTTATAGTGTAGCATCTGTATGAGGCAAAAATTGTATTTAATCTGGATTAGAAATGTCGTACCAAATACACATATCTCGATGACAAATCTGGAGGAAAATTCAAAAAAATTCTGAAGCATTGATTAACACACATCTCAATAATAACATAATGTATGTCCCGAGACATTGGTTGGTGTGATTGATAAGGAATGGTTTGAATTAATTCATATTCAGATATAATTGGAATATAATTCTATCTTAAGAAAGAAAAATCCTAATAGGAATTGTAATATATTGATCATTTGATAGTTAAAATCAATTAAAAATTTCGAAAGATAATCATCTTTCGGACTGATTTGTTTTTATCTATTTAAAAACACCTTGAATCGTGATAATCTAACTTACCCACGTGGCATACTCAATTGACACTCCTAACGTGACATGCTCGGGAACCGTAAATCTACTCTCCTCATGATACAAAACTGCACCTTTTTATGGGAAAGTGCAGTTCTGTGTCCCAAGGAGAGCAAATTTCCGATCCGAACCTATCATATCAGGGGTGTCAATTGAGTATGTCAAATGGGTAAGTCAAATTATCACGATTCATAAACCTTTCACATGGGATAGGGGAAGGAAATTGACTAACATTCGTGTCCTTAGAGTTGCCCCTTACAGATTGGATGGCCTTTAAAGACAAATTGTCCCCAACAAAGAATCTAAGTTAGACTCTCTTGTCGAAGGCACATGGCAAACAACCTTTACAAAAGCTCTAATTGTAGAGAGAATGATGTAATAGTGAAATAAAATTAATGCAATCGATTCTTCAAAGCGAAGTGCAAAAATATGACTGGTTTTGGAAAGAAAATCAAGAGTTTTTTTTTCTTCTACATACATGTTGAAGATGAGGGCATTTAGTTCATTTTGTAAATCTATTAGAGAAGACTGAGGTCTAGGGGCATGTCATCATTTGAAAACATAGGGAAGGGTATTTTAAATAGTCACAAAACGAGGAGGGATCTGCCTAAATCACCTCATCCCCTTGTTAGAGAGAGCTTCTACACACCAAATTTAGTTATAACACATTAACCTAAATTTCAGAGAATAATCCTGAAGTGACCTCAAGATCGTACTTTATGCTTATATCTCACTTTCCTGACGTGGAAGTGTGTAGGTTGATCGAATGCTTTTTCGGCCGTATCTCGATGAAAAGTATCTATAGTTCCTGGCACAATTAGCGTGTCGTAAGTAAGGGTAGCGATCAATGGCCAACAGTTTGGCAAACATTTTGGCAAACACATTTTTCAAAACATGGGTTAGAGGTCTTGGAATGGGCTGATTTTTGGTGAGGATGATCTCTATGGTGAGGAGATCATCATCACCAAAAATCAGCCCATTCCAAAACTTCTAACCTCATCAAAAATGGTTTACAAAAAATGGACGGTTCACGATTTTTCCACTTGTAAAATGGGGTTAGAAGTTTTGGAATGAGCTGATTTTTGGTGAGGATGATCTCCTCACCGTAGAGATCGTCCTCACCAAAAATCAGCCCATTCCAAGACCTCTAACCCATGTTTTGAAAAAGTGTTTGCCAAAATGTTTGCCAAACTGTTGGCCACGGATAGGGACCCCGTAAGTAAAAAGTCTCAACTGGTTTTGTAGTTTCTTCCATATTTCTTCTTCTCTGTATCTGGATTAGGATCTGTTTGGTACCTTCATTTCTTCATTTCATCCATGGAGAACACCAAGGAAGCTTGCGAAGGAGCGAAGGAGGACGAAGAAAACCCTCATTCCGTGATCGAATCCGAAGACGGATCGAATGTGGTCTCGTCTCCTCAGTCTTCGAGAACACCGTTCACAAGCCTCAGCCAAGTCGATGCGGACCTCGCGCTTGCTCGAAGATTACAACAACAGGTTCAATCTCCAAACCCCTTTTTTCCAATCTCGATTCGACTAAGTTTCTTAGGTTTTGAACTCTTGGTTTATTTAGGTTTACAAATTTTACACCTTCATCAGTTCTTATTTATTATTATTTTTTTCCGGAAAAAAAGTTGCGATTTTGATTCATATTGGATAAGGATTTGATTCATAGGAGTTCTTAATTTTTTTCCGGAATGTTATGATTTTGATTCATATTGGATTAGAATTTTATTCATAGGAGTTCTTAATTATATCCGAAAAAAAAGATGCGATTTTGATTCACATTGGATTATAATTTGATTCATAGGAGTTCTTAATTTTATACGAAAAAAGTTTCGTTTTTGATTAGTATTGGATTGGAATTTGATTCATAGGAGAGGGCATATATGATGTTAACAAGGAATGGTGAAGTGAGTGATTACTGGAGTTCGGATAGTGGAAGTTATGTTTACGAAGATGATGCTGATGATCCAAATGATGTCGATGAAGACACATTTGATGTTCATGCTCATACTGATGCTGTTGATCTTGACCCATCGGCTTTCAATAGTGATGAGGCCTATGCAAGAGCACTCCAGGATGCTGAAGAGCGAGAAATGGCTGTCAATCTGTTGACCCTTTCGGGGATAAACGATTGTGAGTTGCTAGAACTTGATCCGGCAGAGAAGTTTCACATCATTCTTTTTCCCTTTTTTTTTTTCTTCCCCTTTTTACTATATTTTTTTTAAGAACTTGTGATTGTAGGGGAAGCAGAGGATACTGAGGATCACGACAGTAATTCTCAGGTATTAACGATTATCTTCGATGTCATGCTTATCAATAGTTCTTTTTGAAGCTTAAATATAGCAATCATTGTGTGGTTTCTGTACAATTGTAAATATGTGAAATATCGTTACTTCTATTTTGACAATATATGGGGTCCTTATTTGAAGCCTTTAAGTTCTTGGTGGGTATCTCCGAGTTACCATGGCCAGTGTTAATTTCTTGCTTGTGATCTTTTTGAATTATACATGTTGTGGTGGCTAAATTCTTGTTAGAACCACTCAACCACTCTTGGAGCTATTTTTAGAAGTGAGATATGACCTTTTGAATTGAAAGTTGATTGAGAATTCCATATAGTCGATGAGATTGGAGAATGAATCAACAAAAAAATAGAATTATGGAGAGAGGTGTTCGAGTCCAAGTTCTTGAATAAGTAGAACCAATATTGAATTTCGTGGAATGTAAATTTAGTACTGACACCCAGGAGGAATGCCTTATAAAAATTGATGGTCTAGTAATGCCTCTGAGAGACCACTTTTGTTATCTATGATCTATTATATAGAAGCATGAAGAGTGCTTGGGTGAGAGTAGTACTAGGATGGATGACCTCTTGGGAAGTCCTTGTGTTGCACCCCTCTCATTTTTCTTCATGAAAAAAAAAATGGGATGAAGAGATTGAGGAAGACTCTATCCATAGAATCAAACTTCTAGAGCACATGATATGAATCAATTTAAAAGAAAAATTTATAGACGGCAGTAAGACCTACTATGCTTTTTAGAGCTAAATATCGAGCGACAAAGAAGCATCATGTGAGTAAATTGAGTGTAGCAAAGATGATGATGTTGACATGGATGAGTGGAAGTTTAGGAACTTATAAATGAATGCATTTGAGAAAATGTTGGAACATGTTTTGCGACAATTTAACATCCGAACATGATTCTGACAGTGTCGAATTCTGAGGCTTCTCCATATAGTATTTAGAATACAGTTTAAAAAAAAGATTGATGCCAGTTATGTTTCTGTAATTTTCTTTGGTTTCAGAATACATGGGAGGAGGTTGACCCGGATGAACTTTCATATGAGGTACACTAAAGTTTGGTTACTGGTGGAATAGGAACTTGCTTTAGTTTACTTTATAAATAAGGTTTCTATTATTACAGGAATTGCTCGCATTGGGTGAAGTTGTTGGAACCGAGAGCAGAGGACTTTCTACAGATATAATTGCCTCTTTGCCTTCAATTAACTACAAAGCACAAAGCAATGAGGATGGAAGCACTGATCAGTAAGCACCTCTGTCCTTGTTTTCAGTGATTGATATCGGAATGTGACGAGGAATTTTATGTGGGCATGTTACAGATGTGTCATTTGCCGGTTAGACTATGAGGACGGTGATACTCTCACCGTGCTTTCATGCAAGCACTCGTACCATTCTGAGTGCATAAACAACTGGCTTCAAATAAACAAGGTATTGTTGTGTTCAATGCTGGAAAGTTGTGCTAATTTTTCGATTATTCCATGGTTTAGGATGTCTAAATATGATTTTTTTTTTATCAATTTTTTTTTGTTCTGGCAGCATTCAATGCATGGTTTAGTGAAATTTCTTTCTTGTGCTGTTTTTTTTGTTGAGTTTTTTCCTTTTTAATGTTTGAAAATATCATTACGTGAGGTGTTTATGTCATACGAGTGTTAGATGGAAGGCTTTTTCTCTTTGGGTTACTTCCATTGTCATGTGTCTGTGCCTTTTCTTCTAAGATTCAGAATAATTTCCAGAGCTCACTAGTATGAATGGATTCATTCGATTGTATTTGAAGCTTTGTGCCATCCCACCAATTGCTGGGCTTTGCTTGACTAGCATATTTTTTCTTTAGACCTCCCAACATTAATCAGAACTACATCAACTGGATTCTTCTATTAGGTTATGCCCCATCTATTGAGGCTTTCGAAAATGTGTATACCCTCACCTTATTTAAATCAGTTCTTAACACCTTTTTTAATTGTATTGGAGCCAAAAATAATTTCCATCAGCTACCCTTTTAAGTCCATTTCTCATATCTTTCGAGCATCTTTGCACTTGAGTGCATCATAGAGACTTTTACTAAACCAACCAGAGAAGCTACATTCCAAAGTTTGGTATCATTCTCGGGGTTTAGTATATCAATTGTTTTTCCCCTTTTCATCTACTAAAACGTGATTGTGATTGTGCAGGTTTGCCCTGTCTGCAGTACTGAGGTTTCTACTTCAGGGAATAGATAGGGGTGATGGAGACACTTTTTCTTAAGGTGAAATGCAACAGAGGACACAACTCATGTTTTGGGTATTATGTGACCTCTTTTAACATGGCACACACATATTTTTTTACATCTTTATATATATAATGTACCTTACTGTTCAACATGTTCTTCCTTGGTCGTACAATGCGCTATCAACATTCTTTGGAATCTGGATCAATGAACTGGTTGGCCAAATGTATGTAATCAAGATATGTTTGTTTGTGGAGAAAATCCATTATAAAATTATTTATAGGCTTTAGATTGCATCTGAATGGTCAGATTCTAGGGGAATGGTCTCCCCACTTTTCTCCTTCTTTTGATTAAAAGCATGAAATCCTAGGGTTTTCTCACAAGAATTAGGGTCTAAAGTTTTAAAATTTTGAGTAACAAGGTCTCCCCACTTTTCTCCTTCTTTTAATTAAAAGCATGAAATCCTAGGGTTTTCTCACAAGAATTAGGGTCTAAAGTTTTAAAATTTTGAGTAACAAAAACAACTACAAAACCTTATCCCAAAGACTTGGGGTGGGTTGAGTGAATCATGTTCCTCTATTCCACCGAAAATGATGACCATAATTATTTACCCGTTAGTTTTTTTTTTTTTACTTATGAGTTGTGCTGGGGGGGACTATGTTTTTCACACTGCGCTGACGAGGAAGTGTGCACATAACCATAGATGCTTTTCACTCGTATCTCGAGGAAGCACTTCTATGGCAACCACATCAATGCAGTGTGAAAAATAGTGAAAAAACAAAGTCCCTCTAAGATTTTCCTTTACTTATTTTAAAGGATTATTTTTCATGGAAAATATTTGTAGACTTAAGTAATAACTTAGACCGGGCTTTGATTCTCACTAGCATCGAGTAGTTAGTGATCTCAGTATAAACAGGTTTATCAGAAGAAGATAGAAGGAAAATGTTCTTGAGACTCTTCATCAACACGACTATTGGGATACCATGGATTTTTCAAAATATCAATCCCTAGGAAAAGGTGTATTAATCCTTAGTAGAAGATTGGATCTGATATCTAGGAAATCTGCATTTTTCTCAAATCCTAACATGACGGAGAGCCTAACTGTGGGTTGAAGTTACCTGTTACTTTTTATTATTTAAATTTTAGATTAATTTGATAATTATGTAAGGCCCTCGTATTAGCAAAATTAATTAAAGGGCTCAAATCTGGGAGGGGCATCTCTTAAAAAACGATCCATTGTTTGAACTTTTCTTAAATTTTTATCTAAAATTGCATCATCTTCCACTTCAAAAATTTTATCTTGTTCTTAAAGTTTGAATGTTGGAACAGATACAATCTTAAGGTTAAAAAGGGTATTATTTTTTTTGTTCACTAAGTTGAAGTACAAAGGTCAAAGAGTATGTTAAAAAATTGAAAAACACTTTTCTTACTGACAGAAAAAAATTTGAAAGTAAGATTTCAAATCTTACTAAGGCTCATTGAGCCCACATAGATTACAACATTGACAATCTAACACCACTGCCACTGCCTCTTAGATGTCATTGAAAAATTTGGATTTATTTTGAAAAATACTTATTATTATTATTTTTTTTTTTTTAAGAAAACAGTAAGATTGTTCAGTCACAGATTTAAGATGAGGGCATTTAGGTTATTTTTCATCAGTCTGTTGCAGAAGACTCAGGAGAGATGTAAGTCAAATATTCACCAGAACGTGGACGGGGACATGTATAAATGACTGTGCTCATCTTCCACATCAGCGTGAATTAATTTTTAATTATGAAAATAAGGGGAAATTAGGGGTTCGAACTTTGATTGATTTTAAAATTCGGTTTGGCGTCTCGTCTCGTTCATTGTCTCGGATGAGTTTTCCCATACGTTTGGGACGTCTCGTTTAAAAGAATAAAAAAAAAAAAATTTTGAACGTGAGGTAATAAATATCGGTAAAAAAAAAAATGACTTGTGAGTTACGCTGTGTTTGGATTGAGGGAAGGGGAGGGAAGGGAAGAGAAAATTTGTAATTTTCTTTTCTTTTCTCCCGTTTGGATTGTTAAGTGAGGAGGGAAGAGAAGAAAAATGGAAGGAAGGGAAGGGAAAAATAGTAAAATTTTGTTCCCCCCAAAATCGGAGTGACGAGGAGGGAAGGGAAGGGAACAAAATTTTGATTCCAAATTTGTCCTCTCAACATTTTCAAATTTTCCAAAAATCCAAAATGTGAGAACGAAAAATTCTCAGATCGACTTCATTTTCCATCGTTTTCGAAGAACAGTTGAAGCTCTTCACCTTCATCTGCAACTACAATGGCGGAGAACGAGACATTGGGTTCCCAAAACCCTAAAATGAAACTTCGACCGATAGTTCGTATTGGGATCTTTCTCATCTCTCACAGTGCTCTTGGTAGGTATTTTATTTCTCATTCTCTCTTTTTCTCTCAAATCGATCATCTGATTACGATACTGATCTACTGTTCTTCTCTGTGGGTTTGTGGTGTGCTGTGTTGTGGGGATTGTGACTCTCTTTCTCCTCCCTGTTTTTGCCAAGAACACCTACATTTCTGAGAACGCTCTCATGCCAGGTCGATCTCAAATTAATCCATTTTTTCTTGTAAATTGAGGGAAATTATGAACTTGTAGTAGCAATTCTCATGCCCATTAACATAAATTGAATTTATGGATTTCTTTTTTTTTATATAATTTTTTTGTTTTCAAGCCCTGATTAAGAGATTCTATTGTCACACCAACTTTTACTTATAACGCACCAATCATTTTGAAATTGACAGATTGTTTATAGGCTAAATTACCATTTCGTGGGCTGAATGTGACGAAATTCCAATTCGGGCTCACTGTTCATTTTAATTCTCAAAATATGAAGTGCAAGATCGCAGGTTCTTCAAAGTGATGATCTTGCTGATGTTTTTTTCTTCTTTTCAAATTGACAATCTCCCTGGTTTATATAGCGAGGATCTCGCTAAAAAGTGGTGAACTTGCGAGATCAACACTTTTATAACCAACAATATTGTCACTTTTCAAATAATTATCAGCAATCTCGCCACTTTATATCAGTGAGATCGTCACTTTGAAGAACATGCTATCTCGCGCTTCATGTTTTGGGAATATCGTACAGTAAGCCGGAATGGGAATTTCGTCAAAGGTTGATCACGTTTTGGGAAATTTCTCTTGTTTATATGTAAATTAGTGTGTTGTGAGTAAAAGTTGGTGTGTTAATAGAATTTTTCTGCCTGATTTTGACTAATAAGGTTCTAATATTAGGCTCTATTAAACTTTTGGAAAATACTCATATGGACTAAACATGATTAGCGGCCATTAGATTATACGTATTTCAGCTTCCCCAATGTGACATGCATGCTCAATGGATTCATGGAAGCTGTTTGATTTAAATATTTACTTTCCTGATTTAATACTTATATATTTGATTTAATAAATTTAGTATTTCACAGGTTCCGACAATCCCACATTCTCTGGTCTCGACACAATGGAGGCAAATCGATTGGTTAAGGATATAATGAGAGCTCGAAACGAAAGTCGGGAGAAGCAGGAATGTATGTACTATCTCCACGTAGCATTATACCATTTTTGTTTTCCAATTTATATATCGATATCCATTCAAATTATTTTACTACGATGAGCATTATTTTCAGTTGGTCACCTCAACTGACCGTTATACATTTTTTGTCCTCTTCTGAATAAGTTTATACTTCAAAAAAAAAAAAAAAAAATCTATTTCTTTGATGATGTATGATGGTAAGCAACAGAGTGGGATTTCTTTTGATAGGAAAATTACCCTGGTTTAAAGTGTTATAATTTAACTGACTTTGTTGACTGATAAGAAACTTTATTTTATCCAAGCGTTCAACCATTAGCAAATAATGCCTTTAAATCTTGTAAATCCATGGTTGGTTGCAGAAAATAGTTAGCAAAACTGGATTATACCATTATATTGAACTTGTACAATTGCTTCACAGTTCACACCCCTATATGGCCAAATTATTGATTTTGATATATATATGTGAGTCCCATTGATCAAAAAAATATATATATGTGAGTCCCGTTCGGCAGCCAACGTTTGGGAGCCAAAATTTGTCCTCTACGGGCTAAAAGTTTTGGATTGGGATGATTTTTGGTGGGGCATTGTTTGGCAGCCAACACTAGGGAGCCAACGTTGGGAGCAGATTTTTTTCCTATATGGGTTAGAAGTTTCAGAATGGCCTGATTTTTTGTGAGGATGATCTCTATGGTGAGGAGATCATCCTCACTGAAAATCAGCCCATTCCGAAACTTCTAACCCCGGTTTACTAGTTGAAGAATTGTGGACTGCCAATTTTTACTGTTAATTTGTAAACCACTTTTGATGGGGTTAGAAGTTTAGGAATGGGCTGATTTTTTGTGATAATCTTTGGTTGTATTTTGCTATCTTCCAACATTTGCTCAACTTAATTATACTTTGTCTTGGTTTTTATACTGATACAGAGAAATTCCAAGATTGCTCACAAAACAAATGGCAGAATTAGGTGCTGAAGTTTACCATCACAAGTTCCACACTCAAATAAATCAGTTTCATCCACTCCACTTTTTTGCTAGTAGCTCGTATTCTTGGATAATGCAAGAGAACAGCAGTTGTACATCACATGGTATTAATTCTGTTGGTATAATAAGAGCTCCGCGTGGTGATGGAAAAGAATCTATTGTGTTGGTGACACCTTACAATTCAACAAACATTAAACTAAGTGAGGCTTTATCATTAGGTCTTGCCTACTCAATATTCTCCCTACTTAGCCGAGTCAATTGGCTTGCCAAAGATATTGTATGGTTGGCTGCAGATTCACGTTATGGAGAGTATGCCTCTGTTGCTGCTTGGCTTGGAGATTACCATACTCCTGAATTTGGAATGGGAAAAATAGATGCTGACACGTGCCTTGAAAACAACAATCTTCATGAATGGGAAGAGATTCCAATAACTGGAAGAACACCCGATGTTTTTAGACGAGCTGGAACTATGGCTGCTGCATTTGTCTTGAAGGTTGTGGATAGAAAGGAAGAGTGAGAAGGATACTCTTAGTATATATGCTGAGGCATCTAACGGGCAGATGCCAAACCTGGATCTCATCAATATTGTGTACTATTTGGCTGTACATAGACAAGGTTTGCGTGTAAAGGTGGAGAAATTATATTTATTACTTAGCTCTAAATGGCTCGAGGTTGTTGGTGAAACACTTGAGTTGATAGGAAAATTTGCTAAAAGTTTAAATCCTCAATGGAAATTTGGTATCTCTGTCTCCGATTACATCGAAGGCACGGCTACACTCGCAAGTTCATTGTATTATCAAGTAAGCATCATAAATGGTCTGTGTTGTTGTTGCTAGACGAACAAAGTATAAAGAACTAGCATAAGGGAAATCTAAGCACAAACAGTCAAGCACTAGGAATGGAACCCATATGATGTACCACTACACATGATGCATGTGCAGGGTGTGGGGTTCACCAGTTTATGGCGTCAATCACCTAGTCTACCACCTTATTTTGGATAATATGTAGTTTGTAGATCTGATGTTTCTATCATCTGCTTGTATGAATTTTTTAGATTTAAGAATAATGATAAACTGACTCAAAAACAGATGCTCAAATATGGTCAACTGACATGGAATGTGCACAGAACCATATATTTTCCATGTGTATCTCAAGGAAAAAATCTGTGGTTCTGTGCACATGTTTGATTATATTTTTTTTATTCAGTTTATCATGACTCTTTCTCCTCAGGTAATATCCATTGATTGGTGTCCCCCACCACACACTGCGTGTGATCCATGAATTGTTATGCTGTTGATGGTATATTTTTTGCTTCACCTGATAGGTATTGCATGTGTTCTCATAGAGGAAAACTGAAAGAAGCTTCACTTTTATCATTCAATTAAGATGCTGATGTTTTTCATTTCTTTTCTTGATAGGCACTAGGTGTTCCGACTGGTTCGCATGGTGCTTTCCGTGATTACCAAGTTGATGCCATTACTTTGGAGATTTCAATAAGTGAACTTCTACTTGATTCATCAAGTGTTTCGAGTTTGAATTATGATCCCATTGTGCTATAAAGTTTGAATTTGGTTGCATTAGCCAGAGTAATAAATTTCAAAATAATCTAAATTTTATTGCGTCCTTGCAGGAAGTTGGCAATATCCTTTATGTCGTAGACAATGGTGCGGGTTTCTTCTCTTGAAGCTCAAAGGAAATAGCAAGACTTGTTGCTGAATGGTTCAGCTCCAAAACAAAAGAACTCAAGAAAATGTCCACAAACGCATTTAAACTATCACAACCAGAGGCCGTGTTTAACATTGTTTAGGACATCCATGATCTGGCAACATCGCGTATTCGTTGATTACCTCATCTTTTTTGTGTCCAATCTAATTAAAAACATCTGGTACTACGGTTGTAATCATTATGGGTTTGACTAGTGTCATGTACAGCTAAGTTTTAATATCGTTCTTTGGATTTGTAGCATTAGATGTGAGGAGTGAAATGGATTTGGAATCGTAAGTTTTACTTATTAAAAAAAATGCCTTGCATTGTTTGAGCATTATTGCTCAGTTAGGTAAATCTGATCTAGTTTTGTCAATCTTACTAATGTATTCTTCTCTCTCTCTATTAATAACTATTGTTAGGGACGGCATACAAAAGCTCTTCATAGTTATTGTATTCAAGGGCTTTTATGCTTTCTTAGTTCTGTTTTGTGAGTTGAGCTTGAAATGCTGCAAATGTGGGTTCTCTATACTCACTAATTTCATTAGTTTGTTAGAACAGTGAATGAACCATGAGAAATCATAATACTCTGTTAAGGCTGTAGAACTCCCACACTTGGATTGTATCTTTTACCTTGTTAAGCATTTCATATAGTAGGGGAAAAAGGAGAAAACCTTATGCATTAATAATGGCCGTTTGAGCAGAGTTCGAGGTTTATTTTAGTCAAGAAAACTAGTCCATCATCAGATTTTCAGATTAGGGACCTTAATTGAATCCATTTCTAATATAAGGGATTTCTACGTGTTCCCTTAGGACACTTGTTAACAAAATCCTTATATTAGAGAGATTCTATTGCTACACCAACTTTTGCTTAGGATGTTCTTCGTAAAAGTACGGCAATAGAAACTCTCATTTATATGCATTCAAACGAAAGGTACTCCTCAAATTGATCTTGAACGTTTGGTTGTTTATATTTTGTATCATTGTACAAGAAGAATTTTATTTTTTAGATTATGAAGGGTATAATAGTCATTTGACAATAATAATTTCTCTTCTCTTCTCTTATGAATCCTAACCAAACAGGAAAAACTTGACTTTTTCTCTTCTTTTCTCTTTCAATCCAAACAGGGTGAAGAGAAACTTCCTTCCCTTCCCTTCCCTTCCCTTCCCTTAATGAGTTTCTCTTCCCTCCCCTTCCCTCAATCCAAACACAGCGAGTCTCGTTCAGCTCCGTACGTCTCGGTCTCGGACGAGTTTTAAAACCCACTTCGAAGGCCCCATCTTCTCTGTCAACACCAAACCCTAGAAATTTTTTCTGCTTCTTTCCCAACTTTCTGACTGGATTGAGAGTTGAAATCGGAAAAATCGAGAACTCCTCCTTTCTCTCTACTCGTTGGAACCAACGAAAATCTGCAATTTTTGTTGTCTACAGTTTGGAACAAAGGAACCCTAGCTGCAACCGAACCCTAGACTTCATTAAAAAGAGGTATTTTTCTCATCTCTCTCTATCTCTAGATATTCTTATACCATTTTTCCAAAAATGTCTTGGTCAATTAAAGAAAAAAAGAAGTAGATTTTTTTCTTGCCTGGAATTTCAGTTTTCAGTTACCACTGTTGTTGAAGATGGTTTGCTTATTTGTTCTTTTGTTAGATTTTTAAGCTAAATTTTGAGCATTTTTCCAAACTGGGATTATAAGCGAACTTTGTTGAATATGTCCAAGCCATCTCAGTCAAGTTTATCTTAATTTATCTGACATCGACCCAATCTCTGCAAGCAGTGCACAAGAGAGCGAGTGAGAGAAAGAAGCGAAAAAGGAGGGAAAGATGTCTGGGATGGGAGATGGGTACGTGGGTACGGCCCAGGACGCGGTTAGGATACGAAGACTGGAGAAACAGAGAGAGGTGGAGAGGAGGAAGATTCAGGAGCTTAAGAACAAATCCGCTTCTTCAGGCGGACAGACTGGTCTTCTCCAATTCGGCTCCGGTACTTCTGAGGTATAGAAGCAAGATTATAGTTATAACCCTTTTCTCTCTCTCTCTTGGGGTTTATTTGAATCCAAAATCTCATCTTTCAGTGTCCTTAGGGTTTATTTTGTTCTTGAGTAATGGTACGTGACTTTGGATCTTTGCGTTAAACATACCCAGTTAGTAAATTTGAGTAATTTAGGATTTTTCATCAATGTTTTGTTTCAGATTCTGGAGTCTGCTTTTAAAAAGGAAACTGTTGGACTCGTTACTAGAGAGCAATACGTTGAGAAGGTAAAAAAATGGTTTTAACTTAATCCTTATTTTAAGTTGTTTAATTTGAAGATTATAGTTTAAATCCAAAGATACTTGTTTGAATTTGTTCGATAGAGGGTCAATATTCGAAACAAATTTGAAGAGGAAGAGAAAGAGAAACTTCAAAAGTTACAACAGGAGTGAGTTGGATTTCTTAGCTTAAAAGAGCTTTCTTAGTAGAATTTTTGATTTTTTAAAATTTAAAAATTTATTATTATTATTGGTGTTATAGGGAAGAGGAACTTCAATTACAAAAACGTAAAAAGAGGAAAATAAAGGGGAATTCACGCTTGTCTTTTGCTGATGATGTTGATAGTGGAGGCGATGAAGAAGGTATGGACGACAATGGGTATTTTTCTCGACATTCACATTGTTTAATAATGTTCTTGGTGTTATGAGAGTTTTTTTTTTCGACATTTCATATTTATGCCAACATAAATATGAACCTGAATTTGATGTTCTTCTATTGTACTCTAGTTTGAAGGCTTCATTTTCCAAGCATGTATTTACCACAAGATTTCATTTGTTTGATTCTATATTGCTTTGAAAGATTTATGTATGAAGAAGCAAATTGATTTTTTGTTTTTGTTTTGATTGATAAGATTGAAAAGAAAAGAAGGGAACAAAGAGAAGGGGAAAGGTTGAGATGACCGTCACAAAATAAAACAAAACAAAAAGAGAAAGAAAAGAACAACAAGCTGCTAGGGCATTTCAATGTTACAAACGAAATCCCATCGAGATAATCAACCTTCAACCGGATTATCGCTACTGCTATGGATCTGTTTTCGGCGATGATAATCATGCTCTCCTCACCCCAAGCATGTGGTTCCAATTTTATCTTTCCTTTGCTCTTTTTCTTCCCGATTCTGGATCTGACCTCCTCCTTCAAGAGAGCCCAATCCACCAAGTTGGATTTAGCTTTACATACCACAGCTGCTCGCCAGACCCCAAAACAATCTTCCCTCGGAATAGTACCTGTTTTAGCCTCCCCTGAACAGCCTGAGCCGCCTGGAACTTTGATTCTTTTAATGTTTCAATTTATATCTTTTAAGAATTCAATTGATGAGCAATGTAAGAATGACACATAATGGGGACAATGAAATCTAAAATCTGTGATGAGATTATTAAAGGAAGGAAATGCTGGGTTTGTGGTATGAAAGAGTGTCAAGAAACATTACTAAAAACCATAAGGGCAGTGATTTGTTTTTATGTTCTGGCTGCCCCTGGTCTCCCCTCCACGTGTCACAAAATGATTGGGTGGTGAGGAGAAACCTGAGTCAAGTGGGTGATGGTGAAGAAACTAGTAGTTGGGCGTGCCTAAATTGTTGATTAAAAATTTCCTACTAATAGCATTTGATATAATTGTCATACAATTTGTCGCGCAATTAAGTAGTAAACTGCTAATTAAGGCTTTATATGGTCACACCTAGCATAGAAGACTGAATTTTTTTCCAATGAAAAATGTCATCCGGAGTCCCAGATAATGAAATTTTTTGTGGAAGAAATCATTTTCTTTTGATAATTTTTATGTCACCCCAAATCAGAAAGCAATGCTGTGGAAGGAAAAAAATTCATTGGAATTTGGAGGGATAATTCATTTTCTGGTAAATTTTTTTTTTTTTTTTTTCTAAGCAACCATAAAGGGTCTATTACACTTTTCTTTTACTCCTTTGGTTGTTAAAAATTTAATCGTCTTCTTCTTTAACGCTCTTCCCCATAAGGGAATTCTAAACACAATTATTTTTTAAGTTAATTCTGAATCTGCTGGAAAACATGGTTTCATAACTTTTACTTCTCATGTCTTGCTTCTTACTACAGAAAATCAAGAAACAAAGAGGCTTGGGCAGGGGAAACTTGGTAAGGATCCTGCAGTGGAGACAAGCTTTCTGCCAGACAGGTATTGCATTTTTAGCTATTTTATTATGTAGTTGGTATGAAATAAAGCAATTTAGGTTTATTTCCTGCTCTCTTGGGGCTTGGGCTTGATCAGTGAACTTTGGGGTGCTGAGGATAATCTTTCAGTGAGAGAGAGGCAGAGGAACAAGCCGAGCGGGAAAGGTTGCGAAAGCAGTGGCTCCTCGAGCAGGAACAAATTCGAAGTAATTATCAATTCTAAAACTGTTGTAATGCATGAGCATATATGAAAGAAGGAATGGTGTGTTGAGTTAGTTTCTGCCATTGTTTCAGATGAACCCCTTGAAATTACTTACAGCTATTGGGATGGTGCTGGCCACAGACGAGTTATGCAGGCTAGTACAGAACTTTCATTGCATTTCCTTGATTTTCTTCATGGAAATACATTTTGTTATTATTTCTTTTTTGGGTATCTGTTTTCAGGTACGTAAGGGTGATACAATAGGAGGGTTTCTTCGGGCTGTTCAGCAGCAACTTGCACCTGAGTTCCGAGAGATTCGAACAACCTCAGTGGAGAACCTGCTTTATGTTAAAGAAGATTTGATCATTCCTCATGTGAGTTCTTTCTCAAGTAATTGTTTTCTATGCTCTACTTTCGATGTGTGCTGACTAGGATCACCTATTTCTTGTTTTTTCCTTGTATTTTGGGAGTCCAGCAGCATAGTTTCTATGAGCTAATCATCAACAAGGCAAGGGGCAAGAGTGGACCGGTAATTTCCAACTTTATTTATTTGAAATTAGGTGGTTTTGGTTTTTAAGTGCACTTCTTGGCTTTTGCTTTTCAAAGATAAGAAGCTAACCTTTACATGGTACGTCTCATACTTAGCTCTGGACACTTGAATTCATGTTGATTATAACGGTGCACCAGCCAACTATTTCACTATGGTGCTTTTGTTTAGAGAGTTCCACATATCACCGTGGGAAGTGATATGTGGATCTTGCTGTTTTAACAGTCGAGACTTTAGTTTTCTCTTTGGATCCATTGCCAACGTTGAGATATCTGAGATGTTGAATTTGAAAAATCTTTTTCCAGCCTGAAATAGAGTTTGTTGTTTCTAAACTAGTGTATTGATAATCTCATTAAAAGACTGTTTAAACGAATTAATTTCTGGAGGGTGCTCTTGTGGCCTTGTAGACGTGTGCGTGTGCGCAATCCTTGAGATTGATATCATGTGAATCTCAAGAAATTTCCGTAGTATGGATCTGGTGATGATTCCTCCATTGGCTGATACAAACACACCTCATATTCCCTAATAATGCTTTGTGATGCTTTATTAGAAGAAATTCTACTAACATTCTTTAGATTTTTAATGTATTACATACAATTCCCTTTTCAAACTTGACAGAAGTTATTAATGTGATTTCTTGCCGTCCATGTTCTACACAGCTTTTCCACTTTGATGTTCATGAGGATGTGCGTACAATTGCTGATGCAACAAAAGAGAAGGACGAGGTATCTTATTTGGCTGTGTACCTGTAGTTGACTATCTTTTAGAAATCAATAAATGTTGGAAGTTATTGAAATATATTATAATGACAATTGAAGTTACTACAATTATAATATTATTATTTTTAATTAACATTTTAAATTGCATGCCCACATTGGTATGTATGACTTAGCTTTCAGAAAATGCCAAGTTAAATGGTTTATTTTGGGGAATTTGCATATTATATGTATGTTCCTATTGTATTTTGTTATGTTGCAGCTTCAATTGTTAGACAATTCAGGTTTAGTTCAGAGTAGTCATGCAATCTTGAGCGATGTTTTGAATCTTGTGTGTCTGAAATCATGCATACTCATTTTTGTTTCTGATATTTTTCAGTCCCATGCTGGTAAAGTAGTTGAGAGGCACTGGTATGAGAAGAATAAACACATCTTCCCTGCTTCAAGATGGGAGGTACACTATCTATCTATCTATCTATCTATCTAACCTTTGAAAATTTTTTTTTCCCCTTTTCGATAGAGGTCTGGAATTTTGAATTCTTAGTATCATTAGATTGTGTTGGTTTTTATATATGGTAATATACATAGAGCACATCATTTGCTTTCTGAAGAGATCGGTATGTGTGTTTCTCTTTATATCATTTGCCTTCTAAAGAGATGGGTATGTGGTAGTCTTTGAGAAAGAATTTAATGGATTGAAAATTCAAGGTGTTGGCTAGGAGAAGATTTCTATCCTTCTTGGAGGTTCCTAGGATAGGGCAAGGTTGAAACTTAATGTTGATGGGAGTGTTCTTAGTACCAGTATCCAGTCAAGATAAGATAGGATGTTTATAAATTACCAAAGAGAAATTGTTAACATATTTCTCAAGTCCAGTAGGAATAATTAACTAACTCAAGTGATGGTTTTGTCAAAGCTTGGTACAAGCTCTTGAGATCGATTTTTGGGTCTTTTGTTGGTGGATGACTTAAAGAGGCTCGAGTGTCATCAATTTTTTTTTAAAGTCCCAACTTGAAGGGGGCCAATGAGTTAGGCAAGCGGTATAGATTTTGTATATTTTGAAATTCTGTTCTCTGGCTGTGAATTTACTTTTACTTGTATAAAAACAATAATATACATGTGTTTCTGAAAGCTTTTTGATTCCCCTCTTATTTTGTGGTTACAGATATATGATCAAACGAAAAAATGGGAGCGTTATACCATCCATGGGGATTGATTGATTGACTTGTTTTCTTCTCTATTTGTATTGCTGATATCTCAACTATAATCTACAGCTGTTTTTAGCATTTTATACTAAAAGAGAAGAGGGTTTTGGAAAGAGAATTAAGTATATATCTTTGATGGAAAGGAAAGGAGCTACAAGTGAGTGGCATGTTCATGGCTTCAAATAATTGTTGAATCCAAACATGGTTACTATGACTTGGATTCTTATTATTCTCACAGTATGACTTATCCAGGTTGCCAAGGCTGTTAATGGATTAATTTTGGATCAATCATGTACTGATAATCGCATAATGTGTAGATATTTTGTTTAGATACATGAAACATGGATTGTTTGGCAGCCAACACTAGGGAGCCAACAAGGAGCTGACAGTATTTGTCCGTTTTTTTTATTGGATTGGGTTGTTTTTTTTGTGAGCATTATATCTATGGTGCGACTATCCTCATAAAAAATTGCCCCTGGTGATGGGCTTAGAAGCGCCAAATTGAACTAATTTTTTCTGAAGAGTATCTCCCTCGTGATAGAGATCATCTTAATTTTGAAATAAAAAAAAATGTCATCCAATCCTTAATTTGTAAGTTGTATAGGACAAATTTTGACTCTAATGTATATCTATTTGGGATCATATGTTTATCCATGAGTCAATTCTTCTTATGTCTAGATCCTGACCCTATTTGAATTGGGTTGGGATGGGTTGATTCATGAAAAATGATTTTAAAAAAGAAAAAAAGAAAAAAAAAAAAAAAAAAAAAACCATGATTCCAACCATTTAGATATAAAATCCAATAATTGGAATTTCTGCGTGTCTTGATAATATATATCTTGGAGTTACTTATCTCAAGGATAAATTTTTATCATTGGATTGTATATTTAAACGGTTGGGATTGTCTAATCTGATCAAGACAGATCTAAGTGTCATCAAATTCATACATAGTGTGACCAGATCAAATTGGATCTAGTAAAAACCCACCCGATACAATTAGTATCAAGCCGGTAAATTCTGGGATCAAGCTGACCTGATCAGGCACGAAACCGATTTATCGACAACTTTTACTTCTATTAACACGTCAAAATTCATCAGTAGACTAATTTCAAAAAGGATTGGTGTGTTTTAGTAAAAGTTTGTGTGCCAATAGAATCTCTCAATTTTTGTGTGACGAAGGTTACTATTGAGGGCTGAGGCAGCAAATATAATAAATTCCACTAGGATTGGTGCGCTCGTCTCAAACTCTGGTTTCATGGCGATAAGGATTTTGTTCTTCGCTCTTCTCATGCTCACGTCTCCCTTCCTTCAAGGTCTTTCTTCATCTGCGATTTCTGATTTTCAGATCTAAATTTGTAATCCGTTACAATAGTTTATCTTTTTTACTTAAAATTTTCAGTCATTATCATTAATTCTTCTGTTGTTTCAAATATTCCCGTTTAACCAAATCCATATTTTCTCAAGTCTTCTTGCAATTTTATTCAATTAGAGTTTTTATTCGCATGCAAGGAGTCGTCTTTTGTTAGATTTTTGCCCCATTAGGTTTAGGTTTCGACCGTTTCATGCGAGCTTTCTTAATCGAGATTTTGATCGCTCTGAACAAGTACTCCATGTGGACATACGAAGCAATTTGGACCTTTTGGATTTATTTTTCTAAAGTTTGATTAAGTTGCCAATAAGTTTTTAGATCTGTATGATTGGAATTGAAGTTCACCTTGTTTGATCTCAGGAACTTAATAGAAACAGCTATTATATAGGATGATTTACCAAAGGGATCGACTAGTTGCACTCTAACATTAAAAAAACTACTTTTTTTTTATAAAAAAACCTCAATTTTAACCTACTAATTGCACTTCACTATGGTAACCTTATGAATTAGGGGCTTATTCATCTTCCCATGGCTTATTCTATGTTCGTGCTCTATTTTTTTTTGTGATTGATTTTACACATGTTCTGATTGACGCCAATTGAAGGTATTAGTTTTCTAATTCATATTTAGATTTTGTTTAGAAATTGATAAAAGCCTATACTTTGATCTTATCTCTTGGAATTCAAAGATCATTGATCAGCTTGAAGTGCCGACATGAATTCCAACGAATTTCTTAAACCTCACAATGTCTTTAAAATCGTCAAAACCAACCCTCCTTGATTTATCAATCTGAATATATGGTGATTAGAAGAAGAAGAAGAAAAGGAATGCAATCTTTTTTCTATTATTTTTGGAGTGTAATCATCCAGATGAAGTGCAAAGGGGAAATTTTAAGTAATGGAGTGCAATTGGTAATGGGTGGTGTGCAACTAGTTGGTCCCTTTACCAAAACTTGTGCTGAACATTGAAAAATTACCTAAACGGCATACTGTTCATTTTAATTCTGAAATCGGTACTTTTACCAATTTCGAAAATTAAAATATTTTCGTTAAAGTTGGGGGGAAAATTCACTGTTTTATAAAATAAATTTTATTAAAAAAAAAATCTTTTTTACTGAAATTAAAATGAGGAAGTATTTACTGTATTATAGAGCAGGATTTTTTTTTTTTCACTTTAATGAAAATATTTTAATTCCAAAAACAGTAATTTATCATTTTCGGAATTAAAATGAACAGTGAACTGTTTTCGGAAATTTTCCCTATTGTATATATTTCATGTTGTCGTCGTCGTTGTTGTTTGTTTAGTTTCCTCTTCAATTTTTGTACTATTTTGTCTGTTAATTGTTGCCCTCACCATTCTCTAGATTTTCTTGTCAGTTGCTAGGTGTCAATTGGATTCAGAAGTAGAAGTGGCTGAAGGAGGTGATCTTGGAATTGTTGGTGACGATGTCCAAGATTTCGACTTCGGGAATTTTAGTCCAGCTCAAGGGGTTGATACAGTTTCAGTTTTTCCAAAAAATCCTGCAAAGTGTAAGAATACCAGCTTTATAATGGATGCCAAGTTGCTGTGTTACTTGATTGTTGTGTTAATTTGCTTCTATGCTCTATGTTGCAGTGGTGGCAGCAGGGATTGAGACTGAACTACTAGTTGGATTGAATAACGAAGGTAGTTTTTTTTATCGTTCTTAGTTGACTTTGGCTCCTATTGCTTCAACTTCTTGGTTTTTCAATATTTTGGCATATAGTTGTAAGTATTTTAAAAGGCGTTTAAGACTGATATCTCGAGGATCACCTTGGGGTGAGGCCACTGTCTTTTTAAAAACCGTAAAAGTTCATGCAGTGTATGTCTCATATACTAAGGCTTATACCTCATGCCTTCAAGCTTATGCCTCACACTTTGGGCCTTTGAAATGTTTTGCACCATGCCTTCATGTTTGATATTATTGTGTCATAATATGCATCTTTTTGGTTAATTGCGTCGATATATCTCTTCCTTTGTTGTTTTTGGTGTCCACAACTTCACTTAATTTCTGCTTTCTGAATGGAAATTACAGGGGAGTCAAGCTTGAATGTCATTGCCATAAAGGCCAGTCTTCATCTTCCTTTTGATCATCATCTGTTGGTTCAAAATCTTACGACACAGGTAAGTTCAACACCAAAATTTGGAAGGCCCAAAATGCCCCCTCCTTTACAATTAAACGTTATATAATCGGGTTATTTTTGTCAAAACCAGTAAAGTTACAATCCCACGTCTCTACAATAACGTTAGTTTGTTTTCAAAATTACAAAAGGTTTTCAAAATTACAAAAGTATCCGTTTCACTATGTAATCTTCAAAAACCATTTAATTAATATTTTAAATTACAAATAAGCCCTTCTGTGATACATGTGTGTTTGCACATGCCACCTTCTAGGATAAGCATAATATGTACTTATTGGTTCCTTAATCTATTTCCAACCTTTTTCTGAATCTGTATGTTTGAAAAAATTGTTTATGTCTGTGCACCTTTGTAAATTTATATTAGTTGGTAGCTGTGTGATGGTGCTATATCTGTCCTTTGCATGCAATGGATGCACTTTCTGACTGAGAATCCATAAAACTCTTGTATTGTAAGTAGTTAATTCATTTTGATCGAGTCCTTTCTGTAGTGTGAAAGTGTTGGCAGTAAAATGGCAATGGAATGTATTGGTTTTCTAAAATTGTGATTCTTGATTTATTGTTATTGATTTCTATACTTGGAAGCATTTGACAGTTTCAAGATCTGGAATGCCTATTAATATTTACAGAAAAACTTAAAATGATTCATTTTGAGATTGAATGCCTGTATATTATTATTTCCCAGTGTATATTAGTAATTTGGTTTCTTAAAATTTCTTTTCTGCAACTTCTGTATGGCGGAGATTATGACTTCATGCTCCAACTGGATGTATGTAATTTCTGGTATTGTGGTAAACCATAAATTGTAGAGGGACTGTTGATTAGAGCTCCTTATGTTTGCTTAAATGCTGAATTAGTCCCAGATGGAATTATAATTACCATGGCCACAAAAGGGCAATAACAAAAAGTCAAAAAGTAGCTATTGAAATATTCCCCACAATCCCTTGGGTGAGATGCTTCATTGAACTAAAATGTGATGTGAGAGAAGTAAGCTGCAATAAAAAAATGTGAGGTGAGGGGATTGCCACACCTAAGACCTGCATGCATTCCCAATTTTTGCAAGCATTGATGCAATTTGAAGCACAAAGAATCAAGTAACACTAGTTCCTTTTTTCAATGTATTTATCTATAGCCAACTTGTAGTTTGGTGCATTATTTGTGATCGATTGTACAACACGTTGCTCTTTAACTTCCTTTACCACAATATCAAGAAATTTAAACAATGATTGGCATCCTTAATAATATTGGAATGCATCAACAAATGAAAAATAAAAAATTGTCCTCCTGCCCCTATGGATGGCTAGTAATGAAAATCTCCCAACAATACTACTTAATAAGTGACCCTGTCTTAACCCAAGTCCTTATCACCTCTGCTGTCATTTCGCCGACAGTATTCACCTCCTCAAGAAGCCAATTATGCATTTCATACATGGATGGGGTTTCTATTGACACCAATAAGCACCAACCAATTGTATTATGCTTTCAAAGATGAGGTATTGCAATTTGCAATTCTCGAAGAAAAACCTTCCGTCATCCTTGCATTACTTATTTATGTGTTCATTTTTTATGGGTAGGCTGGACTTGAACCCATGAAGTTTCTTTGCAATGTGTCTAACCAACTGAGCTATGGGCCTAAGCCCTTATTTGTATGTTCGTTTATGTTAGTATGCTATGCAAACATGGTTACTCACTGTGCATTTTAATATATTCACGAGTCTTCTAACTACTCTATGTGAAACGGCCCCATAGTAGCCAGATCTGGTGCAGATCCTGCACCTTCTATTGGGGCACCAAGATAATACCCTGTATTAGGCATGTAGTTAGATTTTTTGTGTGCCATACGCCTCTTGCTTTCTCCCTTCAAGAAATAATCTTTTCCTTCCTTAGCATCTTTGGGGTACTCTAGAATTTGGAAACACTTATTATTATTATTTGTCTGTGGGGTGGGGGGTCATCCACAGGATGATCCTTCATAATACCAACCAATCTATTGATGAGAATTTAGTGCCACTCTCAACTACTTAAAGGAACAAAATTATACACTAAATTAATTTATTTTAAAGTGGAGTTTTGACATGTATATGCTTCTATTGTCATGTCAGGAGTTCCACAATGCGTCAGTGCCACTGTCAGCTCAGGCAACCTTCCCATACATTTTCACTGTTAACAAGTACTTGCAGGTACACTATCACATAGTGTCATTGTAGTAGGAATGGCATGCATTGCTCTTATCATGATATGAGTTTTTATTCTACATTTGGAAAGCATATATGACACTGAAGCACATGTTGTTTGATCTTATTCATCTTTTCTCTATTGTACTCACAGCCTGGAACATTTGATCTTGTGGGTACTATTATTTATGAGATAGACCAGCAGCCATACCAGAGCACCTTCTATAATGGTACAATTGAAGTTGTTGAAGCTAGTGGTTTCCTCAGCATTGAATCTGTTTTCCTCGTAACTCTCGGAATTGCCCTACTTGGGCTATGTGGGTTATGGGTACATGGTCAAGTACAACAACTTTCCAAGGTAAATAAATTATTTTATTGAATATTTAGTATTTTTTTCAAAGAATTTTCTGATAATATATTTCTAATATCCATGATAGTGAAGTCAGATGGTTATTTATTTGTTCTTTAATAAATGAGACAACACCTATTTTTTGATCATAATATTCATTCTAATACAGAACTTGGGAGCATAATTCATCCAGGTCTGTTGGAACATAATCTTAGCGTTTTACCTATTACAAAATTTCCAGATATTTTTTGATATTATGTTATGTTTATATATGTAGATTCCTCTTCTGCTGCTACAACAATTTAAATCCATTTGTATTCACCATTGAATAATCAAGTAATAGGCTGTTATTGATTATGGAGATCAGGGCTTGCATTGATATATTGTTCAAGAATCCTCAAATTATTGTCTCAATAATCTTTTAAAAATGTATTTTATTAACAGATATAGTTTTATTAATAATGAGTGAAAATATTTAAATAATTGAAAAAAAAAAAAATCAATCAAAAGGAAATTTTATGAAATTAGTATGCAGCTACATTTTATAAAAATAGATGAATACTACTCTAGCCTATATGATAGAAATAGTTCCTGAAAGAAAATATTGATACAGGACACTTCAGCTACACATTGCTGGATGTAAAACAGTACTTGTCCCTTAAAGTTCTCACTGAAGTTGGAGCTTTGAGTTTTTTTATTGATTGGAGTCATACCAGTCAATAATATTGCAGAGATGTCTGACCTCTGTAAAAATGTTGTTGCAACAACATAAATATAATTCCATTCTCTACTTAGGAAGTAATAATATGTGATGTAGGACAACCTAGGCTTTATCTATTCAAGGTCTGACTGTTCTGCTTTTGGAAAAGTAGGGGAAAGGCTAACTGGGTGAAGAAGAAGATTGAATAGTTAAAAAGATAAAAAGTTTAGGCCTAAAGGGCTAAGTGGTAAAGGCTAGATGCAAAGTTTTGCAATCAGGTGTTATAATTAGATTTAGGGGTATGGGGTAGGATTAGGTAATAGGGTATAGGGTAGATTTGGAGGAGATATTAATGAATAAAGTGTTTATGATGAAAGGAGGATTGGATGGGTTTCGTGATGGGGTTGGAGGATTCTTCATGGATTAAAGTCAGGAAAAAAATAAATAAATAAGAAGAGAAGAAGATGATATATTTACCTTGTAATCACACCAATGATTTTCATGACATCACCAAGTTGGATTCTCCCCAAATCTAAGCAAAGAAATAAAAGAAAATTCTGTAATTTTTTTTATGTTTATTCATTCATTCATAGTTCTCCTTCAACAATCTATTACATTGTTTAAATAGAAAAACAAATGAATTGCTATAATTTAAAGGACTTCTAATTTGACTGTACATTGTATTCGAAGGTAACTTTTCTGAAATAGTATCTTTCTTGAAATAAAAACTTTTCAAAAATAGTAACATTTGTAATTGGACTGGAGCTCTTCTACTGAACTTAAAATACCTAATAATAAATTTCTAAAACAAGTAACACTCAAATAATCTAAAAAAGAAAAAAACTATTTTCCTAAAAAATTTTCAACTCATTAATAGCTATAAAATCCATTAAATTACGCCCCCTGATCTCTGATGGAATTATTAGAAATAGAAAAATGATACTTCGCTTAAAAAACTAAAAGAATAAATCATGGTGCTAAAATAGAAAATAGGATATTTATCTCACTGTGAGTATACCTGTGTCTTGGATTTTGGAAATGAGGTATCACATTCTCTTTTCCCATACCAGTGCGTGTATTGTTATCCAGATCTGGACACCTTAGTGAGGAGCATCTCTTATATTTGTGGAGAAATTTTTGAAGTTCTATAATTGATAATCTTATATTTTCCTTCCAATTTTTTTTTAAATTTATTCTTGATGAGAGTATTTTAACTTTCCTGCTGAGATCATGGGAATGACTTTGATTCAGATCTGATGGGTATCTAGATAATGCTGAACAAGCATGTTGTTTGATGTGGTGGAAATATAACAAAATTTTTATGTTCCAAGTGTATTTCTTGGTAGAAGGAAAGTAGTTTGATATAAGCTTTAAGCTGATGAAAAACTGCTTTAAGATAGGATTCCCACCGTTTTCCTGCCATTTAACAGCTGTTTTAATCTATATATTTTATAGAAATTAAAGAATTTTCTTTTCAGTCATAATACTCATTTTATCTGATGTGCACTTGTAATCTTTCTCTCTCAGAAAACCAAGAGGGTGCCTAAGGTTGAAGTGGGGACTGTCACTACAACTGCTTCCATGGATGAATGGTTACAAGTAAGTCCTTTATGCATCACTGCAGACACCTATAAACTTTATTCATACCTTTTTGTCGCTCGTGCGTTTTCAATAATTGTTCTCTTCATTTTTAATATTTAAAAACAAAAAATATTTACTTTTTTCTCGACGAAAGTATTAGGAATCACATGGCCGAGTTAATGAATTGTCTCAACGATTTGTGGAGTTGAACTTGGTGAGTTGATTCCATCGGGTTTTGAGACCAAGTCACCTCGAAATCCAATATAGTCTAGTTCACTTTACAAGTTTAAAACTATGATTGAAACCCTCTTTTCTTTTGAAAGAAATCATCACTAAATTCTCTCTCTCTCTTGGTATTGGTGGTCAGGGAACTGCATATGCTCAGTCATTGTCCAACAAGTCAAAGAAGAAGAAGTAGAGGGCATTTTTGCATGAAAAAATTGCAGGACAGTGCAAGTTCTTGTTACTCACAATAGACATTGTGGCTTTCATGAGGGCCCCAAAAGCTCAGGTACTTTGAAGTCTAAAATTTTCCTTGTAAGGGCTCTGCCTGGCTTTGTTGAGTTTGGAAAAAGCTTTTGAAGCAACTAGACTCGTGAATTTTCCTTGTCATCTTTCTTGGAGCGTTGAGCACCATCACAGAGTTGAGGCTTCTGAAGCTAAAATTTACAATTTTGTTTAACTCTTAAATTCCTGTTAGATGGTCTCATACATTCCCATTGTTGATACTAATTATACTAAGCTTAATTCTTCCTATTTGATGTTGTTTGATACGTGTATTGGTTGCGTGGTGTTTTTGTAGATAGAATTTTGAGGTTGAATAGGAGGGTAAAACATTTTACCTTAGAAATTGAGGATGACTAGTTATGGGAAGAAAAATCATTAGTTTGAAAATACAAGGATTGTCTCAAATATTCACCAAAACATGTATGGATAAACTAATAACTGCATAGCGCCTTCAAAATTATTTTCTAGATAGAATAATGATTCATTCATCAAAATGTGTCCCTATTCTAGATAGAATAATGATTTTTCTGACACCCCCTTTGACATACGCCTCATGACGTTGGCATGTGCTAGAACCATGGATTTTCCTTCAGATACACAAAATGGGGATGTAAACTTGTGTATCTCAAGGAAAATCTATAGTTCTAGCCCAGGCCACGTTAGGGAGTGTATGGGAGAGGGGGGCGTCCAAAAATCACCACTCTTCTAGATAATACAATCTTCCTATGTAAATTTCTTACTAGTATAAATGTCTTAACGCTAGCCCTAAAAAAAATACGAAAGGAAAAATATCTTTATATTCTCATACTTAATAGTACACCAAAATATCTTAAAAAGGAAGTAATATTAATTACTGAGCATGGTTTCAAAACTCATATGAAACTGAGACATATCGTCCGAGTTAACTTGATATCAGGGCTGAGCGATACAAATACATAAGTCAGTTTTTTGATTGAGATTTAATACCTCACGTTCAATTTTTTGATTTTTTGAACGAGACGTCTCAAATGTATTAAAAAACTCTTCCGAGACAACTCGATATCGAGCCTGGACAAGACAAGACACAAAACCGAGTTTTAAAATCATGTTACTGAGAGCATTTGCAATGGACAAGTTAGTGGACGTGTTAACATCATAAGCTAAATTTTAATCAGCAAATTTGCTTCAATGGACAAGTTAGTGGACTTGTTAAGGGTGTTAGATGCTAATGTGCGTGTTAATTGTGACTAACAGTTTGATTAGTCATGTTAGCTTGCTAACACACAGTTACAAAAAGATTGTTAACATGTGTGCACTAGTGATACGATTGGAGTTCTTGAACATGTTAAGTTATTTCACATTTGACAAAAGTCCCTAGTTAAAAATGGGCTAACGTCTCACAAAAGTGCCAAAGTGGCATCTCTAGCTGGTGGATTTTAAAATCTTATTGGAAATGTTCTAAGAGGGATAAAATTAACTGTAAAAAGGCCTACAATCACGATGTCAGTAAATCATAAATTGGAAAAAAATATATATCTTGCACAAAGTTTATGAGAACGACTGCTCCATCTGTCGTTGGATACACGTAATATGAGACATCGGGAAAGAAATAGTGGAAAGTAAAGATTTCGTGAGAATCCTGACAACAACCTTCATCCGTCCCTAGTTGTTACAAACCGATATTAATAATTATCCTCCATAAAATAAGAATTGGCTGAGAACGGGCTTGTTCGCAATTGGAAATACGGCAAAAATTTGATTCTTGAAAAATTCAATTTCTATTGGATTTTGGATTGCAAAATTCGAGTCTAAAATTTGGTTAAAAAAGTTGATAAATGGAAAATATGCTTCATATGTGTATAATTTGTCTCATTTCAAAGTTCTGAAAATCAAAGGAGAAGGTAATGATATAATGGTGATATAATTATCAAAATTAAGGTGTAATCTCAAATAAATGTAGAGGGTTATGTTATTAGTTTTTAAATATAAAAGGGACATTTGTTATTTAGCAAAACGGATTCTTCCAAAATTTTGAAGCATGATCATTTCAAAATCGGCTTATGTTACACTTCACAACTTACAAGTTTACACTTTGCAACATACAACAAGCTGCGGTAGTTTTTTTTTCGATTGAATTTTATAAAAATTCATAAAAATCGTGTTTTATTCTATTTTAACTTAAAATATGTGAATTATTCAAAATAGTTTAATAATCCAAAGTATAATACTTTTATTGAAAAAAATGAAAAATTCTTAAACTTTTCAAAAATTAAACGGGAGATTACTAACAAGGAAACATAGTCAAATGGAGGAACAATGTTCCTTAATCAAAACCCAAATCTTTAGCGTTAAGGCTTTGTTTTGGATCTTTTGTCCTTTGTAAATTTAAAGATGAAGGTTGAGAATAAAAGTGGGAGAGAAGTACGTTAAATTTTATTTTTATTTTATTTTTTGCCACTTGGAAGAGGAAATCAAGACCAACTTATCATTAAAATATGGAAAATGCTGAAGTAATATTGAGATTGACATTGTTGATGTGGATCTGTGTACAGGCCATAAATGTTTTTCATCAAGATACGAGTGAGAACCATCTATGGTTACATGCACACCAATGTCCCAAATGATGTCAATTTCAATGTTACTCCATCACAACCCTTAAAATATATTATTTTTAATTTTCCATGTAACCAACAATGATTCGGATCCCCCTTGTGACAAAATCATAAAAGTGTTGTCTTTAAGAAAGCAATTGTGTCTCGAAGAAGTGTCATTTAATTAAGCGGTAAGATGTATGAAGAATTGTTCCCATTTCCTAGGTTCAAATCCTTTGAATCTATACTTCTCATGCTAATCTCTAATCACTAATCTTATTACCTGTCATTAAGCAGACATTTAACTATATATATATATATATATATAGGGTCCTGTTCAGCAACAAACATTTTGGCAAAACATTTTTCAAAACACCGGTTAGAGATTTTGGAATGGGCTGATTTTTGGTGAGGATGATCTCTACGGTGAGGAGATCATCCTCACCAAAAATCAGCCAATTCCAAAACTTTTAGCCCTAGTTTACAAGTTGAAAAATCGTGGACCGTCCATTTTTTGTAAACCATTTTTGATGGGGTTAGAAGTTTTGGAATGGGCTGATTTTTGGAGATGATGATCTCCTCACCGTAAAGATCATCATCACCAAAAATCAGCCCATTCCAAAACCTCTAACACATGTTTTGAAAAATGTTTTGCCAAAATGTTTGTTGCTGAACATTTCCCATATATATATATATATGTGTAAATATCACATACGAACCACCTAATAAAACTACTGTCCATGTATGACATGAAACAAGTCTAGAGGTTTATTAAAAAAAATAAATAAATGATAATCTGACTCGAAAATTTTCACTCACTCTGCGTGGTAAATTCACACAATCATAGATCTTTTTTCCTTGAGTATCCCGAAGAAATAGATCTATGGTTATGTGCACTAGCAACGTCAACTGAGTATAGACCAAGTGAAAATTCTTCAAGTCAGAATATCCCGACTCATAAAAATTCTTACAATAATTACAACATTTGTTTATAATAAAAAAAATTAATGGTTAAAGTTAAAGAGTCATCAATAACCTATCTGAAAGTATGATCAAAATACACGAAGTCAAACATTAATCACTACTAACAGAAGTCAAACATTAATCACTACTAACACAACTCCATTGACTTGTCATGGATGAATGACTATAATCTCCCGCAATACTTAGTCATCATGGTTTTAAATCTCGTCCTAGGCCGAGAAGACTTGTCCAATTCATCTTAGTATCGTCCACTAACGAGACGAATTGACAAATCACCTCAAACTTAACGTGTTTCTGAAAAGTTAGTCCATTGTCTCATTATTGAATGGGACAACTCAAATAAATCAGTCGACTTGGTCTTGTTCATGGAGGAGCCGAGACATCAAAACAATTTTAAAAACCATGTTAAGTCATTTATGAAAAAAAAAAAATCGGATGGAAATAGTGAAAGGATGTATGAATTCACTTTCTATAGGAAAAAACTTTAAAGCAGGCAACTCACTTCAAAATTTCGATAGAACCCTCTGCTTTGGATTACACGTCGTGTATCCAATAAGGTATTCCATATATTGATAAAAACATAGGGGTCTAAAATAAATACAAAAATCCATGTGTCATCTTTTGAGAAAAGTGTTCTACCAAAATTTTGAAGCCTACTCCAGAGCCGGACTCTTTTCAATAACAGAAAACTTCGTTTGAATAGAGTGAAATTAAGAAATAAGATTCATTTAGCTTACCTTAAATCTTTGGTATAAGACATTGTTGTCATTGCATCATTGAATTTATTATCACTTGATTTGCATAGATTAAAATAATGTTCAACATATATATAGATATGTTGCATCAAAATTTCTAATCTCTACCTCCCAAGTCCGAGGATAAGTCCCTGTAAGTAGGAGTCTGACTTCATGGTTGGGCCATGATACATCTATGACTAATGTCCTTAGCTAGAAATTACATAGAATATTAACAAATTTGTGCACCTTGCACCTCTAACAGTTAAAATGGTTCATGTTAAATTCACAAAATCACGGTAACCATAAAAAATAGCTAAATTCATTGAAATCGTGACACAGTCGGGACATAGAGTTCGGAAGCAACTAGTAAAAGTTGACACCACACCTACTACAACAAACCTACAATAGAAAGAAGGGAAGGATGGAAGATTTTTTTTTCTCTCATTTTTAAATATTAATTCTATCATTTTAAGAACTGATTTGAGCATTAGAATGAAATTTGTAAGACGGAAAAAGGAATATAAGAACCTCACAATTAGTACGTGAGGATTGACAAAGAAGAAATGAACCTCTCGTGTTTTTTCAGGTTTAGATATTGGTCTCTCTTGTATTCAAAATAGATTTGGCAATTTTTTTTTTTTTTACTTTTATCATAAAAGTGAACACGGGGATGGGGTTGTTTTTCTCTTAAAGTCCAACAGTGACACATGTAGATTTCAATAGTGTGCCAGACTGTATAGTTAATAAATTAGGCAATAAGCTTTGATGGGCACACTAGAGTTGGTAAGTGGGGTGGATGATAAGTCAAAACAATAACTGATGCACCGATTTGAATAGACGAATCACTAAGTGGTCCCAATTCCCAAATTAAAGATCAGATGACCGTTCAGGTGCATGGGCTCTCTATTACTATTAGACATGATTTTCTAACCCAAACCCGGTAAGCGATACCGAGTTAAATCGTTCAAGTCATATCAAAATATTATTTTATATAGATAAAAAAAAATATTAAAAAGAAAAATGCTGAAGTAAAAATAAAATTGATATCAATTCTCACATTGCTGATGTGGATGTATGTATGGAAATGCTTTTTATTGAGATATGAGTGAAAAGCATGGATGGTTATGTGTGCACCTCCACATCAGTTATGTGAGAATCGATGTCAATTTTAATATTACTCCAACACGACTCTATTAAAAATGATTATTTTATATTAAAAAAATATCAAACCTGATTGCCACACCAACTTTAGCTAATGCCACCTCATTCATATGTAAATCAATCAAGAATTAGCACAAAACTGGGGTATGTGGTGCTAGCAAAAGTTGGTGAGCCAATAAAAACTCTCTTATTATTATTACTTTGATGGGTGAGACCACCTCAAAGTTGTTTGGAAATGTGTCAAACAGACTGAGCTATGGGTTTAAGTTCTTATTATTACTGTCTAACCATGCTACAATGACTTTTTACAACATTGTTTATCGAGAGCCATCGATTTTTCTTGAGTATACACTTGTATCTTTAGGAAAAACATCTACAATTCTGTGCACACCACAACATTAGTCTAGTGTTGTGAGAAGTCAGTTTAACATTTTTTTTACTTGAATCGTGATGAATGCACGCGGTTGACGTGGCAAGCACACCGAATCATAAACCTTTTTTATTAGGAAAAAGATGTGCGATTCTGTGCCCTTGCCGTATCATCCACCATGTGCATTCTTTATTATTCATCTTACTTCTATTATCTTCACATGTCGGTTTTTTGTTTTTTCCTACTGTATTACTAGCTAGTACCAACTTACGTACGGGCACAGTGCACCATATATTGTTGGAGACATATTAACCTAAACGTAACATTTATGTGGATCCTGTACTCAAGGAAGTTGGGTAGCTAGTCATTTCGAAGTATTCTTTATGCACCACGTGGCACACGCTCCAAATCATTAACCACTTTTTGTAGACCTGCACAACAAAACTAGTTTGGTGGTTAATTCGAAGTTGCCGTGCACCAAAACATTTCTGAATCAATGGTCCGAAAGCACCAGTTAATGCTGATCTTTGATGGTTAATTCCACCCATAGCCACAACAAAATCCCCAAATAAAGGATCAATCAATTAAATTCACGAATCAACGAGTTAATCGATAATTTATTGTTTAATAGTTGAATATGTAATATTTTTACCCTTTATCATCAAAATTTTACTTTCTTCAACACTCAAATCTAAAGAATGAGAAACGCATTTCAGGAGGGGTTATGTAAATGTTCCTGGATTGAAGCCGAAGCTTGCTACTTGCTTGGGTATTCTTTTTACTCCGCCTAATGAGGAAAAAGAAAAAGAGAAGAAGAAAAAAAACCTAGTATCATGTCAACTCTTGATTTATTCCGCAATGTCATCATATAGAATAAATTTTGAATTTATTTTATATGATGACACTAGAGAAATCAAGTAACTAATAAAATGTGTGGAGAACAAGGAGCTTTCTTTGCAAAAAAACTCAATGTTTAAGGGGAAAGGTTTTTTGAAGAAATATCAATGGGGTTTTGACAAGAGATTGAAGATAAAGATGTTTCAATCATTTTTTGTTAGTCTCTAGTAAAATACCACAATCACAGGGTTGTCATTAGTTTGAGTGCACATAGGGTATCTCAAATATTAACCAAAACTTGGAAGAATATTTCAGAAGGAAAACTCTAAACTGGTTGCACTCGACATTGTGTTGATTGGCAGTGTCTCAAGAACCATATATTTTTCTCTTTGTATCTCAAGGAAATATGTGGTTCTGGGGCCACTACCACATTAGTGCAATGTCGATCGTAATAAGTTTAGAACGACTCATTTCCAAATTACCCCACCTCGAAAAAAAAGAAGCAAAATAGGAATAGAGGATTAATATCTATCATTTGCAGAGAAATATTTAAGAACAATGCTAAAGTGATTGTGTAGGATACTGCGTTCGACACATAGATGATGTGGAGGTGTGTTCAAAACCTTAGATGCTTTTCGCTCCTACCTCAAGGAACAACATCTATGATTTTAAACACACCTCCACGTCAACTCAATGTTGAATGCAATGCAGTAGGAAGTCACTAGTATTTTTCTATATTTAAACCCACTTAATTAAAGAATATGTAAATACATTGCTAATGTTTAGGGGGTTGAGATTCATTGACTCATAAAAAATGACTTAAGAGAAAATTCATGATCCTAATTGTTTAGATACAAAATCTAACAATTAAAATTTATACGTATCTTGATAACATTTCTATGAGAGATACTTATTGGTAGGATAAATCTCAACTATGGGATTTTGTGTTTAAACGGTTGGGATTATGTGTTTCTTCCAAAGGGATCCCAATCCAAGATTCATGTTTGAGGTACTCTACTTTGTTTTATGAAAAAAAATGATCAATGATTTTCTAACTCTCCTTAACTCTCTTGACGTGGCATGTGCAAGAACCATAGATTCTTTTCCTTGGGTGACACAATTGCACATGTTCACGGGGATGTGCAGTTGTGTATCTCAAGAAAAAACAATTTACGGTTATTGCATTTGCCACGTCAAGAGAGTTAGGGAGGAGTTAGAAAATCACGATTCAAACAAAAATACACCGCCTTTTGTATTAAAAGAATGAAACTAACTAGAGGTATTTATGAGAGAGGTGGCAATTAGGTTTACGGAGATGAGAAGGCACAAGAAGAGAGTGAGAAAGAGAGATAGAGGTGTGTAGTTGGGGCGGCCTCATTCAATGAAGAAAATGGCTTTCAATATCCAAATACAGTTGAGCGTGTGTTGTCTCTACTCTCTCTCTTTCTCTATCTCTCACATACATACACATGACACACACACACAGAGTCTCAAAAGTCTCCCCACACTCAATGGATGGGACCTCATCACATGTGAAGATTTTAAGGGCTCTGTCGGCAAGCTTCTTCAATCACCTTCTACTTCTTTGTATAAAGACACAACAATTGCTATAATCAAACCACAGAAGCTCTTGGCTTCTTAGCTTCTAGTACTCTTCTTCTTTCTCTCTTTTATTTTATTTGGTTATCTAAGGATAGACATTGGGTTTCCCAATGCGGTTTCTTCTGGGCTTCTGTGTGACCTTACTTCTGCTACTTGGGTCCAGTCACTGCAGGGACAAGACTGTTGAAGTTGTTGGTGTTGCGGAATGTTCTGATTGTTTACTGAACAAAATCAAGAGTAGTCAAGCACTTTCAGGTAATGATCTAATTAAGATGGGTAAAATATATTATTAAAAAAAAAATCACCAATCAGACTGATCTGATGTGAAAGATCATTTAGGGAAATGGTCAAATATTCATGTGTAAGTGTCATGGCCAATGAGTGTGAGATATGGCATGCAAGACTGAAGAGGTCGATAAGGAGTACTGGTGTTAGATTATTATAAGATGTAGTAGATACATCTGATGTATTGTAGTAATACATCAAATAATCTCCTCTAATATTAGTGTAGAATATGTTAAAAGTTATACCCCACTAGGAACAAATATTCATTATTTCAAAATAATATCATACAGGTGAGTTGAGGTGTATTCTCTTTTAACAAAAATTATGTACTTGTTTTGGGAACCATTCTTTCAAGATTGATTATATTTTTAGAATAATTCAATTCAAATTATTTATACCGCCAATTTTCAAAGAAATATTATCAAACAAGTAAAATTCTTTTTTTCTTCTTTCCTACAACCGGTCTCTTTCTTGCTTGGGTGAAGTTAGATATTGGTAGGAGTTTTGCAAAGAAGAGATTGAAAGTGATAGATACATTGAAAGAGCACTCTCTTTTGTCAATCCTTCACCCACTCGTCACTGCCACTATAAGAAAGAGAAATTCTATCTTCGACAATATTTTCGACCATGATCGTATAAATTCCGACATGATCGAACACTATGAAAATACGATTTTTAGTGCTGTTATATCGAATCATATCGGTGTTGATCAAGCCATTACTTAATGGATCTGGTTCAGTAATTGATTGGGTTAGATACTTATCAGATATAAACTTTGGATCCAAGTTTGATCTGATATATGATAAGAGTAGGATTTAAAATCAGATTTGATAAGGCTTGGATGGGATTTGGGTCCAATATGATGGATCAGATATAAATGGATATTATACACTAACTTATTGGATCGGATCATTGTTAGATCAATCCTATAAAATATCAACATTTGGATCCAAATCGGACCTGAAATAATCACTTAACAAATTGGTCATGGTTGATATCAGGCCTTTGAATAACTTATCCGAATTTGGGTCATTAACAAATCACAAATCATCGATTTGGACCCTAAGCTAGTAGATTGGGTCAGGTTAGATTCAAGTATGATCTGATCCTGTAATAGTAGGGATATTCTCGTACCCCTACTTGTCATTATATAAGTAGTGTTTTTTTTTCTTTTTCCTATCAAGAGGAAAAGGATAAAATAGTTTTATTTTATATTATATACATAGATTACTGAATATACTAATGAATCTATCCAATGTTATTTTTATAATTTAAAAATAAATTTATTATGAATTTTGATAAATGGTACTCATTCTTCTCTCATTACAATAGTATAAATAAAGTCAAAACATTTGCTTACTAAAGGAGTTTAATTTAGAGAAGTAAAAAAATAAACATGCCTTTGTTTAAGAAAATGAAGAAAATAAGGAAATGTTAGGAAGGCAGATTTATGAAAGTTGAAATTAAGATCCTATTAGACTAGCTACTACAAAATATCACCATCTGTTATCACAAGGTCTGGCAGCACGGGAAACGCGGGGGCTGTGAATTAGGAAGTCCTGGTTGATGGGCGGTCCAAGCAGTGTGAGCCTACTTTCTCATGAATGCTAAGCCCATCATCTAGGTGGATCTACACTTCAATAACTGAACTATTTAATGGTTCTTAATTATCCATTGAGTTCAAATATTTTTTCTTTCTTTTGAAGTATCTTATTTGGATTGGCCCAATTACATCCAAGACTATATTATGCAAAAGTTTTCAAATCTAGAAATTAACTCATTAAGATAATTTCTAGTGTTGAACCACTAATTTTTGTGGATCAAACATTCACCACTCCTAATAACGTAAGATTTGGATTTGTACAAAGTAAAATGGAGGTATAACTCATTTAATTGAATCCCAATTCTTTGAAATAAGGCTTTGTTGTTGTCCTATATCCCAAGAATTTTAACACCAGCCAACTTAGATTAAATGCATGAATGTGTTTTTGTTCCCCTATTATTTTTGTAGGGCTCGGCGTAGCCATCGATTGCAAAGTTGCAAATGGCAAAGTCAAGACAAGAGGAGTTGGTAAGCTCGACACAAAAGGAAAATTTAAAATATTACTTCCAACAGAGATTCTGAAAGACGATGGAGAATTGAAAGAGGAATGCTTTGCAAAGCTTCGCAGTGCATCGAATGCTGCTTGCCCCACTCACAACGGCATAGAATCCTCCAAGATTATTTTAAAGTCCAAGAACAATGGAAAATTCACATTTGAACCAGTAGGAAAAATATCATTCTCTCCTATCACATGTACATCAGCCTTCTTTTGGCCTAAATTCAAGTTCCCACCCCTACCAAAACTCAACATCCCACACTTACACCATCATCCTTTGTTATTCCCTCCCATCCATAAGCATCCTCTCATTCCGCCGATTGTTATCCCACCAATCTTCAAGAAGCCGTGTCCGCCTCCACTTGTTATCCCACCAATATACAAGAAGCCGCTACCCCCACCCATACCGATTTATAAGCCTCCAATCTACAAGAAGCCGTGTCCGCCTCTTGTCCCAATAGTCAAGAAGCCGCTTCCCCCACCCGTACCCATTTATAAGCCGCCACTTCCACCTGTCCCAGTCTACAAGAAGCCGTGTCCGCCTCCTGTCCCCGTAGTCAAGAAGCCGCTTCCCCCACCCGTACCAATTTATAAGCCTCCAATTGTTAAGCCACTTCCCCCACCCGTACCCATTTATAAGCCTCCAATTGTTAAGCCGCTTCCACCTCCTGTCCCAGTCTACAAGAAGCCGTGTCCGCCTCCTGTCCCCGTAATCAAGAAGCCACTTCCCCCACCCGTACCCATTTATAAGCCTCCAATTGTTAAGCCGCTTCCCCCACCCGTACCCATTTATAAGCCTCCAATTGTTAAGCCACTTCCACCTCCTGTCCCAGTCTACAAGAAGCCGTGTCCGCCTCCTGTCCCCGTAATCAAGAAGCCTCTTCCCCCACCCGTACCCATTTATAAGCCTCCAATTGTTAAGCCACTTCCCCCACCCGTACCCATTTATAAGCCTCCAATTGTTAAGCCACTTCCACCTCCTGTCCCAATCTACAAGAAGCCGTGTCCGCCTCCTGTCCCCGTAATCAAGAAGCCACTTCCCCCACCCGTACCCATTTATAAGCCTCCAATTGTTAAGCCACTTCCACCACCTGTCCCAATCTACAAGCCTCCAATTGTTAAACCTCTACCACCACCAATCACTAAGAAACCATGTCCACCATTGATCCCAAAACTCCCACCTTTGCCTAAGCTTCCTCCATTAATCCCTAAGAAACCATGTCCACCAATCCCTAAGCTTCCTCCTATGCCAAAGATTCCTCCAATATTCCCTAAGAAACCATGTCCACCCATCCCTAAACTTCCTCTTCCTACAATTCCAAAGATTCCTCCGAAGTACTTCCACCACCATAAGTTTGGGCATTTATTGCCTCCACTTCCTCCCTACCCTTCTCATCTTTAGGGTACCCTAAAAACCCTAGAGGAATGTACGAACTAAGAATCTGTTAGGATACATATATGCATGTTCTAGACACCTAATATCGTCTTACATATGTTCTTGTTCAAAGGATTTGCTTGAGAATTTGTTGGTGTAATAAATATGTTTGAAAGAACATGTTTGACAGATAAAGGGTCATGTTAATATTTTTTTTAATGGTGTGAGTGTTTTAAGTATTGAATTTCTGAGTTTGAGGTATTGTAATATTTAAGTGGGTGCCTACAAGAATAATTGCAATTTTCTTTTGTGCCTTGTGAAAATCTCTCTCTCTCTCTCTCTCTCTCTCACTGAGATCCTTTAACTTCAATAGGCTGGGACCATATAGTGGGGTCAGCAACATAAATCCTCTTTTCTTTCCCATTCAACTGTCTTGAGTTAAGAAATTGGGTAAATTGCAAGTGCTACTTAAAATGCAATTTTCAAGCAAAACAAAACAAAAAAGTTAATGTGGACATACCCCCAAAGGATTTTGGTGAATATTTGAGATACCGAGCTTAAGACATACCATACCCTTGACAAAGTTCTTTTTGAAATACCCAAAATGCTAATATTATAGTGGCAAAACACACGGGTCAAACATTACGGCTAAATCTTCAAAATTATGAGAATATTATTTTTCATTTGTTATTCGTTATCATAACATCATATCGAAATAAATCGAAAGTTACATTTAAATTTATGAAATTATTAATACATTGTTCTTCATTTGTGATTCACCATATCAAATTGTTGGAATGGATCACAATTGCCATTAAAAAAACTTAGGTAAGTTAGAAAAAAATGTGTAAAGGATATTTTGGGTACTTTAAAACTTGTCTTAAGCTGGGGGACCATTTTAGAAAGAAAGAGTTTACTATTGGACTATCAAGTCACCACACAGAAGTTAGGTATTATCTAGAAACAAGTTCCTATATCAGGAACCATTAAGTAATTATTTGAGAAAAAAGAAAAAGAAAAAAGAAGCAGTAGCTTTCAATTCATTGCCATGCTCATTCAATCATTTTATTGATTTGTATATAGGAAAAATATATGATTAAAAGGCCAAAAAACATTAATCAGATTGATTTAGGTAAGGAAGGGTTGCGGATGCATGGGCAAGAAAATTCATGACTTATGGACTCCTTGTGTCGTATGCATGAAAATATTTGGCACAACAAAAACACTGTTCTACACAACAAAATGATTGTATTTACAAGTTCTGATTAGTTTAATTAGTAAAGTATATGGGTGATGATATCATAGATCTAGGTTCAATTCTTCTTAACACCCAATTACCAATCTTATTAAAAATAACTATTAATCTAGAAAAACAAATGATCATAAATATGTTGAAAATTTTAATGATCATAGGAATCTCTTTCCCACATCTTAGTGGAAGTAGATAATTAAATTTGATCACTGTCATATAGTGATGTCTTATCATTGATTATAAAAGTTTTATTTATTTATTTATTTTTTTAAGTCATGATCTAGAACAGTGTCCTGCTCATATAGTAACAAATGATGCCTACAAACTACATTTTGGTTGGATTTAAAATGCATAGAGTTATGTACATGATTTATTTAAGAGCCTAATGTGCTTTAAACACCAATTGAATCTTGTCATGTAGTCATTGTTCTTATTATATAGCAACGGGATATTGTTCTGAATCCCAATTCTTTTTTTTTTAATATTCACAGTAGTGTGAAAATTTCTGGACAAAAAATATAAATAAAAAATTTCATTGATTTTACTTGGATGTGCCAAATTCTGAGACGTCTTCCACACAAAAATAAAGCACTTTTTGAACGATATTCCTGATAAACCTAAATTCATCATTCTTTTGAATTCGATCTTATTTCTTGGCCTAATGATCATTATTGTTTGGTTGGAATGCATGAACAAGTTATAGCACAAGCATTCTAGAAGGTTCTACACAATGTTTACTAGAAGAAAAGCACAAAGTACTGACATCATGACTTCCCATAATTCAAGGAGTTGTTTGTAGCTTACACGGACTCCATTTTCCAAGTGGCTTTCCACCATTGGTGGATAAAGAAAAGTATAAACTGTAACTTAAAAATTTATAAGGTGATTTAAGATTTGACCCTCCATGTTTACCAAATATTTGAGATACCCTGTTTTCAAATTGATTACATATACCTTTTGACCTCGGTGTACACTGAAAGACTAATACAAAATTGACCTAAATGATCTCGTCTTCAACCTCTAGCCAAAAATCATTGCTTTTTCTCCCAAAAATCTGCAATCTTCAAGCTTTGGAATCTCCAGGGCAAATCATTTTTTTCTATTCAGTCTCAATCTTCAACATATTGTAAAACACTTTGTTTTTCTACCAAAAAAATCCATTAAATATCTTGATTTTCCTAAAACTCATGTATTGTTCTTAATGTTTAAAAGTTGGAAAGAAATAGAATCTTAAGACGGAAAAAATTACCCCAAATGTTAGACTAATTTTAGGAAGAAAATCAATGATTTTTTCGCTAGAGGTTGAAGACAAGGATGCTTAAGTCATTTTCTACCAACCTTCCAAAGTAGAAAATGGTCTAGAGTCATGATTTTCTGACACGCCCTTTGACATATGCCCCCATAAGCTCCTTGACGTGGCATGGGCTAGAATCACAGATCTTTTTTCTCAGGATACACAATTGCACATCTCCATAAATATGTGTGATTGTGTATCCTAAGGAAAAAAGATCTATGGTTCTAGCACATGCCACATTAAGGGGCATATGGGACCGTATGTCAAAGAGGGGCGTTAAAAAATCACTATTCAATGGTCTAAATAGACTATGCCATTGGTTTGAAAGTACAAGGGCATGTCAAATATTCTGCAAAAGGTGGAGGAGTATGTATAACTCACCCAAATTTACATTATTAATTTATTACTACAACATGGATTGAACCAATGAATCAAGTCGTTATCGATTATATCTATGCCAAGGAAAATAATTGCAAGATAAAGACATTTGTGGACAACCAAATAAAGAAGATGGCATGGAAACAAAGTAGCAATGGTTTCAAGAATTTTTAATTTTTTTTTTGTTTCTAAGTGAATCTTAAAGAAAAAAATCCCCAACTTTTTTTCTTCTTTGGTGATGATCTATCTGAGGAAGGTTGAACTAGGGAGAGAAGTCCAAACGCATGTTGTGACTTTTGTCCCATGAAAGCAATTTTGGTGCAAGAGTTAAAGGATTTAGACCATAGTTTAAAAATCTATTTTGTGAAATTTCAAGGTGACTCGGTATGCAAATTGTGAAGGACTGCAGTATGCAAAGTTTGATTGGAGACATGTCCAGGTAGTCAAGGGCTCTTGTCCCTGAAAATGTCTTGTGGAACATTAAATTATGATATTTTTGAGGACTTATATGCAAAAGTTCAATTTTATTGGGACTTCAAATTATTAGATTTGATAATTTTTTATTGTTATACGTTTTTCATTGATTTAAACTTTCTTTACATTCAAACTAGAAGGTTGCATGGGCATACGCAATATATATTACAAAAATTAAGATTTAGGTGTAAGAGCCCCTTTTGTAATTTAAAATATTAATTAAGATAATCTATATAATAATAATAATAAATATAATAAAAGGGGACATTTGTAATTTTTGAAAACTAAGGATCTGTTTGTTACAGATTCTAGCTTTTGCTTCAGGATTATGTCTAAGAGAGGCAAAAGCTCAGAGTTTGGGAAACTACTTCAAGGAGAATTTTGTTTGTTGCAGAAGTTGATGAAAAAGTAGTAGAGAGAGGTTGAATTGATTTTGTTGTTTAATCGATGAGTTAAGAAGAATGAGGGAGTGAAATCGTTATTTCACCCCCATATGTTTTTTTGGCATTGGCTTCTATTAGTGGTCTCGAACGAAAGCAATCCCAACAAGACTTCTCAAAGGTAATTTTGGACTTCCAGCAAAAACTGTTGAAGCAGAAGTGATTACTAATAAACGTGCTTTTCTGACTTTTTCGACTCAAAGCCAAAAAGCCACTGAAAAATCAGTAACAAAAATACCCTAACTAACTACCATGGTTATTGGATGTAGGACTGTAGTTTTATCTATTTTGACAAAATTGACCTGGATAATATTAAGGTTAAATTCTTAAATGAAAATATGAGGGTACTTTAGTCATCCAAGTTTTGGTATCGAATCAAAATTGAATTTATAATTTAAAGAAATGAACTACTCTGCGTCAATCATGCTTATCCTTTTCTCATCGTAATAATAGTAACGTTAACAACATATATGTTAAAACTATTTAAATATGTATTTTACTACATTTCCAAGACATCTTAAGAGTGTTGACTTAGTAAAAACATGTTTTGATTTCTGAAACATTGATTTAGTCTAAGATCATTAATGTAAAAAAAAAAAAATGTTAAAAGAATGAACCCAATTGGATTATGGAACAATGTTTTGGAAGAATTCCTTATGGCCATATAATTCTAGTATTAATACAGTTTTCTTTAAAGATCCGTATGATTGTTTTTGGGAAATTTTTTTCTTTTTAAAATAAATTTTGTTTCGAAAATTATTTTTCCCTTTTCATGGAAAAATATATTTTAACTCAACTCCCTAGAAAAATTATTTTCTCATCTCCTAAGTAATTCTCTCATGATCATTCACGTCCTCAAAGCTAAAAATCCTCTATTTGACATTTTTGTTGTGTGCATATTATGTGAATTTATATTTTAAATGAATTCATTTTATCCAATCATAATGAAAAAGCATATATGACCAGACAACTATCTATATATATTCTCCACAATTATGATGAATTAATAGCGTTGAGGGGTGGCTCAATGGCAATTTAGGATCCAATAAGTAGGGGGAGTCCGTAGACTGTGAGTTCGATACTTCATATGAGTAATATTTTCTTGGGGCCGCCCGCAAGGGTGCACCCTCACTTACTTGGTGCATATGATGTGTGGGCATTGCACGTGCTCGGGGGAGGTACCCATATATGCCTTGGCTCTTCCAGCCCCCCTCATGGGATGTAAGTTTGGACACTCTCATCATAAAAAATAAAATAAAACAATGATAAATTAATGGTAAAAAAGAATTCCTCTCATCTTGATGGGAGGATTGTAATTGTCAATTCACTCTCCATCAAATGAACGGTCGAAATGGAAGAATACTCTTAAAGATTCTTCTCACGAAGAAATGATCCTTGAAAAGTTCTCACCTCCGACTGAATTTTGATTGTTAGTATTAATGGATCACATCACACTGAAATCCAATGTATTTTGATAACTTTGGTATGTATCAAAGATTTGGATTCCGATAAGGATTTGATTAATGATTAAAATTTGATAGTCTATATATTATGTACGAATCTAATAAAATATGAAAAAGTCTATAAAATTTTATTCAATATATTTATTTATATTTTCTACATCAAATCGATTTGTGTTTTATTTGAATCTGCTCCGGTAATTATTGGATTGGGTTTGGATTCTAATGTTGAGATTCAATAAAAAAATGGATCACGGATGTGTTTTTTTTTCCTTTGGCCTCAATTGAGATTAGAGAATTCCTTAAAAGAATTATCTACAACATTTAATAATGTTGTGAACATGTTAGTGGATTGATATATATCAACAAGTCCTGATTCTTATTCCAAAGTTAAATTATAAAAATAATTTATTTATCATTAATGTATTGACCGTTCCCATTATTTTAAGACTTCGATCTTCATAAACTATGGTTTTATTTAAATAATTTGAATCGCTAAGGATGATGACAGGGACACTTCAAGACTATCCAAACAGACTGACTGCGGCCACAAGGACAAAGCCAATGGTTAAGAACCTCAATCAAACAACATCTTCGAAAAAATTACTTAATAGACCCTAGGAGAGGATTTTCTTTTTAGATGATCCCTAACTTTTGGGTGGTGGTATGATACTCATTTAGGAAACTTTTTCTTTCTTAATGTACTTTCAATATTATCTCTCGTTATAATTTTTTTTTTGTTTTTTTTGAAATCCAAATTATCATTTTTCTCATCATCTTTACCTAGAATTTTCAATGACGACTATAATCATTTCTTTTGATTTTTTATCGTGAATGATAAATGAAGACGATACACTTTTAATTTTAAATATTTAGATATATTTTTCAATAATTTATAATAATAATTTTTATTATTATTATAAAGAAGATGAGATTCTAAAATTTTAAATATTTCATCATTATTTTTTTATTTGAGTGTTTGTTTGGCAATTATAATATATGTATTTTAAATATTTCAAGAGAATTTATCCATGATTAAAGGTGAAAAAAATAAATGTGTTTTATATTTTTTTAAAATTAGATCACATTGACAATGTCAAATTCACCCCTTTTGATGGTAAGTTCAACATTTTTATTGTTGAGTTCGCAATTTTTAAAAAATTGTCGAATTCAACACTTTAGTGATAGATATGTACACTGCAATAACTCTTAAAATTTTAGCATTCAATGCTTTTTTAAAAGTGATAAATTTGACAATAAAAGTTATATACGAGGGATATATCAATTATATCCACCGTCATAGTGTTGAATTCAATTATTTTTTAAACTTGTTGAACTCTCAAATAAAAAATGGTGAGCGCGACATTATAAAATTGATTCAGAATTTTTTGTTTTACTTTTTTTAACTTTAATACTAAAAAGACCTATTTGAAATATCTAGAATACATATATCATAGTTACGAAATGGACACTCAAATCAAAAGTTACCAAGAAATTAAAAAAAAAAAATTTAAAAGAAAGAAAAAGTTTTTTAAAGGGACTATCCAACTACAACCCAAGAGTTAGGGACTATTTAGAAAAAAAAAAACTCCCACAGGGTCTAGTATTAATTTTCCCTATTTCCTACTCTTTTAACTCCGGAATAAGTTAATCTTGGTTAACTTTATCTTCAATCCCAATTCGTATCTCTCTCTCTCTCTCTGTCTCTATAAAAAACTCTTCACATACCCCTCTCCACTCTCTCCTTCTTCTTAAACCCTAAATCATGGTTGAGGTATCCTCGTTGCACTCATTTTTCCTTTCCTCGGCTCATATACTGGGCTCCAAAACCACCATCACCACCATACCTTTTCCTCCATCATTGTGTGTCAGATTCCGGCATCTTCGTTTCTCCGCTGCCTACATCTCTGCGGGAAAAAGGATTCCATCGTCGCTTTATTCTCAGATGTATTGTTCTGCTTCTGATTCGCTATACGAGATTCTCGGGATTCCAATAGATGCCACATGTCAGGAGATCAAATCAGCGTATCGTAAACTAGTAAGACTTCATCATCCGGATGTGGTGGCGATCGATCGAAAGGATTCTTCGGCTAACGAGTTTATGAAGATCCACGCTGCTTATTCTACTCTATTAGACCCCCAGAAGCGCGCCGATTATGATCAGAAGCTGTTTAGGGGGAAACGGCGGTTTAATTCTCAGTATGCCACGTCAGCTTATGACTCGTCGTCGTCAGGTTTTTCAGGCTGTACTCGCCGGACTTGGGAAACTGATCAGTGCTGGTAGTGAAAAGACGCTTTTAGCCTCACGTTCTTTGCTTAAAACTAATCAAGATTACAACTTAATTAATTATAATTAAGATCACATGAAGGCAAAGTAGAGAACGGCCACGCAAAATTGGAGGTTTTTTTCAACTTTGAAAGCTTAGTTTATATGAAAGCTATCAGCGCAAATTACTAATATGCGCCAGAAGGTAGAAAATTAGTGCTGTGCTGTGCTGTGATAGTGAGCTTGGTCTATCACTATAACAGCACTAATCATGCATGGGCTATTGGACGCCCGTTGTTAACTGCGCAGGTTAGTTAATAGTTGACCATTGTAAATAATTACTTAAATTACAGTGTACAATGGCTTTTCATGCAATATTACTATACTACCACTCTCATTTTTCTCTTTTTTTTTTTTTTTTTTTTTTTTTTTTGGGATCATCATATATGCACCCAGGGACCATTGATTGTGACTTTAGGTGGAATGTGTTACAAGACGTGTGGGAGGAGGTTTCAATCCTCCACCCTGTTTGCATACGATCTACCCCCTCTTTTCTTAATTCTTTAAATAAAAGATGTCATTTTCATGTAATATTATGCTACTGCTCTTATCTTTTTTTTCTTCTTAATTGTTTAAAACATTTTTTCTCCACTTACCAATATCCTTAATAATTAAACAAGTTGCACCGCTGCCTTAAAAAAGAAAATTCTATCAAAGTCCACACTAGTTGCACCTTATAAAAGAGTTTTGTGGAGTGGTTCCAATGGAACAAGTAGAGTACGCGTGTATCACCCCCACACGCTTTTTCTTAAGTGCAACTAGCTTACTCGTCATATCTGCTGGATTTATTATTTGTATCTCTTTATCATAAAATACCCCTTTGGATTTTGCCTCTTGAAGCCCAAGTCCAAACAATATAAAACATGACATCTTACATGTAACACATTGTATATGACTAGAGTTCCTTTCTTAGATGACTAAAACAGAAAACACAAAATCCCAAATATCCAACCTTATCGATACACAATAATCAAATAGTTAAGATTTATATTAATGGGTTATGTATTATTAAGATACATATGAAATCCTAAGAGTTGGATTTTATGTTTGCACCGTTAGGATCATGTGTTTCATCTTGAGTCATTTTTCTTCCGTACCCAAAAATTAAAAAATGCATGCCCTTAAGTATACATCAGAAGAGGATAGAAGAGATGTTAATAGTTTCTACAAAGATTTTGAAATTGTTGGATGGATGTTGTATATGAGGAAACTAGTTCCCACACACACGACTTTGAATACCGTCTGGTTAAAATTCAAGTACCTATACCTATACCTATAAAATTAAGATTTATGATCAATCGATGATCAACTATGGCTAGGTGACTTCTGCCTCGAATGGTCATAATATGATTTAAAATATAAATACATGCGGAAAATTTAAAGAAAAAAAGAAAATTGTTGAGGGTTGCTAATGTAAGGATTGAGTGTGTGTGTGTATATATATATATATATATGAGTTGGGTTATATGGACCAAAGGATCACTTACGTAAATGGACCACATGTTCACATGACCCTATGAAAAACTACACGATTTGTTTTCACTGGTGGACTTTAATTTTAAAATTAGGAGTTCAATATTTATCTGTTTTGAGAGTCCAAATTTGATATGACAAAAAAAATATATATATATGTTTTTTATGATTTTTTTTCCTTTTCTTTTCAAACTTAATCTAAATCATTAATGGTAGAGGGTTGTCACTTGGACCAACATAGGAGGACCTTGATCCAAGCAATACATGGATCCTTTGATCCATGCAACCTTTCCCCGATATTATATATGAAATTTGGTAATACGAACCGACTGACCCCTTATCTAAATGGAGTGCATGCCCACATGACACCTAAAAACATAATTGGGTGTCAGAGAGAGAGAGAGAGAGAGAAAGAAGGGGAGGGGGGGTTAGGTTAGTGTGACAAAGATCTAGACAATTTGTTAGAACCGTTGGATTTGCTTAGATCCAACGGTAGAGATCATTAAAAACCCATGTGATGAATTCAGAATTTAATAGTTTTCGAAATTGCAAACTCCTCCCACGTCTTGATTAATCCAAAATAAAAACCAACCCATTCCAACAAAAAATTAAACACTAATGTTGAAGTGACACAAGGTATTTACTGCAATTCGCACAATTCTGACATGGGATGTGCACATAATTTCCTCGTGATATGAGTAAAAACCATCTATAGTTATGTATGCATCTCCACGTCAAAATTGTGAGAATCACAGTAAATCCTGTGTCACCCCAGCATGACTCAAAATTAAAACCAAAATCTTATCTCACTACACCTCTCCTCTTATTCTATAACTTAAACTCATAGCCTAACCCTCTCCATTGTTTCGGCTTCTCCAATCACCACCATCTCCATCCAAAATCTTATCTCACTTCACCTAAAAATCAATGATTTCTTATGTATCCCTAAGATGCATGAGGGAACCCTGTTCATCAAAAACGACTTTGATATCATATTGATTAACACAAAAAAAAAAAAAAAAGGTTTAGGACATAATCCTGATATGGTGACTTCCACTTCACATAATCATAAGATTGTCTCACGAATAAACAAATGTGGATATGTTAGAGAAAATCATTAAAATGAACGTAGTGGAGGTTATTGCATAATATAATGTCCTAGTGATTCGTGACAAAACATGAAATTCAACAATTAAGACATTAAAAAAAAAAAAAAAGAAGATGATTGTAGAAGGGATAAACTTTAAAATTCATTGTCAAAGTTAACCTAGTACCACTAAAATTAGAAACTTAATATCTTTCAAGGCATCTTTATCTATGTCTCATCCTTTCATCTTTATTTTACTTAAAATTAATTATTTCACAAATTGCACAAAATCATGCCAGTCTTGTATGCTTTTGAGCTCACTAGTCATATTTGGTTCAACCCAAAAGCATCCACCCACCAAATATCAACATTGATGATTTCTAGTCATAAATTCAACTAAAGCAATTTTTTTTTTTAAATCTAGTTGAATTTTTATTTTTTATTATTCTCAAATCCAATGGTCACAAAATATGACGAATATTGATGAATAAATGGAGAGCAGATTTAATACAATATAACACTTCTTCAACGGTTTGAGAGAGTGCCACACTTTAGACCTGTAGGGTTCAGGACTTAGATCAGATTTGAAAAAAAAAAAAAAAATGAAAGACCAATTCAAAAGTTTAAAAAATGGATGGTCATATATTACATGACGCTCTCTCAATCAATTTAAAAATGCTACATGGTGCCATATGTTAGACTTTTTCCCAATGAATAAGCCTCTGTCACATGATTCAATTGATTACAATGTGGAATTCTTTACGAAACATTCAAGATCTTCGAATCTAATAACTTGTCAAGAGATCTAATTAAAGATGATAACCATGTTTTTAAGGAAGCGTACCTTTCGTCATTGATGATGTTATAATAAAATAAAAGGTGATTTAGAGATGACCTCCTACGTTTTAGTGAATATTAGAGATAACCCCTTGTTTTGAAATTGATGGCATGCCTCCCTTGACCTCAGTCTTCTCGTTAGATTAATAAAAAAAGACCTAAATACCCTTGTCATCATCCTCTAGCCAGTTGGTCTTTCTTCCCAAAAATCAGTCTTCTTCAACCTTCATGGTATAATTCTTTATTCTACTCAATGTTACCTTTGGTTCATCATTTTCAATTTGCCTTAAATCTTTGGGGAAACCTGTACATTTTCCACCCAAAATTCAATCGTTTCTACTTCCCAAAAATCTTATTTTCTTCCCAAAGCCAATCATCTTAATTCAAGCTCTTCAACCTCTATGTAAATTAACTTTAATTTATTCAATCTTATCTTTAGGCCATCATTTACTACCTTGCCTTAAACCTTTGTAGAAAATCCTAGATTTTTCTACCAAAAGTTCTATTGTTTTATGCTTTTGAAAAGATTGAATCTTTCCTTGAAGTTTAAAGATTGAAAACTTGAAGTAAATAGAATCTTCCATTAAAGAAGAGGGCTAAAATTTTTACCCCAAAGAAGTTGAAGATGATTGGTTTTTGCAAAAAAAAAATCTAGGTTTTTTGGCTAAAGGTTGAAGACAAGGGCATTTGGATCTTTTTTTTGTTGGTCTATTAAGAAGACTGGAATCAAGGGGAAGCATGTCATCAGTTTCAAAAAGGAGGGGCTGTATCTCTAATATTCTCCAAAACATTTGGGGGGAGGGGGAATGATTTCCATTGTGCAAAATCATACCCCTAGACCCAAACACACCTTCTTGTCTCTTTCTATCTTGATTGGGAATGATCAAAAATAAATTTGGGGGTCTAACTCAAAATCAATTGGCAAGGAGTGGAGTGGCTCAAGAGCTTATAAGGAGAGAGACAAGGCAATGAGTGTCGAATGTAGAACTAAACTCGACACACCCCTACACTTGTGAGCCAAAACACATGGAGATATGATCTAAGTCACGTGAAGGACAGAAAGGCCCGCAATGTTACCATGATGAATTTGGGGGTTTAATTCAAAATCAATTAGCAATGAGTGGAAAGGCCTAAGAGTTTATAAGGAGAGAGACAAGGCAACGAGTGTCCAATGTAGAACTGAACTCAACACACTCCTCCATGTGTAGGCCAAAGCACGTGGAGATATGATCTGGTCACATGAAGAATAGAAATGCTTGCCTTATGACCATGATAAATTTGGGGGTCCAACTCAAAACCAATTGGCAATGAGTGGAGAGGCCCAAGAGTTTATAAGGAGAGAGAAAAGGCAATGAGTCCCATGTAGGACTAAACTCAGTTAATGTGGTGTAATTGATGGAGGATAATTTAACACAGTTGAAATCATGCTCCTAAAGGGATGCCATCCCTAACTTTTATAGATGAGATTAGAGGACCTAGATTATTTCCATTATTAAGTTTCCTAATCCATCAAGGTCTCTTACTAATTCATTACAGAGAAATCCCAATCAATTTAATAATTTTCTTTAATCTATTATCTTTTCTTTTATAATAGAATCCAAGTCTTCATAAAACTGTTAAAATGTGGAGGTTTATTGGGCCACACTGAACTTAGGTTTAACTGTATTCAAAAGACACTGCTGATCAGAATCCACTCCCAAATAAATGAACCCCAAGGCTTTGGGACTTGGGCAGTATGTCCAGAGAGAGGCAAGACCCCACAGCCCACACACACTAATTTGTATATTCGATATTGATCCAGCAAATGTTGATCCATCAACCCCAATAATGCTGTCTACTCAGATATTTGATGATAAGTAATTGATAAAACACGACTCATTCTATATCATTTTTTTTTTTTTACATTTTTAGAATGGGCCAACGCCTTCGGTAGAGCAAACACAAAAAAATAATATGTTGTTTAGCCACCGATTTAAGTAAATTTATAGTCAAATTTGTTATGAAGCCCATGATGATGAGGTGGGTTCCACTGGATGTTTCTACCTGATCGATTGAACAAACTTCCTCCGGATCCTAAATTTCACCAGGCAAGTCAGTTATAAATTTATTATTATTATTACGGGTAAACTGGAATTTAAGCCGGCCATGACCTCAAAGTTGTATCTTAATATGTCAACCAATTGATCTATAGGTCCAAGCCTGACATGGGTGTTTACAATGAACATGGTTGGTGGAAATATAATTGCGTGACTGATCTCTGTCGACTTTCATTTGATTAAGGAATGTGTTAAAGGAATCCGGAGATGAGAGTTCAGACTCACAATGTGTAACATATGTAATTAATCTTCGGGAACTAAATCATATATCATAAGGCAAACATATAACGTTCCTACTCCAATGAAAATTTTATATAAACTATATAATATAATGACCAATTATGTTTTATGGAACTAAATTGATGGAAATCAAAGCAACATGCACGGTCATAACAGGAGTAAAAATAAGATAAATGTTTAGATGGGTGAATTATAATATTATGACAGATAAAAATCAAGAATGAATATTGTAAAGATAAAAAAAAATTCTTTCTAAATTCAAGGTGTCATGTGTTCACTCGAGATAAGTATAATCTTAAATATTAAATTTATTAAGTTAGAAATCAAATTAGGACAAAGAAATATTCCTTACCCAAAAATAAAATAAAAAATGAAATGTTATAGCAAGATCCTAAAAGGGGATTATTGTTACATTAAATTACAAAAAATCCAGAGAGGAAATGTACTAGACTTCTTCCTAAAATATAAGGGACAACGGTTGCACAAAGAAAAAAGAGTACAAATCATATACACCCAAGTTGGAGGATTAAAAGCCTTTTTTCCACACTTAAATACATGCAACGTAATAGATTGAGAAAATCAATTCTGTTCTTTTCATATACATTCAACAGTAGTTAAATAAACATAATGGATAACAAACATTTGTTTGAGATCTTAAAATATAGGATAATTTGAAACAGCTTCCTAACTCTAAGGAACAACTGATTTGAATGAATCAAAAAATAAAGAAACTAATGAGCTGTAACAATTTGTTACAATCATATGAATTCTGATACAACCTAAGACATAATCCAACAAAATTATAAAAGGGAGATATTTTAGGTATTTATTTCTTGGATTATTGACTTACCTATCATGTATTCAGGTGCGGGAAAAGGGTTTCAATCCTTCATCCTAGGTGTATATCATCTTGATTTAAAAATATTAAAAATAAATAAATGATAAAATTGATTCCCCAACCAAGGAATGGGAGAAGAAGTTTCGAAGTCTTGAGGTGTGAATTTTCTCTATATCATATGTATTTATAAATATAATCTTAATATGATATATAAAAGATTAATGATTTTCTGACGCCCCCTCAAAGAACTGTACATCATTTCCCTCAGGGGCGTCAGATTATCAGACTTTAGAAAAATAGAAAGTTGATTGAAATGGTTTGAAGATTTAAAATTAAGATGAATGAGATATATATAAAGTTATTAGTTTTAAAATATGCATGGAAGCAGCAAGAAAAGATATGAAGACTAATTCCAGATAGAAAAATGCAATAACATGATCCTACAACTAAATGACAAAACTATCGCCTCAGCAAAGTGGTCCAAGTTTTAATCATTGACTAAGGTCAATGTTTTAAATATCAGATCGGGTCGACAATTGGACCAGGTCCCACCCGAATTTTTTAAGATTTCGGCCCCATCCATAATAAATTACTTTTGCAATCCAGTGACCGCCAATGACTTGCATATTTGAATGTTAGGTGTTTGACAAAATGCTCCAACATGACAATTACTGCACCCTTCTTCCATGGATCATGGACTGCAACAACTCCTCTGATTCAAGATTTAGAACTTTGAAGCGTTGATTTGAAGTCTGATTGTTCTCTATTTCTTTTTTTCAATTTAGTTCTTGATTCTTTCTCTTATTTTCTTATGTCTTATTATATTTTGTTTTCTAATATTAATGCACTTGGATTCTCATTGACTTCTGAGTTGGCTTTCTTAGTTTTTTTAAGTTTCAGACAGGTATAAGCATGCATCGTAAACATAAACAACTTATAATATTTAAAAAACATTACTTAGGAAAAGTGACTTGATTTTGATCATGTAATAGCGAAAATCCAATTATTCGTATTTATACTTATCCTAATAATACATATCTTCATGATACTTATATCAAAGATAAGTTTGGACAAGTGAAATAAGGTCAATCTTGAGGTCACTCCTCTTAGGTCTTCCTCTCACTCTTTTAAGACCTTTGTGAGTGTGCAACCCTCGATCCAATGACAGTACCATATATACAATGTAATAAACCAGAAAAATAATCAAGAAACCAAGAACACATAAGATTTACATGCTGGGGTGGATTTATAATGGGGGCACTTGCCCTCACAAGAATTTTCAAAGTCTAAAGATTTATTAGTTATTGCGACAGATAATAATGACGAATAAAAAAATTTGTCGTCATGGTCTCCACGACAAATTTTGCCACTCTTAATTGTGCATAACCACCCACACAGACAAAAAAAAAAAAAAAAAATTTACTCTTAGTTACCTCCATGTGGGTAAAATGATGGTTGTTGGTTACATGGTTAATTCGGTTATGCCTACATCCACAAATGGAAGTTGCGGATATTTTACCATCTTTGAAAATGATTACAATTCTTATATATAAAAACAATACTAGAGGGACTCACAACTAACATGGAGTGTGTGCTTCGATGTCGGAATCATATATACTTTTTACTCATCTCAAGAAAAATCATCCATGGTTCTAAGAACATCTCCACATGAATACAGTCTAATAGGAAGTCATTTTAATCAAGGGATAGACTCAAAAACATTTTTCATGACAAAGAAAAGAAATCGTTGGATCTTAACCCATCAGATGACCAAGATCTAAGTTTCACAGATGTACACCACTCATGCCGGATGCATACTTTTTGTTAGATTTTTTTGGTCTATTTATATTTATAAATAAATCCTTCTAATTTTTTGATTTATTTATGACCACCCCCCTCTTATAAATAATTCCTTCCCACTAATTTACAACATTTTCTCCTCTCTGTCTTCTCCAAACTGAAGGTCTCCACACGACCTTCACTCTCCATTATTGAAGGTGGCAAAAGCTTAGTTTGCACCCACTTTGCAACAAAGAACCTTAACCCAGCCTCTATCATTTATTTTTCTCTCGTCCCAATAATATATATATATATACACACAAACTTGAAGCCTTCCATTAATGGTGGACCTAAGGAGGGTTTTTTGAATAAAAAACAATCAGTAAAAAATCCCAAATTTCACAAAGAAACCCCTAAGCTTCCCATCTCTTGATTTGTTTAATTTTGTGTTAAATTTTACAATAAAAATGAAATGATTTTCTTGAAAAGGGTATTCAATATTTGATTTGTACAGTATCACATTTGAGCGATTCGTGATTCAAACAGGTTTGATTTTCAATCTTGGCAACTCATCTTTGAATGAGGGGTTGAGAATTTTAAAGATCCATCTTTAAGAATTTTTCGATCAATTTTTTTATCATTGAAACTCATCTTCAATGAAGGAGTTGTAGGTGTAGAATGTAATATGAGGATCCATCTTTAAGGCTTGATCAACTGTTTTCTCTTTATGCATATTTTAACAATGGAAGATCATCATTTTAGATCCTCCACGACCCATGATATCAACTATAATAACAAAATCGTAATTCTAAATTTGTTTACTAGTCTTTGAAACCATTCAATCCTATCATCATCATCATCATCTCTTCCTCTTCTATGCCCATCTATACAAATGTGCAAGAGATTAGAACATTGTGCAGAAGAGGAAAGGTTTTTGTAATATTGAGGGGGTGAGTTGTAAATTCAAAAAATTCTTTATTTATTAGTGGTTTGCTATTATCTCTGACTATCTATCTTGTCCATTGAATTTTTCAAAATCTAACATCCCATGAGTTTTGTCATGAATTTTGTTTCTAAATATGTCCCTTGAACGAAGTCATGTATATATGAGTTGTACTGAAATGACCTCAAGATTGGACATCATATCGCACATCTTTGATGTGATAGTGGATAAGAATGATAAATATTTTTTCACTTATATCTTAAGGAAACACATCTATGATTCTATACATTTTCACATTAGGATGTGGGATGTGAGATCCATTCTTAACATCACTTCAGCATTATTTTATGTATGTCCACACCCATAGGTTTTTCAATCCAAATCCAACTCTCCATTTTTTTATCATAGCTAAATGGTAACCAACTCATTATCCTCGAAAAACATCATAATTGTCTCTATACAAGTAATTATCAAATTGGGAAACACATGACAAATTCGGACCCAGTTCAACCAATTGGGAAAAATCAATTCAATCATCATTACAGCTTTTAAAACAATTTATTAAAATAGCAAATAACTTCAGAGGGCCCACCTCGTAAACCTCAACGTGTGTGGCACATCCAACCTTCAACTACAACAACTGCTGATGAGCTCAACAAACTAGAAAGTTAACTGGATCCCTCATATCCATGTCCTTTATATAAATCCATGACCCAGACCCTCTAACAAACTAATAAAAGAACCTTAAACAATGACACCTAAGTGTTGGGAAGCAATAAAGAAATGGGGATTTAGACATGCCCTCCAAGTTTTTGTGAATATTTTTTAGACGTGTCTGTGTTCTCAAATTGATGGCATAACCCTTGACATTTGTCTCCTGTTGCAAGTTAATAAAATGTCAAAAATGCCCTCATCTTCAATCCAAAAATCTTGATTTTTTTTTCTTCTTCTCCTTCCAAAATCCATCATTTTCATGCTCTTCAACCTCATTAGTAAATTATTTTTAATTTACTCAACTTCATCTTATATCCATCATTGTCTTCTCCTTTCCCAAACCTCTATCTTGTTTTTAAGGTTGGGAGGTGGATTAAATAGAATCTTAAGATTGAAGATGACTGGATTTGAGAAGAAAAATCAAGATTTATAATTAAAGGTTGAGGACAAGGGCATCTAGGTACATTTCAACTAATCTATTAGAGAAGACCGATGGCAAGGGGCATGCTATCAGTTTGAAATACAAGAGAATATCTCAAATATTCACCAAAATTACGAGGGGTATGTGTAAATCACCTATACATAATGAAAACTCCATCTATCACGTTCTCTTGTCCCCAGCTTGTTTTAGGTGACATTGGCTGTGATCCCTAACATGTCACAAACACAAGATGTTGACACATCAAGAGATACTTCTTGGCTTTAAGCGTAATTAGCACAAACTAAATAAGTGATCATAAAAATAAATAACTGATCACTTGGTGGTCCCCTTCAAAAGGATGATGATTGTGGCCAATCAGGTCTCCTAATCTCTTTTTAGAATATAATTGATCTCTTGGTTGGGGTCCTATAAAAGATGGGTCTTACCCGTCTTAAGGGAAATTTTAGGCCTTATTTAACACAATTTGGCCTTTTCGAGTAAAAAAATTTATATGGGATATCTTTTGTCACTGGCCCATCCCTTCATTCCATTGTGTTCTTGGAACAATGAAGCTCTCTCTAATAAGTCACCTTTATCCTAATAAGTCTTAAGAGTTACCTTAATAAACTTGCTTAGGTACGTGTAAGCACAATCCTTCCTGCTATTGTCGAACCTTGGTTTTTCCCCGGGATTAGTTTCGTGTTAGCGATGCCATCCTCGCGGCTTCCATCTTTTCGCTCAGTTTTTCTTGAAAAGAAAAATCTCCGATGCCAAAATTAGGTTATGCATAAAGAATCTTAAATTTTCTCTCTTCTCTTTTTTAGATAGGAATTCCTTACGTTCAATGTGTATTGTTTCCCCCTTTTAATAGAGCATTTTCCCTTATTTCTTTTCTCATATCTCTCTACTAACTTTCCTTCTTTGAAAAGTTCAATGATCAATTCCCTAAGATTAGGGATATCTCGGAGATCTCGCACTCAAATCCCGTGATCCCAGGGATCATCACGTCTTATCCTCCCGAGTTGTTTATTATCTTTTTCTAGATTTGATCCGACTTATACTAGCTTAGGAGTGGGGATAATCGAACCACAAGTGTTCGCATTCTCTCACTATTAGGTATTTTTCTCCTCCACAGTACACATTATACACTTAGAATGCAAATACATTTGTGGAACTCTTGAAAGTTTTGTTCGCAATCTTCAAGCTTGGGTGATCCCAGAGAGGATGTTCACAAATGACTACTTCGATCTACTTTATTTGGAGAAGACTCTTGAAAAATTTATTCTTGATTTATGTAGTTTAGAATTTTTTTAAGACATGTTTTATTCTTCTCTATAGCTTCCTCTTGATTTAGTGACTTGTTGCACTACTGGACTAAGATACTCTCCTCCACTGACTTCTGTTAACGTCCCGTCAAGCTTTGTAATTTTGATGATAATATTATTTGTCTTATTTCTAGGTATTTTCCTTGTGTCTTCTGTTCCATCATTCACTCTAATTGTAGATCATTTTATGCATTTTATCCCTTGTATTGTCGTTCCACCTTCGTGAGCTCTTGTTGGCCTTGGTACATGGCATGGATCATTTTATCTATTTCTCACACACAAACCATTTATGCCGATTTTGCACTTAAGACCCTACTTGATACATTCAAATCATTTGCAAATATATATAATTTGTGATTTACTTCTTATACCAAGATCAAAACTACCAACCTTTGATTTAAAAATTGCAAATTCCAATACAAAATCCTTTGAATTTTTTTTGTAAAAACTTTTTCTTCAATTTGTGATAAATATTTTTACTCCCATCTTCAATCATAACACCTGTAATTAGGTTTAAAAAAAATCTCCATTAAATCCAATTTTTTTTCTAGAAACTATCGAAGTAGATTTTGATTTTTGGACTCTAAAATCAAATCTTAGTTATAGTATAACCAAACACAAATTTGGGTTTTAAAAAATCAAATTCTGATTATGAATTTTTCATAATCAGATATTTGGATTCATGTTTTTTAATTGGATAGATAAGTTGGATTTGAACCCACGTTGTCAGACCAACCTAGCTATGGGTCCGAGACTTGGGAACGATCATGTTTGACAATCCGAAGAAAACTTCCCCTTATCATTAATTGCTAATTTTTACTCATCTATTACAAGAATCATGATAATCTGACTACCTCACGTGACACACTCAATCGACTCTCTTAACATGACAAGTTTGAGAATCATAACTCTATATGCTTAAGGATACAAAACTGCACTTCCCCGTAACAATGTGTTTGCCGAGGGAACTGGTATCCTAAGATGTACAGATCTACGGTTCCCCAACTTGTCAAGTTAGGACAGTCGATTATAATTTTTTTGTCACTGAAATCTAATATGAAAGTAATATATATTATCTGTTTATAAATCTAACAAAACATAAATAACATCTAACTTATTTTGTGTGAATGCGGCAAACTGGTGCGTCCAGCTTACCCTGATGCGTCGACCTCAGCAGGTCTAATCGTGCGGGGAGTTCGCTCAAACTTGTTTTCGTGGAGGAAAACGCGTTTGGCCTTACAAATTCTAAAAAACGTTGACTCACTGCCTGGTCCAACATGATTGACACCGAAAGAAAAAAAAAAAAAAGTCAAAAAACTCTTTTGTACGCCTGGCATATATATTTTTTTCTTTTCTGACAATCGCTTAGAACCATTGGATTTGAGTGTATCTCATCTTGTTTGAATCAACGAGTTCAAATCATGAATCAAATTGATTCTTGGATTATTGGGTCAAACATCAATGAATTACTGGGCCGAAGATCATGCCACGTGACTTTTTACTGGGATTTGTAGAGACAAAGGAAAAAAAGAGAGCCATAGCGAAATTTTATTAGAATAATTAAGACATTTTGATGTCATAGTAGATCATACCTCTATGTTTTCAACTTGAGGCCATACCCCTTGACCTCAGTCTTCTCTGATACACTAATAAGAAAATGATTTAAATACACTCACTTTTTAACACATGCCAAAAAAAATCCTTCGATATTTCTCCAAAAATCAGAATTCTTCAAGCTCTTCAATTTCTATGATAAATTATTTGTAATTAACTCAAAATCGCCTTCAATTCATTATCTTCCACTTCCCCCAAAAATATCTCATTCTTGGTGTTTGTAGTTGGAACTAGATGAAATTTTGAGGTTTGAGATAGAGGCAAAAGATCTTAAGAAGATGACTGAAAAAACAAGTTTGCTTCTAACAATAGGTTGAAAACAAGGGCATTGAAATCATTTTCATTAGTCTATTAGAGAAGACTGAAGTCAAGGGGTGTATGTCATCATTTTGAAAACAAAATGGTATCTCAAATATTCACATTAAAAATAGAGGGTGTAAGCCTAAATTCAGATTTATAAAGTAAAATGCCAGCTTATAATATACGGAAAAAAAAAACCTTAAACCAAACCTTGGAGAGCGACAACGAAGGAACTACCCAATACAATTCCTCCGTCTTTCAAGGAAGGAGAAAGAAAGAAACACAGAAACGAACAAAGCGTTTCTTCTTCTTCTTCTTCTTCTTCTTCTTATTCTTATTCTTGTTCGTCGTCTCCTTGTTTGGTCCGCTGCGGCCATGGGAGACATCGTGAAGCAGATCTTAGCCAAACCAATCCAATTAGCCGATCTGGTAACCAAAGCCGCTGATGACGCCCAATCTTTCAAGCAAGAATGCGCAGAACTCAAATCCAAAACCGAAAAACTCGCGGCTCTCCTTCGCCAAGCTGCTCGAGCCAGCTCTGATCTCTACGAACGCCCCACACGCCGCATCATCGATGACACAGAACAAGTTCTTGACAAAGCCCTCGCTCTTGTAGCCAAATGTCGCGCCAATGGCCTCATGAAACGCTTGTTCACAATCATCCCTGCTGCAGCCTTCAAAAAAATGTCCTCACAACTCGAAAATTCAATTGGTGATGTTTCTTGGCTCCTTCGGGTCTCCGCCTCTTCGAACGATTGCGATGATGAGTACCTTGGTCTCCCTCCAATTGCCGCCAATGAACCAATTCTTTGCCTAATTTGGGAACAAATTGCTACCCTTTACAAAGGGTCACTCGAAGATAAATCTGATGCGGCTGCATCGCTTGTCTCCCTCGCTCGCGACAACGATCGATATGGGAAACTTATCATTGAGGAAGGTGGGGTTGTGCCCCTTTTGAAATTGGTTAAAGAAGGTCGATTGGAGGGTCAAGAGAATGCTGCCCGCGCAATTGGGTTACTCGGGCGTGATCCAGAGAGTGTCGAACATATGATTCTTTCAGGTGTTTGTTCGGTTTTTGCAAAAATCCTCAAAGAAGGACCCATGAAGGTTCAATCAATGGTGGCTTGGGCTGTATCGGAACTTGCGGGGAATCATCCCAATTGTCAGGATCATTTTGCCCAGAACAATATAATTCGATTACTTGTAAGTCATCTTGCTTTCGAAACTGTTCAAGAACATAGTAAATATGCTGTTACAAGCCATAAAGCAATGTCGATTCATTCGGTTGTTATAGCTAGTAATAACCCCAACACTACTAACAATAACACCAGTGGGAAGCCTAGAGAAGATGAAGATAAGCAGAATTGTAGTTCCATCCCTCATCCGATGGGGAATCAAAACCCGAACCAAATGCACAATGTGGTTTCCAATACGATGGCGAATGGCTTGGTTAGTAGATCCCAGTCCAATTCCAAACCACCCAAACCGCAAACGAACTCAGCAAACCACCCGAGTGATGTGAAGCAGAATACCCATCACCAACAGCCTCACATATCACTATCAGGGACTAGCATTAAAGGAAGGGAATTTGAAGACCCCGTCACTAAGGCAACCATGAAGGCCATGGCAGCAAAAGCATTGTGGCTACTTGCAAAGGGGAATCCACCCATATGTAGGAGCATCACCGAGTCAAGAGCACTTCTATGCTTTGCGGTCCTTATAGAGAAAGGCACGGAAGATGTCCAATACAATTCTGCAATGGCATTGATGGAAATTTCTGCCGTTGCTGAAGACAATGCTGACCTTAGACGGTCTGCATTCAAGCCTAATTCCCCCGCTGCCAAGGCTGTGTTTGATCAGTTATTGAGAATCATTGAGAAAGCTGATTCTGACCTTCTCATCCCTTGTGTTAAGGCTATGGGGAACTTGGCAAGGACATTTAGGGCAACGGAGACGAGGATTATTGGGCCATTAGTACGGTTACTTGATGAGAGAGAAGGAGAGGTTTCTAGGGAAGCGGCAATTGCCCTCACGAAGTTCGCTTGTACCGAGAATTATCTCCACCTCGATCACTCCAAAGCCATAATTGAGGCAGGAGGGGCAAAGCACCTAATCCAGCTTGTTTATTTTGGAGAGCAAATCGTTCAGATCTCGGCATTGATTCTTCTTTGCTACATTGCATCGCACGTGCCAGACAGTGAGGCGCTTGCACAGGCCGAGGTCCTCACAGTGCTGGAATGGGCATCAAAGCAAGGGTACATGGTACAAGATCCCTCCATCGATGCATTATTGCCCGAGGCCAAAAGTCGGTTGGAGCTCTACCAATCTAGAGGTTCAAGGGGTTTCCATTGATTCAATGTGAAGAAATACAGTTACAAGTTAAGGTTTTTTTTTATCTTATTTTTTATTTTTTGGGTTCTTTCAGTGGAGTGTACATATGGTTAGTTTTTTGATTGATGAGAACTCTCATATGGTCAAGAAAAATGATTGGATTTCAAAGTCTAAAATAGGAGAGGGAGGTCTTTATGCCAATTGCTTGTAATAGACCAGTATGGATCAAATCCTACGATTTATACAATCAAATTCTTTTTTCTCCGAAGGATTCTTGGATCGAGATCTATTGGAAAGCTCCTCTGACTTTCTGATCTTTTTTTTGTTGTTGGCAGTTTGTAGCCTCTATGTTCTGTAATGCTTGCTTTAGTATGGTGGGTTTCTTTGTTTTCTGGGAAGGGCTAGATCTTTTTAAGTCCTTTAAATGCTACAAATTGAGTCTTGCCTCTTTGGCTGGTTAATTAGTTTCTCCAAATTGGATTGATGGGAAGAGGAGTGGAGGGAGAAAGGGTCTCAAAATTCTTATTCAATGGTCTCAAATGGATCTCATTGATGGATAGAGAAGGAGGGGTTGACAGATTATGTTGAATACTTCATTCCATTAGTAGTGTGGTTTTTTTATTTTTTTAAATTAGCTAGGAAGATTGAATGTAGTTTTGATTTCACTATGGGGATAAAGGAATAAATACGAAGTAATGGTTTTTTTCATATTTGTAATCGCGTATAACCATTTAATTTGTATTGATCAAAACACCTTGAGAGTATGTAGATATAAAATCACTTTTTTCTCTCTCACAAGTCTATCAGTTGATCTGTGTAGTTTACGGAATGACAAACTTGTTGGCTTTTCTTTGTTCTTTTTCTTTCTTTTTCAATCTGGAGAGAAAACTGGGATTTAGGTGACTTACCCCACAATTTAAAAATAAAATCAAGCTTCCATAGGTTAATTTGATGCAATTCCTCTCCTCCAATGCATCGATCCATGGATGCAAGAAAATTTATGACCATTCCATCAAAATTTTCTCTCTCTAGTTGTGCGTTCAAAATTGGTGGTTACTTGACTTATCATTATTGTACGTTGGGAAACTTTCATGGGGTCAGGACTTGTGACGATAAGCACTAGTCCCATCCAAAAAAGGGGTACGAGGTAATCCTACAATAGATATATATTTTTAATAAAAAAATGCATTGGCTTCACTATCAAGTTTCACGAGAAATTGATTGAATAATAGGGTTAGATACAAATTCCTCTCTTTCCCTCTCTTACAATTTTGATCTATTATTTAGTTTCAAGGATTTTTTTTTCGCTTTAATTAAAAATTGCATATTTTCTTGTGAACCCAACAAAGATTATAATAAGATGTAAAAGCAAATGAAACCAAATAGCTAATGAACTCTTGAAAGGCACTGTGGTCCAGCACTCCAACTGAATCGGTGAGAAAATCAAGACTCTTTATATTATAAAATTGCAGCTGGATCAAATCATAAACAGCTAAGGCCAGCTAGCATTTTTTTAAGGAATCTTATTGGGATGCACCCATTGCCTATGGGCCATAGGAATCATTTTTTGGAGTTCATTAACACCAAACGAGGGTTTATGCACAACATGTGAGGGAAAACACAGATTTTCTAGAGATTGGCATGCATTTCTTGATGATAAATTTCTTTATGTGTTATTGATACTCATCTCAAACTGTGAGGTCCATCATTATCGTATAACGCTCATCTTGAATTTTGTAGAAGTTGAAGGCTTATTAAAGTAAGTTTATCATGATCTCTCTCAAGACATTAGATTGGATTATAAGATTTGATTTTCTCACAATAGCAATTATAAATATATTTATATTGTTGGAGGTTGAAAAATAGAATAATCGACAAGAATTTCGTTGATTGAAGGCTTAAAAAGTTGATGGAGATGGAGTTGCGTTGGTGGACAATGATGATGCTGCCCATCAAAAGGAAGATGTACACGATCAATATAGATCACAAGTCATAGGATCACCATCTTTGACATCATAAGAAGGAAATTATTCATTGATTATTGGGTATAATTTGAAGAACAATGCAACAGATAACAATATTTATTAGATGAGTTCAAGTCCAGCTTACACTTAAAAGGGGCTTCTTTCTAAAAACCTTAAGATAATGTATACAACCTTCATATTTTGTTATAGATTAATGAAAAATGATTTAGATGAAAAGTTTTGATTTTTCTTTTTTTAAGATCCGATCATCTTCAACTTGAATATAATTTGTGCCATCATCTTATGCTTAGTTTCCTTTCTTTCAACTTATCCTTGGGAAACCTACATGCATATTATAAATATAAGATCTTATCTCAATTAGTTGATTCAATTTTCATTTTATCAAGAAAAATTTCAATTACCAAAGCACATCTTTTAACTTCTCACAACTATATTTGTAATTTTGTCCGAGCGAACTCATTTGTTACACTAATGAATAAAATTGATTATCTTTTAATTAAAAAAAAAAAACAATTAACATGGTTGAAGGTAAGGTTGAACAGGTTAAAAATAACTTATGAGAGATATTTTAAAATTTTAAGTATAATTTAGATATATTTATAAATAAAGAGTCGTGATAAATGCAAGTGGTCTTGGTACACGGTTGACGTGATAAGGGCATATAATCATTGATCGTTTTCATTGATCGTTTTGTGCCCTTGCCACGTTACCCCACCGTTTACATTCATCACTTCTTCTTCATATGGTAAGGATTGTCAACCAGAGGTTGAAGATGGGGCATTTAGTTCATTATCCACTAATCGTTTAACTTAGACCAAAGTCAAAGGGTAAGTCATCTCACATGTTCACCAAAAGCAGGAGCACGTCTCATTTGCTGACGTGGCAGTGGATATGATCCTATTTTCCAAAGCTGTACAAGTATCCCGATAAAGGAGAGAGGATTAGGGTTCTCTTTCTCTGTTTTTGTACTTGAGGTTTCCTTTCGAAAGATTAGGGGGTTTTTTTTTTTAAAGTTGAGGGTTTTAGGATCGATTCATGGCGCAGGGAAGCAGACTGACTGGAGTGGTGAAGTGGTTCAATGTCCAGAAAGGTTTTGGTTTCATCACACCAGACGACGGAGGTGAAGATCTGTTTGTCCATCAGTCCTCGATCAGATCCGAGGGTTACAGAAGCCTCGCTGATGGTGAATCAGTGGAGTATGAGATGGGAATTGGAGATGATGGGAGGACGAAGGCTGTCGATGTGAGCGGTCCGGATGGATCGTTCGTTCAAGGTAGCAGCAGAGACAGCTATGGCGGCGGCGGCGGCGGTGGTGGGAGAGGTGGTCGTGGTGTTGGTGGGTACGGGTTTGGTGGAGGAGATAGTGGTGGGTACGGTGGGGGATACGGCGGAGGAAGAAGTGGTGGTAGGGGTGGAAGAGGCGGTGGTGGGTGTTATACTTGTGGAGATTCTGGTCATATGGCAAGGGACTGTCATCAGGGAAGTGGAGGTGGAGGTGGTAGTGGTGGAAGGTTCGGTGGTGGCGGCGGCGGCGGTGGTGGAGGTGGCGGTGGTGGCTGTTATAGCTGCGGAGGCCAAGGGCATTTCGCTCGAGAATGCCCTAACAATCCTATGCAGTGAAAAGGGTAAAAAAAAACATGTTTTTAACATGTTTAAATGTTTACCCCTTTTTTTTTTCTCTGCATTTCTTCTGGTTTTAGTTTTCTGCAATCGGATGTTCGTAAATGGGTTTTGTTTATTTGGGGATTCTTAAAGGTTTTCTTCAGGGATCCTCAAGAGTTAAGAGTGATGATCCGTGTGTTTGGGTCTATTTTATTTTTTTAATACATACATTTTATCTCTTTTGATGGATATGTGATGTTGAATTGGCCCTTTTTGTTTTGTTGTTTAGAGAATGTGATATTGGTTATTTACTTTTTGACGAGATAGTGTAGAGGGGGTTGATGCTTTAGATATTTTGGCTCTCTGTTTTTTTTACCCAGAGGTGGATTTTCTTGGAGACCAAGGTATCTGGGCCTCTTAGAGAACCCGCTTTATCCTCAGGCGCTTGCAGTTCCCTCCCCTCACACATAGTAATCCCCTCCCCTCACGCCTAGTAATTTATGGGATAAATCTCCGAGGGTGATCCCTAGGGGTTGATTCAACCTCAATACCTCCGCTTCCTGATGCATGGTATTTGGCCTCTTGGCTATCTCACCAACCCTTGTGGGGTTTATACCCACATGGTTTGATTAACTAATTAGGGTTTTTTTTTTATCTTCTTTATTTCATTATTGAATATTGGATTTCTAGTTTGAGAGAGATCGATTAAATGTTACGGTTGATGAAAAACGACAATGTATAGGCCGATGCATTTGCTACATGCTCAAAACATTCAATGTTATATGTTTTAATGCGGAACACAAATCAAGTCAACTGTCAAGGGTTCCGACGAAATATTTGTAATTAGTTAGGTTTTCACTTAATTAGGTTTAGATTTATTGTCGAGATTATTTTAGATTAGTTTTTTTTTTTTTAGTTTTGAGTTATTTTAGAGTTTTATTTTTATGTTTTTTGGGTTTATTTTCATGTTTTATTAGCCCATAGTCTTAGTATAATATTTTAGGGGCAATTTGGTAACTTTAGGATGTGTTTTATTTAAATTTATTAGGGTTGAAACTTTAGGAGAGAGAAAGTTACATAAATGAGTGATTTTAGTTTTATTAGAACTTTTGGTTGATTTTCATTATTTATAGATTGTATTAGGGTTTATTAGAGATAATGAATGGAATAAACAAATTACAGAAGTTTTTGTTTTCTTTTGAATTGTTGGTGCATTCAATGTGGTTGATCCTATGAAAATCATTGGGGTGGTTCCAAGGTAAATATCATTTCTTTTCTTTAATCTCCGTCTTATCCTCTAACTTCTTTTGTTTATTTGTGAGAGATTAAGAGACCATCAAGGACCTAACCCATACATTTTACTTTCTTGATTTTTCAAGAAATCTTTAGTTTTTAATTATTAATTTCTTGAAATCCCATTATTGATTCTTGAAACCTAAAAATTTCAACCTTTAATCATTTTTTCCATTCCCTAAACCCTTAATCATTACCCTATAAACCTTAACTATTAACCATTTTCATCTATCCGTCGTAATTGCGAGAAAAAAAAAAATTTTACCTTTTGATTTACCCTATCCTAACCCAAATTTCCTAAATGCCTCATTTTCTTTTCTCTCCTCATCATCGCCGCATAATGTTTTGTGGTTAATGTTTCGTATTTTTGGATTTTAAACCATTGAGAGCACTTTTATTTATTTTTGCTTATTATGAGATATCTGATAATGTGTGTTTGTTTAAATTGTATATTTAAGTCGAATTTCGATGTGTACTTTTCTTCTTGTTATTGTGATCCATGTTGGCCCTTGCGAAATTTGATATTGGTCTAATAGTTAAAGATGGGATTGATTTTTAATTTCTTTTGTTTCTAGTTTGCTACTCATCTCCCCCACTATTACATCCCTTTACTTTCTTCTTGACTTTTGGGAGAGGGCAATCCTTCATTTCACATTAGCGTTTGTACTTTAGTCTAGGAAACATTTTACTTGTTGCAGTTAGGATATATCATAGCGTAATATTTTGATAATCTCATGAAGCCTTTTGATTTATTGGTGGCCCACCTCTTGAGTTAAATAGTTTTTTGTTTTCTTTTTAATCCCCTACTGTTGCATGGGCAATTTGATCCATCCATATATCCTTGAAATGTAAACAATTTGCTAGGATCACAAGAGCTATAAATGGAATGACGTGTGCATTTAAGGGTCACACTTCTTGTGTCATCATGCAAATCTATGCGACACCCAAACACCTTGCAGTGCAAGGGAAAAAAAAAATACTACGAGGCTTCTGATGCATAGGTAACTTGGTAAACTTACTTCAGGCAGGACGTGGGTTTGGATTCCGTGAAGACTAGAGAAACCTTCATTTGTCATCCTTTCACTTGACACCTACCCTAATGAGTGTCTTAGTCTTACAGATTGGTGGTAGGGCTCCCTGTTAGTTGTAGCATGGAGCCATGCATTAGGCTAACTAGGTATTGTGATCCTAATGGAATAGTCAACTTCAACAACCAACACCCATATACACCAGTACGATCTCAACCAATGGCATGGCTTATTAGCAATGAGACCTAGGCTTGGACCCCATAGTGTGGCTCTTTGAAAATGCAACTTTGAGATCTTGGGTCTCAACTTGCCTATCAATTAATAAAAAAGACACGAACAAACATACCTGGCATGAGGGAACTTTAGGCATTTTGCAATACCAAGTAAATAAATACAAGGTTATCTAAGCACTGAGTCATTAGAACACTTGTGTACAACATCCTGCTATTTTGGCGCTTTATCTCCACCGGTCTGCCTCCAATCATTGTGTCATCCTCCTTTAAAACGACAAATAACTATTGACTTGGCTTAGGTAATAGTCAGTCAGGTTGCTTGTTTGGCATTCCATGTCAACGAAGATGTTATCCACCTCATATTTTATAACTTTGTGCCAGCATTCCATTTCATTGAGATGAAAATTGACACATAGTTTTTAATGGTGCTGGAGATGTTGAAGAGGAGGTTCACACGGGTAACCAGCCATCAATGCGTGAGATGTCAAATTCCCATATAGTAAGGCAAAATTAGCATTATGGGAATCATTAGCTTGTAATTTGCCAACCTAGCAACCCCACCACTACATCAAAAATGAGGTTAGCACAAGGTGATGTTTCAACCTCTGTAGTCTGCATATTTGAAAGGAACCTGAATTTCTATCATCACAGATGGTGGACTGCTTAGGGATAATGATTGTCTCTCACTTGGTACAACAAGTATGATTGAGAAATAGTTTAGAAGAATTTTCTTTTTTGGCTGCCTAATCAAATTATATTGCATGATAATTTTTCCATTGTTACTTGGCCTTTTTATAGAGTGAGGCTAAGATGATTAACTTAACTACATGGATTGGATTGCCACAGCCTCTAGACTAAAGTTCATGGCATAGATAATAATGGAAAGGAAAAATCATTCAAGGCTTTTAGCATGGACAGCCTTGGAAATCCAAACCTCTTTTTTTTTTTTTACGGTTCTTAAAATTTTGTACTCTACATCCTGTGGCAGCAGATTATATTTTTTGATGCAGCATAGATGGGCGATTAGGAATAATTTCCTAACTTCAGAATCACTTTTGAAGAGCCAAGTGATCATATAATCTTAGAATACGAATGAAGTTGGAACATTTATAACAAATTATGTGGTATAAAACACCCAGGTCACCTCCAGATAAGTACGTTTAACCATTCTACATCAAACTATCTAGCAAATAGACACAAAATTCAGATATAAAATAAACCATGTTTTAACAGAGACCCTTATTATAATAGGTAATGAACTCTCGTCATTGTAACTACTTTTTTTTCCCCATTAACAGTTATTATAAACAGAATACATACAATTATCAGATGTGAACCCATTGAAGCACAAACAATACCAAGATGAGTCGTGGTCTTGGATGATTTTTAAACCACGAAACTTGTCCACATGGATTGCCACAGCCTCCAGACTAGCATTCATGGTATAGATCAAAATTAAAAATAAAAAAACGCTCGATTATTCAAGGCTTTAAAAACATACTGCTACAAAACTTCCAAATTTAAAATGAAAATCTAATAATGAAATGATTTTTAACCTTTTTTTTTATACAATCCATTGGTTGTTTCGTGGTTGGAGTACCTAATTCACTTTCTTAGTGAGAGTTGAAGTCCTGAACTCGGCGTCGTCTTTGATGAAGCTCCACCACAGGTAGGTGAGAGGGATTGTGGTGGCATGCCAGAGAGCATGAGCATCAACAAATCCTTTGTATGGAGGGAAATCATAGATTTCCAAGAGCATTCCAAGGCCACCACCCACAACCACCGTCCACAACTTCCACCGTGAAGGATGGCAAGTGATACCTGCCCATATGGCCCAAAATAGAAGCTGAGCAACACCCATCACCACACATACTTTCATGTTCAACCCTGCCCAATTTCCAAAATTGATCAGAACCTTATCTAGACAAAAGGAACATTATATGGTTATTACTGTAAACGCCTAAGACCTCTACTGGGATATTTTTCGTAATCTTGATTATGTACTCTTAACAGAATGGAAATAGTAAAGACTAAAGAGTGATCAGGACTTACCATAATCAAGTTTGTAGAAGTTGAGGTATAAGATATGGGTAGTCACAAATGCGATCAATGGAGCAGCAACCATGACTCTGGCAGCCTCAACCCTCACATTGAAGGTTCGTAACATGGCCAGCATGAGGGAGTATCCAAGCAATGCAACAGCTGAAGAGTAGTCTAATTTCTCCGTCAGATCAACATCTCTGCAAAATTATTCAACATCATATGTTAGCCATAGATAAGTGGAGAGCAGCATCCGTACATTATAAACTTAAAATATTGTTAATCTATTCAATCACATTCTTAAAAGGGCCAATCAGGAAATTCGTTTGTTGTCTCAAAGCTGGCATACATAGAGGTGACTCTATACTGCTTTTCTTCTTTGTTAGAATGATACAGTACCGACTGTGGAAAATATATATATATACATACCGACTGTGGAAAACAGCACTCCAGAACCAAGAATTCATTGCTAAGAGCCCATATACATGCCACAAGCCAGTATATTCATAGTACGGCTTCCTATTTTGAGGCCTTAAAGGCAACTTGTAGTATAAAAGAATGAAGAAGGATAGCCAGCCATGGAAGTGGATTGCAAGGTTGAATGCAGAAAACGCTACAGAAACAGGTTCCTGGATACAAAAGTGAACCTTTTACCTCTATTTTTCTCTTGAGGTAGGAAAACCAGAAAACCAAGAAATCACTAAGCTTGGTAAAATGATAAACCTGAATTCCAAAGGCACGCCTGAAGGGCCATTTTCCATGATACTTGACAGGTCTATTCCCAAGCATCTCTCTTTCTCTCTCTGTGTCCAGCATACAGTGGTACTGGCAGTCACTTTGGCAATCCCACTGCTTCCACTGCAGGTACAATGGTTCCTGCATGTACCATGGACCATTGAAAGGCACACCATCCGATGAGAATCTACAGTGCTGAAAACATTTGTCCCCAACACATCCCGTCTTCTCACATTGCTCTACGCAAACCCTGCATCCCGAAGATATGTCATAATGCCAAAAACATAAACTACCATCTAGCCTAGAAAACAACACAACAAAACATAATTGCTAATTATGCTAATAATATAAAAGATAAGCCTTCTAACTAAGAAAAGCTTCATTGCAGATATAGCCTTCCATGTCAAAATCATAATACATAAATAAAAGACTATAAGATAGATTAGTTATGAAAAATATTTCTAAGTTTTAGGCACTTGTACACTTCTATGAAAAGAGTAGAAACAAAATAAATTGCATCTCCAGTGAAAGGCAGTTACTTTTCTAATTAGATGAAAGAACAGAAACTTTATACCTTGTAAAGAGTTTGGTACTAAGAGGTTAACAATAGAGGAAAATACTTAAATAAGGAACGTAACAAAGTTAAACTCATCTGAATCCAACCAAATAATTAAAGGGAAGCAAAATTGACTAGATCATGGAGTCAACTAATATCACCCGGTTTTGCTACCCACTTGTCTAATAACCACCAACACATAATCCTTGATCAGTATATTTACTCATTAATAACATGAATAAAAATGTTTCTGAAAATGAAGAATTAACTCCACTTGTGTATTGTTTCTTTTACACTAAATTGCTCGATCCAAGACTAGATAAAGATGGCATTTACATTAGGTAGGCAGCCGGTTTCAAAATTTTCCTTCTCCTACCCTGAATCCTGGTCATATATTCCATTCAATTGATGCTAGGACATGACATGACTTTAGACTGAGTGGATGAACAAGATTCAATCAACAAACTTCAAATTTTTTGGGTGAGGCATTGATGATGATAATAACAATTGAAGAATTCTTTGTACTTGGAAGGTCTCAATTGCTATAGAAATTTGTATTTCGAAGAACATTACATGTTTTGCTACTATTACATCACTGTTTCATTAATTGCAATAATAACAATGTTACAAGTATATTTCTTTTTGGATTCATATATTACAACCATTGTTTCTCAACTTAGAAGAGAAAGGTTCTTTATGTGATTTGTCAAAAAAGAAAGAACAGAAAAAAAGTATTTATATACGTTAAAATCATAAAATATATATAAAAGCTGAAAACAAAATATTCCAAAAAAATTTATGATTTCTTTAGAGACGTGCGCCAATAATGTCTGACATATGGGAACAAGCGGTACAACATGACATATTGTCAAAGAAAGTCAACTTCTTACCAGTTTTCCCATAACCGTAAGGGTTTCATTCAGGTTGAGGGACAAGAGCTCATTGTGCTGAATTGAGAGGCTTTTGAACTTAGTGATAGGGTTCTAAAGGCTGGTTGAAATGGGGTATCACAATAGAGTTAACGGCTGCCACCCGGCTAGATATGAACAGTGGGTCAAAATGGTTGATTGTTAGCTGAAACAATGGTGAAAACTAGGCTAGTGATTGATTTAGAGTTTTTATACTAAAAAACTGAATCAAAAGAGAAGAACCATCACCACTGTGAAGCAGATGGAAATGAAATCACAACACCCTAGGACCATTAATGATAAGAGTCACTGTCAAAATAGTGGACTAGAATCTCAGAAGCAAACAAAATCTTTACTGTTGATTCGTATCAATTAACATGAGGTCTGAGGAAGGGAGTTGAGCCGTTCTTGCTCTGCTCCCATTACAAATCAACATTCCAAAAACTACAAAAAAGGAAAGAAAAAAAAAAGATATTTCCCTAACACCAACACTTAAGGAACTAAAATTAAATAATTTATTTATTTTCAGAAGATTTTAAAATTAATAGTTAAAATGACATGACATAAGAGGTAATCCCACCATGGGCCTGTACACTATCTATCAGATCAAATTATGTCCAAATTGTGCAATCTTTTTATGACAACGGAAGGGAGTCAACATTTGACCAAACAAGAAGAGTTAAAAGTTTTAACAGGCCCTTCTGGAAAGTGTGTAGAGTAGATCATCAGGCCTTCATGGAAAGTTTCTCAAAAGAAAACAAGTAACAAATAAATAAATAACAGAAGTAAAGAAAATAAAATTGGCAATAAAACTACATTCTATTTCTGGAGATGAGTGCAAAAAAAAAAAATGATTAATAATTTAGGTTTTGATGGGTATTTTGAAAAAAAAAAAAAAATTCAAAATGTTGCCGATAATTCATCAACAAAATGAGACCTTGAATTTTGGTCAAGGGGTGTAAACCTAATCTTGCATTTTACAGTGGGATAAACCTCATATCACCAATTTGCAGGGGTACTTTACTACATTCCCCATATTTAAACCATGCGAAGTTATGACACAGTTGCTTTTTTATTGAGATATGGAGCCATCTGATATGAGTTGTAATTGGGTTTCTCCAAGTTGGCATAAGGAGTCATCTCAATTGCGTTTAGCAAGTTATCACAGAGCAATATATCAAGCAAGATGGTACACCTCACTTTCTATAACTGATTATATATTAATGGTACTGAAGTTCAAAGAATAGGGAATAGAAACCCCTTGGAGCAAAGAAGTAACAAATCTAAAACATAAAGGATTAGAATTCCAAACATAGAATGGGTTCATATGTAGACCATCTTCAGTTGAACCAGCCACTCTGTATGAACATGTGTGAACATGGAAGCATCTGATTACCCATCTTCTTACTGTTGCCCACTCAATAACGAATGATTTATGACTGTTTCTCTTCAAAATACTCTACCAATATGAACTTGGCCAGGAGCACCCACAAAACTAACAACAACTCCATCATTGGTACCTCCTAAAGTTCCTTTTGTTATTAGGCACCATTTGAACTCCAATTTCTGAATGGCATATTAAACTTCCAGATGGTTGTGAGATAAATTTTAAAAAATTCTTCTGTTGTGCTCCTTCCACAGACCAGAGCTTGTTGCATGTAGGGGTTTACAAAAGGAAAATCAATCAAATGACAGATAAACAAAAGAGTATCAACCCACCCTCATCTGCACATGCTTTCTAAGGATGGCTAAATCTCAAACTTTTTAGCACATCTAAGCAATTTCACTCGTGGGTGGAACTTTCTCATCAATGGTTATTCCACATAAAAAAAATTTACATGCAAAAGATCCCATGCATAAATCTTATGGACACTACAGATGCTTTAAACCTAATTAGGGCAGTCTTTCTCACTTTTTGATAGGTTATAATTCTTTTGAAAAAGAAAACTGCATAATTCCAGCCTGCAAGGACCTCCAACTCATTAATGTTATTTTGAGCTGAGATACAGAGACTTTGAAGTATGCTTTAAAAACCTATTGTGTCCTTTTGAGTTGGCCCACCATAAATTAGCATAGCTTTGCCACTAACTAGGACAGACTTGAAAAAGGAATATATGAGCTATCACAGAAATTAATCCCAAAATTCATGCTGGCTTACAAATCTTGAGATGTACCATCCCATTGACAATACTGTACAGGAGAAGAGTGAATTCAGATTCATAGTATGCAACTATGAAGATAATATGAGCTACTCTACCAAACAATCCAAGTATGGAGCAAGCCACAAAAACTCTCAATAATAGTTCTACGATGCTTTCTAGTTTATCAAACTTTTTCCATAATCCTCAGCTGATGTTAATCAATACATCTATGAAGATTTAACACTATAAAAGTTGCATCTTTTATCTCGATTAGCTGGGATTGTAATAAGTTTGACATAGGTGAAGGAAATCAGTAATGATCTAGTGTTCTCTCCTTCTGGACAAACATATGTAACTTGAAGTAAAACTTTTTTGATGATCACTTTGCAGTTGAAAAAATAAAGAATTTCAGCAATCTCTTCGGATGCCACTAAATCATAGAAAACAGAAAGCAAGCTCTCTAAATAGCCAACATGCAAAAATAAAATTAGTTTCATATTTAGAAGAAAAGGTAACGAATAAGTCGATAAGTATCACAACATAAACAAAAAAATTAATTGCATTTAATCCACTACATTACTACAGTATTATATAATGGGTCCCGTTCAGCACCCTAAGTTTTACCACACACTTTAACAAACGTGTTTTGTCTTATATGGGTTAGAAGTTTTGGAATGGGCTGATTTTTGGTGAGGATGATCTCTATGGTGAGGAGATCATCCTCACCAAAAATCAGCTCATTCCAAAACTTCTAACCCCATCAAAAATGGTTTACAAAAAATGGACGGTCCACGATTTTTCAACGTGTAAACATGAGGCTAAACATTTCGGAATGGGCTGATTTTTGGGGAGGATGATCTTCTAATCATAGAGATCATCCTCACCAAAAATCAGCCCATTCCAAAACTTCTAACCCATGTAGGACAAAAAACGTTTGTTAAAGTGTGTGGTAAAACTTAGGGTGCTGAACATTTCCCTTATATAATATCTAGTTATCTACCTACCTAACTTGTATTCTACTCTATAATGAATAAATACAATCATTCACAAAGACATCTTATAGAGAAAAATTATTGTCAACATTAAAATCATAATCAGGTCATAATCTTTTCCCTATGCAGGAAATCTTCTCTTCTTACTAAATCCTTTTTTTTTTTACTGAAGAAAATAAAATAAAAATCTAAGTCGAGCCCACTATGAAGTTTGGAAATGCTAAAACAAGCTTATAGCTTAGACCCTAAATTGACTATAGAAGATGTAATTGGTTTTCCCCTGCCAACAGCTTAATAGCTGTCATTTCCAAGATCCAAAAATCTTCATGTAACTGCTATAAGCTAAACACTTATGTTATCAAATGAGGCGTGGCGATCTACCCAATTGAGGCCAAAAGGTATAAATGAATGATATCAAAAGTCACCGAGGGAAATATCAGCAACCATCTTACGTATATCAAACAGTCTTCCCAACCAAATAACATTAAGAATTCAAGTATTCAAAGAGGGAAATTGAATCAAAATCAATGTATCCACAAACGAACTCATTATGTTCTCCTTGTAAAACCCACATCTAAAATCAAAACCAGCATAGACACAAACATGTAATATATATATATATATATATATAATATATATATATATATATATATATATATATATAGGGTCCCTTTCAGCAACAAACATTTTGGCAAAACATTTTTCAAAACATGGGTTAGAGGTTTTGGAATGGGCTGATTTTTGGTGAGGATGATATCTACGGTGAGGAGATCATCCTCACCAAAAATCAGCCCATTCCAAAACTTCTAGCCTCATGTTTACAAGTTGAAAAATTGTGGACCGTCCATTTTTTGTAAACCATTTTTGATGGGTTAGAAGTTTTGGAATGGGCTGATTTTTGGTGATGATGATCTTCTCACCGTAGAGATCATCCTCACCAAAAATCAGCCCATTCCAAAACCTCTAACCCATGTTTTGAAAAATCTTTTGCCAAAATGTTTGTTGCTGAACATTTCCCATATATATATATATATATAGTACTAAATCCAGAGACTTTGGCTCTTTCAAGGGAGTTGTTAGATTGAGGATCCTCCCAAAGTTGACGATGAGGGCTTTATATTTCCTGCACAAGTAATTCTATGATTTTTCACTGTTTCTTTATTTAGAAATTGATCGAATTGGGCGACAATGCTTCAACTTTCTCTAGGGGTGTGAATCCAGTATACCATTTCAGATACTCAAAAAATTTCCCACCCCTGCACCAGTTGATCCCACTTGGTGTAATTTTCTCCTAAATGAACGTACCAGTGTATTATAATCCCTCCTCTCAACATATTGTTAGAAATTAGAATTTAATTTTGTTTGATTTAGGTAGAACTTAGAACCTAGAGCTCTCTCTCTCTAACTTAATTTCTAAATCAACAAAAAAGATTATTAAAACTAAATATGAAAGAATCTAGCAAGTTGGGATGGTAACAGAATACCTACATCAAGAAAGAAGATTGAGAAGCAGACAAACTTACTTGTAGATTGGATCAGAGTCTCCAGCGCTGGCGTTCAGAACCCTAACGAGACATGAAAGTGCCACCAAAAAAGCAACCCAGAAACGATCTTCCATCTGATTCAAAGACAAAAACCTCTCTCTCTCTCTCTCTCTCTCTAGAACGTATGAGAGAACCACCAGCTACAGTTGAATTTCGAGATCTTACACTATAGATCCAAAGAAATTGCTACAATGTTCTTGAAGATTCCTCATTTCAACTATGAGGAGAGAACTATGCGAATTTTCTTCTCGTAGACCATGTACCATTGGACACGTGGACATGTTCTCCTCTAAGGTAGCATATTTCCCAAAATGCCCTAATTCTAATCTTTGTTTGGCTGTAGTGTAGGCCAGCGTCTGCTCCAACTATATAATCAAATTCGTATATTTCTCCTTTAAGGACGTGGATCAGACCTAAAATACGATCAATTCTGATCTCACAAATACAGGATTAAATAAAGGATTTGGTTTCAAATAAGGATTCGACCCAACTACAATTCGATTTGATAAATTGTCACATTGTTCTGGATCAACAATCTCCCAAATTCGAAATTAAATGATATGTCCAATCGGGTCTGGATCTTAGAGGTTCGTTTGGATCCATGTCCATCATTACTATTTGGAGCTTAGAAAATTCCAATATCAAATATAAAAGTTAGTCACTCACCGGTGTTTAATAATTGGGTGGTGAGGCTAATAGGTTTATTAAACCTTTGGATGTTCCTTGAGATTCACAGCTTTCTTCTATCTAGTGGCTCATTGATGCATCGATAATCTTCAATCAAATTGTGATTTAAATTGGAGACTAAGGCCCAGTACTATCCAATAAGTTCAAAGTCAACCCAATCGATGTTGAGGAGATGATATTAGTGCTATAAAGTGTAAACAGGTCACATCTTTAGAGATATCGAATTTATCAATAATCAGATCTAATGATGTAACTTATATTGTACATATCCATTAAAAATTGTTATATATATATATATTATATATATATATATATGTTGTCCAAGAATTACGACACATTAGTGCTGTCGGCGGGGTGATTATGCAATTGAAGTTGCCCATCCATTGGAGGCCTCATACACGATCAACAGTACAAAACTATCAAATTTTATCAAGGGAGACGTATGAAATCAGGATTTATTATTCTATTACTGTAATTTCATGATTCTTGAACTTAAGTCATAGACTTCTTGTAGAAATCAAAATTGCAAAATGACCTCTACATTCCCTCATAAACTATAAAATAAAAAATATTACAAATTCTTAAAATTTATAAATGGATCCCAAGCATTCAAGTTAGGCCAATTGATTGGGAATGACACATCAAAGCAAGAATATAGATTTCTCGAGTAAAACCCATGGTCTACATTTATTAAATTGGTTTATTATTAGACATTGGACCACAAATCCATCAAAATAGACACCCCATGATTGATTTATTAAGCCTATCAACGTGGATTGGCCCTATACCTAAATAGTCTAGTAACGGGCCTTACACCTACGGGGGTGTCTATTTAATAAAATGGGATGAATTTGAGCATTAAAGCATTTAACAAACGCCACTAAGTGAATCAAATAATTAGAAACATATTCTCATCATAGATCTATCAATGCCAAAGCCAATGCTGTTAGGGATTTTAGATAATTTCTTTCATAAAATCTAAGCTCACAATCCATCATCTAGGAAAGAACCAAATTTTGGAAGACATTTCCAATCAGAAAAAAAAAAAAAAAACAAAGGTTTTTATGGATTCCCATGTTTTAGAAAAAATTTGCTTAGCTCACAGAAATCTGGGATCCACCAATCACATGTAACCACGTGTATTGCATGGCATTCCTGATTTATACAAATACCCTTATTAATTACAAAACCACCCTTGCATGGTTGACGTGGCAAGCACTGAGGATTCTATGAGCACTGTGAGCGGAAAAAAAAAAAAAAATGACTCCCATGTTTTATGTAGCTACGTATAGTTCTCTAATAGTTAAGCCCAGCCCACATCTTTATTGTGCTGAAAAGGCTTGAGATTAGCCCATTACGATGTCAAGAATGGTTATTACTAGGGTTGGCAATGGGTTGGATAATATCCACTTACCCAACTCATCCTACCCGAGTTATTCGGGTATCGGTATAATTTTTTTATATGATTAAGAATTTGGATAAATTTATTCGTAATTATTTTTATCTGAATATTTTTAAGGTTGGATATGGATATGCGTCCTATCCAATCCGAATATCCATGAACTCCATCCATAGAAATATATCCTTTCTTTAAATACAAGACCATCCGGGCTATAGTCCGTGAACTCCAAAAAATAATTTTGCTTTATATACAGAACATCTTACTTGGGCTATAGTCCATGTATTCTTGGGCATAGAGTTACTCAAGACATGCTCTTTGGGCCCTTATCACTAATTTTTTGACCCACATCTTGGCAAACCTTCAAAATAAAATCAGCTTGATTGATAATTTCTAGCAATTGGAGGCTTGGACCTTTTGGAGTACTTCCCACAAATACACAAAATCTAAATTGTTATAGATTATAATCAAAACAAGATCATCGTGGTCACCAAGGCCTTATCCCAAGGATTTGGTTTTGACTAAACAAATCACATTCCCCAATTGCACTATGTTGAAAGCCACATCTTCTATTATGAAGTGTGTTCACATCTGTCATCATTAATTATCTCAATCTATGTACTTTGGATATTCCTCTTATTGTTTTAGAACCTTCAAATTAAATCTATCTTCTAATTGAGGTAATTGTAATTGTCCTTCACCGCACCTTTAGTTCAAACCATCTTCAACATATTCAAACCATCTCATTTGTAATTTTCTCTTAGTCTATCTCTTATTTGAAGGTGTTCTTTCAATTTGTCCAACATTCAGTTTCATAAAACATAGTTGGTTTTACTGATAAGTTATGAAAGTTTTTTATTTGATATATCGATGAAGTAAAACTCTAGAAGTGCATTCTCACTTATAAAACATTTTTTTGCGATCTCTCCATTGTTTATAATAGACACAATGTAAAGACTTGAACAATGGAAATACAGGGTTCAAGTTGGTAAAACGTCATAGCATGACATGAAGCCATGAACTAAGTAAATTAAGAGTGGATTCATATTACGAGTAGACAAAATTTTTACACCAAATTGCCAACTTGGCGTTATCTTCATATTTCATGGATTAGGTATAAAAACCAGAAGCAACTTAGTATCCCAAAAAAAATTTTGCTCGCAGAGCTCCCAGAAATTTGGGATCCACCAATGTAATCACGTGTATTGAATGACATTCCTAATTTACAAAAATACCCTTGTTAGTTACAAAATTACCTTTGTATGCTTGACATGGCAAGCTCTAAGGAATCTGTGAGCACTGTGAGCAAAAAATGACTCCCATATTAGCATCCACGTCACATATATACTTCATCTTTGACCTCTTTTTCAACTCGTTTCTACTTTCAAATTCTATTTAGCTCGTGAAGTAATAGCGAAGAAGCCTTTATGGGCTTTGATGTAAGGATATAGATACCTTATTTGATCTTTATCACAATTGGTTTTCTTTTTTTTGTATCAAATTTGGTAATTAAGAATGTAAAAAGTGGGAAGAAATTGAAGGAGAAGCAGACCCTTCTTTCTAAATTAGAAGGGTGTGTTAAAATCAAACAGTGGGGGTGATGCAAATCTTTTGATAAAGGGGAGAAGATATATAAAAGGGGATGATGGTTTCTACAAAGCAAAGTGGAAAGATCTTATCCTTATAAAACTTTATACACTACATATAGACGCACACATCATGCATGGTCATCCAAATGTGCGGTTTAAACTTTAAAGGACCATTGATTCTTAAAAGTGGTCAAAAGGAAACCCTATTTATAATTTGATACTTGCAATCGTATCCACGAAGAAATGATAGTATCTTCCCTTGGAAGAACCATAGCAACGTAGTCCCAAGGACGAGATCATTGGATGGTACGGTCCTCAATATTTTGTAGAGTCGTGATGATATAACTCCTCATGTGGCATACTCAAAATACTCTCCTGACGTGGCATGTGTTAGAACTATATTTTTTTTTGCGTTGAGACACACATTTGCACATCCCTATAATTTTGTGCAGTTGTGTATCCCAAGGAAAAAAGATCTATGGTTCTAACACATGCCACATAAGGAGAGTATTTTGAGTATGCCTAGTGAGGGAGGCAGAAAATCATTACTCTATTTCATAAAGTGTGAATATCAAGGATTTCAGAAGTTTCGATCATATTTTCAAAACTTGTCGAGTCAACTCGAAATTCAGTTGGGTTGAGTCAATTGTACTTCGAGGTGACTTGGCTCCAAAATTTTGATGGACCAACTCGAAGCTAGGTCAGAAACTTAGATAGGTTATTAGGCTATGTAGTGTGTATAACATTTTTGTAAGTGCTGATTTTGTAACTCAACTTGATGGGGTAATTCAAAAACTCATTGACATGGCAGGTGCAAGAACTGTATAATTTTCCTTGGGATACACAACTGTAATCACCGTAAAACATGTGCAATTGTGTATCTTGAAGGAAAAAATCTATGATTTTTACAGGGTACACGTCGGTTGAGTTACAAAATCATTACACTATTTTCGTAGAGAACAAATAATAAATATTTTTGCACCATGCGACAAGATTAGTCACCCAAATTGAGTACACCACAAACTGGTGGTTGCATGCCTATCCAAGCAAAGGCCTGTATTAGGTGATCTTGTAGCATAGTCAAATTCTGTGGAAGTGATGTACAACAACCTCAATTTGATGAGAAAAAAGTGATTCGAACAAGACAAGGACCAATATAAATATTAACGCTGTGTTTGGATTGAGAGAAATGGAAAGAAGAGAATAAATGAATTTTTTTCAATTTCTCTTGTTTGGATTGTTAAGTGGGGAGAAGAGAAAATAATTAGAGAGAAAAAAAGATGAGTTTTTTTTCTCTCCAAAAGGGGAGAGAAGAAGAGAGAAACATTTTTAAAATATTTTATAATTTCAATTTTGTCCCTAGATCACTTTTAAGATATTTTAAAATTTTAAAGTTCTTTCTTGTCAATCCAAACACGGTGGAGAGAAATTAAGTTTTTCTTCTCTTCTCTTCTCTTTACTTCTCTCATTCCAAACATAGCTTAAATGATGATCGGTACATAAATGAAGAACTTTAAAGACAAAGGCATGGAATTCACTAGCTAAATTATGTTACTATGTCGAATTTGTTACTAACTTGATCATGAGAACGTTATAAAATGATATTTTGGAGGAGAGGTGAATGTACGTAATTAAGGTGGAGGAAGGAGATGCTGTATTTGGTGGAAGATGGAGAGGGAAAGACGACACCCATATGACTAATGAGCTAAGAATATGCCACATTGCAGAACCATGGAAAAGTTATTTGTGACATATTTCATTGTTAGTTTACAATGGTGGCGTAAGTTAACTAAAGTGTTCGACTGGTGCATTTTAGAGGGACCACGAGATTCCCCCGGCAACTTCGCGAGGTTCAAGATGTGAAAAAGAAGAATGAGGGCATATGTTTTATATCATAAAAAAGTAGGGGCAAAAAGAAGAATCCTATGCTTTGGGCATGTGAGGCCATAATTAGGGTACTAATGAGATCACAGTGCGCCCCCACACTTCTATCCATGTTACACTGCACCCAACTCTCTATCCAACTATGACGTGGACTTTCCACAATGGGTCCGACTTTGTAATCAATGTACACGTCAACATGACCCCATTTGACGTGGATCACCATCAGCATTTTCTGTGGTCAGTGTAATGGATGTTAAAAGCAATTGACTATGGTCCCATCTTTTTTTTTTTTTTTTTGATATAAAGGGTCCATGATGGGTCGGATCCACTTTTTTTCTTTTGAACATTTAAGGCATACGGGTCACATGATATACTATAACATGTGTAGGTCTCCATCATAACTATTGTGGGTATAAAATTTTCATCTTTTCCATTAGAGCAACTCCACTGAAAATAGACATAATTGCTAGACATTCTATTGTAGAGAGCAATTTTAATGTTTTTTAGATTTTCAAAAAATTCAACTTCACTAAAGTGGCCTGCCAATAAGTAGATAGAGAAAGTCACTCTTTCTTTATCTTTCATACTTTCTCTACAAAAATTTGAAGTAACGAGCTAGAGCCAAAGTGTATTGGAGTCCCTCCTTAAAGATCTGACTCTACAAAAAGGCAGTTGAGAGAGGATGCCTCTCGCAAGCCCTTATGTGTAAGAGTTGCTATGTGTCTCTCTCCATTAGTCAATTAAGATTATTTGTGGATCTTTCCTCTTTTTCTTGAAAAGAAGGGGATTTGAAAAAAACTCCAACGATCAAATCAAATAATAGATTAGATGTTTAAATAAGAGAAAATTGCAGTATAGAATGTGTCCGTGAGAACTCTAATATATTATTAGATTTTTGAGAGTTGACACATGATCAAATGTACACAGCTTGACATCTAATTGATTTCATACTAAAATGATGTGATCGATCATCTAACACTCTTTACTATACTCTACATATGGTCATGCCCATGGGTCCTATCTTTTTTCTTAAGTCTTCTCTTGACCAGGGGCGGAGTCAGAATTTAACTCATGTGGGAGCAATGTAAGAGTGAAAGTTTTTTTGTGAGGGCAATGAAGATTGTAATTTTTTTTGTGGGGGCAACATAACAATGGAAACTGTTTTGTGGGGGCAATTAAGAGTGTAAAACAAATTAGGATGTAATAGTTCATTACTCCAAAGAAGGTTTGAAAATTCTTATGGGGGCAAGTGCTCCCACTCTAAATCCGCCCCTGCTCTTGACGTATGATACTTGGTGATGGTGGCATAGTTTTCCTACTCTAATCATCCTTTAAATAATTGGTTCAACGACTTATCAATTGTGTTCACAAGATTTAGGATTGATCAATCACATGAGTCCATGTGTATTGAATAACATTTTCTTTTACAAAATTATCAAAAAAGTTTCCTCAACCGTTATTTAACTTTACAACATTGCATGTGCCGCGCCTTCCATCAAAATTTGACTTTCATCTCCAAAATCAGCTTGATTGGCTAATAGAGTGTAACGTTACCAACTCGTGTAGTGGTAGGATGAACCAATGGCATGATGCCACATGTATTAAAAAAATAAAAGGGATTGATTAATGAAGAGAAAATTTCGGAACAATTTATTTACTTATTATTTTCAATACATGTGACGTCATGCCAGAGTCATTTTTCCTCAGACTCCTTAGTCAATGCTTACCACCTTAATCATAGAAGGGTAGTTTGGTAACTAAAAAGGGCATTGTGGTAAATTAAAAATGCCATTCAATACACGTGGGTAAATTTGATTGGTTGGTATCAAATTTCTGTGAGAAAAAAAAATCTATCATGTTTTGGTTGAATTCATTAATTAATTATTATTGACATAATGGGGAAGAAGAAAATTAAGCGGTAGGGCACATGCTCAATTTCATTAAAAAAGCCAAACGAAATTGGGATATTAATTAACGTAATCTAACACTTTAGTGATGAGACATTCAATTGTATTTCCCCAAGTACCCTAGAGTTTATTTGTGGATCTCAACTCTCAAGTGGGTAATATATATATACATACGATCCCGAGTCTTACATTAAATTTGATCAAATGATTAAAACAATTTGTTGAGCTTGATTAGTAAAATATTGGATAAATCATTTGTATAGTTTGGCCCACAACAAGGGAAATTAATTACATCCTAACATAGATCCCTATGTAACATGTGTAAGGTTAAGAAGTAATGCATATTTTTACTCATATAACTGCTACTTTCAAGTTGGCGAAAGATTTTTGGGACCATGATAATCTCTTGCTACATGTGTTAATCTAATTATTCTTTAGTTTTTTTAACTTTAGTCTTTATATATGATTTTGGCTAAAATTTTATTTGTAAATCTAAGTGACGGTGTATTTTTTGGCAGGCAAGACTTGGATACTATAGAAAAGAAAATTTAGTTAGATTCTATTGGCACATTAATTTTTTACTTACAACACATCAATCCTTTTGGAATTATCCAATAATTATCTACATATGATTTAGTGTGCTATATGTAAAAAATGGTGTGCTAATAAAATCTCTAAAAAACATTAAGGGATTGGTGTTTGATACATAACTTCATGAATTAGAATGTTACAAAAATAAAATATTGATTTACTATAGATGTTCTCTAATTTATTTTGTAGTAATGATTTTTGGCATCCCCTCTCTCAAACACACCCCCATATGCCCTCTGATGTGGCATGTGTTAGAATCGTAGATTCTCTTTCCCAGGAAACACAACTACACATATTTATAAGGATGGTTGTGTATCCCAAGGAAAATTTATAATTCTAGCCCATGTCACGTTACGCATGTCACGTTAGGGGATGTAAAAAAATCACTACTCTTTATTTTGTATAATTATAAGTTAATTTCTAAGTCTACTTCAAACAATCCAGATTAAAGTTTCTATGACGAGTCCTTCGTCCCAAAGAGTTTACTTTGCCCTACTCTTTCAAGACTTATGGAAGATTAGATACTCTGTTTGACTCGACTGTGCTATACTTGTAAGAGTTGCTTCATGTCTGAGGTACCATTGTTTGGGCCAGCAATGTTGAAAGCTACCCAACTCAATCATGAAATCCTTCTGTGTAGGGTCCAAATTCAATCCAACTTCTTCCGAGTACAACAACAACTTAGTTTGTTAAGGGCAATTTAGTACTTTAATGTCATTAACCCATTGTTAAGTAACAAATATATTGCAGATGATAAAAACGTTGGACCTTGGGTAGGTTAGTGATTTGAACATGACCATAGGAGAAAGAGAAAAAGGGACTTTACAGATTGCTTTATAAATAGAGATGCGGAGCAGCTTATATGATTTCTCTCCCACTCAGGCTCTCTCTCTCTCTCTCTCTCTCTCTCTCTCTCGCTGAGGTACCACCTCAACCTCTTCTTCATTCGTCTTCTCTCGCTGTCATCTATCAAGGCAAAAATCCCAATCTTGACTACCTCCCATTCCTACCTTCTCTACCAACCCTCCAATGCAACAACTTTTCTTCACTTAGAAGAACAAGAAGAAATAATCCAAAACAGAACCTACCCATTTCACCAAACCTTCTTGACCTTCTCTCAGAACCCACCAAAAGTAAAAAAAGGAAACAAAGAAAATAAAGCCATATGGATCTGTTCTCCCCTTGGTATTCTTATCTGTTCTTCAGCATTGTTTTATCAGTAACCCTTAAAGGTAAAATCTTATTATTATTTTTTAATCTAAACTTTTATTTTTTTGAATTGTAGGTTTTCGATTCTGAGAGATCTGGGTATCTCTCATATTCTTTCTAAATTTTAATCTGATAAATCTCTGTATTTCTCTTGGGTTTCTCAGGTGCTTCAGGAGCTTCATTTACATTTGTAAACAAATGCGATTACACAGTTTGGCCTGGAATCCTTCCTAATGCTGGAACCCCAAGCCTAGGAAGCACTGGATTCGAGCTCCAGAAGGGCAGTTATACTTCCTTCCAAGCCCCAACAGGCTGGTCGGGTCGGTTCTGGGGCAGAACCGGTTGCAACTTCGACGGATCAGGTCAAGGAAGCTGCAATACAGGCGACTGTGGTTCGGGTCAGGTCGAGTGTAATGGTGCGGGAGCAGCCCCACCCGCAACGCTCGCGGAGTTTACACTCGGATCAGGTAGTCAGGATTTCTACGATGTTAGCCTCGTTGATGGGTACAATCTACCAATGGTAGTTGAAGGAACGGGTGGGTTAGGTACTTGCGTGTCGACTGGGTGCGTAACCGACTTGAATCGGCTTTGTCCGGCTGAGTTGAGGGTTGGGGAGGGCGAGGCGTGTAAGAGTGCGTGTGAGGCATTTGGTAGTCCGGAGTACTGTTGCAGTGGTGCGTATAATACGCCTACCACGTGTAAGCCTTCTGTGTACTCAGCAATGTTTAAATCAGCTTGTCCAAGATCGTATAGCTACGCCTATGATGATGCTACGAGTACGTTTACGTGTACTGGAGCGGATTATACGATCACTTTCTGCCCTTCTTATTCAAATGGGTAAGCGGGTCGGGTTCTTGGGTTGGTTTTCTTTGTCTAATTATCTTAGACATATCCAATCGAGGTTTTGGTAAATATTTGAAGATTTTGTTAACATGAACTGAGGACACGAGTTAAGATGCATTAATACATCTAGGCATTTGAGGGCATTTTAGATAATAAAAATATCTTTGAAGGTGTATTTAATGCATTTTAACATGTGCCCTCAGGGGGACATGTTAACAGCACAGCACCCACATGTTCCCCTACTATATTTTCAAATTGGTGACATGTCCATTTGAGATTTTTTTTTTAAGATTAACTAAAATGATTCAAATGCCCTCATTTTCAATCTTAGGTTTTATTAACAAGATTGTTCACTTCTTTTTTTTCTTATGGTTTGATTAATTATTTGATTTATTGTACTATTTCATTTCTAAAAATAGTACACATAGAATGATTTTGCCAAAACAAGTAGAGGTTTTAAAAAAGAAATCAAGAATTTATGATCGACTTTTTGGCCAAAAGGTAAAATATAGGGGTATTTGGGTCATTTTCATTAATACATAAGGGGTATGTCATCACTTCAAAAACACGGGGGTATCTCAAATAATCACAAAAATCTGGAGTGGAGTGACTAAATTACCCACCACCCTCCATTTATTTATTTATTTTTGTTCCACCAAATAATGTGAAATAATTGTAACTCCTCCTGTATTGATCTACAGTCAGAAATCTTCAAGAGATTCGACACCAAAAACAACAGGGACCGGATCCGGATCCGGATCAGAAGGGGTGATGCTGGCTGATGGGTCATGGTTAGAAGGTCTGGCCACTGGAGACACAACAAGGACTCTTTCTACTTCTGTTCTTCTGTCCTCACTCATTGCTGTTTCAATCACCAATTTCATCCTCTTCAATCTGTACTTGTAGTCTTAGTCTCTTTTGAGTTTTGACTATATTAGTCTAGTCTAGGACAGTTGAAAAAAAAATCTAGATTGTAAAACAACCCATTTCAAGATTCCCCGAATATTTAATGTGGTTTATGTATAAATACAGTATAAAAAGTATTTTATTTGAGGAAATACAATGTGTTGAGTTGAGGAAGTATAAATGTATAATGTGTCCTCTTTTTTTGTTGTTGTAACTTTTAAGGCTCTGTAGCTGAGATGCTAAAGCAAAGAAAATGAATAAAAGAACTCTTTCGGGATTAGAGAAAGTGTTTGCTTTAATGTGGATCTGAGTGAGATGATTGTTGGGTATATAAAGATGATAACTTTGCTGGAATTGCAAGCCTGGTGTGGTTTGTCTAATATGGGGAGGTGATGATGGATTTACAGCAAGGTGAAGGTCCATGCAATCATTTTAGTCTTAATTTTAAAAGAGGGTTACTATTACCACACCAACATTTACTAACGCCACACCAACTGTGTTCAGTTCTTTGGTGATTTATATAGGAATTGGTGTGGCATTAGTAAAAGTTGGTGAGGCAATAGCAGCTCTCTTTAAAATATATATATATATATTAAAAAATTTTTGTTGGAAGTTCAAATGATGTCAAACTATTGAAGTGGTTGGTTGAATTTCAAAAAGCAGGATTTTGTGTTTTTGTTAAAATGACCTATAAGTTAAATTCAAGTATCCATGAAAATGTGAAAATTTACTTTGCAATATGGGAAGTGGGCTGTGATTGGCCCCAATACACGGTCTTGATCGTCTGGTCTGGTCGATCCTTATGTCTATTTGGGATAAATTGCTTTTTAAATGATCCAAGAATGCAATTGGTTGAATGATTATCTTAGTCTGTCTCAGCTCTTTTCAGATATGTCTAAGATGAAATCTATGATATTTTAATCTAAATTCAAATCTTAAAAATCATAAAATCTCATATCATACTAAGTTGTTCAATGTGGGATATTGAGGATGGAAGATATTAATGAATAAAAGCCAACTCTTCAATAGAAGATACGTTTGAATGCTGTATGGGTGTGTTCTGAAGGAAAATTACAGGACACAACAAAGAGGGGAAAGAAAAGCAAAATTTTATTATGGAACTTGCAAGTTGCCTTCAAAAGCATGTAGAAGAGAATCTAGTTTGGCGGATTTCAATCACCCTTTAACTTATAAGATGGCACCAGACAGATTATAAAGGAAAAACAAAATCTCCTTTTCCTTGAAGATAAAAAGAATTTGCAACACAACAGTATTCTACCCTTTAACTTTTAAAATTAAATGACAGAGTTATAACTTTAAATTAACAAAAGAAATAAAATGCAGAGATGGACTCTCTCCATAGGCTCCTATGCTTTATCCAAGACTAAAGTTGTGCTTTGGGATGGCTTGGAATCACTATTTGAAGTACTTGGTCTGATTAGACTCATTTCCACTTATCCCAGTTGAATTGCACTCTGACTGATCCATCCGTTTCAACACATTGTTTTATGCTTTTTGAATTCCCTCTCTCAAACCCTCTTTAAACAACAGTTGTAGAAGCAACAAGAACTAAGGAATGGTTAAAAAAACATCTTCACATAGATTAGACTAAGTTCAAAACATACCCATTTCGTGAAACTTGTTGAGTAGTTAATACGAAGGTGACAAGATGCAAGACACAAAATAGTGATGGGTTTGCTCACTCTGGTCAAGTGTTCGAAACTTGGTGGCCTCTTGACTTACCTTGTTGCATGTTGGGAAATTTTTTTGGGGTTGGGACGTGTGACCAAAGGGACTACTCCCATCCCAAAAGGGTGTGGGGGAAACTCTACAATATCCAAAAAACAAAAATACGAGAAACAAAGGTGCGAACGGAGGGGCATTTTTTTGAGAGTTGTTAGCTAAGGATTTTGCCCATGGCATATTCCTGAGAAGCACTCAACATAAAAAATAAAAAGCAAACTGCACATCTCTCACATCTTTAAAGAAACACTATTTTACTTGATCAATAGAGCATCAAATTGCTTCTTTTTGACATTCCCTACACTATTCACTTGGTGGACGGCTCGACTGGTACACTTTAATTATGTTGATTTCACAAACATATGAAGATAAAGAGATTCCTGCTGTGCGAAAGTTTCAATGCACTCATTACTATTAATAAACAAAAGTCAATCATACTCAAATAAGATTAATCAAAGACAGTATCATCATTACAATCAAAGTCTTTCTAAAAAATTTGGGACCGGCCAAACGAACCTAGGTATATGTGTCGTTCTTGAGAGGCAGGTACCTAAGGTTAAGAATGTGATTCTGACCAGAAATGGTAGCAGTGATCCTTTAAATATGTTATCATTCTCAATTAGGGATAAGGCTTTGATACTGATGACGATGATGATGTATTCTTGGACCTAATTGTGTAATAGTTGGGATCAATGGTCCATCAATTATTTTGTAGAATTCTCAAATAACAGCAACAAAGCATTATATTAAAGATTTGGGATCAACTATACAAATCTTTTTCCTCCTTTCCAATTTATCCAGAGCCAATTCTTATTTTATTAAAAGATCTATTTTCACTATCTCTATTCATTCTGCTTTGTGGAATTCTTAAATAGTAACTTATAATGAAACAAACAAAGAAATTTACAAGTAAGATACAACAACATTTCATTATTCAATGTCGACTCAAAGAACAGAACAACTATCAACAAAAATCCCATTGGTGGTGGGGCAAGAGGCTAAGGGGCACCCATCCAAGTTGCTACCCCACCAATCCAAGCTAATATGTTCCATTCCCAAGCATAAATATAACAATACCCCCATGAATGCAAGACCAGCGTCAAGAGCCCCAGACAACACATAGTTATGGCGCTTCCACCAGTCACGTCGATACCTATAAGTAACGAAGCCAGATATGAATCCAACAATGACCCAACTTGTGTAATTGACAACGGTGGCTGGGGGCATATTTACTATGCCGCCTAGAAGAACAGGCATGGTAATGAGGCGAATCCACTGTTTGTCTGGGAAGGCCTTGTGTGCTAGCCACACTAGAAGTGGAGCAATGACCCCAAATAAAAAGAACCAGTTGATGGCTGAATAGTATCCCAAATCACCAAATATCCGACGGGGACCAATCAAGCCCCAAATGACAGAGGCGTCATAGAACACATGGTCGCTTGGGCAAGTCCATGGGCTGCCGACAGGGAGTAAATCTGTGTCACAAATGTCTAGGATAGTATCCATGAGCCACCATGCCGTTGTTAAGTGAACCAGTGCCGCTACGAGTGTCCCGACCACCTAACATACAAATTACATACCTTAGCTATTAAAATTATTAATATGAAAATTTTAAGATCCCTTTAGCTTGTCAAAATTTATGAGAAGGTCAAAAGCAAACAATGATGTAAAACTAACCTGTGTCATGAACATTGTCCTAGGAGGGATCTTCATGTAGTGACCAAGTTTGAAGTCTTGCAGAAAGGCGAGACCTTGTTTCATACTAATGTACCCATACACCTTGAAGCATATGTTAGCAACAGGGCGCCCTGGGTATATATAGCCGATGATATACTCCGTGATGACATTCAAGGCTGGTGTCTGTTCACCAAGAAGATTAACTACGTTTGCACTTGATAATATATTCAATCAAGCATATACAATAAATACAATTATTACTTCTAAATAACCAAAGTAATTTTAACCAACTTTGGAATATGTAGTTATAGCATCACAACCTATTGTGATAGACATCTTGAATTTAGCTCGTGATTGATCACCAGTGATGTACTGTCATACCATCGATTTATTTCAAATCCAAATGAGTCACAATTTTGATATTTCAAGTTTTTGATATTGCAAGGTTTCAGAATTCCAGAGACCTGAGAGAGGTATAGAGAGAAATTCTGGATTCTAATTTCATTTTTAGAATTGGTGAATTTCCCTCTTCTCATCCGCAAATGTTGGAACACTACTGAAATATGTAAATCTGTGTGCTTTTGTACGTTCTTTTATTTTTATTGCCATTGCAGTTTTATCTGAAGTTTGTTGCTAGTAGTATTGACACCTTCAGAAGTTCACACGCTACACAAATGCGTATCATGTATGCCATTGCGAGCTATGTGCTCCTCAAGTACATTTTTTACTATCCACATTTGGAAAAATATATAAAGGAGTATTTATAAATATATAAAGGAGTGAAAAATAAATTCACAAGTGAGTGAAATGATACCTGATTTGTTGTTGCGGTGATAATTCCGACAGGAAGAGTAAAGAAAATTGCGAGGCCACATGCTAAAAACACAGCCCACCATGGCAATTGGAGTTGGTCACGGTAATACTCACATGCAAAGATGGTGGCACCAATGTTTAGTAGGAGAATGCACAAGAACCACCACTCTGGAACTTGTTTGTATCTGCTCATGAGTCTCGTGTGCACATCCACCTTCTCTTGGAAGGCTGACCTGGTCAGCTCCCATATTTCTCTACATCCATGTAAAAAGTGAGTTTATTATTTCCCACTCTGGAACTTGCCCAATTTGCCATGTTTTCTTTCGAGTAAAGATAAAAGAGTAGTCTTTTTTCTTATTTCCCACTCTTGTTTCAGTTGAATTGAATCACACAAATTTTGTTGTCCCAAACATCGAAAGGTAGTTCGTGAATTGAGTCTCCACCTGTATATGGGGAGTGGGGTTCACGTTGTTTGACAAGGAGAATATTCGAAAAAAGGTTCTATAGGTAATCAATCTTCTTGTATTGGCGGTAGACCCTTAGTTTGCTAGACACTCTCATGTTTTCACAATGTAGATATATAATTCCGACTATCTATAGAATTTGATAAATCATATTACAATTATAAATGAATAGAATAAATCATATTACATGTATCAATGAATAGAAAAAGCATATATAATGATGAATGATTATCTTACCTTAGTTTTCTCCAACATCTCAGTCTTATTTTTAATCTTTCAAAGGATAGTCTTAAATCACAAAATTAGTTATAAATGAGTCATTCTAATTTCTCCTCCAACAACTCTTTAAAAAAAAAATGCTTAACATGATAAAATTAAACGAATTTCATAAAATATTTCTATTAAAATAAAAATGATAGTTTTAAAATTAATAAGTTGAATGATTACCATGACAAGGATACAAAAATCACAAGAACTTTCTACATGTGCAAGTTGGCTGAACAAATCTTACTTTTCAATGCTTGAAATTAAATATGAAAAATAAAGCCAAACAACTATTTTCCTAAAGGAACATGACTATGATATTGAAGTGATGATTGGTTAAACATTAATAACCCAATTGTTGGTAGTAGTTCCATCCTCATATCAAAGGCATTTGGTCACACATTAACTGCTGTGGTACCTTGAAGGCAATGTATGTGTGATCCATGGAGGACCCCCATAGACATGTCATGGTTACACATTAAGGTCCATTAAGGTCAGTTGTGGATTTAGTTATCATTTTTTAGTTGAAACCAATACCTCATGGTTGTAGAACATAAACTATGAACCAAAGGTGCCAACTTAGCTATATTGGTAAAGGCGTGTCGAGTGTTGATCCCATGACCTATAGGTTCAAAACTTGTTGAACCACCTTCACATGGACCACTAACCACCCTTGCTTGCCCCAGAAAAAGAAAATACCATAAACTATGAATCAGTTAAGGAAATCAAGCAACACCATAAATAAGTATACAGATACTTGCATGCATATGTCTGATATTTTATTTTTGTCCAAAACATGTGAATGGTGTTCAAATTCCTGAATCACCACTCAGTTTCTAAAATTAGAATTACTTTATATGCAAAACACCTTTAGTTATAAAAATTTAAAGTCTGCAAAACTTGAATTGGAGAAAAAGGAATGTAGAATTATAAAGGCCATTAGATCACATGAAAATCAAATTCCCTCGAACTAAAAAAAAATTACAAAATATCAAATTCAAAGATAAATAAGCAGTTTGCCCGTTTTAGATTGTAAGAGTGAGCTAGCTCAAGGCAAACTAAAGATCAATTCACCTTGAGGAATTTAATGAAAATAAGTAAAGTGAAGGGTAAAAAATGTAAAAATAAATAAAAATTGTTTGAAGTTTTCAGAGTCTAATAGTATAGATTTGTATGTGCCGACTCATCCCAATCCATGTAAGTTTGGTACATGCTTTTCAAGGTAGTTTTTCTTATCTGATATGACATTCAAATCTTTTTCAAGGCATTACTCACTAGCATTTCTACAAAAAGCAGAATTTACCTTCCATGAAAGAGGGCGACATGGACAATGGTGGAAGTTAGGCAGGCGAAGCCTACACCATAAGACATAGCAAAGAAGATGCTGAGGTAGAGAGGTCCTTCACGCTGGTACGCCTCAACGTCTAGCTGGAAATTGGAGTTTATTATGGTCGAAATGTTGTATTTTTGGCCCATAGAAGTAAAGAGGCCATCGGAAAATATGGGGAAGGTCTTGGCCTGGTAGATATTCAGCCAGTAAGCAATTGGAGTTATGATGTATGTGATGAGAACAAATCCAACAGCAACATTGGCAGTAGCAAACCATGGGCTAGCAAGCGGGCTCCCTAAGTAAGAGGATATAGAGGACCAATCTAGTCCGATGGCTCCAAGTCCAAGACCATGGAGTCCTGAACCTAGTTGTTGAGCTAGAATTGAAGTGGGAAATATCCAACAGACCCAGGAGAGGGAGGTTAGCATTGGTATGAGGTAGCCTGGAAAGACGTAGTAAGAGAAGCTGCACATGAAGGCTATCAAGAAGAACTGGTTTCGCGTCAATGTACCCTTGGGTCTCTTCTCTTTCTCATGCAATGCCCTGTGATTATCATATCATTTGTAACAATGAATATTACATAACAACAATGCTGATTATTTTGCTAAATTTTAACTAGATAAGAGAACTGAGGAGCGTTTAGCGCCAAGAGATGAGAGATATTTCAAAGAATTGGGACTTTGATTCCAAAGGAAATAGGGAAACTAGTCCATGACATTATTAGAAAATGTCTATATTGTAATAATGTGTATTTGATGTACATTTTCATTGCAACGGTACATCTCCTCACATATATTTAAAAACAGAGGTTGCTAATATCCCAACGAAGTCTTGGACATTAACATTCTCTATATATAATCTTTAAGATATGTGATGAAATACACCATTTGAACGAACGATAGAATACACCCAATGTACATTATTACAATGAAGACATGCATAGATGTAACATATGAAGATGCCAGCTTGCTATATGTTGGTTAAAGTGTGAGTGTTGACCCCACAACCTGGGTTCAAAACCAGCCTTCACCATCTAATTATTAACCAATAACTTTGCTTGCCTAGGTAATATATCACCCAAAAATAAATCACTGTTTGTTTGTATAAATGCGCACAAAAAAGAAATAGTCGTCACCCATTCGTAAGCGATCTGTGGATTGGACAAAGGATCTGTCAAGTATAATAAAAATCAACAATTTGATGCCCACATCTATCTCATAATTGATTTTGATAGTATGTCCTAAAAGCCAAAGCTAAGACACCCCCTCCCCCCCTCCCTAATGAATTTATTCGGTACACACTCATGGAAAAAGGTTACATGGACAATGTAGAGCCTTGACGTCCTCATTTGGGTCATGTAGACTGCCACCTAGATTAGGTTTAACATTTTTTTTTTCTTGAACAAAGATTTTGAAATGGACGGTCACCAAACTCAAAAATTTATAACTCAAATTCAATGGTCAAATATGAAAAATGGTTGGATGGACCGAAGGATCATGTAGAGAGTTTGGACCAAGATCCTCATTTGGGCATGTGGAATACAATGTTGGCCTAAATGACACCTCAGTCCCTAGGATTCATGGTTTGGATGAAGTCAAAAACAATTAAATTGTTGTAGCAAATCCTTGAATTTTCCACCCAAAATTCCAATACTTCTAATTCACACCAATATCATTTTCAACTTCCCCAAAAATTCCTGTCTTGTTTTTGAGATTTGAAAGTTGTAAGAGAGAATCTTAGGGCAATTTTTTTCTATATTGACTAGTCATTTTATGTTGGCCTCTTAAAGAAGACTGACGTCAAAAAGGGGTATGTTGGCCTCTTAAAGAAGACTGACGTCAAAAAGGGGTATGTTGTCAGTTTAAAAACATAGGAAGGGGTAGGGGTATCTCAAATATTTACAAAATTCATGGGTAAAAGTTGAAAACAAGGGCATTTAGAAGCTTCAAGACTGAGGGTAATTTTTTTTTACCTTGACTAGTCATTTTATGTTGGCCTCTTAAAGAAGACTGAGTTCAAAAGAGGTATTTAATCAGTTTAAAGAGAAAGGGCAGGGGTATCTCAAATATTTATAGAAGTTATGGATAAAAGTAGGGGTGGCAATCTCAACATGGCCCGTGAACACGACTCGGAAACGACACAAAGTTAGTGGATTTGGGTCAAGCCTAATTGGGTTTGGGTCATAATAGTGTCAACTTATCTAACACGACTATTAAATGGGTCGGGTTTGGATTTTGGTCGTCAACCCACTTAATCTGTTTTGACACGTTTAATTATTCAGTCATTAACGCGCAATTTTAAATATATCAACAATTATTTAAGAATTTTTTAAATTACTCTTTTTTCTAGAATTTTCTAGTACTTTTTCATGATACAATTATTTTTTTCAACTTCTATAAAATATAAAGGGTATTTTAAGATATTTTTGAAGTAATAGATGATTTAAAGTTTGGGAAAGAAAAAAACACTCTGCTTATTAAGTTATTAATTTATATTTATAGTTTTTTACTCTATTTTTTTCATTGAGCTCTAGAGGTTTGTGGTGTTTGATTCCTAATATGGGCAAAATGACCGTCTTACTTAGTATAAGGCCAATATGTCTAATGTGATAATGAAATACACTTTGCTTAGCCAAAATAACATAATAATAATATTGAAAAAGTTTTCTGACTACATCACTTTATGGCATCCAAAAATAGATTTTTGAAAATAAAATTCAAAAGAAAATTATTTTTTACCATTGAACTTAATGTACAGTTGTGTGACATTATTTTTAGTACTTGCATTTTTGTGTGATGGAAATAGAACTTATTTTTCTCAATAAAAATAAAAATTTATTAAATAGGTTACATATAGGTTGGGTCATGTATATCTATTTATAAATGGGTTGAATTTGGATTTAAGTGTTAGAAATCATTACTAGATGGGTTTGGTAAATTTTCACTCCACCTCTCGATAAAAGTTGAAAACGGGGGCATTACGAATTGAATAGTGTCTAAGGGTGGGTTAATTCAATCATTTTTGGTATCACTGTCACAAGAAACTTTTGGTTATGTCATCAGTTTGAAAATTTGGGATGCTACAAAGAATTTCACCAAATATTATTTTAATAAGATTGTATGCACCGGGAGAGGATTGAAAACCTCCTCCCACACTCTAATACACGTCACACGTAAGTCATAATCTAAGGAATTAGCCTTAAATTATCTTCTTTTAAAAAATTTTCTTGAATTATGACTTACGTGGCGTGCATTGGAGTGTGGAAGGATGTTTTCAACCCTCCACCCTGCGTGCATACGATCTGCACTATAGTTGGAAACAGAAAAGTTGACCAAGCTAAAGCAGCCGACAGATAGTCGTTAAGATTTGTCGTTTATTTTTAGAAAAGCATCCAACGGTGTAAACAGTGGGATGACGTAGCATCGAAGAGGACCACTAAAATATAGTAGACCGAGATCTATCCTATTAGGCACATTTATTACATAACGACAAAGTTACTGAGATGCGGACCCCACAAATTAAAAGGTTATTTACACCTACTCCACGTCTTATGTGAACGTTGGAGATACCCCAAATTTTTTTTAAAATCAATGACTTACCCTTGACGTTGTTCTGGTCTAGAAGTCAAAATAGTAAATGACCTAAATCATTTCCGTAAAGTCTAAAAAATAAAACAAACCCTTGATTTTTCTTCTCCTTATTTGTATAAACTGAATTACTTCTTCCACTCATCTTCATTTTGAAGATTTTATATTCTTCAACACTCCAATGTCAAGAGGGTTTAGACTCATAGCTCAATTGGTTTGACACATTGCAAAGCAACTTTGAGGTTGTGGATTCAAGTCTTGCTTACTTAATATTAAAAAAAAAATTCTAACGTCAAGAACAATTTAAGATTTTTAAGAAGTAGAAGATAATGGATTTTTGGATAGAAAAATCAAGAGTTTTATAGAAAAGGATTAGCGATGTAAAGTAAAAATACTTGCTCAACTTGAACAAAATTTTCGGACTCAAGCTTGATCAGAGCTAAATTTGAAGCCCGACGTAACATGGCGATATAAAAAAAAGGTAAGGGCTTCGATTTTTCAAGCCTAGCCCAAACCAATTTGATTAGGCTTTTGTTGGTCCTTGACCCCCTCCCAACAGTTCATTCTTTTAAAAGAAAAGAACGATCATGTTAATCCCTCTATACCATAGAATGATTATTGTATGGTTGGCACAAACCAAACCTTATTATAGTAGGGGTCATGAGTTGGGTTTGTGATTGGGACTCGGTTCTTGCTCAATTGAGGCTGCATTTGTTCAATATAGGCCAACTCATGTTCAGACCAACCCAATATACATTCTAAAAGACCATGAATATGGCAAGGTTGAATATAGGCTAAAAATAATTTATTTGTTCAAGAGCAAGAAAATTAGGGCTGCAACTTGGCCGGGTTGGGCGGTAAACCCAGGCTCAACTTGAGTTTGAGCTTCTGATTATTAAACTCATGTTAGCTTGAGTTAGGTAATTTTGGGTTTGGATGGACTGAGCTCGTTTAAGAACCTTAATTTCATTTTGATCAACAAATAAATTGTCTATTTTAAACAAGAAATAAAAAATAAAAAATAAAACCACTAATAAATAAATTTGCATACAACCTTCAAATCCATCATTGAAAAAACATTTAGACAACTCATACTAAAACTAAACCAATGCCCACATTAGTAATATCAAATTGTCTAAACTCCATAATAATAAGATGAATATATAAAAAAAAAAATCTCGATAATGCTTCCTTACACGCCTTACTCTTTATTATCAATTAGGGTTGTAACTTGGGCAGGCAAAACCTGAACCCCCTGGGTTGAACTTGACTTTGGGTCATGTCTGAGCATAGTTAGCTTAGCTTGGGTTCGACCTTGGGTATGGGCAACCAATAAATAAATAAATAAAATGCTCTACTCAAATCGCGTTGGGCACTGGCATAGGTATCGGCCAACTCGATTTGCCTGAACTTTATAGGATTATATTTAAAAAAAAAAAAATTTATCTTGGTTTCTTTCACACTAAATTCATATTTCAATATGTATGCTTTTATTTATCTATATATCAAAATTAATGTATGATTTACACGTGCCTTAAGACTAATCCTTGGATAAGACCATGGTCTATAGACTGTGCAAAGCCCAGATATGGGCCCTGTTCGTTGTCTACAACGATTCCCGATTATCAAAAAAAAATGTATGATTATTTTTATTAAATAAATAATTGCTTTGTTATTAATACTTTGTTTTAAGTATGATTCTTTATTGTCATACAAATATTACAACTATAAACATTTTTTCGTTTCTTGAAAATTACGATTATTAATAAAAAATAATTATTTTAGTTAATTTTATTATTTTTCTTCTCTCTATAGATTTGCTTATAATTTTACACATATAAACTTTTGAAATCTGTTTAGGAAAAATAATGGTAAATTTTAACTTCTTTAACACACCACTTATCTTTATAATTTTTTTTACCAATAATAAATTACCTAGTATTAATGAGGAATGAATTAACCCAACCAACCCGACTTGACTAGGGTTTGGGTTGAACATTTCATGCCTGAGGTCGGATTAGACAAGGGTGTGGGTTAGTGTTTGGGTTGGGCCTGCCCGAGTTACAGTCCTAATAACAATATCATTAATAAAATGACTCTTCATCTTCAAGAAATCTATACAAATTAATATATAAACATAAATAGCAATGGATTCAAATAGAAAGAAAATTAAAAAAGAAAAAAAATCTTTAGTTACTACAATATTTATATAAGACTCTGAAAATAAATAAGGCCATAATTAATATGAATGTTTTTAGAGTTACCATTGCCACACCACCTTTTACTAATGCCACACCAATTCTTATATAAATCACCAAAGAATTGCACACATTTGGTGTTGTGATAACAACTCTTTTTTTTCTTTATATATTAGTATGTAGCATCAGGTTCGGATTGGTTTGATTGTTAGAACCCAACTCAAGCGCACTCCATCTTGTACATAACTCAGCTCAGGCTCATACGTCAATCAGATTGATTTTGGGACAGCCTGCCCATGTTGCAGACCTAAAGAAAATTGTTGACTTAAGAAAAATATAAGGGTATGTTTGATTGCATGGAAAGTGACTTTTCATGTAAAAATAATGGTGGAAAATAGGTATGGTTGGAAAATTAAATTTCATTGTTTAATTTTACTTGGAAAAAAATATCTGAGGAAGATGAAGAAGAAGAAGGAGAGGAGGAGGAGGAGAAAGATGATGATAGGAAAGAGAGAGGCTTGGGAAATGATAAGAGGGAGGGGGGGATGTGGTGGTGGTGGTGGCGATGGAGGTAAGTGAGGAAGAAGAGGGGAGAACATGGTGGTGATGACGATGAAGGTAAGAAAAGAAGAAGGAGAAAAAAAAAAAAAAGACGAAGAAAGAGGGAGGGTGGTCAGAGATGATGATGATGGTGATGACGGCGAGATTGACATGATGGTGGTGGTAGTAGGGAAGAAGAAGATATGAATAGAGAAGAAGAATATGATATTTTGGGGATGAAAAATATGGGTGAGAAAGTGAAATTCATATTTTGGTGAACTTTTTGATTAGAGTGGAAAATCAATTTATATGAAAAAAATACAATCAAACACAAGAAAAATGTCATTTTTTATGAAAATTAATTTTTCACTCTATTCATGTGCAATCAAACAATACCCTAAGGGCTTTTTGGTTAGAAGGTTCAAGGTAAGGGCCTTTTGATCAATATTTATTAGTCTTCAGTGTAGACCTAGGTCAAGGGACTTAGAATTTGAAAAAACAAAGGATAAGAAAAAAGCATGGAGAGGTTGACTGACATGACACACTCAAAGAGGAATGGGATGAGAAGATCTCAACTGTCAACTCACTCCAGCTAAATAAATCATAACCATTGAATTTATCCCAAAACATTGGAGGAGAGAGAGAGAGAGGGTGACGCATACCTAAAGAGCGAGACCTGAACCAGATTCTGCGGCCACCACATCGCTGCAGGTTCCACCAAGTATCGTCGAAACATCCCCGCCCATCCAAAACCCAAAACCTAATCACAAATTCCACAATTAACAATTTCACTCTAATTATTTCCAATTTTAGGAAAAAAAAAATTCTTGATTTACCTGTGTGGTTATAACAACAATCAAGGAGACGAAGAAGGTAAGATTCTTCTTGTAGAATATTTTTACAGCACTAACGATGTGGATAGCGTACACGTTACCCGCACCAGAGTTGGCGAAGATTGTGATCAAGACGTGCTCTTTAATGTTGAAGGGTCCTGGATTTAGGGTGAACTCCCATCGAGTATCCTTGAAGAACACCCGATCTGTGATGGTCGAAGCCATCAAATGCCCTAAAGGGACTACTGCAATCTGTGCAGATATCGATGTGATTGATAATGGCTCCTTTCGATACCAAAAGAATTGATTGAGAAAAGAGAGGAGTGCGCAAGCTAGTGTTCCCAGAATCCACATCCGAAAGGTTAGAACAGGTAGGGTGGGGTCATCTGTTATCGGTACCGTTAGTGCTACTTGTTCGATTGGAGAATTTTCGAGATGAGACGACTCTGCGATGTTTGAAGATGACGCACGTGGGGCTTCTACCTGTTTTTGAACTGCACGTGTGTAGAAGGGGATCCGTACGTGTTAGAACTTAGAACCAGAGAAGAGAGGAGAGTAATTAATAAACAAGAGTAAGGAAGAAGCAAAAAAAAAAAATCTTACTTAGTGGAACTGTGATTTCTTGATCATGAGGAGATTCCATTTCTATCTATTTTGAATCTTGATGGATTCTCGAGTTATTAGAGAAGACTTGTTTTCAGATCTCTCAGACAACAGACAACTGAGAGCGAAAAGACCTAATGGCCCATGGACCTAGCATAGAATATTAGCTGGACTTGGGCCATTTGATGGACTATCGTTTGGTAAAATGGATTGAGTGAATCTAGGAAACGTGCCATTAGTATCATTAATTAATAAAATATATTTGGCATATTCTTTGTTGGTATTCAAAATAACAATATAAAAAAAATGGATGAGATTCCTAGGAAAAAGGGTAGTTTAGACTTTAGACATTAGAAATACCACATCAGGTTATGGTGAATATTTGAGATTTTCAAACTGATGGCATATCCTTAATCAGGGTCTTCTCTCAAAGTCTAATTGAAATGACCAAGATGGCATTGCCTTCAACCTTTAATTAAAAAAAAATTCTCTCAAATTCAACTCTTAAGATAAAAGTTTTTAGCTCAGAGAAATAGAGTCCTACCCTTTTCTAGAGCCCGACTGACTGATGAAGAATTTTCGTCATTGATCCCTGATGAATGTTTCAAGATCGTGCCAAGAAATGGAGCATTCCATTAAGAAACCAAAAATGATGGTTACATACATCTCAACCAAACGACTTGTAGAGATGAAAGTCGACAACACATGCTTGAGAAGTCTGACAGAATGGACTGCAACACGTGTCTAGACATGCACAACACAAACCCAATGGCTATAATCTCAAATCGTGCAAAACGGCCTTGTATAATTTCTATTTGACAATAAAATTGATTCTACCAAGATAAAAAGGAAGGGATTCATATATAGCGCATGAATGCATGCAATTTTTATTATCATTTTAACTCCACCAAAATTATAACTGATTAGATCCTTTGTCACACCCCACACTTCAGGATTTGAAAACCAATCCATGATCCATGACTCAACCCGCAATTGCAACTCAAAGTGTGAAATAAGTTCTAACAATGCATTTAGATACCTTAATAATCGCCCACTATTCAGAAACAGTTATGAACTTGCATTATAACCAACAAAAAATATTGTTTTTGTTTTGGTCTTTCTTTACAGATTGGAGTTAATTGTCCACTTGCATCATAGATAATAGCTATCCGCGTATCACACCCTTGGAGTGTGATCACAGGATCCACAAGGAGGATATATAATTGGCGAAGAGGAATGGAGAAAGGTAGGAGATTGCTCAGTCAACTAAATTACTAATTTTAGGCACGTACAAGACGGATTTTCCAAGAAAATTTATAATTTTGATTTTGATAAATAAAGTTTTATTTTGCTCCCCCCTCCCTCCCTCCCCTCTCAAACCCTAGCTTCAAATTATCATTTTTACGATGAATTACTGAATCATGCAATGGAATGATATTTTTTTTTTATACTCTGGGACAGCATACATTCCAAACAATTTACAAAATCGGGAAAATTGTGGGTAATTATTTAAAAGTTGGTGTACATCCAAAATTCCATTGACTTCTACTTCTTGAAAAATTTATCTTATTCTTGAGGCTTTAGGTTTAAGTAGATAAAATCTTAATTAGTTTGTATCCAACCAGTTGCAATTTATTTAGTACAAAAACAATCTTTTTCTTGTGGAGTTCGATCTCATCTTCTTCGTAGGATATACATCCTTGCCCATAAATGTTTCCCATTCATAAGGAATTTGGTCTTTGGTTGCCCTTTAAGATTATTGGATGATCAATTTCATGTTGAAGATTACTTGTGTGACTTGAGGAGGTGTGCCTTGTGGTGTATGCTTGGTAATTATGTCTACCAAAATTTGACCCCATCTCCTGTGCAACATGTGGAAAAAAAAATTAAAGAGGGAGAAAAAGGGAAAGGAAATAATTATTTTAAGAGAAAAAAATCATGTGACTTATATAATATATATATATGGATGGCATTATTACGACCCCCTTTGCGACACACCATTTTGTCTTATATGGGCAAAAATGTTTGGAATGGGCTGATTTTTTGTGAGGGTGATCTCTGTGATGAGGGGATCATCCTGGAAAAAAATCATCCCATTCCAAAACTTCTAACCCCATCAAATTGATTTACAAAAATTGGACGGCCTACAATTTTTCAACTTGAAAATATGGGGCTAGAAATTTCATAATGAGCTGATTTTTAGCAAGGATGATCTCCTCACCATAGAGATCATCCTCACAAAAAATCAGCCAATTCCAAACATTTTTGCCCATATAAGACAAAATGGTGTGTCGCAAAGGGAGTCGTAATAACCCGACCCTCTATATATATATATATATATGGGAAATGTTCAGCAACAAACATTTTGACAAACATTTTGGCAAAACATTTTTCAAAATATGGGTTAGAGGTTTTGGAATGGGCTGATTCTTGGTGAGGATGATCTCCTCACCGTAGAGATCATCCTCACCAAAAATCAGCCCATTCTAAGACCTCTAACCCATGTTTTGAAAAATGTTTTGCCAAAATGTTTGTCAAAATGTTTGTTGCTGAACGGGACCCTATATATATATATATATATGGGAAATGTTCAGCACCCTAAGTTTTACCACACACTTTAACAAACGTTTTTTGTCCTACATGGGTTAGAAATTTTGGAATGGGCTGATTTTTGGTGAGGATGATCTCTATGATTAGAAGATCATCCTCCCCAAAAATCAGCCCATTCCGAAATGTTTAGCCCCATGTTTACAAGTTGAAACATTATGGACCGTCCATTTTTTGTAAATCATTTTTGATGGGGTTAGAAGTTTTGGAATGAGCTGATTTTTGGTGAGGATGATCTCCTCACCATAGAGATCATCCTCACCAAAAATCAGCTCATTCCGAAACTTCTAACCCATGTAGGACAAAACGCGTTTGTTAAAGTGTGTGGTAAAACTTAGGGTGCCGAACGGGACCCTATATATATATATGAGAGAGAGAGAGATATTATTTAAAATGGAGTACTTGTCATATACTTAAGATGTGAAGAATTCTAAAATACTTACTCCGTGAGAGAAGGTGAAGAACATTAATCTTTCCCCAGGAGGCGGTTGTTCACCCAAGCTTGTAGAAACCAAACTCTTCTAGCCATTGCCATACTTAAGCTACAGCTCTCTTGGATAAGTTAGGATGCTTACTCATTGAACGTACAAGCCTATTGAAAATAATTCTTTCCAACTCCCAATGTTTTCCATAGGGAACGATTGAACAGAGCGTACTTGCAAGGGAGAGAAGCTATATATGTTACAATTGCAAGAACTCAAATGCAAAGAAACTGAACTCATTTTTGGTGGGTGTGCTGAACGTTGGTATTGTATTTATAGAAGGATTATGGATAATCATGTCCTTTGGCACATTAAATTCACAACATGGTGCCAATACAAATACATATCTATCATGGGTCCCACACAATATTTTAGTTGGAAACCTGAGGATGCAACCACCTACCAAAAACAAGAAAAAATGATAAATTTTTTTTAGGAAAATGCTGAAATAACATTGAAATTGATATCATTTGAGACATTGCTGACGTTGATGTGTCTATAAAACCATAGATGCTTTTCATGGAGATACGAGTGACAAGCATCTATGGTTCTGTGCACACCAATGTCCCAAACGATGTCAATTTCAATGTTTTGAAAACTTTTTCCTAGTTAATGCCCAATATTAATATTTGTGAATTTTTTATAGAATCATGATCAATATTGCCTAAAATGAAGTCTCTTACCATTTTTGAAAAGTATTAGATAGATATCGAAATCTTGTAAAGGATTGTTTAATTTTATATGTAAAGATTTTCATTTAAATATTAGACTTATTAAGAACTATCATTTAATGTTACCTTCCAAAAAAAAACAAAAAAAAAACTATCATTTAATGTACAAAGATGTCTTTAACTGTGGACAACAAAGTTCTTTTAGTAGAATCTAAATGTCATCTTTAAAATAGTGAGAGTAAAAATCTTAAGAGATACTAAAATCTAATAAAGAGTCCTTTAATTGAATGTAAATATTTCAATTAGATACTAGAAACTTTGATGCAATAAAAAATTACCCACAACATCAAATTGCCTATCAAAAGATAAAAAATGTTTGATCATCTCTAAACGCCAAAGATGAAGTAAAGCTGGATGAGATCAGTTAGGCAAGAAAGTGGACACTGTGAAAACTCTGAATTTTGATAAGAATGGCTGTTGAAATTTTTATGTTCCCCAATTCAAAGGCTTAGAGCCATTAAATTTCTCTCATCCTCCATTAATTTTATGGTTTTGATCCATCGAAAAAAAAATTGTCAATAAAAATTTTGATGCCTTAGTCTGTCTAATTTTATGAACTTCAATGGTCATGTGCTGTCAAATATATGCTTTTTTCACGTTGTGGGACAATGCATGATTAAAGTGGCAGTGCACAAAAAAATGCAAAGGAGATGAGAGAAAAAGTCAAAGCCCAAATAAGTTAGATTTAATATTTTTCGAAGAAATCTTCTATAATATATAATTGTAATAGAAAATCTCTTACTCTATTTTATGAGAAATTTTGTCCAAGCATTTCTTTGATTTTTTTTATTAGTTTTTGGTTTTATGTGTCTAAGATCAAGTATTATAAGTCAAATTTCTCATAAAATTGGCCCTACTTCGTTTGATTATGTAGATTAATTGATCTAAATATTTTTTGTCAAAAAGATGTTTGAGTGGTATTGCAAAAATCTAGTTCTACACCTCGTCAATTTGTGGTGAAAAATGTACAAAAGAAAAGTTTTATTAAAATTCCCTATTTTAAAATTTTGAAAAGTTAACTGCTTAAGCTTTCTATTCGTATGTGTTTATAGGATTACACCAACAAATGAGCGTTTTAAAAATCCAAAAAGCTTAAGTTGAGACGGAGTGATCTGTTGAAAGTAGGGAAAAAAATCATTCAAAGAAATTCATAATATTTATAAGTAGAAAATTGTGTGCTGAATCCATAGGAAAAAAGAAATACTCGTTAGACATAAAATCCGCAAGTTATGAATTTTTAAGGTCGATTGGTCAAACTGTGAAAATACAACAGTATGGAATAAAGGGTGTTAAACCTATAAAAAAATTACAATATCATTAAATAATACTTCTATGGAACTCTCAACCATATTAACTTATTTCAAAATAAATCCTTAACTAGGGGTTTGGATCATGGGTTAGTCAGCTAAAGTCCATTAGAACCAAGCTTGATCGCGCGGTAGGGGTATATGATTGGTCAAGGCACAACCTGCCTCTTTAGGACAGAATTAGGACTGCACCAGGACCGGCTCGAACCTGTCCATTGAGTCTTACACCCAATTCAACTCAAATGAATGGTGGAAACTCTAAACCAAGTGGTAATGTGATTCCACATAAAAAATTATGTCACAAAAACACTGAAGATATTGAAGTACATATACCAAGATGGATGATTCGACTGTCACAACAAGTTTTGTGTGATATTAAATAACCTAAATGAGTTATTGAAAAGGACAGATGAAAGAAGACACTAATAAATCCAAACCTTTGCTTCCTTTGATCAATTGACTTGAGAGTTCAAAAATGGTAATTGGTTTGTAAAGGACATGGAAGGAGGTGTAACAGAGCTTCCCTCTAGATCATGCCAAAGAATTCATAAACCTCAGGGAGAAGGGCGTACAAGGCTTTTCACAGCTTGGATCTGGGATTAAATTTGGGTGTTTTTCTTGTATTGTTTTCCTTTAATTGACTCTCATAATAGAAAGATTGAATTATGAAAATTTGAAGATGTACTGGCTACTATATCTAAAGATGTTCATGGGTTATTTGGTATTGTGGGGTGCACTAAAAATCTGAGCCTATGCATGCTGAAAGTCCCAAGTAGTTGGGCTGTGTGGGAATTAATTGCGAAGAGACTGGTACATTTTTTATGGAGGCCTAGTACTGTCAAAATGAATTCAGATAGTTCATTTTGGAAAAAAGTACTTATTTATTATTCACCGAATCCGTGAGATCCAGTTTGTGTTGCTCCTTGAAGTTTTAATAGAGGACCGAGCTGCTTATTTTTTCACTAAGTCGGGTGTGGGCTATAGTGAGTTTTTGTTGTTTCTCGATCCAATTGGTTTTTTATCAGTAAGCTGGGGATTAAAGGGAACCCATCCTTTTATTAAAACTATCGAATATAATTTCAAAGATAAATCATGAATCAAAATATTCGATAATTTTTTAGGAAGAAACCTTTCTTCCACAATAATAAAGAAAAGTCTCCCATATCTTCTTAACCATCCAATCGTACTTCCAAGAACACGAGATTTCACCCAAGATGCTTTTTATAGCATAATTAGAATATGAGCTTATCAACCACTGCTCTACCAGCTTATCAATCATTCAAGTAAAGAGGCATATATAGAGAATATTATGTGGAAGGTGATATGGAAATTTTTGAAGAGGTTTGGAAAATTTTCAGCCCGAATTTGTTGGATTCAGGAAGCTTGATGAGCAGAAGAAGGCTTTGCGTGTGGTACTGCCCAAATGATGAGTACTCAGTTTGATGCCATATTGAACATGGTTCCATGCATTATCTTTTGGTACCTTCATAATTAAAATCAGAAGATTAATTGCTTCTTATATACATGCATGCGAGTACTGAGCATCACTCACGTTTGGAGGGAGCAGAACACTGTAGCTGATGCATCCATCGCAGTCCACTCAAAAACATCTGCTTAGATTTGAGAGTAGGGAGAGTCTCCCATTGATTGTAATGAAGTGCCTGAAGGCCGAAAGGCTCCAACTTACTAGAATCAGATTTGTAAACTAAGGGGTCTCCTGCCCACGTACAATTTTTAGTTATCAATATACTTTGCTTACTTAGCAATATATATATAAAATCTCTGTTCAACATAGAAATTTTAATTCTTTGTTTTTTTTTTTTTTTTTTTGTTGCTAAGCAAGCAAGTAAATTATATTAAGATTGTAAAAAGTGTACAATAGTGAGGTCCCTAGCGAATTACAGAGCGAAATTGAGGAAGATCAAGCTTATCACCAAAATAAGCATTTTTGACAATTAGAGGCAAATCTGAAACTTGTTTGAAGATCAACGATGAAACGTTGTGAACTGCAGCAACAGCAAGGGCGTCTGCAGTTGCATTCACCTCCCTCCATACATGATTAACTCGTACCTCAAGATTAGCCATGAGCCTCCTTACTTGATGCACCCATTGATCTAGCTTCGAAGAGACTTTTTGATCGATGAGACCATTAACTATGATTGCTGAATCCAACTCATTGATCTAGTTTATGCAATTGCATGGTAAAGTGGATACATGCACTATTTAACACGATGTACATGGTTGCAGGCAAGCCAACCCAATCACCTATTCTCATCATGTGCAAGAAATTGGATGAGTCAGATTCATATATAATTAACATCTATCTGACACATATTCATACAACATGATCCATGCATAATTGCATATCCGAATCTCATTGGTCATGTGGATAACATGTAGTTTTTGTTAATCAACCTTTAGTCTTTATAAATGGCAAAGCTAATTAACAATCCCCTTTAATGTTAAAAAAAACAAGTAAAGAGAGAAACAACACCCTAGCAATAAATTGATGTAGGATGAGCCACCAAAGACTATATGGAGCGACTAGATTGAAAGAAGATGGGTTAAAGGTCTAGAGAGGCACCTTAGCTTCAAATGGGTATAACTTCACGACCGTAAAAATATAACAAATATTATTATTCCTGCTTTTAGGATTACATTTACTATTTATAATCACTATTTTTTTTCTTTTACATGTTTTAGGGTATTTTGAGTCCTAATTTATATTACGAAGTCATTATTACATGTATCTAAGGTTAATAGAGTAGTTTGAACTGAATTATAACTTTTTTACTATCTTGAGTAGAGTTTTCTACTTCAAGTACATTTTACTACTTTGGGTAAGTACAATAGGAGTACCATGATCTTGTTCCTTGTTTCATATATAAATAGAGTCCGGATCGTATGCACCCAGGGTGGAGGATTGAAACCACACCCCAATACATGCCACATAAGCCATAATCCAAGGAATTAGTGCCTAAAATATCTCATTTTAAAATTTTCATTAGATTACGGCTTCATTTGAGGATGGACTGATCATGATTTATCTCTTCGCTCGCTTCTCAGCATTATACATGCTTCGAAGAGCATTATTCAAGACAATGATTACGAGAACTAGAAACTCGAAATGCTCATCCTCGGCCGCAGAATGCCTTCTTTGAACACATGAGATATTAACTAAGTCGAGTTTTTTAACTTATCTTAAGTCCTGACTAACAACATAGAGATCAATTCAATAATCACATTTGGTCTTGTAAATTAAAATTAGTAGCTAACCCTCTCTGCTAAAGCTCAAAACTCTGCAACGTTTTTGTATATTTAAGATGGGGAATAATAGGTGCCACCCTTCATTAAAATATCATAAGGGGACTAATTTCTCACATGATTATAAGATCATAGATATAAGTAGGGGGAGATGGGGCATTGATAGCTTCAAATACAGCCTAGCCAAATGCCATCCATGATGATATCCCGAGCCTCTAGTACCCCTTAAAGATTTACTCGATACGCATCAATTAAGTACTGCTTCTTTAATAATTCCCTTTGTATAATTATAGCCAATGGGAAGATATTTCGATATTTTCAATAAGAAGAATGCTAGCTAGTAAACATTGCTCATTTTTTTCTTTTTTTAAATCGGCAAGTTGGCATTTTAATGGGACCCCATATTTTCACTAAAGAACAAAGCCATTACACATGCATGTTGTTGCAATATACATCATGGCTAAGGCAGGATGAACTGATTATCCACAATAACTGACTAATCTCTAAAAATAACTCCAAGCTTTGCCAACATTGCCAAATTGAATAATAATGAAAGCACGCGGTTTTAGGTACATGGCTGATGTGGCAAGGGCACAAAACCGCAAATCTTTTTCCTGTGTATCCCAAAGAAAAAGATCTATGATTCTGTGCCCTTGCCATGTCATCCTCGTACCAACCACATACTCAAAACCATGTGCATTCATCACGACTAATGCACACAATTCTTTGGAGAAGAAAGGCATTACTTCAGTTTTAAAATAGAATAAATATTGCAAATATTAAGGGATATTTGGTGGGAAGAGTTGGTAGGATGAAAGGGTCTTGTTAGGGCACATGTTAAAGTGCAATAAAATATACTTTGAGCCTTGGTAAGGTCCTCAAGAAGGGTAGGTCAAGTGTTCAAAACCCCACGAAGCTATGAATTCCTTGGGGCCACCATCCAAGGTCCGGTTGACTCTCGACTCAACCAGTTGCACCTAGGACTTTCCGAGGGGGGTGGTGCATGTGACCGTGGGATTAGTCTCACTTGAAGGGTAGGGATACCCACGATAAGTATATAAAAAAAGTCAATGTGCAAGAAATTGGCTGGGTCAGATTCATATATAATTAACATCTATCTGACACGTATTCATACAACATGATCCATGCATAATTCCAAATCTCATTGGTCTTGTGAATAACAAGTAGTTTTTGTCAATCAACCTTTAGTCTTCTAAATGGGAAAGCTAATTAACAATCCCCCTTAATGTTAAAAAAATAAAATAAAATAAATAAAGAGAGAAACAACACCCTAGCAATAAATTTATGTAGGATGAGCTACAGAAGACTATATGGAGCGACTGGATCGAAAGAAGATGGTCAAAGGTCTAAAGACACACCTTAGCTTCAAATGGGTATAACTTTACGACAGTAAAACATAGCAACTATAATTATTCCTACTTTTAGGTGGATCCCAGATTTCTGTGAGCAAAATTCTTTTAGCCAAAAAAATTTCGGATTACATTTACCATTTATAAATAGTTTTTTTTCTTTTACATGTTTTAGGGTATTTTGAGTCCAGATTTATATTAGAATCGAATATTTTAGTGTAGTTTGAATCAAACTAGAACATTTTACTATCTTGAGCAAAGTTTTCTATTTCGAGTGCGTTTTAATTTTTTGGGTAAGTACAATAGGAGTACAGTGATCTTCTCCTTACTTGTTTCCTTCATATATAAATACATCTTCAAGGAAAACAATGCCTAATAGACGAAATTAAGTACTTTCCTACCAACGTCCTTTCTGCTCGCCTCTTTGTGATTCATGATGCCCATGGATATTGTCAGCACAATATACCCAAATTCTCTCAATGGAGTCCAAGGCTCGATCTCTTTGCCGACAATGTCAAAATGAGGCTAACAACTCCAGACTTGTTTGCTGTACAAATTTTGCCTGCCCTGCTGTAATCACCACGCTCTAACTCGACAATATAACCATGCTTTCTGCATGACCAGGAGGATTTGTATAATCACGTTTTAGGATGGACTGGTTGATCATAATTTATCTCTTGGCTCACTTCTGAGCATTATACATGCTTCGAAGAGCATCATTTAAGATGATGATTATAAGAACTAGAAACTCTAGATGCTCATCAAATCACTTGGCAAAGCTACTACCTTATATAAGAGCGAGATTCAATAGAGGCTAAATTGTTTGCCATAAAATGCCTTCTTTGAACACATGATATGATCAGATATTAACTAATTTGAGCTTTTTAACTTATCTTAAGTCCTGATTAGCAATATAGACTATAGAGTCCAACTTAATAATCACATTTGGTCTTGTAAATTAAAAGTCGTAGGTAACCCTCTCCGCTAAAGCTTGAAACTCTGCAACTTTTTTTTTTAATATGTACGATGGGGAATAATAGGTGCCACCCTTCATTAAAATATCATAAGGGGACTAATTCCTAACATAAGTATAAGATCATCGATAGAAGAAGTAGGGGGAGATGGGGCATTCGGTCAGCCAAGCCAAATGCCATCCATGATGATATCCCGAGCATCTGTATTCCATAATGATTTGCTTGATACACATCAATTAGCTCTCTACAATACTGAATCATGAATCGGTAGATGGTCCCTTGGGCGAATTAGTGACGCTAAGTAGCAATATTCTTTAGAAAAGAAAGGCGTTACTTCAGTTTTAAAATAGAAAAAACTTTGCAAATATTAAGAGATTTTTGGTAACTTCCTCTTTGCGGAAGAGTGTGGCCCACGGCTGTGAGTAAGCATTGAATATTTGTGCAGACTCCGCTTATGTGATTAAGTGCATCAAGGGATAAGTTGAATTAATGTGGCCATATCTATCTCTAATTTGTCAAATTCAGAGGTCATTCACCAGATGCATGTTTGATTTTGACTGGAGGGAAGCAAATCGAGCTATTGAGCTTGTGGCCAAATCAGATGCTGCTTCCAGTAGTCAATTGACTTTGGTAGACACCCAGTAATTGGATCCTAAACGGGTTGTTTACCAACCTGCAGCTTTTTGGGGATCTTTAATTCTAGTAATCACACTAGATTGTAGATCCTTTTTTTTGTGATTAATTGAGGGGTGGAGTCCCAGAAAGCCCTGGTTTATTGATAAATTTTTTTTTTATAATAATCACTCTTTAGCTAAATTTTCAATCCTCCTTTTCTTCCGAACAAAGGGAGGAGGAAGGTTTTTTCCGGTGGATCCTTCTTGTTCCTGTTTAGTCCCCTTAGTTTTGGAAGTTGTTTCTATTTTCAAAAAATAAATTCTTAAAAATTTATTTTAAAAATCAATCTTAGCACAACTAAATTAACCATTCATGAGCAATATAGATTAAATTCGTTTTCTTGTTACTTGTCAATTGTATGTTCTGTCTAGTAAACAAGTACTACATAAAAAAGGTAACATCATATTCATTTAGGAATAAAAATTTATTTGGCTCAAACGCTGGGAGAAGAGCACCTCACAACATCAAGCTGATGCCTACAATGCGTAACTATACGTTATGATAGTTTCGCAATATATTTAAAACTCAATAAATATTGGTTTATTCAGTCTGATCTCCTCTTCTTCGAGGCACGAACACCCGTGCCCATAAAAATTTTCTATTAACAACAAATTTGGCCCTTGGTTGTCCATTAAGAATCATTGGGATAATCGATGCATCTCGTAAGACCATTCGAGCAAATAGAGGATCAGTCCCTGGTGGGGTTTTCTCCATCAGTAGGTCTTCCACTACTGGACCAAATGTCCTACACCATACGATTGCCAAATAAAAGGAAAAAATGGGAATATTAGAAAGACAGCAAGATATATAAGGAATATAATTGGGAAAAAAAAAAAAAAAAGAGTAATTGTAGTATACTTACGACGTAAAAAAATCCAGAATTTCATCTGGACGTAGAGGATAGCCATTAGAGAAAGTAAGAAACAATGATCTTTCCACCGGAGGTATGATTGGGACTGGTAATAATGAACTCGTTGATGCATGATCTCTCCCGATGGAGGTCTGACCAGTCATACTGCCCACCGCACGAAGGACAGAATCCTGTATGTTAGACCCCTCAGTGAAGGGTCTAACAACTTGATGAAGTGTTATGTCCTCAACTTCTCTTGAGGCATTCTCTCCAAAAATAACATTGCAAATCGTATTCATTGTATGGTTGACACGAGCGTACAATAGATCCTTATTGTAATGAAAGAATCTTGTATTAATAGGTTCTTCAAAGATTGCAGCTATATTTGGAGTATCGTCGACATTGTTTGGCTGTGGAGCATGGGGTTCAATGAAGCGCAGACAAGTAAGAGTTTCCATATAGATGGCCTCAACTAGTACATCGTCATAACTGAATAGTGTTTGGACCAGTTCATAATATCCGAACTCCTCCAGACATAGCCATAAGGCTATTATCATCTTGGCCTGGTTTGGATGCTTGCCCAGTGAGCGAACAAGCCTATTAAAGAATTGCCGCTCAATTGTATGGAATAATAGGAGAGCGATGAGTGATCCTGCAGGGTTTTCCATTGCAAGCTAGGGTTGGAGTAATAATGAGAATGGGAAACTAAGAAAATTGTATAGCTAAAAACTGAAAGGCAAAGAAGTAGAAACCAGTTTAGGTTCCCCTCTGATCCCAGCTGAGCTCCCCTGAATGAAGGATGTATTGTACTGAATTTATAGAGAGAGTTACAGCTATCACCTTTGCCACATTAAATTAGTGAATAAATTAAGTTCACTGTCAGGTGCCACCATTTGTTCATTTGCGACCACTCTAACGTCTAAATGAGAAAAGAGTTGTGCTAGAGTGACCTCAAGCTGGAATCTCATATCGCACTTCTTGACGTGAAAGTGGATATGAATCATAGATGATTTTTCACTCGTATCTCGATGAAAGCATCTATGGTTCCCATACACCTTCCTGTTAAGAAGTACGATAGGAGGTTCTGACTGAGGTCCACTTTAGCATTATTCATGAGAAAAAACTGTGCATTTTTTGGTTTCAGTAAAATTTCCATTTGTAGTGTGAATTTAGAAGGAAATTTAATGATGAGGGAAGAAATTAATGTAACTCTTTCTTTTGGTTTAATGAAGGGTGGAGTTCATTTAATTGCTAGCTGATCACTAATAATAATAATAATAAAGAGTGCGGATTTTGTTACTCAATCTGACAAAATAACTCAAAAACGGATGTGCAAAGAACCGTAGATTTTTTGCCTCGGGATATACAACTGCACATGTTTATGGAGATTGCAGTTGTGTATCCCGAGGTAAAAATATACGGTTCTTTGCACATGCCACATTGGTGAGTTTTTGAATTGTTCTATCAGGTAGAGATAGAAAGGATTTACTGGGACTTTTCATATACGGAAAATGCAGAAAGGATATTTTATTATTTGCATATAATACAGAATAGGAAACTTTGTTATTAACGCATAATACAGAAAAGGAAACTTTATTATTAGCCAAAAAAGCTAATAGAATAAGGAAGATAAGAAAATGGTTACATATGGTAAGAGAAGGAGAGAAAATGCCTAAAGTTAAATTTTAGTGGATGATTAAAAAATTGTATTACCAGTTAAGTAGAGAAAACACGCAAGGATTTTGATCTATTATTAACCAGATCTATAATTTAAAAATAAAAAATAAAAATTGCATTTATATTGATAAAAAATTTATGTATATGATACTCTCAACAATTTGACTTTACCATTGAGTGGCAAAACTTGTTTTATCCTAGTAGAACATTTTGTTTTTTCAAGGAAATGGCATTAAAGAAACTTATAAATAAATCTCGGGTCCTAATGGATTTGGAGTTGAATTCATTATTTCTTATTAGGATATTATGGGAGAAGATGTTACCAATGAGATAATGGATTTTTTTCAACAATGGAAAAATGTTGAAAGAGTTAAACTCTACCCTTTTAAGCATAATTCTTAAGGAAAAGCACCAAGAAAAATTTAGACCTATTGCTTTATGTAATTTCCTTTACAAAATCATTTCTAAACTTCTTCCTAATAGGTTGTCTGTCTACCTTCCTTCTTTAGTAATTTTCCTGCTCAATTTGCTTTTATTAAGGGCCTGTTTGGCCGTCACAAAAATCGTTTTACATATCTTGAATTGAATTTTCTTTGACCCTGTGGTGGTAAACCCAAGCTAGATTAGTTTACATGTTGTTTATCCAACATTGATCCTAATATGACTTAGTCTACTTGTTATTTATTTGACACTAGTGCAAGTCTATCTTGATGTAGTAAATCTTTCAAATTTGATTCTATGATAATTATTTTGGATTATAATGTTAACATTATTATCAGAAAATAAAATCTTAACACAATTAAAAAGGAGAATTAAAATTCTTTTCGAAATATCACATTGGATCATATCACTGCTAATGTATGTTTCTAAATTAAAATGTTTTTAATGAAATTATAACTAAAATATGTATAAATTTAAAATGAATTTCAAAGGTAAAGGAAGCTCAAATGACCAATATTTTACAAATCATACCAATTGATGGCGTCACTAGGTTCGATCGGATGTTATAATAAAAACGGTTCAGCTAATGAACCATGAATTTTCTTATTATTATTATTATTATTATTATTATTATTATCTTTTCATGAATATAAATATAGGTATTTTGGGAAAATGTATACATATTTCAAAATTTTCAATAAATATACGTAAAATCCAACAGATGTGGACCAAGGTCCAATCGTTGATCAACTAATTTGACAAACTTTTGATCCGATTATATGTTCTATTTTTAAAACATTGCTAGTGGTCTTGTTTGAGACAAAAACAAAATTAATAATTTAGATGAATTATTCTAGAAAAACTAAAATTAATATGGTAGAGAGAGATGGAGTAGTAGATGTTAGGGGGGGTGACACTTACATGGGAAAAGGGAATCCCATGTATCTAGTAGGATTCCACTTTTTATGTTACGTAAAACTCATTCGGAAGTGTCTTCCATTTTATATTTTAAAAACAGTAAGACAAAAACAACAAAAAGGTGGATTTGCAAATCCAACCCTTGGGTAGTATAAGATAAATTGTGTAACAAACACAGTCTTAAGGAAGAAAGACCCACGATAATATAATCCTAACTCATGAAATGATTCATAATTTCCATCTTCATATGACTTTTTGTGGGAAGTCAAAAACGTAAAACAGTTCAAGTGTAGTTACCAAAATACCATTCATCTTTAATCAAATTTTCTACCAAACTTAACTTTAAAAAATGAAATGAGATTACTAAAATACTCTTCATCTTTATCAAAATACCTTCATCTTCCAAAATGTCCTTTTTTTTTACCAAAATACCCTTCATCTTTAATCAAAATTTCAACCAAACTTAATCTTAAAAAATAAAAGGGAACTACCAAAATATCTTTCATCTTTACCAATTATCAAAATACCCTTCATCTTTACCAAAATAGTATTTATCTTTAATCAAATTTTCAACCAAACTTAATCTTAAAAAATAAAAGAAAATTATCAAAATACCATTTATCTTTAATCAAATTTAACCTTAAAAAATATAAAAGAATTATCAAAATACCCTTTATTTTTAATCAAAATTTCAACCAAACTTAACCATAAAAAATAAAAGAGAATTACCAAAATACCTTTCATCTTTAATCAAATTTTCAATCAAATTTAACCTTAAAAGATAAAAAAATTATCAAAATATCATTTATCCTTACTATCTAGACCAAAAGCAATTCGTCATCAATACTTTATTACAAAACACCCTTCATCATTATGTGGGTGTTGGATTGTGTATTATGTAGATATTTTATTTATCATACATTTTTTTAAGAGGAGATGCTGTCGAAATTTCGATAGAATTATAAAATTTATAAATTTATTTAAATTAAAAATAATTATTTTTATAATTTTTTAATACAAATTTATTATATATATATATATATTATATATATATATATATATATATATATAGTGTAATTATATATTTATTAAGGTATTCTGCTCAATTTTTTATACATTCTAGGTACATTATCAACATTAAGGGTATTCTGACCATTTTACCAGAATTCAGCAATAAAAATTTGTCAAACGAACATCAATTTCTGGCTTATGTGCTTCTGTAACGAACAAGCTTCTGCTGGATGTGACTTTTCAGGCTCTAGACTTCTGCTTCTTCAAAAAGCCAACTTCTGGAGCTGGTTTATGTAAAGAACAAACCCTTAGAGTCTATTTTGTATCAATTGGACTTTCTAGTTTCTTGGATTAATTTTGTAATGGAATGAGTTAAAACATCAAGATTCTCCATTACCCTTTCCTATGTTGGAAGACCAGAATTTATTGAATCAGTGCTTTCTTCATTCCAAATCTATTTGCTTACATCTAATCTCTAGTTAGAGTCCTCAAAAAAATTCAATCTATTCTGAACAATTTTCTTTGGAATGGTCTTTCTTTGGAAAAATCTTCTCATTTAGTCCAATGGAATAAAGGGTTGTACTCCTATTATTTTTGGAGGCCTTGACATTCGAAATCTTATGATAGGGAATAAAGTGGAAATGGAAAAACTATGATGGAATTTGGTTGAAAATAATTCCATGTGTGTACTCATTGGATGAGAAAGAGATATGTAAATTTTGGGCATATTTGGTATTGCCAACCTACCCAAAACACTTCATGGGTGTGGATGAGGATCTTAAAACCTCGAGAATTTGTCTTGAAATTTGCTCATTTTGTTGTTGGTAATGGAGAAAATATCTACATATGGAGAGATCCTTGGTTGAATAGAGAAAGTTTTATTCGTAAATTTGGCCATACGCTTCTCATTTTACAGTAATGTGGATGCAAAACTGTCAGACTTCATAGATGAAAATAATTGATTTTTAAAAGAACCTTATGCAAATTGCATGAGGGAAGTTGTAGATTTGGTAAAGGCTCAACCTTTCTGAAAGAAAATATTGGAGGAGGGAGTGGTTTGGTCTTGTACGGGTAATGGGAAAATTTTCACAAAATCTTATGTAAAGTCCATTTCTGTCATGCCTTGAGATAAGGACACGCGTCCTCCATAACCTAGCAGACCCGACCCTAACATCAAACACCCCCAATATAATATTAGCCAAGAAATCAAGTCACCAAGGCAGAACGGTAAGATAAGCCTCAGAAGTAAGCCCAGTCAAACGAAAGGGAGCTTTTGAAAGTGAGGATTCGTTTAGTTCAAGTATAATAAGACAAAAACTTTATACCAGTCAAAGCTTGATCGTACATCAAATATGTAATACACTGAAAAATGATTAAGTGTATAAATATAATATTATACATATAAATGCATGTTTGGTAAAACATAGTTCATAACATATCGACATAAACTTTATTTCTATCATTTTTTGCACTTATAATTTTTTTTCTCTTTAGGATAAAAATGTAATTTCACCCAAAGATAGTTTAGTCACTTTGAAAATATCATTATGAAAAAAAAAATATTTATCCTTTTACATGAGTTTGATAAACCATTAAATCCCTAAAATCATAATTTAATCCTAAAATAAGAATTTCTTTATATTAAGGATGTGACCCGTCATTTTTATGAGTAATTTGTATATTTGGATACCTAAATGTCAAAATATCACTTTGGCCAAAACATAAAATATGCTTATAATGTAATTTTACAAAAAATATCAGATTTTCTAAATTTTAAGAGAAAAGATTTTTGGATTATTTTACCCTTCACGTATTTTTTATGACTTTTTTGTTTTCTACATGATTTATCTTGTTATAATATTATATTTTATCATGATATATTATATAATAAAGTTTTAAAAATAATATGATGATATTGATGGTCTTATTTGCTAAAAGTAATAATTTTTTTAAAAAAAATGATATTCTGATCTTTTTACACGAGGTCTAATGGGAGGGATTTTCTGAATTTTTTTAAAGTCAAAAGGTGTCCCAAAATATATGTTTTTTATTTTAAATTTTTGTTGGATTGTTGGAGAGAAAATGGGATGGTTAATTGATGTTTATCCCATAAATTTGAGAATTTTGAATTTGTAAAACTTTCTAATGCCACTTGTTGCTTCCCTATTGCACAGAATCCTACTTCTTTTAATCTGAAATGTAACATGTTTTTTAATCATATTGTTTAATTACATTAAACTCTAAGATGTTTTCACATAACTCAAAAATCAATAATCAATTGTTATGATGAGATAGAAAGTATTTTAGCCTAAATGGGTGTAAACTGTAGGATCAAGACCACACCAATTTGTTAAAAATCTAGGCTACTATTGTGGATGAGAAAAACAAACTTTTGAAGTTTTAAAAACCCAAAAAGTCTTTACAAATTCTTGCTCACCTCACACCAGTCCAAAATACTTAGAGAAACATCATTATTTGTTAGAAAAATACCATTTAAAAAACTCTTAGAACTTCTATCTGTTAAAGTCTTTTGCTCTCGGGTAAAACACGAAAATTCTTTATATAATCAAGGTCTAAAACATACTTAATTTCTAGATAAAAATATAAGATATGTGCGCACATATACTTTTTCTTGAAATTTTCGTTATAATGATAGTATCTTTTTTTTTAAAGGTTTTTGTGCATCTTTTCTTGATGTAAGAAAAATTATGTGTTTATTTTTATATATTATTTATGGGAGAATAATTTGTTAATATAAATAGATCATAATATTAAGGTTTGAAAAATGATATCTTTGTATTTAACATAACAGATTGGTAAAGACTCTGATTGAGCAAGGAATTAGAGTGTCCTAAGGTGAAAGGCCACAAACGTCTTGCGGAGGACCCAGTGTTATGTAAGTGTATGACCTAATGCATGTATGCCCGTGTTATATGGGTGAGACATTTGCATGAATTATCATTGCATGACATATTTTATTTATTTATTTAAATTTTTATTTTACACAATAGAAGATTTATAATATTCTTCTTTTGCTCAATATAATTATTATTTCGATTAAATCATAGGTGAGTATAATAGTACTAATAGAAGATTTTTTCACGTTATTTATTCAATTCTTTTTAGATATTTTTCTCGAAGGGGTGTCTTAGTCGAATTACATAAAAAGTGCATTTTTATATTTCTTTTATTTTAGATTTGATTTGTCTCAAAATAAATTATGCAACACAATAATTCATGGGGGAATTTATTTTTTTTATTTTTTTTATGAACTTTATGTGATGAATCATACAAAAAGAATGTTAGGTTGATCTTATTAATTTCTTTAAATAATGAAATGAGATTATGTTTTATTGTTATTTATTTCTGACTTTAAAGTAGATTAGATATAAATTAAATTTTATTCAATAAATTATTAATTTTAGAATATTACACCATTGTGGCTTGATAGAGGTCGAAAATATATTATTAAAATGGGAAAAATCATTAAAATCGGATGAGTGTTAAATTTTATATGTTTTTTTTTTAAATAAATTATTGGAATCTAAATTTCTGTTGTCTTTGCAAATGGATTATGTTTCGACCCATTTTTCTCTTAGAAATATTCTTTTTTTTTAAATAGTCAAAAACATGAAATTTTTAAATTTATGTGTTAGCTTTACAATCCCAATGACCGATTATAAAAATACTGGGTGTGTAATCCGCAGTGATCATTTTTTTAAAATGGGTATGTTTTGTCCATATTAAGATAGCACACGTATGACTGTTATATTTTTTATGAAAAATGCATTGAGTTGAGAATCTAACGGTTTAGTAAATGCATCATTTCAAAGTGACTAAGTGAACAAAATATACATTTTGGATTGTCGAGATTTACTACTAGAATGGATTATTATATATAATTTTTTGAAGTGTTAAGTATGAAATACTTTAAAAAATACATATATTTTATATTGTAAAGGATTTATAATTTTATGACCTTCAATATTCGGATTTAAATCCTCACTCATGGGTTACGAGTCGGATCGTGGATCCAGATTTTGGGGCATCACAAAGATCTTCATTTAATGCAAAATTCATGGGTAATTATCAAAACAATATTGACAGGAACATTCTCTGACTCACCAACTCCTAAACAATAAAATCAAATTAACTCAGTAATTAATGCACAAAGATCCTTTGAATTAAACTCGAGTGTTAGCATTAATGACACATTGTTACAAAACCCAAAAGAAGAGTTAGCAATCACAATCAGTTCATGTCGTATTCAGCAATACACTTGGACAAACCGTGTGGTGACACCTATCCCAAACTCGGAACTATACTGCCTCCTCTCAAAGTTGGAGAATGGGTTCTAAAAAACTCTTTCTACACATGAATAAGGCATGAATATACTTGCAACTCATTGTTCATCATCTTCTTCATTCCTAACCATCATCATTCATTTCCTATTACTAACTTGATAAGCTGAAAACCCCTGGCAAGCACCACACCAAGGCTTCATCCTTCTTCCTTCAATCATCAAATAACCATAAGTCGGTCTTGTCAACAATAGTTGAAGGGAAAGGTTGGGAGATCCAAGGGTCTGGGAGCAAACTCAAGGAATCGTAGAACAACCAGGTTGTCCAAGAGTTTTGCATATCTCAAGGAGTAGAAGGTCCAAAAAACCCTCCACATCTGCTTGTGATAAACTCGCAGATAATTGCCGAGAAGTTGCTTGGGTGGGCATTGTTTGGAAGAATGCGAAAGTTCCTCATTTCTCCTTTATCTTGTGGTTGGCAACTCAAAACAAGCTTTCAATGAAAATCTTCAACGACAACCAAAAAAAAAAAAAAGGATATCAATTGCTCTCAAGATGTATTTTATGCTTGAAAGCTTTGGAGATGAACGATAATCTTTTCTTTGAATGCCCTTTTAGTTGATGGTTATGGATGTGCTGCTTAGTTGGGTGGATATTGTTTCATTAACACGAGATTCTTGTGTTGAATGTTTGATATTTCCATGCAAGACTATCTCTAAAATGTTGAGATTGTGTTTTAACACGTTATTTATTTGGTTTGAAAGGAAAGCAATAGGAGAATTTTTTTTAAAGGCTTACAACCTAAAGAATTCACCTTGGAGAGTGCAGTGGAAGTCATAGAAAGTTTCTTTGACGGTTGTGAAATTGATGATTATTCTACAGGAGAAAGTGAGAACTTTTTGAAAAATTGGAACTGCTCTTGTTGGTTGATTCAGCCTACGGTTAAATCTATCTTTTAGAAAAGTCCGGGTGAAGGAGTCATTAAAATTAACACGGGTTTTGTTAACGTGTGCATTAAATACACCTTGAAACTTGATTTTCCTACCAAAAAAATGCCCTAAATTTCTTTTCCTATAAAAAAATACTCTCAAATGCTTGTTTTCAAGATGTATTTCATGCACCTTAAGGGCACACGTTAACAAAACCCAATTAATACAGATGGTTCTCTAAATAAAGATAGCGGTGGCTGGGGTTTTATTGGCAAAGAGAGCAATGGAGTTTTTTGCTTCACAGGTTGGGCAAACTCTAAAGAAAATGATATTGTTCAAATTGAGCTGGATGCTATATGTGAAGCTCTAAAATATGCAAGAAGGTGCAATGTACCACAGGTGCTTATTAGTTCTGATTCTCTATTCTCCATAAAGAGTATAAAAAGAGAAATTGTTCCTCTTGGAAGTATGAGGAATTGGTGAAGGAAATACAACCGATTGATAATGATTTTGCTTCATGTGAGTTTGATGAGTTCTACTGGAGGGAGACAAATAGAGCAGCTGATTATTTAGCTCGTCTCGGTTGCCATGCAATTGGATGCTTTGTAATGGAGGAATTTGCTTCTATTCCTCAGGAATTGACAAGAATCTTAATTAGTTGATGATGTATGCTGTAATTACTCTCATTAGTCTCTATATAAAGGGAGGGGACCCTTAAAACCCAGCTGGTGATCAATCAAAAAAAAAATTGTGAAATTTTCGAGAGATACTACTAACGAATGTACTTGCAAGACAGATCACAACTCGGAATATTTTGAAGGTTACTCGGAAGCAAAGCCACATCTTCAAACAATGAGTTTACTCGTTGGAAGGACGGTCATTCTTGCCAAGAAATCTGCATCCTGGTTTTATTCTCTGCAAGAGAATTCGAAGGAAATAGGGTGAAAAGCTTGAGAGAGATTTTTCGATATTCTTTCTCTTGTTAGGGTTTGGAGAACTGTCCTTAGTCAGTTTGGAATCAATAAAACTAGTGTTCAATTGGTATCGAGGAAGTGTGGTTCGTTGCAAGCAAGACTATAATGCCAAACTCCATCATCCATGAGGTTCGTATTGTGGCCTTTCGACAACAATATACCAAGTATGGCTCAACAGAAAAGGATTTTTTAGGAATGAAAAGATAAAAAATAAGTTGTTTTACTGGAACAAGGTCGAGTAACAAAATACTGAACCATTGGGGCTACAAGGGACAAGTTATAATCCCATGTATATCAGTCTTTTGGACTGCTCCAGACATTGAGGCGGTGAAAATTAACAGATGGTTTGCTCTCAATATATGGTAGAAGGATTCTGGTTTATAGGGTGAGACCACAATGGTCAGTTCCTCTTTACATCTTTATCAACATCATCAGCATAGAGTTATCTGCAATCCTTGAAGCTCTCAAGTTTTCTAGGCACATTGCCCACAGTTGTGAGCATTTGAATATTCTCCACCTATGTGATAAGTGCATCAAGGGATAAATTGAATCATTGTGACCAGAACTATTTCTAATTTGTCAAATTCAGATATTCAGAGGCCATTCACAAGATTCATTTTTGAGTTTTACTGGAGCGAAAGCAAATCGAGCTATTGATCTTCTGGCTAAATCGGGTGCTGCTTCCATTAGTCAATCAACTTCGTTATTCCCTCATTGGATTCTAAACAAGTAATTTACCAACCTTTTTGGGGATCTTTTCCTGTAATGGCACTCGATTGTAGCCACTTTTTTGTGAACAATTGAGGGGTGGGTGCCAGAAAGCCCCAGCCTATCACTCGAAAAAAAAAAACAAATATATCTTAAAATCTTAGCATAACTAATGTAAGTATTCATGAGCCATATAGACTAAATTTGTTTTCTTGATTCTTGTTACTTGTCACTTGTATGTTCCAAGCAAAACCACTACGCAGAGTAAGTAACATCATATTTATTAAGGAATATAACTAGTAAACACTGGGAGAAGACTAAAGCACCTCACATCAAGTTGGTGCCTACAAAGAAACTATGCATCATTATAGTTTCGCAATTTATTTAAAACTAAATAAATATTGATTTATTCAGTTCACTCTCGCCGATCTTCTTCGCGGAACATACACCCGTGCCCATAAGTATTTTCTGTTGACCACGAATTTGGCCCTCTGTTCTCCGTTAAGAATTAGAGGGATGACCGATGGATCTCTTAAAACCATTCGAGCATATTGAGGATCTGTTCCTGGTGGGGTGTTCTCCATCACAAGGTCCTCCACTACTGGTCCCCATCTCCTACACAATAAGTTGCCAAAAAATAAAAAATGAAAATATTTGAAAGACATGTAAGATATATATCAGGAATACAAGTAAAAAAAAAAAAAAAAGTAATTGTAGTATACTTACGAAGTGAAAAAGTCCAATACTTCATCCCGGCTTAGAGCATAGCCGTTGGAGAACGTGAGGAACATTGATCTTTGGTCTGGAGGTGGGAGCAGGACTGGTAATGAACTTGTGGGAGCGGGACTGGTAAGGACTGAATCCTGTGTGTTAGATCCGTCCCGAAAGGATCTAACAACAGGATGAAGTAATACGTCCTCAATTTGTCTCGCCGCATTCTCCCCAAAAATTACGTTACAAACCGTGTTTATGATATGGTTGACACGGTTGTAGAATAGATCTCTATTGTAGTGAAAGAACCGGGAGTTGATAGGTTCGTTACAGATCGTAGCAAGATTTGGGATATCGTTGACATTGTTTGGCAGCGGAGCATTGGGTTCAATGTAGTTGAGACAAATAAGAGACTCCATATAGATAGCTTCAAGTAGTATATCATTGGAAGGGAAAATGTTTCGGATCAGTTCATAGTATCCGAATTCCTCCATACTTAACCAGAGGCCCATGACCATCTTGACTTGGTTTGGATGCTTGCCCATGTCGTGGACTAGACGGTTGAAAAACAACCTCTCGAGAGTATGGAAGAGAAGAAGGTGTACCAAGCTTCCAACTTGATTGTCCATACTGCAGAAAGAGATTTGAGTACGTAATAGAAAGAATTGAAAACTAAGAAACCGAAATGCTAAGAAGCTGAAACTAGTGCTGGTGAGAATATAGGCTGCAATTGTATTGAATTTATAGAAAAAGTTGACAACCATCTTAAATTTGTGAATTAAATGCACAGCTTGGCGCCTCCTCTTGTACACGTTGGATCGGCCCACACTATCATTTTTATTACGTTGATGCCACCACCTAGTCTACTACAACTGCGAAGATTCTGATGTCTATAAATGAGAAAAAAAAACTAGTAAATTTTTTGGCTCAAGTAAAATTTTCATTTGTTTGTGAATATAGAAGGAAATGAAAAAGGGAAAAGAAATAATGCAACTCTTTTTTTTTTTTTTTTCTTTTAATTTAATGAAGGGCGGAGTCCTTGTTACTGCCAGCTTATTGATAAAAAATGATGACGACGACGACGACGATGATGATAATAATAATAATAATGGGAAGACTGACATTATTTGAGCATGTTAATTTTTTAAAGAAAAAAAAATGATTATCAAACTTAAATACGAGTGTGGTAATATTTTTAAATAACGGCCCTATTTACTTGCACTGCATGAAAGCTGGAAAAGTCGACATGAAAATTCAATGGGTCAAGGCCCATGAATTTTAGAAATTGAATTTTGATGATGCAAGACTATTGAAATATTTTTTTGTTCCCTAGATTCGACGGTTTAGAACTGTCGAATTTCTCCCATCCTCCATTAATTTGAAGGTTTCGGCCATTTAAAAAAAATCCACAATAAAAAATTTGACGCCTTGGTCCATCGAAATTGACGGCTTTGGACCATCGAATATGAGTTATTTTCACATTGTGCTGCTTATTTAATTTTATGTTTTAAATTTTGAAAAAAATAATTTTAAATTTCCATTTTAAAATCTTCCATTTTGAAACACATTATTTCTCCTATTGGGCGCCTCACTTACTATCATTATCCAATGCTTGTCTGGTGTAAGAGTTTTCACTTAATTTATAAACATTCCAAATATAGCATAGCTCACAGATAATAAATCTCCAGAGCAATTAATCAGTGGGTATTTTTTGCATAGGACATTACCCAAATACCATACTAACTACAAGTTTTAAACATCTATAGCCTTGGCATTATAATAATATATGCTATATGGTCGTGAAAAGTTCATAAAAGAAAATATTTTAAGGATTTGTTTAATAAATGTATAGAGATTTCATCCATTATGCTTATTAGGAATGTTATTTAGTGTAAGACAATGCATTTAACTTAGAGAAATATTATGCTTTGTCATTTTATTTATTGAACAATTAAACAATGAAGTTATGGATATGTATGAATTTAATTTATAAGAAACCGAAAAATTAAATGGAAAAGATTTGTTTACATATTAGATTGTTAGTAGTTGTCACGTGAGCATGGGCAGATGAAACTCACTTCATTTATTAAAATAGCGTTATGGAAATAGATTTGATCAAAATATTATAATGAGTTAGTCAATTAAATGTAGGAGATTTTATTTAATAGTAAAGATTTACTTATAAGGAAATTTTGTTATTATCATATAATATAGAAAAGGAAACTTTATAAATATACCTTTCAAAAAAAAACAAATTTTATAAATGTTATAAATGCCACATTTAGTAAAGTCGAACGTTGTATTTAATAGAGTCGTGATGAATGCACGCGATTTTGGTATGCAGTTGGATACACGGCTGATGTGGCAAGGACACAGAATCATAGATCATTTTCATCGAGATACATAGGAAAAGGATGTGCAGTTTTGTGCCCTTGCCACATCAGCTGCGTACCAACACCGCGTGCATTCATCATTATTCTATTTAATATGATCACACATGGAAAGAAAAGAAGAGAAAATGCCTAAGTTTATTAAAGTTAAAATTTTAATGGATATTAAAATTTAAGTAGAGAAAACAAGGAATTTGATCTCTATGTGCTATTATCATTGATATTTTATCAACTGGCTAAGCTGCCACTCTCATTAACTTGGGATCTTGCTATGAAAGTGTCTTTTTTCTCTCTCTTAGATATGTTAAAAGCTTTGATAATAATTATTGTAGGAAAACTATATGCATTAGTAGGGATGTACATTTTACCCGAAACTCGGATCGAACCCATTCGGGTTAAGATCGGACCAAACCTAAAATAAGGATCGAAAATTGAACCAAAATCCGATCTATTATAATATCTTTATTTTTAATAGTTCTAACAGAAATTAACACTTGGCGAGTCGGTAAGACTTAGGGGATTTGCCAAATCCAAGGTTCGACTTTGCTAGAATCCATTTTGTATAAAAATATTTCAATCAAATATGTTGAAATTTCGATTTTACGAACATTAAAAATGCCTAAAAATTTCGGATTGGTCAGGGTTCGGTTTAGACCTTTGGAACTTCAACCCGGACTGAACTCAAACCCAAGATTTTCGGGTTGGTCTCGATTTTAACCAGACCCAAACCAAACCTGAAAATTCGATTCGGTCCGGTTCGGATTTACCTGAATGTACATCCATATGCATTAGTAAGCTCTTGTCCAGAATTCAAGATCTTTCCAATGACGCCCATTATCAACTAGATATATCATTAAGGAAATTTTTGTATTCATGTTATTTAAATTTCGTATGATACCCTTAACAATTTGACTTATTATTGTGCATGTGGCAAGAAATTATACTAGAAAAAAGACTTTAGACATCATTTTTAATGATGTCTATATGAAAAAAAGTGATGTCTATTCGTTGGATGAAAAAATGTGTGTAAAATGCAATTCTAAGAAACCGGTTTTTTCAAAAACAATGTTTAAAGATCAAACATAAACCAATATCTAAAGTTCTGCACTTTTTTGCGCAATCCCTCCACCAGTGAAAATTGCATTTTAGATTTAAAATTTGATGTTTACTTTAAAAAGGTGATGTCTAAAGTCTTTTTTCTAGTAATTAAATGTTTTATGGTAGGTTTTTTTTTTTTTTTTTTGGCCAGTCAAGCAAATGGCACTAATTAAAGAAACTAAAACAATGCATGTACAAAGGAGCATGACCCCAGATTTTTTTGGATTAAAGCATGACCATCGTGGTCTCCTTTAGTCTGCTTATTTTATTTCAATGGATAACGATTCGATAGTGGCAACCCTCAATGTTTTTCGGCAAGAAGCATAAGCAACCAATTATGTGTCAGCAACATTATTTTTCTCACGAAAAACATGTTTTGTAATCCATTCACACATTAGCTAGAGATTCCTTGAAAAAAAATTATCCACTCGTCAATAATTTCTTGAATTCAAATTCTATAATTACTTTCTTCTGTTAAGAAAAATCACAAAAAATGGAGAACAAAAATGAAAGAAACAAGATGTTGTCAAATATAGAAACACTAGGAGTTTACGTGATTTCCTCAAGATTGAGGTGCGTCCACAGATCACATCAATTCTAAAACTCTCAATTACAAATTACACCCTTTCACCGAAAAAAGAAATATATATACCCTAGAAAAAATAACTAGGATTTTACTACTAAAATTACAAAAATACCCTTGAAAAATTTTCTCAACCAATGCTCGATTGAAAAATACTGTGTTAAATGATGAACAATACTCCTGTTTGAATAGTACCATCAGGCTCCACAAACCATAACATCTTCCTGCTTAAATTACACATTTGCGAACCTTAGGCGAGAACTCTTGTTTATGCAACACTGTTTGAAGCAATTCCAAAATATCCTAGTAGAACATGTGCCACCTTGATTGATTTATGCATAAATCAAGATCCTGGCCTGATATGATTGGATAAAACAAAATTCGAGATCTCGAAACCAGTTCATATGATAAGTTTAACCCAAAAATAGATTTAGAAGGAATTTGTGCATATCCACATCAAGAGACCTATTTTTGAAAGGGAAAAAATTCCAAATCCAAACAAATTAAAAGGGATCAATCTAATTCAAAATATGTATATATATAGATAGGGAAATATTCAGCACCCAACAATTTGCCCAACATGTTTTGTCCTACATGGGTTAGAAGTTTTGGAATGAGCTGATTTTTGATGAGGATGATCTTCTAACCGTAGAGATCATCCTCACCAAAAATCAGCCCATTCCAAAACTTCTAACCCCATGTTTACAAGTTGAAAAATCGTGGACTGTCCATTTTTTGTAAACCATTTGTGATGGGGTAAGAAGCTTTGGAATAGGCTGATTTTTTGTGATCATCCTCACAAAAAATCAGCCTATTCCAAAACTTCTAACCCATGTTGGACAAATTGTTGGTTAAATGGTTGGGTGCGGAACGGGACCCAATGCATTAAATAGAAAGAACTCTTAAAAGAAACTTGTCAAAGTTCATTATTAAAATCTCCAGGGTAACAACCATCCTGAAAACTATATAAATATGGGGACACAGGTTGATCATCATTGAATACAAGTGCCATGCCGCTATAAGGTCTATGGAAGAAATTTGGATTTCAATCTCGTATAGTTTGTTATCCTAATATTGAGGTTTTCGATTTCCCCACCCACACTCATGGTTAACGTGAAGGAATTTTTTTTTTTCCAATCAGCACACTCAAGATTTCCACTTCTTCTCCATCTCTGGACATGGGTGTTGTACCTGCTAAACATGATCTTTGACATAGATAATTAGATTCACATAAAAGAGCAAGCCTTTGATTAACACATTGAAAGGATCTCTATTTCAGAATCTTATATAAAAGGTCTATAGAAATCTCCGCGTTGTAGCTTTATATGTATGCCACATGTCTATATTAGTTCTCAAGAGCTGCTATTGCTTTAATCTCTCCTAATTGCTGTGCCAGGGCCTGAATTCGTTGGAGGTGGTGGGACATCTTCTCGTCTCGTATTTTATGATGCAATTGATTTTCCAATATATAGCTTTGTTGGTAAAGTAGATGGATTTTGATCTCTTTACCCTCCATGAGTTTCAACAAGATGAAAGATTTCTTAAGATACTCTTTCAGTTTATCAGAGACTTCCTCACATTCCTCTCATCTACCTCAAGTCGTTATTTTTCTTTGGCAACTAATTAGCTATTTGAATCAATAAAACACTATAAAAATGAAATGATTGAGGGATGCAATTCTTTCAGCCAACTACTACACTTCTTTCTTCTATCTTGGTTGTACCATCTCGATCAAGGCTCTGGTTTGATCAATGTTAGCGTCTATATCACGTACCCATTACCATCCATGACTTCGTGAACAAATTCAATGGACTTTGACATTGAATTTACCCCTTCTTTCATGTAGTATCAAGTACCCAACAAATTTGTTGAAACTTACCAAAAAAATTTTAATTCTCGGGATTGAGCTTCATGTGGTAGTCACGCAATTACTCACCTTCGCATCAAGTATTGTGGGATAGAACTCAACGAATCTAAATAAGCAAATTTCACCTTTATTTATAAGTTTGATCATCACCTTCATTTTGGAAAGTTCTCTTATCATATTGTGATCCATTATTATCGTAGTCCTTAGGGATTGGGATTATACTCTTCCATAGATATACTTTCTGTTGTGCACTAACGAGCTCTCTACTCATGACTAACACCATAGAGAGATCATGTCATAGACATAGGACAATTTTATGCTTCATTTGCGGCACTAGCCACTGAGTGGTTACTCCATTTCTGGGTGAGAAGTAAAGTCATTCTATAATAAACCAGTTCTCGAGATTCAAGCTATTCACGACTCGACTCCCAAAAGATGGTACCTTTGACATGAATCGATAGGTGGTAGGTGAACCTGAAATGACTCCATGTTTCTACCCATACAAATTAATAATGTTATAGAAAAGAGGAGATAGCACACACGTTTTACGACATGGTCATATTTGTTAGCAATGCTTAGGCATTAACTTACAACTTTGTTCACAAAAACAGCAAGGTTCCTTAAGAGTCCACACCACCTTACAAAATGGGACCTTTTATAATTAAAATTGTCTTGGCTCCATGGGATTTCAACCCAAGATTTGAGGTGTCCAAGGCGCCAACTCAATCAACATTGCATCGTCCAACCAGTTTTATTGCCAAGACCAAAAATAAATAAATAAATAAAAATAGTCAAACTACTATGGTGCTTGAGAACAGTTTTTAAAATGAGAAGTTCAAATAAGACAGCTTTATGTTTCATAGCCTACTAGGGGCACCATTAGGGCTTTTACCAAGTCAATCAATGAGCAAGTACCATTTCTGTGATGCTTAGAAACTCCATACTTCCAGTGTAATCATTTATACAGAGAAGAAATTGAGCCAATTTTCATTTTGCAGACCACCATGACACCAAACACAATGCAAAGAGACCCAATTTTTTCATTTTTTTTTTTTTCTCTAGAAATTTTATGATAGAAACAGATACATGGGACTCTACCTTTCTCTGGCTGCAATGGCCATCCATTAAACAAGAAATAAAACAAGAAAAAGAACAATCAAAACCTAAACTTTTCTTTTCTCCGGCCATCAATCTGATGATTCATATTGCATCCATCAAACAACCATCACCGGTTTTATTCAATTCAGCTAGCTCCTCTCACATAAGCCAATTGGCTCATCTTTCTTTTGTTAACTTAAGCACCATTGTCACCTTCCTCTTTTTACCCTCTAAACCAACAGATGCCTTTCTTTCAACGCCTAGGCGACTTCTGTTTGTAAATGTCCGGCTGGTGCAGGTCCCACCCAACATCAGGTTCCTTGCGTTTCATCGATCTCATTTGCTCCTCTGTCATCACAGCCTGCCCTGGGTTAAATAGCTGCCTCCAGCCACCGGCTTCCCTGCTCTCAGATTCTGACACAGTCGAACCCGAATTCAAATCAAGGTTGGGCAGTTTGGGCCCAGCCACATTGAAACCAGATGGTGGAACAGTCATGCTCATAGGAAATGGTGGTCGAAAAAAGGATGGAACAGCAACTTGTGAGCCAACAATCTGAGATGCCACAGGAACTCCTCTTGAATCTACCATATAAGGGACACAGGCAGATCCATACATTGCTGGAGAGAGAGACATGGAAGGCCCCATAGAGAGGCCAGGAGGAGGGGACGGATAATAAGCCATTGCAGGATGATGTTCCCCCACCCCACCAACTGATTTTGCAAAGTTGGCAACCACTGAGGACTCACCAACCTGCCTATCTGGGAGGAAGGACCAAGTTTGGGGAACACTCTCTTTTCTAGTGACTGCCACTCTTGTACCCATGATAGAAATAACTGGATCATCCAGTTGAAACCCCCCTCCATAAGCATTCCTGTCTTGGGAGGAGGAGGAAGACTTACCGGGATCCGGTCGTTGATCATACGAATCCAAGAGAGATGGATTGTCATTTAAATCGATGTTCTTCATGGAAGGATGCTTCGATGATGATGAAGAGGTCGGAGATGGGCTGCGGAACCCATTTCGATGGTTGAAATGCAATCGGCTCTCCATCCTCCAATCTGATGATGGTGGAGCATCCTCATTGTCACCAGTACAATTGAGATCCAACTTGAGCTTATCCCCTCTTCTTGAACTCACTTCCATGGAACATTCCCCAGAAGTCAGACCTGATGATACTGGGATCTGTTTTGCAGCCAACATCAGATCAGTACCTCCATCACCGTTTCCCCCAGCTACATTCAGATCAATATTGAGGCAATCCTGCCTCTGTTTTGAACTATAGCCACTGCCATCAACAGAGAGTACCTTCTCACCATCTGAAATCCTGCGATTAGATGCAGGACGGAAGGCACTAGTTGCAGCAGAACCCTTCCATCCAAGCTCTCCCTCGAAATGAGGAGGAGCTACAGGGAATTCTGGAGCTGCTGCTCTTGAAGCAGAAACAACAGTGATGGGCACAGAAACTGAAACCTTGGCTGGTCCATTTCCTCCAAGTGAACCACTTCATTCAGATCGAAATCACGCACACCCATCTTGGTGTCATCGGCTGATTCTTGAACAGCAGCTCCAATGACCTGGGATGAGTCCTGGTCCTGCACAAAATCTTCAGCTTTGTCCATGCTCATTGGGTCCATTAAAAGTTCCTCTCCCTTTGATGAAGGGGACCCACAAAGAAGATTTTGTCCGGTTGGCATTTCATTATCTGGCCCCGCCAGGGGTCGGTCCTGCTTTCCATTTATAGAATCAGGGCTTTCAGGCTGCACAACCCCAGCTTCTGAATTTTTCTCAGGAGAAGAACTGCACAAAGGTTCTCTGTAGTCAACAACCGCTTGCTCCACTTCTTTGGCAACTTGCCGAGCAACTTCTAGGGCATCTTCTACGACAAAATCCAGTTCCATGTCCACTCTTCTCGTGTCAATCTTATCAAAGACTTTCATTTCCATTCTTGGGTTTGAGACATCACCACTAATCGCAGAATCCACTCCTGCTACCACCTTCAAAATTGACTCACTAGCAAGCTCCTTTGCATCATTAACTGCTCCAATATCCTCCTCCATAGGAAAAGAACTCTCTGAATCCTCCGGTTTTCTCAAGATGCAACCATTAATGGTTAATTCCTGTGATGTATACAAAACACCAGCTTGATCTGTAGTCTTGTCCACTTTGCTTCTTGAATATTTAGGCACCCAACAATCAACTGCCTTACTACTATTTAGCTCAGAGGCCAGTGTATTCGAATCACTGTCGAAACCCGCAGGCATAGTCTTTTTTGGGCAGAGCTCGCTCTCCTTGGCTTCAACATCGTTTGGTACAGCAGGCTCCATCACAGACAGCTGAGAATTTGCAGGATCGGCTGAAAACACCTGTTCACGTACAGATGAAATAGAAACAGAACAAATTTCCTTGTTACCAAACTTATCTCGGCTACACTTCATCATATGTCTCTCAGCTGCATCATTGGTGAAATCTTTCAACTCTGGAAGAGGATCTAAGGGCCCGGGCTTAGCAGAATTTTCCATTGTAACAGGAGAACTGCAAATCCCAACGGAGCTTGTTCTTTCTGCTGGGTGTGTAGAAGATTCTTCCCTAATAATAGAAAAATTTTCTTGACAAGAGGTTGTCATAGACTGGTCCTGAGTATGTCTTCCAAACCCATCCTTATCAACTACCTCGCTCAAAGCTGCGGTATCAGAGACATCACGATTACTAGAAATAGGGATCTTGACACCTTTGACACTCTCCAACTGGGAAACATCTAAGCTTCTCGACTGTTGCAATTCCCTCTCAGCTGGCTTTATTACGTGACTATCTTCTTTGGCAATTGCTTCGACAACCGAATCTCCTGGGTATCCACTCTCCACAGTTAATGTTGCATTGGCTGGCTCAACCACACCCTTGGATCCATCATCTTTCTCAACATCCCGGTGATCTGAATCATTCTCTTTTCCCTGGTTCCAACTATCAAACAGAGCCTTCGCCCCTTCCTGAACCCTAATGCTCTTGTGTCCAAAAAGATTCCGTATAGTTACCTTGATTCCAGAAGAAACAGACATATCATATTCTATGGGAAGCTTCTTAAGTGCCCCTAACAGAGCACTTATCGATTCTTCCACAGAGAGGTCTCTTGCGTCATTGCCACACTTTAGAGCTTCCTGAAGCCACTGATCAAGGAAGTAGAGTCCATCTAACCGAATAAAATGATCAAGACTGTCCTTACTCTCTGTGGCAGCCAAGGTACTTGCAACAGTAGACCATTGCCTGGCTGCCTCACCAACATTCTTCACAACAGAATCTTTCTCCTTCTGCATCATAGAGACCAATTCTTCAACTCTAGCAAGGGCCGTAAGCCCATCCTTCATCTCAGTCAGGGTAAAGAAGTCGTCTAGCGTCATACCGGTTTCACACACCTGCTCGGTATTTCCAAGCTTCAAGGAGGTCCTTGTAACATGCTAATACTTCTTTCATCTACTTTTGCTAGCAATGAAGGAGAAGAGAATTATGGCTTAAACAATACCGAGTATACGTGGTTCTCTGCATCACATAACATAATACTTGTAAGCTGGCTATTAAGTTAATTGTATATGATAATCATGTCATCAACATAATAGTTTGTAAAGCAAGGAAATGCTACGTGATGAGCTTATGAAGGGTGTGTATTTGCACCTATAAAAGATGCACAATCATGAACTCTTGGTAATGTTGTTCATGAGGAATACTTTGGATTTTAATGGGAAGAGGCTATCCTCCTTTTTCTGTGCCAAAATGTGGCATGTGTACAAGTTGAAAGTGAATCACACCAATTAATGGGTCCCACCTAGGAATTTCCTCACCCAATATTGACCGAATCTAACGACATCAACCACTGGATCCATCTCTCTTTATATAGTAAGAAAAATTATGGAAAAACATCCAATAAGATCTATAGATCCACTGTTTAAGAACATGTAGTCGGGCTAATGTGGAACCCATAAAGGCATTTCTCAAACTCTGTGCAAGTTTGCCAGGTTTGTCATGCGAACTACACAAGCAAGGAAGAAGGCTTTTTCCATTTGCGGTTATTACATTTCATAAGAAGCTCCTCTTGTGTTGTGGGTGAAGAGTTATTTATACCTAATTACAGAGAATAGATTTTGAGCATATCAAATTACAGATACCAAACTCAATCTAGCAGACGAACAGAGAAGAGTATCCAGAATTAAAAGACAACCAGATTAAATGTATGAGAACATCAAATCCACTACATGAAGGTAAATACTATTCTATTTCTGGACTTCACTAGGCATTCAATTTTATGGACTTGATCACCAAAAACCACATGAAGACATACAGCTTTAAAAAAAAAAAGACATAAATACCAGAAATGCAGATGAAGATGCAACTTGAGCCACATTCATGAACAGATAAGAAATTCATTCTCCAAATTCACTAAATCAGTGAATGGGATCAGCAGTCATAGTGGAAGGTGAATGACGGTAAAAGGTGGTATGCCCGAATATTCAAGAAGCTTCAATGACATACCAATTCATTAGGCCGCAATGTGGTCAGTTCCATGGAAGTGCTACTCTAGAAGCAATTCAGTTGGATGCCTTCCAGGGTAAGCGTGGTTGCAAAATTGGTTGTTTGGCAATTGTGTTTCAGAGGTGCATTTTGGGAAACAACTTTTTGGACATTTTGGTAATTATATTAGAAGTTTTGGTCTTTTGATGATTCATTTAATATCTTAGAAATATTATGGATGGCATTTTAGTCACTAACAAAAAAACAAGGGCATCATGTCTGAAAATCCATAAATTAAAGTTCAGTTAGATCCCCGCAAATGCAAAACTTGGAAGCCGATCTAGGAAGCCTCTCACTTCTGCCCATTTTTAACTTTTGCATTTGGTGGGAACCGGGAAGTTGATACCTTAAGTTCAAACCCTAAGGTTCTATTGGGAGCCAAAAGTATGGGAAGCGGGCCTCCAAACGCTACTTAAAGATTTCAAATCATGTGTTGCAATTGCATGGAAAGGGAAGTTCCCAAGGACCTTTGAATGGCAAAAATTTTACTACAAACATGATCTTGACCATTATCAACTTTCCAAACAAGAGATGGAATGTTCATTTTGTACACAACATAACATGTTATGGAAAAGGTCTCTCCCATTAGCATCTTGGTACAAAGTGTTGCAGCAGTTTATACCACTTTCTCTTTCAAAACAACCCCACACCACCCAACAACCACGTGATTATGCCTTTCGGAAGAAAAAAAAAAATCATTTGATGAGAAGTTGATCAGACCCATTGCTCCCTGCATTTTTATACTTTTATTTACTTCCACTCTCAAAAATAAACATATGGAACATCCAGTCCCAAGGATTCCTAGATAATCCTTCAAAAGGATATAGCTTTTATGATTTAAATAGAAGATTGTCACTAGTCACACTCATCTGAGACAGTATGATATTTATAAACACAAGTCCACAGATGGGATGATCTCCTCCTATGGTCCTACCCATTCAACAGTATGACTCAAGAAAGTCATCTCCTCTAAAGCTCCTCAAGATATTGGGCATCAGAATTTTCCCATCCAAATCTTTTTCAGTTTCTTTTTATTATTATGTTTTAGTAGTTAAGTATCTTCCTTCAACATCTGCTGTATGTTGTTTTTGCAGCAGCCACAACCAACCTATCCCTTCATACAGTTTGCTGAAACTGTTTTAAGGACCTAGCCCGTCCTCTTACCTCGCTTTCCTACGGAAAAGGCAGCCCAACTGAACTCCATACAGACCCTTACACACCCAACCGAACCAAACCCTAATCTGAAACAATCATTATATTTCTGCCGCACCCTCACAGCAACATTAAAACCTGCTGTCCCTCCCCCCTCCAAAGCCCTTAAAACTTGTACATCCCCAAACAGCAACCCTAGCCCAAATTGCACCACTCCCTAGACCTTATACCCTAACCCAAACCTATCTTAGACCAAACCACACTCTTCAAGTAGCCCTAAACCAAATATCTCCCTAATCCTATCTTCTACCCAAATAGCCCATCCATACTATTATTTTTTTTTTTGATAACTATAAATTTTATAAATGAGGAAAAGGAGTAAAGGAGACTGAGATAGCCCCCAAACATCCAAGCACCAGTAACAACAAAGAAAGAAATAAACACCAACAACAAAAACAAACACTACCGACACACAGCTAGGAGTCACAAATGATTTCCCAATTAAATACAAAATCTTGAAAGCACACTCCCTCAAAGTCCTTACTCATCTTCGACCAAAGGAAAAGAAGCCCCAAAATCTCTAAGATCACTTGTTGAGATGTGTTCTCCTTGCTGTGGAATATCCTGTTGTTGCGTTCTCTCCAGAGACCCCATGCAATGGTGGACGGGAGGATAGCCTAGAGATATTTCTTTCTAGCAGAGAAGATATTGAAACTCCAAACCTTTAAAATGTCAAAAAACGATAAAGGAACAACCCATTCTACTTGGAACCGAGATAAGAAGAACATCCAAATAACACGAGAAAAAGAACAATGAATAAGAATGTGATTGACAGACTCCCCATCCCTCAAGCAAAGATAGCAAAAATTAGGGATAATCCACCCCCGACGAATCAAATTATCCAAAGTAAGGATTCTACCCGAAGAAGCAAGCCATATAAAGAAAGAAACCTTAGAAGGAACGAGAGTGGACCAAATGACAGATGGAGAGAAGGATACCTCACCCACAGGAAACAAGCAATAATAGAAGGACTTGACAGAGAACTTCTTATCCTTAGCCTTGAACCATTCCCTTCTATCTTGCACGTTCTCTCTGAATTGGATTTGATTCAGGAGATCTAGAAGAGATGTAACCTCCATCAATTCCTAATCATTGAAATTCCTCCTAAATCCCACATCCCAAGAATCTGTGTTCCAGTCCCGAATCAAACACTGCCTTATCGAGTTATTCTTTTTCAAAGAGCAAGTGTACAGGGATGGGAATTGGGTAGACAGATATGAAGTTCCGCACCAAATATCCTCCCAAAATCTAACCTTATCCTCCAACCCAACTTTGAATCTAACCTCCCTATCAAACTTATCAACACCCTTCATAATACATCTCCACACGCTACATCCATAAGTGCCTTTATGCTCCTCAACCAAATCTCTTTTCTCCATATTTAGCCTGAATCACTCTCCTCCACAAGTTTTCTCTTTCTTCCCCAAATCTCCAAAGCCACTTGGCCAGGAGAGCTTTATTAGTTAGCCTTAGCCCTATAATCCCCAATCCTCCATTCTTCTTTGGAGTGCAAACCATCTTCCACTTCACCAAGTGATATTTTCTACCACCATTATTATCATTCCACAGAAACTTCTTCATGAGTCTTTCAATCTTAACTTCCACCGATTTAGGCAACGAGAACAAAGATAAGAAGTAAATCAGAATACTGGTTAAAATACTCTTAATCAACGTAACCTTACCCCCTTTGGAAAGATATTTTGCCTTCCAAGTACTCAATTTCTTTTCCATTTTCTCGATAACTCCCTCCCAAATGTTCTTGCTACAATACGGTGCCCCTAATGGTAGGCCTAAATAAGAAGAAGGGAGTGTATCACTGTGGCACCCCAAAGTAGCTGCTATTATAACCTTTCTTTTTCTCGTTTTTCATGAAATTGTTATTTGGAAAGTTGCCGGAATTTTGTTTGAATATCCTTATTTGTGCGCTCATTAAATTCCCATATTATTATCATAAGTTAGATAACTTTTGATCCTAGACCTATCTTGAACTCATCAATTGGATCAAGACTCAAGAGAACTCATATTGGTTAATGAATTGAGACCCCAAGCTATTGGAAGGCCAATCTTCCATTAGTATTCCTTACTTCAAGCACTTGAAGGATTTGTACTGTGGGACTGTCACTGCCTACTATATTTTCTATCGTTTTATGGTTGAAAGAGAACTAATTCATGGCTTTAATTGCTTTTAGTGGTTTATTCTTGATCTCAAAACCATCATTTAGATTAGGCATCACCATCCTGCATCACCTTGGGTAATTGGGTCATCCTAGAAGAATGATCTTAGAAAACCTCTACGATTGCTATTAACCATAGTCATCAAAGGAAGCTGTAGAAAAAGATGGGTCCTTAGGTGTATCCTTGTACCCAGAAGATCACCATTCTTTCTTATAGATAAAGGCCCCAGGTAACCAAGGACATCCTAGAGGCACTGTCTCCTAACACCTCTAGAATCAGTCTAACCACAAACATCACGAGTAATCGTGCAAAGAAAGATTCATGGTGCTGAATATTCAGATAACTCGATATTAGAACATCTCCAAACAAAAAAGCAGATCCAAGTTAGATAACCAATCCTACCTGAAAAACAGAATTTCCTAAACATCCTTCAGCCTGCAATTAAGAGGTCTTGCACAAGAAGGTCCAAAATGAATTCGATGAATGCAAAATTATACAGAGATGACCAAAACTACCTTAAATGCAATTTAGGCCTTTTGAAACAAATTCTATCAACCTGATAAAGGCTTCTTCCTATACAGACAAGATGAGCAAAGAGATTAGAAGTTGAAATACACGCCTTCCTACACAAGCAATCAACTTGTAAAAATGATACATGTTCAAAACTTCTTGAGAAATTTCACCACAAAGAAACCAATGGGTATAGTGTCTGACCAAGGAGGCAATAGATACCTCAAACTTAGAATTCTTGGGACCCCAAAGGCACCTCTAAGGAATCAAAAGGAGACAATTGTCGGGTTAAGAAATTTGTATTTAATCCTGACAGGACATGGCATTTTTGAGATATGCATATACCTAGGAATTATGCTATGGCCGATAATAAAAAAAAGAAGGAATTATGCCATCAAGACAACCAACACCTACCCTAAGGTAAGGTGTCATGTATCCGAAGCCAAATGGGAGTTGCAAATCAACGAAGAGTTACCAATCCCATCAATCAAGTAGGAGTTGCAAATCCCCCCAATCGAATGGTACTAATGAATCACCTCAATCGAGGGGAGTTATGAAATCCTTTTAACAGGGAAAATTATAAAATAGGGTACTTTTCAAAAAAAAAAAAATTATTATAAAATAGGGTCCTCTCATACATGGAAAATGGAGGAAAAAATGACAAAAAAGATGAAACACATAAATATAACAAGACATTTGTTGCATATGCTCAAATGTAGCCAAAACATAATCCACCTCCACTATGTTCATTTTATGTACTTGGTTACTTGATCGTCCAACATGCTGCTGCATAAAGTAATGATGATGTTATCATCATTTTATCAAATTTTCCCTTTAGCCTTATTTCTACATGTTGTACCCTTAACACTATAATCATATGTCCACTTCAGACCACTCAGATTCCATGGGACACATCCCCAAATTCTCCATCCTTATGGGCAATCAACCCAAGGTGATGGCATTGCTTGGCTTATCACCTCGCAAATGGGGTACCAACCACCTCATTCACATGCCTACTGTTGCACTCATAGTGTCCACTTAATTTAAATCCCTTGGATTCCTACGCATTTTCCCATAACATTAGTTTGCATTCACCTCCCATTTAGACTCCTCACATTTTACTTTTAACATGGATTCAAAAAATCCCAGTATAAGCGTGGCCATCTAAGAGGATGCAACTAAATAACCAAGCTATAAACCATGAGAGAGATTTAGGATTTGAGTTAGGAAAGACTATCCCAAGTCTTAAAAGTCTCAACCCAGTCTTTTAACTCAACAATAATTCGATTCGGCTTTGACAATCTTGGCAGAATCAATTAATTAAAACACTAAAAAAAATTGTTTAGCTATGAGAACATACACTAAATCAAAAAAGTCAGGACAAGGTTAAGATGGTTACGAATGAATCTTCCAAAAAGATTCACGGAACTCATAAAAAAGACATGGAAAAGGGATTGCTAACTCTCATCATCATCCAAGCATTGTCCCAATTATTTGGGGCCCCCTCTATTGTATCAAAAGCCAAGAAAGTTGAGTAAACCATTGCCTGTATAATTAAATCAAATCACTAAAAACATTCAAGGATTAACAGCCTCCAATAAATAAATAATGGCAGACAGCACAGGTTAGCTGAGTAAAGCCAAGCTTGGGTGTGTTTGGATCAATTGTTAACTACAATCAATGTCCCACATTGAACTCAAGCCATTTAAAATTGAGGTTAAGTCTCCTAACCAATGTTCAAAAACTGGCCAGCTGCTCAAACTAGAGAGACCACAAATTGGATAAGACAGGTCAGTGAATCAAACAAGGTTGCCTCAATGATTTCAGCAGCATCGTGAATACAATAATATAAGTAAATTTTTGAATTTTTTTATAAAATATTGAAAATTTAGGAAAAATAGAAATATTTAGAAAATGCATCCTACCCCGCCACACCATTCAAGTGGGTCCTATTTGATTGGTTTGAGAAGAAGTGAAGCTGATCTAGGCCTAATTAGAGGTATCATAATATTCGTTGAAAGAGGAAAATTGTTTTTTAAGTTGGCTTTTGAAACATGTGGGCTTCACTTGGCTCTTTCAATTGTTTTAAGATCACTTTATTTACTCTGATTTGATACATGATCAATAGCCCATGCATAGAGGAAAGGGGAAAATGATAACTTTGCCCATCCCAATTTGTTTTCTACATGACAAGATGTCCCCGCCCCCTTTGGATGTGGGGCTAATCCCTGCGGATTCAACCAACCACCACAAACAGGAGTATCATGTAGGGAGACTTGATCTCACAACTCTGGGAGCACAACCAGGTCTTTGAACCACAGCTCCCCAATCAGGTGGTGCCAACCCCAAATAATTGGGACAAAATGAGGATGATTTTCATTGATCATTAAATATGGTATAGTCCAATTCAGTTAATAACTTTCAATCCAGGAGTCTATTAGATAGACTCATGATTCACGTGTGTAACAAATAAGTTGGTATCATTCTAATATGAATATATGATAAAAGCATAGACACAAGGGCATTATATTACTATAAATTAAGTACATATGAGGCAAGTTAAAGGATTTTGGAAAAGTATATTACGTCTACTTGGATTAATGAGAATTGAAGTGGGGTTAATTTTTAAGCCTTGCACGTATGTGATGGTTAAATATTGAGTAAGAATAACATTTCATAGCCTAATAGTTATTCTTTTAGGACAGTAAATTTAAGTAACTATAGGGTGAATCTAAAAAAACAAAAGAAACAAAAAAGAAAGAAAGATATCCCCCAAATTCCAGAAATTGGTACGTCGGAGAAGTAGGAATATTCGTCCGATGACGTACCATATCACAAACCTATACGAATAGAACCCAGTCATGGTTTAAATTGGGTGAGGATCAAACCCGGTCCATTTTGCTAAAAATAAAGATGCTCCATTCTTGGATTGTTTTACAGTTCATTTTCATAGCATAAAAGATTTGTTAAGCATTTCATTTTGTACCCAAAAAAAAATTTTAAAACTTTTCAAACTTAAGTAGCTGTCATTATTCAAAAATTCAAATTCCCCACAGAATTTTTTGTTTAAGAAAAAACAGTTTTAGCATTATTTGTAGTGGAGTCCACTATAACACCATTCCATTAAAGTCATTTTCAAAATAACAGCAATGGCCCCAGCCCGTACACAAACCCTATAACGTCATTTAAAACCTTGGTTTTATATAACTAGGTAACTATGGTACATCGTGTTGCGTGTGAGATTCGCCTATTCATAGATGTTACATATTATCGTACCACTATTTAGCTTGTGACCCCTATATATTCATTGTTCACCCCCTTCCTAACAGGTTGACCATTTGCGACAGATTGTTGGTCAACATGGTATCAAAGCGGGAAGTCCATATGGGTCACAGGTTTGATTCTTTCCACCCTTTGAGTGAGGGGGAGTGTTGAATGTGGCATTTTCTTGCTCCCGGGTTTTGCGTATTACCATACCCCTATTTAGCTTGTGACCCTCTTATATTCATTGTTCGCCTCCTTCCTAACAGGTTGACCTTTCGCGACAGATGGTTGGTCAATAAATCAAATGTCTGAGAACTTATTGTTTGGAATGCAGTAATGAATCTATAGGGTAACATTATAAATTTACGCGACTGTTATGATATGCCATAACATGCTTTTTAAAAGAAAAACTGCCTCATGTATTCAAAAATAGTAATGATAAGTGCACAAATTAACAATATGTATCCCCAGTTTATGTTCATCATGCAATATTAATGTATTTACAAGGTACTAATTGTTTTAACTTTTATTTTGTAGGTGTTCAAGGCCTATGTTGTGAAAAGAGCCAATTAAAGCCCAATGCTAAGAAGAAAAATGTCATTCTTGGAAAGAAAACAAAAGTTGAATAGATGCATAATTAAAGGAAGCAAACATAGGCATTTTTGGAAGGAAACAAAAAAAAAAAAATTAAGGGCTGAAAAGAATGAGAAAAAGAAGGAAGGGTAAAGAAAAAAGAGAAAATCCTATCTCAGCTCACTTTACTCTCTCCTCCTTTTTCCCATATATTTTCACTCTTTTTCTAATTTCTTTCTCTCACCCACTTTTTCTCTAGATACTATTTCTCTTAATGTCATTCTTAAATTGGCGCCCTTTCTTTTCTTTTTAAATCTATTTCTTCTACTTCTTCTCATCCCCTAATTTTTTTTCTTCTTGAATTCCTCTTTTCTCTAGTTTTTATTTTATTCTAATTTTCTAGGATTTGTTTAATTAATTATTTTCATGGATTCTATGGAGATGATTGGTTAAGGTTAAGAGGGAAAGTCATTAAGAATGTGAGTTTGATTTTATTTGAATAAAAACATGGAGTTAAGATTGTTTGGATTTGTTTAATTGAATGAATATTTTAATTAAAATTATTGTTGCTTAAATATACAATTCTTTGATTTGGTGTGTCCAAATACATCAAATGCTTAGAAGTCCTTGTGTTAATTTAGCATGCGCTACATGCAATCTTCAATTAATCAAACACATATTTTTGGATTATTGTGTATGAATTTCATTGCTAAATATTCTGATTAAAATTAATCCTTATTTGATTCTACTAGTTAAGATAAAAATTGATCAAATAAATCAACATTGTAATTATTCCATAGTGTATCTCCAATACCTTAACCCTTCTTTGATTATTGTTCCCAGTTTTAAAATTATTCTCACTTTATTTTCAAAATTCAAATTTTATTTTCCCCTTTCATTTCCATTAGTTTTTGGTTTGCACTTCAATCCTATTGATCGACCATAGATTCTTGAGTCTTTTTTACTTGGTTACGCACCTTGCACTTGGGGTTTTGAATCTCCACTATTTAAAATGTAGCAGTAATAATGGCCCGAGGTAGAGAAACAAACAGGTTTAAGAAAATGATGACAAAGCAAGTCAACCCAAGGAAATTTGTGATCACGGGCTTACACTCATAGCTCAGGCTCGGTTGGTTTTGACACATTGCAAAGAAATTTTGAGGTCGTGGGTTCAAGTCCAACTTATCTATCTTGATGGGGACATCAAAGCTTGAAGAGTAGATTTTATGCTTTTATAGTTTTTTCTATTTTGGGTTGTTATTTTTATATTTTATTAGGTCATGGTCTTAATATAATGTTTAGGAGTAGTTTGGTAACTTTAAGATGTTTTTTATTTAAGTTTATAATGTTCAAAAATTTAGGAGAGATTTAATTACGAAAAATAGAGTTTTATTAGTTTCTTTGTTTGGTATTTGAGTTTATTAGGATTCTTAGAGATTTTCTATATCTATAGATTGTATTAGGATTTATTAACAGAGAGTTATAAACAGAATATATATATATATACAGAAAATATTTGTTTTTGGTGCATTCAACGTGATGATACCATGGAAATCACTAGGGTGATTTCAAGGTAAATCTACCATATTTCCTCTTTAATCTTCGTTTACCTCTATCTTCTTCTTCAATCTATTTTTTTTTTTTTATGAGAAATCAACCCATCCAAACCCTTTTTTTAAATCTCGTTAGAATTCTTGAATTTTAAATTTTGAATATTAAATTTTTGAACCCCTTCCTTATTCCTTAATCATTTTCCCATTCTCTTAACCATTAATCCTCACCCTACAAACCTTAACCCCTTCTTCTACCCTATTAAAAATATCGTAATTGTAAAATTTTGCATTTTTACTTTTCCACATATAGCCATTAGGATTGTGATTGTAATCACAAAACGTCAAAATAAAATCCCACATATAACCAAATACTTAATCCAATCCCAAACTAAGAATCCCTAACCCCTATTTCTCATATTCTTCCCTCATCATCCTGCATCAAATTGGCATTAGAGCCTAGGTTCAAGCAACAAAAATTAGCAAATCAAATTGAAGGGACATGAACTCAACAGAGATGTTCTCAGAGGAACTAACAAATATGTACTCAAATTTACGTCGAATGTGCCTCTTGAGTATATTTTCACTATGACCATGACCATATTATACAGGAAGATGAAGAACACAAACAACTATGTGAACAACGGGATGAAGAGTTCGGACAACAGAACTTATGTTGCAAGTGTAATCGTCTTGGACACTATAAATGGGAATACTCAAATTGGGATAATGAAGCATATGTGATTAGTCCATGAGCCTAAACTCAGGCAAGTAATAAAGAAATCGAGGAAGAAATTTATGAACATGATTTCAGTGAGAGTGGAATTAATGAGTCGTAATTATTGGATCTTGAAGAAGAATCTATGTCTGAAAAATCTAAACAACTAGAAAAGGAAATTGTTGAGTCGTGACATCCTTTACCTCTTATACAGATTTTATCCAATGGAAAAGAAAAGATAGATAATATTTTGAATGACCCAATGAGTTATATTGTACATGGAGCATTTCAGAGTACCAACTTTAATTCTTACTAGAAAATTATTTATTTGGTTTGATGATTTTTATTGGAGTGTGGAGAGTGCATTGGTTGAGAAGCAAATCTGAACCATGTTGCATGTTGCATGTGAATTATAAGGACCTGATCTGCCGGGGTATTATAACCATTTTATTTCACCACTGGCGAAATCTTCTTAGCCAAGGAGAATTGATGGGGGCATCAAAGCTTGAAGATTAGATTTTATGTTTTTTTTTTTTTTTTTCCTGTTTTGGGTTGTTATTTTCATGTTTTTTGGGCTTATTTTCATGTTTGATTAGCCATGGTCTTAGTATAATGTTTAGGGGTAGTTTTGTAACTTTAAGATGTTTTTTATTTAAGTTTATAAGGGTTGAAAATTTATGAGAGATTTAATAACGAAAATTAGAATTCTATTAGTTTCATTATTTGGTATTTTAGTTTTATTAGGATTCTTAGAGATTTTCTTTATTTTAGATTATTAACAGATAGTTATAAATGGGAAAAATATATATACAGAAAATTTATGTTTTTTTATTATTTGAATGTTGGAACATTCAACATGGTGATACCATGGAAATCATTGAGGTGATTGCAAGGTAAATCAACCATATTTTCTCTTTAATCATCTTTTACCTCTTATCTTCTTCTTCAATTTATTCTTTTTGCTTATTTACCAGAAATTAAACCATCCAAACCCTTTTCTTGAATCTCGTTAGAATTCTTGAATTTTGAATCTTAAATTCTCGAAACCCTTTTCCTTAACCCTCAATCTTTTCCCCGTTCTCTTAACCTTTAATCATTTTCCCCATTTTGTTAACCATTAATCTTCACCCTACAAATCTTAACCCTTTAACGTCAAAATAAAATCCCACAACCCAATTCTTCTGGGTTTACCCTATCATAGCCCAAATCCTTAACCCAGTCCCGAACCAAGAATCCCTCACCCCTATTTTTCATCTTCTTCCCTCATCGTCCTACATCATATCTATATCTATTAAATAAAATTCTGATCTCATTTTGTTAAACATGTCATTTCAAATCAAAATATAAGCATCATTCATACCATAATCAATATGATAAGCATGATGGACTTGCATAAGACAAGAGGATACACTCAGATCAGTTGGTGCATCAAACCATGGTTTGAAATAAAAATAACAGAATGGGAATAGTAACCCTTATAAAAATAATGTTAGGGATCCATTCTGACTTTCTGAAAATAACATTGTCCTGTTATAAGACTGTTCAGTTATTTATAATAGCTGTTATTTACATAAATAACAATCATTACAACGTGTGTAAAGATGTCATTTTTTTTTTTTTTTTTTGGGGGGGGGGAGAGAGAGAGAGAACGTTTTCAGACTTATATATGCTAGTAATTTCAACACAATAGGGCTAAGACCCATTGCTCAATTTGTTTGACACATTGCAAAGCAACATTGAGGTTGTGGGTTCAAGTCCAGCTTATCCATCAAAAAAAGTAATAGCACTCAGTTCCACTATTTAAGTTCAAATTTTGAAGAAAAGGATATCTTGATGATGATAATGAAATTCAAATATCATGTTGAATGACGTTATTTCCATTTTTTTTTATAATGTTTGTGGGCCCTGCCACCATTACATAACGTTGTTACATTACCATCGGTAATATTGGCATCTAGTCATTGCATCATTAGAACTGTCCACTTTAAACCTTATATCAAATATTTCCTTTTTTTTAATTATTTCTTTCTAGGCTAGCCAAACTCACTAACACAAGTTATAATGCTAGCATGAGAACTAAAATTTTCTCCTTGGTTTGGTTGGTGAATGTTAGGAAAATAATACTCCAAAAGCATGTCTTCACTTTAGCCATCTATCACTAATTCTATAGGTCACTAGTCATATCCTCCCTAACCTCCGCATTTTTATGAAAAATAGTAACCAAGGGTTAGCAAAATATAATTCGTTAAGAAATCTTTCAATCAGAAGATTGATTTTTCCAAGAAAATTACTCAACCACATCTTTAGAGTAGCCTATATGTTTGAACCTAAATAAGCTAACTATATCGTTAAAAGAAAAATCTAGTGTTTGTTGTGGAGAAACGACAACAAAACAAAAAAAAAAAACCTTATCCAAATGATTTGGGGTCGGGTAAACAAATCTTGTTCCTCCATTCCACTTTGTCCAAAGTCAAGTCTTCTACTACGCAATACACTCCAACTACCCTAAATTAATATGACCTATCATATAAAATAGCCAACAACTAATTTTGGGGATAAAGCTTCAATGACGATTATGATGATGACATTAGAACATAACATATAAATTTCAATAGCCTACAACATACATTCCATATAACATCAAAGCCCACATACTAGCTTATTGCTTAGTGTATGCCTCATTGACCATAAACTTAGGGTACTTCTATTGGTCATACAACTAATTACGGGGTCCCCACCCAATTAACAAGTCTGAGAAATCCAATTTTCCATTAAATGGCATAATAAATTAAAAAAATAGATAATAGGATCGTGAAATTAATATAAATATAAAGTGGAATAAAAACGAAATAAGATAGGGAAAGAAATGGAGGATAAAGATGATGGAGAACTTATCAAGTAACTACGACTCCACAACATATTAGCTTAAGAAAATGGCTATCAGGTATTCAACCCAGAAATGGCGTGATCGTGTTCTTTTAAAAATAGGCATCCCAATAAATCAACCAATCTAGTTATCATAAGAGCTACCACGACTAGTAACTATCAAGTGCCACATATGATAGAAGTTTCCATTTATGCTGTCATTCATAATGAAATCTATGAATATAATTTCACAAAACTTTCCAAATATAGATACACGGATGTTGAAATTAAAATGCCGATCATCAGACGCAGATTTCATTGGGATAAAGTACAAGTATCATGCAAGGTCATAAACCACAGAAATAAATCAATAAAGCACATGAGCAATGAGACAAAAGAATCTGATGCCGTTGCTAGTGTTAAAATTACCATAAGAATTCAATGTTGAATCCTTCAAAGAAGCTGACAAATTGATGGGTAAAGCGAGATTCGAATCTGTCAACAGATACAATTGAATTAAGAACAATGATTCTGAAAACAGCAAAGGAGGAAAGAAAGGATTAAGCACATTTGACCATTACCCATTACCAAAACTTCAAATAGATACCATAATTGCAGGAACCAGCCTAAATAATTGGGGAAATTATTAAACTGAATATAATCCACCCCCCCCCCTTCAAAAAAAAAAAAAACCCGCAGGCCCCAAAGACCAATAATTGATTGATCCTTGATCCGAAAAACAAAATCAACATAACGAAACAGAGCAAAGAGAAAATCAAATTCAAAAAACCCTAGAATTCACAGAGTGATGGCTACAAGGAGGGATTCTACGAAGAAACCCTAGCTAATAGTTCTACCTTGGAAGGTGAAGTGGGTTTATAAAGAGCGAAGAGAACTAAAGTTGAGTGAAAATCAAAAATGCAGTAGAGCTAAGAAAAGGAACACGCGTCGTCGAGTAAAGTTCTAAAAATGACGAAATTAAAACTAAAGAACAAAAAATAGGGAATAAATTCGCTTAGAGACGAAATTTACCGAGTTTAGTGGATTGAAACCCTAACTCGTGGTAGAGGTCCGAGTGAGGGCTTAACCTGCACACCCCCAAGGCGCCAATCTCTCTCTCTCTCTCTCTCTCTTCTGTGTGCTTTGTTGGATCTCTCACAACTTTCTCTCTCTTCACAAAACCCTCGCACCTGCGACAACCTGTTCGAGCCAGAGGAAATGTTTCTTCTTCGCAATTCGTACCGATTTTTTTCATTTAAAAGATTTTAAGATTTTCATTTACCTCCCTTAATAACGAGGCATAATTGAAATGCCACCGCAAATGAAAAAGGATAAATTACTTAAAAAACCCTGACGAGGGGATTTCTTTCTAATTAATTCCTGACCTGAACTTTTTGCGGCTCCTTGATAGTTCATTTAGGATATATTTGACTGCACAAGAAAAATAGAGTGAAAAATCAATTTCACTTTCCCATAAATAGAGTGAAAAATCAATTTTCATAAAAAATGACATTTTTCAAGTGTTTGATTATACATGGAAATAAAAATTTATTTTCCACCCCAATCAAAAAGTCCACCAAAACATGGATTTCACTTTCCTACTCATGGAAAAGTGAAATGCACCCATATTTTCCATCATCAATTCTTCCCCACTCATATCTTCTTCTTTCCTACCACCACCATCACTAATACACTAATCTCGTCGTCATCGTCATCACTATCGCCGCCATCTCCGTCTCTATCATCACCATCTCCGCCCACTTTTTCTTTCTCTCTCTCTCTCTTCTTCTCCATCCTTCACCTCCTCTGCCGCCACTACCACCACCATCTCCGTCATTGTCGATGTCATCGTCGCCACATCCTCCCCTCTCGCTCTTCCTCCTCATTTTCTCTTTTTCTTTTTTCTCATATTTTTTCCATGATTTTATCCAAGTAAAATCAAACAATGGAATTTGATTTTTCAACCCTACCTATTTTCCACAACTATTTTTTCATGGATTTTAAATTTCATGAAAAGTCACTTTCTATGCAATCAAACATACCCTTAGTAAAACCTTATTTCCTTAATGTTCCCTCAACCTCATCAGAGGTTATAATATTTTTTAAATACCTAGACTATCATTTTTTTCATTTTCTTCACGTACTTAGGTTTTTCAATCGTGATTCAAACAATTTTTTATCATGAATGACAAATGAAAATGATATATATTTAATTTTGAACATTTAAATCTATTTTTTATATATATTTAAATGATTTAAAACAAAAAAAATGAAGAACGAATTTGAGATTCAAAAAATATATATATAAATACAGTTTAAAGCTCACCACATTTTTTTTTTATTGAGATCAACATTTTTATCGTCGAAATTCAATGTTTTAAAAATTGGACAAGTCATTGACCCATATGACTGGACAGGTCAATCTAAAGCAGTCTGACCAATGGGTCTAATCGGTTTGACCCAAACATGAAAAATTCAAAAAATATTTTAGATTTCTTCCTAAAATTAGGTGATTTTTACTTCAAAAACACAATCCAGTGTCACATGGTGTAGATTGCAAGGTTTGAAGAGCTTTTACAAAACAAAAATTCCTCGTAGGTTAGAATTTGAAATTTAAATTTAAATTTCAGAATTTAGTGGATGTTCATTTTCAAATAACGGATAAAGCCCGAAAAATAATACATATATAATTATAAATCCTGGTCTAGACAAATAATTTTAGGGGTTGTCTTACTATGCATGTTGACCCAAGAATTAAAAACTTACTAAGTTCGATAATTTTCCATTAGTTTGTAAGAGAATACTTAAGGTCAAGGGGGGCAAGTCATCAATTTTAAAACGTACGAGGTATCTCAAATAATCATCAAATTATAGAGGGGTATGTGAAAATTCATCAAAAGTTGGATCGGTCCCTTTACAACCCTGGTCAAGTCATTGATCATACCGATTGAATCAGATGGGTCAATTAATTTTTTCAAAATTGGGTTTTTTTGGTTGGCTCAACCTTTAAAAACAAATGGATTTAGTTCAACCTGATCAGACCATCTGATTTTTAAAACACCTCGAACTCACCAATTTTTATTTATTGTTGAGCTTACCAATTTTTATTTATTGTCGAACTCATCATTTTATTTATTGTTGAGCTCACCACTTTTTATTGTCGACCTCACCAATTTTATTGTTGAAATGTCGAACTCGAAAATAAAAATATTGAACTCAAAAATAAAAAGTGGTGAGCTCGACGTTGGTAAAACCAACTTGTTTTAATTTTTTGACTAACATACATAAAAAGATCAACTAATTTTTTTGACATAATGACTTGTGTAGATGATTTCAAACCAAAATAGTCATCTTTGATCGATTTTCATTAAAAAAAAATGAAGTAAAAATTTTGAAAAAGAAAAAAAACAACTAATTTTTTACATATATTTTCAAAATGCTTGAAAATGTTTCTTCTTCCTTCTCAAATTCTTTCCATCGGAATGGAGTATCTGAAACTTAACTAAGATGAAATTTTTTGGACGAAAATAATGAGTTCAAATGGTAAGGGCAATTTCGATATGTCAATCAGAAGAGATGTGTTGGATAGGATTTAGGGACTAATTAGAAATAAATTTTTTACTAAATAGACTATTAAGAGATATCCTAAAACTTAGGTACTAACTTGAAAAAATCCATCCACTAGGGTCCTTTAAATAATTTTCCCATGAAAAATTGACATTACCACCTTACATCTTGGACTTGAGTTTTGAATCATGTACACCAGGGAGCTAGGTAGCGATTTTAATCTGTGTTGTTATAAGCCACTCTTCCAATCCAACTAATTGATTTCTGTTTGGCACACTCCTCATTAGACCTATTAGAACTTCATTTTATTATCTCGTGTAGGCCCCATGTATATCAAGCTGACTCTTAGAGTTATTTTATCTTGAACAATATAAATTATTTAAATTAATTTAAAATTATTTATTAATATAATTTTATATTTATTATAATTACTTTTATTATAGGATCTATTAACAAATACTCATGCTCAAAAAATCTATTAGTTTACATTGCAAAATACTAAACTTGATTGACTCAACTTAATTTTGTTAAACTCGATCTATATTTTCAAATATCATACAAGCTATCTTAAATGAGGCAATGTGATGGAAAATTCAAGCGGACTATTTCACCCAAAGAAAATTTTTTTGCTCACATTTGTTTTCATCACAGACCTCGCAAGATCTAGGATCGACCAATCACGTTACCCTATGTGTGTTAAGGGTATCCCTAATTTACAAAACTACCCTCATTAGGTTTGACATGTCATGTATGGAGAGCCCTGCAAGACCTACGACGAAGAAGCTAGAGCCAACAAAAAAAAAAAAAATCTTCACCCTATATCACAATTGGATGAATGCGTAAATCATGACTTGAAGAATCATCTAAATGGTGATGCTTTGTTGTTGAAAAAAAAAATTGTTCAAATCTAATAATTAGAGGTCACCAAGGTCCACAATGGTATGATGGGAAATTATACTAATGTAAAAGAATATGGGATTGACATCCATGACCCACCCAACGACCAGGTGTTCGGGATCCATACTATTTCATTGAATGGGTCAACGTAATAGGGTTTTAAGGAGGCAACTCAATTTTAAAAACTGAAAAGGCGTCTACAAATTATGTCATTGTTTAGGGAGGTAAGTAGAAATATCCACTTTTCCTTGTCGTGCGGTTTTAGTTAAGAAAGGGAAGGGGGAGGGGAGTGATGACGCTAGTTGGCTGAGGGTGGAAGTTTGGTGGTCGTAACGAGAGCGACCAGAAGGTTGAATCACCTTCGTCCATTGGGCCATAGAAAAATCAATTACATTAAATTAAATAAAGGGTTTGCACTAAAGTTTGTGTAGTCCCTATCGTTTGAATAATAACTTCAAGAAGTTTCAAAGGTAATGAATGATGGTGCTCTTTGAAGAGGACCTCAACTTTGTCTTACTATTGCACGTACAAAGCTATAATCCATACGTGTAGGTGATGCAAATTTTGAGAATTTTATTTTCCTAAAAAAAGAAATATTTATTGGATGTTAACTTGTCAAATTTCAAGTTCTCTCATTGACCACCTACAATCCCTGTTTACCCGACAAGTGTGGTTTGTGAGGTATTGTATGTATCTGAAGGATTTGGATGGGATATGATATTCTAAGAGGTCAGTTGCCTCACTCCTGCTAGTCTGACCTATTGATCTGAAACCCTATAAAAAAAATACTTGCCAAATTATGTGATGCAAATGATTGATGTGTTGTTACAGAGTTAATGGTATTGTGGAAAAATATAAAAACTGTATATTGCCAACCCCAAATCCCAATAATAGGGGTAAGACATGGATGATGATAAGTTTACTCAGGTGGTCAGGAGCATTACCATCGCTAATGAGGATGTTAACTTTGAGAACATGCTATGTTGTCGATCAGTTAGAATGTTTCTTAACAAATTGATTAATCGATTATCCACAAATGAAAATTATACAATGCCAACTAAATACTTTTTCTATTTTTAGAAGTTAATTTATTATAAAACTATACTTAAAATCCTTGTTACATGTATAGTTAGGATATTGGGAAAATTTTTGTCGCCCATGGTTTGGTAGAGAAATATTCCAAAAACCAGGTTGACTCATGCCTCTACGTATGGGTGGCTAATTAACTTGTGAAACACATTTTCATTGTCGCTTTGTCATAGAAGTCATTGAAAATTATCCTATCATGTGAAAAACAATTAATTTGGTATCTTAGAGAGATCAAAATCCATTAAGGATGAAATATATATCACTCTTACTATTCATATTGGTCTTTTTTTTTTTTTTTCTTGTGTGTGTTTATGTGTGTTTTTCCTTCTTTTGCCCTAGAAATATGACTCTTACTATTCATATCGATCTTTTTTTTTTTTTGACATTGTAGGTATCCCTATCCTTCAAGTAAGACTAATCTCGCAGTCACATGCACCAACCCCCTCAGAAAGTCTTATGTGCAACATGTTGAGTCAACGATTCACTCGACCCTACTAATCAGCTAAGGTTGAAAACTATGGGTACTAGTAAATGGGATCAGACAAAAGTTCTAACTTTAGGCTAAGATATATATGTCTAGACCAAATACCATATGGGTTCCACTAATAATTTGATTTCTTCATGTTAACGTCAATGGTGGCTACTGTTGGTGACAAATCTTCTTGTGCTGATGTTGTGTTCTGAGAATTTAATTCAAGGAGCTGCACTTTTACATTTGCGTATAAGCTAACAAGTCAACACAACCATCACACTACGGTTGAAAAGAAGGGACATTAATGAGCAAGGTTTGGACAAAGGTTCAAGTTAGACTAAGAGAAAATCTTCATAAAATAAATTTTTTTAAAACAACATAGTTGTGTTGTGTGTTTCCCTCTTGGCCAACAAGTCATACTACTATCAAACTAAGTATGGCTTAAAATGGGTTTATATATCCATATTTATGTTCTTTTTCTTTTGGGATCCAAATCTGACTCTGATCCTACTAGATAAAATTCTAAAGGATACGACTGGAATTACTTAATTTGGGTTAGGTCAGGTTGGATTCTATTCGCCCGTCCAACATTTTTCTGCTATACTTCTTACTAATTGTTATACTATTATATTTTACTATTAAGATCCTTTACTTTTATAATAATACATGTTGTAATAATGTAGTAGAAAATGATATTGAAAATACTAAAAATATCATTTAAAAAAATATATATATCATTTGAATCTAGACGGATATAGGGATAGATCTGGATCCAGTCTGGATCTGATTCGAATCAATAGACATTAAATAATATTTGACCCATTCTTTTATTCGGATCTACTCCGAAGGTCCAAACCCTCTTGGATTTCGGATAAAATCAGTCCCATTATGCCCTAAAGCTAAGGTTGAAAAGTAGAGGTATTAGAGCGTATTAGAAAGCGAGATCCGGGCAAAGATTTAAGTTAGTCTAAGATATGCATGGATCCAATCCAGAATATAAGCCCAAACTATTGGTTACAGAATAACCATCAATCTGATTTTGGTGTGTAGCCCATGAATTTGAGCCAACTGTTTATGGGTCAGGGAGCCCAAGAAATGGTGCACAAGCCCACTTTTAGTGATGGTCAAGACTCGTGAAGCATACCGCATGTAGAGTTGCTTCGTCGATAAAGCTCCAATCGCTTACACAGAAATGATCGTGCCATCACCAGATGGTCATCTCTTTCAAGTCGAATACGCACTCGAGGCCGTACCGAAGGGCAACGCAGCCGTCGGTATCAGAGGCTCTGACACTATCGTACTAGGAGTCGAGAAGAAGTCCACCGCCAAACTCCAAGACTCCAGGTCTCTCTTTCGATTTCTTGTTGGGGATTTGATTTCCACATTGCTTAAAAATTTTCACGAAATTCGATTTTCTTTTGAAATTACAGATCGGCTGGGAAAATAACGAACCTGGACGATCACATAGCATTGGCATGTACAGGCCTAAAAGCAGACACGCGTGTCTTGATACACAAGGAGCGTGTAGAATGTCAAGAGTCACAGGCTTACAGTAGAAGATCCTGTAACAGTTGAATATATAACACGTTACATAGCTGGTCTTCACCAGAAGTATACACAAAGTGGGGGTGTGAGACCATTTGGTCTTTCAACGTTGATTGTGGGGTTTGACCCATATACTGATGTTCCATCACTTTATCAGACAGACCCATCAGGGACATTTTCAGCTTGGAAAGCTAATGCAACTGGGAGAAATTCAAACTCTATGAGAGAGTTTTTGGAGAAAAATTACAAGGAAACTTCTGGGCAAGAAACTATAAAGTTAGCAATTCGAGCTTTGCTTGAGGTAAAATGCTGAATTTGGGTGTAGTATGTAATTGTTATTGATGTTTGATGTTTGATGTCTAGACTCTAGTGGTAAGCTTACTTTTTTTTATAGGTAAAACAAATTCAATTAATAAAAGGCGAGTAGACCAGCCAAAAGTACAAAACACCACCTAACCAAGTCTATTGTTGAGCTTTATTCTTATATGGGTGGTCCAAAGCCTGGATGAAATGTAATTCATCAAGTTGGCAACCGGCCCCAAACTTTCAAAATTCATTTTTTGGATTACAATAGTTTTTTTTTTTTTTTGATAAAATAATTGGGGAGAAGAATTAAGATGAATGACGATTATATTTGATGTGGATACTGGTCTTACCAACATGATGCTTCTTGATTGCTCAACATTCTGCTCCATAAAGCATAGCTATTGTTATTACGGTTTTATAAAATTGCCCTTCTTATTTGATTTGTTTGTATGTGAATGTCACGTAGCACTCCACAAGCACACCTTCACTTTAACCATCCAACTTTGTTTTATGGACAACATCTTCCACTCTCTCTCTATGTTAAATTATAATAGACCCGATATGATGAAAGTGGTCTCTTCGGGATATTTAGACTATCAATTCTGTAATTGACCTTCCTCCTTGGGTGTCTCCCATCATCCCTTCTAAAATATCTTTTTTTCTTTGGCTCACCTTCTTAGGGAGGATCCTCATTTTGGATAATTTGATTTCTCGTGGATGGATCACTCCCAAATTTTGTCCTCTTTGTATGAGTGACGGTGAATCTATGGATCACACTCTTATTCATTACTCTTCTCTCGACGTATTTGGTCTTCTTTCCTTTCTTTGTTTCATATGAATTGGGTTTTCCCTAATAGTTTTCTCTCGACGGTAGAAGGATGGGCTTATAACAACTTCTCTTATAGAAAAAGGCATTTGTGTGCCATCCTTCCTGCGGCCATAGCTTGGGACCTTTGGAAAGAGCGTAACAACAGGGTGTTCCAAAGGAAGGAAAACAATTTGGAGATGGTGCATATGGAGATTTTAGGGCTGCTGTTTTTGTGGGCTAAGCTAAGCAAGAATTTCTCCGGGGTTTCATTCGCAGATTTCGTGTTTAGATGGGAGAGTTTTCGTAACTCGTAGATTTGCTTTGATTGTTTCTTGTTCTTTCTTCTCTTTTTATGGGTTTATCCTTGGGGGCTATCTCGGCTTCCTTTGTATTTTCCTTTTGATATTTATACAATCATTATACTTATATATATAAAAAGTACTAAATTTATACTCCAAATGCTTGTTCTTGTTTCTACTTATTTTAAAGCCCTCGGACTCTTACATTTGTCTCTCTATAATTCTAGTTTAGTTTTGTTTTGTCTTGATTCTCTCTCTAGTTTCATCAGTTAATAATCCATAAATAACGTACAACAAGGTAAGTGCTCTTGAATGTGAGCAGTTACTCCATGTATAATTAGACCAAACAAATACGTACTCAAAGCCAGTCCTTGAGGTAAACTAATTGTAACTGGGAACTCATTCGTTTCCTCTCCATACCCATAATCTTTTGTCTTCCTTCAAGATAGAGATGACTATAATTTCTTGATTTGAAAATGAATCAGCAATCGTAACAATCATAAGATTTTTATTGAAGTCAAAATTCCATGATAAATATTCCATCACCAAGATCATAAATACTCTGATAAGACAATCTTTATCAGAAGAAAGAGATAAAAGCACTGAAAAATCCTCTTTAAGGAAGAATTCCTACACCACTCCCAAATGCTATCCGCAATCTCCCCTACCAACCTTAAAAGCCACTTTGTCCAACCTATATTGCTACAACCATATTTAGATACAATGACATTTCTCCATAAACTAGAGGGTTCATCTCCAAACCTCTAGAGCCCCTTCCCAAGGAGCGTTATATTCTTATTGTTTAAATATTTTTATCCCAAACCTTTCCTTTACTTGAGAGCACAAACAGTATCATAGTTGACCAGTTTCAATCTCACCCTTAACCTTATATTTTCAGGTTTTAAACGGTTGTAAAAAGCCTGCTTGCATTTAATTTTACTCTCTTAACCTTAGTTTGTCAGGTTTAAGGTTTTAATCATCCTGGTTTAGTTTCACATGGACAACTTTACACGTGGAGTTCTAAAACATACTGCCTATTTGCGTTGTGTACTATTGATAGGCTTGTGTACTCTTCAGAGTACTCACATAGTCACATGTGATCTGAATTTTGGTGTGCAATGAATCCTCATGTTGACCTAACGTTGGACAATTTGAATTATAGATCATGCATCATTCACATCATCCACTTCAATGATAGCCAGAATACTTTATTATTTAAATTTATGCGACCAAGTGCATTAACTTATACAATGCACCTTGCCACCTTATACGGTTTAGCAGCTTGTTTATCCTGATTCTTGACTGTTTGATCGGTGGTCCACCTCTTGGATGGTCCATAGACCAAAACATCAAATTGTAATGTCTACAGTAACTTGTGTGCCTACAAAGGACACAGCTAACTTTTACAAAGAAAATACATTGGAAAGTAATGATTGACACTTATAATGGTTCTTTACTGGGGCTCTTGGCCTGCTATGTGATGAGTTGGTGAGCTTTGTTTTTCATATATGGTGGTTGGCTGCATTGTATATTTTTCTTCTTATATACATCATCCCTTAGCATGTGTACGCACATGTGTTTACAGTGTTGTGTAAAATATTACTTTTGAATGGTATCTCTTCATGCTTAGGTTGTTGAGAGTGGGGGGAAGAACATAGAGATCACGGTGATGACTAGAGAGCATGGGCTGCGTCAACTTGATGAATCTGAAATTGATGGCATTGTTGCTGAGATTGAAGCAGAGAAAGCAGCAGCAGAGGCTGCAAAGAAGGCATCTCCTAAAGAAACCTAATTCTTGTTCAGGTCTTTTACTGAGATTTCTTGACATTCTGTTTTAATTTAGTTTTCTTTTTATGCTCTCTCTTCTTTTTTGACTTTAATAAATTTAATTACTTTTTCAAGCTGGATGGTGATTTAAGTAATTCACTTTGGGAATATATTGTAGCCGACCCCAAATTTTATTGGTAGTACCTTGATGATTATGATGATTTTATGAAGGTATTGTCTATTCGTATTCTCTATGGCTTATGTTTTTGTTTGGTTAATGACTACAAGTGAATTGTTGCAACTCCAGCTTTCTCATCTTGCATGTTATAGTCTAATTTTGCAAGCTAGTTCAGTCATATCATTATCGCTTTGACATTTGTGTTCCTTATGTATTTCTCTTCTTGCTAAAGATTTTTTTGATAACTTTAAATTTTTTTAGTAAAAAGGAGAAGTGGGGTTGAGAAGACCCCTACAAAACAAAAACTTTAACACCAGGAGAAGAAAGAAAAGGAGCTCTTAGGTTGCCTCCAAATTAGAAATAACATCTCAACAATCAACAAAATCTTTGAAAAAAGTCCCCTTGAACTCCTTCAAAGCTTCCCCCCCAAAAAACATCAAACCAAGGATGGAAAATATAATTTCCTGCAAATGAAGCTCCCTCCCTTTGAAAGTACGTCCATTCCTTTCCTTCCACAACCCCCCTACAAATAGCAAAGGAAGAAAACTCCACAAGATACGTTTTGATGCCTGGAACGCAGACCCCAAACACAACCAAGTACCAAACAGCTCCTTGATAGACCTAGGAAAACACCCAACTAACCCAAAAAGACCAAGGAAATGACACCAAACTTCATGGGTTAAAGCACAATGCAAAAGAAGGTGATCTGCCGTCTCAACACTCCTCAAGCAAAAATAAACGACAGTTAGGAGTTCATGATCAACTGGTCCATAGTAGATAGCCTCCCCAGTGTCGTTAACCAAACAAAAATGTCGACTCTAGAAGGGACTTTGACACCCCAAATGAAAGACGCCGGGAAAAGTGGGTATGATGTCTCCAAACCAGTCTCTTACATTATTGTACCCTCAATTACCTCCAAAAGATGCTCCACATTGCTTGGCTCTCAGTCATTGAAGTTTCTTCTGAAACCAAACTGATCAATGAAAAAGAAAAAAAAATTGGGAAATGAGATTTTTTTTTTCATTTTGTATTTTTGTTTCTTAGGAAAGTGATGCAGAATCTGTAAACCAATTTTCTCCATTTTTCTATAATCCATAGCATTTGGTGTTCACTAGGTGTTATCCAATTCTACCGGAATGTATGCTTTAGTTGGCATATTCCAGTTTTTTCTTCAAGGGGTTGTATCTTTTCATGATTACTCTTATTTCTTGTTTCTTGGTGCATTTGGAAGGAAAGAATTGCCTAGTTGTTTGACAGTAAAGAAGAGATCATCTACAACATTTTTTTTCTTTCTAAATTAATGTCTTGGTTTTCCATTGGTCTAAGTATTCAAGGAGTGCAGGGGGATAGCTTTTCGAAGATTCGGTTTTCAATTGGGGTTTGATTGAAACTTTGTTGTCATGTTTACGTTTGATTTAGCCTGTTCTTGATTGTGTGTTGTATAGGAGAGAAGTCATACTAAGTCCCGGCCCTACACATGGCATGATCTAAGAGGTATTGGAACGATAAGAAGGATTTTATTCCAATGCAATTCAACCTCGAGGCAACTGCGATGCTAATCAGTTCAGCTTGGCTGAGTCAAGCTGGTTACTTATCAAAGTATTGGAGTTGATGGTTGGGTAACTTGGATTGGGAGACTATCCCAAGATTATAGGATTGGTTGACCATGTTAATCACGTTCTTTCCTAAATGAGTAACTCCCTATCTTGCGAAAGCTTTCCTTTAACTAACCTGAAGATGCAGAAGAGGATCATCTAGAATCCCCTTGAATAAGGAAAGGGGTGACGTGTCTATGAGGATGGTTAAAGAAAGGGACTAGCCTATAAATAGAGGAGGATGCCATAAAGGAGAGGAACTTTTGGAGAGTGTTTCAATTCTTTTAGCCATTACTTCTTGCGACTTTTGTTCTAACTGAACATTGGAGGGTGTTTGGTAGGTACCACACCAGTGTCCTGGCTCGGTAGAGGACGGCAGATTCACCATCAAAGTTACCATTGAGGTGTTCGAGGTAAATTTAGGAAAAGACCTTTACATGTATCCTTTGTTAGTCTTCTCAACTTCTGAGGTGTCTTTGTACTCTATTTTCACTTTGTAAAATTTTCTCATTCTGAATTTTTTTTCCTTGGCTTTAAATGTAGTCTTCCATACATCTCCTAGTTTAATTTGCACGAGGATAGCCAGCTCCAGAGGTTGCTATATAATATATATATTTTTTTCTTATAGAAAATTTCATTTAAAGGGAAGGAAAAATACGGAAAAAAAAGAAGAAGAAAGAGGTTGGTCAAGGAAACCAACCTAACCTTAAAAAGACCAAAACACCCAGACAATGGCTTTATAGCATATCCAACATAACATCAAGTGGAAGAATGCTTAATCAATATTTGATGATTGTTGATACACATTCTCCATTTTTCTACGTTGAGCATTAATAAAAGGTTGAACCATGCAAGGAGTAATGCTCTAACGTACTAGTCCCTCATTGCTCAACTGTTTGACCTGTCTGGGCAAGTTCCTTGTGCAATATTCAACCGAGCTATGTATCCAAGCCATGAATGAGGTTGATGTGGTGTTGGATATTGTTAATAGGTGGGAGGTCATCCTTAATAATGGTGGAGGCAATCTGTTGCCTCAGGAAGTAGACGTCATGAGAAAATGTTGTTCCAACCAAGAGAAGAGGGAGCTGTGTCGAAATTGGTTTTTTTGGTATAGGGTCCTAACTCTTCTTTCTGATTTCATTGAGTCTCTCCTTAGGTTACAAGAGGGGCAAAAGAGATCCACGAAGATAGTTTTTTGGGCTATGGATGGCTGTGTCCAGTGAGACTATTTGTCAGTATTATTACAATGTGTGTGCGTTGAACATGGGGGCAATTTGTTGGTATCAAAAGTGTAACCTATTTTACTTGTAAAAGTAGGCACTATGAGCATCAATTTGGTTCAAGCAAAGTGATGACTTGCATGTATCTACTAGAACACAAATACCTATCTATCTATATAGCTTTCTTCAGAACAAAACATGCTCTCATATTTTCGCCCTTAATATTTAGAATTAAGTGTTCGTGCTTGAATAGCTAATCCTATCTTTGACTCAGCCTTTTTTACAAATAGAAAGAAAAGAATTCGTGACTGCTGTTAGGATTACTCACTGCCCCTAAGCATGTTACTTCGCCCCTGAAACCGTAATGATAGGTCTTTTTTTGTTTTTTTTTTCTTTCCCCAAAGTCAATAACAATTGCATCGGATCGGATGATCTGAATCTAACCTAAGAAGGTCCACATCAAAGCTCGATATGATATGTCGCACTTCTTCCACACTGACGCATTGCCCACATGCCACACTCACTTGGGGTGAAATCAAAGTAAAAATAAAATAAAAGATGAGGAAGTTTGAGGTGTTGCTCACAAACACTTGTCTCTGGTGTTAGTCATGTCAAATGCTGTAATTTGGCATTCTCATTCAGCAATTATCCATGACATTTAGGCCCACGTCTTAATGGACATTCACAACCCAAAAATTGGTCTGATTGAAGATTTGTAACCATTAAATCTGAGTTTATGAATTTGAACCCGTTGGTATAAAAAACATTAGGGCTTCAAACTAACTATTGATCAAAATTACTTAAAAGACATAGTGGTTAAAATAATTAATTTTGATGTGAGGGTCACTAACATGGGAGAAAGGTATTTTTGTTCAGCACTCAAGTTTTCTCGTATTTCGGTGTGTGGACGGACTGTGGACCATTCTATGGCGTCCGTAGGTAACAGGACCGTTCGTATCTTATCTTTGTTAATTATATTTTTTATTAAATAAAATGGTTTAAGATATATACATATACAGATGAGGTCAGAATACAGAGAATCTGAAGAGGTTGTTGATATTGACCGTCACAACTGGTGATCAGCTCTTCATTGGGACATATATATAATCTTAAAAAAGTAGCGGGCTATTGACACCCACTTTTTTACTTGTTACACCCACCAATTTATTTTAAAATTAATAGTAATTTATTGAACTTATCAATAATTTTTAATGAATACATACCGACCATTTCAAAAAGGTTCACTAACAACGTATTGAACACTTTTTACATGGGATCTCATGTAAAGAACTGTTTGGTATATAACTATTGATCTCAAAACGATAAATTCGATATAAATATATTGAAAAAAATACATTATCACTCAGTAGGTACATACCAAACAGTTCTTTACATGAAGATCTTATGTGACAAAAATGCATTTGGTACGTAACTATCAAAATAGTGTTGATAAGTTCGATCATGACTTACCAAACGTATTGAAAATTTGATGCAAACGATAAAGATAAAATCGATTTTTAACATGATTCATTTGAAAAATGATTAAAAACACCTCTAAGAACAAAATATTTAATTATACCAAATAATGGTACAAAAAATAGATTTGAATGATTAATAACCCCACAAATGGGTTAAAACACCATCATTTGATATGCTCCAAATCAGTAGGAAGGAAAAGGAAAATGAGATTTAAGCATATCAAATGATCGTGTTTGATGAAAAAGAAGATTTTAATCAGTAGGAGGGAAAATGAGTTTTTAATGAAAAACTGAAAATGATATTTTTATAATTTTAGAAATCTAAAAACTGAGGTAGTTGAAAGAGGCCGCGGATTGAAATTATATTCCTTTGGATCAAATTGAACTTCAACATATGGGGGTATTTTTGTCTTTTAAAATTTGGTGTAAACAAACACGTGTTTGACCTTCTCTCATTACAAGGAAAAGACATATTGATCTTGAAAAACTAATTTGAACCAATTATCCTAATCATCGACCCATAGATCATTAGGTGATTTGAGTGGCATCATCATCCTCGTAGCCTTAACCCAAAGATCTTTTGGGTTGCATCTCAGTGTCCTTTTCTCTACTCCAATTAATCTCTTAATATTTAGCTCTATAAAATATAATTGATCTTACTGCTACTTTATAATTTTGTTTTTAATTTACTTATTTTAAAGATCGTGAATTCCGACACCTCTCTTCGTAATTTTAGTTTTAGGCTTTATTTTTTTCTATATAAACCATCAAATGATTTTCCTACAATTAGATGTATTACACAACAAAAGACGGAAGGAAAGGATGAAGGTAGGTAAAGGACTACACGCCATACACGGACATATATAGATCGTGGGATGGATTCGAAAGGATGATGTTTGACTAATCCTTGAATCCGAATGTAAGATCTTTGGAATGAGTTTAGAGAGAGAACGTTCTTTGTAACTCAATTGATTTTAACATAAATTATTTTCCTTAAAGGAAGCAACCGATTTCAAATGGAAATCCTTTTATTAATAATAAATGGTATTGTAAGGTTTTTATTAAGAGTCTTTGATAATATGATTCGTCACGTGGCATACTCAATCGACTCCTTGACATGAATAAGTTCAGAAACTATAAATCTCTATGCCTTGGGATACATGGCTCCCTCAGGAAACACTTTTTAAAAAAAAAAAATTTGGGGAAGTGCAATCGTGTATTTCGAGATATACAGATCTATGATTTTCGAGCTTGTCGTGTCAAGAAATCAATTGAGTATGCCACTTGACGAGTCATATTATCACGACTCTTTTATTAATATAAGAGTTATGATAAAAGTATGATATATGCAATTGACCTGGTAGAGGCACAAAATTATAGATCTTTTTTTTTTAGGATACACAAGGAAAAAAGATTTATGATTCTATGCCCTTGCCACATTAATTGCGTATAGATGACGTATGTGTCAGTGCATTGTTTTATCATTAATCTTAATATGAATTTATAATCAATTTAGAAAAAGTAAGAATAAAGTCTTAAGGGAGAAAATGTGAATAATATAGATTTGGATTTTTAAAAAATTACAATTTTTTCTAGAGTTGTTTTAAATTGACTACCCTACATATTGCACTTGACATTTAGATGATGTGGCATTGATTATTTTCTAAAGATAAAATGGAAAATTAATGTTCAATGCACATTTCCATGTCAGTTGTAAGGACTTTTTATTTTATTTTAAAATTATCAGGGTTAAGGAATCTTTTTAGAGAGCTGTAATTGGCACCCTAACTTTTACTTATTACACCCCTTTTTCTTAAATTATTTATCACACCCCAATTAAAGATTAAAACACACACTTCAACATTACCATGACTTGGTTAAAATTATAATCTTAACATTAAAAAATATTATGCCACTTGTTCAAATCATGTAAGTAGTTGTTTACAATTATGATTAGGCTAATATAAAATCTTAAACCCAAAAAAGTTAAAATTTAGCAAAAACAAATTGAAGAGCTTCTATTGGCACTCCAACTTTAACTTATTCTCAATTATTTGCTTATTTTCTTTATTTTTAATGGGTGAATCTCAATTTGGTATGTTGAATATGACAAAATTCCAATTTCAACATGCTATACATTTTAATTCCCAAAACATGTTTTCACAGTAAATTCATTATTTTTATAATTTATGGATTTATTAATAAAATATTAATAATTTTACCTTATCAACAATCTCACTGATAATTTATCAATGAATTCGTTGATAATTGACGAGTTTACTGAAGAAACATGTTTTAGGAATTAAAATGAACACTATATCGATTTAATTTGGAAATAAGTTGTACATATTTTTAGGAAAAAAAAACTCATTTTTAAATGAGATGTAATAAGAAAAAGTTTGGGTGCCAATAATTACTCTTTCTCTCTTTCTTTTATTTTTTATTTTTTATATATAGTTGGGGTAATACAAAGATTTCAAGTATCTGACTTGTAAATATCAAACAACATAATTTTCTAATTAAGATAAAATAAAAAATAAAAATATTCATGAAAGAGTGATGGCATTGACGGAAACAGCTGTGAGTGCACCGGCTTGCCTAGCCCACATAGTAAGGAGTTGTCACAGGGGCCCACCACAGTTGTAACTAGTGGGGGTTTTGTGGGATCCACCGCCGCAACCACACACATGCCCACATGACGGTTGCGGGCGCCTACCAACCACCGCCCAAAAAGAGAGAAGTTGGTAAGGTGTGGGGTACTAGTTGAAAAGGATGGTTAAGGAGAATACTCACCATTTAACTCTGAAATTACATTCTTACCCTTTGCAACCTTACTTTAATTTTTGTTTTCAAGTTTTATTTCTAAAAACAAATTAGAGATAAAAATCATCATCAAACTCTATTTCATTTTGTAAAACTATAATTACTTTTATTAAAGTGTTAATAACTAATTTAACCGTCTTCGACTTCACCCACTCTTTTGACTTTCTTTACTCTTTTAAAATTTCTAATTTAACTATGAGTAGTGATAATATGACTCCCTCATGTGACATACTATTCGACTCCCCTGACATAGGGTGTGTCAGAATCATAATTTTTATGTCTCGAGATATATAATTACATGTCCTCATAAATATGTGCAGTTGTGTATCTCAATTAAAGGAAATCGATGGTTCTGACACACTCTACATTAGGGATGTGGATCGAGTATGCCACTTAGAGGAATTAGATTACCACGACTCTTTAACTAGTTCTTATGAGTGGATTTGGAGTCAAGTTTCATTCAACATGCTCAAATGATCGTAAGGACTTTTTTAAAGATTATCTCCTATTACAAATGTTCTTGCATTTTCTTGAATGCATTCCTAATCTTTTTGCTCAACAATCTAAACATCATCATCTCTATTATGCTTAATATACTAATACAATGTTTATTAGCCATACAACATTCAATTAAACTTTATAAAGGATAGTTGGTGATCTTATTACTTCTTTTTAACTTGAATGCCATGTGTTGATCGTATAGCACTCTTGAAGTACACATCCACTCAACCATTCAACTTCGATCTTATGAGCAATATCTTTTATAATCTATCCATCCTTCTATATAATAGATTTGAAATCATAAAAATGATCACGTCGAACTCTCCTGGACCATCAATTTTTACTGGGATTACTCTTTTTGGATGCCAATACCAAATTTATACTTCATATGTCTGAGTTTGATTTTACTTATTTTAAAGCGTTTAGAATTTAACTAACAACTCTTTATAATTCTACTTTCATAATTACTTTATATCTAGTTTCATAAATTAATATTGTATTATTTGCAAATAACATACACTAAAGCACATATTCTCAAATACAAACGGGTATTTCGTCAATAACTAGAGTAAACAAATATTAACTCAAAATCGATCCTTGATGTAGGTCAATTGTAGCTTGAACCTAATTCACATTCTCTCAATTTATCCTTATAATAGTTATAATCCTTGTATGTACATGTCATTAATATTCTCATTTTTAATGGTGATAGAAATTTTAGTTGTTCAACTAAATAAAAAACAACAATAAAAAAATGAGTATATTTATTGACTCAAGAACACATCTTTGATTAAATAAGCATAACCAACGGTTGGGATTTTATGTGTATCCAAATGACAAATATCTAGATGATACTTCTCTCAAGGATAATTCTCAACCATTGGATTTTATGTTTAGATGGTCAAGATTGTGTGTTGTTTATTGGGTCAACTGTTTGTATTATAATCATGTTTATATTCTTTTTAAAGGATTGGAGCTAGCAAACAACCAAAACCACATTAGTGTGTCCTAAAACTATAACCAAAAAAAGGGGTAATGTCAAGAAAACATTTCCGTAAAATAATGAGCTGTTTGATGTCATTTGGATAAGTAGGTCCTCACAGGGGAACCAAGAGGACCCACCACAGGTGTCAGTCATGTGTTGGGTGGGATTGAATTAGAACAATAATTAAGGTATTACTAGAAGAGAAGCAAAGTAACAATAATTTATAATAACAAGCCTTCTTATATAAATCTCCTTTCAAGGCTAAGCTATAAAAATGCTCATGGAAGCTTCTAATGTCTCTACCTAACATCTTTGAAGTAGGCAAAAGTTGGTGAAATGTTGAAAAGGAACCCTTTTTTTATTAGCAGGCTCACTGCTTTTTGAGATTTTTTTTTTTTTTTGTTCTAATCAGCTTCTATCTATTTGTCCTTTTGTTCATGGTCACTCACCACCAAATACCTTAATTGCGGTTTAGATTTTTCTTTTTTGGGATGATGTGGCTCTAGTCTTCTCTCTATATCATTATTTGCTTAAAATATTATTTTATTTTTAAAATTTTATTATTTAAATTTTATTTTCGTAATGAAGAATGATAACCTATTGATCGTTCGGTGTATAACGCTATTTTGGTGGTTACAATTTGGACCCCAGTATCAACAAAGGTATTGATGTCGATGCCTTGCCATTTGTTAGTGGGCCTGATATAGCATCGATCGATCAATCGCATCACTTGACTTATTGTAGCTCTATCTTAGCAACAATAACCAGTATGGATGATCATTTCTTGATGCTTGTCATTACAAGTGTATAAAAATCAGCTTCTTCTACAACAACAAAAAAAAAATTTATTCCTAACAAATGTGACAGTCAAGTTAATGATGAAAATGGACATGATAGTACATATTTTCATATCATAGTCTACTAGTTAGGAGTACTTTTAATATTTTATGAAAAAATTTAACTGTTAGGTAGTGTTCTTAGCAATTAATTTATCATATATATATATTATATATATATATATATGGGTCCCGTTCGGCACCCTAAGTTTTACCACACACTTTAACAAACGCGTTTTGTCCTACATGGCTTAGAAGTTTCGGAATGAGCTGATTTTTGGTGAGGATGATCTCTATGGTGAGGAGATCATCCTCACCAAAAATCAGCTCATTCCAAAACTTCTAACCCCATCAAAAATGATTTACAAAAAATGGACGGTCCACAATTTTTCAACTTGTAAACATGGGGCTAAACATTTCGGAATGGGCTGATTTTTGGGGTGGATGATCTTCTAATCATAGAGATCATCCTCACCAAAAATCAGCCCATTCCAAAACTTCTAACCCATGTAAGACAAAAAACGTTTGTTAAAGTGTGTGGTAAAACTTAGGGTGCTGAACATTTCCCTATATATATATATATATATATATGGGAAATGTTCAGCACCCTAAGTTTTACCACACACTTTAACAAACGTTTTTTGTCCTACATGGGTTAGAAGTTTTGGAATGAGCTGATTTTTGGTGAGGATGATCTCTATGATTAGAAGATCATCCTCCCCAAAAATCAGCCCATTCCGAAATGTTTAGCCCCATGTTTACACGTTGAAAAATCGTGGACCGTCCATTTTTTGTAAATCAATTTTGATGGGGTTAGAAGTTTTGGAGTGAGCTGATTTTTGGTGAGGATGATCTCCTCACCATAGAGATCATCATCACCAAAAATCAGCTCATTCCGAAACTTATAACCCATGTAAGACAAAACGCGTTTGTTAAAGTGTGTGGTAAAACTAAGGGTGGCGAACGGGACCCTATATATATATATATATTGGGGGGCGTTCAATGGCCAACTTTTTAGCAAACTTTTTGGCAAAACATTTTTCAAAACATGAGTTAGAGGTTTTGGAATGGGCTGATTTTTGGTGAGGATGATCTCTACAGTGAGGAGATCATCATCACCAAAAATCAGCCCATTCCAAAACTTCTAACCCCATCAAAAACAGTTTACAAAAAATGGACGGTCCACGATTTTTCAACTGGTAAACATGGGTTAGAAGTTTTGGAATGGGCTGATTTTTCGTGAGGATGATCTACTCACCATAGAGATCATCCTCACCAAAAATCAGCCCATTCCAAAACCTCTAACCCATGTTTTGAAAAATATTTTGCCAAAAAGTTTGCTAAAAAGTTTGCCCTTGAACGCTACCCATATATATTATTATTAGTTGGGAAGGGACATGTGCTATGCACATGCTGATTGTCAATTCTTGTAAGAATTTTTTTCTTGCTAAGCAATTCTTGAAAGAATTTGAAAAAAATTAAAATTTTGTATTTTATCTTATCATATATAGATTATTTCTAAATAAATGCATAATGAGTCTTTCTAAATTACTTTAATTAATATGTCAATTAGTAAAGATATAATGAATCTTACATATAAATCGTGAGAGTACACTGTTGACATCTCTTAATTTCTTGCTCAATTGGCACAACATCAACCATGCATGTCTCAAATATGTCATATTTTGATTACAAAAATTGATTATCATGTAATTTCTTTCAAAATAAGTATCAATTCTTTCTTTTTTTTCTTTTTTGTTTTCTTTGCTATGTAGTCTAATAAATCTGTGATGAAAAAACATTAAATTAATTCACTCAATGAACTGTATTAGAAAACAAAATGACACGTACACTGCAAGAGATATATGATCAAATCAGCAAATCTTTCTATTTCACTTATTTGTTTTGGTAATCTACAGTATATATATTATCTTGTTGGTAAAGACCAGATAACGTTGTATGACCTCTATTGCTATATATATAATTATTAAAAGAAATTATATAAATTTATATGGATTGTATTTATTTATTTATTTTTCATTTTATGATAAGGATGGGTTACCTACCCTCCCAGATATCCTATCTTCTTCTTCGCTTCTCCTCTTATATCCAATATTCTATCTAAAGTCATGTTTAAATTTATTATTAATTTTTTTTTTTTTATAACAATTAGGTGAAGTGCACGGTTTCGATAACTTTCTTAAATCTTCATTTAAGAATTTTGATAAAAATACAACTATTATACAAGTAATATACCTAAGTACTATAATACAAAAAGTTAAGTCTTTATCTCTTTGAGGCACCACCACAACTGGTAATCTTCATCATTAGTGGTCCTTTCTGTGATGGCTTTCACGTTGATACCCTTCTGTGGTTTCATATGATCCTTTTCCTAGGTCAGTACCCTTTCCACTGACACCCTTATCTGGTTAGATATGCCTTTTGTTTTAAGGAGTTGTGATAATCTAACACTTTTTTTCTACGCCCCATGTACGTTTCTATCACAGAACCATAGATCCTATGCTCCGGGATACACAATAAAAAAAAATTATGGCTGTATAACTATTAGGTTAGGGGACGTATGGTGGGGAGTATGAAAAAAGAGTGTTAGATTATCATTAGTCTATTTTTTAGAGAGAAAAATTCGAGTAAAAAAATGAAAATTTCCATAATTAGATAAACAAAAACTGCCTATATCCTTGAGCTCAAAATTAAATATCAAGATGAATAAGAATCTTTTGGAGTAAGCAAACTCCATTATTAGCCCTAAAAATGGACAAATGATCTCATTTCATCGATCTCCATTTTCTGTAAAAGATTGACTAATAATAAGAAAGGTAATTTGCAAGATCCAGAGGAGGAGAAGAAAACCCATTATATATCCTCAAATTTCTCAAACGAACTTTTATAATATTCTATTATGCGCTGATAATTATACAAATTAGAACAACAGAAAACTAGAGAGATTTAAACATAATCGATTATAAGCTATCCCTTTTAATTTCTATTTATCGTAATCATTCTTACTTCATCTCAAGGCTTCTGTAATCCAAATGCCCAGACTTCAAGCCTAAGAAATCACTACTACTACTACTACTACTACAACTACAGTCCTTACTATTTTGTAAGCCCAAGCTGCAAGAGAAACAAAGAGTACTTCTGCTCCCTCCACTCTTCAATGGCTCAGTTGGGTGTTGATAAGGAGGGCTAATTCGAAGCTCAAGATTTAAGTCCGGACAGCGTTCTTCACTTTGGCTCTTTTCTTCTTCGCATCCAAACCCATCAACAATAATCTTCTCTTCTTCTTTAGTGACAGCAGCAAAAGAGATCGTCGTGGCGTTCGATACGGACTCATTTAGTTGTTGATGTGTTGCTGGGTCAACTCCTCTGCTCAATAATTTCCTCCTAATATGGGTGTTCCAGTAGTTCTTTATCTCATTATCAGTTCTTCCAGGTAATCTCCCGGCTATAAGGGACCACCTAAAAAAACAACAACAACAAAGAATACTTCCATCAAATCTCTAATGCATCAACTTTTCAAGTATAATTGGAATATTGAGAGATAATTTGGTCCTTTTAGAAGGGATGAGCGAGAGGAAGATCCAAAAGAACGTGGATCAAGGTAATGAAAGTGGATATAAATAACAAAAGACGTGACTTTGAACAAAATTGAATAAGAGAACCTCATCCCATCCCATCCCAAATTTTTCGATGATGACATCAAGAATAAACTTACTTGTTACCAACTAGGCTATGTAACTTGATGATTAACTCATCTTCTTCATCGGTGAAATTGCCGCGTTTGAGGTCGGGCCGTAAGTAATTGATCCATCGAAGCCTACAACTCTTTCCACAGCGGAGAAGGCCAGCCGCCTTGGGAAGGGACCGCCAACACCCTTCACCATGGGCTCGGATATGAGCAATAAGCCTATCATCTTCTTCTTTAGTCCAAGCTCCCTTGTTAGTGTGAGCTTTCTCACAACAAGGAGATCTACCCATGAAGTATCACTGTACTAGTAGTTGTAGTTAGTGGTGCAATAAGACTGGACCTTGTGAGGTCTTGATATATATGGGGCTTTTATAGGATTTTGACTAGAGGGAGAGAGAGAGAGAGAGAGAGAGAGAGAGGGAGGGAGGGGTTGTGAGTTGTGACCTTCTAGAAGTTAGTTGGTAAGAAAGCCTTCCTTTTTTTTTTTTTTTTTTTTTTTTAAAGTGCACAAGTATAAGTAAGAAGTTAGTTGGTAAGAAAGTTTTCTTTTCTTTTTTTTATTTAAAGGGCACAAGTATAAGTAACCTTCAGGTAGGTGTACTAGGGGTTAAAGGTATGGTAGGACAAGGAGTGAAACCGGCCTCTCTGTCCAAGCTCTATAATAAACTTATTTTTTATGAAGAAATAAATATGGGTCTAGCACACTTCCCCTTGAAATCACTTATTATAAGAATTGCAGTTGAAAAAGTCGTTGTGAGGTGACTTATTGGTCATTAATATAACTTATTGTCTTAAAAAATCTTTAAGAGGTATTTCAGTGGATTAACTAAATATTAAGGTTTCTTCTCCGAAAAATATGTATCTTTAAGTTTAATCTAATTCCTACAAAAACTAAAAATGAGAAGTTGATTGGGGCAACTTTTGCTTCTGATCCATTTTCACGTTCTGACTCTAGTCAAAAAAGAAAATCCGAGCTGCCACCAAATGATAATTTCACACCCTATAATGATTTTGGGGGGTGAGAAGTGCCGGAAGCAGCCCCCAAACACTACCATAAATTGTCCCTTCGTTTAAGGGCCGGACAAAAAAGAAAATACTTGTATTGTCAACCCAAACAACTACGGATTACTTTGACCTTAGATCCTCATCACGCATCTTCCTTATCAGAAACAATCATAGCTCCATCACCTTACTTTTCCACACCAACTGTTTCACCCGTGTAGTGTGGCCCACCATCATCTGTACTGGAATCATTCTTCACTCCATCAATGGTGCCCACTTGTGGGAAGACACATTTTTTTAAAAGACTAAGGTTGTATATTCTTACATATGACTGTATCCTGGTGGTATCAGGTATTTTGATTTCAGTTTTTCCTTTCAAAGAGGTGAAAATAGAATAATTTGCTTTAACCATGGTTGTATGGAAAAAAAAATCTCTAGTTATTTATTTTTAAATAGGTTGTAATGGGCTTTGGGAGAATTTTTTTTCTCTTAGTTTTGGACCATGTTATGTGAAAAAAAGCATGGGAGAAGGGCTTATGGAAAAAGGGGTTGGGGGGGTTAGTCAAAATATATATAAAAAAAAGAATGGACTAGGATTAAAGATAGGTAGAAGAAAAGGAAGATAGAAAGAGATATGGTTGTGGTTGTGTGTGGGCTTTGGTTCACCTTCCACTTTTCCTTTTTTCCCCCCCTAACCTTGTGGTGCAAGTTTAGGCAACAAGAGTGGGGTTAGGGATGGGAGGTTGGTTCACCTTTTTGTGTTACCCACCACACATGGGGTAGATCGATTTCTCTCTCTCTCTTAATTTCTTGTGACCACTCTTCATTGAAAACAACTAGCCCCAAGAACTCTCAACTTCTTCAATCAATTCATGCTATTTTTGTACTTTTCCTAAATTAAAGAGGAAAATTAGAAACAGACTAAAAGGTTCTCTTGACCATTCACCAACTTTTCAACTTGTGTAGACTTCTTTTGTTGGTTAAACCTACTTTCTCATCACCAAGTCTATCCCAGGCTGTGTTTCCTTTGTCCAATTTTGGTTATTTTCTCTTATCCACGGATCTTACCCACTAACCTATCCAAGTTTCTTATGTAGGAAACATAACCTAATTTAAGGGTGTTTTAGTCATTGTCTTTATGCATATTTTTGGAAGTATCAATAAGACTTTTAGAAGCATCTAGTACCTAAATTGTTACACAGAAAATGTGTAATCAATACGTTTGAGTTCCAATGTTTGAAGTCTAGTTCCTGTAATTTCTAAAGGTTTAGTCAGTCCTAGTGAAGTCTAAAATTATCCTCAAATGGTCAAAAATGTCCTCACATCAAAATATATGCATGAGGCAGCATTTTTTTTAAATGTAAAACTGCAAAAAAATAATAAATTTGTTGTACTTTTCATACCTTAAAGTAAACAATTTTCCATGGCTTCCTCGTATTTTTTTAAAACCACAAGTTTCGTAATTGACAAAGGGTAACTAGGACAATTGGTATAGTGATACAAAAAACAGCAAATAAATTGGTGTACTAAAACGAATGTTTTGCTGGACTCTCAGGATGTTTCGGAGCTGGATGATAAGGGGTAAATGAAACCCCAAACTCCACAAGGAGCAGTTACTCTACCACAAAATCTAAAAGAATAATGATAAACTAACACCCCTGTACACCTCTAACGTGGCATGTGTTGGAATCATAGATTTTTTTGCTTGGGATACACAACTGGACGTATTTATGGGGATGTGCTGTTGTATATCCCGAGAAAAAATCTATGATTCTACACATACCACATGAGGAGTGTCTCTCATAGGGGGAGTCAGAACATCACGACACAATCTAATAAGAGAGGCTTAGTGATCAACGATGAAGGTGGGTTCAACAAGGTTTGAACCTAGGTCTCAACACTCTACACCACACCCTCCTAAGAAGGTGGTGTTAAAGAAATATTTGTACTAGTCGTGACAACAACTTACAAGTGAGCATGAGAGTCTCTTCAAAATGCATTCAAAGGAATTACGAAGATAAAGAAGATGCCAACTTAGCACGTTGGTAAGACGTGTGGAACGTGTTCCCATGTCTTAGGTTCAACTCCCATAGAAGTTAGAACCCAACTTCACGATTACGTTCCAAAAGATAAAAAATGATTAGTCCCCAAACCTTAAGAGCAAAGTTTGAAGCATTGTAAGTGAGGAACTTGAATTGACTTCAGAAATATTACTCAAAAGTAGTGGTATAGTAACAAATCAATCTCGGGACATTACTAGTAAATTTTGCTAAGAAAAACGAAGCAGATTTGTCTATAGTATTACTTATTAGCATACAAGTGGAGATTGAGAATATGCATGGTCCTAAATCCTATCCCATAATTGTTTTTGGAATGGGAGCAGATCGTCTGTAATAATTTTTTTCCTAAAGTTCCTTGTAATGATTTTGGAAGGTAGATTTACACCGTTTAAATCTTGTAGTTTAGTGACCGTCGATTTTCAAAACCATTGGTCATGGTTAAAAAAAAGTTTTTTCTAGATTTTTTTTCTTCTAAATCTTACCTATACTGTAAAAACTAGATGACTGAAGTGTTTTTTGTTTTTAAAATGACCCTTTCTTGACCTGGAAAATTTACTACAGGGAACTTAAGGAAAGTAGTACTACAGAGGATCCATGCCCTTTTGGACTCTACGTGAGCAATCAGTGGTGTATTCTTCATTTATTCAAAGAAATGATTTGGATTGGTTGGTTAGAGTCTTCCAATTTGATTGATTTCTACCCCAAGAAATTACCTTGTCAATCAATAAATAAATAAAGTGAAGCCCTAAGACCTATGGTGGGCCTAACTGAATGAGTAGGAGATTTAGAGCAACACAATTGATCTAAAATATTCAATTGTGGGCTACACTTTGACACAAAAATGCCCAAACGCAATGATCGGCCTTTGTCTTTTAATGTACGGACCTCAATTTTGGGTTATAACTATCAATCTATCATTCTTCACGAGTTCTTCAAAAAGGATAATTTTGAAAGCAATGAGGCATGCATTGAAAGAAAGAGTTAGGTTATTGAGAGAATTAGAGTTGTTAGTATAGGTAAAAAAGGTTTACCTCACCTCAGAGTCCAATCTCGATGAAGATTTTTCTCTTGTTTCTTGTATAAGATTTTAAAGTTGAGATGGATTCATAGATCAAGACTTTCCGACAATCAAATTAGCAAGATATCAAAGAGGATTGGGTTAAAGAACGAGTCAAAAAACTTTTACCTATGTGTTTATTCTCTTATTAATTATATATTCATAGAATCCTTATCCTTTTGGCAACCTTCTTGACAAAGATCTTGCCTATCTTTCCTTAATTTTAGTGTTCTTTTATGTTAGGAAGCCCTCTAATATTATCTTTTACCTTACGGATTGATCCATGACTCTTTCTAACTTAATCTCATTTTTTGTCATGTTTCCCTATAATTAGAATCATGAAGAATTGGGATATTTTCTATTATGATCTGTAAAAATTCTCTCTATTTTTGTGCGATCTTTCCTAACAGAATGATTACTTGGTTACGTTCAATCAAGTGTTTTGTTCCAACCACGTGTTGTTTTAACTGAATCCTTTCAGACACTCAAAGGAGTTGTTACGTGGGGGTCTCAACTTAAATTACTCGTCAACCAAGTCAGATCTTTAACAAGGACAAGGTAATACATGTCTATCCTAATTCGTATTCTTCATGCAATAATGACCACATGCCACTCTCACTAAATCCTCTTGGGGACTTAGAGGAGTGGCCATGTGGGGGGTCTCAATTTAAACCACTAGTCAGCTGAGTTAGTTCTTTAATAAGGACATGGCAACACGTGCTTGTCCTAATTCATCTTGCTTATGCAATAATGGGCACGTTGAAGCTGCCAATTGGTCCATGTCAACAGGTGTGATTATGTTACTGGTCGTATCCATTTAGAAATTATTGCAGGTAAATAGACACCAAGAATCAGCCTTGATCACAATTTGGCCAAGAACGTTTTATTTTGACTTGCTATGGAGGATTAAGTTTATTATTTAGGCCCATTAAAGGTATTTATTTATCAATAAGGCTAAGCAAATCCTGATCCCTGATTTGGTCTGGAAATCCAGACCACTCAATCGGTGGACCACCTTGATCAATGTCATGGATGATGGTTACACACATACTCTGTGATATCCCCATTAGAAGGGCTACAACCGAGATTAGTTAGTAAAACGACACGTGTAATGCATATAGAGTATAAGGTTGACTCAGAATGATGAACCTTACTGTGTTATGTTGCATATGGACAGACTCATGTTTTCGTTTAGAGAGACACAACGGCTAGTTTTTGAAACGGTAACTCCTCAAACGGTCGAGTAATTCAAAAATCCTTCTCTTATCAACCCCTCCCTTGATCAGAAATACGAATTCCTCTCTCTCTCTCTCTCTCTCCATTTTCAATTATAAACAGAGAGCCTTCTTCTTCTTCTTCTTCTTCCATAGATCTGCTTCGTCTGTACGGGTCGCCCAAACAAAAGACGTAAAGATGATGCAAGATCTATGGAACGCTCCACCTGGTTTCAGACCTTCAAAATCCGCTCCTAGTTCACCGGCAAAGCCTCTAGGTCTCGTCAGAGCTCGCTCAGACACATTCCATGCCACCCAGAAAGTCCCCGTCGGCGATACCCCTTACGTGAAGGCCAAAAATGTTCAGGCAAGCATCTGGGTTCTTTTTAAAATGATCGAATTTTCATTTCAGATCCAAAAAACTTGTTAAAAAACCATGTTCTTTCTTTCCTGTTTCTCAAATCAATTTTATCTGATGTTTGGTTATCTTTGTTCTGTCCCCTCTTTCAATCAGTTGGTGGATAAGGACCCCGACAAGGCGATTCCCCTGTTCTGGGCTGCTATTAATGCTGGAGATCGGGTTGATAGTGCTTTGAAAGATATGGCCATTGTAATGAAACAGCAGAATCGAGCTGAAGAAGCCATAGAAGCCATTAAGTCACTGAGAAGCCGATGTTCAGATCAAGCCCAAGAGTCTCTGGATAATATTCTCTTAGATCTTTACAAGGTTTAAAAAAAATAAAACTTTTTCCTCTTATTTTCTGCCTCTTGTTTGTGGGAAGTTAAGTAGAGCTCACTGGAGATTTTTCATTTTAAACAGAGGTGTGGAAGATTAGAGGATCAAATTGCACTTTTGAAGCATAAATTGTACTTGATTCAACAAGGGATGGCCTTCAATGGAAAACGAACCAAGACTGCCCGATCCCAAGGGAAGAAATTTCAGGTCTCCCTAGAGCAAGAAGCCACTCGGTTACTGGTAAGTAGGAGTTCTAATTACAGTTCTACTCTCTTTCTAGTTGTAATCACTTAGTCTCAAAGGTGTTTAAATTGTTGGGCAATAAATCATTGCAGGGGAATTTGGGATGGGCATTCATGCAGCAAAACAACTACATTGAAGCTGAAGATGCTTATAGGCGTGCCCTTTCAATCGCACCGGATAATAACAAAATGTGCAATCTGGGTATCTGTTTGATGAAACAGGGGAGGATTGCAGAGGCCAAAGAAACTCTTCGGCTAGTGAGACCAGCAATGGTTGATGGCCCAAGAGGTGTAGATTCGCATCTGAAAGCTTTTGAAAGGGCTCAAGAGATGCTCCGGGATCTTGAATCCGAAATGATGAATAAAGTAGTAGATCGAGTTGAACAGAGTCGGCTCTTTGATGCCTTCTTGGGTTCTTCATCTATTTGGCAACCTCAGCCTTGTAGGGAACCTACCGTGCCATCCATCCCCAACATGGTGAAGAAACACCAAGAAGATTTTGCTGACGAGAATGTTGAGTCCGCAAGAATAACTAATCGGCTTGTTGTGCCATCACAGGGAAGCATGAAACCTATAATTGGTCCATCAAGGAATTCTTTCAATGTCGACGCGGCACCATTCTATTTGTCAAAGTTAAATGACCCATCTGGAACTCAATTTCATGATCATCTAGGCGCACTTAAGAGAACCAGATCATCAAACTATGCAGGACACCCTGTAAAGGAGGAATTCAGGAAACCCACTACAATTGTTTGGGAACAACCTGAACAAAACAAGAGTCGGCGACGATCTCCTCCTCCTGTTGAAGATGATAACAAGTGGACTGGTTTGTTGCCAGATAGTAAAGCCTTTGAAGAGGCTATTATTGCAGCAGTTATTGGTCCCACTAATGGGATGTCAGCGAAGACTGTTGATGGTAGTACTAATCCTGTAATATTACAGAGAAAGATCGATAAGAGGCTGAGAGTTTTTGAGGATATTACACTCTCCTTGAGCCCAAAAGCCTGACTTAAATCAGTCAGTCTATTCTTCCAGAGCTACTCTTCAACTTTTTTTTTTTCTAAGTTATGTTTTTAGGATGGAGATGAACTTGTTCTCCTCAGCTTCCTTCCTGTAGGGGAGGGGAAGGGAGTCTGCCGACTCCCGTCTGCAGTGCAGTCAGTAGAGTAGTAGGTAGTAGTAATCTATGTAGTCTGCACGCCCATTTATCAAGTTGATTGTAATAATGTTAACCTTTACTTTTCCGTGTAACGCAGCTATAATTTATCTATTGTCAATCTTATTAACATGAGTTAATTTTAATTCCACACATTAGTACCAATGTTTGAAAATTCGAAGGCTGTGATTATTATCAAGTTGTTGATTGTAATAATGTGTGTTCCTTTACTTTTCCACATAACGCAGCTATAGTAAGGAATTTTAATTCCACAATATTGATGTTTGAAAATTCGAAGGCTGCGATTTTAAACCTGCAATTAACATCCTCCACAAGGATGCAGATGGGGTCAGTAGTATAAATAAATTTAGACAAGATGGGTCGGTTATAAATCAATTTAGACAAGATGGATAATAACATAGGCCAATTTAGACAAGATGGGTGTATGAATCAATTAGACAAGATGGAGCATAACATAGGCCAAGCAGACTCCTTTTATTTTTCAGTACGAAGTACCAGTTCTAATTTGTAAAATGTGCGGAAACAACCCTGAACAATTTATGTCATGAAAAAAAAACAGTCCAGACCGGTTATAATATTTATTTTTTGATTCTTCTGTGAACCTCATAGAAGTAGCTCAGGATCACAACAGTTGCAGCAACTGCAACTCCCACGGCGCTTTGTGCCAGTATGACACTGCTTTTTGTCTCTACCTTGGAACCGGAGGAACTAGGCTTAAATCCCAGCTCAGAAAGTTTCTTGTGTGATACTGCATAATCTCTGAAAAATGCATCCTCGTCCTGTCATAGCTCAAGAAACCATTTAAAACTCAACACTAGAAGCACATATTTACGTGGAAAAATATAGACTCTGTCGACGCAGTTACTGGTCCTAATGAATTTAACTACAATTTTTTTTTTTTTCATCCCTTTGGGTGAGACTAATCCCACAGTCACACGCACCACCCCTCAAAAAGTCCTACGTGCAACTGGTTGAGTCAAGGGTCAACTAGACCCTGGAGGGGGGTGGCCCCATGGAATTCATTGCTTCATGGGGTTTCAAACACTTGACCTACCCTTCCTGAGAAGCTTATCAAGGCTCACTTCCAAATTTGACTACATATTTATGTGCAAAAATCTATTTATGTTAAAATATAACATCTTGTGGGTCCTTCATTTGAACCGTTCAATTGACTGAATTTGACTGCATCTCAAAACCATGATGAACAGGCCACGCAATATATGCAGTTACCCCGAATGGTAAACCATTTATTTTCCAGTCGTCTTAGTGTCCTAGATCTTCTAATAGGTCTAGGATTTTAGATAGGCCACGGGCACAGCCTCTAACAAGCCAAACATTTACTCTCATCTAAGGTCTAAACTTGGGAAGAGTTCATTTCAGCAAAGCTAGAAAGACTTTTAGGGGGGTGAGTTATTTTAACCCTTTTGATTTGTAAAACAAAAACCACAAGAATGGTATTCAACTATCTAGGAAGTGACAGAGAATGGCAATTTGAAGATCATAGTCAAAACATAAGGTTAATTATGATAATTTTGACAGATGTAAGTGTAGGTACTTCTCAAAAGCTTGCTAAAAAAGACCAGGTCAACATTACCTTGGCATACAGTTCAACATAACAACGAAATTCAGGATCCTCCAATAGAGCCTTGTCTGTGGGAAGTTTCAGTAAGCCCTCTGTTTCTTCTGTCAGCAGCTCCCTGATATAATATTGGTAGTAAAATAAATGATACAGGATAATCACATCGTCATCATTCCATGCAAAGATTTAAAAAGAAAGGCAAATAAAATAATCAAGTTCTTAATGTCTTACACATAGTAGGAGTTGTCAAACTTCAGAGGTTCATTAGTCCAAGGGCCATCGAAGCCTGATCTCTCAGGATGTGCCCTCCCCTACAATACAAAAGCAACCAAACTGTCAAGATGCATGTATTTACAGTAAAAAAAGGCATAAACGTTGCTTCAATGCCATGGAGATCATTACCAGTGTGTGGGCCCCAGATAATGCCACTATATCTTTGTCTGAGAGACCCATTCGATAAAAGATGTCCCTCAAATGTTTTACACCTGTAACCAATATTGCTAGATTGTGTCAGGTTCAACTTTTTCAAAGATCCAGCTCTAGACAAAAAATTCTTTGCACGGGGACATATCACTGAAAATGAATAACTGAAGACAAGCACATGCATATGCACAAATACCCATATTTCTTAATCTTAACAGACCCCTTTTGAAGCGAAAGAATTTGACAAGTAACACCATAAAAAAACAGCATTATTTACCTTGTTTAGCATCAGGAAGTCGTCCTTCTTTAGGAGAAACCAATGAATCCTGATTGAAAAACAACAAATAGTTATTGAAGAGCAATGACTCGGTGATCCGATCGAAAAAGGGAAACTGAACATACCTTCCTGCCCGGAACAAAGTCAATGGTGGGTCCACCAGTGACCTCCACTGCAACAACCCCAGCAAGCTGAAAATTCAAGTTTAAAATGAGTTGATCCATGATTAAGTTGTATATAGCTCACCAATTGGCACTTGGAAAATTCAACTACTAGCATTACCGTCCTTAAATATTGACTACCAGCATGGCTCAAAATGTACTCATTTATCACTGATTGTACTTCCAAATAAACAATAGGCATGCATATGCTTAGCAGAAGAAAAAAAAAACAAAAAACAGACCAATAGGCATGCATATGAGATATCATAAGGAGATTGGCTACAAGAATAAAAGTTTGTTTACTTATTTGTTATTTATGCTTAATTTCTGAGGTTCTCACTTTTCTTGAATTTCTATACATCCCGGGATTCATATTTCTATATCAATTTTCATTGGATTTGTCGAGGTGCCAACTTCAGACAGCTCCTTCATATCTAAAACTACCGTACATTACCATGCTCAAAGGCAGAGACAAAATTTGTCCAAATTTTGTATAGAACACTAGACTCTCAAAATATCAATTTCCCATGCAATGCTTCGCATGAGTCCAAATTTTGTATAGAACACTAGACTCTCAAAATATCAATTTCCCATGCAATGCTTCACATGAATTGTTGTACGACTATCACATTCATATAGAATATCACAAAATAAAGGCTTTGAATGGAGAAGAAGATACAGATTTATATGGCATAAATCAACGTAGATAAAGAAACAGGATCTCTTGGTTATGTTGATGTTAGTTAGATTCATTGTTATGATTTATAGTATCGATCTCGAGGTACATCTCAGTTACAAAATGATGGAATGAAAAAACCAAACCCCTCTTTCCCAAAAACTTGTTCTGCCCACTTTCTAGATGGAGACAACTTTGCCAGAACATTCCAATATATTCAGTGTTGTAATTCATGCCTCATAATTTGTTGCCTTCTTTTATTATGCATTGCTGGCCAGTAAAATATACCATTAATATAATTAATAAATTGTGAAGCATATTCCTTTAAAACTAATTCCTGGAGATAGATGCAAAAAATGTTCCCACTATCACCACCTGGTAAAGGTCTGCATATGTGATCCTTGGATGCTTTTTCTTCACTTCTTCTGCTACCAGGAAGAAGAGAACAAACCGTTACAAAAGAAATCAATATTTCAATTTCACATAAATTCATTAAGATGAAAACTCATATGATAGATATCGAAGCTGATGCAAACTCCCATATTCATCTCATTATAATGATGAAGTGGTACAATAATCAACTCTAGATCAATTATTCCAAATATTTCTATACATAAATAATCATTTCCTTGAATGGAAATAATGAGACAGCCATGCATAAGAAATTCAGAATCCACAATTCATAACCCACCGAAAGGATCAATGATGCCAAAAATCAACCAGATTAGATAATCATAACCACTGTTAAGAGACTAAACGCATCCAAGCATAACTAGGTCAGAAAAATCCCAATCTATGGCAGTCTATCTTGTAAATTATCCAAATCCATAAAATTTACTAGCATCCCTAATAGGCTTCAACATCACTATCATGAACATCTCATCCAACAAGTGTCTCAGTTTTAAGTTGGTTTTCTCCACCTGTTTACTAGACCACTTCACAATATGAATAATTTCCTAGTAACGTGTTTTTCCTTCATTAGTCCCTGCAAAGAGAGATAAAAGCATTACTAAAGAGCACTGATCCTTCATGTCAATGGGTTCAGGCTTTCTCAGCCGTTCTCATAGTTAACGAATGTCTTAAAGAAGATTTTAGGCACTTCTAAGGCCAAAAACCCATTCTACTAATGCTTCATTTTCTATGGATAAATATTGCTTACACCATTAAAGCACCACTTATGTTTTTCCACATTGCAAACTACTTAGATGTTAGTCTTTTTTTTTTCTTTCCTTTTTTCATTTTTTCTCTTTTAATCCATTGACCTAAAAGTGGGAATTGTGATATTTTCCTTTATAATCAGCATGTGTTGATATATGGCTGATTAAGAACAAAAGAAACATGGCTTTCTAATTCTGAGGATCGAACTGAGCACAATATCAGAACTGGTTTAGTATCCAAAGAAACATAAACGAGATCTGGAGCCTTCCTCTTCCCAAAAGTGCAGAGAAAATTATCATCCTCTCTAGGATTGTCCTATAAATAAAGGAAGAAATAGGTTGTGATGTCCTGGGGATTGTGGGATCCTTTTGAGTACATGAATAACAAAAAAAAGTAGAAGTTATTTCTAATAATAAAAGGTAAACGGCTTTGCATGAGCACAATTTCCACCAATAGAAACAGTAATCATAATAAGACCTTGTCCCAACTCTGTAAATAAACGGTGAAGCAGTAATGGTAATACACCACCCCTGCTTTTGTCAACTCTAAAAATTTGAATTCATGAAGATGGTTTGGACTACCAAATGATCAAGAAGCATGCATCACTACCAAATTCTTCAAAGAAATATATATATATATATATATATAAACATACAGATAATTAAAGTAAAAGCTCACCGCAAAATTCAAGAGCTATTTTCAAGCCATTATTTGCACTATGTTTCAACTCCTCATCATTCCTGATTGATCCATTAGGACCACCAGTCTTTGTGTTAACATCATAAGTGCCTGCATCATGCCACCTGCAATAAAAATGAAAGCATAGGCTACTAAATATTTGTCGTCGGACATCTGAGGTGACATAAAAATATTTTTGTAGTTTAAAGGATTTTCTTTTATATGTAGAAATTGAATTGAAGAAAGAACCCAGTGCCGAGACTCGGTAAAATGAAATCAACATCCAATGGGCGAATATATGACCTATAGACTGATAATCTATACCATCTAAAGAGAAAATCATCAAAAAAAAAAAAAAAAAACCTTAATTTCCTTATAGATTTGCTCAAAAAGAAAAGGAGTCAAGTATAGATATGATGATATCTTGTAGAGAATGATCTCTCACTAAAAAACTCAATTGTTTCTCTCTTTCCAAATTCCCCAACAAACGGCAAAGTGAACTATGGCTCATAAAATCCTCTCTCAGATGCCACAAAAGGGCCAGCTCGCTGCCAACCATCAGACAACAAAATGTGGAGCTAGGAAAGCAAAAGAAGATTTTTAAAAGAGAGAGAAAATGAGTCCAAGCAAAAGAAGATTTTCTGCAATGAAGTATCGGAAAATTATATTTAAAAAAAAAATAAAAAAAACTTACCAATACAATCAGAATTGATTCCAGAAAGTTCATATTTATAATGATTACGACTTTTACAGAACAAATTTAGACATTTATAGGCCAAGACGGCATATAATCTTGTCAGATAAGGTAAAATTCATCAATTTCCCAAACTGAATCAACACCAAAAAAAAAAACACTTGGTAGATTTGTCAAAAGGATACAAAACCCACTAAAACCGCCAAAAATTGTTAAATTATAAATTAAAAAAAGGAAACGCACTTGAGAACAAATAAATGAAGCATAAGCCCAAATTACTTTTTAAAACGAAGGACAAATGATGAAAGAGAAACAAGAAAAATTATCAAAACATCACAAAGAAAAAGGCAGAAAATCAAAGAAGAGAAAATGAAAGGATCTTTAATCTGATGAAACAAGCTACATCAAGAAACTAAAACTTGAAAAATTCGAATACCGAATTGAGAAAACTAAAAATCAAAGAGAATCCACAATCTTAATCAGATAAATAATACAGATATAAAAGCAATAACAAGAAGGAAACAAAATGATCAAACAAAGAAAGAAATGAAAAAAAAATAGAGCAAATTACGCCAAACGAAGCATGATGGGTGCACAGTTCTTGTTAGCAATGAAAGCACGAAGATCTCGACGAGCCTTGTCGATCTCCTTAGTGTACGCTGCATCAACAATAGGTGCCGCCATTAGAGCTACCTAAAACTGCAACACTCACTGAGAGCTTCAAGAAGAATAAGAGATGGGGGTTTCTTTGTTAATTTATAGGTTCAAAGACAAACAAGATTTTGTGATTGGGTTTATAATTTGAGTGAGAGAAATTCTAACTCCTGGGCTTTTTTTTTTATTGGGTTTCGGACCTCTGGTTTTGTTGGTTCGTTGGTCGTCACCCACGTCCTTACCTATCAAATTATCGTCATTTATCCATTCAAGATTAAAATATTTTTCAGAAATTATTAGACACGTGGCATCCACGTAGTTTCGTCATCCTCCATCTGGTTTGATAATGTCCACGACTCTGACTTAGCCATTGTTTTTGGGAAAAAGTGAGTTGAGTTTTACCTACGAAACAAGTTTTAAATCTAACAATCAATTCAAGTATTCTCAATGGGATTTCATAACAAATTATGTAAAGTTCATTTTAATCGGGATTACATAATAAATTTAAGGAAAACTTACACGCACATTCATATTATTTTTCTTGATTTCTAGGGTGGCGTTAAGTAACCACATTTTACTCCTAAAATGTTCTATGTATCAATTAAAGTAATTTTACCTTATTCTCTCTGCACTCACCCTTTAAGGCTGTCAAACTTTTCTTCTTCTTTTAACTTCTCTCATTCATTCTTTGCACTCACCCTAGAGTCTATCAGACTTCTCTCTCTCACTCTCACATACACACATATTCCTTCTTTTTCTTTGTATGTACAAAGGTTTCAATAAGATTATTAAACTTTGATCGTACTTGTTTTTCTATCTTAACACTTCAAAAATATAATTGAATTGAAGCAATTCATATGAAAAATAATGTAAAATTTTATATTCAGCTAGGTAACTACTGAATTATTTTTGCCATATTCAATAGGTATCTATTGATGCTATACATAGAGATTTGATACTGACATATTGAACACAAAGATTTAATGAGAAAGTTATATTTGGTAGGTACAATAAGTACCTATCAAATCAATTGTAATAAGTTTGATTTGAACCTATTAAATAAGATCTATCAAAAATCATCAAGTTTTTTGATCCAAATCTTCATTTTAGAAATTTAAATGGTGATTTTTCAATCTTTCTTATCGATCAAATTTTTTTTTTGTCCAGTCTTTCTCAATGATTAAATGAAAAAAAGTAAAAGAACTTGATAGGAAAAAAAACCCTATAAAACTAATATCTATTGATTCAACTTCTTAAAAAATTCAAAAGGAGATGAATGTTAACAAAGGAGGAGAAGAAGAATTGAGTTTGAAGAAGAGGTAGGTTATCAATCGGTGAGTTTAGATACAAACATTGAATGGGTTATGGAGGTGTACAGAGTACATTATAAGGATAAAATTATAAATTGCATTTATTTTACCATAAATGGGTACAATGAACATTGTAGGGGTGTACAAATGGCACCACCCTTCAAGCAATCATCATCATCTCTCACCAACGGTTACTTGTGATGCTCATGGACATTATGTTTTCCTGTTCTTATTCATTCACTGAGAATTTAGTCATCTAAGATCCAGAATTTGTAGTCATCTAGGACCTTCAGACTCTTGTTCACTCTCACACTCCTCAGGATTTATGCTTACGTCAACATTAACACTCTTGGCATGATCTTCAAGACGATGCATGTAAGGTTATACATATGAACATGCTTAAATTGTTCAATGTAGGAGATGACCCCAGAAGTTCGTCAAGAGGATATTAGGTGTACTGACTGCTCTACTCCTATAAGGCCACACCTGCAGTGCCGCCAACATTGCATTACAACAACAGAACCTTATTCCAACATTTTATATTAGTAACAAGCAAACTAAGAGGATCAGTCCTTCATTGGTGGTGGATGTGGCACCCTGACATGTACACATAATTGAGCTATGCTCGACAGTGAAATCTGCAGCTCATATTCCCCACTTCTATCGAAGTTCCCTAGATTTCCGAACATCAAATAAATCTGATAACCGTCTGTTTCAACAAAAATGCTTTACAAACCTGAGATTCAATGATACAACTTTAATTCTAAAATGTGGGTAAGTGCATCAGGATGTTACAAAATCTGATAGGCCTCCCGTGCTTACAGTTTCTTTACATACAAGGGATCCATCCGAGACTCACTTGGCTCCCTTGTCATTCCCATACAGCACATACTTACCAATCTTCAATTTCATCACTTTCACTTCCCCCTGACGGCTGGCCTTCTTGGTCATCCACATCTGTCAAGTAAGAGTGGTCCTCTTCCACCTTGTCACAAGACAACTTCTCCTGGTGAACATGAACAGCCTCTGCCACTCTAGTTCCAAGCCATTTAAGAACGGGCGTATACTCAGTAGCCATGGTGGAGATGTCTGATGAGCTCAAATTGTTGTAAGCTTCAACCTTCTGTCGTAGCATACCACTCTGCATTCTCACATTGAAATCAAGAAAATAAAATCACATATATGGTGAGGAAAATAAATTCCCAAGTTGCAGAATCATGACTGTACATTTGAGTAATTCACACAGGCCCACTCATTTCTCTAATGGAAATGAATCAACCACTCAACTGAGTCTCAGAACTTGCCCCAGCTAAAGTCGGTTCAGGAGCTGGGGCACGTCAAATGAGTTAATGGTAGGAGAGTCTGAAGATCTAAAACCAGAACATGAATAATTAGTCCAAGTTCGGAAATTTGTACCATCTTTTTTCATGTCAATGACGCCATTTTTTGCATCCTTGCCACCGAGCGACTCTTAGATAGGGCCCAGCCAAAACTATATACCAAAAAACAACTGGTGTGGATTCACCCCACCCCCCTCTCTCTCCTGATTGTCAACCACACTAACACCAGATCTTTGGGATAAAGCCCTCTTGTTGTAATTGTTGCTAACCACACCAAATGGGTGTCTTAAACCATCATTTAATGATTAAGATATTTTGTCCCAACAAGGTGTGGTCCAACAATTGCGGTCTTAATTGATTCATAAGTTAGTCTCGTGCACAGTACAAAGTTATGGGATATAAAATTCTAAAGTGTATACAATTGCATGCGCACGCATGCACACACACACATGCATGCATACACATTCTTTTCACCAGAAAAAATCCTTAACTAAATAAACTACTGATATCCTTTAAACCAGAGATTCTGTAGAAAGAAGTAGCTAGCACAAATAAACTCTCGAGTGAGAACTCACATCATGAACAAGTCCAGAATGTGATATAATTAGATATCAGTGCACGATCTACCAGAACAAATAAATATATCATAATGCAATTGGATTCTTGCCAAGAAAAATTTTAGAGAGCTAGTTCTCACTCACCTTATTGCGCCTTGATGACAGCTCAACCTGCCAAATTTTTGGGCTACGGATAGCATGCCATCTGCACAATGGCAACTGGTGATAATAAACTCAATTTTACAAGTCATAGCTAACATGGTGCAAAAAAGAAAGCAGCACAGAAGAGCAAACCTGGGAGGTGAGGGATGTGAATTCCCAAATAACACGCCACGTATGGCTACTGAAGCGGCACTTGATTGTGCAATATTGTCTAGCTCATATTTGCTAGATATTGTCTGAGGCCATGTGGGACCACGAAATGAAGTAGCAAGAAGGTTGTCGGCATCACTGAGATAGGAAGCCACAGCCCATGCATCATCCATTGCTTCATCACTTAAAAAATCTAGAGCTGCAAACAAAGATAACACAAGACTTATGGAATCTGCATGGTATGGTACGACCCCAAAGCTAGAGAAACACGAACTTGAAACTTATTTGTTTAATCCCCAAGAACGCACTAGGAAAGTTTTGTTTTATTATATTACAGATACAACTACACCCATCATGTGCATTACACAGCATTGCTGGTCCCAAGCGGTCAGCTTGGCAGCAGCCAGCAGGTATAAAAGATTTGCCATCCCTAAATACATCCCTTTTTTTTTTTTTCCTTTCAAGACAGACTCACCAGCCAAATCAAAACATAATTGTTTCATAGGCAGGACATGAAAATAAGAATCACAAGAGTCTTGTTAGCTCTTACACATAACAAAACTGACAAAATAAGACCACAGCGCAGCATTCTTTAAACAACGATAATAACAATACCATTGCACTAAATGAGTAAATTTAATAGATATACAATGATCACCATTTTCATATAGAAAATCTGCAATAGGTCTTGCTTGTCCATGTGCTTGACGAAGAACTTCTTCTGGAGCATCCATTTTTAGTGGCAACCTTGCAAATCTCTCACTTAGAAGAAATACATCCTGTCCTACAATATTGGTAATTTAATAGATATTTTCATCAAGATTGTCAATATCGATATAATCAGCTCTGAAAGTGTTTAATGCAAGGTAATCACCAAAAATTTGGTCAACCAAAAATATCTCAATGTAAAATATTAAAATGAAGAGCATATATGAGTTCAAATGACAAAAAAAGTTCCACGATTTTCTCAATCTGGACCACCATTCAATGCAACTCTGTTCAACTACCTTGCATTCTTTATGGACCACATATAAGTTGGATATCTTTTTTTCAGTGTACCAATTCTACTAATTTAAGTTTTAAAACTCTATGTGTTCAACTATTAAAAGGAAACAGACGTCTCTTCAATAATTCATACTGGGAATCTGGATCTCTTTCCTCCTCACCCATTTCCAATAAAGCGCAAAAAAAATTCGAGGATAGTTTATGAAAAATTAAAGCCCTACTCTACGTAATAATGTCAGAGAAGTTATAGTTTATAAACTGCATTAGAAATTGCATACTGATGCCAATAACATCATATTTCGCCTTCTTAACAACGATAACAAACAGAAGTATTAATATTTATATCCTTTATAATATCTATTTAGATCTAACATCTATATAGAAAGCATGCTTTGAAAATCCTTGTACATTCCTAAGATTATTTAACACTGAAATTGGTTGCATAAACTCTGATGAAGTAAATACGACATGATTGACAAATAAATAAGCTAATGAATCCCCTAGACTGTTTGCACGAAAAGAATGTCTAAACCATAACAGTTTTGTGTGATTCTCATGCATCTTTTAGAAATTAAAGTTTGATATGTTGGATAAGATTTAAAATTCTTTATTGTGAGCTTGTAAAAAGTAACGACAGTCAGAACTAAGGATCCCTCTCTCTTTCAAATCATTATTACCAACTTCAGCAGACCATTTGGTACAACTGAAATTTATGGTAACCTGGTGACAGACCAAAAGGACAATATAGGAGCAGGATCTACCAATAAAAGTATCAACACCTGCCATATCTCCTAAGCCAAAAAAGTAGACCCACCATGAATTTTCTAACATGCCAAGCAATCAATAAATCAGATAGTCTCAATCATCCAATCAAGTAAATTTGTGGCATCAATCTCTGGGGTGGGAGCATCAAATGGTGGTCCACAGCCCCAGTATATCAACCACATGGTCAACCATGTTCAACGACCTAAGAATTGTAACTTTGGAATTCCATTTTTCTACATTTAAAAATAGTTTTAAGAGCTCAGGAGCATCAGTAACTTAGATCATCAAATACCAAATCCAGAGGCAGCTACCGTCTCTCTTTTGTTGTGCAGAAACTTTCCCAAGGCATGAAATAGAGAAAGTGTCTCATCTCTGCCAAATAGTAAAGAAAGTCCATCAGCTGATGGATTTAACTCATCTGATTCGCCTTTTGAATGAATCCGACTTGGAGGAGTTAAAGATGGAGAAGTAATCTGGCCAGGTCTCAGACAGAAGTACTGCAATGATGTAATTGCATGCCTGATATCACCTCCACTGGCCTTCGCTATCTGATCAAGCTGCTCAGCAGTCACATTGTATTGCTCTTCTCTGCATATTCTAGCAAGTGTCTTCTTGATCGAATTAGCCGTAAGAGGATTAAAAGCCATCTGAAGAAAAGTTACCAAAACACAATTTCAAGTGGGCAGTCGGTAGACAACAAAGACTTCAAATTTGAAGCAGAATTGGTCCAAAGAACACTACCTTACAAGCCCCAGCACTCTCAAGAGATGATTGAAGATCTTCCGAGTTGCGTGTTGTATTGTCAGCAGAGTCAGCTTTACTATACTCAGTGATTAATATTATTGTTGGAATCCGAGTTGATCGAGCAAGAATATGCAAGCAGTGGAAGAGTCTCATATAAGCACCTTTTCCGTTTGTGTGAGGAAGATCATCAATTAAGAGTATGGATGGTTTTATTTTTGATCCACCAGTGGAGGACAATGGAAGCAATGGATACTTTCTTATCCTCTCAACAAAGGTTTCAAACTCATCCAACTTTGACATGTAATTTGTCCCTAACAACACATCAGTATCAGTTACAAATTCAACAACAGAACACCATGAGAAAATAAACTCTCCTCGACAATTATTCTTAAATGTAAAATTTAATGCTGTAATTATGCTATCCATCTAAGAGGCAGTGGCAGGTCTGCTGACATGCAATTTGATGCATGCGTTCCAACAACAACAACCAGTAACAATTTTAAGATTAATTGATTTGAACTAGAAAACTAACATTTAACCACAAGTAATTAGGTGAGGATGGACAGGTGGCCAACAGCTACATTGGATGTGTGGCAACCAATGCTTTTAAAACTGGACCAGTCATCAACCCATTAATGAACTGGACCTGGTCAAATTGGATCAGCCAGTCGGGTCAAATAGTTGATCCATGTATAAAGCATAATGCTGAAAATTTAAACTTTTGACAATATTTAACCAAATTTGTCTCACTGCACATGAGGGTCACTCCATCACAAACTACTTCACCAGCTAGTTGAAAAGAAAACTAAGTCTATACAAATAAATTAAAGAAAACTGGACCAAGAAACAATAGAAAATACTGAAAAGGGTACAATCAAGTTATTTTCACCATATCACAATCAAGGATTTCTTTGCACATGCCACTTGAGAGTATCGAAACCTCTTCAAAGGCAATGGTTCAATCAAAATCCCATGCCCTCAAATTCTTCAGCACGAAAAGAACATCACAATCTAAGAACTGAAAGAAAGAAAAAAAAAAAGGTATAAAAATGGAGAACAAAAAAAAAAAGTGGAAAGAAAAAGAGGGGAATAAAGTGATGAATGTTGAGATGGGATGATTCTCTGAATTTCTAAGAAGAAGGAAAGAAGGAAAAAATAGAAAAAAAATAAAATTGAGAAGACAAAAGAAAAACCAGATAAAATGACGGGAATAAAAAGACGAGTAAAGAAGATATGTACCCAGAATGCCAGGAAAAAAACAAAGAAGAAAAAGGAAAGAGTGTAAGATAGAGATAAGAAGAAAATAAAAGTGAAAAAGATTTAGACATACCAATATGTGAAACAAAGATGCTAGCCCTAAAATTGGGCTTTGTCTTCAAGCTTCTAGCATAAAGAGAGAAGATGAAAACACCTAAGTCTTACAAACCCAGCCAGATTAGTTTCAAGGATTGAACACTCCGAAAAAGAGGGTTTAACCAAAGAGGCCAGTTTTTCAGATACGCAACTGGGTTTATGTTCAGCCAGAAAGGTCAAGGATTTGATTTAACAATTCAACAAGCCAGTCCGTTCCAAGTCAAAAATAAGACAGGTGGAAACAGACATCCAGACATCCCTCATTTAAGGGAAGACACAGATCCAGACCCCCACAGATCATCGTCGCCACCACCATGATCATCATCATTTGCGCCTTATCCCAAATATTGAGGTTGGCAAGATCAATCCTTTATTGCCACAACATATATGAAGAAACATGTTTAGGTTGCCAGAAGAAGAAGAAGAAATGAAGAAAGTTGAACTGCACAGTTTAACTTGTACTGTACATATGTACATGAAGAGAGGTCAAAACTCACTGTTTGATGGATCCTGCAGAGAGTATCCCTTAAACCAGAATCAAGCCCATCGAATAATCTTAACCATCCAATCAACACTTTCAATTGATAGAGAAATATAGAAAATTTTATAGATCAAAAAGGTCAAAATCTCAGGATCATATGATGGGTAGATCTATGGTCTAAGAGATTTACTGTGTGGGACCCATCAGTTAGTCCTTTCCATGCATATCATGTACAAGGCACAAGATGGTCTGACAAACTACAGCTGAATTTCCATCCTGACCTTGGGTTCCTCTGCTTCTATTTTGTTGGTGACAGTTGTTTAATCAAAAATACCTGAATTGGAGTTGTGTATATGTTCTTGCCAAAGTGTTGGTGTGGGGGTGTTCCATTCATACAATCTGGCTCCAAGATGGGATGCTATAACATGGACAGTTGCCTGCAAGACAGATGATGCATGATTTCCAGAAGATAGATGGGTCATAGTTTGAAACGAAACAGCTAAAACAAAGTCAATAATGGTAATAGGTGCTTTACTGATGACATCATTTCTTCTGTTCGCATATTCAAGCTCTATAAAGTTGGAAAATTATCCTAAGCAATAGCATGAATCTGCTAATCAGAAATACCATTTATGAACATAAGTAATGGCACATAAGCATGCTTATAGAAAAGAACTATGAGTATCCATGTACCATGGAAAAGAAATCACGAAACCGAACCTATAAGGCCAGTATCTTGTGTCCACATATAAAGATTAAACTCTAAAAGGAGCCTTGCAGGCCAAATCACTCGTTGTCCATGAGTCCAACAAGTTTCTCTAACTGATTTGTGTTTAAGAAGTCCTCCCACCACTAATGAGGTTGAGGAATCCCATGTTTATCACCATCACCTCCATTTTCAACTCATCAATGAATCTTCAATTTATCCAACTTTCAGATTGATCATTCAATGGGATCTCTATGATGTAGCAAGGGCCGATGAGTTTGACTCTCCATATCAGTTTGACAAGCTCATGCTTCACAGGCTTCCCATCCTGCGTCGGGCTTTAAATATAATCACCTCATATCTGACCTCCATAATTGAATTTTTTGAACGCACTAACTCGGGAAGTTGAAGGCAAGAACTAAATTACCATTTCATATCAAAGGCAATAGTTGTATTCTAAGCATAATGAAGAATCATCCCTGACAATATTATGAACATGCTGAAAGCACTAAAACGTGAAAGAACAGAGGAAAAACATACCGATTTTCCAGCTCCAGCTTGGCCAGTGATAACAAGAGCATGACTACAAAACTCTTCCTGTAAACAATGAAAAAATATTTTGAGGTTTCACCAGATTTGCTACTACAGGAAAAAGATACTGAAACACAAGAAATGTAAAGAACTTAAAAGAGATTAACTCAAAATAATCATAGCTAAAGTAGAATTAATAAAAAATAAAAAAATTATTAAAAAAATATCCTGACATCTAAAGAAATTTGAATTAGATAAATAAATGATAAAAGTATCTGAACCTGAACATCAAATCATGAAAGGCTACAAGGAACATTCTATAAACTGGGCATTCCAAAATAAACTTTGCTTATCACCATCAACATATTATCATTGAAAAATCAAACAAGCTATTAAAACTCAAGGGCAGAAAAACTGAAATGTTGACCGTGAGGTTCTATTCTTATTTTGCAAAAATAAGGAGTTCTAAAATAAAAAGGGGAAATGAATACCGCACACCATGACTTTCAGCACCGTCAATATTTGACACTACCACAATATAATCGAATGTACAAGTCAAGACACGGAGAAAGACACAGCATACAAGCCCATTTGAGTCCCTTACAAGAAGATATTTAAAATCTTTTTTCTAACACAAAGGATTTGTATCCAAGCAACTTGGTTTGACGCACAAACGTAACAGTCCAGTAAAAAGAAGAACAAAAAAAATTATACACAACAATGGTGAAGGAAATAGCATTTCGACACAGCCCCATTTAAGTTCCCTTGAAGAAGATATTTGGTCATTTTCTTGTAAGAGCATGATGACTGTTCCTAGGAAATTTTGATTTATCCACCTCAAAAGTTGGTGGATAGCAACATAATGTTAGCTAATTAGCTTAGTGTATTATTTAATGGGCTACCATGAGTTTAATTCATACCACATGAAGACACTCGGTGTTTTATGTAATTGGTATTATTATAGATTACCATTACATAGGAAAGCTGGCTATTTCAGATTCTATTTTTTCTTCTGGGTAAGTTAGACTTGAACCCATGACTTCAAAGTTGCTTTGCAATGTGTCAAACCAACTAAGCTACGGGTCTAAGCCCGGCTATGTCAGATTATCATAGGGGGCGTGCATTCAAAATGACCGTAGAGGTACAAAATGATGAATTCATTCCCAAGTGATCCTGGGTAGATTATAACCTAGTGAGGTTGTGATGCACGACGATGAAAGGAGATAAGAAAATGTGGGGGTCTAGGGAATTTGGTTTAGGATTGGGTTAAGGATTTGAGAAGGATAGGGTAATTTAATTATGAGCTTGTGCAAGTATGACCACAATCCCAATAAAAATGGTTGAAGGTTTGTAGGGTAAGAAAATCAAGAACAAATAACTAAAAGAAAATGAAGAAAAACAAAAGAATAGAAAATATATATATATATTAGAAGAAAAAAAGAGAAAGAAATAGAAAGATAGAACTTTAGAATCACACCAAGGGTTTCTTCAAATCACACCAAGAATGGTGGAGAATTCACTTCACTTCATGAAAGAAACACATTCTTTATTCATCAAAATCTTCGTTATCATTAATAAAAAATCATAATACAACTTATATAAAATAAATAAATCAAGAATCCTAGTTAAACTAAAATACTAAATAAATAAACCTAATTTTCGTAATTTTCTCTCTCCTAATTTTCAAACTCTATTAAACTTAAATAAAAAACAAAATAAAGTTATTAATCTACCCCTAAATATTATAGTAATATCATGGGCCAATAAAACATCAAAATAAGCCCAAAAAACATGAAAATAAAGTCCTAAATAGAAATCTAAATAAAAACTAAAATCTACTCTTTAAGTTTGATGTCCCCATCAATTCTCCTCAACTCGGAAGATTTCACCACTGGCGATATAAAATTATAGTAATTCTCATCATCGGTTGCGTTTCGCATTAGGTTGCCATCTTTCACTTTTCATACCTAACATATTTGTTATCGTAGCAGCTGCCCAAGACCTTGGAGAGCCAGTAACATGGACCATATAATGCTGATAAATGTTCTTATATTGTACTTTATACTAATAAGCAAAAGACATCAACAGTGAATCTAAGAAAATTCAAAATAACATTTTACAATTTGAAGTGTCTTCGGAGCTGTGGATAGTGATGCAAGAATGACACCTCAAGAAGAAGATTAATGCAAAAAAATGGTCTTAAAGACGTTTCAACTTTAGTCCTGGTTTTGCTTTCTTTTATTCATCTACTCTCATTAAATTTGGAATGTGACCATTGAACTGTTACTAGCATTAAAGCTCATGGAACCCAAATGTCAGCACTAGGTACTAGCCCGGGCATGGGAGAATGGGATATTATGAACAAGCTTTGTTACCAAACATTAATCTTTTTTTGTTGTTCAACACCCACACTGAGATTTGAAGTGAACACACTTCAAAATCACTTGCACTAGATGGAGAAAACCGAAATCGTCATAATCAACCAATATGATGCTATACAACCCCAACACTCATCAACATCATCATCTCCTCCATTCAATTCTATCGAAACGCATGTTTTTTGTCAACAACCAAGATGATGCTTACAAACCCCCACACTCGTCAACATCATCATCAATGCCTTACCCAAAAAATATGGGGTCAGCTGAACGAATCTTATTCCTCCATTCAATTTTATCCAAACACACATTTTTTGTCAATTTAAGATTTTCCGTATCTGCTCTCATTACCTCAATTGACTTCCGCTTACTTAATCACATAAATTTTATTGAATCCGCTCGGCAATTAGTCCATGTATTAAATACCATCTGTGCAAGCAGGAGTTTGATTTTGCTACTTGACTATTTAATGCTTTACTGGGACAGTCAAAATGGTACTCTCAAATCCTAGTTAACTGATGTTGATTGAGAGCAAATATAATCCAGGTTGGCTGCTTTTTTTGTAACTGATCAGAAAAGTTCTTTTATGTCAAATAGATAAGCTTCTTCATTACCTCAACTGTAAGATGAGATAGTGCATTCAATTCATCAACTATTGGGTGAGGCATGGAATGTAACACAACACATTCATAGCATTGCATATAAAGGCAAAACATGATGCACATGTAACATTATAGAGTTTTTCAAGGAGGTAGTTATATTGGCATAGAAAAAAATCACCTTTGAGGGTCCCAACCTTTCTTTCAACCATATTTTGACTTCTTCAACCTGCAGAGACAGGAAAAATCCTCACATCCACAAATTTAAACATATAAGTCTGTTAAAAATTACTCTTCCAAAGTTAAAACAGCAAGAAGGCAAAGTGGGGTGGGGAGAACACCCACGGCCACAAGTAATGAAAGGTGAAAATGTACAATCTGAAAGATAAACAAAAACAATTAATGTTGGTCCTACTGTATAAGCCAAACTTACAGTTCAAACTTTTGTGCCATCCGGGAATGTTTTGGCAAACATTCCAGTTTCAGTAGAAACAAGAACAAAAGATTGACTCCAAACCAATGAATGTTTCAGGAATGTTTGCAATTGTCTTGGAATGTTTCAGTCTATCCAATTTCTATTGCAAACACTTCAGCAGGCTCATGTGCACACACAAACCCACCCACCCATGCCCACACTCACCCAGCCACCCATGACCCACCCAAAAATAAATAAAAAACCTCCAGAATTACTTTACTAGAAACATATTTCTCTCTTTTCTTCTTTGGAACAAGTGACCTGCCTTTTGAAATTCACAAACAAGAACACTAAATTGCTTCCACCAGCAGACTTTTGAAATCATGGAACCTTGCAACCAACAGAAAGGCTTTGGGTTTCTCTGTTTTTAAGTTTTAACTTCTTTCCTTGCCTTTCAAAGTACATGTGCTTTCGAACATGGCTCCCTTGCTTATACTTCGATTACCTAAGCCCCTTTTTTTTCCAAAATACAATCAAATGTCACGTCCTGGCTGAAAGATAACTGTCTAAGACTTCTCACCACATGGGTTCACAATTACAAAAGTAATTTTATATAGTACCACATACCTAAGGGCACGACCTAGAATTATTTTCAGTTTGAACATTAAACACCATGTAAAACTTCAACTTATTCAGCTTACCTAGCAATATCAATATTTTAGTGGTCAGCAAGTAGGATATTTGTACCACATAGGTTCCTACAATCAAGGCTACCTTCAGTTTTTGTTTGTTTTTTTTTTTTTTTTTTTTTGAGTGGATAATTGTAAAGCATTGAAAGCCTGCAACATTCTAAAAGCGGGTATCAATAATATCCCTCAATGTTCCAAAGGTATCTCTAGCACCATTGTCCTGTATTTGCTCCATTCTACAGTGTATTGAACCCATTTTGCAATTCTTCAACAATCAATGGTACTTTGAAAGACCAATGGGACGGGCCAGATAATTAACATCTGATGATGCGCATTGGCTGAAGGTAAAATTCTAGATAGAGTAAAATGACAAAATAAGATCCATAATTAGAATAAGACTTATTCATGGACAAAATAGCATAAGTGCAAGCTCTTGCATGTGGAGCAATTTGATTCAGGATTTTAACCAAATTACTGTAAAGCTAATATATTATCCATGGTTGGACAAAAATCCCATTAGTGATCATTGATAAACTACGATGGTCCTTGAAAACACACACATACACACAAAACAGTGTTGTAACCATGGTCTAAAGTTTCCTATATCTCAGAATGTTTCAACCAAGACATTCCAGTTTCGGCCAAGATCAGAATGAAACATTGAATGTCATGGGAATGTTCAGATTGACTCAGAATATTTTATAATGTTTCAAGGCAGTCTTGATTTTTCTAATGACTGAAACATTGCCTTGAAACAAGATTTCAAACCTTGGTTGTAACTATTGCCGAGCAAATCCGAAATCTTTGGGATAAGGCTTTGTTGTTGGTTGCAACTATTGCCACTAAAACATAAATATCCAAGACAAAAAAAATTATACAGACCTTGGACAAATGAAAAGAAATACATATAAGCCAAACGATAAACAACATACTCATAAACGGAGAGATAACAAGCACACAGTAAGTAAACTCGAGATCCATAACGCACAGAACCTTCTTTTTGTGCACAGCAAGCTCCTCAAAGGATCGAGGTTTATATTTGTCAATCCATAATTCCCTCTTGTCGCTCCGCTCACAACCTGTTTCATGATGATTCTATGCTCTCTAAGCTCCAAAAGGAAAGAGGATACATGATAAACATAACCAAGAAAAGAATTAAGTGAAAAACCATACTAGTAGCAAGCATAACCCCCCCCCCCCCCCGGGGGGGACTACACTACACTAGAAAAAAGTAAACTGACAAGCCATAGATTTGATTATTTCAATCAAGTCCTTACATATTTCTCTGAAAAATATCACTCTACATCACAATTTCCGTTATTTTGTAATTTTGATAGCTTGATTTGCATGTGGCTGTAAATTTCAGCTATGAAATATTTGAATAGGGTAGATAGAATATGTCAGAAATTGCAATATATGGAACTGTATACAATAATATACAAGTACTATAAATCATTACTAAATCACTTTTATCAAATACAAGAACATTTTAATCTCACTACTTCAAGAACTTGGGAAATATATTAGGCCATAGTTATCCCTTGTTAAAATTCTGGAGAAGGTCCAACCAATCCCCAATTTTTCCCACACAAAAATATATATGTGTGTGTGTGTGTGTGTGTGACTCACACACTAGTGTCCAGAGCCGATGAGGAAAATGCTGAATATAAACTCAACCTATTTAAAAAGCATAAATATTAATAAAAGCATACCAGGGAAACCTCTGAAAACTTGAAAACCTTCATCAAAATCATCGCTGAGTGCATCAAAATTTACCTGCATTACAAGCAAATACAGGGAAAAACAATTAAGTTAGCAACACATGAAAACACAGCTTCTAGGATTAAATACCCAAAACTGTACATAGAGCAAATATTCATTTAAGTAATCTAAGTAACATCATAGTAAGCTAAAGAATTAAGAAACAATGGTTCTGCTCCCCTGCATCTAGTCTGGACAATATGTTCTGAACTAAAGACTTAAATCATGGTTTGAAAATTTGCAAAATGTTGCAATGGCTTTTAACAGAAAAACCCAAAGTCTTTACCTTGTTTAACATGACATGATGGTCATTTGTTTCTAAATCCTTCAACGTTAAGAAATAAATTTCCATTTTAAAATCATTTCTGAAAAATGTTTTATTATAGTTTTTGTAAAATAAACTGTGGGGAATAATACCTCTTCTCTACAGATTCTCTACATAATTGAGAATGAGAATCGGAATGGCGACGATGACGAGCCCTTTTCGAACCACTGGAATTACTACGAGAAATAGATGGTGTTAATTTTGACTTTGATAATCTGCGATTCGCACTTGTTGATCGAACTCCATCCTCATCATCATCAGATGAAGTTACCACAATCACATTCCTCTTCCCCATCAACCTCAAGAACAAACCCTAATTATTCGAGGCGAGTACCATCGAACCAACCCGATAACAGTCTCATAGTTTGAAAATCTGGGATGAATAAGCCCCTAGAATCCATAATTTCCCTTAACATTAACAACCAATAATCCAACCCAGAGAAACCATAAAATCAAATACTCAAATCCGTAGTCGACCAGAATCGGTTGCACAAAAAAAAAAAAAAAAATAGCAAAAAACGAAGAAGAAATTAGTTAAAGATGAACTGAATCCTTTCAGCTTAATTTAACATATAAATGAGGATTGAAATTATATATAATAAAAAAAGACGAAAACGAAAACCCGTAATCCAACAGCACCAAATTACGTTACTGCAGCGGAAGTGTGTGCGCGCGCGCGAGAGAGAGAGAGAGAGAGACGTAAGAGAGTCGAAAAAACGCGGGCTTTTGTATAGAGCCGGAGTAGCGTAATCGGGAAGCCTAACCGGGAAAATATTACGTTATTGTGCATCGGCATACCATAGAGGTTGGTGGTACTCCATAATTAGATTAGAAGAAATGAATAAATCTTCTTGGGCGGGCCATGATTTCCCATATTCCCGCGAATCGAGCTGGCTCGTTCATCTCTAAGTCCATAAAAAAAAAAAAAAAAAAAAAGGGAAAAATTACTTAAAGCACCCTGGTGGAGGGATTTTTTTATAAATAGTTCCTAAATTTTGGACAGTCTCTTAATAGCTCATTTAATATATTTTTATTTTTCTTATCATCTCCCACATTTCTCACGATTGAATGTCCTAACTGTTCAAATTCATCATTTTCATCCAAAAAAATTTAATTTTTTACATCTCAATCAAGTTTTGGAGACTCCATTATGTCGTAAAGAATCTACAAAGGAAAAAGTAATTTTCAAATATTTTGAAAATGTATTTTTTTACTTTTTTTCTTAGTTTTTGGATGAAAATCAATCAAGAATGATTTTTTTTCAGTTGAAATCACCTAAAGAAATCGTTATCTCAAGTTTTTGGTTGATCTTTCCATGTATTTTAGTCGAAAAAACTCGAAAATTGAAAATGGGTGGGTTTTACCAAAGTAGAATTCACTACTTTTTATTTAAAAATTTTTGAACTCGACAATAAATAAAAAGCGTCAAGTTCGAAAAAAAATAAAAAACATTAAACTCAACAATAAATAATAGTGAATTCGACAATAAAAATTGTGAATTCAACACTAAATAAAAAAAGCGTCGAGTTCAACAATAAATAAAAAGTAGTAAACTCAACGATAAAGAAAAAAATGGTGAGTTCGCCAATAAAAGAGGACCATTAAGAAATAAAAAATTTACTAAATGTCCTATCAAGCTATCGTGCAAAACCTTAGAAATAAATCCCTCCACCAAGGTCCTTCAGTATGAGAAGCTATTGATACATGCTTGTGCCTTCCCTTTGTGCGTATGTGTGTATGATGTGTATTTTACCTTGAAAAATGAAAGTTAGCACCCACTTACAACTTGCAAGTTTTATTCGCAGTTCCGTTATTATAGTTATTAGTTAGTTGGTTCTTATATTTCTCATTCCCTGAAAGATGACCCAACAGAATGGACGTGGTCTTGGGTTCTATACTGTATGAAAGAACCCCTAATTTGTTTTTGTCTCCCAATGTTTCTGCTTGCAGACCTCTGGGATGATAAACAATTCTTCATAGACTACCCTGGTGTGGTTCCCATTACCACGGCTCAGGTAAGTGCTACTGCCTTCATGTGTTAAACACTAAAGATCTTTCCATTAGTTTCATTTCCCATGTTTCAAGAATGATCGGATGCAATTTCTATTTTCTGAAAGGGTGTTGAGCTGAAGAAGCTGATTGGAGCTCCTTACTACACCAAGTGTAGCTCAAAAACACAGCAGGTATCTACGATCTATGTATCTCCTCGTGTTCTTTTACGGAAAGTTGTGATGCAACCTCTTTTTACAGATGGGGCTTATGAAACCTCATGTCATTGCAGAATATGAAAGCAGTATTTGATGCAGCCATAAAAGTGGTGCTGCAACCGCCCTAGCTAAAGAAGAAGAAGAAGAGAAAAGGGCTGCTCCATTTTGTGATGAAGGAAGGAAAAGATGTGAACAGAAAACATGATCTACCAGCTATTTGCATTGTGTCCCTCCTTGCTCCTCTCGAGGAAGCAATGGGCCTTGGTTTAGTCTCAAACTGCATAAGGGAGTTCCGCGAAATCATCAGGTGGCTTGTGCCTCGTTTTCTGTCTTATTGAGATCTGTAATTCATGACTTAGTAACATGAATGCCGCCTTTTTTTTTTTTTTTAAGCTTTAGATTTGGTTGTTGTACCAACTGATGTATGTTGGATTTATGATTTTTCTTATGTATCAACCAGATTAACATTACTTGCAATGACATGGTGACATTCATATTTTGGGTGCTTATGTGGAGATACAACTGTTTAAGCCTGGAGATGTGGTATTTTTGCAATGTACACTGCCCATTCCTATTGCTAGATTCTAGACCATCTGGTTTCCAATTTTTTGGAACAGCAAATTTGTTGATCAAATTGGTTGTGTTTAAAATGATGCCTTTCTGGTCTTAGTTTTTGCTAAATAGCATGAACTTTGATCATTATTTATTCAATGTGAACACTGCTAAACAATCCAATTTTATCTTTGAGTCATCTCAATCCTAAAGGATTTGAATATATTGATGGTAGATCATCCTTGAATATTTCCAAAATTGGTGGTTCAAGGGGGTGAGACTTTTATTTATTTACTTTTTAAATCCAAGGTAGCATGTCAAATACACTACATTTGCCAAGGAAATAGGTTAAAAAAACATAAATAATTGGACTTAAGCCCTTGCCCATTAGCTAGTCAGCCATTCAAAACAAAAACAAGTTCAAGGTCACCTTGATAACTTCACATGTCTCAAGTAATTTTACTCTTATCTGGGTCCAAAAGCAAAGGGTTCAAAGGAGTATTTGAAAGCTCTAACATCAATTAAGCGATCCACGAGATGAGAAGGTGGTGGTCGCCTCATATTTGTTAATTCGTCTATGATAACTTGTGAGACTGGGAGAGGGCAGGTTCAGATCTAAATATGATGGGATGAAAAAGGCCATTATGGAGCTTCCATTATCCACTAAAGCAATCAAATCCCAACCAAGAACCTTTTCTTAGTTTTATCAATACAAAGTAATCAGTATTTGCAAGAATGTACAGAGGAGACCCTCAAAGTTGCATTCAAGGCATATATTTGGAGCTCTGGGGATGCTGCAAATCTAAGACACCACATTACTATGTGAAGAAGCTATAACAGGATACACAGGATCCCTCCTTGGGTCATGAAGCATTCAACATAGACCTTAGTCTATATTAAGTCCCAAATCAACACGTTTTAGTCCCAAAATGCATATGGTACAAAGATCTACAAGTTTTAGCAGACAGGGAGAACATAAACTGAAGATACTCAAAAAAAAAAAAAGGGGCCTAGGTTCTAGACCATAAAACTGTCTGTAGTTGGTGAAAAGGCAACACAGGAAATCACTCCTGCTTGTTACGAGAAAGCCATGCCTGATGCCTGAGCTCAGCTCTTTTCCATTCGACGATTAGTTCGCATAAAGAAAAGAGGGTGTTTATCTGTTAAAAAGGAATAAGGACGATTTACATGGAGAAGGTAACATGGAAGAATGAAAAAAGGACTCAAATAATAAGTGGTTATGATCACTGACCAGGATTAAGATTGAGATGATCAGAAGCGGCCCAGACCAGAGTACCAAGAGAAAAACGCCATGTGGGCCAAAATAATTTTGGCTCGCAAAGCTTTTCCAGTTTTCACCAAGAAATGCATTGATCTTCTCAGCAAAATATACACCCACCACTGCACATCACCACCAGAGTTAAATCGGATATCCAAGCATCACAAACTCCAGTTCGTTATATTTTAAATTGAAGGATTTAATTCTCAAGAACTTGTCTCCTTCAAGACTTTTAAGCAAGTAAACGCTGATGAGGAAGGGTTTAGCACATCAAAGGAAGGGGCCTACAGTTTCAGGGGGGGTGGGAATAAAAAACAAAGATAAAACAAAAAAGGAAGGATCATATTGCATGTTTATAGTAGGTACACTATTCAGATAAACAATCAAATGTTGATCTTTCTTTCCATAGTATATAAAATGTGTCGAGGTGCACCGATCTTTGTCAAGATAGACTGAATACCAAAAATAATGACCAGGCCACATGAAGCCATTGATTGAATGGCTCATTATGCCATTGTAGTTGTCAATGCCCTAATCAATTCATGGGGATGATATCCCAGATTCTTCATCCACTGATTCGAAGTTCCTTGTTTGATACATAATTATTTCATCACTATCCAAGACACCTCATCATTTTGAAGCTCTCCAAGTTTGGCAACGTAACTAAACTGGGCCTTAATGTGCATTTCTTTACCTTGGATTTCTGGACTATGTTGTCTCCACCAATCAAATAAATTTAATAATTATTATTATTTTATGTGGAGGAAAAGTTTGGTCAAGCAGATCCACCAACTTAACTAAAGGTGCTGAGAGTGAGGAGCAACCAATCCTAGAGCAAATGATTACGAGGAATGAGAGATGAAGTGACACTTGTCATGGACTAGCAACATTCACTAGGTGACCAAAGAAATATTTCCCCATCCTCATCCGACTCGTGACTTGAAGACATTCCTCTTCAGTGAACTAATGAATAATGGTCACGAAAAGAAATGCTAGAAGATCGTGTACTCACAAAATCAGACTTCAACAATAGATTTTGATGTATTGATGTTTTACACATTAGCATGTGTGCCTCTCTCATGTCAAGAAGGGCCAATTTCACTGTCTGTTTCCGTGATGTTGATTAATATAATTTTTCAATCACAAAGGCATTGAGAGATCATATCGAGAATATTAATTATATCCTTTTGATAGGTAATATTAATTACATCTTTGCAAAAGAAATCCTCCACAAAATCAGAAACATTTGTCATGTTTCAACTCTCAAGAGAATGAAGTTAGTATTTGGTGAATAGGCAAGCAGTAAATCTTATAAGCACCAAATTATCATCGCTGAGTTAAAGGGAACCTAGAAATATTATCACAGTCAAATAGAAGTAGGATACACAGGCAATGAAGTTGAGATCCATGTTAAGTGTTTAATAATATTTTACGTTTTTTTGTCAATTTGATGCAACCCTTCATCGAGGCTTGTGAGCGGCAATGCAGGCCTAATGATACTGAATACTCACACAGGTGGATCATTAGATATTTCGATGATGATGATAACAACGATAAGCAAGCAATAGAGGTGATGAAAGTAATAGAAACTTACATGTCATAAGGAACAAGCACATCTGAAAGTTAACGTTCCTCCTTGAAACGATAATTATTAGCAGCAAAGAAACATAGAATGCTATTAAGCATATTATCCATGGTTCCTACACAGGCAATAGAAAAGATGAGGAAAAAAAATTTAGAAACAATATGACTCTCTTAATTCCAAAGATAAGTTATGATCAGATAAGGACGTCAATAACAAAAATGAAAAAGTCAAACAATAAAAACAGGCATCTGACAAGAAATATATAACCACAGAGAATTAACCAGAATTTTTTTTTATAGCAAAAAACGAAAAAAGATGGAAAAAAGAACATATCAATCAATGTGTTAAATCGATTCCCTGAGATGTGAATTGTTCACTTCAAATCATTTTACTTACATCAACTGGTTTCTTAATTGTTAATATAATTAAGTCGTTTCTTTATTGGGACTAAAAACTCGTCTGTCATTTACAACCACATAAAGATCCCATTCTTTTTAAGGGGAAGAAACTTCAGAATGCTTTCATACAATATACATATTTATTGAGAAACCAGTTGTTTGGCATAAAAATCCAACTATTTTCTTCCTTCAATTGACTTTTCTTTGGGTTCTCTTAGTCTCATTTATAGGACTTGTTTTGTGAGACATTGACTTGCCAACATTGAATCCTAAAGAAATTCTAAACCAATTCCGCCAATCAATAAAGGTCATGTCATAGACACTGCAAGTAGATGGAAAGATGAGAATTTAGTCGAAGCTTAGTTTAGTTGAATTCCATTCCAGGGATGGAATTGTATGTCATCCGTTGCATATTTTGGAAGGCTTAGATTACCTTCAAGAATGTTATAAAATGCCACTAAATCAAACTTGATTAATTTCAAATTAATTGATCTAGGAAGTTCACAAATTTCTTTTTTGAATAGATAAATAACTAAAAAGAGGGAGAATTTCACAAATTCCATCTCACTCCTAAGACTGCTACTTATAATGACTCATTTCATACAGAGACACTCGCTTTGATTTTCAAAGCATCTCACTTATCGATTGCAAGTAAGTGTGATGGTAGATGTTCTAAGTCTATATATATATATATATATAAACAAATGAAATTTCAAACAAAAGAAAGAAAGGTAGAGATATAGAAATGGAAATGTAAGGATGGTACCTTCCAATCGATGGCGTGAAAGAAGCCAATGAAATTGTCAGCAGTGAATTTCTCAATTAGATCTGCCATTTGGTCCATGTGTTCATTGACTTCGTTCATCGAGAAACACCTATAGAGAAAACAAGAGACAGATCTGAGAGAGGGAGAGAAAGAAAGATTGATCTATTCTAACTTCTAAGAGAGAGAGAGAGAGAGGAGGTCGAGAGCGAACCTGGTTTGAGACTGAACTTAATGCCCTAATAGCCAAATGTTGAATCACTTATTTTAGAAAAGATTTTTTTTTAATATATATAGTTAAAATAATAGTTTTAATAAAAGACCAAAACTTTGAATATTTTGAACCCAAAAAAAAAAAAAAATCTAAAATTGCATATTCAAGTGGTGTTTTAATCAAATTACCAAAATATATTGAACACATAGGTTGAAGTAGCCTTTTTTCCAATTTTGAGTAGCTCAATTAGATCCAATTTTTTTTTTTTTTAATAGTTTAGATATGCCCATATTTTTAAGTTGCTTAATCTTCCTCACCTCAGTCTTCTTTCATAGATTAATCAATAATGACCCAAAACTGATGATTTTTTTTTCCAAATATCAATGATTCAACCTCTTAAGTCTTGAATTAGACGATGTGATAGAGATGCCACACCGACGATGACCATACCATTGACCTAGGTTCAATTTTCGTCAACTTCTAATTACTTATCTCACTAACATTAGGGTTATTTGATTTTAATACCAAAATTTTAACATTGAATAAAAATGATGAGGTTCCTTGATTCTAGTAATAACCATTAAGTTAGAAATCTTGTTGAGTCCACATGGATTATCACATTGGAAATCTGACACCATGAGCTTCTAGATTTCATGAAAAAACTCATAGTTAAAAAAAAAAAAATTTGACAAAATATTCCTTTTTTACTTGATCCAAGGTGTTGAAAATGGATAGTTCCAATCTCCAAAATTTAAAATCAAAGTGAAGGTACATATCATAAGGGCCTATTTGTAATTTAAAATATTAATTAAAGATATATATATATATATATATATATATATATATATATATATATATATTTAGAGTCCAACTAACTTTACTAAGTTAGTAAGGATTTCACCTTGACTAAGGTCCTTGTAGCATCCAAAAACATGATCCAGTGCTTTAGGATTGTAGAGGACAAAATCCTATGAACTTTGAAAAAAATTTATTTTTTACAATTGAATTTCAATTTTAAATTTGGGAGTATGTGAAAGTTTAATAACTATTCATTTTCGAAGCCTTGGATTAAGCTCAAAAGAAATTGTGTTTTGAAATTTTTTAGTTTTGTAATTATCCAAAGTTTGTTACTATTTTTAAAAGTATTATTTTAGAAAATTTTCCCTTAAAAAATGTAAAATTTGTATTCATGATGGGTTTTTCAGGGTTAGTTGAGTGATTCAAAACCTATCCAAAAAATTATTTGATCAACACTTTTCAATCCGAATCCGATCCAAAAATTCGATAGCCCTACACAGCGTTGACTTCTTTTGTTTTCACTAGCAATTTCATCTACATAGATGCAGAAAGTTTTGTCACGGAGACATTTTATACAAAATTCAATATTTGCTCTATTTGACGACTTCATTACTTGTTATGATTAGCAACCAAGTATCTATACTAATAAGTGTAGTAATACCGAATGTACTCAACAAATCACATGCAATACAATAAAATTGAGAAATAGAGATTAGAAACAATATTATTTTGGTTCACCAACTACATCTTGGAAGACTACCGATCCCAAACGTCCTCAATGTGCCTCCTTACATTATAAGACAAAATTGTCTGACCTTTTCATCATTCAACTCACTACCACTTTATTGATCATCCAACTAAAAAAATCCAAATTACTCAAAATGTAACTAGTAGAGTATGGAGTATCTAAAAACCTTTGTACAATTAAATGAGCCCAAGCAAAGCAGCACATACAAAATTTCAATTTCTTGCATTTACTTTTACCATTTATATTTCTGATCCAACTAGCCTAAATACAATGTAAAAGACCTTTCTCATCTCTCAACCTGATCAAAAGCCAAAATAGTGAACCTCCAACCAAATGACTGGATATATCAAATTTTATAAAAAAGAATTAAAAATGTGTTCTGCATGAATTGAATTGAATTTGCTCTTCAACACGTATGCACTTCCCAGTCCCTACCAATACCCAGCCACCCTCTCTCATCCAAAAGCAAATCACCTCACACGCATGAGCCCAAAGCATTGCGAAAATGCTGGCAACTTCTGCACGCACAAGGGGAAAGAAATTAGTTCTCTGAGAAGCCTCATGCCATGGGTATGCTGAGCCAAGCCATGCAGTTTCCACCTATAAAGGACAGTAGAGGATCCACAAACTCTAGTGAGCTTCACAAAAGTTTGCATAGTTGGCAGCTCCATATAGCTTACGAGACCTTCCTTGACGGAGCATTGCACCAGTGAAGTTTGTTTTTCCCATTATTCCAGCAATTTTTCTTTTTCTTTACTGCTCACACATCTTTAGGGCTTGCCCCCTTTCAACAGTTTTTCAGTAAGGAACTGTATATGGTAATGCATATACATCAGCCTCGGGCAAGTAACAAGCACGTGGCCAGAGACTCAAGTTTACATGGGAGGAAGCACCACTGTTAGCTTTAATATTTTTAGCTTCACCACTGTGAGGAGGCATGTCAAAGAGCCATTCCTGATCATCAAAATCGGCGTATTCAACCTGAATCGTAGGGGGTACCCAGTTCTCAATTAAATCTCTGAACTTCGAATCTACTACTTTAAAAGAACCACTTTCAAAGAAACTCGATCTAACAGCAGGTTCAACCCTATCTTGTACTGGGATCTCAATTCTGCCAGATGTAGTAGACAATGGTGGTTGTTCTTTGCTTGGTCGGGGAGCAATAGCAGGAGCCTTCATCTGGACAATAGTCTTGTTCCTTTCGAAAGTAGGACAGGGCCGTTGTTCTTCGCTGATTGGTACTTTCGAATCCTTGTGTTTTAGCAGCGGCAGCCGGATCCGTAGCATGGGCCCTTACATTATTAATAAAATTTGACATAAATTTCAGTGCCTGTGAAACTAACAAGAACAGTCTCCTCTTAACGATAAGAATAACAGATATACACTCACATTGGTTATGGACACCATCAGAGGGCAAACTGTGCTTCATCTTTTTACTGCTGTCAGAAGTGTCGTAGAGATTCATAGTGCCAGCAGGCTGCCCATCTTCTTCAGTAAGGCTGCTTTTCTCCAACTGTTCAGTTTCATCTTCTCTTATCTTTGGATGGTTTACTCCATTATGATCTACATTGCACCCCTCATCCTTGCGCCTCTTCTTGCGGCTGTGTTCTTTCTTTTCAACCTCCCCAACTGCCCTGGATTTTTCTTTGTTCTTTTCTTTTTTCTCTTTTTTCTCCCTCTTCTTTTCCTTCCTCCTTTCCTTCCTGGTCTTCTCACTTTCTCTCTGGAGCTTCAAAGCACCAGAGTGTCCATCAATTTAAGAACAAGTTGAAAGTGGGGACACCAACATGACAAGCAAAGACCAAGCCAAAGGCAGAAATGTGCAATTTTATAATGAAATACAAATTATCATCAGGTAACAATTAGTATGTATGTCATGGAAGTATTATTAGATTCAATGCTCAAAAAAGGTGGTGGGCGGGGTATGGGAACTTGTTTTTATTGCAGAAGTCTATTTTGCGCAAAGCAAAGAAAACTCTTAACATGTATCCACTGTGATTATTTGCAGAAGAAAATTGATTGCTGGTTACATACGCCATGATAAATATAATATACAAAATAAAAAATGAGACAGGTCTATCGAATAAAAACAATCTGCCAATCAGAGAAAAAAAAAACTATAAAGCCCAAGTAATTCATTGTTACAACTCCCACTGGTCATCCAGCTTGCTGTCTCTGCTTGTTTTCCCTTATCGCATTGTAAGTTGTAACAATGGAGTGCTAAGTATAATTCATTTCTAAAGATATATATAAGAACACATTACCATCGTCCTGTATTCGTGTGGGACTGAATGGATTCCCCAAATTAGAAGTTTGGTAAAAACAATCCCTACCAGCCATCACCCTTGATGACCTCGCAATCAAGTAATCAACTTTTCTTTCCAACCACTTGCTACATATACCATAGATCCATTTAAGTCTATCTACCTTTATACCTCAAACAACAAAAATAATGATTACATGGACATAGATATGTTTGATATCTAAAGCATTTAGATCCCTAACAATCAACAAAACAAATTCCATCTCAATTTTTTTTGGGGGATTGGTAAAGACTGAAGATAAATGAAGAGACTTTGCGAGAATCAAACTCACTATCTCTTGCACCCAAACGCCCACTAGACCATCCCACGTGAATTCTCCAACTCCAAACAGAAAAAAATAAAAATAAAAAATCTACATACTACACATCCCCCCAAGCAACCATGCCTCTGCAAACAAAGAGATGGAGAAAAATCCAAAATAAAGATCAGCCTTCCCTGTCCAACTCCATTTCTTGCATCAAGGCCCTGCCTTGGGTCCAACTTATTGAAAGGCTTCTAACCACTATTTTGTAATTCAAGCTGCCTAACGTACAATGTTCATTCACTCGGACATTGTCATGTAAGTGCCTCATGGCAAACGCAACCAGAAAATCTCCATAACAGTGTTAGCATTACCTTATAGAGGATGTATTTTTTTCTCACATTTTCATTCCAATCTAAGTTTTATCCTCCTAAAAAATTTTGTACCCACTATATTGTTGCTTCCAAATACTTGAATGACTAAGAAGCAACATTCCAACTCTCATCATTGCTTCATTACACCAAAATTCTCTCACATGGTATGAAAAATTCCACAAATCCACTAAACCCAAGCACTAATACTACGTTCTGTTTCTAAAAAGATACAATCAGAAAAATTACAAAAAAAAAAATACATATATATATGATAAAAAACTTGAGACACTCTTCAAACAACAATATCAGTAGATTCAGTCCAAGAAGATTTAACTTCATGGGACATGAATAATTAAACATGCTTTTAATCTTAATAATATATATAATCATCATACAACATTTTACTTTAACAGGGGAAATTTCCTACCCATCTTAACTAGATAATGGATTCCACCATTTTTATTTTTTTTTACAAAAAGAATCTAACCGATGTTACATAAAAAGAGCCCATGAATCGATTCCAATCAACGTTTGTGAACCGAAGAAAGCAGTCGAGCATAAACGCAAAATCAAATGCTCAACAAACCTTAATGGATTCGATCAGGGCCTCGTTGGGTGCACCATTCGACCTCTCGAACCCGGGAGGAGGGTATGGAAAACATCGAGACATCGTTGATAAATACTTCGGTCTCCCCAATAGTTTTTAAAAATCAACAAAGCCTTGCAACAAACACTCGATTTCCTGAAAATCGTCTGCAAATAGGCAAATTTAAACCGGAAATCTCCCCTAATAATCGCAAACCCTAAAAAAGGCGAGCTATAAATCACGAAACCAGGGATTGAATATCGTTCAAGAAATCGAATCAGATCGAAAATCTTCCAAAGAGCTCCAACAGGAGATCGGGATGGAACTTGGCCGGTATTAGGGTTAGGGCTTCCGCGGAGAGGAGAAAAGCCCTCGTTTATAAAACGTTCGGATCTCCTTCGGAGGTGTAGAGGGGTATTTATAGCGTGGGAATGTGGGATTCCTCTTGACTTTTTAGTCGGTCATCTACCCTTCCCTTTTTACCCCCATTCGCCCTAAAAAATTTACTATTTCCGTATTTGTCCGTATTGGGCTATGGCTGTCAATTGAGCCCGTTGAACCCTATAACCCGATCCGGACCGCCCCAAAAAAGGTGATCGTGGCTTTGATGTTCAACGCTTCAACCCACAAAGATAAGGCAATATCCAGTCCAACCCTATCAGGCCTGGCCTGGCCCGGCCCGTTAATATATTTTAAATTTATATATATTATGTATAAGTAGATGTATGATTTTGCATGTGCCACACCAATAAAAAAGAATGTGCACCCCATTTATTTAAAAAACAAATGTGCACATCATTTTTTTTTTACACACCATACTCTAGGACAAAAAAATCTGAGATGACGTGAAAATCTGTAAAAGTATTGCCTAGACGATGAAGTGAAAATTCGTTGTTAAATGACATCAAACCCCGTAAAGTCAACAAGCGGCTCTATAGTGAGACTCTCATCAATTTCATTCTTAACCAATAAAGCTATGAGAAACAGGGTAATGAAATAGAGATTTCATTGCATCCATTTTTCTCTTACATAATTCATCAAACACCTCTGATGCCATCTAAATCAACATATATTCAAGTAAAAAAAATTACCCGTATATTCAAGTTAAGTAACTACTTGAGTCTCTAGTGATTGGAATGAAAATTGAAAATGAAAAATGAAAATAAAAATAAAAATTTGTATAAATTGTTCTTGTAAAAGAACAAAAAAAAAAAAGATCTTTTTTATCCTAAAGTAACATAGTCCCCAAATCACGAGAGAGAGAGATATGGAAAGATCTTGCAAATCTAAACCCCAAACCTCACTCCCAAAATGCCCAAAATACAAGAAGACATCAATGCTAGGAAACTCCATCACCTCTTTCAAAGGCTCTCGCCATAGAAGGGCACACTTCGAGGTGAATTTTTGATTCCTTAGTGACCTAGATCTTCTTGCAAATCCCTTTGTTGCCTTCATAGCTAGTTTCGAAGAGATCATATCCAAGGACGATCTCTTCTACACTTATATGGACATTAAGAATCTCAGATATAGAATTAATGGTTCCTATACTAGAGAAAACATGACTGTAGATCCTTGGATCAATAATGGCAGTGGCATTGATGGGGGGAATGGTGGAGGTGTACCAAGAGAGAGAGTACCTCATTCAGCTTGTTTTTCTTTTGGTCAAAAGATGAGAAGATAACAAACAAAGAAACAATATTTTTTTTAATTTACTCCTCACACCCCATATTGTTTGTTGGAGATTTTAAATTGGTGTGGCAATAGTATATCTCAAAATTTAGAGTGTTGTTATTGCCACACCAACTTTTACTAATTCCATGCCAATTCCTATGTAAAAATCCTCGTAGAATTGCGCATATTTGGTATTGCGTTAGTAAAAGTTGGTGCGGCGATAGTAACTCTCAAATTTTATAAATCTCCTTCTTTCTAAATAGGGTGTATAAGCGCAAGGTTTTTTGGACATCCACCTACCATACAATCTGTTTTTTGTGACTCTCCTACTTACCTTGAGAAAAGGCAGAATTGAACTAGCTATCGTACACATGCTATTAGTAGATTTGTTCAGTATTCAATGACGGGGGGGGGGGAGACATGTATAATGCACCAATTCTAATTTGTAGTTAAATCACTCATTAACTTGCATTCAAATAGACATCTCCTTAATAAGGATAACTTAATCAAATAAAATGATGAGACTCGGTGAAAACCTCAAAGGGAGCAATATAGATTGTTCAAAAAAAAATGAGGATTGTGGCCTTGATTTCAACTTGCAAAAATAGGGTTGGACTCAAAAAATTTCAACCCTTTATGTCCAAGTTGGAGCAATATATACTTTTCAAATACAATACCCTTCATTAAAGACAATGTAAAGAAGGTAAGTGCTCGAAACTCTTGTAAACATATAAAAATACTAAAGGCATAGACTATTTTGCCCTCAAAAGGCAAAAGACACTGAAATACATATACTTTGTACTTTGTCCTTTCTGCCTCATGTCACTTGCTAAGAGGGCATATTTTAAAAATACACTTGTCTATGTTTTTTAATATATTTGTGTAAAAATCAATATCCACCTTTCCACATGTCTCTCTCATTTGTCCTCAAAAAAATCACTTTCACTTACCTTTCCACATGTTTTTCTCCTATTTATTATCTCAAAAATTACTTTTTAATTATCACTCAAATACCACCAAGATCAAGCCACATAGGCTTAGTCGAATGACCTAATCTTAGAGATCCTGTCAATTTCCTTACTTTACCCTCCAAAAGCTAAAAACTCAAGGAAATTTCATACAATTCTTGTGTGTTTTTTTTTTTAATATATTATTTTTAGAATTATACCATTGTATCCTAAAAAATGCTCTCAAATTAAGGTGGCTATCCTTTGAGTGGAGATATATACTCTTTGCCTCAAAGTTCTCCCCAAAACTTACTCTCCTAAGTCCATCATCCACTACTCTCCCTCTCTTCTCTTTCCCCCTTACAATCTTGCAAGTAACCCCAATTGAAAACTTACAAAAATGAGTAAGAAGAAAATTGTGAATAAGTTGGGCTTAAGCTGGGTTATATATATATATATATTTATATATTTTTCACATGCGCCCTATCCATCTTCTACCCACTTCAATCTCTCTTCTATTTTCTTTTTAGAAAAGCCCTACGGTATAAGTGATTTGACACTAAACTTTGGATCTCACAAGTGCCCCCACCTTTACTTATAAACTAAAGTAAGCTTATCATTACTAATTTAATAAGATTTGAAATCTAACCATGGGTTGTTGATGTCGCCTTGTGACATCCAAAACATGATCAAAATTTTAGGAATTTTAAAAGAAAAAATCATTTTCATCATTAAATTTGGGACTTTGTTATGTAGCCATCCATTTTCAAAATCTTGGATCAAGCCTAAAAAAAACATTCTTTGTGTATGAGTTTTTCTATTAAATCCCAAGTTATGTGGTGTTAGATTGCAAATTTGATAATTTATTTGAATTCAACGACCCTTTGTTAGATTTGAAAACTTACTAAGTTAATAAGAAAAGTGTTTCAAGGTCATATTGGTTAAAAATAAAAAAACTTGCAACTCCCGTGAGAGATAGGTGTTCATTAACATTACTTTAAATTATAAATAAACCATTTTACAATGTAATGAAGACAAACATTTATTAATAAATATTCATTTTTTTTTCTTTTGGAAACTCAAATGTGAGAGATATGCCAATAGATTTCTTCAGAAAAATCCCACCATGGAACTTGCCTTAGATTGAGTTGGCCCTAGTGACGATTCGTTCCAAACATTAGTGATAACAAGATTTTCATTAATCGAAAATTACATTGCTACAAAAATGATTCAGACGATATTTAAAACCATGCTAAATACATAATACATACACTCATTCTCTACCGACTCAAACTTTTTTCTTGGTAACTAATTTGGGTGTCAAAGGGTATGTTGCAAGCATGCGCAAGATCGATGAATTACGAATCTCAAGGAGCATCCAACAATATCAACGCTTCATAGTGGACCAAGAAATTGCATGTACCTTTTAATCACCAATTTTTTTTTTTTTTTTTTTAATATATAGAAGTTGTAATAATTTTAATAAGTATAAGTAAACCGAGTTAAATGATTCAGATATTGCAAGACGAGATGACTCGGGCGAGTCAATTCGGTATGGATTGTAAAATCATAATGCAGCGTTTTTTGGCGAGGAAATTTGAGGAATAGGCAGGAGAAAAAACCCTAAGACTGCAACACCGCCATAAAATAAAAAGGGTTAGTTTTGCTGTTTGGAGTTTGGTGAATTATTAGAATTAGGAATAGAGAATTAGAGATCGAGACAATGAGAAGAGCTCAGGGTTTGGTTTCATTTCTTGTAAGAGGAGCTCTGGTTCCAGCCAATCAGGAGGGATGGACCCTTCATCATCAACACCACAAGCTTCTACAAGTTGGCTCTTATAGCAGCAGCAGCAGACCATACGGATACGGTCCAGCACCATCGAACTTGGGTGGTCGATACAGTGGAGCCGTATCTGCTGGTGTGGCTGGAGCGGTATCCTTCTCTGTCGCTGCTTCCTCTCTCGCCCAAGAAGTATACGCCAAGGAGCCAGTACGCTCTGATCTCCTCCCTAAGGACGTCGTCCTTTACCAGTATGAAGCTTGTCCTTTCTGCAACAAGGTCAAAGGTCATCTCTCTCTCCCATACATTTTATTTGGAATTTGGATCGATAAAGGAACTGAGCTTTTTTTTTTTTTAATCGATTCCAGCATTCTTGGATTATTATGACATACCATACAAAGTAGTTGAGGTTAACCCAATCAATAAGAAAGAGATCAAATGGTCGGATTATAAGAAAGTTCCTATATTGTTGGTTGATGGTGATCAAATGGTCGATTCTTCAGGTTTCTTTCTTCAATTCTTCCCTACTGGTTTTTATTTATCGAATTATTATGCTATGGTTTCAACTTTCAAGTTTCAAGTCAAGCAGGTTATTTGCCATTTCTTGAAATTGTTTTTATTTATTCTGAAAATCATCGTTTGATATTCATGCAGATATAATTGATAAGTTGGGCCATAGGATTCATCCTGAGAAATATGTTGGTTCTGTTTCCATAGATGATAATGAAGAGAAAAAATGGCGTAGGTATGTATATATGGTTTCTGGTAGGCTTCTAGATAGTTTCCATTGAACATTCTATTTAAGCTTAAACTTCTTCTGGATTTAGAGCTTTTATAAGATCTTTTGCTCCAATTATTTCTACTTTTGTATTATTAAACATTTTACAATCCACCCACCCACCCATGATCATAAATTGATTTCATCTTAGGAGGAATTGTTCATCACCAGTTTCATAATGTTTTATTAGATGCTAATATGTATTATTAAACATTTTACAATCCACCCACTCACCCATGATCATAAATTGATTTCATCTTGGGAGGAATTGTTCATCACCAGTTACATAGTGTTTTATTAGATGCTAATATGTAGTAAAAAAAAATGCAGGTGGGTCGATGATCACTTGGTGCATATCTTATCTCCAAACATATACCGGAATCCTTTTGAGGCTCTTGAGTCCTTTGACTACATCACAAACAAGGGTTAGACATTAGAGCTATTCTTTATTTCTCCGACATTATGCTGATTCTTTGCTTTTACATTTGACTATGATCTATCAGCATACTCAAACGTAGGATTAGGAAGGAACTCATATGTTCTTTTGAACTGCAATTATGGATGAGTTTCTTGTTAGTGTAATCAATCATCTTTACCATGGACGACAAATGTAGATTTATGCCCTTATGTTGTTCCACTAGTTTGGCGAGATGCTATTTTGCAAAACAAATGTCATACCTTGTCGAAGATTATGTCAGCTCAGCTATATGAATTTTTGGGGTTATACAAGTGGTACATATAAAAAGGTTTTTTCAGATAAAATTGTATACATTGATGTTATGGTGTGACTTGTGAGAACTTGAATCAAAGGACTCATAACATTAACACCTGCTTATAGCCTTAAGAAAATTTTCCATGTCAAAGCTTAATCTTTGCAGAAGGTTGAGGATGGTCCAAATCTGGGCAGGAATTGATTTGGAAGCTACCTCACTCAATGACATCAATTGTTGAGGAAACTTAAGATGTTATATTAGAATATTTTGCGAACCAACTGATGCAGTTGGTGTATTGGCTGAGAAATTGGATGTTTTTGAAAAAGGATGACTGTTGCCTATCTATGTGGTGTTTAGTCTTTCTAGCTTGGGTGGGAACTCTTCGTACTTTTTGAATGTGAAACTATTGATACATCTCCAACAAAGGAAAATCCTATAGACACCTTGCATCATAGTGCCGTTTTCAGGATTGCTGATGAATTGCTGCAAAGTAGTTAATATTTAACTCGGGGGAATTCCATACTTTCTCAACTTTTGGACCATAACTGCAGTCTACAATTTTGTAGCCATGCACTAGGTGTACATGTTGTAGTCTGGGAGTCACCAACCATCTATGCTTAAGAGTTCTACCACAATATAATACCTGATTATACAGTTGTAACCATACTATGTGTCACATTGCTTTTCCTCAATGAGTAAGCTGGACTTGAACTCACTACCTCATAGTTGTTTTGCAATTTGTCAAACCAACTGAGCCATGGTTCTAAGCCCAATGGCCAGCAAAGCTATCAATTAGGCGGCCGCACATGCCACATATGGTGGCGTAGGGGATATCCTTGGTGTGACATTCAGATTTCCACGTGCGACAGTATTTATTTGTAGTCTGTAAGATCAGATCATCCTTTAAACATTGTCAATGAAGCACTTTTATATTCACATATCAGTCATACAGTTTATTCTTTGCTTAGCCTACACTTTCAATCTTCAATTATATCCAGATGTGCCTTTGTTACTGCCGTACTTTAGGCATCCAACTTAGTTTAACTCTCATTGAGCTTAACATTAAATTCCAGAAAGAATGTTAGTACTCATGCACAGTTTTCTTAACTGCAGGCAATTTCAGCTTTACAGAGAGAATAATGGCAAAATACGCTGGTGCTGCTGCTATGTATTTCGTGTCCAAGAACCTGAAGAAGAAATATAACATCACTGATGAACGTGCAGCCTTGTATGAAGCTGCAGAAATATGGGTGGATGCTCTGAATGGCCGGGAATTTCTTGGTCTGTACATCTCATCTCATCTTTTTGTTAGTCAAATAGTATGATATAGATATCCTACCAGACACCTATCTCTATTGCAAATTTGCTAACAGTCTGTGTTCTTCATATTTGCAGGGGGCACCAAACCTAACTTAGCGGATCTTGCCGTCTTTGGTGTTCTAAGACCCATCAGATACTTGAGATCTGGTAAAGACATGGTGGAGCACTCAAGAATTGGCGAATGGTACACGAGAATGGAGAGAGCTGTTGGAGAGCCTTCGAGGATCGGAGCCTAGATTAGAAGATTTATTTTTGGGTCGAGTCCATAGCATTGCTTTCTGCCTCAACCTTGAGGTCTCAGGCTTGGTTTCAGCTTAAGTATCATAAAATAAGAAGGAAAAGAAGCACTTTTTAATACTCCTTTTGGATGTATTAACGATTTTTGACACATATGAGTAAGAGTAAACCTACGCCTAATTGTGCTACTATAATTCGTTGCACAATATTATAATTGTAGTTTTGAACATTAACAAAAGATTATAAAGATGTTTTTGGTTCTTATCTTAAGCCATTGGAATGATGCTTATTTTGTGGCTTAATGCATAGGTAGATGTGGGCCCTTTAGCTGTCCTTAGAACCAGAGTTACGTTGGTATAGAGGATAACGAGATTGAAGAGGTTCATCTGATTGTCCCAGTGATGGACCTTTCCACCTAAAATAAACTCAGAAATGACATTGTTAAATAGTTGTATTTGTCACTTTTAAGGTCTGGAACCAATACCTTTCAAGTCTTCCATAAGCTCTATGGCATTGTTCATAAGCTGTCAAAAAAAACTAAAAAGTGAGGCGCAACCCATCCGTGCGGTTTTCTATATAGCCAATAAGGAAATGGGCTTTGCCTTTTGTGCCGGATTCTGTATGAAAGAAACTCCCGATTTATTAAGGTTTTGTATTAGTAAACAAAAAAAGGCTTGTCATTTTATTTTTGGTTGCTTTAGCTGGGGGAGATTTTTAAAATAGAGTTATGGAAAGACTCTCTCTCTCTCTCATATCAGAATTCAGAGGTATATCAAAAAGTATCCACCACCAGAACAGGGACCCACAATCAGTTTTAAAATCCTGAAACCCCAAGGGGTTAGCCTAGTGGCAAAGCGGAGCCTTGATAGGAAAGTTAGATCAAGTGTTCGAAACCCTACAAAGCTATGAATTCCTTGGGGCCACCCTCCAGGGTCTGGTTGACTCTCAACTCAAACAGTTGCACATAGGACTTGTAGAGAGGGGGCGGTGCGTGTGACTGGGATTAGTCACCGGAAGTGTGGGGATACCCACAATAAGAAAAAAAAAGGAAATCCTAAAGTTTAATTTAGCAAATCATGATGCGTTTACTTGGTTCTTGATTCCAGTTCTCATGCCCTTAAATTCCTGAACAGAGCCACGAGTTACTCATTGTTTCATTTCCTTTTTGTGTGTCATGCGGCACACTTTTAAGGCCACAAACCTTTAAGATAAGAACCACCTTAAAAATTGATATATGAGCAGGACTCAGGATTTTAAGGTCTCGATAAAAAGTGCTTGTATCCAAAAGCTAAAAATCACCTATTAAAATTATTATTTCTGTTACCATAAAAGATTTGAGTGTGCCGAACAGTCATTAGAGCATCTCCAATAGACATACTAAGTTTTACATGTTAAAGGTGCCACGTAGGCACCTTCTCACTTTTTAGTCACTTTTTAACAAGTGAAATTAGTCAACAATTTCACCAATTCTAATGGATATGTTAATGTACACATTAGTATGCATGTTAGTGTACACAATAGTCACAATTTAAATTATTAAAAATGAATTAATAGCTGTTGTATTGAAAACTTGAAGTTAGCAAGATGACTTGGTTAGCTACAATTAACACAATTTGTAACATCTAACACATTTAACAATGACACTAAAGTGTCCATTGGAGTGAAATAGTTCGTTATGTTTTGGCATTTGACACAAAAAAAACCTTTAACATGTTCACTGTGGATGCGCTTAGCCATGTAATTCACAACAATGCCATATGTTGCCCATTCGGTAGCTAAACATAATAGTTATCATCAATATTTGTGTAAAATCCATGACACATTATTAACCCATAAATGTTAAACAAATAGAGCACTAACCTATCCCTCTGCTTGAGAGAATGGAATATTTGCTACCTAACAAATAATTAAAAAATCCAGAATACAAAGTCAACTGTTTTGGAGTCGCGAGCCTGACTTGCATCCCTGAGTCCCATTGGAATCCTATTGGGCAAAATGGAAGTTGTAAACTTTGCAAGTATAATCAAGCATTAAAGATTTTACAGAAAACAGAAGGATTAATGACTTCAAACCTGCATTGCAGCACTCAAACTAGTATTTCCTTTTAAAAAACAGCTAACATCTTCCCTACTAGATCTAAGTATTCCTTTAATCACATCTAAAGCACAGACTAGAGAGTTGAACAAGGTAACAAGAGTCCCAAGCACAGGCACCAATGTCTTCAAAAGCTTATACAGGTTCCTGCTGATCCCTGCATCACAACCTATGCAACCTCATCAGATTGCATGTCGTGATCGTCACGATACAAGCTTTCAGCCATCTGCCAAATCTGAAGAATATTGTCCTCATCCACACTTGATATTACCCATGGCTCATTTTGGTTCCATGAAAAATCTGAGATCTTGGCTGTGTGACCGCCATGAGAAAAGAGAAGCTCAGGTGGGCCATCCTCAGCATCCTCTTCTGATTGCTCATCACCAATCCTGAAAGCATCAGTCCAGCAATTGAGGCACTGATTGCATACAAAAGATAAACATAACCGGAGAAAATATGGAGGCAAAAGAAATTCATGCAACATATTTAAGAGGACAGATAGAATCCTAGGAAAGCCTACTAACATCATAGAGGTACATGTACTGCACACAAGAAGAAAATCTGTGAGTACCAGCCTTGCCTAGAAGTTCTTCATATTGTATGGCTAAATCTACAAGGTTCAACAACTATATGATCTCAGGTAAAGGGGAGGTCAGGCTGGACCCGATGAGTTGGAAACCACATGCATGGGCTTGGGATAAGTTGACACGGAAAAAGTCACAAGCTCATAGGATCCACATGAAGATGGGTCGAGTTGATTAATTTAAAGATGATCTCTTAGCCATGAGATCACCCTAGAAGATAAAAAGAAAAAGAAAAGTTTTTCAAAAACTTCTAACCGCATCACTTATGGAGTTCAATTTAACAGCCCAGATTATTTTTTTCAACATGTATTCTTTTTTGGATAGGGATTGATTATTAATATGGACAACTTTCAGGGAAATAATCTCTGTGCTTAATGGGTGTTTTTTTTTTTCTTGACACGCTAATGGATCCTCATGGAGATGGGCCATTAGCTGATCTTAGGTGAGGATAATTACGATTCTAGCCTTGTTGAAAGATAATTGCACATTGAAAATAATTTGGAAAATAAATTCCATGTTTAATGTAGTTAGAAGTTTAACAAAGAGCCGATTGTGTTAGGATAACCACCATGGGGTTAGATCAACTTCAACAATCATGACAAAATATGCCATAAAATTCCGACACACACTCATGGAACTCACTTGGAGAAGAGTTAAGGGCTGGTATTTAGTTAGTGAAGATGATTGTTTCACCGTAGAGGTCATTCTGACAAAAACATAAGCTCTTTCCTGAAACTTATGACCACATGAAAAGAGGATTGCAAAATCATGGGATGTCCATTTTACCATTAACTTCATATTTGATGGAGTTATGAGTTTTAGAAGTTAAAACCACCACAATTTTTGTGAGGATGATTTCCATGGAGAGAGATCATCATCTTCACTAAATATCAGCCATTGCTCACAAGCAGTGTTTTAAAGCACCTAAGGCGTACTTGAGGCGTTTTGGGTTCTTGAGGTGAGGTGTAAGCCTCAATTAATTAATTTTTTTTTTAAATATATAAAAATTATAAAGAAAATATTTATATGTGGGCCCCTAGAGTGTATCATTTAGTATGAAGATATTTATATGTAACCATTAATTGTATATTTCTTTTAGAAAAAGTTCGTTTTAAGTTATCCATTTAGTACTTCTTTATATTAAATTTGACTTGGCTTTGGACAGGGTGGAACGGAGGAACATGGTTCATTTAGCCAACCCCAAATTTTTAGGATACTTTGTTGTTGTTGTAGTAATCTTGTGTTAGTGGATTCACAGGCATACAAAGCAGGGAACTGATAAAATTAACCCTCGAAAAAAGAATCAAATTTGAGCTCATCTCTATAATCATGTTTTTGTTGGTGTCACCTACCTGCTAAGGTCCCAAATCATGATCCTCCTGTCAGCAGCAGCAGAAGCCAAGACAGTTTCATGTCTAGGACTCCATTCAATCTGGAATACCTCCTCCCTGTAAAATAACACCGGCAGTGAGATAGAAACACACAACAAACACCTAAAACAGTAATGGCTTGTTACAATAAAAAAACTAGATACGAGGCAGTTACTCATCAAAAGCCTAGATAACACTAACAGGGAGGCAAAATTCCTAAATGCTCTCAAAACCAATTGACAAGTAAGGAATACGTATCAACTAAACAGCCAACTTCATACAATATGAAAAAAATTATCAGTCTTACAAAATATATATATATCTTAGTGGGTAATAGCCTCTCCCGCATATTTCAATGTATCATTGGAACCTAAACACAGAGTTTTACCCTTATAAACAATAAAGAAAGAGCAATGGCTGATCAAAATGAAAGAACAATATATATAGTAGCTTAGGCTTCCAACGCCTTAATGCCTAAATCTCCTCAACCTTTTTTGTTTGCCGTGAGGCAGCAGGAAGTTCAGAAGTATTTCTAAATCTAGTGGAGTTAAGTTGGGTGTCTCTTCTTAAAAATTGACCTAGTTTTGATCAACCTGAAGGGAGCTCTTTTGCAAAAGTGAGGTCAAATTGTTTGGACTTCTGTCCCCAAAAATTTGTGGTGCATTTGGGAAGAAAGAAATGATAGGATTTTGAAGAAAAAAATCCTCTAGCGCACCAAGTGCAATTTAAACTGATCAAACAGGAAAAAAAAAAGGACAATCCTTCCAAATAGGCTGAAACTTTTATATCACATCCAATGTTACATATGTACATACTACATAGTACATGCATTGTATACGAATTGGATCAAGATTCAATCGAGTCATTTGAGCTACAAAACTTTACAACTATGCAGAAGTATAATACTTGAAGTCCTTCAATAATATGATTCCACGTAAGAACAGTTATAAGGGCCAATAATATGATCCTAGAAACATCACTTGTAGCAAAAGGTTAGCAAGAAATCCCACAGAAAAATGGAAATTGATAAAATGTTCAGATTTCAAAAATCATGATCTTAAGTTAATACATTTAAATAGCTGAACAAAAAATCCTGCAAAGAATTTTCAGTCAGCAATATCATAGTTTCATAACTGACAATGGGTAATGCAGATGTAATAGAAATTTCATAAAAAGAGAAAGGGCATACGAGTGACCAGAGAAGCTGTGCAGTGCTGTTGATAACTTCCGTAAATCAAACAGATTAACGGTTGTGTCAGAAGAAGCAGTAGCCAGAACCCACTCATTAAATGGATTGAATGATAGATAGTTCACCTGGAGGTCAAAAAATATATATGTAACTTAGTACCATCCTTGCAGCATATCTTTTTTTTGATAAGTGTAATATATTAAATGAAGGAAAAAAGTACAAAGAGGCCGAGGAAGCCTCTAAGAGAGCAACAAGCTAAAAAGAAAACAAAACATCAAAAACTACATAAAGAATTCCATCTAAAAACGAAATCATCAAAAGTAATCCCCTTGAAATCGATGTTCTGTTTCGCCCAAAGATATAATAAGCCCAAGATCTCCAAGAATATGCCGTGAGAGCTTCTCATTCTATTGTTAAACACCCTGTTATTTCTCTCGTTCCACACCCCCCAAGCTATAGCCGAGGGAAGAATAGCCCACAGAAATCTTTTCCTGGAAGAGAAGACATTACTGGCCCACCCTTCTAACAACAGGGAATACTTACAAGGAAGGACCCAATGAATACAGAAAAGACCAAGGAATATTGACCAAATATGGTAAGAGAATGTGCAATGAATTAAAAGATGGTCGACAGACTCCCCATCTCTCATGCAAAGAGGACAACAATTTGGAGTGATCCACCCTCGAGCAATCAAATTGTCCAATGTAAGAATCTTCCCAAGGGAAGCCAACCAAACAAAAAAGGATATTTTAGTTGGAACGAATTTTGACCAAATGATAGATCTCAAGGGGGATTGCTCGGCAAAAGGGTTGAGGCACTTAAAAAACGAGCTAACAGAAAATCTCAAGTCTTTAGCCTTCATCCATTCCCATCTATCTTGTTCACTATCATTGAGAGGACACGAGTGCAAAAGGTCAAGGAAAGATATCACATCTGTTAGCTCCCAATCATTAAAGCTTCTCCTAAACCCCAAATCCCAAGTGGAGTTGCTATCGTTGCGAATCAAACACTGCTGAATCGAGCAGTTCTTTTTTGTAGAACAGGCATACAAGGACGGGAATTGAACTGCTAGAGGCGATGTGCCGCACCAATTGTCCTCCCAAAATCTGATCTTATTCCCCGTACCCGCTTTGAATCTAATCCCTTTTTCAAATTCCTCGCTCATTTTCAAAATACCCTTCCAAACACTACACCCGTACGAGCCTTTAGCCTCACCGCTATACCAACCCAACCTCTTTTCCCCGTACTTTGCTACAATGACCCTCCTCCACAATCTACCCCTTTCCTCCCCAAACCTCCAAAGCCATTTCCCTAGAAGTGCTCTATTAGCAAGTCTAAGACCTCTAATCCCTAACCCCCCATCCTTCTTGGGCTTACAAATAACCTTCCATCTAACAAGGTGATACTTCCTCTTACCACTCTTGTCATTCCATAAAAAGTTCCTCATAAGCCTTTCCAATCTGATTTCAACCGACTTAGGGAGCGTGAACAGGGATAGGAAGTAAACCGGGATACTCGTCAATGTGCTTTTAATCAAGGTAACTTTCCCTCCTTTAGATAGGTACTTGGCCTTCCATGTACTCAATCTTTTCTCCATTCTCTCCAACACCCCTTCCCAAATTTTGATGCTATTGTAAGGTGCTCCCAGCGGTAATCCCAGATAAGACGTAGGTAAAACATCATGCCCACAGCCTAAGGTTGCAGCCATCAAATGCATATCATTCACGTTTCCCACTCCAAAGAGCTTGCTCTTATGCAAATTGATATGTAAACCAGAAATGGCCTCGAAGCAGCACAAGAGGACCCGTAATACCCTCACCTGATCTCTCGAATGATCCAGGAAAACCAAGGTATCGTCCGCAACAAAAAATGAGAAACCAATAGACATAGGGGCCACCAAATCTCAAATGTGTTCTACTATTCTGGCTAATGTCAAGAAAAGTGAAATTAGAGTAAAGATGCAACTTTTTCAGCATTCCAAATCCCAATGCTTTCTAGTTTGAATCTCTCTCAATCCAGAATGCAGAGAAGCACTTGGGTAACACGTACGAAATGCCTACTGCCTAGAACACGAACATGAATGATCCTAATCCCTTTTCCAAATAATTGTCGTTCATTGAAATGGATCCAAGATAGGAGTCTTAATCATTAACTGTAGAAGAAGTCCGGGATTGATAGAATATGGCTACTTCCATGAAGACTGAACAGTACATGTAAGCGTATGCATAAGGATGTCCATAGCACAAATAGGTGCATCCATCTTTGGAACTTTTTATGTTCATGAATTATCTCAAAGTACCAGTTAAGTCTTATGTTTTAGTTTCACGATTTATTTTTCTATAATTTAATAATTTCAAAGTTTATCAATCAAAAAATAGTTTCAAAGTTTTTAGTGAATGTTATTGTGTGTGTGTGTGTATGTATGCGTATATTTTACAAGGGTGATGTTAATATTTCAGTTGTTTTGTTCTGCTTGTGATTATTGATATTGTGCTCCAAAACAGTATCATGGTTACCATTCGGCTTAGCATTGTTTAATCATAAAAACAAAATAATGAACAGATTTATCTATGAATGCTAATTGAAAAAAATAAAATCCAAGGATTGGTTAACCTCTTTATCATGAGCTACGACTGACTGTTGTGGCTTGTTTGGCGTAGGAGAGCGTAAATCCCAAATCATCAATCGCCGATCATCCCCCACTGACCCAAATAAATTTTCATTTTTCAGGTGCCACGATACATCTTCAACGACATCCTCATGACACTAACATAACATGACATATTGTAATCAAAGTATCAACAACAATGTTAAAATCAAACAAATTTCAATCTACACAAACCATTCTCCAAAAACAAAATTACCTCATATATACCCTTTGCCTCGAGTATTTTATCCTGAGGCGTTGCAGATACATCCCAAAAGCAAATTTTGCAATCATTTGAACCGCTAACAAGGTACCCTTCCTTCAGCGGGCTCCAAGATAAGCCATATCCTTCTTTGGTATGCCCCCTTAATCGCAAATCGGGATCACATGAACCCCCTTGATGCTTCATTGGGTGCTTGGTACAATTAAAGACATATACCTCAGACCCACTGGTCTTCGCAGCTATAAGATCGGCATTTTGTGGCATATGACGGGCACGATTGACTTCTCCATCGACATGTATCTGTTGCATTATCTGAATCTGAAAAATATAATATTTGTTTTGTTTTTTTTCAGTTGGGAATTTCATCAAACACTTTGCATTCAAATAATTGTAAAACTAAATACTGACCTTAGGAATAGAAGGGGTTTCGGAGGATCCAGCAATAGTGTCGTTGATGGGAAGATGGGCATTGGCGATCATGAGGAAGTTAGGAATTCCATCGGCTGTGTGGGTACCCAGGATGAGCTTGTGTTGGGCGAAGGGTCCATCGTCGATGATCGGTTGCGGGGGAGTTGAGAGCCATTGAACGGTGAGAGATGGCCATTCGAGGGCGTGTGAGATAACGAGATCGTATAAGAAAGGAGTGTTCTTCTTCCATACGATGAACTCATCCGCCACCTGTTCATCTCCTCCCATTTCTTTTTCTTCTCCCATTTTTTCGCGCTCTTTCACTTCTGTCTGTGACTTCGTGTTTCGATCTTTCCCGCGAAAATTTGATAAAAGGAGGCGTTACATATATTGAGTAATTTTTACATACCCCTCTCAGTTTTGGTGAATATTTGAGATAGCCCCTTTGTCAGCTAAATGATGACTTACCCCTTGACCGTAGTCTTTTATGAGAAACTAACAAGAAATGACTGAATAAACACCGGCTCCAACCTATTGATTGAGAGCTTGATTTTCTCCACCCCCAAATAGTCCATTATCTTCAATCTTTATGTTTGTTTCTAATGGAAGACCATGGTTTCATATTTTATGGAAATATTGATATCGTATATATGCTCAGTGCTAAATGCTTTGTGGGAACATTATCATCTTCTACAACTTTGATTTTTCAAAAATAATTTTGAAATGTATTTACTATTTTTTCTTTTAATTTTAAAAGTAAGAATTTTATATGTTTTTAAATATTAAAATTTTAATATAATTTTTTAAATTATTTATTACTTTATTGCATTGACATTTATGTAAGAGTATGTAAAAAAATTTATTGCATAAAAACTAACACTATCTTTACTTTTTTTTGTTTTTGTTTTTGGTAATCTAGGGAGTATCCCCACATTCGTATGAGACTAATCTCCCTGGAGGCCCCACGGTGAGCCCATCATCCAATGTGCCAAGTAATCCAGAGATTGGCAAGTTTCAAACTCACGACTATAAGGAGCAAACCTCTGTCACTACATGTTATCGTTGAGTTGAATCCCTAATAGGCTAAAATATCTCTACTCTTTATTGCACAAAAGATAAAATAAAATAAAAACATTTTTCAAAGATCAAAGTTATGGAAAATGTAAAGTATTTGGGCACAAATTCCCATTAGATCTTTTTTTTTTTTTTTTATAAATTTATTTTTAATAAATTCAATAATTTGGTGTTAACATGATTTAAATCCAACACTCTAGTATCATCACCCAAAGACTTCACCAACTAAGCTAGTTGGCACCTACGATCCCCATTAGATCTTATTGAGTAGCATTTTCACCTATATGATTTTGAAGAACGTAATATTTATGATTGCTATAAAATGAGATTTTGTGATTGAAAAAACATATGATAAATTTATTTGTTAGTTAATATTGAATAGGTACAAATGTCTTTATTTTATTTTTTTATTAATAAATATTTTTCGACGAATTGAACCCAAGTCTATGGTATCATCACCATTTCGCCAATACAATTAGTTCCACCTCTCAGATTGAATTATACTAGGTTGAATGAATCTACAACTCGACTGGGTAAGTTAGAACCAATTATATCCCAAAGCGGCGAAGCCCAATCGTTAAAACCACGAACCAATGACCCGATTACTTAATGGGTATTTCATCAATGACGTATGAACATGTTTAGTTATTAAATAAATCAAATATATTTAACTCTTAAAAAATAAATAAAGATCGTTTGGATTATCAGGTTTGGTTGAGTTGGCACCAATTTGCCAAATTTTTGGTCAAATGCTGAGTTGGTTTATAATAAGTTTATAATGACTCAGTTAGCTCGAAATTGAGGATGAACGCCTGCATGACCACACCTAATTTATTGACAAATGGACACACTGACCAAGTGACAACCGCTCCTCTAACCTATTCAAACCAACTCAACTTAAAAGATTACATGAATTTGAAATCAAACATAAAAACAAAATAAAAATAAGAAGTTGCAGAGATATGTCCAAGGAGTTTTGGATTTTTATGTGGGCGGTAAAAACAGAGGAAAAAGAGAGAAGATGGTGTCACATGGATTACACTTTCGTCCTATAGTAATCACGCAAACATGTGGAGGCCTTATGGACACACCATTCTTGATTCCTCCTCGAAAGCCCGACTATACCCATCGATCCATTCATATATACCTACGTTACAAGTCCTTTGGGAAGTGTAACCTTTTATGTCTTACTTGATTCAAGTTAGCTGTTTTTTGAGCTACAAACTTAATAATTATGTGATCATTAATGGCATTCATGGAAGACGCATCTGTTTGAATTTAACTCTTACATGAAACCATTAAACTCTTTGGATTTAAATTCTCATTTAAGAGCTTAGATCTAGTTGATACAAGTTATCAAACACTATGATTTTTTCATAAATACCATATGGTATGAAATGGGATGCCATCTGACCTTGGTTAGGAATGGGATATCATTCTGGGCCAACCGTATAGATATGTGGTCCTTCCCTCGGTGAATTTACACATGAAAGATCAATTTGATTGATGATGTGCTTTCATGGATTATAACCTTGTTTTAAGTACGATTTTTAATCATTGGATTTGAACTCTTATTCGAGAACTTAAATTTAGTGAATACAAGTTATCAAACATTATGATTTTTGGAATGTAAATTCATCAAGAGATGAACCACATAGCCATACGGTTAGTGGTCCTCAGAAATATTACCAAAGTGGTGATGATATGACTCATCAGGTGGCATAGTCAAATGACTCCATGACATGGATAAGTTCGAATACTATAGATCTTTACACCTCGAGATACACAATTACACTTCTTCATAAGAGTGTATCCCAAGGAACCGTTTATCTTGAGGCATACTGGTCTACTGCACCCAAATTTATTAATGTCATGGAGTCATTTGAATTTGCCACTTGGCAAGTCATATCATCACAACTCCTCTTATTTAGGGGTGTCAATGGGTTGGTTCCGGTTCGGTTTCTATGATATTTGGAACCATAATCTTTATATTTTATTGGTTTCGGTTCTTGTCAGTTCCGATTCGGTTCCTATGATATTTGGAACCATAACCTTTATATTTTATTGGTTTCGATTCTTGTTGGTTCCGCTTCCAATTTAAAAATAAGTGGAATCGAAATCGGAACCATAAAAAATCATAAGTACCCGTCGATTCCAGTTCTCAATAATCGAAAGAGAAAAATTATTTCAAAATCATTATGATAAAAAAATTATTTTGAAAAATAACATATTATTTGTAAAGTATCAAATTAATAATAATTTGTTCCACTAAAATGATGATTTAATGACTTTTATTTTCAAACATTAAAATGTATTTCCTTTCTTTATAAGTAATAAATTTAAAAAGAAATGACTCTTCTTAAATTCAAATATTTAGTTTATATGAAATTTGAAGAATTTGATATCATATATCTTAATTTTAAAATATAGGATTACCTTGAATTATGTATAAATGACAAAATAAATTGGTTCCAGGTACCTATCGGATAGAATCTAATGATTCCGGTTCTTATTGATTTGGTTCTATATTAAATCCAATTCTAATCGATTCTAATAAAAAGAGAATCGAAATTGAGATTTTCGATTTAAACTCTGATTCTACTCCGAGTAAATAGGTACCCATTGACACCCCTACTCTTAATCCAATTGGCGATGACGTGGTGTTATTGTTACATTACACATTTTGTGCACAAAGTCCAAAGGCGGGTGAAGCATCTGAAGAGGTGAATCTTTTTTTTGTTTTGTTTTCTTTATGAGTTTTCTCATGTTCATGCCAACTTTGATAAATCCAATGCACCTATTTGACTTATCTTTTTGATGGAAATTAATATATGTTACAGTTGGATTTGGGTTCGGACTTCGACTTAGAAGCACTTTTATCGAACTACCTACCAAGTCTTAAGTTCAAACCCACCTCCAAAATTCTACTGCAAAATAAAAAACAAAAGTGTACTAGCTATCTTTATTAGGTGTTATATCTATTAAATGTGTACTCATAGATAATAGAAGTGATTTGGCCTATTTTAATCTCAACTAACTTTTATTCAATCAGCTAATAACTATCCATATATATATTAATTCATTAACCCTTCCCTTGCTAACATAAGCAAATCCAATGCCATAATCCTTTAGATTTTATGAAAAAATTCAGATCCGAAAAAATATAAAAAAAAATTTAGATTTAATTCAAGATTTTGAACATGGATAACTTTGGAACTTCCACTCAAGTCCTAAATTTAAAATTAAAATTTGATCATGAAAAATAAATTTTTTTGAATTTTTTTTAAGTTCAAAACTTCAGATCATGATTTTGGATGCACAAATTAAGCCTAAGAAACCTTAGTAAGAGTGAAATCCTTACTTAGTAAGACTAGTCCGACTCCATATATTTTTTAGGATACATTTTATTTAGGAATCCCTAAGAAACATCCTCCCATCTCAACCCTTTGATGAACAGTCTCATTTATTTTTCCAAATGGATATTTTATTTTCATCATCACGGGAGTTGTCTGATTCATCAAATGTAGGGTTGAGATGTGAAAAAAAAAGAAAAAAAAGAAAGCTTCCTACACTAGTAGAACATTAGTACATGTTACTTAATGGTTTCTAGGGATTCATCCACGAACAATCCTTGATGATGATGTTCTCTCATCTCAGCCGTCCTTTTTTTGTTTTTTTTTTCTTTTTAAGGAGATCGCTACTAAGTAGTACCTTCTGTATATTAAAGTGATGCATTTCTCCGTGGTCCCTTCTGGTGTCCGTACCACTGTTCTTCCTTCCCTTTTTTTTTTTTTTTTACCGTAAAAGGAAGAATATAAAAAAAATAAAGCAATTTAAAGGTGAAAAAGCCCCTATTCTTCAGTTCATCTCTTTCTCATGAAATAAATGACCACCGGTCCAAACCCAACGTACGCTGAACAAATCTGACCATTTCAACTCTCTCTCTCTATATCTCTCTCTCTCTCTCTCTTCTTTAATTTCTCTTTCAAGAACGCGTCTGAAAACTGAAATCTGAGAGTGATAGTTTTGTCACAAAATCAGCATGTGTGGGTACGTCTCCTCTGACTACTGACCACTGCCCACTACTCCATTACTTTGTCCCTTCTTTAACCTTTCTCTGAATGCGACAGTAGAGAGAGAATCCTAAGCTTCCCTTCCTTTCTCAGTATTTCTTTCTCTTTTTAGTTCTTATTATTGCTCTGTTTCTACATTCATGGATTGGATGAAGAATGGTCACCTCTCTTCTAGTCTCTCACCCTTCTTTATGCTTTATCTACTCCCTCTTCTGATCTAACCGTATCACAATCATTTTTTGTTCTGAGATCTTTTTAATTGTTCCTCAGTTTTGGGTTCACATATATGGCTGTTTCATTCAAGCCCAGTGTGGCTTACAGGGATTGATGGACAATGGTGGTGGTGGTGGAGGTGGGTTTAATCACTTTCATTTCCCTCTTCAACAACAAATCATGATGCAACAGAACCAACTTATGAGAAACCAGAATCTGGGTTCTAATCATTTCCAAGTGGTTCCCTCTTCTTCAATGGCAAGTTCTCCATCTTTAGATCTTGAGGTTGAAAAGCAGAGATATGAGATTGATAGATTCCTTGCGTTACAGGTGAGATCATTGAGAAATGAACAATGGGTTTTCTTTAAAATCAATAATTTTAAGATGGGTTTTCTGGATTCATTTTATTTAGCCTTTGTGATCTAATAATTCTATTTATTTTGATGTGTTTTGTGTGGAACAGAACGAGAGATTGAGATTAGTTTTACAAGAACAAAGAAAACAACAACTGGCAATCATCTTAAAGAAACTCGAATCCAAAGCACTGAACTTGCTGAGACAAAAAGACGAAGACATAGCCAGAGCAGCTAAAAGAACAATGGATCTCGAAGATTGCTTAAGAAGAACAGAGATGGAGAATCAAGAATGGCAGAGAATCGCTAAAGAAAACGAAGCCTTGGTTATAACTCTAAACAATACATTCGAACAAGTCAGAGAGAACTACTGTTGCTTCTCCTCTGGAGTCGAAGACGCAGAGTCTTGTTGCGAAGTCTCGCATGGGTTCAAATTCAACAACAAAGAACAAGAGAGAGCACGAGAAGTTGGAAGAGATGATGATGAAGAAGAAGAAATGAGGAAGATGGGTTGCAAGGGTTGTAAGTCTCGAAGCTCGTGCGTTATTTTTCTTCCGTGTAGGCACCTTTGTTCGTGCAAGTCGTGCGAAGCTTTTCTCGATTGCTGTCCTGTCTGTAAATCTGTAAAGAAAGCAAGCATAGAAGTGTTGTCTTGACCAAGAAGCCAAAGTTTTTTTTTTTCTTTTTTCTTTCATTTTCCCTGATTTTTTTTTATAAAGTTTTTTACAAGTGATGCATCTGTAGATGACCAACTTTGATTGATTAGTGATTCCAAGCCATTAGTTTTGAGCATTTGCCAGAAATCAGTTTGAACACCCTTAGGATGGGTTAGTATGACTAATGGTCTACATTGTACACCTCTGCTGAGGAAGCAATTAAGAATTAAGTTTAGTTATCAAATTAGGTCACTTGGCTTTTAATTTCTTTATTTGATCTATTTACAATTGGAATGGGTCTTGTCCTAGATACCAGAAAGTGTTACCAATGTTCGTTGAGCTATCACGTATATAAATGTTCATTTATAGAATGATTTGTCATTACTATCCGATCATGATTTTAAAATTCGGTTTGTCTCGTCCATGTTAGATACTAAGTTGTCCCAGACAAGTTTTCTGATACATTTGAGACATTTTTTTCAAAAATTTGAAAAATGAATGTGGGGTATTAATTCTCGTTCAAAAAATTGACTTGCCCGCCCGCCTTGTTCATGCCTGATAATGAGATGACTTGGACGATTCGTCTTGATCTTGAACCAGTTTTGAAATCATGTACGTGAGACTTAACTTTAGCCAATATTTGTAACACAACTCTTGACATTTACTATAAGAATTAAGATCAAGAATAGTGTTGCGTCCCTATAGAATATGAACAGTGTTTACGTGACAAGTTTTGGTTGGTGTTTTAAAACAAATCAAGCTCTTAAATAAGTCATGGATATGGTCTTTATGTTTTTTAAATCCAACCAAAACATGCCATGTAGGCACTGTATGTTGCTATGGGAACGGAACAACCTTTTAGATCACCACTCTTACAATGATATCAATAATTATTTGAAAATTTCTCTTTACAATTCTATTAATTATCTTAATGTGATAAAAAAAAATCCTTTTCAGCTGCCATGATTCTTTTATAAGAAATGGGATCTACTTTTTTCATTCCCACATGAGTTTAAAGTCAAGGTCTATAAAATCAAAAATTACATCAGCCAATATAATATTTTTTTAAATATTTTCCATAGCTAAGTTATTAGATTTATTCATCATATACCAAATCCACTAGTTGTTATGAATTTTCCATACATTTTGTAATCATCATGGTTAGCAAATTTCTTATGAACCAAGTATTGTGATTTACTGTATTTAGTGAGCCATGCTTTCCACACCCTTGAGTGATCAGAAGTCTCCAGTAAACTCTTAGGACTATTAATGATTGGAGATTTGGCCCACTTATTGGTAGATCATCACAAAAATGATAACTCTATTAAAAGGGGGACTGGCTGACTTTATTGGTTACTCGCTTACCTTCAACAAGTGTTACTTTCTCTACCCTCCAAGAGTGGTGCAAATCCACTAAGATTTCTTCCCTCACGGTCATGAGGTGTGTGGCAGGCATATAACATCTCTTTCACGATGTGGACATAGCAACACAAGCATAGTCTCCTCTACGTCACATCCTTTACTTAGAAAAACTGATGTGAGGGGTGCTTTATGATAGAATATATATACATGAATAAGTATCAGTGGTCCAAAGATAGAAGAGTCAAGTCAAACAGTGACTGCAATGGCTATCCGTTGAATGGTTCTTAAGAAGGAATTTTTTTTTTTCAAATCCAATGTCCAGAAATCACCAAATTGGATTGAATTTTGTGTGTTGACCAAGCTTGAAGTGGGCCAAAACATTAATGTGAGGAGACCGATAAAATGGCACACATGGACTGGAATCATTCAAGACAATATGATATAAAAACATGAATTAGATGGCTGATGAGGACAAAAGAAGGCATGGATTAGATGAACTTCAACTCAATCATTCAGAAATATAGATAAGCCTTGTCATGAAAATGTTTTAAACATGGAACCCAATCCAACCATAAGCTAACTTACGACCCACCACCCCATGTGAATCCAATCTAATTACAGAGACCTTGTACCAATAAACCCTAATATTGTCCTCATTCACACTGCATATTCCCATTGACCCAACACATTGAGTTAGGTAAAATAGTCAAACCAAGGGAATGAGACACTAGGGATCAAACTCAATTAAACTTCACCAGTCAACTGAGAAATTCTACCATATGCAAACCCAACTTATTTCAGGATTCAATTTGATTTCACTGTTTTACTGTTACAATTTTAAAATATCATATTGTAAATACTGGATTGAACTTGCCTTGGATAAAATGGGCTCATAGAATAGCAATTGCTATTGTTCTTCAACCACCTTTAAGGCATGGATATAAAAGTGGGAAAAAAAATGTAAAGTAAATAGAAAGCATTAAAAAATATAATCTAGTTGTTTCATGTTCAAAGGAAACATACTTTACCACAAAGGAAAATGTGCAACTATAATAAACTTTAGAGGCAGAGAAACTAACTGCAAATAGTGAATAATAGAACTATACAAACAAAACAAAAACAAAAAACAGGTTTGGATATAACTCCCACAACCAGGATACTATCATATGTAAACCATTAAAAACTTTCAATTCCCACTACAAATATAACCTTCCAGAAAACCTATCATAGCCATGGTGAAGAACAAAATTCCATCCTTTACTCTCTACCTACAACCACTAGAAGAAAAAGGAAAAGAAACTATACAAATATAGGGCAAACGGGAATACTAAGCAAACGGTTACGGAATCAACGAAGCTTATTCTGAGCAACAGCCTGACATAACTCATCCTCACAGAATAATGCCCGATTAGATGCAAAGGATTTGCATAATGACTTTGGCAAGCCAGGAGGCACGATGCACCTCGAAGGAAATGCTGATTCCTGAAAGAGGACAGCAGTAATTTGCCGCACCTCAGCATCACCATTGTAGCGAGAAGGAGGCCGAGGACCATGTCTAGGCGCTTTTGGGGTTTGAGGGCTGGGACCCCAAAAACTCTTGCCATCTCCCTTACTACAAATACACAAAAGGAAAATTATAATTAAGCATAAAGTGCAAATGGAGAAACTAATAAGATGGTTGGGTCTTAAGTTTGTAATACCAACCTAACAAAAGGCCAATGTTCAGTAGGGATAGGAGTCTTTGTTCTTAACATCTCCTGTCGAGCCCGATCTGGGGTTGTGTAATTGAAGTGGATGTGCCTAGCTATCAGCACCTGATCGTAAAGTGTACACATCAACACCTGCTTCTCTAACTTCAAATGAAATTAAATACAAATACCAAAAAAGAGAAAGATAGGCAGAGAATGAAAGAGAGACTTACACCCTTTCTGATCCTTTGGGACACATGAAAAACAGCTCTTAGTTGGTCGTGGTGCAATTTACAAAGGACATGAACCTAAATATGCATAAATAAGATCAACAATATAATAAAAAAAAGTGTCAATTCTACATAGCAAAGCCAAAGCAGTGATATCCAAAAAAATCAATTTCTATTAAAGAGCTGAATCACGACAAAAGGACATAGAGGATTGCCACCCAAACTGTAATTTCAAAAAATATATTGAAGCCTTATCCCAAAAATATACATAATAAGAATAAAAATAATCACCCACTACCTAAGAAAGTAAAGAAACACAATAAAGATTTTAACCTCAACAAACAAAATAAATAAAATAGAAACTATAGATATAAAGAGCATAAATCAGTCCACAATAGTCACAGAAATGATCTTAATACGACAGACATATAAAGATGCAGGAAAAAAAAAATCATAGTAGAGGAATATGGAAGATTAGTAAACATTAACAAATCAACCCTTGATAAAGCGCTAATCTTAACTACAAACTAGTGAAAATACTGGCATGATACGATCAAACATGAATTAAACGAAGAAAAAAAAAACAACTTTCTACAAACAAGGACATAATAATCAAAACCCATAGCAGATGGACAATATTAACTAGCAGTAGCAAGATGAACAGACCAATTTCATCTATAAAACTTGATAAATCAAAGAAGGATCTGCGATTTGAGATACCAGAAGATCCATGGGGAGAGATTCAAGCCTAGACTCTGACTCCTGGTTTTCAATTCGAGGCGTGGTTGGTGTTTTGGGCAATTTAGTCTGCTGCTTAAGCATGTCCACTGGTCCTCCCATCACGGGACGGAAATTTGTCCGTTCAGGTGATAACAGCGGCGAGCTTTGATCAATGACATCAGTCTGATGCACCAAATCATTTTTAGTTTTCTTGGTATCCAACACAACAACCCTTTTCTTGCCAAGATCCGTACAAGATTTTGTAGATGTTGCCCTGCTGTAACGAAGCTGATGAGCAAGAGCCCCTGGTTTCACATACTCTTTACGAGCATTTAAAGCCCTTAATCGCCTCTTCTGTCTTCGATTGGTTGATTCTTTCTGCTTCGGTGAAACTTTCCCCATATTATTTTGATCAATTTTAAAGCTTCAATTTTTCGATTCAAATTAATTTAGAAAACTACGCGTTAAACCTGAAACAACATAATTTTCGGAGGATGGATCAAGATTAGATAAATCATCCACTTTTATTGAAAGAATCGAAGATAATAGTCAAGAAATCATCAAAACTTACATGATAATGGCGTTCCTCGACCCGTTTTTCTGTGATTCTCCACTGAAACCAAAGAAAACGAGAATGATAATCAGAACCCTAATCAAAACTCCCTTTGAAGAACAAACAAGCAGAAAGATTCAAAAATCAGATTTTTTAAATATTAAAAAAAACAAATAAAAGAGCAAAACTCACAGAGAGAAAGATTGCGGAGAAGAACCCTAAGAACCGAAACCCAGAGACAGAGAGGGAAAGGTGGATAATGGGGCCTCTAGGGTTTTGCTTTATTTGAATTTCTTGCAATTGCCCGCCAAATTTTCAATCACCAATTGCATGTGAACAAAACCCGAAAAATATATTAGTAGTTTTCTTAGCTGGAAGTACACGTGGTAGCTTCTGGTTGGTTGAAGTTTCATTGCAGAAGTGGTGGGGTAGACCATATTATGATAGGAAAAATGATTTTGCTCTATCATCGTAACAGCAAAGTTTGTATTTGAGCTCTCTAAAATTCCACGTGGAAAATATATTTTGGATTGCCTAATCCATGTTTTAGTCTTCACAGGACTCACGCACAAAAAGTAATATAACTGATGATTAATAGCCTTTGTGTTTCGGTATTTACTATTAATGGGTTTAATAGAATAAAATCACATGCCACGTGGCATTTTTATAGAGTAGATGGTTTGACTTCTGCGTCTTATGAGAGATAGCAAAACTATGTTACCGTATCTTAGTAACCAAGGAGACAGATTTAGTATAGGGAATATAGGGATAAGGGGAGAGAGAGATTTGGCTCAAAGTCTTGTTTTTCTAATTTTAAAAAGCTGGGTTTAGAGGGAATCCTAGGATTACGTATTCTATTTTGACTAAGATACCTTTAAAAATTCAAGAAAGTAATTTTTTTTTTTTTTGAAAGGTTAAAAAATTCAAGAAAGTAATCTTTTATCTCACAGAAAACCTATATACTCACAAAAAAATAATGCTTAAGTGAGCTCAAGATTATACCTCATATTTTGCTTTCTTGACGTGAAAGTGTGCAAGAATCATATATGCTTTCAGGTCAGGAAATTGAGATATGAGGTACAATCTTCTTGAAGTCACTCCAACACTATTCAATCACAAATGATTTTTGATTAAAATGGCCAATTTTTTATCAAATTTTTTATTTGAGTGCCATGTAATCCTTTCGATATATACATTTAATTTAAAATGGGTAATACCTTTTATTAGAAGAAAATTTTCATATAAATAAATAGTTATATATATATATATATATTTATTTATTTTAAAAAGGTCTATTTAGTTGAATTTAGCTTTATACCCTTATTTTCTACTTTAAAAAAAAAATCTTAAACCCTAGAAATATAACTATGACTTTTTTCGTAATTACGTTAACAGTTAACGGACATGACCTTTTATTTCAGGTTAAAATTGAGTTAGTTTATAATTTTTCAAATTGTATATGTGAGTACAGTAGGTAACAATTTTGGTAAAAAATAATTAAATAATAAAATAATTGTTGGTTCGTTTTGAGAAACATTTTCAATACATGGCTGGGGAGTGACTGGACCAGTGATGTTGGTCTACCTACTTCACCAATCACAAAACTCTCTCCGTTTTAATGGCATTTTTATGCTTTTTCATAAATGGATGTTGTTAACATGTACCCTTACAAAACTTATTTTTTACCAAAATACCTTTAGATTGTAGTGTCCAAAGTGTATTTATTACACTTTAACAAGACTCTTCTTAAACAAAGATCTCTTTGTTGACAAAAATTAGATACGTTTGATTAAATAAATATAATTTAAACACCATCTTTATAATTTTTATATTTTTTTAATTTATGGGTAGACGTGAAAGTGACTTTTTCTTATAAGTCATTAAAAATGGTGCCGCTTTTGCGAGATTATCCCCTTTTTTTTCTTCGTTCAGCTTTTGTTGTTTTAAATTTAATTAATAATGTTTACAGTCGCCCTAATGTTATTGCTATGTGACTCCTAATTAAAGTTTAGTGGTGCACGAGATCCAATCGATCTCTGTCATACACGTGGTGGTGTACACAGATCGAGGCTGCAATTTAATGGATCCCACCTGAAAGATCCACTGTTCTAAGCGAATAATAAAAGAGTTTGTGCCCTCCTCCAATTCGTTCTTATCATCAACGAGTCCGACTTTGAAGCGGGCTGGCTGCTTCAAATTTTGAAGATACCCTCCTTGTTACAAGACACGTGTTGTATTAAATTTATTTCACACTCTTACATTTTCCTCAAATTTTTGAATACCTCTGAAATGCCACTTGTAATTCAATGGAGAGGCTTTCTTCAAAATTTTGATGCAGGCAATCCGCTTCAAAAAAGTTTCCATCACGAAACCATAAATTGGGGCTTGGGATTCACCTAACCCAATAATCGAGGACACAATCTATGATCCAACCACTTCACATGCTAAAATGAATGCTTAAAATGGATTGGATTCTGGCTAGATTTGAGTATATCCATGTATAGATGTGATTGTTTAATTCATACTCAAATTAGTATTCGAATTTGACTTGATCCTATTAGATAGAATTATATCTAAATCATTTTGCTTTTTCACTTAATCTGGATACAACTTGATCCAATCGAATTACTTAATTTGGATCGGGTCAGATAATTTTCAACCATTCAATATTTTTTGTTATATTTCTTTGCTAATTGTTATACCATTTTATTCAATGATTATAATCCTTTTATTTTTATAAGAATTCATGTTATATTAAAGTAATAGAGAAGGACGATCTAGGCGGATATATGTATGAATTTGTATCTGACTCAAACCAAGGGAAATTAAATCATATTTGATTAGGGACGAAGCTGGATTTTCTTGTAGGGGGGGGGGTAAACTATATACTTAATGGTAAGGTTGAAGAGCTGGAAATTAAATAATTTTAGGGAGAAAATTCAAAGATTTTTAGTTAGATGTGGAGAAAATGGTATTTAGAACACTTCCAATTATGAGAGAATGCCAAAGTCAAGGGTGTTGAGTTTAGCCCCACATCGGACATTCATTGTCTTGTCTCTCTTCTTATAGGTTCTTGGGCGTCTTCACTCGTTTTTTTTTTTTTTTTTTAAAGAGGTATAATATATTGATAAGGGCAAAAGATACATGGAGGCCGAGAAAGCCTCACGAGAAACAACAAAGAAAAGAAACTACAATCTCAATGACAACATAAAGAGTGCCATCTAAATACAAAATCATCAAAAAAAGTTGTCAATTGATTTTGAGTTAGACCCCCAAATTTATCATGGTATCAGAGGGGGTCTTTCTTTCCTCTATTTCACGAAGTTCATATGTCCATGTACTTCGGCCTAGTCCACCCCACAAGTGTGTGGGCATGTTGAGTTTAGTCCCGCATCGGACATTCATTGCCCTGTCTCTCTCCTTATAAGCTCTTAGGCCTCTCCACTCATTGCCAATTGGTTTTGAATTGAACCTCCAAATTTATCAATGGGCTAAGTCATCCTAAAAAAATTTGAAGGGTAAGAAGGACAAAAATGTGAGGGAGGTAAGGGAGTGGGGGCAAATGGAGCATGTTATCGACTGAAAATACCTGGGTATCTCAAACTAATGTATAAATATAAGAGGTGGGGGGTGGGGGTAGTGGAATTCCCCCCACTGGCTCCTTCCTAGCTTTGCCCTTGTATTTGGGCCCTTTTTTTATATTCAGATATAGTCTAAAGGTCTAAACCTACAAAATTTTCATTTCGTATCACTCAAATTTTATATAAAATCTAACCCACTTATGTTCTAAAACTGATACGTGTTTGATAAGTGATCATTACGTGGGAGAGTTGGTAACACGCACAAGTTTTTAACTTTATTGTGTTTGAAAGTGCAACTCGCGAGAGTTTATAACTCACCAACACTCAAAAATTTTCGTCATTTGCAAAGTTCAACATTCATCGACAAATCCATGTTCTCTATCATTTGTAGTCTCTCTCTCTCTCACTCTCTTCTTCTTCTTCCCCAACCAGTCCCGATAATCTCTCTCCTTTTTCTCCCTTCCCCATCTTCAGCTATCTCTCTTCTTCGCCACAACCAATCTTCCCTAGACCCAATCATTTCACCCATTCTTTTTTTTTTTCACCAATCCCATACATCTCTCTCATTCTTTTTTCCCAACCACAATCAATGTTCCCCATACCCATCCATATCGATCCTTCTTCTTATTTCCTAGTCCTAGCCACATCCAATGTTATATCTTCTACCATCAAACCCTATTTCGAGTCCTCCGAATTTTGTGAACTCTCGTGATGGTAATCTCTCTACCATTAATTGATTGGAGGTAAGATCTTTTTCCAATTTGGGGAATAAGCATAAGATGCAAGTTGGGGATCTGATCTTTAACAATTTTAACCTTAGTGGATTTTTAGGATAAACCCTAATTCAATTTGATTTTGCATTTGGGGAATAAGCATAGGATGTAAGTTGAAGTCTCCGCATAACCAAACACAAAAGCTGTAATGAACTCTTACCCTCAATAGGCGAGAGTTGAATTTCCATAGTTAAGCTTCAAGAGTTGAACATTGAACTCTTGAATGTTCAACTCTCTCAATGAATTTTCCTTTATCAAACACACCCTGAGTCTTGTTGGACTTGGAAAATATAGGTTTCTAGTACTTTTTAATGGTAGTGATGTACATGAATCTCTAATACCTAAGAAATATGTAGTAAACAACTACTAGAGTTCGCCTATGCATAGGACACATGCATCTTCTTTGGGGTGGGGTGGGGTGGGGTGGGGAGGGGGGAGGGGGGAGGGGGGAGGGGGTTAAAGTGAAAAAATAATAAAGTTGGAGAGATATTATTAGAAAAAGGAGAGATGAAGAAAGACAATACAATTGGTTAAAGGAGTAAAAGAGGAAAGATTCTAAAGTTAGAAAGGTATTATTGAAGAAGAGGAAGATACTATAATCACTAAACTAACATGCTCAATAATACTAAATCATTTATCTTACTCTGTAACTACTGGAATCAAGCATGCACATTCTACTCAACAAAGATAAAGAATACTATTATACCATATTCATAGTTTTATCGATCTATTCCTGATAGTCACATACATGTCCCAACATACATCAAGAGTGCTGATTTTCTACCTAGAAAGTCTTCACTCGGTCAATACTTGGCTGGCGTGGCATGAACACAGAACCATAGATCTTTTTTCCTCGGGATACACAATTGCACATTCCCATAAAAGATGTAGTATGTATCTTGAGGAAAGATCTATGGCTCCGTATCTGTAACACGTTAGCCAAGTTAAGACTTTCTAGTTAGAAAATCATTACTCATACATCATACATCAAGTTGAAGGTGCCACTTATCTGAGTTGGTAAAAAAAATTAGAAACGTTGATCCCATGACCTAGGTTCAAATCCTGTTGAATACACCTTTAGCTCCATTAACCACTATCATAGGACAATTCCAATTATTATGATCATTACTTATTGTTTATGGTGGTTAATATAATAAATAAATAAATAATACTTAGCTTTCTATTCACCTTAACCATCAAATGACATGGGAAATCCATCATCTTCTTTTTTGGAACTTACGGTGCTTGGAACACATTGTCTCATCCATATGTCTCTCTTAACAAACTTGCTTCAAGGATGAGACACATATCTCTCTTGACTCAGCCTTGCCTTGCTTTTGTTTTAGTGGAAATGTGGAGGCAGGCGAGGTGTCTTATTGATTAATGTGATTGAACGTAATTATATCCCCCACAAATACAATTTATATTATTAATAGTTTCAGATAAAAGAAGAATCGAAATCAATCTTCTCCTTCCCCCATCCACTGAAATTAACGTAGCTTTAGGTTCTATATGATCGGTGAAGGAAATTCTTTTTCTAATTGTTGTTCTTAGTAGTAGAAGCTATTCCTTCTCTGTTTGGATCAAAATATATATCACTTGATCATAGTATTCTTGATTTGTGTATTGCTTAAAACTGGTGGATGAATCAAACCATAGTGTTTTGTGCTAGTATTTTAATCTACATTTTTTTTTAAATTTTATTCCATTTATACTTGCAATCATGATTTCACTGATAATTATAAAACTTTATAGTCCTTCCTAACTATGGATTTTCAAAATTTGGATTTATTAAAAGGCAAATTTACCAAAACACGCACCACATTTCAACTATTTACCAAAATGGTAAATCGTAGCAATTAATTTTGAAAATGATAATTTACCATTTTCGGAAATAATTTTTTTTACCATATCGATAAAAACAGCAAAAAAAAAAAAATTTATTCAGAAAATACCCTTTTTTATTTTTTTACTGAAATTACGAAAAAGTCCTCTCCTCTTTCATATTCTGTTTTGGTGTCGTTTGTGATCGTCGATTTGATAAACTCACACCCAACCCTTCATGATGGGTTGGAGCTCCACCCAATCTCCACCTGTTGGCTGATTTAGAGTAAAACATATTTGCATGACTGTAGAATGAGACTTTCTCATCCCTCCCATAATGCTTCTTCTTCATCTCCATTGGTTGCTCATGGAACGAACAGGCGGCCTCAATTGTCTCCTCCATTACTTGCATGGGTATTCCATGGTTGATTACTTGGAAGAATCTGATGATTTGCACCTGTCGATTTGATGAATTCAACCTTGATAGATCGATGATGGGGGCTTTTAAGTTAGAAGATGCAGCTGATGGTTTGAGATCAAATATCATTTCGAGTGGGTGATGGAAGATTCAAGGAATGGAGGTGATGCCGGAGAGGATGAAGTGCAGGTTTTTGTTAGTATCGACCAAGAGAGTGAACCCAAAGATTTAGTTGGATTTTAATTTATTGTTAAGGTTAAAATGGTAAATGCATATGTAAAACAAAAAAGGGCATTTTTGATAATTTTTTCTTTTACATTTTACTGTTTTTACTGTTTTAGTAAAAAAAATTAATTCCGAAAACGATAAATTACCGTTTTCAAAATTAATTGTTACAGTTTACCGTTTTCGGAATTAATTATGAAAACTGTACCGTATGTGTGAAAGTTTGGTGTGTTTAGTTCAATGGAACAACACTAAGTCATCTGCAATTAACATACAACATTTCTCAATACCAAGATTCTATCACTCTCTGTCATTAGTTGTTTGGCAAGGTTCCGCTGGGCAAGTTGTATGATGATCTCGGTCTCTACGAATAATTTGGGATGAATGCTTGATAACTATAGTAGTCCTTTCTTCTCTTTGAAAAATCAAGACACACTTCATGTAATGAAGGCGAAACGAAGAAAAATAACTTCCTATATTAACTTTCATGTGTTCCTTAGTATCATTATTATTAGTAAACTTTTGTGAAACAAAGCTAGAACAAGATAACCTTTTTTTTATCAGGTACTGGTAACTACAAATGGAGTTCGAACCTTATACTTTCCATTAGTCCAAGTAATTGACCCAAAGAGATTTCCTTCCACCGAAGACGAGGCTGAAAAGATCACTTGGTAGCTCAGCTTCTTAATGCTCTTTGTGAACTGGAGTTTGTCTGGTACGACATTCACGTCCAACCCTTGTGGTGAATTCAAGCTAACTGTATATAGAGTTTCATTTTCAGTGCCAACGTTTGTGACTGTTCTACTCACTTTCCTGCTCTTTTTCCCATCAAATTTGGAAATAGCAATTGATGGGTAGTTGAGTTCAGAGATCAAATCTGTGCTAGAATTCTTGGGACAAGCAAATCCATTGGTGACATTCGAGATGAGTTTGATTGTGGTAACTGGGTATCCATAGTTACAAAGGAATTGCCAGTAATCGTTTTTGTTGGTTTCGTACACTAGACCTGGTTGCAATGCTCCTGATGGGCTTATTTCCCCTGAACCATAATCGTAAGGTGTGGCCATTGTGCCCAAATCTGTTGTGAATGGGGCCTTCTCATTGTTTTCTTGAGTTGCTGGATGTAACCCAAAAATAACAAACATGTATAACAAACCAAGGTACTAAGTAAGTTATTTAATTTTTTTAACGATACATGGAATTCATTGGTTCGGAATTAAGGATCCTGACCTGTTGTCATAATGGCTGATTTGATCTCTGAGGGACTCCAGCTAGGATTGATTGATTTGATTGTGGCAGCAATGCCGGAAACATGTGGGCACGACATGGATGTTCCTGAGAGCAAATTAAATTGGGATGGCTTCTGGCCTATTGGAACTTCTGAGGTAGAGTTTATGATCCATGCTGCGAGAATGTTTACGCCTGGAGCGGTGATGTCGGGCTGGGAAATTCAAATTCTGGAACCTATTAACGTGTATCTTCGATTCAAATACATAGCAAGGAAGAAAGGGGAATCTTCATACCTTAAGAACGTTTGCCGTCAGTGCAGAAGGGCCTCTGGCTGTAAAGTAGGGAACTATAGGCGCTGGCTTATACTTGTTCACCGATACAGTTGGTAAAACTGTGGCGACTGGGTTTCTTAAGAAATGAACATAGCTCATGAGCGCGGAATTGTTTAACAAAAAGAGGCTTTATATGGTAGAAACTAGAAACAGGACTGGTTTTGTTACCTGGTTGAATTGATGTAGGAGAGGATCTCAGCTGCCTCCTTTGAAGAGACTATGGTCATTGGGAAAGACCCATAAGTAGAGGCGACTGCTTTTTCTAGGTCATCAATCAAAACCAATCCGAACCCACCCAAGTTCTTTAGTCCCTCCATCTTCTCTCTTTTTGAAAAACCGTATTCTGAATGCTCGCAAAGGACAATCTTCCCCTTGACCTTAGCTCCATCCAGTGAATCTGGGTTGCAGTGTCTGAATAGTTTTAAGTATAATATAAATTAATGTACCCTAACCCAAGGGAGGAGGAACATGGGCTAATCTTAGTTTACCTCGCTTCGTCATCAGAGCTTGAACTTGTCTTTGCTGATATGGCATTTATTAAGGGATAAATAGGGGACTTTTGCAGATTAGAGAAATTTACTGCTTCACCCTGCAATTGAGAAAAAGAAAAAAAAAAAACAAGGTTTGGTGATTTTCAGTTTATTGATATAAAGAGTGGGTATCAATTAAACAGGATGAATATTAATTAAAGAGAGCCTATACTTAAATACCTTGATCACCTTGTTTCCACCCAACACAACATCTGACTCAAAATCTCTGTCAATAGTGGAGGCACCAACGGTCAAGATCCATGGAGCAGCATTGACAACTGAGCCTGAGTTGGGCCCTTCATTTCCTGCAGAGCACACCACAGTGATCCCATTCTCCACTGCGTGGAAAGCTCCAACGGCAATGGGATCATTGGCGAAATCTAGCCTATTGAAGGAAGAAGCACCCAGGGACAACGACAACACGTCCACCCCATCAGCAATGGCGTCATCAAATGCAGCCATGATGGAAGACCCACGACATCCATTGGACGTACAAACTTTGTAGACAGCTATCCTGGATCCAGGAGAGCCACCCTTGGCGGTCCCCACCGCTAGGCCATAGTAAGAGGCAGAGGACACAGAATTTCCAGCAGCGGTGGAGGCAGTGTGAGTCCCATGGCCCTGGTCGTCTCTTGGTGTCAGGTCGTGTATTCGTTGTTTGGACCGCCCCATATCGTTGTAGTATCTTGCACCAATCAGCTTCCTGATCCCCAAAACAATCAGATGTGTTAGCTAGGATCTTGGATTGTTGATTGGCCCCCGGTGGACATAGCATATATATACATGTAAGCTCGCTATGGGTGGGTGACACTGGTTTGAGTTGGAACTATGGAGCAATTATAGACACAACATGATACAGACACACACACAGACAGTGATTAGTGAGGAAACGTTAAATTTTGTGTCACCTGTTACAATTGGAAGCACTGAAATCATGCCCTTCCATGCACACTCCTTTCCATTTTCGCGGAATGGATCCCATGTTGTCGTCCTTAAAACTTTCTGATTCCGGCCATATACCTGATCATTTTTAGTATTTAACAATTAATATACGTTACTAGTCAATTATCAGTAATATATTACCTGCAATATCTCACATTTTAATACCAAAATGGTAAAATTTTGTCCCCCCCCCCCCCTCCCCCATGTTATTTTTGTTATTAATTAATAACAAATGAGGTTGAATCGTCCAAACATTTAATTTTTTAACCTCAAAATCAAACAAAGTTGCATAAACAACAGTGAATGCATGGTTGTGATTGGGAAGAAAAATATAGATTTTCAATCGATCAGTAAAGGTTTCCCATGGGTCTTTTCCTTGGATATCCCTATGAACATCCTTCCATCTTAGCCGTAGGTGAGAGACTAGAAAAGTAATGAGAGAGAGAGAGAGAGAGAGAGAGAGAGAGAGACCTGTATCAAGCAATCCAATGATAGTGTCGGTTGTTAGGTTGGAAGAAGAAGTAGAGGTAGTAGTGGGGGTTGACGAGTCAATCTCGAGATTATTTTGATACTGTAGAAAGTCCCATGATCGAGTCGTATGTAGTTTATAGATAGGATCCAAAAAAACAGAAACAACTCCTGCAATTCCTGCAATTGCATCAGCCTCCTGTTTCGATAAATGGGCTACAAATCCGGAGAAACCATGTTTATAGGTGTGCACTATTCTCTCCTCTACCTCTTCTTTCCTGACCAACAAGTTTTCAAACATCAAAACAAACCAACGACATACTGAAACTGAAACAACAAATTAAGGTTATTATATTGTAAATTAATTAAACCTCTCCAACACTGAAGCAATAACTTGAATGTGGTCCTGCTCCCGACTTAAGGATTCACGTGCAGCACCCATGTATACAACATACAAGTTTTTCTTCTCCTCAGCAGCATCCTCGCCTGCTCTAACTTCAACTATCACACATGAGACAAGCAATTGAAAGATAAACAAGATGAAGAATAACAGGCCTTTCATCTTCCCTTCCCACTACTGATCATGAATATTGTTGTTTCCTACTAATATTATTTATAGTACAACTAGAGGGCGGTGATCAGTTGGGTGGGTTAGTACGTGTGCGCACTGCACACGGGCCAATCTCCTCAGATCCACCCAAAGTGCGCCACCTGATTTATCCTCTCTCAACACCAAGAGAGAGAGATACAGAAAGAAAGAAAAGACTTTCCAAACTATTGGGTACACAGAGAGTGAGTGAGACTTTGCTCACTCTCACTATATATGCATAAGTGCTTCTTTAATGGTTATTGATCTACACCTCACCCAACAAGGAAAAAAAAAATAGATAAATGACTCCAGAGCTGTAAAGCAAGTTAGATAAAAATTAATTTGATTGGTGTGAGTGGAACTACACGCACATATAAATCCCCTAAATTTGAATGACATGAGGTACAAGACTGAAGGAAGACTTATATTATGAGAAGGATGGTTCCTTTTACATTGCTTTATGGAAATTAAAGTTGTGGATTGCAGAAGAAAGGGAGTGTTCCATGAGAAAAGGTGGGCACAGTGATGTGAGTAGGGGTGTCAATGGGTACTCATTTATCCGAAATCAAAAACCCAGTTCCGGTTCTCTTTTTATTGGCATCAATTAGAGCCGGGTTTAATATAGAACCGAACCGATATGAACCGGAACCATTAGGTTTTATCCGATGGGTACCTAGAATCGATTTATTTTGACATTTATTTTTTTACATTATACATGATTGAATGTTTTTCTATATTTTAAATTTAACATATATCATATAAACTAAATATTAGAGCTTAAAATGGATAATTTTTTCTTAAATTTATTACTTGTTAAAAAAATGAATTTTAATTTTTGAAAATAAAAATCATTATATCATCTATTTTGTAGAACAAATTATTATTAAGTTGCTACTTTGCAAATAATTTATTAATTTTTAGAAGGAAAGTTTTTTTTGATAATGATTTTGAAATTTTATTTCCCATTCGATTACTAAGAATCAGAATCGATGAGTACTTGTGAGTTTTTACGGTTTCAGTTCCGATTCCACTTATTTTAAAATTGGAATTGAAATCGATACCGAAACTAACAAGAACTGAAACCCAAAGAATATAGTGGTTAAGATTCTAATTTCATAGGAACCGAATCGAAATTGACCCATTGACAGCCCTAGATGTGAGGAAGAGAGCAAGGATGATTGTTGGTTGGGGCACGAGGGTGACAAGCAAAATCATACACCCATGTGGCCCCCTTCAATTGATCATTATTCTCATTATATATACATAACATGACAGAGAAAGTGCTGTTGGAGCACCTTTGACAAGAGAGTGGAATCTGACATTAGATTACTTAAAAAGATATACTAATTTTATCTCCCCCACCAAGCTTACCATCTTATCATCTACCTTGGTTTATTTATTTTTTGTAAAATCAAGCTTCCTTGATTTTATTTGTTAATTTTTTTGCTTTTGATCATTGAATTAATTGTGTTTTCATCCTTATTTGAAAGAAGCCAGAGTTCACATAATGACGAATGCACACAGTTTTGGATCCGCAGTTGGTACGCAGCTGACGTGGGAAGGGCATAGAACCACAGATCTTTTTCCTGTGTATCCCCCAAAAAAAGATCTATGATCATCTGCCCTTGCTAAGTCAATCGCGTTCATTCATAACGACTCCAATAATATACATGATTCAATAGATCCTGAATGATGGTGGTCCTTCCTCATGACCTATATGTTGCACACTAGGTCGAGCTATTCCTTTGCACATGTCTTTGAATGAATAATTTTGCATATATAATTTATATAGACTTTTTAGGATCTATATCCTATTTTGTTGAGATCTGAATTTTGTTACAATATTATCTTTATTGATGGTACTGATATGTAACCCATCCATTGTTCGTGCCTTTCGGACACGGACGCCTCTTGGAGTGTACGGGCAAAGACTTGAGAAGCCCAAACACCCAAAATGAAGAAGGCTACACAAATGTACTGCGATTGATTGCCGTGCTCGGGCCATTTTTAGCAGAGATTGTTTCTTGAGGAATGTTACTGTTATGGTTTGAAGGACCTTAACTCATGAAACAAAAATCATATTCATAGCTTAAGACCTTGAAAGAAGAAAAGTAAATAGACTTTAGAAGTTTCTTTATAGTCTTAATTAAAGAATGGCATGAGATAGTCAGCAAAGTTCTAACCATTACTAGTCATAAAATTAATGAGATAGATAAATGTATTCCTAGTAGGTTTTGCAATAACTCAAAAGTCATTTTCTGCTTGCATGTCAATGGTTAATCATCAACATTTGTTTGGATGCGATTAAAAGTTTTTATTGAAAAAAATTGATATCAAACATTTGGTAATGTATATGCTATCCTATGCATTATGATAATTAATAGTTCACGGAGGATGACTCAATTGCATTACATTGAGAAAGTGTTATATTTAACTAGTATGATTGTACTCCAACTAATATACTTTTTGATGGTAGTTGTAGTTGTAATATTATATATATAGGGAAAAGGTTGCATGGACCGAAGTCCACATTCAGGCCACGTGGACTACCCCGTTGATCCAAATGACAACTTAGCCTCTTGTTTGTTGTCTAGATTGGGTTTGGAAAACAAAATTCCTCCCAAAAAAGGCATTTTTTGGCGTTGGATCTTGAGTTTAAAAATGAATGGCCATTGAACTCCTCAATTTAAAATTTAAATCCAATAACTGTGAAAAAAATCACTTTTTTCAATTCTGCTTTTTTCGGAGTTCATAAAATTTCCTACTATATGCATGTGGCATCCGATGGTGTATTTGGGCGTTACGTTAACATGTGGTTCATAGAGATAGATGGTCTTTCGGTCCATATAACTAGATCTTATGTGTGTGTGTATATATATGGGTGGCGTTCAAGGGCCAACTTTTTAGCAAACTTTTTGGCAAAACATTTTTCAAAACATAGGTTAGAGGTTTTGGAATGGGCTGATTTTTGGTGAGGATGATCTCTACGGTGAGGAGATCATCCTCACCAAAAATCAGCCCATTCCAAAACTTCTAACTCCATCAACAACAGTTTATAAAAAATGGACGGTCCACGATTTTTCAACTTGTAAACATGGGTTAGAAGTTTTGGAATGGGCTGATTTTTGGTGAGGATGATCTCCTCACCGTAGAGATCATCCTCACCAAAAATCAACCCATTCCAAGACCTCTAATCTATGTTTTGAAAAATGTTTTGCCAAAAAGTTTGCTAAAAAGTTGGCCCTTGAACGCCCCCCTATATATATATATATAGGAAATGTTCAGCACCCTAAGTTTTACCACACACTTTAACAAACGTTTTTTGTCCTACATGGGTTAGAAGTTTTGGAATGAGCTGATTTTTGGTGAGGATGATCTCTATGATTAGAAGATCATCCTCCCCAAAAATCAGCCCATTCCAAAATGTTTAGCCCCATGTTTACACGTTGAAAAATCGTGGACCGTCCATTTTTTGTAAATTATTTTTGATGGGGTTAGAAGTTTTAGAATGAGCTGATTTTTGGTGAGGATGCTCTCCTCACCATAGAGATCATCGTCACCAAAAATCATCCCATTCCGAAACTTCTAACCCATGTAAGACAAAACGCGTTTGTTAAAGTGTGTGGTAAAACTTAGGGTGCCGAACGGGACCCTATATATATATATATATATATATATAGGGTCCCGTTCGCCACCCTAAGTTTTACCACACACTTTAACAAACGCGTTTTGTCTTACATGGGTTAGAAGTTTCGGAATGAGCTGATTTTTGGTGAGGATGATCTCTATGGTGAGGAGATCATCCTCACCAAAAATCAGCTCATTCCAAAACTTCTAACCCCATCAAAATTGATTTACAAAAAATGGACAGTCCACGATTTTTCAACGTGTAAACATGGGGCTAAACATTTCAGAATGGGCTGATTTTTGGGGAGGATGATCTTCTAATCATAAAGATCATCCTCACCAAAAATCAGCTCATTCCAAAACTTATAACCCATGTAGGACAAAAAACGTTTGTTAAAGTGTGTGGTAAAACTTAGGGTGCTGAACATTTCCCTATATATATATATATATATATATATATATATATATATATATATATATATATATATGGGTCAGGTTCAAGGGCCATATGAGAAAACATATGAGAACACTTTCAACGGTAAATAAAATTTTAAAATATGGGTTAGAAATTTTGGATTGAGCTGATTTTTTGTGAGGATGATCTCTATGATGGGAAGATCATCCAAAAAAAAATCAGCCAAATCTGAAACTTCTAACCCCATTAAAAGTGATTTAGAATGTGGACCGTCGATTTTTTACTAATTTTTATCACTAATTTGTAAATCACTTTTGATGGATTTAGAAGTTTCTGATTGAGCTGATTTTTTGTGAGGATGATCTTCTCATCATAGTGACCATCCTTGCAAAAAATCAGCTCAATCCAAAACCTCTAACCCTTATTTTGAAAAACGAAAGTTTTCTCATATGTTTTCTCATATGGCCCTTGAACCTGACCCTATATATATATATTATATATATATATATATATATATATATATATATATATATATGGGTCAGGTTCAAGGGCCATATGAGAAAACATATGAGAACACTTTCAACGGTAAATAAAATTTTAAAATATGGGTTAGAAATTTTGGATTGAGCTGATTTTTTGTGAGGATGATCTCTATGATGGGAAGATCATCCAAAAAAAAAATCAGCCAAATCTGAAACTTCTAACCCCATTAAAAGTGATTTAGAATGTGGACCGTCGATTTTTTACTAATTTTTATCACTAATTTGTAAATCACTTTTGATGGATTTAGAAGTTTCTGATTGAGCTGATTTTTTGTGAGGATGATCTTCTCATCATAGTGACCATCCTTGCAAAAAATCAGCTCAATCCAAAACCTCTAACCCTTATTTTGAAAAACGAAAGTTTTCTCATATGTTTTCTCATATGGCCCTTGAACCTGACCCTATATATATATATATATATATAATACTGATTATATCTCAATTGGGAAAGTCCTAGGTGATAAGTGGTCGTGTGATGTATATCATTAACTTTACTAGGCCTAACATTACATATACAGTAGATATAGTTAGCATACATGCTAGTATATAACCCTGGACCTGAGGATGGTAATCCTCTAATACGGATATTAATGTATTGAAATATTTTTTTAGATTATGGTTTCACTTTGGGAGATAAAAGATGCTAATTGGATTACAAGATCTATTGAATCAAAATCCAATTAATGGTATTTATTAAATTTTGAAGGAGTTGATATATCTTGAAAATCAACCAGGCAAAACCACGTGGTCTACTCCACTATAGAATCAAAGTTTACAATTTTACCCGAATTAGAGAGGAAACATAATGGTTTAGATAACTTTAATAGATATAACATTGTGGCCAAAGCTAATATATGTTAGATCTCTTCCTTTTGATAGCTAAACTACTGTATTAAGAATTGTTTTGAATTCATATAATGGGAGGAATAGGATTATAGGAATAGCACTTTGCAACAATTGTTGAGAAATAAGATTATTGCCATTGCTATAAAAAATAAAGTTGGAGGGGTATTATTATAAGAATACAGTTTTATTTTTTCCATTGTTAGCTCTTACCAAAGATGGATGATGTGTTCAAGTACAACGAGGCCACCAGAGGCTGATTTCGTTTCCAACATTCAATCAATTGGGGAGTGGGTGTCCACCATCATCCATCACCATTGTTCATCAGCATTTTAGCCACCATTGATTTTTTACCATTCAAGAAGACAACCCATGATGGGTATGAGATATATCACATCTCAATTGCAAGATAAGGAGTTCATCACCACTCGTGCTTCAAAAAGATTCACTCTATTAGAAAACATTAGGTGAGCTTGTTTCAAAACTACAGGAATATTTGTATCACGATGTAGCATAGGGTGTTCTTTCTGCTGGTTTACATACACTCTAGAATTGAGTCTAATCAAGGATGAGAATTATTTGTATTGCTTTAGAAATCCAGCTCAAGAATTCATGAGCTCTTCCGAATGAACAAATAAACAACAATAGGGGCAATTCTCTTTGGTGTTAAACAAAATTTCAAAATAATCTTTAAATCCATCCTCCTTCAATGGATAAACCCAGGTCAAGGAAAAAAAAAGAAACTTCTGATAATAGTAGTCTTCCTACGAGCTCCTGGATTCCATGGGTACTATGGTGATGGTGAACCAATCCTTGACAATCTTATCCGCCGAGTCAGTTCATCCATCATTTTGTAAACCGTCTCCATCTCCATCTTCGACCTCTCCTGAATTTTGAATTCATGAACTATTTCATTCAAGTCAATAAGACTGCAACCAGGAGTTCTTCCCACCTCTTGTTCTTTCATCATCATCTTCACCTTTGCAAAATCCTCCCATCTACCCGCAACTGCATATATACTCGAAAGCAACATGTAAGGAAAAGCATTCCTAGGCTCCAACTCAATTAAGCACATAGCAATTCGCTCTCCCAAGTCCAAGTCTCCCCAGAACCTGCATGATCCAAGCAAGCCACTCCATACCAATGATTCAGACAAGTCATACACATCCTCACTTGGCATGCTCAACATTTCAACTGCCTCTTGAACAAGTCCAACACCAGCATAGAGGTTAGCCATGCACCAGTAGTGAGCAAACTTGGGCTTTATGCCATACACACTGGTCATCTGGTTAAAATAACTTTGCCCCTCTGACAACAACCCAGAGCGAGCACAAGCACATAAAACACCAATGAAGGTAACTTCATCTGGAAAAACTTTATTTCTATTTTTATGAACGCTTCCATCATCTTCAAGATGCACTCTTCTCACCATTTCTGTAAACAAAGTGATCCCATCTTCTGGACATCCATGAATGCAATGTCCCAATACCATTGCATTCCAACTAACCAAATTCCTCAACACCATCCTGTCAAATACTCTTCTTGCAATTTCAGCCCTTTGACATTTACTATAAAAGTCTATCAAAGCTGTGTCAAGTATCACACTTGACTCAAAGAAATTCCTTACAAGTGATCCATGGCTGGATCTCCCTTCGTTCAACCTAGCTGACCGACCACATGCCGTAAGCACCATCACCATAGTTGTATCGCTCACTCTGAATCCCGTCTTCACCATATCCCTAAATAGCTTCAGCGCACATCCCGGGTTCTTACATTTCAAATACCCGGAAATCATGATATTCCAAGAGACCACATTTCTCAAAGGCATTTCATCAAAGATACGGTGTGCAACACCGATATTCCCTAATTCAACAAACCCACCAACAATTGAATTCCAACTAACCAAATCCCGCTTGGACATTCCATCAAACAACCTCCAAGCAGAATCTATGAGACCAAAACTGGAATACATATGGATCAAAGAATTTTGTACGGGTACAACATTGTCGACGCCATTTTTAATAGTCTGACCATGACATTTCTCTCCGAATTTACCAGAATCTACCTTTGCACAAGAACTCAAAAGAGGGGGGAAGGTGAAGCTATTGGGGAGGAACCCTTTACACAACATGTCGAAATAGAAGACAAGAGCTTGATGGGGTTTGGAGGTTTTAGAGTAGGCCTTGATGACTGTGTTGACGCAGAATGTATCAGGTGAGTCAATGTGTCTGAAAATCAAGATAGTGTAATCGATATCGCCAAAATCTGAAGAGAATTTCAAAATTCGACTGGCGGGAAAAGGGTGTTGGAAGAAACCAGAGATGATGGAATGGGCTTGGATTTGGAAGAGTTGTCTCATGCTCTGGCATGTTTGGAGAGGTGGGAAAGAAGAAGACGAAGAGAGATGGAATTTTGTGAAATTGGAGGAGCTTATTGGAGAAGAAAAGCTGAGATTTATGGATCGAAAGATATCTCGAATGGAGATTCTTGCCATTCATCAGGAGGTTTATATTGATTGATTTTTAACGTGGATTTAATTTTCGCCATAAACGAATCAACAACAAAGATCTCATAATATATACTAAACAAACGAAGCCAAGGGAGCCTCAGAAACAAGGAAATCTTCTACACCCAAAACCTCAGTAAAGTAGAAGTAGAAGGAGAGCCCTCGCGCGCCCCCATAGTCAACTGACATTGGTGGTTATTAAACGATGAAGCCCAGCCCAAAACAAGAAGGGTTAGGGACTTGATCTTGAGCCGGAAAATGTAAGGCCGGACTAAAAAATTTCAGTTCATCAAATCTGGGCCAATGTCCACTCCAATCCAGTATGGCCCATAATATATTATGGTGTGAATATTATGTATGGGTTGGAGGGATCGGTAGATTCATCAAAAGGGAACTCGTATGTTCACGCACAATCCCAACTGTGTAAATATGAAATCCAACAATTAAGATAAGATATGTATCTTGAAAATACATCACACATCCCTAGGATTTATGAAGTATATTATGATGCATGATAACAAAGGTTAAAAGGGTTTCAAGTCCATTCATTTCGGTTAAATCGTCTTGCACATCCCATGCATAAGATTGAAGTCTAACCTACTTAAGATGGATGGGGTTTTCCATTACATTTTAAAACTAAAATAGAGAGAGAGAGAGAGAGAGAGAGAGGAAAGCAATACTTAAACTTAAATCTACCATATGCTACCTTGTTATTTGTTGTTTTCGTTTGATTCTTTCTTCAGGATTTTCAATGGACGTTTTTTAAAAGAGAAGGATGAGAATTCAAGGGTTCTCAAGGGGTGAAGGTTTAGAGAGTGGTGTGGGATTTTGAGAGGGCTAAAGAGAGGTATATGGATTTTTTTTATAGAGATGAAGACTTATAGAGTGAGGAGAGATTTTAGTGTAGATTTGAGGCTAAAATGTCGTGTGTTTCAACTCAAGGGAAGAATCTCTTTTTATAAAGTTTTGAGATAATTTTTTAGAGTAAAGTGGTTCTTAAAAACAATGGAAAATGACATGAGATTTATTTTCTTTATTTTTTAATTTTTTAATTTTATGAGGGTAAATGTGAAATTTGTGAGATAATACTTTAAAACAAGTATATTTGATTTTTGATTTTTTGATAAATATTTTAAAAATGAGAGACAAAATGTGTTTTTGAGGAAATGACTGATAGAGTAACATGTGTAAAGATACATAATAGGTAAAAAATAGATATTGGTTCATTTGTAAATAACACATAAAACAATAATAAATGGGAATATGTGAAAAAGTGTTTTTGAAAGCATTGATGAGAGGGTGATATCAAATGTAAAGGTTATACGATAGGTAAAAGTGTTTTTGGGAGCATGAATGAGAGGATGACATTATATGTAACGGTGATATAATAGGTAAAAAGTAGATTTTAGTTCATTTGTAAATAACACACAAAACAAAGATAAATAAGAAAATGTGAAAAATGCTTTTGGAAGCATGAATGAGAGAGTTACATATGTAAAGTGGACCTTAGTTCTCATGTAAATAACCCCAAAAGCAATGGGTAAATAGATCAATTTGAAATTGACCCTCTTAGAACATGACATGTGTCTTCTTTTGGAGAAATATGTAAGACCATGAACTTTTGCATTGGACATGGGTTTGACTTAGGTTATGGGTTTGAACATGAATTTAGATTAGAGATGGGCTTAGAATGGTTTTTGTGTTGAACATCAGTTTGGAATGGGCTTATATATGGATTAGTAATAAGAATGGGCTTAGGCTTGGATTAGAATTGAGAATAGTAATGGGCTTAGAAATGTTTTAAGAAATTCATGAGACACTTGCCAAATGCCACTTATTGTGAACCCATGGGCCGATTAAAGGTTTTTTATTTTGATTTTTTGTTCTTGTTCTAAACTAGTAGATTTTTTAAATATTTGGACTTTTGAACCTTTTATTGATATTTTGCGTTTGGATTCCAATTTTATAAATCTTCTCAAGGAGGGCTCGTGCAAATTGGGTGTCTACTTCTACTAGAATAGAATCTAGCTTACATGAGGATGAAAGAAGGTTGTTAAATTCATTCTCCAAAGTGCTGAGATTTGAAACACTACGGATAATAATAACCATAAAGTAGAGTTAGGGAGAGGGACTAGATATAGAAAAGCATAATTGGCGAAGGATTTATAAGGTTTTGATTGGAGCCCAAATGCCCAAAATTTCTCCCTAGATATAGATGAGTATAATTAATGAATGCTTTCAATAGATTTACATGATATATATATATATATGGGCTGGGATCCACATACACATAAAGCTACAACATGTTTGTCTTATATGGGCAAAAAAAGTTTCGGAATGGACTGATTTTTTGTGAGGATGATCTTTATGGTGAGGAGATCATTCTCACTAAAAATCAGCCCATTCTGAAACTTTTAGTCCCATGTTTACAAGTTGAGAAATTATGGACTGTCCATTTTTTGTAAATCACTTTTGATGGGGTTAGAAGTTTTGGAATGGGCTGATTTTTTGCAAGGATGATCCCCTTACCATAGATATCATCCTCACAAAAAATCAGCCCAATCCGAACCTTTTTGTGTGTCTAGGGATCTTGACCCTATAGGAAATGTTCGGCACCCTACACTTTATTCCAAGTGATTTGTCCTACATGGGTTAGAAGTTTTGGAATGGACTGATTTTTGATAAGAATAATCTCTACAGTCAAAAGATCATGCTCATAAAAAATCAGCCCCTTCCAAAATTTCTAGCCCCATGTTTACAAGTTGAAAAATTGTGGACCATTCATTTTTTGTAAATCATTTTTTATGAGGTTAGAAGTTTTGGAATGAGCTGATTTTTTATGAGGATGATCTCCTCACCGTAGAGATCATCCTCACCAAAAATCAGCTCATTCCAAACCTTCTAACCCATGTAGGACAAAACACGTAGGATAAAGTGTAGGGTGTCGAACGATATATATATATATATATATCAAATTATGACTTGAATTTGAAAAAAGATTGAATTTTTTTTTTCTTTTTTCCTTTCTGTTAGCTAATATTAAAGAGAGAGCAAGTATTTGCTGATGGCAGTTCGATTCATCGTCCGTTAGGAATTAGATGGGGCCCACTGATTGTAAATAAGAAGAGAGTAAATCATAAAGGGGAAATAGGTTTTTGGTTACAAAATTGCAAATTGCAAATTGCATCGAAAAGAAGTTTTGAGTTAAAACTTGAGAATGGTGAGGGGAAGAAGCATAGCCCTATTTAGGGAAGCTGCTAGTGGCATCAGCAACACTCTCTCTGAGATTCTCGTCTGCCCACTCTCCAAGCACCCCTTGAGGTATTGTTATTATTAACCTCTCCTCCTCCTTCTATAACATCTATTTGCCTTGTTTGGTTTTACAAACAAACAACACAAACGAATTCTAATTATAAATCTTGTTTGTTTGGTAATTGGAATTTGATTATATATATACATATAATTTTTTTTTTTACAGGGTTTGTCAAGAATCAAATTCTCTAATCAGTGACGCTCTCGGAATTTCCTATCCTGTCAGTTCTCATTCCCATCTCTCACTTTTTAATTATTTTGGAAAATGCTGGAATGACACAAATTAAAACATCATTTGCTTCGAAAACCAATTAAACAAATTTATTTTAATTATTTTATTTCTTGGTTTAGTTATTATGGTTAGAATTCTATTTGTGATAAATGAATTAGAAAGCTGTATACTGGGAAGTTGTGAGTGAATGTTTTTTTTTTTTTTTTTTCCAATTTCCACAGAATATTAGAATTACAAAATGAAGTTTATTTATTTTTGTAGATAGTTGATGGGATACCTTGCCTGGTACCAAAAGATGGTAAGATGCTTGAGAAGGAAGACACATCAAAACCGGATAACTCTTCAGATTCATCTGTCATGAAGAAGAATTAAAAGATGGGAGGAGGCTTCATGTTTTTTCACACATTTTATGTTTTTATTTGACACACCTCAGGCATCTACTTTTTCTACTCATAGAGACCCTAAGATGTTAATTTTGGAAAAATGAATAAAGTCTCTCTCTATTTTTGGTCGGTTATCAGGAAGTTGCAGATGTTCTTCCCAAATGTGAAATGAAGTCCTTTTTCTGAAAATTTACATATCGAGGGGATGAGACATTTTGAACATCTCCCACATAACAATTACGAGCACCCTCAGCAAAAGATTTGTTTTGTGGATAATACATTGTTGATTTTAACTTCACAGCCTCACAAGAACTTGTTAAAATCCTTCCCTATATATGGTCATGTAAAACAACAACAATGCTAAACCCAAATCTCCACTCTGTCCAAAGTCAAGTCTACTGTTATCGACTAATTAAGATCGAGTTGCAAGCGTTCTTAGAGGCAACAAAGTTTGCAAGGCTGCAAGATTCATCAAATCTTAATATGTTCGGATTCACTTTACTCAAATAAAAATATTAAGCAGGAATTAGAACCCTTGTGGAAGTATTTCAGAGATTATGGTCTGATGTAATTCCTTCCCTACATGTGGGTTTGAATTTTATTGGAGAGAAACTAATAGGGCTACCCATTTTTTAGCTCAATTAGGGTCATATGTTGATCATTTTTCGTTTTATAATTGAGGAATAAGAAAGTATTCAAGCTCCAAAGAATTTTAGAGGAAGATCTCCAATGTAATTATACTCATTAGTAGTGTGTTTGGGAGGGTCCCCATCAAACCTAGCTTATCAATTGAAAAAAAAAGTTTACTGCTATTGAGAATGAGTTCATATGTGCTTTCCTTGCCTACAAGTTTTTTTTTTTGGTTTGTGTGTATGTTCTCCCTCACTACTCCGTGCAAATCTTCTTCAGCTTCTCCTCCCATGGGGAAAGGGCTTTGCTCGCCACATAGGCAATCCAGGTGTTTTGCCAATCAGATTGTAGTCCAGATTTGACACATCAGCTTCACACTTAACAAGAATGTATTATTTATAGAGTTTAAAGTCTTCAATGATATTTTAAGCAATCTATCACCGTGGTATAATAATTAATTGTAGGATTGCTAGATCCTTCAACATTTCAGCAGAGAGTTTAGTAATGGAATCAAATTGAGAAGATTAATTAACATTCATTTAAACAGTATTATGGTGGATCCTTGGGAGCCTTGGCTAAACAAATTTTCATTTAGAATCCCATCATTCAAATGAAATTTATTATGTACAACAAAGAATGCCAATGGCAGACCCTCTTGGAAATCCAAATTATGATGCACCCAACGGGGAGATCGATGCAAATACATACCAAGAATGTAGTAGCAATCATTTCTGCTGCAATTTATCATTTCCTGCTTGTGGGCTCTGGGGTCTTTCAGTGATAATATCCAATTGCTTTGTGTAAATGTCATCGAATGGAAGATTGAATTTTCCATCTACCTCGCAGTCATCTAGGTATGCTGTCCTAGATAATGTACGAGAATTCCGCCAGTCCAGGTATTGTTCTTGCTCCTCTATACTTCTATCAGAGCGTATATCATAAGCATGATTAGAAGTGTGATGGCCAAAATTGGGAGGCTCCAGAAAACTTGTCTGAGGCCCTACGGAATGTGGGCCACTTCGAGTCCACCAATGGCTCATGGTGGGATGCTCTAGATGACCTGAGTTGTGATGACGAAGCACTCTTTCCTGGAAGAATGGAGTCGAGGTGGATGCTTCCAAATGACTCCGTGGCCGGTCCTCCGAAGGGTAACCCCAGTTTTCTTCAATTCTTTGTATGTGCGGCGTAGTGGTGTTAAATGGCACCTCAGAATCTCTGGGGGGATCCTCAGGCACTTCATAGGGTAAAGTTGGGTTGTCATTGGAATGATCAGCAGCAGCATTATGGAGTGATCGAGAAGTGTAAAACCAATCAAGCAAATAAGGGTGGTGATGATTTTGATCTCCATCTATCAACCACATAGAGCTCAATTGATAGCCTGTTAACCGAAAACCCCCCATGTTATTGTAGAGCACATCCCTCGAGAAAAAACTATGTGTGTCGCCTTGGCCTCTCAAATTTGGGATCCACTGCCTTGTCCTGGGAGGCGAATATCCTTGTTGAGCTCCCTGACCTTGTAGTTTTTGTTCCCTGAAATTTTGAAGTGTAGATAGAAACTTCTTTCCCTGAGCATTTGGTTCCCAGGTAGGGTAGCTGCTCTGAAAGCTGCAGGTTTATAAAAAAGAATTATTTGTGTAAGGTGGTTATAAAGAAAAACACCCTTTTAAATAGAAACACAGTTCAAACCTAGTAAAAAACCCACCAAAAAGAAAGACTGGAATAATTTTGTGGGGAGACAAAGTGCTTCTTCCTCCTACCCTATTCAGTTACCCTTTTTCTGTCCTACTTCCTGCTCATCCCATTTCAAACTCATGATAAGAGTAACGACTCAAAAATTCATTTGATCCCCTATTTTCCGGTGCCCTCTCTTGTGAACAAGAATTCAGATGATGAAATTGGTATCATACAAGGTCTCAGATGAAGGTAGCAACCTCCCTAAAGGGTAATGGTGCTCGGCCTTTAGAATCCTCTTTTTTTTTTTATAAGTATAACAATTTTATTAAAAAGAAGAGAGAAAAAAGGAGGCTGAGATAGCCCCAAATCAAAGGACAAAAGAAAACAAACGAAAACAATCCCGAGAGTGAAAAAACAAAGACAACTAAGTATCAAAAATAACATCCCATCTGAAAATAAAATCTTGGAACGAGATGCCCAAAATCTCCTAAAACACCATTTAGGAGGTACTTTCCTTGCTCTGGAAGACCCTGTTGTTCCTCTCTTTCCAGAGACCCCAAGCAATGGCAAAAGGAAGGACAGCCCATTTTTCTCCCTGAGCACAGGTTTACGTGACTCCCATCACATATGCTAAACTTAAATGTTAATCACTAAATTCCTTTTAAGAAAAATTGTTTAGATTGCTTATAGAAGAACACAGGCAAAATACCCATACCTCATGAATGATTTCTCAATTTTCCCCTGGGAGCTCCTCTGGGTGCGGGGTGCATTGTATGGTGAACCATAATTGCCATTTCCATGGTTTTCGAAGTCAAAGACACTAAAGCTGCATTAGGAAGTGAAAAAAAAGGATGAAGAATTAAAAGGTAAATCTATCAAACATATTAACAAATGAAGCAAAACACAATGGTATTTTTTCAACCAGTTACTTCAGAAGACCTTTGCAAACATTGGTGTCAATTCATAAAGTTTCAAAAACAAGGGAAGCGCAATAACTAACCTGCAAACATGACCTACACCTTCAACATCCACTGTGAAATCAGAAATGAACTGCAAAATATCATCGACCTGCTGCAAAATTTACAGAATTTATCAGATCATCATAGCTGTAGTGTAAGACCTACCTAGAAAAGAGAATGAGATGTTAGTCTGTATGAGGAAGCAAAGGCTATAATACCTTTGGTACAACAAAGAGAAGTAAATATGGAGTGAAGAAAATTGAGGCCATCTCTTCCAGTAACATCATCCCTGTATACTGCATAATTGAGAAACTTAGTACCATAAGCACCAAAACCATCTAAATCTTCAATACAACTAGCAAGACTATCTAATTCAAAATATTTTTTGATCGATCTATCTAAGACAAAATATTGATGATATTATCCTATATGTCAGCGATTTTTTTATGGTCCTTTGGCACAGTCGTAAGTAGATAGCTCACAAAATTAAAACAAACTAGACTGCTTGCTAGTGTATCGAGAGGATTTCCCTTGGTATGCTGTGGTAGTAAGAAGAATTTAGAAAAGTAATTTGAAGCCTCATAATGAGAGCTTGGCAAATATATATATATATATATATATATATATATATTATATATATATATATATATATATATATATATATATATATATATATATAATCTAAAGTGTGAATGGACATAAATGCCCTTATATAGAATAAAAACAAGAAAAAAACTACTACTATTTCCAATAGTTAGGACATGAGGCAATAATGATGAGCAAAAGTACACTGGAATAAGCGACTGCCACCATCCAATGATCCCAATCTAGAACGATCAAAACACAACCCATTGTTTTTTATTTTCCTAAAAACTTTTTAACAGTAGCATGAAATTTCTTTAATATGAAGATAATGCTCCTCTTTCCTTGCCTCAGTTTCTAGAAATACCAATACATTTGACAGTGAACAGATACAAGAAAAGTCATAGTAAACTTCCATATAAATTTAACAGTGGCTCGGGCAAGTTTATACTTGATGCTGAGTCGTCAACTTTGGTATTGATCAAGTAGAAATCCTTTCCCAGAACATAGCAGTGCATTATGTGTAATCAAACCAATGAGTGTCATTAAAAATATAGCACTGTAGTAAGTTACCTGAAACAAAGTCTCAAACTCTCTGCGGACCGTATCAGTATTTTCTTTACCACGCCATCTCTTTGGCATGTAATGCGTATGCTGGATCACCAGAGACATAGCCCCTTCTGGTTCAAGGACCTGAAGCTCATCCATCACTGCAGCCCGACTAATTGCTGTTACTGTTCCGAACACGGCAGCATACCAAAATAAGTTGCGACCATATATCTGCATATTTTCATCAAATTAAGAAACAAATAGTCAACTCCTACATTCATTATAAAAAAAAAAAATGAAAAAAGGACGCAATTAAAGCTTTATATTGGCGTGAATGGAAGTATTATTACATGGCCCTCTAGTAAAGATTCTTCCAGAAATGCAATGATGATAAGAATAGCTGCAAAGCCACCAGAAACGAAAGAGATGAACTTGGCAATAATAGAAACAATAGGAGAGGGGAATTGCTTTAGATAATCAGCAGCATGAACCACACTGCTATTGATCCGGTGTTTGAACAAATGATCAACCTGAAATGCACAGATGACAAGATGTGATAAGATGAGTAAAAACTCAATTGCAAAGAGGACACTCTTGAGGTCAATCATTGGGAAATAATCAATGTACCCAAAGATTGTAAATTCGTAATTTATCTGATATCAAATTATCAATTAGGACACTTCATAACTGCTGTCTGGATTTCTTACAAAATGGCACATAAAACTATAGGACATTATTAGATAAAAGTAACTCATCACTATGTTCTTTTCTCTGTAATAAAACCAACCTATTTATATACAGAACTAAGAAGAATTCATATATAAACACCACAGAAAATGTTAGGCAAAAATTATTATGAGATGACCGGTAGCTACAATCTCTCAGTCATTATTTAGAGGTGGTGAGATTCAAGCCACTGCGCATGAAATAGAGCAGGGTTTTAAGAAACTTAAGATTTCAAGCACATTAGCTCCAGGTTAGAATGGAAAGGGGGGAAGGGGAGGTAAAACTTTTGAGAAAGCAAGTTATTATTACCAACAACACAGATCTGAAAATTCCGAGCATATAACATTAAAGAATATGCAAGATATCTAATCATTGAGAGCTCCATAGGAAGACAATTCTGTCAACTATTTAACCATGATTTCACTTTTAAGCTCATAGACCCACCAAAGGTGGGTTAAGGATAAAAAGTTAATTATCCAGGGCATCCATCGTTGAGGGCACTAAAAAAGGAGAATCAAGACATTGGCAAAGACCAACAACCCAGCAAAGCCTAATAATACTGGAGTGCACTTGGATTGTGTTGCATATTCATAGGTGGGGTCCTAGGTGCATCCCATAGGGGTCTATATTAACTTCAAATTTGAAGCACATCGTAAAATTTCCTTGTACAAGGTTTTAGTTTCCCATCAATGATGAGTAACCACATTGATAGAATTGTGTGATGTTATTAACAAATGTTGCAAGGTTAATAGAATAGAGCACCAAGGAATACTTCATAATATGGATTCAGATTGGAAGGAAAAAAAAAAAAAGGTAAAATACAAAAAAGGAATAGTACCTCATTGAATTCCCTAAAGATCCACTTTGATAAGTTAGACCACCTTCGAGATGATGCAGTGCTGGGATGATTGTAGAACTGTTCAGCATGCCTCAGGAAGAGATATACTACCATAAATATGACAAGAAACGGAGAAAGGAGAAGCATCCCCAGCCCAACTGCCATAAGCCTCTTCTTTAATGAAGAGGGGTTGGAAATAAATTCCCCACGGACACGAAAGTTTCTGCAGAAACATAATACATTCAGAACAGCACAAACAAAATCACAAATTATCAACAACCTCATTTCTTTCACTAGGCACCTTAGAAGTTGTCCTCATGTGCCGTTAAGGGCTTTAAAATAAGTCAGACTAAGACAAAGTATATTAGAATAACTTCAGTGAAAACACAATGAGCGTGCACTAGTTAAAATCAATGGTCATAAGATACCCTTAAGCAACCATTTTTCCCTATCAAGTATCATGGTTCTGTAGTCCACGAGAATGGAGAGATTCAGGTAGTTGTTGCCCATAGAAACAGAGCCAAGTGGCTAAAGTTGATATTGAGTGTGCCCTAGTTAAAATCAATGGTCGTGAGATACCCTTAAGCAACCATTTTTCCCTATCAAGTATCATGGTTCTGTAGTCCACAAGAAAGAAGAGATTGAGGTAGTTGTTGCCCGTAGAAACAGAGCCGAGTGGCTAAAGTTGATATTGATTGTGCACTACTTAAAATCAATGGTCGTGAGAAACCCTTAAGCAACCATTTCCCCCCTCTCATGGTTCTATAGTCCACTAGAAAGAAGAGATTGCGGTAGTTGTTGCCCATGGAAACAGAGCCGAGTGGCTAAAGTTGATATTGAGTGTGCACTAGTTAAAATCAATGGTCATGAGAAACCCTTAAGCAACCATTTCCCCCTATCATGGTTCTGTAGTCCACTAGAAAGAAGAGATTGAGGTAGTTGTTGCCCATAGAAAAAGAGCCGGGTGGCTAAAGTTGACATTGAGTGTGCACTACTTAAAATCAATGGTCATGAGATACCCTTATGCAACCATTGTTTTCCTATCATAGTTTTGTAGTCCAGATTGAGGTAGTTGTTGCCCATAGAAACAGAGCCGGGTGGCTAAAGTTGACATGTTCTCAGGAGAGCTATGCGACCAACACCTAATGATCAAATTAAAGGGGAAAATTGTATATGATGGCAATAAAACTAGCTATAGAGCAAAAGTTTACGCAATCAAGAAGCATGTTCACAGAATGAGTGTACCTATGATGAACAAATTCATAAGAATGTGGAAGTAGCTCCAAAATGTGACAAATAACATAGAATTGGTTGGAATGGTTAGGTCTGAAACAAAGACTACTAGTGAGAATAAATGTTCTGGTAGAAGAATCCAAAAGGATGAGGGGGTAAGCCTAAATATAACAAAAATTGAGGTGTGACACTTGTTTTATAGAAGACATGACATTAGATATTATTTATGGAGGAAAAAGAAAGATAACAGAGAATTAGAAAGATAAAAACGGAAATGAACGGATTTGTAAGAATGTAGAAGTAGCTCCAAAATAACAGAGAATTGATCGAGATGGACTAATGAAAACCAGTGAGAAGGAATGTACGGGAAGAAGATTCCAAAAGGGTGAGGGGGTAATCCTAAATAGAACATAAATGGAAGTAGTAATAACACATTTAATGACACTTGTTTTAATGGAAGACGGGACATTATATAGTATTTTTGAACAAGATCCACGCATGTGATCCTATATGATGATGATGAAATAGTTCACGGGACATTCAAAATACCTGTCAAACATACTCTGAAGAATGCACCAATTCAAGGTCCATTCAAGAGTCTTTGTTAGTATTAAATGACCTTTCCTTCCATTTGTGCCAGAGTTCACGGCAGGGCCAGCACCCGGGACCCATTGAGAGATTGGAAAACCAAGAACACCTTTATTGAGCATTCCGATCAAGTAATTTTCCTTGCGCATTATTCGCATTACCACATCATGAGCAGAGAGATCCTTCACCACACAGAGTTGTTGTGACCTTTGTATCTGAACAACCTTTTCAAGAATGGAAGGCCATGGTGTGGTTTGGACTTCACTATCGGTAACATGGAGACTGCAAAGAAAACAGTAGGCAATAAACTTAGTACATATGACCTTGAGACTGCTTTACTATCCTACTGAACATGAGATCACAGTTTCTGGTTTACCTGTTATAATAGAACCGACGGATCACCAATGTGTCCTTCAATTGTGCAAAAAATCTCAAGAAGCAGAAGATCCAATAGATAGAAAATATTCCCAGATATCCAACAATGATGCCTTTGGAAAATGTGAATGGAGTTAAAGGGTGCTGGTGAAGAGCCTCCTTAGCCAGATCACAGGGTTTAATGCCTGACTCAACAGCATCTATCCCACACTTAGCATTCCGCAGACCATTCCAATCAACAAATAACAAGAAAAACCCAGAAAAACAAATGGTGAAACCCAAGCTGAGGAGTTCGACTATCCACTTGATGACAATGCACCAAAGCCCTTTCTCACAGTAATAGTTATACAGCCTTTCAAAAAAAAGGTCCAAATCAGCAATTGGTTCCACATTCAAGCTCTCACCATCGAGAAAGCCAGAAGGGCTCTCACTACCCGAACTAAGCTGCCTTTGGTAATCAGACAATTCAATCTCAGGAGGCACATCATTAAGCAGTCCTCTAGTTAATGATGATTCACTACGCCATTTCCATTTGAATATGTTAAGAGCATTTGCACCCTTTTGTCCACTGGACATCATTCATGAATACTCGGACAAAACAAATACATTATTTGCGAACACACAAACCAAACAAAAATGACCGGTCTGTTCCCGAAAGTGAATGATTGAATAGTTAAGACACAACTGGAAAGAAAGAAAATTGAATAAGTATTATGCTATCAGAAAGTTTCTAGAATTACAGGATACACAAACAGTACACCTAAATAGATAAAATAATATGGATGGATGTCATAACAAAAAACCCAAAGCTCAAGTGCTCATGAATAGAATTATATGAATAACAAGTCACATGCCTTGTTAAAAGAAAGAAGAAAACAAATGCGTGAAAATAACTGAGTATGAAAACATAACTCCGCACAAAATATTCAAGAAAAAGAATAAAAAATCAAATATGGGTACTCTATAAAATTGAACAGAGCAACTGTAACTTATCCATTGCTTCTTAGGAGATTCCTGATTTGCTAGAGTATTAGTATTAAAACCTGCTCCAGTGCTACTGTATGTTTCTATTGAAATTGCAGGAAGATTTTAGAAGAGATGAAAAGGTAGGAATGGAGCTCTTCTTCGCAAGGTCAAAGCAACCCTGCTAAGAGAAACAATATGGAAAAAGGAGAGATGCAAACTTATATCCTTGTTAGCCTTTTTCTTTTCGGTAAGTAGAAAATTTTCTTAGAACAAAGGAAAGGAGGTCAAATGACCTACCAACAATCACAGCCCCCCCCCCCCCCCCCCCCCCCCACCCACACACACACAAAACCCCAAAAAAAGGAAAAATAAAGAACACAACCCAACGGATGAGAAGAAATCAAACATCACAAGAGCCAATGATCTACTTGAAACAACATGGCCCCACTTAAATAGAAAATCCTTATAGGAGAAATCTTGGAAGTCCTCAAATGCTTTAAACTAGGGGAAAAAATCCATAGCAAAGATGATAAAATCGACAAACGATTTGAAAAACACAGTTATCCCTTTCTCTCCAAATGGCCCAAAAAAAATCTCAAAAGGAGTCAAATACCATAAGATCCTTTCCTTTGATAGAAACACCAACAATCTCCAAGATTGGAATAATGAAGAAATGAAATTTAGAAACACCCAATCAAATTTGAACAAAGAGAGAAAGTTAGACCAATTTTAATACACAAAGGTACAATGGACGAGAAAATGGTGACCATCTACCCCGCTAGATGTATAAAGAGAGCTAAAATTAACCTCAAAAATACCTCTTGATAGAAGATGTTATCATGAGTGACAATCCTATTCCAAACAACTGTGCAAATAAAGAAAGCTATTTTTGAAGGAACCTTTGAGCCCCATATTGCAACATGAGGAAAAAAGGTCCAGAGGAATGGGTTGGAAGGCTTTGAAGAAAAACTTAACCGAGAACTTTCTGTCTAGTGACATTTTCCACATCCTTTGGTCCTTGTCAAGGGATCAATATGCAAGGACGGTAAGCAATGAATGAAATAAATGATCCAATCAAACTCCTAGTCTATAAAGTTCTGCCTAAAACCCAAGTCCCAAGATAGGATTAATCTTTCCCAAATCATGAAACTATACCGAAACAATCTTTTTGGAAGATAAAATATGCAAATCTGGAAGTAGAGATTTGAGAGAAGATGTGCCACAATAATGACCCTCCCAAAACCTAACCCCAACCCAATTAATGTATGTTAGCATACACTACTAGAGAGGCACATGATGCTTAAGTAATGGCATCCTTAGGTTGTTTCTATAAATAAAATGTTTTTAACTGAAGTACTGGAAAAATTATTTAAAGGGTGAGTGAGCAACTTAATTTTTTTTTTCCTCTTTGATGAATGAATGAGCAACTTTTTTTATTTTTTGATATCGCAAGGTTTCCCCACACCCTCGTCAAATCACTGTATTATTCCAATTTCGTAATTGAACGTTATCTTGAGGCATGTCTTTTTTTTATTGGTTATCTTGAGGAACATCCTTGAGTTAAGGTTTGTGTCTTCGTATATTTTCTCACTACTTCCACATTATTTTTGACCTTCCTCTAGCCTGTTTAGTGTCTTCGACTTTGTACTAAAGCACCCCTTTTCAATAGTGTTGTTATTAGTCTTCTTTGTACATATCCGAACCATCATAAGACTTTCCTATATCTTATTTCCCATTAGGACTATCCCTAAATTCCCTCAAATATGCTTATGCTAATTTCAGATTATTGTCTTTCCCAGACTCATCAAAACCGAACATCCTCATCTTTACTGTTTTCACCCTATGAACGTGTTTCTTGAACAAGTAGCTTCAGAAAGCACGACTGGTCTTACTGTTTCTTGTCAAGTTTTCCTTTTAGTTTCTTCAATATACACATGGAACTCAAGAAGCACCCTCCTTTATCCACTCAGCATTTATTCCATGAGTCCTTATCAAACTTTCCATCTCCATGGAAATTGACCTAAACAATGAAAGTAGTCTCCTTGGGGTATTTATTGTGCATCAATTGTAACTATTGTCCCATTTCCCTATGAGTTTCCTTACTCACGCTGCACAGGAGGCATTCTGTCATAATCCTACTTATTTTAAAACCTTAGTTTCTAAGCTATCCCTCCATACACCAAGTGAATTCTCCTTGAATAAGCAATTAATCCACCCATAACTAGTATAAATAGGTACAAACTTAATGTTGATCCCTTGTGGAAATATATTATTGTAAAGGGAACGCCCTTGAGCAATGACAATTATTCTAACTAACGTTTCAAAACTTGAAAATCAATTCAAATGGGATACCCATCAAGTCAATTCAGTCAACTCATGATAAGGTTTTGTAATGTATAAAAATATTATAAAATTTAGAAGATATTTATTTTTGGTTTTAAAAGAATATTAAATATAACAAACTAACTTGGCTGAGTTTTTGAGTGCACTTAGTGAGTTTCTGACTTGACTTGATGTTTTTTCCTGGTTGAATCATAACAACTTACTTCAATTTTTACTCTATCCATTGGTAGTATCTGTATAAAACTGCGTTGGATCTTTCTTGAAACATAACCTAGAATCAGATCTTCCTTATCTAAATGAACCCGGAACATACCATTTGGAAGTGATTCAGTAATTAAACTTTCATGAATCCATTTTTATTCTTTCATTCCAGGTAACCCCCTTGAAATATCTACTAATGGAGGAGGTGTGATATTAGACAACCCATACTTCCTTTTTTTTTTCACAAAACAAAAAATAGGAAGTTACGGATGCCATTCAAATACCAAAAAGATCACCATATATAACACGATGTGTGATTTGATCGAAATTCTGATTTTACAGATTCGGAATGATAAACCGTCATCCCATTCAATCCGATTGGGATGCCCTGGCTCTGACATGTCTCTTGGAAGGAGTAACATGAAGCTCAGAATTTTGGGTGTATTCAATACTCCAAATAAAAGGGGAATTGATCTATGGTCGATTCCGTAACAGATAAATAGGAATTGCTAGTTGTGCCTCGTGAAAAAGACGTTTTTCGTGAAATTAACCATTCCATTTCTTTTAGAAAGAAATTCTGTTCAAGTAAGCAAATAAATTGATCCTTTTCGGGTTTGTATATGAAATCACCTTGAAATTCCATCGAGCTAAGTTCGCTTTACCAATTTCAAGGTGACTTGTTGTGTTTTAGACCTTGGAGCTAACACTAGGTATAGCTCCAACATATGTGTCCCAATAAATTACTTATGCATTCAGCTGACATTTTCTTGGTATCCAAAATTTTTCTCACCATCTCTTCTATTCAACTTAATGAAAAAAAGCTTCAAAAGCCTTATATTTTGCCTCAATTAGTACTTTCTTTAAAATTCTATAATTTCAAAGTTCTCCCTTTAAATTGCTGCTAGACATTTCATCTTATATCACTGCAGTTTACAGTAAAAGATTCCTCTCTTTTTTTTCCCTAATATTTTCTGCACCATAAAGGAGCTGATTTTGAATACAAACAAAAATATATGCAGCCAAGTCTTGAAGCAAAATTCAAAACATGATGAAACAACACCTGTTTTAAAAAGAAAAAAAAAAAAAAACCCTAATTTAAGATAAAATAAAACCCACAGGAGCTCTGTTTCTAGAGAGGTATTAAGCAGTTTTCCATGTATCAGTAATCTTGTAATTGATCATCATCAAATGAAAAACAAACAACCATATAATATATATAATTGATCAAATCATAATCTATGATACAAAATATATACATAAAACAGAGAAAAATAAAGAGAGAGGTAATTACCTATTTTAATTAAAAAGCTATTTGAGTGTGTTAGAGAGAGAGAGAGAATAGTCAGCTGTGTAGATAGGCGGAGACAATGGAATCAGCCGTTCTTGGTGGTGGCCGATATAATGATTTTGTTGCGGTGGGGGTGGGCGGATGACGATGATGGTGGTGGTGTAGAGAGAGAGAGAGAGAGAGCTTTGGGGACAACGATACCCTTCTTCCAAATCAATTATTACACTACTTTCTTCTTACTTCTTCTTCTTAAGAGGGAGAGGGAGTGCCCCTCCTAAAGAAAAAGAAAAAGAAAAAAGCAGGTTTGGGTGGGGGTTGCGAGTAAGTTTCCTTCTTGTACGTTTTCTACCCAACTAAAGTCTTCTTTTTGTTATTTGAATGTAAACTAACCGTGAAATAACTGCAGGCTGAATCAATAGAATATTGGGGGTGAGATTTTGACATACCCATCCACGTTTCTTTTGGTTAGAATATATTTGAGATATACTTTATATCCTTTGTCTTCTGTGATAGATTAATAAAAGGAAAAATTACTTCAAAGGATATTATTCATGGAGGGACTTCTTTCTAAATAATCCTTAAGTTTTGGGTGATTTTTTAATAATTTATTTAGTAAATTTTTCTTTTTTTAATAAGTCCCTGAATTTCATCTCCCACATTTCTCACGATTAAATTTCGTGACGATTCGAACTCATTATTTTCATTAAAAAAATTAGATTTTTGACATCTCAATTGAGTTTCGGAGACTTCATTTCGTCGGAAAGGATTTAAAAAAAAAGAAGAAGTTATTTTCAAATATTTTGAAATTGTATATAAAAAAATTAGGATTTTTTTCATTTTTTTTCTTAGTTTTTGAATGAAAAACCATCGAGAATGATTCTTTGGGGTTGAAATCATTTAAACAAGTCGTTATCTAAAGTTTTTAGTCAGTCTTTCCATGTATTTTAGTCGAAAAAAACTCAAAAATTAAAAATGGGTGGATTTTACCAGTGTCGAATTTAACACTTTTTATTTAAAACGTGGTGAACTCCACAATAAATAAAAAGTGGTGAATTCACCAATAATGAGAGACCATTTAGAAAATAAAACTTTACTAGATATCTTGCAAAGCTACCATCGAAAATTTAAGGACTATTTATGAAGAAGTCCCTTTGCGAAGGTCTTTTAAATAATTTTCCCTTAATAAAATATCCCAAGTACCCTCATTTAATTTTTAGTTAAATATCATCGACTTTTCTTTACAAAATCAGTCACCTTCAACTTCTCCATTAAATTTTTTACCCTCATTTTAACCTCTAGATTTAATCTACTTCAACATTTCATTCTTCGAAAACCAAATAGGATTTTTAGAAAACACTACCTTCAACATTGTGTTGATGTGTAGGTGTGCACGGAACCATAGATGTTTTTCCTCAAGATCGAGTGAAAGTATCTAGGGTTTCGTGCACACCACCACGTCAAATGCAATTGTACGAAAGTCACTAGAGATAGAATGGCTAAAAGAAAAAAAGAAAAAAACTCTTGTAAATGCAAGTTGTTACATGTAGGATAAATAATTCTATTAGCCTGAACCAAGACTATTGTAAAAAAAGGAAAAAAAGAAAATCATAGCACTTGCTGATTTTCCGAGGATTAACACTATTGGATATATATTCATGAAATATATATACTAATAAAATAGATGTTAGGATCGATGTTACGACTAAATCTTCAAAATTATGAGTATATCATTTCATTTGTTTTCACAAATCATCATAACAGAACCGAAGTTGTCTTAAGTCTTCATAATTACAAGTATATCAATTTTTGTTCATTATTCGATGTAACAAATCTGTGGAATAAAACGAAAGTTATGTCTAAATCTTCATAATTATACATGTCATTTTTCATTTGTCGTTCGCTATCACAAATCAATCGGAATGAATCACAATCACCATTTAAAATTTGAAATGAGGTAAAAGAGGTGAAAAGGGGTAATTGGGTACTTCAAAAGATTTCTTATGTGAGAGGCCTTTAGCAAGAATTTTCTTAGGTGTATGTTTAATTGCACAGAAAATTAGGGGAAAATTGAAGCTCCGCAAAAAATGATTTGCCAATACTCCGAATTTTCCTTCATTAAGGGAAAATCATTTTCTTATCCACCCCCATCCCCTCCCCTCGGAAAATGATTTGCTAGCACATGGAGCATTAGAAAAAAAAACACACATACATACATACATACATACAACAACAACAACAATAACAACAACAAAAATCAAACAAAATCAAAGTTTTATTTATAAAATAAATATTTAAATTATTAAAAATTAATTATTTTTATCAACAAAAATTTAAATATTATCTAAATCAATCTGATTTTATAAATTCACAATTTTCCACAAAAAATTTACATGATGTGCTCAAACAGTAGAAAATGATTGGCCTTGCAAAAAAAATATCATATTATAATCCATTAAGTAACTTTTCACTTGTTATTGGTGAAAGATAGAAAAATTCATGTTTCATTTGAGAATCAAGTTCTCGTTTTTAATCTTTAAAATCAATTTTAGACTTATATTCAATGTCAGATGATGGCTCAACATCAGGTAGAAGTTGTCTGATTTTATAAAAATTACTTAAAAGACCCTGAAGGAAGGACTTTTTTTTTAATAAATAATCCCTAAGTTTTGGGTGGTCTCTTAATAGTTTTTTATTTTTGGCACCTCAATCAAATTTTGGAGACTTCATTCCATTAGAAAAGATTTAAGAAGGAAGAGAAGAAGCAATTTCAAAAACTTTTTCAAACATTTTGAAGATGTATATAAAAAATTAGGATTTTTCACTCTTTTTCTTAATTTTTAGATGAAAATCGATCAAGAAGGATTCTTTTGGGTTGAAATCATCTAAAACAAGTCATTATCTCAACCTTTTAGTCAATCTTTCCATGTATTTTAGTCGAAAAAAATTCAAAAATTGAAAATGGATGGATTTTACCTGTGTCGAGTTCACCACTTTTTATTTGAACTTGACAATAAATAAAAAACGACAAGTTCAACAGTAAATAAAAAGTGGTGAACTCAGCAATAAATAACAAAACAATGAGTTCGCCAATAACGAAGGACCATTAAAAAATAAAAAATTTACTAAATGTCCTATCAATCTATCACATAAAACTTAGGAACTATTTAGAAATAATTTTCCCCTGATTTTATGTTTTGCTATTTTGAGCAAAAATTTCTCATTTGTTTAAATTAATAAGAATTTTATTTGTCAATGAATTAGAGAGAGAGAGAGAGAGAGAGAGAGAGAGGAGGTCTACCTCAGAGAAGACAAGGAGAAAATAAAATCACACAACAATTAACATTCAATTCAAGAAACCAAAACTGAAACTACAATCTCTTACTAGAAACACTCTCCCAATTGCCACTGAAATTTTCAAAAAAAATAAAATAAATGCCATTGAATTCATACTTCAAAGAATTGCTTACACCCAAACATGGTCCAAATAATATTAAGAGTCGTGCTGGGGTGACACAGGATTTACTGTGATTCACACAATTCTGACTTGGAGATGCATACATAACCATAGATGATTTTTTACTCGTATCGCGAGGAAACACATCTATAGTTATGTGCACATCCCACGCCAGACTTGTGAGAATCGCAATAAATACCCTGTGTCATTTCCGCGTTTTCCTACTATTAATGACGATTCATGGAGAGCATGCTTCGTCTCCTCTAAGACTCAGCTATTTATATCCTTTCATAAAATCCAATAAATAGTAAAGCTAATGAAAGAATGTAAATATATGCATATCCTTCTAACACCAAGAGTCGGATGTGGACTGCCAATATTGGATGTGGAAAAGAAAAATAAACTAATTGAATAAACAAGTTTAGAATGGAAGAGTATATCGTTAGCATTGGAACCTAGAATAAGAATGTGCGGCAAATATTAAACTAAGAGAATGTCAAGTGAGATGATTTGGCCATACTCAACAAATTAAAATAGTGAGAAAAAGGCCCAAAAATTGGGATGGAGATATTGAAAATAATATAAACCCACTTTCAATAACAGAAGACGTGACTGTGGACAAAACAATATTCATTTAGCCCAAAGCTTTGGAACAAACTGTTGGTAGTGTTAGCTTATCGCTTGAAAATACATGAACAGAGATACGGTATAAAGCATGAAACCCCACCTTTGAACAGAACTGCTTGTGAAAACAAAGATGAGCATTTTACTGATTTCTAAACAACCTTTTAAACTTTCTCCTTTGATCTTTCTAAACTGAAGGTCCATAGAACTCCAGGTCAGTGTTTTTACACTATCAATTCAAAATTTGAAAGCCTTTGGTTTCTCAAACACAGCAATTCATACCCAAGGTGAATTTCTTAAGCAGCTCACCGGGCTTGAGATCATCTTTAATTTTTACTAAATACTATTAAATAAACCAAAAAATTAGGGTTTAAAAATCCATATTCCCGAAGCATATACACCAATCTCAACAGCTATTCAAATCACTATGTAAACCGCAACCTAAGTAATCAAAAGGTTTGTGCCCTACATCAGGACCGTCTTTATGCACTAAAATCTTCAATGTTTGAAGAAAAAGATATGTAAATACTAAAGTATTATATATGTGACAAAAGGGATTTAAAAAAAAAGAATAAAACAAGAAAATAAATATGGTCAAGGGAAGCATAATAGCAGCGGCAACAGCAGTGTCCAGCAGATACAACCCACCCTTTTGCTTCCCTTCAGCTCGCAAAAAAAGAACAATCCATTTCAAATCCTCTCCTCCCAAAATGGAAGTAATGCGACCTGAAAATACAACAAAAAGGCCAAGGGAGCGCTAGAGAAATCACCACAAAATTTGCTCCCCACCACAACCAAACAATGGCATGAGACACGCCCATCAAAAAGCAAAATTTATCCACACCAAACCAAAGTACACATATCAAGAACCTCAGTACTTAAAAACCAAGCTTGTCCTTTTCGTGTCACTTTCTTTTCTTTTCTTTTTTATAATAATTATTATTTTTTTCTATTTCTTTTACCTGTTTTTTTGGTTCTCTTCTCGCCTCTTGCCATTGCCATGCTAATGACAAGGCCATAATCTCTATAAGAACTCACCCCTCCATCAGAAAAAATGCTCTTGGGAAGGATTTTCTCTTGGTTGTCGACATGGATCAATCAGAACTTGTTCCCTTCCCGTTCGACGTTTGTAAATTGTAATTCAACTCCCCAGATGAGAATGTACTTGGGACTGCCCCTGTATAAGGGTCAGCAGGAGCCGCCATACTGTTGTGATTAGTGACCTTCCCCTCCTCCAGTTCTATACCTCGGATTTGATTTGCCAGTACATCAGCATTAGCTGTACCTGGAGAGGGAGACTCTGGCGCTGGCACAGAAGCAAATTGATTAGATGATGACAGTGGCCAAATCATCCAATCATTGCGCTTCCTCATTTTATCACCCTGCAACAGGAACCAATATACAAAAGAATCTTAGATACGAAGAAACAAAAATAAAATAGGCATGATTTAATGACTCCTTTGGATACTATAAAGGATGTTATCATCCCCACTGAATCATTGAATCTCATGGCAAGTAATGTAATCTTTGGTTGCTCATGTCAACATGATTCAAACAACATATTGCAGGATTAACAGGATTGGGCATGTGAGGCTACTTAAGTTCTGTAGGAATGTAGAAATGTACCTGTACTTCCACGACTGTCGAAGTCCGAACTGCATCCAATATTAACTGGATTTCACTTGTCAAGCTCTTAACCTACAAAACACAGCCATAGAACAACTCATTTTATGCATGAACTTGAAACACTCGACAGAAAAATAGTGGGCATGGAGCAGCACTATTAACTTGCACATTCCATGCATAGATCCAGATTCAAAACGAGTAAAGTCAAAGAAGAGATTGCAGATATCAAAATGGCATCAACTCTCCAAAAAGGAAAAATAGATACTACATATCCGAGAGCACAAAACACAACTTACTACGGAGACTGGTTCAAATGGGGCAGTTATAATGGCTTACCAGCAAGTGAACGTTACTGTAATCCTGGCAGACACTCATGTTTTAATAAGAACATAATTTTTTTTTTTTTTTAAAAAGACCATACTGAGCTGTTATCGTTATGTTGTGTTTTGATAAATGTGCTGTTATCATTATGTTATAATGGCCATACAACCATTTCGTTAACAACTATTTGAATGATTGATTTAAGTGCTAGAGTTATTACTCATTGATAAAGAAATAATAGCCGAAAAATATCGTAGGAGAAAATAAACCAGAGACCCAGTAGAACTATGAAAATGGCATAAGGGGGAAATGAAACATAACATGGCATTGTAATAAATGAAAGCATATAACTATTCAATGATAATGTATAGAATCAACGGTAGACCAGAGCATGCAATGTGAAAGTACCACTACCAAGTCTTTTATAAATCAGCATGCATAACCTCACATGAGAACATTTCCAAAGTAAAAAGAACCCAAAAGTCCTTGATTCAAGCGTTCACATATACATTTAGGAGACTTAGATGGATGCGGGCCAAGTTACCCCTTGGGATAAGGACTTGCAATGCATTTACCCTTGTAAACGTGCTCAAATCAAATATTCACATACATTTTGGTGATTTAATAGAATGCAAGCCCAGTTACTGCTTGGGATAAGGGCCTGGAATGCATTTATCCTTCTAAACGTACATTTTTGTGTTTTCTCAAAAAATCTAAATAGAGGCTTATGCCAAATAAGAAAGGAACTGTACAATTTTATTTGCTTAAAATCCTACATTTGGCTTACGAATCATCCAGTTAGACTGAATTGCATCAAAATACAAGTAATGTCACACCCATTAGTCCTTGCTAAAACCAAACCAAGAGAGCTTGGCGCAAGTTTCCCCATAAAGATTCAAAGAATTAATTCAAGTTGGTCACACTTGAACATCTCAACTCAGACCTTGAGCCTGGTCAAAATTGTAAACCAACAAAGGGTTTATCTAATTTATGAGGGGCATAGAAACCTTTATGCAATTTTTACAATTTTTGTATCCACACATACATCAAGAAATATCTATGCATTTAAACCAATACCCGCTCTGAATGAATGGGGTATAATGAGTCTACATCTGCACTCCAGCGAGTGCGACTCAAGCAGGCAGGGATAAGATTGAGGTGGTATCACTCTGATAAGGAGCATCAAAGGCAGCCAATTTTGAAGGGTGATTTGAGATATGAAACTGCACAAGAACGAACCAGGGGAGATTGGCAATTGCCCATTGAGCAACACATAAAATCAGCAGGAGACTTGAACAATGTTAATTTTTTTAATTCAATCAAGTTGTTAATAAATAAATTGAGTCGAACAATGGCAACCCCCCCCCCCCCCTCCACTTCCACAATGTTTTCACCTTTTTAAGGAAAAACAAAATGAGTGATGGATCCAACTTTAAAGAAATGCTTTTTCTCCATCCCTTCAACATCTTTTTTAGTTTGCAAAATATTACTGAATAGCTTAGTTAGCAAGGATAATCTTTTTTTTTGATAACCGGGTATCCCTGTAGACAGTGGACCGGCCCATCTCTGGGCTTTGCCCAGTCCAAAGACCATGGTCTTGACCAAGGACTAGTCCCGGGGCACATGCAACACCCGCACATCACAAGCACCAGGTAAGTGAGTGCGCCCTCACGGGTGGCCCCTGAGGAATTAATGCTCATATTGGGTATCAAACTCATGACTTACGAGCATCAGTAGCAAAAATAATCTAGAACTTCTAATGTGTATCACACTTCTATCTGAAATGTCATTCAATGCTAAGGCCCTATTTGTTTCTATCTTAGCTAAAGCTTTATGCATGAGACCAAAATTTTACAAAAGTATGAGCGCTCTTTGGATCTCCCATGTATCTCTCGCTATTCCCCTTTTTTTTCCAGGGTTGAGGGGGGCGGGGGGCTAATATGCATTTTGTAATTTCTAACAATAACCCCTCCTTCCTCCATCCCAGATGTCTACTATTACCAAGACTCATCTTCATCTTTAAGGAAAGTTGATTGAGATAATTTAAGCACGTGCAACAATCACAATAACACAACAGTCAAAAATGATGTGGTACGAAACCACATGAAGGCACATTCCCAGAGTCAATCCCAATATTTGGGATAATATAAATGACGAATGATGATGACACACCTAGGAAATGCAAAAACATAGAAGTGACTTTTCTACACAAATATCTTCCTGACCAAACAATGCAATAACATTTCATGAAAATTTCTAGAAGAATTAACTTGTTGGGTCTTCCATTGAGAGGGGGTTTTCAGATTTAATATGTCTGGTCTCCCCCAATTTGGCCAAAATGCAAAAGAGAACAGTATAGAAGTATTCATGATGCTGAGTGTATGACATATACAAATAGTAAAAGTAAGTTTTAAAACAACATCAACAAACTTTCAACATCTTTCTAAATGCTTTTTAGTATTAAATAGAAAAGTCTTCATATATATATATATAATATATATATATATATATATATATATATATATATATATGTATGTATATATGTAACTTTCAGATTAAACAGTCAGATCTTCCAATCAATTCAACAAGTATTAAAACTCTAACGAAGGTTTAAGTCTTGACTGAGACCAAGTTGACTTGCAAAAGTTATCTAGAGCTCGACGGAGAACATGGATCGGCTGTGAATCATATTCACACTGGATCAATGTTGTCTCAAATACACACGGATTACTTAGTTTTGCTTTCGTTTGAATCACCCTAATTGAGACATTGCTATCACACTGCATCAGGCTCATCTAATGTTGATTAGAATTACTCAATTGTGTCGCATCAAATTGACCATAGACAGTCACAAAAACTGAATAAAATGATCTATTTCCTCCTTTGAGGGTCAGATGTAGATGGTCCAATCATCCATGAAAAATCAGAAACCAAAACTTCAAAACCATGATGCTAAGTTGCTAACAGAAGATGAGATTAAAGTAGTCATGATTCAAATGGCTTCAGATAGACCAAAAGTAAAAGTTGGTTCTAAAATATCATCAATAAAGTTAACATATAACTATTGACGCCTCTAAGCACTGAAATATTTAATTATACTCACATTTAGGAGGAAACTCGGTCGAGCTGCTTAGATAGATAAGTTAGCAAGTTAATGCAAGATTATTTTCCTAATTGTACTAGGCTCCCTCAATCAAAGCAAATAAAGACTAATAGTCCAATCTCGATACTAGAAACTCTGGACTGCACACAACATATTTCTTGATGAATTGTGCTACTCGCATTCTAGGATACATATTCAAGATTGGAGAGAAAACAACACCAATAGTGTCTCCACAAACTCTTATAAGGAAACTGAACAATGTGGAAGTGACACTTACAATGAAATTATTTAAAATGGATACAATACATCTTTTGAAATGCCCTAGTAACATAGGCACTGACCTCATCCATATATGATGCTGTCGCACAATTCCGTGCCCAAGCCCCATTGAAGACCCCAAATTATAGAAAACATGTTAACATCTAACATTTATCAAGAATAATGTTCCCTCTATACTTGTACATCCATATAACTTTTTTTGTACATAAAATCTGACGATATGACAAATGATTAATCACAATTTTAAATGAAGAGGAATTGATATGAAACATTCTTTCTTTCTTGTTTGACCTCCTAGGGGGTTCGTAAGTTTTTCTTTGCTTTTATATAAAGTTTATATGCATACTTATAAAAAGCACTATTTTTTTTTTTTTTTTTGACAAGCAAAACTATAAAAAGCACTAGTTCGTTCTTGTAACCAACATACTTAAATTTGAGTAATTATGAATCGTATCCTTTGAACTCAATCTTAACAACTTTTTTCAAGTATGACTTTAAATTCTTAAAACTCCATTTTTTTCTACCTTTTTTCCCAAAACAACAACCAAAAAAAAAAAAAAAGGAAAATAAAATAAAAGAAACAGCAATCCCAATTAACTATAGGGAAACAACTAGAAAAAGAAAAAGAAAATCCCTTCCCAGGGTAGAAATGTTAGGCTTCCGTAGATCAATGAATCAATAAACACAGATATTATCCAACAAAATAGAAAAAAAATGAAATAAATAAAGCTACACAATAGATTGAGATTACAATAATGCATTAACATTTTCAATTGGAGAAATAACTATGGCCATTATAACCTACACTAGAAGGGCACTGGTAAGTAATGTGGTGAGATAAAAGTAAAGTCAAAAATAAATTCGCTAGGATAGTAGGAAAAAATCTACAAAGTTATAACAGCATAATGTACTTACGTGTTTCTTTTCTCTTTCATTGTTACTCAAAGTCCTCTATCACTGGAATGATATAATTAATGGAATAACACAAATTTCCAAGATTATCAAAAACTAAGATGGCCAACGAACTAATCAAGTATGAAATATAAGTGAATTGTATATACATGCATAGTGATAAGGGATTGACACTTACTTCATTATCCAAAAATAAAGTAATTGACACATCTGAATTATTAAAGTGAAAGGAAAACTTTATAAAATGGAAATACTCTATGTAAAATGGATGTGTGGAAAGGCTAAGAAAGATAACATAAGAAAATGACACAAATCATGAAAAATGTAGAAGCCCTAATAGGTTACAAAAAAGGGAAAAGACAATTGAGATGGTCTGGTCATGTGCAGCGAAGACAATAACAACCCCAATTAGAAGAAATGTGTGCAAATTGAAGGTTCTACAAGGCAAGATGAAAACCAAAATGGACATAGATTGAAGTAGTGCGAACGGATGAGAATACACTTGAATTGACAAGATAAATTTCTTTATACAAAATTAGATAGAGGAATGTGACGACGATGATAAGATAGATGAAAAAGTTCATATCTTTAGTAATTAAATTATTAACCCATTAAAAACCATTTGGTTTCACCCTAGACAACTCACCCGATTGAAGCCTGCAATTAAAGAAATAGGAACCCAGCCTTGTTCATCCATGTTAGTCCGCAGGAAAATGTCTTTACATAAATTCTCAGAGCTGCAATGAGCAAGCACAAGGAACAAAAGAAGATAAGTTCCTAATATGAAAAAGAAGAAGAATATAGTTAAGAGCATTAATTCACCGTATTTAATAAACGTCAAACTTGTTGAAGTACCTGAAATAGAAATCAATCTGTTTCACTATCGAAGACATTAATTGAGGGTCCGGGGCAGGGATAAATACGGCAGCGGGCGGTGCATGAACAAAAGGCATATTCCTAAAGGACTCATGCGGTGGTGGAGTCCGAACATAATATACTGGAGGTGTCATATCTGAAAGGGATTAAAGAATTCAGTGCCAAAGACAACTAACAAAAGCCTACATTTTCATCAGAAATGCAACTTACCATAGAACCCCATTGGATTCCCGTATGGTCGAACAGGAAGAGGGCCAAAAACTGGCCCAGTAGTAGGGGGTTGAGGTCTAATAAACCTCGGAACAACTCTCTGCTGCTGGTGCTGCATGTGGGGATCTCTACCGTTAATATTCCGATGAGGATGATTCCACTCATGATTGCCATCATGCCTACTCGCATAATTGTTATTATGGTAGGAAGTATCGGCACGGGGATGGGGCCCACTGTTACCCCTCCTGAATGAAGAATTACGCTGTGGCGGATGATGATCATTCCCGATGTGGGGCTGTGGCCCAAATCCTCCCCGAGGCCCATTTTCCCAATTGTTATTCTTGTGTGAAGGGTCCCTTGTAGAAGACTCTGGAACCATAATAGGCCCTGGTTTTCCAGGCTTGTTTTGAGTTATATCCACCACTGATGATGATGATGATGATGGCGGTGGGGGTGGTGGTGGCGGGGGCTGCTGATTGAATCCACCATTAGCACCGCGCTTTATAGATTTTTGACGGACAGGGAATGCTCGATTTGGAGTAGAATTAGGGTTTGCATTATTAGTAAATTGCTTTTGTGGAGAAGATGCTACTACATGCCCTCCCTAAATAAAACAAAATCAAGCATGTATAAGGATGTAAATAACCTAGAAAAAAAGAAATAAGAAAACTTGTTACCAAATATAATGAAACAAATCGTCAAACCTGGGAGACGGAGATAGGCTTGATAGAGTCAGAAGATGATTTAGGCTGCTGCTGCAAAGCCCTAGCTGACTCGGAGAGAGCAGGCCAAGAGTCAGCCCCCATGACAGAGCCCACTTCGACTGCATCATTCGTAGGCTTCTTCCACGCGGGCTTCTTCTTCTCACGAGAGACATTGCTATCAGAGCTTTCCATCTGAGTCTCCAACACAGCCACATAATTATCAGAAGAAGAAGGCTTCAATGGGGAATCAGAATCAGAAGCGATCTTCGGCTGAGGGGAGATCGCTTCGAATTCACCACGAACTATGTGAACCCATGGTGATGATAAGTTGTTGTTGTTGTTTTTGGGAGGGCTTCGACGGAACTGAGGGCTATTAATACCATCTCCAGATGAACGTGGAGAGTGAGTATTATTGGATGCAGAATCAGTAACGTTAGCCATGAAACTATATCTCAAATTGCAGAGATTGATTGATTGATTGATTCAAGATGAACGACGGAGTTATCGATCAAAATTTGGGGAAGAGAAGGGAATTAGGGTTTATATAAAATAAAAATAAAAATGCATGATGTTCCAAAGATTGAAGAACGGATCTCTAAGGACCCGATCGATCGTTCTAGACGAGCAAGAGCGAGACCCAACGATCTCCTCTCTCTTTCTCCCCCACTTTTGCTTTGCTCTTAAGTGTTAAAAGGCGACTGCTTGTTATACCAGGTTTTTGTGTGAGATACAATTTTCCTATATCACCCTTCGTTTCTTGATTTTTTACCTCTCTTGCTATATTTATAATTTTTTCGTCTTAGGTTTGTTTTTCAACTTTATATATTTGAAACTCTAATCTAATTAGAACTTCATAATGTAATTTAAAGTGAAAGAGGTAAAATTATAATAGGATTCTTTTTGAAATTAGAAATACACAACAAGAGAGATTTCTTAGGAGAACTGTTTAACAATCTCTGATGATTGACTTGTTTTACGTCAAAACTCAAAACAAAGACTTCCATGAAATTAGGTTTCCCAAATACATCATTTTGGAAGTGACTATTTACATACACCATTTGTGTTGAATGGCACCACCTTGAAATTTTTTTTTATTTAGGATCTTATCAATTGGAAAAGCGTATATAAACTACTAAAAATCTTCATTATGGTTCATTAGAATCTTACTAAATCTACATATATATATATATATATATATATAAAAGACTTAATAGGATCTTAGCAATCAGGAAATTGTAGAAACTTATTGAATCATTTTAGTTATATTAGTAACAATCCTACTGAATCTCTATTGGAGAATTCAGTACTGACCTATTGAATGAACTTTCGTTTGAATTTTTTATTATTATTTTTGGTTGTCAAAATGTTCTAACAATCACTAAATTAGGTGTTGAGGTTTACATGATATTTTTTGACGTACTTTGCAAGTCCCAAGGGTATTGCTTCTTTTATTATGAAGTTCTTGTTAAAACCTTTATTTAAATCTTGTAATAGGAAAGAAGAAGAGTGATTTTTCGCTCAAACCCCAACACATGTTTGACACATGGCACATGATGTAAGCAATGGAGATATAATTTCTCTTTCTTGCCCACACATCCTTTGCCCACAAATTTTAATTTTAAGTTTAACATTTCAAAATTTTGAAAGAGTCATGAGGCTCACATGGATTATCATATTGGAAATCGAACATCACAACCTTCTAGATTGCATTAAAAAACTGATGGTAAAAAAAAAACAAAACAAAAATTTTCAAGCTTAATCCTAGGTATTGAAAATGGATAGTTACCGAGCACCCAAATTTAAAATTAAAATGCAACGGTGAAAAATTACTATTTTTTTAAATTCCTGAAATTCGTCCTATACAACATTGTGGTATTAGATTATGTTTTTAAATGTCGTAAGGTGATCTAATAAAAAACTTTTATTTTTTCACTGTGGTTAGGAGAAATAAATTTTCTCCCTTATTGTTTTCTTCATTTGTGTCATATATCAAACGGGATGTTGGGCAGTGAGTGAAAAATTACTTGAATGAAGAAGAATGAGCGAGAAAGAGGTGAAAGGTGAAGAAGAAGAAGATCGAATGAAATCTGATTGGGTATGGGTGCAAATAGTAAGTATTTGCTAGTTGAGAATTTGTTTATGATAAAAAAAGGTTAAAGCTACCTGGGTATGGGTGCAAATAGTAAGTATTTGCTACTTGAGAATTTGTTTATGATAAAAAGGTTAAAGCTACCCGCCCTTGTTTTAAAATTTCAATATATAGATAACACAATCTTTATGGCGATAGATGTTTTTTGTGTTAAATATCTTTGAATGCTATAACCATCTTTTATATTTTATCTACAAAGAAATTGTACTACATTTCATCTCTTAAAAATAATTAAATAATTTTTATATGTTGGATATTTTACGGTGACAATATTTTCGACGGGCTAAAACCCACAAATTTTAGAATCCGAATTTCAACGGCTCATGGTTGTCAAAAAAATTTTATGTTCCCCAATTCAATGGCTTAGAGCCATCAAATTTCTCCTATCCTCCACTAATTGGACGGTTTCAGTCCGTCAAGGAAAAACATTGACAATGAAAAATTAGACAGCCTTTGGCCGTCAAATGTAAGCTTTTTCATGTCGTGGGGGTAATCTTATCATTTAAAAAAATATATATTTTTGTGAAGGGAAAATTCATAACTAAGTTGAAAAAGCAAGGATGATTTAAGGGTGGAAAATTAATGGAATTATCTTTCTTCAATGTTCATTGAATATAAAATCAAAATTATGGTATAATGCGACCTGTGTTGCCCAAGGATAATTGAGTTAGGCTTCATGCAGATAGTTATTGAGCTATATCAACATGTGCTTCATAAATATAACCTCTTTTATATCTTCAATCGTATTCTATCAGGATAAAAAAAGTTTTGTTGAAAAAAAAAAACTTCATTTTCTGGTTGTTCTATATACTTTTGCTCAAATTGGCGATCAAAAAGGACTTTAGTTAAGTTTTATGAAAAAGTGGATTCCTGAGATCCTTTCGCCAATGTTGAGAAAGCATTTATTCTCTCGTTCATTTCAAAATACTTCAATTGGTATGCACAAGAAATATAATAATTCAACAGCTAAATATTAAGTAGAACATGCCTTTGAGGCCTACCGTATAAAAGACTGGTATCATATAGGACTATAAAAGGAAATTTTAATTTTTATATGAGCTAGATCTTATTTCTATTTACTATTTTTCTTTTAATGTTACCATATTTGCTAGTCCGGGTATTTTGCTATTCTTAAGAGTCATTATTAGTTGTTGGGACTTATTGTTTTAAGAGTGTATATCGTTTAATTATAGGTTGGGTTAAAAAAGAGTCGAGCTGGAGTGACCTCAGTGGGGGACACATTGACGTGGACATGTGGTGGCACGCGCATGTCCATAGATGCATTTTACTCATATTTCAAAAAAATGCATTTACGAGCATGTGTGTGCCACCACTTCAAGATGTCCCCCATTGAGGTCACTCCAGGATCAATCATTAAAAAATGATAATAAAAATATTTAAGTATGCATGAGACAAAGAACTTAAATATATGAATCAAGTTGGATGCAATGGAAGTAAACATCAAATAGCTTTCTAAGAGATAATAAGTAAGAATCACATTAGATGACTTACTCTAGAAAGAAAGCCTAAAAACACAAAAAAACTACAGAAAATTTAAGTCTACAGGAATGAGAAAACAAATTAAAGTAGTTTTAGCTAGAGTGAAAATTGGAAAGATTTCAAGTCTAGATGCATGGAAGAAGCTAAAGGGATTATACAAAGAAGTGATCAACTTTTGACAAATTTATGATTCCAGCTCATTGTTCATTTTAATTACCAAAACGTGAGCAATAAAGAATTTAGAGGTTTTTAAAGTGACTATTTCACAGCTTTAAAATGACTAGTAGGAAATAGTCACTTTAAATCCGTCGGATTTGTTACTATTCTGAACTTTTTTTAATGAAAACGTGATCATTGACGTTTTGGTAATTAAAATGAATAATTAGCTGGAATAAAAAATAGCTCATTTTCAGCTCATGAAAAGGTAATTCACCCAAACCTAAATTGTTCAGTGTTATCTAAGTTGTTGAATAATATGTGGATATTAAGAAAATGTCAAGAGTGTGAAAAATCACATAATTTTTATCCATTTAGAAAAAAAAATGATAGAATCTGTAGATAGTTTAATTCAACAAGCATTGGAAAAATAAAGGAACCTAAGCAAATGATTTACTGTTATTAAGGATATACATGATGGAGTTTTTACTAGCTAGTGTTATAATGGACGATGGTGAGACGAGGGAGTTTCTAGTGACAATGCATTTGCAGTATCTACCAGTACTAAGCTTGTATTATTAGTAGTAATTATGGATTAACTAACTACTCACGTTCAAGGATATTTTTGTTAGTGTATGAATTCTTTGGATGATTAAATATTTGAGTCATTATAATCTGACTCCCCCTTGTATACTTAGTCGACTCCCTTGATGTGAGGTGTGCCAAAATCATAGAATTTCTTTCATTGAGATACACAACTGAATATCCCGAGCATAAAGTCTATGGTTCTAACACACCCCCACGTCAAGGGAGTCAATTGAGTATGCCATGTGGGAGTCATATTATGACCACTCTTAATATTATTATGTGAAATTAGATAAGGTAATTTCAAAACTAGTATAGTAAAGATCAAGATTAGTATAGTAAAGATCTTGAGATTTACAAATCGTAAGACTAGAAAATTATAAAAGATAAATAACAGAGGGAGTCCAAAAAGAACACATAGAAGAAGATAGTGAAAAAGATACAAAACATGCCATAATTTGAGATGCCCCTATATTTTCAACAAATGATATTGCTCCATTTGCCCCCACCCACTCCCTCGTCTCCCTCCAATTTTTGCCCCCTCCCTCAATTTCTTTTTAAGATGACATTGCTTCTTGACTTGGACCTTCTCTCTCATAAATTTATTGAAAATGACTTAAATACCCTTTTTTTCAACCTTTAACAAAAACTTTTGAATTTTCTCTTCCGAAACCATTTGACTTCAAGCTCCTCAACCTTCCTATTGACTGTAGTCTGCTCCCACTATAGGAAAATCCTGGCTCCGCCACTTCCCTTACATATAACATAATATATTCAAAGAACCATGATGAGGGTATGTATATCAATATCTGATTCAGCATTAACCATGCTCTTTTGAAAATAGAAAAAAATGCATATAATCGAGATCCATGGTAATACTTAGAGTCACGATAAATTGACGTGGTTGACATGACAGTGCACAAAACCATAGATCTTTCTCTTCAGGATACAAAAGGAAAAATATCCATGGTTCCATGCACATGCCACGTCAGTTTATCATTAATCTAATACTTCTACCATGAGAGTATACTCTAATGCAAGTCATGTCAAATCTAACAAGGGTAATTTTATAAATTGGAGATGCATTCAATACATGTGGGATCGTGTGATTAGTGGAGATGAGATCCTTGAAAACTTAGAAATCGATAGGCCATGGCCCACGCTATAATCTAGTGTCATCACTCTCTTTCTCAAAGGTTAAAATAAATAAAATTTGAAGTTGTATGTCAAATGATTTGATGATCACGCCTGCAATGCAGTTCAACCTACCAATGTAACAAACCAAATACCAAATTCAAAACATATAGAAGTACGGGTTTCAAAGTTGTTTGTTATATATATTTTTTTCATGTAAATCCCATGAACGTAAACCTAATAAGAAATATTTTTTCCTTATTGTTTATTAGGGGTGTGGAGGTGTTGCTGAGATATGGGCTCTTGTCTTCAGTGACGCAGCAGTTATCTATTGTTTTCAATCTTGAGTTTGTATTGTTTCGAAAAGAGTGAGAAAGGTTCGTAGGATTGTCGGACAGGTATGGATTTCTTTCTCTCTCTCTCTCTCTGTCTTAAAAAAGATTGGATCAATATGGTATCATACTCTAACAAATCCTTTTTGCTTTTATGATGAATCTGTCCACATCTCTTTGATTTTCTGACATATAATTATCCGTACCACCACATCTCCTTACTCAATTAACTCTCTCTCACTCTCTTTCAAAGGTCCTTATAAAGTAGAGTGGTTGTTACAGGGAACATGGATGTTGTACAAAGCCTGTTGGAGAGACTGAGACCCCTAGTGGGTTCCAACAGCTGGGATTACTGTGTTCTTTGGAAATTGGGCGAAGATCAAAGGTTTAAAGAAGGAAAAAAAATTCCCCATCTCTCTCTCTCTCTCTCTCACTCACTCACTACGTACTTATGATTAAAGAGTATATATATCTTCTCTATGTTTTATTTTGTTTGATTGATGATTATATATGTATAGGTTTATCGAGTGGGTGGGTTGCTGCTGTGGTGGAGCTGAGAAAACCCAAAATGGTGGTGGAGAAGAGCTTCTGATTCCAGTTGTCTCTCCTTCGCTTATTGCCTGCAGAGACCTCATGTATCAGCACCCTACAACTAATAATTGTCATCTTCTCTCTCATTTGCCTTCTTCCATGCCATTGGATTCTGCAGGGTACATTAATTACTTTTATAATTAATTAGGGGACTCTAGTCTCTCCCTCCCTCCTAAACCCAAGAAATATATCTTTTTAATCATGAACATCTTAAACAGGTTACATGCACAAACCTTACTATCAAACCAATCCAGATGGATAAACCTTCCCAATTGCTTGGATTCAAGCGTTTCTCATGTGGGTATTTTGTATCTCCCTCTGTGTGTATGTGTGCGTGCGCACGCACTAATTGTTTTTCTCACCTATTTTGCAGGAAACGATTGGGACAAGGGTTTTGATTCCAATGTCCGGAGGACTAATAGAGCTCTTTGTTGCAAAACATGTGTGACATCCGTCCTACTCTTATTAGTACTTTATCCCCTTTTTGAATTTTGAATCTTGATTAAAATAAAGCAAACATTCTTTTTGAGTGATCAGAATAATGAAATATTTTCTTTGATAATCGACACAAAATGATCTTTGGGTGCAAATAATTTACCCTAACTACTAATTATTTAGTAAATTCTGTTATAGATTACTGAAGATCCATATATCATAGAGTTCGTTATGACCCATTGTAATGTCTCATGGGGGGAGGAAGAAGCAGCCAAGAACAGTACTAGTTTCCATGAGCATCCATCTGTGCTTAGTCAAGAGCAGGATGGATCATCATCCATGGTTGATGGGCTCCCACTCGATATCAATGGGACCATCGATCACCAATCTAAGCCTTCCAATACCTCAAGCAATCATTTCCATCCAGGGGTATCCCCATCAACCACGTCCGATAATTTGAATTCGCCTTGGGATCCCTCTCTTGATCAAATTCACATCTCCAGCTCTCCCATGAATTTTTTCAGTGGGTTTGGACAGCAATTTCCCCCCTCTTCGGAAAATGGACATAACAACGATATCATCTTCGAAGGGTCCACAAACTCAATTATGTCGGATAAGCCAATGATAGCTTTCGATTCACCAGGGGAGCATGGATATAATTCGGATATGGCTGCAATCCATCAGTCCTTAATGGGCACTGCAACACCTAACTTTCACCCATCGATTGAGTCTTCAGTAAAGACGAAGGATCCCATCAAGCAGGAGACGGGCCGAGCAGACTCAATCTCAGATTGTAGTGAGGATGATATCGGTGATCAGAAAGTTGTTGGAAGAGCAGGGAGGGGACATAAATCAAAAAACCTTGTTGCTGAAAGGAATAGAAGGAAGAAGCTTAATGAGAGGCTCTATGCTCTAAGAGCTCTGGTTCCCAATATCAGTAAGGTATAATCTTCACATCCCAACAATCCTCTCATAAACAATTAATAAAAATATAAAATTATGATCACTCCTCTCATTAACAAATTAATGTGTAACGATTGACTGTCAATGATTCTAAGATGGATAAAGCGTCCATCCTTGGAGACGCAATCGAATTTGTTAAAGAGTTGCAGAAGCAAGTGAAAGAACTCCAGGACGAACTCGAGGAACCACCAGGCAACAATGGCATCCTATTAGACCCCAAGCACGATGAATCTCTCAATGGGTCGAAAATGGGAATCATTGATAATGGAACTAGATGCTCATCTAATGTCAAGGTATCTGACCCCTCGAAACAAAGTCCGGATACCGTGATTGGTGATGATAAGGCACAACAGATGGAGGTAACTAATTAATGTTCAAGAAATTAAATAAACTTGATATATATATATATATATATATATACATATGGTTTTCTCAGTAACTTAATTTATGCAATTTTCCTTGATATTATGATTGCAGGTTCAAGTAGAAGTGACCCAACTAGATGGAAATGAATTCTTCCTTAAAGTTTTTGCTGAGCATAAGCCGGGCGGATTTTTGAGGTTGATGGAAGCCATGAATTCTCTAGGCCTAGAAGTTACCAATGCAAATGTCACCACCTTCCGAGGCCTAGTCTTGAATGTCTTCAAAGTAGAGGTGAGATCCAACAACTGCAATTATATTGGACTTTAAATTGGCAAAATCGACTAAATATATGTTTTTGGGTAGCAGAAGAGGGATAATGAAATGGTTCAAGCAAACCATGTTCGGGATTCGCTACTGGAGCTAACACGTAATCCCATCGGAGGGTGGTCAGAACCCAATCAGGCATCAGAGAATTATCAAAATCTCCATCACCAACACCACCATATCAATTCCCATCTTCACTCCCAACACCTCAAAGCTTAAGTACTTCTGATCAATAAGGCACTATTTGCTTATCTAATTTAGTTTCATTTACAAATAATCTCTCTCTAAGACTGCTTTAGCAACAATAGTTATTTATTTGATAATTGGTTATTTCTCTTACTTGTTGGGTTGTTTCTTATCTTGATCTTCAGTCACCATATTGATTTGGTCAAAAATCAATTATAGTCAAAAGTTCTCTTCTTTCTTACAAGATTCTTCTGACATTACAAGTCCTGCAAACTACGGTCTGGGATTTGACGGTTGAGATTTGCTTTATATGTCCGTAGGCGTATAGTAAACTCCCAAGTCCCAACCCAAGTACACTTTTAATTAGACACTGATAAATTGAGACCAGGGGCTACTTAGGATTCGCTGAATCCATCAGCTAATATCACCACGTGTCACAGTCATTTGGTCCCACTAATGAGGGGTCATTGTGCGGATCTTAAAGTGCGTCTTTGGTGGCTTTACGCTTTGTTCAATGTAATTTTTCTTCTATTTAATGATTTTATTATAAAAAAGAAGGCATTGATATTTTATATTACCACATCATTGTATTATCATCATCTCCCAAATTTATAATTTAATTATGCATCATCTATATAATAAGGTTATGTCCCAAATGACATCATAAGTATATTGTTGTTTTAAATGTTATTTAAGGTTGAGTAACTTTAAAAAGCCACCCATTGTGTTTTCAAGCCATTTCCCCTTGACTTTGATCTTCCACTACTGAGAGATTAAATAAAATGGTTGATGTGAAGCTCTGATTTGATTACACAAACTTCGATGATTATTGTCCAAAGTTTACCTCTATTTTACTCACCAAGAATCATGAATTTCGGATTGACTTAGCTTGGATGATAAATAGAAGTGTTGGGTCTTACAAAACAATCTCTCCGATGCTTTAAGTTAAAAAGTAGTTTTAAAAGCCTTGGTAGTGAGAATTCGTACGTACCTTACTGATATCATCAGTGGCTTATATAGAACTTCCTCAATTTGTGATCTTGGGTCTTCCTCATGATCACCATTTGTTAGTTTGCACCTTTTCAATCTCTTTAATTCATGGGAGTTTAGTCTTGTGTTTATCACACAAGTTTGGATCGTGCAACTGAGTTGATTAATGATAAATTGACTCATGAAAACTAACTTTCTTGATGTAGCAATGCACAAAATCATACATATTTTTCTTGTGTATCTCGAAGAAAAAGATCTATGATTTTGTGTACTGCCACGTCAAGAGCGTCAATTTAGTGCAACTCAATTAAATATGGTGCCACATGGTGACTCAGACTCTTTCAACTTTGACATTCTTAGTTTGAATTAGAGATCCATGTGGACTTTTCTTAGTGGTTAACATTTCTATGCATGCACAATTGAAATGCCCACTTCAACCTTTGCCAAAATCCTTTCATTTTTATGCAAAATCCACTGTCTTCAATATCAATGGTGAAGTTTTTCACCCTCATCCTTGACCAACAGATTTTCTCTCCTTCAACCTTCAAACCTCAAGTATGAGTTAAGGCTATGGAGGTTCAAGACAATAGATTTTTAAAAGAAAAAATTAGGTACTTTTTTTTTTTGTCAAGATGATGAAGACAAGGTTGAAGATAAAGTGCGGAAGATAAGCTTAAAGAGGTTAGGTTAGCAACATTGATTTTTTGGAAAAATCATCAAAGATTTTATTATGAAGTTGAAGATGAGGGCATTTTTATCATTTTATGTCACTCTCATGCAAGACCCAATCCAAGGGTATGACAATAATTTAATAACACGAGATATCTTTAATTTTCACCAAAACCCCAAATGTTATTGTGTTTTAAAATATCTTTCTACTAAGGGTATGTTTTTTTTAAAGATTCTTGTACCTTGGTATTACCAACCATTATAATAATATGACTATACATCAAATTCATGACATTATGACAATACATTATTATTTTATAAAATCATATCATGAGTGAAATTGCTATCGTTAAAGGTTATATCATCATATCATAAGTGAACTTTAATTTATATAATAAAATATAACTGTGATGTTCACTTTACTACAATTTTATAAGGGATAAAAGTCTCATCTAAGTATAATTTTGTGGGGCACACCCTACTCATTATATTTCCTTTTTCTTTTCACCCTTTTAATTTCTTTAATCTCATTTTTTTATATAATAATATTCCTTTAATTTTACTATATTTTCTCTTTTATCCCTTTTTCAATAATATCCCTCTAACTTTACATTTTTTTTATAACATTTTTAACCCATTTTATTGTCTTTCCTCATTTCCTTCTTTCATAATAATACATCTCCAACTTTATTATTTTTCATCTTTTGCTCTTTAGCCTCATTTTTTTTAATAATACCCCTCTAACAATATATAATTTTTTGTTTTTACCTCTCTTAACCTTAAAGAGGATGCCTATGCTTACGGCACGAGTGAATTCTAGTATACATATCTTAGAGGTAGAAGACAATGGGTATCAAGGGGGAAAATCAAGGACTTTTGTCATGATGATGAAGATGAGGGCCCTTTTGATCATTTTATGTAGGTCACTCAAACTAGACTGATTTTAAAGGTTATGTCATCAGTTGAAATACCTCAGAATTTTCCTATAAGGTTCTCATCGTTGTTCTAGTAGCGTGTGTGCGCGTGTGGGTGTGTATGTGTGTGTGTGTTTCCCCAAAAGATTGAAGGGTTTTTTCCCTTAATGTATGGTCCCAAAATTTTAAAAAGAAAAGTGGGGCTTTTCTTAGAGTAGTACATAGTTAGAGTGCACTGGACTGGTAATATGTTGGTATCAATTCATTGAATCAATTTGGGACATTTTCTATAATTGGTCTACCCAAGCTTTCTCCTAATATCAAAGCCTAAATGACTGGCAATCATTCTCTTCAAGGGTTCTATTTTTCACAGCCTTGTCTGTCGTAGAAGACTGGGAAGAGTATTGCATTTTTGTTATTTATCTTGTTCCCCTTTTGTTTTTTAACTTGCACCATAATTGTTGGAGGAGACATACAATGAAACTTGATTGCCCGAGAGGAAACCAATTTTTTAACTTTATAAACCTTGCAATGAAGCTTGATTTTTTTGTTTTGTTTTGGTATCCATCCAAATGGTATTGGTTAGTGGAGTTGAAATCACCTTATTCCCAAGGTTTAGCACAATCAGGGGTACAATGGGGACTGTCACTTTCAAGCGTTGCTATGGAGTCATACCTAAAATTGTGCAAAACATTTTGTAGAAAATTGTTAGGCTTCCTTACTGGTTCTGTAAAGAAATTTCGACTATACTTAACTGGGTGAGCACAATATGCCAAAACAGTGAAACAAAAAAAATGGGAAATAATTTTGAAGAAAAGTTTTCTAAGTCACTAAAACGGTAAAACCAACGACACTTATGCAACAGTGTGCATTGGTCATTATTGTTTGAGCGTGGTACTCAAATCCGTTTTTTTTTTTTTTTTGCATCTAATACTAGGATGCAGGACAATCTCTTCTGGAGTCCAAGGCAAAGATAGCTGAGGATGATGCTGCAATGGAGCAGGTACCAGCTAGCTTAGTAAGGTCTTTCAATGATACATGATGGTGTCAGCTAACATCGTGAGGCATTCCACAGTCAACAAATATATGAAATTAGTAGTGTCAATAGAAGTGTGATCTCTGATTCATGATAATATGTAGTCTTTGCTATCAGAGCCATATTTACAATATACGCGTTTGCAACCCTCTGGTATGCTCAGGAAAAAAAATCCCTCAAACTTGCTACATAATGAGTCTCCTCAATGTGGTTGGCTTGTTAACATATGTTACATGGGACCACCTAAAAATTTACTATGTGGGACTGCAAGTAACCTGAGAAAAGAATGATTAAAGAAATCCTAAAAAGAACAGGGAGAGAATGAAGAATACGAGCATGGAGTAGTTGTTCCAATGAAGTGAGTCACTGGCTTCAGGTGGTGGTTCCACAGAAATCTGAGAATTGTTCCCAGCGTTTTTATTAGCTTGTGGTGTGTAACTACCTGGCCCTGCGGAAACTGTAGGAGGCACATCTGTCGAGTTCCGCAGGTTTATTTCTTGAGAATTAGAATCCTCGATATCATAACCTAGGAGAAGGCCAAAACTTATTTTCAAAATTCCTTGATAAGATTTACTATATCAGTTAAGGTCAACTAGACTTACAATCAAACTTTTTCCAGCCCAAGACGAGTTTTTCTCGATCGAATACAATCCTGTAGCCAGTCATGAAATTCTCTGCAAGAAGAGTGACAACTCTGGCGTAAGAAACCACCCAATAAGCATGAATGGAGAAAATTAATAAGAGTTCTAGCATGTCAAATTTATGTAGCAAACTTAAGATGTGAGGACGTCTTCTTGTTTGATTCTGAAATACCACCATAGCTTATCAGAGCTATAAACTCGGTGCTTGATGCACAAACTGCCTTTCCTTACAATATTCTCAGAATAACTATATGACCATACCACCTGAATTTTAGCCTTACAGGCTGAGATATAATGTTTCTGATGAAGGCCATAATAGACCTTACAAGTGTACTTCAGGGATGTTATATTTGCAAGAGGCATTGTGAGAACTCACTCTAATAATTTTGTGAGCGTTACAAGAAGAAAGATACTACAGTAACTTCGAGAGAGGGCACTCTAATAATTCTGTAATCATTAAAAGGATATGGAATTTGTATAAAATGGACAGCTGATTAAATCAGATGAGTAAGATACAGGATGCCTGTCCCCCTGAAAACGAAGAGACACTTGGTGAAGGCATCCAACCAGAGAACTTGGTTCTCCCAGAATCTTCTATGCTGTTGTAAATTCATAATTGCATAGGAACACCTAGGATTTTTTTCTGGATTAGAAAAGGGTTCTCACATTAACCTCAAACATCTAAAAAGTTAATTGTTGATCCACATTCGATAAAAATGAAACTAAGCTGGAACCAAGCATTGATGCTAAGCACACGACCATGACTCATACGCCATGTGCGTCTACTAGAATCTGTAATTTCATGCTTTAGGTTTCAAGGCCTCTCTGCAATGTGACAACCAGCTGCCATACATGCCATTCACTAATGCAGTCTTCCATAAAAAGACTAACTGTATTAAAGTTGATTAATACTTTAGTTGTAACAAAGTGAGTGATGGAATAAGAGTTTGTTCATGCCATACAAACTGAAAACTACATTAACTCTTTAATTGTAAGTTTGCAACAAAGTGAATGGTGGAATAGAACCTCCTTCATGTGATAAAAATTGAAAACCATTAAACTTGACTTGTTCTGAAGTCTTGAACCAGATGTGACACTGAACAGAAACCTGGTGGCAAGCTAAGGTAATATACAAGTCTAATACAGGTTGACATGTATTCTCATTTTCTTTACTCCATTTTGACAATTTTCACTACTTTATCTTTCATTAAGTAATATTGCAGCTTGAAACTAAAGACTTATATAATCATGAAAAGAAAGAAAGTGAACACCAAAATAAAGTGGTTAGCACGCATGATCTTTTTCTAAGAGACTATGACACTGGCAACTCATATGAACAGCCACAAGAAACAGCACAAATGGAAAAAAATGCTACTTAAAACTGAAAGACTTACGTCCAATAATATTCAAGTCTGCACTCTTGATAATAGCCAGGCAATATACAAGTTCAGCCTGCAGATCGTGAGTGCACACAATACTTTAGACAAGGTGGGTTGGAGAATATACAAAAACTCTAATAGAAGCAAGGTCTTACCCGAGTTGAGATGACAATTATTGGATCATAAACAGGAAATTGGCTTCCACCTTTCATTGTTAGACTTATGCTGGGTATCAGACTACTGTTTGCATCTGAACTGCGTGGTTAGGAAGAATGAGTTGAGGCTTCATTACTAAGAAAGATGATAAGAAACAAAGGGATAATTTGGATAAGTGACCTCATATCATAACAATATTCGAAAGGGATTCTGGGATCATGAGGACGCCGGCTGTCCTGTCCCTGTAGATTAAACTGCAAGAAAAAAAGTTGCACATTTTATAACTTAGTCTACACCATACCAAAACAGTTAGTTTTCAAGATCTAAAGTGCTTACACTCTCCGTAATCTGCGTATAAGCTGGTTCCACCAAGTAAGTAAAGGAGGTCCCCGAATCAAAGAGAGCATTAAAATTTGTATCAATGAGACTTGTTCCCACCCGCATTTGAGATACACTGATGTTATATGTTGGGCTGGAAAACAAAATTGAACAGCAAAGCAGAATAACTAACCTAACATTTTGACTAAATCTTTAATCGCATACTGAATCCAGCACACAAGCAATCGGCATTAACCAAATTAAGGGATGAACACTCACTGTAATAAGTTAAGATTGAATGGAGTTTCTTCTTGGTCAAGACTTCCTTTGTCCCCAAAGCTGATCCTTCCATATCCATCATGTCCAAAACACATGGAAAAAGAGTCTGCTGTGAGGCCTACCCGAGATAAAATGCTGGGAACAGATATTTTCTCCATACCTAGCCCAAACAGACCATTGGGAGCTGCAAAATCTAGAAAGGAACCGGTTTGAACCTGTCCACAACTGCACAGTCCAACCAATATAATCAAACCGGGTGGGATACCGCTTACAATAGAGAGATGCTTAATAGACAAAACAATTCCATCCGGTAGGAGCAGAAAAAGGCTAAAATGTGATGGCAAAACCAGTCAGACTAAATAAGACAATAACCCACCCAAATGTGATCTGTGCATCAACAACTTCTGGATGACCATCTTCTGTTATCAAGTGTAGAACATCCTCTACTAGAATCCCAGAAGTTGAGGTATCAGCAGAAATATATGAAACCACATAAGGGCAATTGCTGAATGTTCCGAGGCATTGATTTCGGTGTGCACAAAAACTGTTGTTACAAGTGACTTTTTTACTTGTTGAGGATCCTTTAGGATTATAAATGCTGAGCTCATAATCCTGAGGTAATAAAAGAAAATTAGATTAAAAATATATATTATGAGTAACGGAAGTACCAATCCAGGTAGAAGCATTGAAAGATGAATGCTATAAGCTCCTCTAGAGTTTTAGCTGATACTTCAAACATCTAAACAAATTAAAGGGTTTCCTCGGCATGTATCAAAGAACCAAGTCGAAATTAGAAAGTGATAATCACTAGAATCCTTTGAACCATTTACCTTGTTCTTTTGCTACAAAGGTATGGGTGGGTCCACTGCTTATCTATGTTCCAAATCCCTTGGTGTTTTCATCTTCTTTATTACTTCTCTTTCAAGCCTGGTAACTAATAGCAATCCCTCTCAAGAAAAGAATTCTCTGGTCTTTAACCTAAATGTTGGGGAATCTGAATGGAGTGGAACAATAGGGCTTTTGAAGGGAAAGAGCACTCTTTACACGAGGTCGTTCTGGCCATTATGGGATTAATATTCTGCCGGAGTAGAAATTTTGAGGAACCTACTTCGAGCATTCATATTTAAGTGGGAGCTATTATATTCTGTATGAGTGTCTAATGGCTGTATCTTGTCTCTTTTCTATTGTACCTGGGTGACCTTCTTGGCTTCTTTTTAATTATTAGTCTAATAGTAATCTTTACCTATCAAAAAAAAAAAAACCCAAAGGAATCCTTCAATAAAACTGATTCCTATTCCTCAATGATATCCCACAATCAAGACAATTGGCTGAATCCCATGAAACTTTTTTGTTCATTGAAATCTTTTTATAAATCAAATCAATTTTGATTCTTGAATAATCCACATTATTTCTGGTTCAATAGATTCTCTTTTTCATGTAGAAGAGACACATTGCAATAGAAACCTAAGCATTCGTATAATAAGTTATGAGTGTGTTCTCATGCTTGTTCTATTGCATTTCCTAATATTTCAATCCATATTTCTAAAAAAAAATTAAAATTATTTCCATAATTTTCAAAAAATTAAATTATTTCCATATTGATTGACATATTTCCATTTCCAAACTAAATGAATATAAACTGACCCAAAAAGGGGATCTATTATGGTCAAGAAGACCATAATAGATCCGGCTTGAACAAAAAATCCTAAAAAAATAGATCCCCTTAATCTCCTTGAAAACTTTGTTCCAATAGAATATAAGCCCGACTATGGACATGAGAACCTCCTAAAAGGGATGCTCCTTCCCTTCAAAGACCCTATTGTTCTATTCAATACAAATTTCCCAACAAATAACAAATGAGGTTGATAACTAAATGATTCTTTTTTCATAAGAGGAAGCTTTTGTTTGCCAACTTTGAAATATGGATAAAAATGAAAACGAAAAACACCAAGGAGACCAAAATAATGATAGAAAATGAGCCCAAGACTTCTTTACAAAAGAGCAATGGATAAACAAGTGATTGATCAATTCCCCGCATCATTTACAAAGAAGGCATAAATTAACAAAAAGTACCCCTTGCTATCAATTTGGTCAATTGTGATAGTTCTTCCGAAAGCAATTGACCATATGAAGAAGGATATCTAAGAAGGAATTTTTAGCCCCAAATGACGATGTCAAGAACTGATGATTGAGAGTTGAGAACGATGGACTTGTAAAATGACTTTATAGTGAGTGGTATATCCCTTTTATCTTCCAAATCCCATTTATCCTCCACTTGGATCTGCGATGTACATTTGATTAGGATAGCAACCTCTTGAACCTCCCAATCATTAAAGCTTCTTCTGAACTTAAAATCCCGTGAAATGTAATCTCCAGGCTAAACCATCAAGTCATTTATGGGAGCACCTCCTTACAAGAGAGTGAAAATGAGGAAGGATACAGAAGCCTCAAGGGCGAAACTCCACACCAATGATCTTTCCAAATCTAACACTAGACCCTTTCCCTACGTTAAACACAATGCTTTCTGAACCTCAGGCAAATTCCTTTCCAAAGTTTTTTTTTTTTGATAAGTATAAATTCTATTAATGAAGAAAAAGGAGAGAGGAGGCTGAGATAGCCCCCCATACATCAAAGCAAGAAAAACAACAAGAAAGAAAAGCAATACAAAAAAAACAAAGTCGACATGAATCTAAGGATCACAGAAAACGTCCCAATTAAACACAAAATCTTGAAAACAAACTCCATCAAAGTCCTTACTCATCTTAGACCAAAGAAACAGTAACCCCAAAATCTCTAAGATCACTTTGTGAGATGAGCTCTCCTTACTGTGGAATACTCTGTTGTTGCGCTCTCTCCAGATACCCCAAGTAATGGCGGAAGGCAGGATAGTCCAAAGAAGACTCTTCCTAGAGGAGAAGGTATTCAAACTCCACCCCTTTAAAAGAGCAAACCAAGATAAAGGAAAAACCCAATAGCACGAGCGAAAGAGCAATGAATAAGGATGTGATTGACAGACTCCCCATCCTTTGAACAAAGATAGCAAAAATTTGGGATAATCCACCCCCGAGTAATCAAATTATCCAAGGTGAGAATTCTACCCAATGAGGCAAGCCATATAAAGAACGAGACCTTAGAAGGGACAATAGTGGACCAAATAATAGGAGAGAAAGAAACCTCACGCGATGGGAGCAAACAAAAATAGAAAGACTTGACAGAGTTAACACCCATGATGTCACTGAACCACTTTGCCAAACAAAATGATCCTCCCATAAATATGCCTCTTTCCATAAACTATTGTTGTTGTCCTCAAATTTTCATAACCAATTTTCGAATAGTGCAAAATTCATTGCTCTAATCTCTCAAATGCCCAGACTTCCATTCTTCTTGGAGAGGCATATTTATTCCACTTTGAAAGATGATGCTTCCTCTTTCCTTCCCTATTATGCCACAAACAATCTCTATGCATCTTTTCCATTTGCCTTGTCTTAGCCCTCTTGAACTACCACGGTGTGCTCCCATTAACAAGCACAAAGACAAACAAAGAAGAAACACATTTCATTATCCATTCAATCCATTTCTCCAAATTCCATGTGACCCATCATGTATCTTAAACATTCCCAACTCATGTTTGCCTACGAGTTTATGTAGGGGCAACTTAACTGTTTCTGATCTGTACACCAAATTTACAGACAATGTTCATTTGACTAGGCAAAGATGATTATAATTAATTTCAATGGCTCATTCCTGATTCTATCAAGACTCCATGAAATCAAGCCAAACATACATTCAAGCAAATAGCAAAATGAGGAGCACCAGGATGGTAAACATGTAAAAATGGGATTTGGGAAGGCCATATGGCATAATACCAGCAAAAAGACTAGGGAAATGGGAGACTACAACATGAAAGACTCAACTTTCTTACTCTTATCTACAACCTTTATCATGTCTTTTGCCTCAATGGTTTACCATGCCTTTGGGTCCATTCGTATGTAACCCTTCTTTTAATTGGTCAGCATAATCAGAAACATTAGATAGTTGTCTAGTTACTTTAAGTGCATATGGAGATATAGAAAATCAGTGCAGAGAGTGGATTCGTCATAACTGGAATTTTACTCACTCCTGTTGAAGAAATTCCAATTCTAATATACATATTGGAGTTCTGCCAACTGACAAAGAATCCATTTCAAAGACAGTTGCTGCACAAGAACCATATGCATTTTACAATTATCTCCACCAAAAAAAAAAACCAAGGAAAATAAACAGAAGATAGAACGCAAAATTAATAATCCCAATGATTTTCTTTCTTCAGTCCTAAAATTACAGATTTTTATACAAGGCTAAAATATAAAGGAATTTGGAAAAAGAAGCAATTTCTTTAAAGCAGATATCTTACGAAAACCCATGCAATGTACAACTCAATTCATCACCATGGTCAAAACAACCAACTTTGATAATTTTGGGGTACCAAGATTAGCAGCTAAAAGCAAAGAATGAAATAATAAATGAAGTACGTACAGATCCATAAGTTGTGACGGAGGTGGTAGGTGGTGCGCATCGAGTACAATCGCAAGGAACCCAAAACAGATCACTCCCAGTGTCTAGTGCTACTAGAAATTTCTTACTGGGCGTCCCCAATGAAACAGTAGCATAATGCAGACTGAGTAATTTCCACATTACAACACAAACACAATGGTTTTTTTATTTTTATTTAAAACCCGTAAAACAAAAGACCGAAGGGGGCCAATAAATATAATTCTCTATATCTAAAATCAAATAAATCAATCAATCAAGAAAGATAAGTTACATACAAACCCATGGAACTGATCCGCAAAGTGGAATTTCCGTCTGAGAATGTGATATCGGACAATTGACGGTCTCGTTGAAAGATCCGATCCCGATCGGCCAATGCAACATAGTAATCAATACCACCCTTGACGGGCCAATTGTCAATGCTGCAGATTCCTCTCTCAGTCCCAGTCTCAGATCTGTGGGTGGTCCATTTTCTCACTGGTTCAGAGAACCTGTGGTGCATCTCGAAGCTGAATGTACGATGGCCATGGCACCTCTGAAGCGTAAATGCCGAAACAGAGAGCGAGAAGACAATGACCAGAAACCCATACAAAGAAGCCATGGCTAATTGAAAACCCTAGCAAGCTAGAATTCAGAGAGATGCACTAAAAGGAAAGGAAAGGTGAAAGAGATGTTGGTTCACCTTTTAAAATAGAGATAGAGAGAGAGAGAGGAAATGTTGAAGGTTGTTGAGTTCTTCTCTCTTCTCTTCTGTGTGTGTGTGTGTAACAGTGAGCAGAGACACACACATGACCAGGGACGGGACGACGGTGTTCTTCGATGGAGTGGAGTGGAGTGGTTGTGGTGTGGGTCCCACTCCTACCTTAATTCTTTCTTGAGTCTTGACAGTTGAGAGTGAGAAGGGTGTTAAGAAGACATTACGTTTCAGCCTTTGTCTTCAGCTTGATTAATAGTCTGATGACACGTCATTGCTAGATGGACTTTTCTACTATCCAACGACGTTTGACGCACAGTATCATTCATCCTCCACATTCCATTCCCAATGATCACTACTCTTCTAGGGGATTATTTTTTTTCCATCTAAGCGATTCAGCTGTTGAACTTGAATGGGATCAACTAGTTGCACACCACTCATTATCAATTGCACTTTTAGTACTAAAAAAATTCTCTTTTGCACTTCATTTCGATGATTTCATTCTAAAAATAATAAAAAAATGTTGCATTACATCTATAAAAAAAAAACTAAAATTTTGTTCTTCCTCAATTACACCCAAATAAATTATTGTTAGTTCAATCATTTTTGCAAGAAATATTTTTTTTGTTTCGACATTATGTTTATTTGAAATACACAAATTCAATTTAAATTCTAAATAAAGATTAGAAAATTACTGTCTTAATTAAATTGGAGCAAAAACGAACACGAACAAAATCAATCACAAAACACGATCAAAATAGAACATGAGCCAAGAATATAAAATTACAAGTTAAAATAAAACTTAAACCCAAAAAAGATTAGGTATTAGAGTGCAAGCAAAAAAATTAAAATAGAAGTTAAAAAAATACAAAAAAGTAAATGATTTTTTAAGGTTGGTGTACAACCAGTCGGTCCCTAAAAATTTAACCCTTTTAAAAAGAGATTCTATTGTCACACCAACTTTTGCTAATGCCACCTCAATTCATATGTTAATCACCTAAAAATTGCACACATCTTGGGGTGGCATTAGTAAAAATTGGTGTAGCAATAGAATCTCTCTTTTTAAAAATAAAAATAGAGGGCCCTTACTTGCATATCACCTCAAACCGATTCCTTCGATTTGCTTATTTTTTTCTTATATTTCATAATCTACTCACTCATACATTTCACTTGTGGTTGAGTGATAATAATAGTTTTAAGTAATAAATTTTCATTAATACAACAACTTTGGAGCTTTCTTAAAATTTAACTTCATTACTTCAAATATAATTATCAACCGATCAGCAATGAAATCTATGAGTAAGTAGATTATGAAAGATAATTTAAAAAAAATATGTATGTGGGAGGAGAAGAATCTCTCTTCTCTCATGAAAGAAATATGAATTCCTGACTCTAAATGGATACAACACATATCCCAAGGACGTATCATGTATCCCTATGATAAATATCAACTATTAGATTTCATGAGTCACTGGATCTCAACCCATATGCATATATCACAAACTACATTGACAAATACACAGGATCCATAAACCAAATTAGATGTCCACCTATAGTCGTTCACGACATTTATTACAAAAGGCTTAAACAGCTACCCCCAATTGATGAACCTCATCCTTCACAAGAAGAAATGGAGAGATTCCTCCTTCCTTGGGCTATGTGTGCCGACCAGTGGATCAATGACATTTCTCCATCCATTGTAGTCCAAAGCAGAACCGGCATCAGGTAATGGGAATCCGTTTACAAAGAAAAAAGGAGTCCCATACACTCCTCTTAAGCACCCATACTGCATGACAGAAAAAAAAAAAACAAAAAACAAAAAAAAGGAAAAAAAAAAAAAAAGGTCGAAGGTGAAAAGACAGTAATGGGTATTTGTAGAGAACCAATGATACATATTTTTCAATGAAATATTTATGATGGATATTTGGATTAATGATCACATGCACCACAAGATCCATAGGAGAGTAAAGATAATACTGTGAAAGTATATATTATCATTCTTCTTATCTGATTAGTGAATTTTAAACTCTGACCTTGAAGGAAACCCTTGTCGTAAGATCTGTTTTCCTGTCATTGAATCCAGATTCCACCGCAGATAATGAGGAGTTCCCAACTACTTTTGCAACCAACTTCACAATTTGGTCAACAACAGAAGCTCTAGACATTGTATGTGTTGGTTTATTGTATAACTTCTCCTGTTGAACAACATCCACATTCATCATACATGTTTAGTCTGATACAGAACAGACTAAAATACATCCATATTATCCATTAACTAATATTTCGTTCAGCACATCCACCATTCAAGAGAATATTTTACTTTATTGCACACTTGTGGCAAACTAATGTTGCCCAAGTTTTTGCCTATCAGATTTGGAAGATATTAAAGGGCTCATAGGAGTAATGGTGTGTACTAGGACACTTTACGAAGCTACACTCTGACAGCGTAACTCTTCGCAGTATGCACACATTTGACCATGGAAATAGTAACTGTGATAACAAGCAGAGCAAGCTAACCAATAAGGTTTATGAAGTTGAATATTAATAGATTGAACAAAACAGAGATGAGGATATTGCGATGGATGAGTGGAAAGACTAGGAAAGATAAAATTAGAAATCTAGGAGTAATAGGTGATAAATTATGGAAAATTTGATTGAGATGATTTGGGCACATTTCATGAAGGCCGATTAAAGCCCCAGTTAATAGGAACATACAAGTTGAAGGTTCAAAAAGAGTGAAACAAAAGACTTGACTTTGGAAAATTTTGAATGGTGGAAGAAGATTCGTTTAGCCAACCCCAAATCTTTGGTGTAAGGCTTTGAAGAAGATGATGATCTTTTCCCTCATGACACCTGAATCTTGATCTAAACTTTTATCATATCTAATCTCCCGTTTTTTGTGCAAAGTATTTGATGTAGCAAGTAACATGGGCTCAAAGAAAAGACAATTTAGGGGGCCGAGAGAAGCTCAAAAATCAAAGGCCATGAAGTGAACCCCACAAGATTAGCTTAAGATTCTTTTAACTTCTATGTTTATTTTAGTTAGGATTTATTGGATTTTATAGATAGAGCCAAATTGATTAGTGGTTTAATTTTAGTGGATTTCTCTTTAAAAGGTTTTATAATAAATAAATAAATAAATGTATATGTAAAGGGAAAGAGCTCCCCACATTTTGGTTTAATGAAGTTCATTATCCGGGAGGGATAACAAAAGAAGAATGACTCTTCTTATGGTGGTGAGTGATTCATCACCTGTTGTTCAACCGGTTTGCTGTTCTACATGTTTCTCAAAATGACTTGGCTGGCCTTCTCAAAACTGAATCTCCCTACATCCTCTCTTTCGATTATATCAATGGTTTTGGTTAAAATCAAAGGATTCTATGTCCAGCTTCTCCCATCTTTAAAAGTATTTCTACCTTTTACAAACCGCAACCATGAAACATGAAACTCAATCTGCATATCTAGCATCTGAACAAGCTTTGGACTCCAACAGGATAGGAAAATCATCAAATATAAGTTCGTAGTTTTTGGAGTTACATCTAGGAAGAGACCCCCCCTAAAAAAACAATCTAACTAATAGTACATAAAAAAGGTGTATCATTCATGACATGAGTGTAACTGTAAGGCATGGAGAGGCAAATTCATGGCGTGAACTAAAATTTGTCATCAAATTGAGAATATGTAAACTGGCTGGTGCAATAAAATGGGATTTTCCTTTCCCATGAAAAAATGCCTAAGGCTCTAGCCATTAATTGCCAACATGAAGCTAACATTTGTTGATGGTCCATCCTTACATGGTTTATCAATGTAAGGAACGTTAGTTGCTGAAATCACTGTTTCTAGACAAAAGATAGGGAGTACCACCCATGGAGGATAATGTCCACCATAAATGTCTTTTGGAATGAAAGTGTCGTCATCATTATCAATGGCTTATCCCAACTGTTTGGGTCGGCAACAGGAAGCATGTTCCACCAATAAATTCTATGTACGGGCTGTCTAAAGTCATCAACATCATCAAAGCCTTATCCCAAAGTTCTAGGGGCTGTCTAAAGTCATGTCACACTAGAGCTTTGCAGACCTCTCTGGAAGAGTTTGGAGGATTTAGTAGTGTCTCACCTTCTACATATTTCTCAATAGAGAGTGTCTAGATATTTCTTAATAGAGTTCTAGAGATGCTGAAACTTGTAGTCTTCTAGAGTATTCTTGGATCAAATACATGTGGTTTGATCCTAATTCCTAACTGTTCATACCACCTCCCATGTCTATATAACGGAGTTGGGAACTCATTTGTACATAAGCTTAAAAAGTGAGTAAAACTTCTAAGTTAAGCACAAGTGTGTGTGTGTGTGTGTTGGGATAACTTCTAAGACTCGTTTGACTGTAAGACCGACTTAAGCTACTTTGAGGGGGATTTGTTTGGTGTTATATAATGAGGGTTTAGGTTCGTGACAAGACACCTAAGTTTGAGCTACATTGCAAATGCATTCATGAGAGTCCCAACTAAGGCCTCGGACGTAGTCCGAGGTGTTAGCTGGACAGGTTGGTCCAAGCTACTAACTATTTTTGGGGAAATTAGCCTCTGAAATTTAGTCCGAGCTAGCGTTGTTTTTTTTCTAATGCTACGAGGACTTAGGTTTCAAATAACAGAATGGGAAATTCCAGAGTGAGGGAGAATGTGAGCAAAGGACACAGTCCAAGGTTTTGACATGAGTGAGCTGGGAGGTGAGTGTACATCCAATTCGTAGAAAGCTGAGGTGCATCAGCACGAACAAGAGTTACATGAATCTCAAGGAAACACATACCCCACAAGCCATTAAGAGCAATTTCAAGCCTTTTAATAGCCATTAGTAGAAGCATAAAATTTAACGAATATATGTAAACAACTACTATCAGATATCGAGAAAAAAATCCTAAACTACCTTGTAGAAAACAGCGACTGTGCTAACCTTATATTTGTATCTAATACATATGAAGGGCCCTAAAATTTGCTACTGAAAATGATTAGTAACTTAAAATAGCTAAATTTTCTAAAATAGAAAAGAAAACAACCTGATGCTTGAAGAATAGCTCCAACATGTCGTATGTGGCAGAGGCATTCAACTTATCTACAATATGTAGAGCACGACAAGACACGAAAGCATTGTCATGGTAGCTGCATTTTCAAAGAAAAGTTTATTAGAGCCTTTTGATTTCACATTAAAACAATATTATACAGAACAGGCCGTCTATTATCAAAGTCACCACAGAAAAAGATACCCCACTAAAGTTTGACAAAAAAAGGAAAAAAGAAAAAAAAGGTGTGACCATCACATAGTTCTGGATGTTAGGATTTATTTTGTAATGGATTTTCTTGTAGGATAATTATAAAAGCACCCCACAAATTAATAAGGGCAACCCACACCGTAACGGAATTATTTTGTTTCATATGGGTTAAAAAGGTTCCGAATGAGCTGATTTTTGGTGAGGATGATCTCTATGATGAGGAGATCATCTCACCAAAAATCAGTCCATGCCAAAACTTCTAACCTCATAAATATTTGTTCGAAAAACAAAATAGGCGATTTACTGTTCTTAAACTTGTTTTGATAGGGTTAGAAGTTTGGAATGAAAACTTTTAACCCATATAAGATAAAATAATTTGGCTATGGTGTGGGTTGCCCTTATCAATTCGTGGGGGTGCTTTTATAATTACCCTTTCTTATTTTATTCATGGAAAGCAAAGAAACACAAAGACTGTTTTAAATCTTAAAAGGAAGTAAAAGAAAAATAAAGAAGATGCATGAACAGAGGAGTGATTACTGACGGTAAAGCGAAGGGATGAACGTTGAGTGAAAGGCGAGGACCGTAGTATTCGAGCACCCGTTTCAAAGGGGGCCAAGAGTCCCTACTATCTGGACAAACAGGGTCAAAGAAGGCCTCGATCATGATCGAATCCTCATGAATTCGACGGTTTTTGTACACGAATCCATCAAACTTGGAAGGGATAGAGACGGCGTGGACCGTCGGTACAGTGAGATTGCAGACTAATAATAAGATCAAAGCTGGGGCTGAGATAAGTAACAAAAATTTCAGTTTCGAAGATCCCTCAATCTCCATGTGTCTTTCTTCTTCTTCTTCTTCTTCGAATATGGAACTCTATAAGAGAAATTGCAGAGTACAAGAAGAGGAGAAGTAGGAGGAGATTGATGCGGATTCGAGAAAGAGGGCAGACCGTTGGGTCTTTCTCTATGAACAGTGAAAACGACTTTGATCGAATCGACCATTCAATATAAGTGGAGTAGAAGAGTCCTCAACAAGAAAGCTTCTATTGCCACACCAAATTTTACTAAGAGCACTTCATTTCATATGAAGTCGTGGAAGAATTAAGGATAAATTACCATTTCATAAGTTGGATATGGCAAAATTCTGGCTTTTTGGTACAATATTTATTTTAATTCCTAAGACATGTTTTCCAGCACGTTCATCACTTTTATAATTACAAGTTATCTCGTCGTTAAAAATATTAAGAGTATTTGACTTTAACATTACTTGTGATCCCGTTGGTAACTCATCAGCGAAATCGTTGATTATAAAAGTGATGATCTCGTTGGAAAACATGTTTGGGAATTAAAATGAACATGTACTGAAACTGGAATTTTGCCATAAGTTGCGTATGTTACAAAATTTTCTCAAGAATTGACACATATTGGGGGTCTTTTAGTAAAAGTTGGTGTGGCAATAGAATATATGCTTCACCTAACCTATTTTTGGGCAAAATTTACCATATCACCATGACTTAGTGTACCGAAGTGAGAAAGCATGGGTGCATGTGCATTGGCATTGTACTTTGGCGTTCATAGTACACATGACAAACTCTCCTGTACAATCTATGTAGCAAGTGCACTAATTTGGCATGATCATACACTCTAAAGTGGGATTCAAGAAATAAAACATTTTGAATAATTGACTAACCTAAATTCATAATCATTTTGCAATTTTTATTAGACATTTTGACCATCATACTCTCCCGTGGCTTGTCTTCGAGTTCATTTTGATTATGGATGTGGCATTTTTTCACGTTAGAGATATAAGTCTTTAATAGTGACATCCTTGGGCTTTGGTTTCCTTTGATGATTATGCCTTTGTCTTTTCTGATTTGTTGACGTTACTCCAACATTAGTGTGGTGCTTATCAAAAACTCTCCAATGATCAAATTAGTTCATGAACATGAAAAAACGTTGCAGATTGATTGGCCGAACCAATCGCTCATGAGAGAGTAGTTTGGCTGTCCTACTTTGACAACCGATGTTCTTGTCTAATGACAAATAACTTGATACTCCTACTTGGTCAAGGAAAAAACTCATTCTACTCTACTTTTTCTTGCTTATCCCACACTCCTTTGGTTGAAAAATAACAAAAATATCCATGGGACCATGGAGGCAAGTGGGTTTATGACCATTCCTCCTCATATTTGCCATCATTTTGGAATTTTATACATAACTTGCATCTCATTTCTTATTCTATTTGAAGCAAAACAAATAAATATTCCTATCCTTGATAAGTTCTGAAAGCCTAGATAATTTGAGCACAAATTCCAAATGTTATATTTATATTTACATAATGCATTGTAAACTTATTTATCTACTTTTTGTTATTCCATTGACTGATGACAACAAACACAATTTGTTATTTAATGGTTGGTTTGAGGAGGGTGTCTGTTATGCCCTTGACTTTGTGGAGAACGTCTCTCATTCTAATGTGGTCATCGGGTGAATATATAGTGCAAGCTAGCGCAAGGAGATGATCAATACCAAGCATTATTTTACAATTCTAGGCATTATGGGCCGGCCTTCATCATGAACACCATTCATTATCAATAGCACGAATTCAGGATAAAAAACTGGAATAATATTGTTGGGAAAGGCTGATTCCACCTATATCATTTAGCTCACTTCTCCAACAAAAAAGACTCATATATTTGGACTCCTCCTCATGGAGAGCTCTAGCAACATTGCTCCATAGTTGTGGACGTCCCCTCTAGTTGATGGTTTCCCACCCAATCCATAATGTTGTGAGGAAGTGTAACAAGAGAAAAAATAAGATAGAAAAGAACACCAACACACAAAGAACACAAGATTCACATGATTTAGCAAATTGCTTACGTCCATGGAAGAGAGGGAGAAAATCCACTGTCAAAATAAAGATTACAAACTCTCTGACCTTTGCAACTCTCTCAGTTGCAAAGAAACTCACTTAAGCTAAAACACACACACACACACACAAAACCTAGACTGAAAAAATATATATTGCATGGCCCAGTCGAGTAATTGGGCCTTAACTCTTCGGGCCAAGCCCACTCCGCTTCAGAAAAGATCTCCTTCGATACTGATTTGCCTCTTGAAGCCCATGCTTGCCCAATAGGATTACGAAACATCTCACAACACGTAGTCTGCATTCAAACCCCCAAAGTTAACATTGCGCCATTAACCAAGACTGCCACTACATTAGTTCAATATCCAATAGTTTACTATGGATCATACTTCTATAGATCGACAAGTTTGACTTAATGGATTTTCTTCAAGGTGGTTTGGTACAAAACTCAAACTTGATTTAGAGTCAGATTGGAAACTGGCCAGGTGATGTATATTATGATTTGTAATGTTTAGGGAAAACAGAAAATAAATATAATTTTTTTTTTTTAAAGGCTTGGTATCCAACATTCTTTTTGGGATGAAACTAGTCCAAAAGAGTTAAAGGATCATCAGTAAAGGTTTGTTTGATTGCAGAGAATTTTTCTTGAAGGGTGTATAAATTCCTTGGAAAAATAATCATGGGAAAATAAATTCCACTGTTTGGTGGCATATAAGAAAGTTGAATTTTAGAAAGTTTTAAAACTCATCGACTCAACTTCAAACTTGGCTGAGATGACTCGTCTCAACTCGATTAGACATGAGTCACCATCAAAATTTGATGGAACTAACTCATCAAGTCTACTTGGCAAATTATCAAGTCAAATCCGTTGAGTCAACTCGAAATATGGACGTAATCAATTGATAAACTCAACCAAGTTATTTAGCCTCATAAACTTTTTGGAGAAAAAAAGATTTTAAATGATAAAACTATATTTTAAAAATATACAAATTGTCGAATTGACTTGGCGAACATTTTAATTGAGTGGAGTTTTTGAGTTTTCAAACTATGATTTTTAATTTTGGAGGTGGGGTAATCATGAGAGATTTATATTAGGAGAAATTAAGATGGCGTTTGGATAGGACTCATTGGCTACTTCTGACTCTTGCGGAGAGTTAGAAGTCGTTTGGATAATTTAGATAAACAACTCTTTCGAAGAATTACTCCGCACAAGAGCAAAAAATTGCTCTTTATGAAAAAGTCGCTAAAACCTACTTCTCAATTTCGCATCTTGACGGTTCATTTTACCGAAATACCCCTAACTTTATTAATTTTCTACGAAATACCCCTAAATTTACCGAAATATCCCGTTTTATTAATTTTCTACGAAAATACCCCTGTTTTAAACACATTATATTAATATTTAATATTTAAAATATTATATTATATTAATATTTATAGTAAAAATGTCAAAAACAATATAGTTTGAAGGCATATTATGATACTAAAAAATAAAAAATAGTAACTGGTATAATATAAAAGTATTCTGGTCTTTTTCTAGAAGTCATGAAAAGTCAGTATAGTTCCCAAACAGACTTCCAGCACAAAAGTACTTCTGTCAGTACTTCACAGAGTTGATCACTAAACGTCATTTCTGCACAGAATTACTTTTCCAACTCCTCCACAAAGTACTCCAGCTCCTGCTCTTTGGAACAATAGTTCTGTTCTTGGTATCCAAACACGCCCTAATTTTCCCAAGGGGTTGGATGGGAATCCATTTTCCCTTCTAGGGTGAAAAATCACTTTGGATAGGAAACTGAATTCTAGGGAGAAAATGTAATCACATACTAAAAATAATTCATTTTCTTACCCATTTTCCAAGTGCAATCAAATAGCACCTTAAATTGTTTTAGATTTTTAATTTTATGTTTTACATTTTAATAAAAAATTAATAATTAGATATCGACTCGTGAGTCATTGATTCAAGTTGGAGGACTCCACTCTAAGGGCATCCAAGTCAAGTGGAGTCTTAAGGCCTAGGTTTTGGATTGATATGGTATTATTATATGATGAGTGTGCTGGAGTAACATTGCAATGTATATAGATGCTTTTCATCAAGATACAAGTGCAACACCCACACATTACTCGCTCCAGGTAAGTGAGGGTGTGCCTTCATTGGTGGCCCTTGAGAAATTAATGCTCGTACTGGACATTAAATTCATGACCTACGAGCAAAGACAAAAGTAATTGTTGTACTTAGTGTACTCTTGCCATGGAATCCCAATGTCTAACATTTTGCAAGATCCAACTGTCAATTGAGTCTTCTCAACACGATGATCATTTTCACAAATAATCAATCTATTTTAGAAAGACATGAATTGACTGATCTTTTGTGAGGATGTACACCTATGTATTAAAGTACTCGGACACTTATCTCAACTCAGATGTCCATCGATTCAAACAATTATGCCAACTCACACATCGACTTGGGCAATTTAAATGAATAATAAATATTAATATTACTTAGGGTGTCAATGGGTACTTGATGGGTACCCATAACCGATTTGTTCACCATTTCTTTTCATATTGTAAATAATTGAAGGTTTTCATAGTTAATAGGTATTGTATTTTAATTTAAGATGTCCATCTTTTCTATAAGTTTATTACTAGTAAAGAAAATGAATTTTAATTTTTTTAAAAAGTTCAATCATTTATTTGTTAGAACAATCTTTGTTTATATTATTGATGCTTTTATGTTCAATTTTTGCAATAATTTATAAATGACATTTTTTCCTACTTTGTGATGAAAAATAAAAACATTTGCATATAAAAAATAAAAATAAAAACATAATATCGAAATTGTTAGGTACCTTTGGTTTTTGGAGGTTTCAGCTCCGGTTCCACTAATTTTAGAATCAAAACTGGAACGGAAAAAAATCAGAACCGAAAAAAATATGATGATTTCAATTCTAAAAGCCTTACAAACAGAACCATTGCCACCCATATACTTAACATCTATAAAAATAATAAATAAATAAATCATAAATTTTGTGGGTATGCGTATTACCTTAGTTATGTGGACTATGGGCTTTGCCTATTCAAATTTTCTATTGGGCTTGAGTCTATGCTTCACAAGAAAGAATTATTTGGAGTATCAGCTTCTCTTTAATATCTTCTCCTAAAAGCTTGATCCTTCAAATCTTTAGATAATCAATGACGTCTTTTTTTATGTGTGCTAAATGGGCAAAGTTTGCATAAATCATAGAAACTGTAACAGGGGGAAAATGAGGAAGAATAAGGCTACTGTGTCGTGATCCTACCACCGCTGTAGGGGTATCTAGCGACGTCAAAAAGTAATTTCTAGCAGTGCCAACGATGTGTTCTGGATGTGCCGCGGTGGATTGAATCAATAGGTTGAAGATGATTAATTTTGGGAAGAGAAATAAAATGGAATTAAGTTTCAGGTTGAAAATGAGGGTAGGGAGATCATTTTGCATTAATCTATTAGAGAAGATCAAGATTAAGGGAGTAAATAGTCGTTGCTTTTGTAGACTAATGAGAAGTAACATAAATTCTCTTATTCTTCAACTTCAAACCAAAAACCCTTGAATTATCTCCCCAGAAGAAGTTCTCTTCAAGTTCTTCAGCTACACAAGTTAATTACATAGCTTGTCCCTCTTACAAGAAAATCTTGACTCGCCCCCTGGGCCTAAGCTTGGATTACATAATGGACCAATTTAGTTTTGAGTCATGCTGGGATGACACAGGATTTACTGTGCTTCTCACAATTCTAACGTGGAGATATGTACATAACCATAAATGGTTTTTACTCATATCACAAGGAAGCACATCTATGGTTATGTGCACGTCCTATGTCAAAATTGTGAAAAATCGCAATAAATACCCTGTGTCACCTCAGCATTAGTGTTTAGTTTTTTTTTATGGAAAATGCTAGAATGATACAAAGTATATACTGTGATTCTCACAAGTCTGATGTGGGATGTGCACATAATCATAGATGTGTTTCCTTGCGATACAAGTAAAAATCATTTACGGTTATGTATGCATCTCCACGTCAGAATAGTGAGAATCACAATAACTCCTGTGTCACCCCAACACAACTCTTTTTTATATGGAGTTGAGTTTTAAGTAAGAGCGAAGTTTCTATGTCTTGATGAAGTACCGATGTTAAATATAGGATTTTGGATTTTGGTAGAGTTGGTTTCAAATTGAGAAACATTCATCAATTAAAGCTATAATCTAATCATCAAAGAATGCCCCTCCACTGAAAAGTGATTACATTTAATTCCCAACATGGGTGGTTGGCACGTGGGCCCGTCAAAGCGAAAATAAAAATAAAAAATCTAATCACCAAAGAATGTTTTGCAATTAAGCAGCCCGGCAATTGTATAACATGGATATACTTTGAAAATTAAATCAAAGGAAATAGGATGACTTGTTCGATCAGAGAGATGTGGACTGAGGCACTTGCCTAACTTGCTGTCCTAAATGTCATAATTGCCCCCACTAATCAAAAAGTTGATGTCACAAAGTGATTTAGACGAACATCTTCTAAGATTCAACGATTTAATCCCTTTGATCAGTATAGTTAAAGGTTCTTTCGAATTCTTAGTGATTTTGCCTTTTCTCTAATGAAAAATAAGAATACATAAAACAAAAGAAAAAAAAAATTGATAATCAAAGAGGACTGATTAAAAAGTTGAAAAAGAAATTTTACTTTTGAGTACTTTTTTATTCCTGTTCTTATTCTCCTTATTTATTTTAAGGCATGATTGAACTTTTCGTTTGTTATACACAAATAACACTTAAGAAATGGAATAATGATTTATTGACGTCCCCTTCTGACACCATTATAGAATCGTAGATCATTTACCTTGGAATACATAGAATCATAAATCTTTTTCTTATGTATCCCGAGGTAAATTATCTACAATTCCGTGATAGGACACATGTTAGAGGAGCGTGAGATTGTCATGACTCTAGAAAATAACTTTAAGGTAGAGTGGGCTCAAAAAATATATTTAATTATAAAAATTTTATGTATTTATTTCATTCACAATTAAGAAAGAAGTAACGTTATCTACTACTAAGTAGTGCTAGCTAGCTACTCATACTAATGGTACATCAGCTGTCAAGCAAGAATCAGAGTAGGAGTTTACAGTCACAAAAACAGAATCATGCGTTAGTTGATTAATTATTCCTTCCATAGAATGGATTAAAGGAGTACGGCCGGTGCAGCAAAGTGAAGGAAAGAAAAAAAGAAGTTAAAGTTGGAGAAAGTGATAGAAAAAGTTGAATGGTCGACAACAACTTAAAGAGCAGGGATACAGGACGGTGTCCCGTTCCTAACCAAGGTTAGGTGGCATCCCATTTTTATTGCGTGTGGCAATTTTTGAAGACCCATTCACCATACAGATATGTGGTCCATCCCTTATGAAATTAGGTTTAAAAATTATAGTGTTTGATAATTTGTATCCATTAGATCTAAACCCTTGAAGGAAATGTTTAAATCTAATGATTAAAAATAATTCTTAAGATAATATTATAATAAATGGCTGAGCATAATCGATAAAACTGATCTTTTGTGTATAGATTGATCATCAAAGGATGGACCATGTATCCATACGGTCAGTGGGTCCCCAAAAATATTTCGTGATATAAAATGGTTTGCGACCTGACCTTAGTTAATAATGAGACACGGTTCTGAATCCCTATTTCAAATTAAAGGGGGAGGCAAATAGTGCATATACACGAAGCTTCGCAGCAACCACCACCAAGGAAACATTAAACCCATTGGCACTGTTACAAAAGAAAGGACTTTTACCAAGAAATTAAAGGTGAGAAAGAAAGTGGCGAATCGTTTTAACTTTCTCTCTCTCTCTCTCTCTCTCTCTCTCTCTCACCTTACCTAATTAAAATTAAAATTAAAATTCACAATCACAGCAGTATACAATGGACCATTGACAATTGACTCAAGACCAACCATTTTGATTTTTGATATGTGTAATGATTTTGATTTTGTGTAGCAAAAGACATTAGTCACACTCCACTCTTTCCACGCGTGATTGGATACCGTCTTGACCATTCGAACTGGGTGCTACTGTATAACTTTCACGTGCAACGTTTTATAGCTAAGACTTCAAATACTCATCTAGTCAAAGACTCCCGACACATAGAGAAAAAAAAACATTGGGGACCATCCCCACAACTAACTCAGTCACTCCTACTTAGGGACCACCACCTGTTACCACTTACCAGGCAGTTTCTCTCTCTCTCTCTCTCTCTCTCTCGATATGCACATGAGATATCCCTTCCGCATATTGTTTCATTGGCCTTGATAAAACACGTTTTGCACTTTCTATCTCTGTTGCACATGTAACCAGATGGGCCTATTAAATATGAGAAAAACTCATTATAATTTAAATATTGCTAACCATCTGGCCTAGAGAATTGTTTGTTGGTCGCATCCAAGTGTTTATTAAAGCATAGTCAGAAAGTTTGGATTCGATAATTATTCAGGATGACTTCAATTTGGAAAATTTTCAGAGAAGTATGGTTGGGAGAAACCCATCATGACTCGTGGAATAACATCACAATGGTCTAATGTCTTGATCTTTGAACTTTGAATTTTGCATCGTTTTCATGGCTTCCACAAGAAAGTGTAGATTATTTTATTGTAATATAGATAAGGTTGATTATTCTAGACGTATACCCTTCAACTGTTTTGAGGAGAAAATTCCCAAAACATTTGCAACTTTTATTAAAATTCCCGTTTCAATACACCACCCTTCATTTTAATTCCAAAAACATGCATAGTGAGATCACAAGTATTTATTTTAACTTTAAAGTGACGATCTCGCTCATAAATTAGGACATGTAGTAGCTAGATAACTAGTATTTATTCCAAAAGTCACGATCTTAACGATTTTATAAAAGTAATGATCTCGCGAAAAACATGTTTTGAAAATTAAAATGAACAGCGTATTGGAATGGGAATTTTCCCATATTTGAACTACCTCGATGCCTCCTTCACCTTCATCTTTTCCTTGTAGACTAATGAAATTAATAACGACGCAAGTGCTCTAGTCTTCAATCTACAACTAAAAACCGTTTTTCTTTTTCTTCCCAAATCCAATTTTCTTCAAGATCTTCAACTTAATAGGATACAAAAATATAATAGGAAAAGAATCTTAATCCTGATTTTGAAGCTAATAAGAATCCTAATCTAGGAAACAATTAACATTCTAATATATAGTCCAAATTTAGAAGCAAATCTTAATAGAAGAATCCTAGTTATGACATCCTAACATTATTGCCCCCTTCACAATAACTTGTCCTCAAGTTGAAAACAATTTGGAAAACATGAATGCAATTCAGAGATGTTAATGTATGTACGTAGTATCCTCAATTAATAGAGATAATCAAACTTTATTGCTCATTTGTATCATCAGGCAACGTTAAATTATCTTTATCAATATTCCTAGCTCTTGCCTTCGAAAAGGGTCGGCCTAAGTTTATCCATTTAATATAGGACAAACGCTAGGCTACCTTTCTTTTTGGGTTATCTCATCCCTTTGCGGTGCTACAAAGATATATTTAGGGAAGTTAATAACTGTGGATGTTTGCACCTATGCGGAGGTTTTAAAATCTCATCACAATTAAAACAAGAGAGATCTACTTAGTGTTGCACTTTTATCACAAAAACTGCCTTGAGAGTTCTGACAACTCCAAGGGAACCTTGCTTTAAGAAGTTTATTACCCACCAAACCTCACTCTATCAAGTTTGTCACCAAGCAAGCCCTGGACAGGGATCCATTCAAAGTTTTAATAATTTTCATCTCAAATCGTATTTTTCAAGGAAACTGTTTTAATGAGAAAACTAAGCAATTGCATTTTTTTCAATTTTAATATCTAGGTAATGGTACTTGTCCTACAATTTTTGTTTCTATTAGTGAATGATTTGTCTGATCCGGGGATCTAATTCCAATGCATGATTCATGAATATTGCACATGCATTGGATTTTGTGATAAATTATAAAAAATTAACTGATTTCTATTATAATCAACTTGGCATACAAGTGGGGAATAATGTCTATTAATTTACATAGAAAAAGCTAGTTTAATTAATCATATACGGTCTCCATCATCTGAAACAATAACAAACCAGCTAGGTGTTCTCCAATATGCTAGGTTTGCCCATTCTTAGTAATTACAACTATGTACACCCAAAGGTACCAAACAACTGTATGGGTTGTAAAAGAAAACTGCTCTAATATGAGAAAGCAAATAAGGTTAGGAGGACATATTATTTTTCAATATTGGATAGAGTAAATTAAAGAGCCGTGCTATACTAACTTTCAATAAAACTGCCTTCAACATTGTGTACACCACTTCTATCTCGAGGAAAGAATCTATGGTTCTTTGCACACAGTCCTGAAGTCTGCTATTTTCCAAGTCAGTTTAGCATTTTTCTAAAATTAAACGAAGAGTCCAGATTACACCTAGGGAAGCGGGTTAAAACTCATCTCCCACACCTCGATCTTCCCACATAGATGCACCAAAAAAAAAAGAAGATTCTTTAATCTCTATGTGGCAAGATATGACGTGTGGGAGGCAGACTTAACCCTCACTGGGTGTATATTTGGGACTCATTAAAAAAAAAAAAGAATGATGATGTATGCACATGGGTTCACGGTTGGATACGTGACTGATGTGGCAAGGGCACAGAATCACACGTCTTTTTTCCTGTGTATCCCGATGAAAACTATCTATGGTTCTGTGCCCTTCCCATGTCAACCTCATACCTAGACTGCGTGCATTCATCACAACTCTTAAAAAAATTAAAAAACAAAAGCCAGCCGATTTCAAGTGTTAAAGTTGAACCGCTCAATTGGTTATACTAGGTTAAAACTAAAACCAAAAAAACAAATAAATAAAATAAACAAAACTTCACTGTTGTAGAACCATGGTCTTTAATATTAAAATTAAAGATATATAATGGATCGAAAGTATCTGATCCATAAGTAGTTTTAGACATAAAAAATTATTCTCCATTAGCTTGGGATCCGTCCATGGACATCTGGCTCTTTTTTTTTTTTTTCCTAAGCTGTCATGGACGTATTCATGTACCTGTTGAACCAATTATGTCCACATCATCTTAGTTTGCGACCTTATCGGATCCTCTATAATTCTTTTTCCTTACAGTGGATTTCAACGGTTGAGGGAGAGCCACATCACACAGATAAAAAATCCAGTTGTTCAAATATTGAAGTTCAAGAACTGTCCATTTTAAAAATCGTTAATCAGCATTTAAAATTATTATTTTTCATTTTTTTCTTTTCAACACATCACTCTTCTATTATTTAAAATCCCAGAAAAAGTACTATAGAGGATCCCCTCCCCATTCACAATGAGTGAGTTGAGAATGAGAGGATAATTTTTCTATACATAAATAAATGTTACAGTAACTAGGGCTGCAACTTGGGTGTGTTGAGTGGGGCTGGGGATCAATCCACACCCAACCTGAACTTGACAAACACCAACCGACATCCATTCCTGACTGGACCTCGAGCTTGAAATGCTCAACCAAAACCCAACCCAAGTCGGATTAATTTATTCCCCATTAATACTAGATAATTTAGTGGTGATAAGAGCTTATATAAACATAAGTGGTATGCAAAAGAACTTCAAATTTACAATTATTTGTCCTAAAATTGTGTTTTAAAATTTACACACACAAAATTATAATTAAATTTAAAAAAGACAGAAAAGGATGATTAACTAAACATACCATCTTATGGTATCTTATATTCATTTACTGTTTGTCGTAATTTCTAACAAAATAATCATTTACATTGTATGTCAATGTAGAATTACATAAGCAAAAGCATTTATATATAAAAATGTAATTGTTTATTTTCTTAAAATAATCATATATTAGTTTTGATATATAGAGAAATTAAAATATACATACTAAACGAATGCAAAAGAAACTAAGATATAATGAAGAAGTATTTTTTAAATTATAGACATATTAAGTTTATCTTCAAGAAAATCACACAAGTTGCTTGATAAGAAGGACCACTTAGCTAAGTGGTAAGACCTTGTGGAGGTTGTTCCCAAGATCTTAGGTTCAAATCCCTTGAACCCCTTCTTCTACTAATATGCTAATTGTTAATCACTAACCCCACCAAGCACCAAAAAATAAATCAAGTTGCCTGATGCCTATGCCCTAACCCAACACGATTTGAGTTAGGCATTTGTTTTTTTTTTTCTCGAACCCAAGCAAAATGTGACCATACATAACCTAAGGTCGGGTTCAACCTATCTAGTTCGGATTTGGCAGACCCAAGATAAAATAAATATTTGTTGTCAGTTATAATACATAAAAGGAAAGAATGGTGGTAACCTACAAGTTGGCAGTGTTTTGAATTTTGTTTGATGTGCATGATTCTCAATTGTGGAAAAAACGAAACAACAAAGAGAACAAATACACACAAAATACAATGATTTACGTGGTTCGACAATGTGCTTAAGTTCATAGATTTTCTCAAGTTTTACTATCCTAGAGATCTCTATTTATAAAATTGGGAATTGCTTAAACGGATTTTATCTCCCAAAAATAGAAATCCTCTCTAAAAATAGAAAACCATTAAAAGGAAAGAAAAAATGCCCAATAACCCCTATTTTTTTTATTGGACCAACCTCAAAAAGATTAGGTTTTGGGATTTATATCTTTGATCCTCAATAGATAACCACACGAGCAAGGTTATTAGTTTAAGGAGGAGATCATGGGATCAAGGATCCTTGTGGCTCATTTTCTCTTTAAACTAAGATCACGTCCACAGTAAGGGTGTTGTTGGAGAAGAAAATATGAGTTATCTTTTCTTCATAAAATTTATCATCAGAATACTCACTAACCATCTAGCATGTGCCACTCCAAATCTAATAAGGGTAATTTTGTAAATTAAGGTTGTCATGTAATACACACAAACCCATGTGATTGGTGGATCATGAATTATGTGAGCACTGTGAGCAAAAATTTAGTAAGAAATTATTTTTTTCAAAAAATATCTTTCAATAATGTGATAAAGAGAATTCTCTTTTAAATTCTTTCTACAATTAGGGGGAGGAAAGTGATTTTTGAACTATTTTCTAATCTAAATTGGACAAAAATCTCATTTGAATTGTGATCATATTTACAGCAAAGAGAAACTGAGAAATTCGAGGGAATATTTCCAATCTCTTTATCAGAGGGGGAATGATTTCAATTACATGGAAGTCCTTTTAAGTGACGTGGAAGTATGCTTAGATGATGTGATAGAACAATGATGTGTAACTCCAATAATTCACAGCCCCAAGCGTAGAGTGTTGTTTAATAAAAGTTTTAGGTTAAAAATGCTCAAATTCCAAGGCCAAGAAATCATTACTCACGAGAGCTACTAATTAGCCTTTAAAGAGTTTGCTATTTTGCATGATAACGGAGGAAGGCATCGAACTTCTTTCAACATTGCCTTGTTATAGTTATAATAGGTACTCTAATATTTCGATACAGTCGTTAGAATGTTACGTACTTTAAAGATAAGCATTAAAATTAGCTTATAAATTATTTGATATTTACGTAAGAATAAATAAATAAATAAAACAAGAAAATTTAAAATGTAGGGCGGTCTACTCTTACTTACAACACCTTTACTATTTGATGCCCATGTGAATTTTGAATAAATAAAACAAGAAAATTTAAAATGTAGGGCAGTCTACTCTTACTTACAACACCTTTATTATTTGATGCCCATGTGAATTTTGTACTGTATCTGCTTTTAAGATGTTTAATGTACATAGTTGTAATGGACCTAGGCACTTGTCCCAATTGCCAAGTGGCAATGAGTTGGGACAAAAGGTGAACTGAAAAGTTCATTGGATCAAGAGGGGACCTGGAATATTTCACATGGAACTTTGGACATATTGTGATCATGGAAATATCGCGCATTAATTTTGTTTGATGACTTTTAAAATTTGGGGACCAAATTGATCATCGAAGTTGCCATCCAGAAAAGATTACAAGTGGTTATGACAGTGAAAATTTCATTCAGTATAATTGCAATAATGCAAAATGGATACTGTACTTCAATTTTGTTTGATAACTTTTAAAATTGGGGACCAAGTTGGTTGTTGAGGTGGTCATCCAGAAAGGATCCACGTTATTGTGACGGTGGAAATTTCATCTAATATTATTGCAACAAGGCAATATGATTATTATATTTTTAATAACAAAAATGCTAGCCACACCAATTGGTTGTTGCTATCCATCAACATGATCGTTGAGATGGTAGGTGTATAGGATAAAGTTTGAACTAAATCCTTACCTTACACGTGGCATGATTCAAGAAAGGTTGGAAGGATTGTATTCCAACACAATTCAACCTTGAGGTTCTTGTGATGTTAATTTTCTCATCCTGATTGAATTGAACTGGTTACCTATCAGAGTAGAAGAGAAGACGGTTGGGATGAGCTCAATGATTCTTCCAATTGGCATGAAAAAATATCCCAAGAGTCTAAGAGTGGTTGCCCACATCAATCACGCTTTTTTCTAAATGGATGATTTTCTATCTTGTGAGGGTATTCCTTTAACTAACCCGAAGATCCAAAAGAGGACCTTCTAGATTCTCCTTGAATAAGATAATGGGTTACATGTCTATGTGGGGGGGGTAAATGAAAAAAAAAAAAATAGTCTACAAAGAAAGGAGACGATGATAGGAATGACTTTTGGAGAGTGATTCAATTAAATAATCATTACTTTATGCTATTTTGATTTTAATTTGAGTGTTAGAATCCCCAACATTCCAACAATCGTGTTGATGATGGGTTGATGCAAGTATTTTTCAATTGAAAATGTATCTCTAAAAAAGATGTATTAATCTTGAGAAGATTAAAATTAAATTTTTCCTCAAATCCTAATATTAATATGTTGATGGATAGTCTCAAGCGGGTCACGATTAGAAAAGTCTTTTTGAAATATATACATATTTATGAGAAGGGTTATGTCAAATTATTGGTTTGAAATTTACCATACAAAGTCACGTTTATCTTGTTGGTAAACAAAGGAGGTGGAATATATTTTGTATTAAAAGTTAGGTTAAAGTATTAATCCAAGACTCTAATGAATTAAATAAATAATTTAATTATCTAATCCTCCCAAGTAACAAGAAGACTAGAATAGTTGGGCCGTCTCTCTCTTTCTCTCTCTCTCAATTGTCTTAGTAGTTTAGGGAATCTGTCTGATCTGGTACGTCAGTAATAGTAGAAATTGCCGTGTTCGCCTGCAGCCTGTCCTTGTCAGGGACCAACATTTCTACCAGAAAAGAGCCGCGTGGCTTGGCTGACGCGTAGGACTTGACAAACCGCCAAGTTGGACTGGGCTGACTGGGCCTGTATCTGGACCCACATGTCGCACAATTGGGACCTTGTGGGCCCTCTCATGTTCCCTATACACCCAACACGTCCGGCGGACCAAAATATTTTCTTGTCTCCATGACGTCCATGGCTTCGTGAGCGTCCCTTCCTAGCCTTTGTTCTTCCACCAATAGAGACGTGTCATCGTCTATCAAAAAGTCTTCCCTCCACATACACGTTCCACTCAGGATCAGGATTCAAAGTAGCCTATAAATACAACAACCTCCTAGCCATCAATCCACACAACCATCCTCTCTTTCTTTCTGCAGCTCTCTCAATAATCGATCTGATCTGATCTGATCTAGTGGTGCAAGAAAAGCAAGAAAGAAGTAGAGAGATATACTATAATGGGTATTGAGTCTACCATGATCTCGTCTTCTACTCTTGGTCCTGCTGCTTGCGAAAAAGATGCAAAAGCACTTGAATTCATCGAAGAGATGACCAAAAATGCCGATTCAGTTCAGGCGAAGGTGCTAGAAGAAATCTTGACCCGAAACGCCCGAACCGAGTACCTTGGACGATACCAACTTGGCATGGCTACTGATCGCGAGACTTTTAAATCAAAGCTTCCTGTGATCACTTACGAGGATCTTCAGCCAGAGATACAACGAATCGCTAATGGAGATCGTTCTTCCATATTATCGGCTCACCCCATCTCCGAATTCCTCACTAGGTTAGTTAGTTACAGATTATTTCATTGATCACAACCACCAACCAAGCACAGTAGACGTACGTACGAAATTATTTGTTGATGATTTTCGTTTTTCTAATTAATTAATTAATTAATTACTGTGCAGTTCTGGAACTTCGGCTGGTGAGAGGAAACTCATGCCCACAATTCAGGAAGAATTGGATCGTCGTCAGCTGCTCTACAGCCTTCTCATGCCAGTAATGAACCTGTAAGTCTATTCTATTGCCCACAATTATTTATTTAAAAAAAAAAAAAAACATGCATGTATTGACCTAATAAATTTATATTTCCTTGTTTATTTCTCTAATTTTCTGGTTTGCTTGAAACAGTTACGTACCGGATCTTGACAAAGGAAAGGGTCTCTACTTCTTGTTTGTGAAATCGGAAACAATGACCCCTGGAGGCCTACTTGCACGTCCAGTGCTAACAAGCTACTACAAGAGTGAGCACTTCAAGACTAGACCCTATGATCCATACATGGTCTACACTAGCCCCAACGAGACAATTCTATGCTCCGATTCCTTTCAAAGCATGTACACTCAGATGCTTTGTGGACTCCATTATCGCCAAGAAGTCCTTCGAGTTGGTGCCGTCTTTGCTTCGGGTCTTCTCCGTGCCATCCGCTTCCTTCAACTCAATTGGAAACAACTCGCTCATGACATTCATACTGGAACCCTAAACCCCAAAATTTCAGACCCATCTGTAAGAGATTGTATGTCGAAGTTCCTTGAAAAGCCCAACCCTGAACTTGCGGAGTTGATAACCAATGAGTGCTCCGAAGGGAACTGGGAAGGAATAATTAATAGAATTTGGCCAAACACCAAGTATCTGGATGTCATTGTTACAGGTGCTATGGCCCAATACATTCCAACTCTCAATTACTACAGTGGTGGCCTACCTCTTGCTTGCACCATGTATGCCTCTTCCGAGTGCTACTTTGGAATTAACCTCAAACCCATGTGCCTTCCATCTGAGGTCTCCTACACCATTATGCCCAACATGGCTTACTTCGAATTCCTTCCCCACGAACCTAGTTCCTCCTCCGCTTCCGCTCTTAATTGTAAGTCTCCTCCTCCTCGCCTTGTTGAATTAAGCGATGTACAAGTTGGGAAGGAGTACGAACTTGTGATCACCACCTATGCCGGGCTTTACCGTTATCGGGTTGGAGACATACTCCTTGTTACAGGATTCCACAACTCCGCCCCACAGTTCCACTTTGTGAGGAGGAAGAATGTTCTTTTGAGTATTGATGCAGATAAGACCGACGAGGCAGAGTTGCAGAAGGCAGTCGAGAATGCCTCCCAACTCCTACGATTGTTCGACACCAGCGTTGTCGAGTACACCAGCTTTGCTGACACCAAGACAATCCCTGGACACTACGTCATCTATTGGGAGTTACTGGTGAAGGACACATCCAATGCACCAAGTCAAGAGGTTCTCAACCAGTGTTGTCTAGCCATGGAAGAGTCTTTGAATTCGGTGTACAGGCAAGGCCGAGTTGCCGACAATTCAATTGGTCCACTAGAGATAAGGATCGTTAAAAGTGGTACATTTGAGGAACTCATGGACTACGCTATCTCAAGGGGTGCATCCATTAATCAGTACAAAGTGCCAAGGTGTGTTAACTTCACACCTATCATGGAGTTGCTTGACGCCAGAGTCCTCTCGGTGCATTTTAGCCCATCTTGCCCTCACTGGACCCCGGAACGTCGACAATAGTAGTACTGGGACCGGACCGACCGTAAATAAGTCTGCCTTCACCAATCAAACCAACTTTTGTGAAGATCTATTATGTGTTTTTAGCTTTTATAAAGTGTCTTTGTTTTATGTTCTTTGATTTTCAAGTCAGTCTGTGACAGTGTTTGGGTTCAGATAACCTGTACGCATGTTGGACCAGTCGTAGCTGTTCATTTGCCAATAATGTTCTCCCTTTTTTTAAAAAAATTTAGAAGTTGGTTTTTATTTTTTTCCTTTTTTATTCATAAGTTGGAGAAATCCTTTTTTTTTTTTTTTAAATTCAGAACTTAGTTTTTATTTTTTCCTTTTTTATTCATAAGTTGGAGAAAAGAAATGGTGAAATGTAACAATATTTTTATCTATTTTTCGTTCTTGTGCATTTTTTTTCCTTGATTAGATAAATTTGGGGCCCAACTCAAGATCAATTGACATGAGCAGAGTAGAAAGACCCACAAACTTTTAATGAGAGATAAGAGGCAATGAGTATCCGATGTGGGACTAAACTCAACACATGCACCTCACTCTGATTCTTGATAAGTTTGGGGGTCCAACTCAAAATCAATTGGCACCAAGTAGAAAGACCCAAGAGCTTATTAGGAGAGAGACAAGGCAATGAGTGTTTGATAGGGGACTAAACTCAACATAATTGGTAGAAAATAGTACATTATATGAGGAGGTATTGTAAAAGATTTGAAGAAATAGATGACATCTAAGCGATATTGTAACAAATGGTTGTCCCCAGATCATGACCATATATGTACACGCCCGCTAAGCAAGCAGAATATTGTATTAATATAAATAGAACTGCATTATCCGACTAGTGTTTGGGAGACTCATTTTGTCTCCAACGAACTCCTTGCGGGCCAACAGTGGAATATTTTCTATAGAAAAAAAAATTAATAATAACAGAAGATTTTGTAGAGGATCCAAGAACCGCCACTACATCAACTACACCTTAACCTCCCTGAAGACATGCCTTATGTCCCATTTGATAAGTAAGGAGAGACTTTTTGAGATTAAGTTTTCCAGCAACCAAGTAAAGTTTCCTTCCCTTAACATTTTTACAAGAAGGCTTGAGTCGGATTCAATTAGGAGCTTAAAACCTGATAGGGGAATCATTTGTAATCCAAACAGCATGGAATTCCGCATAGTTATTAGATCCAATTCCCGGGTATCTACATCAAGCTATCCTATACCAAATCACCTTCATGATTGCGAATGATGAATCCTGCACCCACATGGCCAGGATTTCCAAGGCTTGATCCATCAATATTAAGTTTAAATGATCCCAAGGGAAGCTTAATCCAGCTAATAGAAATGAAACGAGGCTTGGGAATACATTTTGGAGCATGAACATGAGAAAATTGAGATAACCAATTTTCAACTTCCTTAATGATAGACTAAATAGTCGTGTCTTACAACCTTCATAGATTGATTGATTTTTTGCAAGCCATATTTACCAGATTAATAACCATGGAGTTATTTTAGAAGTTAGATCCACTGCATCTTTTCTCCAATAATTCATAAAAGAGAGAGCTCCTCCACAAGGAATAAGCCCTCCTTAGGATAAAAAATCTTCTATTTATTTGGCAACACAATTTATTAGTAACTTCATGTTATGAGAAGCCCTATTTGTATCATCAAACTCTTAAAATTCAAATTGTTTTATTGATAAAAGGTGCTTTAAATCTTTTAACAGACAAGCATCACAAACTTGAATTGACCTCCCAAGAAAATTCATAGGTCAACTAATAGAAGATTTTTTTTTTTTTTTTTTAGTTGGAATTTTTAGAAATCAATTACACCATTAGATCCTCATCGAAAAACTAATAGAAATAGACTATAAGATCGTGAAAATCGGAGTTTGGGACATAGATTTTTTAATTAAAACAAAACAAAATCAATAATGACTGTTATGTCCCTTTAACATTATAAATATTAAAAGTCACGAAAATTTCAGAATTAATCATCTATTTTCCATATTCTAAAATAAAACCCTAGTCTCCCTCAATCTTCAACCTAGGTTTTCATCTATTTTGAACCTCCATTGGACGTCGATGTAGAAGAGAAAAACGATCAGATCATCGCAATTTTTAAGGAGAAATAAAAAGGTAAGGTTTTCGACAATATCCAATAAGATCTTTGATCCAACTCAATTTTCTACGCTCTTCGAATATTTTTCAGGGTAAATTTAAGGTAAGGAATTCTAAATTTTCCTAAAAGTCGTAGATTTCTATGTATTATAGTTTTAAACCAAAAATCTACTATTTTATTGTAAAAAAAATAATATTAAAAAAAAACTCATCATTTTGAAGAATCTATGAATCTCGTCATATGATGCAGATTTGTGGGTTAACTTGTAAAATCTACCGAGAACTCGTTACTTATCCGTTTTCGACAATCTATACGTTGTTAGAAAGATTTGGAAGTTCCCTTTACATAAAAAATATCATAAAAATTTAAATAAAATTTTATATTCAAATAAGTCAACTTGCAATGCAAGATTGTCATTTTAATCTTCTTCTTTTTTATTTTTTTTTGAATGTTGTATTATTTTATTTTTTGTGTTATTTTTTTTATAAAAAAAAATAAGATCCTTGAGATGAGAGAGATGTTAAATTTTTTATTATGATAGTTTAAACAGCATTAGTAGTAATGTAATTTTTTATCTATATAATTATTTGGTGTGAAAAATCGAGAAGGTGTAAAATGGAGAAAGAATCAGATTTCATTAGCGGATTCTAACATTAATTAATGCAGGTTCTCACGACACATCTACTTATATATATGAAATAAATAAAAATTAAGTATATAACATGATTATATATTTCTTATATGCCTACAGATGAATAATGTGAGATATTAGATTTTGATAATAGACCTTTGTTTGTCATGATAATATTTATATTGAAACTGCATGGTGGTATAGAAGACAAGCCACATCTTAATCCTTTTTTTTTTTTTTGGGGGGGGGGGGGGGGGGGGGATTATTATCTTTGGGTTCTAAAACATTGAAGAAAACCAATGGATTAAACTTTGAAGAATTATTTTTACAACCAAAAAGTCAAAAGATCCCTTCTAGAGGAAACATTGTTACTAATTCCAAAAGCCTTAAAATTAGGATTTCAAGAACCAGTCCAAATCTATGGCTTATGGCAGTCACTGTATTGTACTCTCTCCAGAAAAAGCCCATTCCACACCCATGTGTTGGGCTTAGCCAGGGGTGGAGCCAGGATTTTCTTGTAGTCAGGGCAAACTATGGTTAGTTGTATAGTTGAAGAACTTGAAGATGAATGGTGTTAGGGAAAATTTCATAGGTTTTTTGTTGGAAGTTGAAGAAAATGATATTTAGGTCATTTCCAATTAGTATATGAGAAGGCCCAGTCAAGAGGCCATGTCGTCAACAAAAAATCGAAGGGGGGCCAAAAATTGGAGGGAGGTGAGAGTGTGGGGGAAAATGGGGAGAGAGATGAGGGATTGGGGACAAATGGGACATGTAATTAGTTGAAAATATAGGGGTATCTCAAAGTTCTGTGAGGGCAATTGCCCCCACCAAGTCCTTATTAGCTCCGTCCCTGGGCTTAGCCTTAAAGAGGCGGGCTCCACGTTGGAGAGATGAAGGACTGGGGACAAATGGGGCATGTAATTAGTTGAAAATATAGGGGTATCTCAAAGTTCTATGGGGGCAATTGCCCCCACCAGCTCCTTATGAGCTCCGCCCCTGGGCTTAGATTTAAAGAGGCGGGCTCCACGTTGGAGAGATGAAGGGCTGGGGACAAATGGGACATGTAATTAATTAAAAATATAGGGGTATCTCAAAGTTCTGTGGGGCAATTTCTCCCACCCGCTCCTTATTAGCTCCACCCCTGGGCTTAGCCTTAAAGAGGGGGGCTCCACGTTGGACTAGTCGCAAACACCTATCAAGCCTAAGACAAGTAAGTTTTAATTGGAAAAAACTATACTTGTAAAATTTTTATAATTGAATATTATCCAATCAAAATCTGAAATTGGTGTCTTGTATAACAACGGTTATAGATTATGGTTAAATTATAACTACAATATATTTTCATTTTACTTAAGTTTTAATATGAAAACATGCATCTAACTATATATTATAAATGTATCTACTAAAAATATTAGTGGGCTGGGTTCGGCATCTTTGCCAGCTCAATATGAAAGCCCTCGCCCAATTTTTATTGGGCGGCAAAGTGAGCAAGCTGGCCCAACTGACACTCGTTCAAACATCCTCATAACGATCTAATGTATCTCATATTTTGGGTGAGCCGACTTAAGCCCGATGGGACAGGTCACTGGTACAACCTGACTGTGTAGGACCATGTTAACGTCATCCAAGCCCATCCCAAACTTATTCATTGATAGCCCTGAGCTGCAATTTGGTTCGGTTTGAGGTTAAATTAGAATCGAACCGACATAAATCAGTTCCACTAAACAAGAATTAGAACTGAACCAAATTCCATTGGAACCGTATCAAACTGAAGTCAGTTTAGTTCAATGTGTTATCAATATTCTATAAATTGTAAGTAATATTTTTTAATGAAAAAATAAATATAAAATTTCATACAATAATTTATTAATCTATCTATAAAAATTTATTAATTTATCCATAAAAAATCATTAATCTATATCCTAACACCTAAAATAATTCATAATATATATATATATATATATATATATATATAGGATAGCGTTATTACGACCCCTATTACGACTCACATTGCGACACATCATTTGTCTTATATGGGTAAAAATGTTTGGAATGGACTGATTTTTTGTGAGGATGATCTCTGTGATGAGGGGATCATCCTGGCAAAAAATCATCCCATTCCAAAACTTCTAACCCCATCAAAATTGATTTACAAAAATTGGACGGTCTAAAATTTTTCAACTTGTAAACATGGGGATAGAAGTTTCATAATGAGCTGATTTTTGGCAAGGATGATCTCCTCACCATAGAGATCATCTTCACAAAAAATCAGCCCATTCCAAACATTTTTGCCCATATAAGACAAAACGGTGTGTCGCAATGTGAGTCGTAATAGGGGTCGTAAGAACCTGACCCATATATATATATATATATATATATATATATATATATATATATATATATTATATATATATATATATATTGTATTAGGGTTTAGTTCTCGGTTTGGTTCGGTTCTATACAAGCTTGATCCGAGAACTGAACCAAATTGATTGGTTCTCCATTTTCGTAACCCAGAATTGAATTGCGACTTGATTCAAACCGAACCAAACCACCTCAAAACTATCGATTTGGTTCGGTTCTTAGTTTGAACCAGACCTCGTTGCACCCATATTAACTTCTACTGTTTGTTCCCTTAATTGAATTGCAAATTAACTCAGCCCAATCTTTTCCTAAAAAGATTGACCCCAATAAAGAATGAGGCTTGTGTATATATGTTTTGCATATAAATTAGACTTGATCTAGATATATATACGATCTTAAATACAAGATCTAAGACTAAACAACTCAAATGCTTCTATTGTCTTGTTGGATTCAGAATTAATCCTATGGATCCCTAGGATTGATGGATTATTTTATCTTTATATCCCGTAGTTTCGGAGATGGGGTTGAGCTAAAGATCACAACACCTTCTACCATCCTGTATATTGTCTTTTTTGTTTCTTGCTGCAATAGAGATTTACTATTCTCCGAAATTATAGAAAAATGAATTCTTCATAGGAGAGAACAAATATTTATCTTTTCAATGAGACTTTTTACACGACATAGGATAAGCCTCTCTTTATTATTTATATATAAATGTTTGATCACCAATCATGATCATCTTCATCTCATTTATTGGTCCATCTTTCAACAGGTCGTGACCCAAAAGTTGTTTTGGTCAATGAGGTCAATCTCCCATACCTTGCATGGTCGACCTTTTTGTTGGGTTATATTTTATGTTGTAATGAGGCAGCTAGAAGATCAATATTTTTTTGGCCCTCGGGTAGAAACAAGGGAAGGAGTAAAACCATTCTCACATTTGGGGATAACAGCATGCCTTGGCCATACTATTCTTGATCCCCCAAAACCCATCACTGTGATTATTCGTTGTGGGATTTTTTATTTTAACATTATATTTGTAGGGGGCGGTTCATGGGACATATGTAAAAACAATGGTTTTTCAAAATATGGGTTAGAGGTTTTGGATTGAGCTGATTTTTTGCGAGGTGTCACTATAATGAGAAGATCATCCTCACAAAAAATTAACTCAATATGAAACTTCTAAGTCCATCAAAAGTGATTTATAAATTATTAGTAAAAAATTGACGATCCATATTCTAAATCACTTTTAATGGGGTTAGAAATTTCAGATTAGACTGATTTTTTTTTTTTTTTTTTTGATGATCTTCTCGTTATAGAGATCATCCTGACAAAAAATCACCTCAATCCGAAACTTCTAACCCATATTTTGAAAATTTATTAATGTTACATTTTTTGTACATATGTTTTTTCATATATCCCATGATCCGTTCACATATTTGTAATTGTAACTTGCATGCTTAAATTGTATACATATGCAAATAGTTCAAAACAGAGAATTTTTGGTGTAAGAGAGAGAGAGAATGGGAAGGGATTTTGGGAGTAATTCTATGATAAGGGCGCTCTGGCCATTTCACATGGGCATGCTCTTAAAATTTGAAATAGGGAGGAGGGGTAGCCCATGTAGGTAAGGTTCCTAGCTCCCTCTCTCGCATTAGTGAGATACACTAATTAATGGGTGCAGCTGCACAGACCATCTATCAGATTCAGAGGCTGTATTGTTACAAGAGAAAGGTCCTTCACTGTCTCACAGTGCTACAGTAGTAGGGGTCCATCCCCTCAAATTAAGGAGGAGACCGAGACACAACACAACACAACCCAATCTCTAACCTTCAACCACAAACAAGGGCAAGTAGGGATTTACTGTTAAGGACCATGATATTAATTACCACACCATTAGATAAGTAATTTTGTTATAAAATTACACTATAAGTGAATTAGATGCTAGAGTTACAAAATTTCCTTCTGAATGATGTGATTTCTTAACAAAATCACCAGTGTTCATTCATATTAGAATGGTGTGTGGTGATATTACAACCTAAATTAACAATAATGTATCACATTTCTATTAATTGACCCCACTTTTATATGTTGGAGAGAAACAATAAACCGAACTAATCTAAACCATCACTCCTAAGCCTCTACTTTGAATCTCGACCATATAAAACTACTTTAGAAACCTATTTAAAAATCATTTCTTCGAAGTGTTTATCTTAAAATTTTGAGTTTAGTTCATCTATATTTCAAATCAATTACCTCCTATGAAACAATGCGCAAGTTGAAATTATGAGGAAACTATTTGGTAAAATGTAGCAAAACCTTGAAATTAAGCTTCTCACATTATGACTATTCTTTATAGTCAAGTCGTTTCAAAATAGTCTTGATCTTCTTTCAACACTTACTCCAGTCTCAGGAGCCATCAACCAAAAAATCACATTTCTTCAAGTTGACATAAGAGTTTTTGTTCCATTTAGGTGCTCAAACTTTCTCTCTCTCTCTCTCTCTCTCTCTCTCTCTCTCTCTCTGCAAATAGGATTAGTGATAAATAATTAGTAGAAGAGGATGGGTTTTGAATCTAGGTAATGGTCTCAACACTTATAAACTTTATTTGGCTCAAATATGCCATGATAATATACAACCGCAAATTTTCTTATTAACAAATAGGAGCCTTGGTTTATTAATGACACGAAGTACTGTTTGTACATTCGATCATCGAAATGACATTGGCATCCATTCTAAAAATCCATCATGAGTTTTAAATGCATTTTTTTCCTTTAGTTTTGGACCTTATCCTGGTATTATACCACTCTGAAGATCAATTGTTAAGAAAACTCGAAACTCCAAAGCATATTTGATATTATCAAGCCAAGGAGTTATACAATAATACCTCAATTTTATTCATAATTCCATTATATATCTATGAAATGCACCAATACCATTTATCTTAGATGTCAAAAAGACTTGACACGACACAAGGATTTATACCTTCCCAAATCAAGTCTTGATTTATCAATTTTGCCATTTCATTGGTATAATTCTTCACACTCCCAAGTGCAAAAAGCTAAATATCAACCCCTATAAAGCCTTGTGAAATCCTCTTAGGATCCCTCTAATTCGATTGGTGGTTCTTTTGATTAATTTATTATTTTGAAAACTTGTAACAATATGACTTGAAAAAAAATTCATGGCTGCACTTAATTATATCTTGATCATTTTTTGCTATTCAAATTTGACATCTACGCAGACCACCTTCTTATTGGTGTAACCATAGTAACAAAAAATGATTTTTTATTTTTTTTTAATAAAAAAACTCATCTTGCATCTCTGACGATTAAAATACACGACCTTTTCATTTATGACAAAAAAAATGTCATTTTATTCCCTTTTTTCATCTCATTTTTCACATGACAAAAAACTTAAATAATTTCTTATTTTCTCAATATAGGATTTGATTATAATAGAATTTGGTGACTCATAAATGTAAAAATATGGGATTTAATGATATAAAGTTAATTTTATGAATTTTCATTATTATATGGGTAAGCGTTCGGAAGTCCTAAAAACAGTCATTTTTCAAAATAGGAGTTAGAAGTTTTAGAATAGGCTGATTTTTTGTGAGGATGATTCTATGGTGAAGAGATCATCCTCACAAAAAATCAGCTCATTTCGAAACTTCTAAGCCTAATTTACAAGTTGAAGAATCGTGGACCGTCCAATTTTTGTAAATCACTTTCGATGGAGTTAGAAATTTCAGAATGGGCTGATTTTTTGTGAGGGTGATATCCTCATCATAGAAATCATCCTCATAAAAAATTAGTCAATTCTAAAACTTCTAACCCATACATTGAAAAAATGTTTTGCTCTCTTTAGGGCCTCCCAATGCCACCCATATATATTTCATATTTCATAATTTTTAATATATTTTATCTTTTATTTTTATTGTTTTCAACATTTTTTTTTTAAGTTTTCCCTTGTTGTTTTAAATCCGTTCTCCAACTTTGTAACTATGGGTGTAACAATAGATGGTTTGAATATCCAAATATTAGTGTCTCCAATTAAATGAATAATAAACATTTTTAGGTAAAGAACATAAAACATTTTATATTTATAGAAAGAGTGCTGATTTTGTAACTCAACTTGTGAGGGTAACTTAAAAACTCATTGACGTGGCAGGTGCAAGAATCATAGATTTTTCCCATCGGGATACACAGCTGCATTGTTTTATGGAGATGCGTAGTTGTGTATTCCAAGGGGAAAAATCTACGATTCTTGTAAGGTACATGTCCGTTGAATTTTTGAGTCACTCCGTCAAGTTGAATTACAAAATCATTGTACTTATAAAAATAACAAAAATTAATGCTGAAATGACTTCAGTGGTAACACACGGGAGACATCTTGATGTGGTGGCATGCGCATGTCCATAAATGCATTTTCTCCTAAATACAAGTAAAACACATTTATGGACATGCGTATGCCACCATGTCAAGGAGTCCCCCCAACTGACGTCACTCCAACATGACTCAATAACAAAATTTGAACTTCCATTGACGGTCAGTCTCTGCACGTTTTCCATAAATTCGCTAATTGGGAGAGCACATCAACCTCAAGAAACAGGGACTCGTTTGATGCTTTTCTTTTGGCATAAGAAGCCACCCGAAGACATATCTTTATCAGTACAAATTCGTTGTATCGTATAAGTCAAAAAGTTTAAAGTCGTTCTTTTTTGGTACATTTTGGACCCATTGAATTAGACTAAGTAATTTTTTTCAACAGTAACGTTGGAATGACATTGGGTTTACTGTGATTATTACATTTCTGACATGGAGATTATATGGATATTGTTTCCTCGCAATCCATTGTCACCCCCAGCACGACTCTTTTTTCAAAGGTTGATTACAAACACTAGTTGTAATAAAATTAACAAAGTATTAGAGTTAGAATTCTATGCAATTTTAGAGTAAATTCTCGTGAACAATCTAACATTAATATTGTAATTAACCTTGGAGTTAGCTATCAAAAATTGAACTTCAGAATTCTAATTCTTAAGGGTACAAGACATTAAATAATTTTGTTTTTTTTGTTGTTTTGGGTCTATGGACTGGGCAAGGCTTAGATATGGGCTCAGTATGCTGTCTACAGAGATACCTAGTTATCAAAAAAGAAAATTTTAAATTTTATAAATCTAATGAGTAAGGGGTGTCAATGGGTTCGTTTCGATTCAATTCTTAAGATTTTTAAAAATAAAATTATCATATTTTATTGATTTTGATTATTTTCAATCCTAATTCTAATTCTAAAATTAGTGAAACCGAAATCTCCAAGAATCGTGATGCCCATTGTTGGGTTCTTAAAAATTGGATAGGACGAAAACTCACTCTACTTAATTTTTTTAGTAATCTCAAAATATAGAGAGAAAAAATCACAAATCATTGTTAATAAAAAAATATAGTTATCACAAAGTTTGGAAAAACAACATAATTACAATTTATTCTATTAAGGAAATGAGTTAACTTGTTTTCTTTTAAAAGTTAAAATCCATCTTCTTCCCAACTAATAAATGTATAGGAAAAATAGACATTTTAAATTAAAATATTTAATTTATATGAAAAATTAAAAAACTTGATGTAATATCTATTAACTTTGAAATTTAGAAAAACCTTCAATCTCATTTACAATATTAAAAAAAAAAGGTAAATAAATAGATTTCAGATACTCGTTGGGTAGAACCTTTGATTCCAATTACTGTCAATTTGGTTATATTTAAACCTAACTCTAATCGGATATTGAAAATAGGGATCTAGAACTCATTGAAATCCTTATAAATAAGAGATTAATGGACATCATGTGGGCATAAAAAATTTATATTAATGAAAATAAATAATTTGAGCTCTGGTCTACCATTTCGTATAAAACGCATTTTCAAATGGCATTAAATTGGTTTTTTCGAAAGAGGGTGTGTAATTGATGTATAATTGGTGCTTTTGCTGTAATTTCTTGTCCATCTAAGCTAAGTTGCGTCGATGGCTGAGATGAAAGAAAAAAAAAAGTTTTCATAGGGATCAGTACATGCTTATAAATATCCGTTTTCTGTAGAAATCTCCAGGAATATTTTACCATCTCGGCTGTACATTGGATGCTGACAAATGAATCCATCTTAGAAAAAACACAATAATTGGCTTCAAAACAGAAAAGAATAATAAGTGTAGCAATATCATTTATGTCATCGAACCGTTAGATTTTCTTTGAGATTTGTAATCAAGGAGGATCATCCTCTCAACAATGGGTCAAGTAGTAAAAGCACGCCTGTACTGTGCAATATTTACAGAGACACCCATGACCTATAATGGGTAATTTGGAGATACTCTCCAAATTTTTAAAAAAATTAGAGATAGCCCTAACGTTTAAAAGATGACATACCCTTAACCAATTTGGCAAAATTACCCTCAGTTACAAATGCCAAATCATGTACTTTCGGGAAAATTATTTAAAGGATCCTGATAGAAGAATTTCTTTCTAAAAAATCCCTAAATTTTGGACGACAGCTTAATAGTCTATTTGGTAAATTTTTTATTTCTTAATGGCCCTTCATTATTGTTGAGCTCACGACTTTTATATTGTTGAACTCACCACTTTTTATTTATTGTTGAGCTCGCCAATTTTTATTGTCGAGTTAAGCATTTTTTTATTGTTGAATTCGAAATTTTTAAAAAAATGTCGAATTCAACAATAAGGTGAACTCGACATTCATAAAACCTATCAATTTTTATTTTTTTAGTTTTTTTTTTACTAAAATACATAGAAAGGTTGACTAAAATTTAAGATAATGACTTATCTATATGATTTCAAATTGAAAGAATCATTCTTAAGCGATTTTAATAAAAAACCAAAGCAAAAAAAAATAAAAAATATATCAATTTTTTACATACGTCTTTAAAATATTTTGCAAAAAATCTTTGAAGATGACTTCTTCTTTCTTATTAAATCATTTTCAACGAAATAGAGTCTCTAAAATTCGATTGGGATGCCAATAATCTAATTTTTCTATTTTAGGAAAACAATGAATGCAAACGGTTAGGACATTCGATCGTGACAAATGTGGGAAATGCGATTCAGGAACTAATTAAAAATAATTTTTTTTACTAAATAGACTATTAAAAAGGTCTTAAAACTTGTGGAATAATTGGAAAGAACTCCTCCATCGTGATCCTTTAAGTAAATTTTTATAGGCTTTTTCACTGAACTGAAAGATTCCTGCACATTGCAATGAATAGGCATTTTTTCACTAAAACTGTAAAAAAAAAAATAAAAAAAACCTATTTATTTATACATTTTGTCTATCTCCTTTTAAAAATTCCCCTCACGCATCCCTCCAAATCCCATTTTTGGTACTTTGTTCTCCTCACTTGTGGGAAAACGATTAATCAATGGTTGTTCAAGTTCCTATGGTATAGCCTTCAAACATGCTTTTGGAGTTTGAAAAGTAGGGGTAACATCACTTGTTTATTGTTGAACAATTATTAAATGATTGTTCTCCCCCACACATAGGAGAGTGTAGCACGAAAAACGACTTCATTTCGGACTTTTTACGCTCAAATCTGATTTGTTAGATGAAATTTTAAAAAAATCAAAATCAAAATATTTTAAAAACACTCATTGGACATGCGTTTTGAGGCGGGGCGGGGTGGAAGATGATACAACACGTAGTATTCGGATAAGAATTTTTGTTATATAAAAAAGTGTATGTCAGACTAGCATTTTTTTGTTTTTTTTTCAAAATTTATTATTATTATTGTTATAATTATCATTATCGCATATACAAAAATCTTACACAAATTCGAGATCTACAACCTCCTTTTTTCATGCTCTAGGGTATTATCTTAACTATACTTACACCACAGAATCTCTGACATCTAAGTTAGTCCACATAATGATTTTAATAAAGTTTTAGTATAGAAAATTGCATACATTTATTTTGCATGGACGTGCCTTTTCTATAGAGAAAAGTAAGATAAGATCTCCTCTTTTTAGATGTTTCTTGAGCCATCCATATCCTAATTAAGTAATCTTACTCAATTGATTTTTCTTTTAAAATAATCAATTTTAATTAAGTTCAACCTCTTTTTAGGATCTTTTTTATTTAAAATTATTCCTCCAAGCAATTCTTTTTAGATACACACTCAAATCTCATCCTTGTAAATCAGGGATTTGGCCTGATTTGTGATGGAACTCTATTTGAAAGAATTCCCTCGACCTTACACCTATTGACTTCATCCTCTCATCGAGTTCTAAGCCATCCTCCCTTAACCTATGAGCTCGATACAACCTTTATTTTATCAACTCAGACAAATCTTGAGGTGACACTTGTTGCAATCTTGACCTACAAATTTGACCCTCCACAATTATTTTTAAAATAAATTAAATGTCGTCTATTCAACCTCATTCTCAATCCAAGTCTTCAACCTAGGGATGTACATTCGAGTAAACCCGAATTAGACCGAACGAAAATTTTGGGTTCGGTCTAGGTATGGCTAAAACCAATATCAACCCGAAAATCTTGGGTTGGGTTCGATCCAAGTTCAAGTATCAAAAGCCAAAATCGAACCTTGAATTTAGGAACGTTGATCCTTGGATGTGGCACAACCACCGTGTCTTACCAACTTGCCAAGAGTTAGTTAGTGTTAAAACTAGTGAAAATAAACCTAATATAATAAATCGATTTTTGGTTCGAGTTTTGGTCCTTAAAACGGGTTCGGTTCGATTTTAGAGGGGCAAACTCAGACTCAAACCGATATTTATTGGTTTCGGTTCGGTCCTTTTTTCAGTTCAATTTTTTGTCCAAGTTCCGAGTGAAATGTATTTCAACCTCGCTTTATCCCCTTAGAAAACCATCTTAGAGTTCATAACTACGCATTCTATTTATCCAGAATGCTATGTTGTCATTGAGACAAGGCTGGTTCAAGATGAGGGTGGAATTTTTTACCTAAGAGGTTGAAGATGACCAATTTTTGAAAGGAAAATGAAAGATTTCACAAAAGATTCATTATAGTTTGACTACCTTACATGGCCACTCGATCGACTACATGATGTGACAAGTTCGAGAATCGTAGATCTATGCTCTTCGGGAAACACGATTCTCTTGAGATACACTTTTTTCTTAGGAAATGCAGTCGTGTATCCTAAGGAGTGGATCTACAGATCTCGAACTTGTCATGTTAGGGAGCCAATTGAGTTTACCATGTGGGGCAGTCGATTATCACGATTCTTTGCAAAATGAGGGAAGCAAATCAAACCCAACCCCCCCTCCTCAAATAAAATAAATAATAATAATAATTGTTACAACAATATATTAGTAGTATTTATCATTGGAAAAATTATGAAAAAAAAAGATTATTTATAAAAAACAATCTAATTTTTAAAAAATTAGAAAAAAGATACAAATTCGATCATTGAAAGACCAGTTTTTCTCTTTCTTTACTTCTCTCTCCTCGACATTTAAAAAAAAAATTGAATTTTTCTTAAAATACTGGTCATTGAAATATCGGTTTTTCTTTCTCTTCACTTTTCTATCATCTTTCTCTCTCCTCTACATTAAAAAAAAAATCAATTTTTTTTTAAATACCGATTTTTCTCTCTCTTCACTTCTCTCTCCTCTACATTCAAGATTAATATGTCTAATAAAAATTATGAAAAAATATATATCTAATAAAAAATTTTAAAATCAAGTTATCATCATCAAATCCCATATTTCTACATTTATGAATTACCAAATTCTATCATACATCAAATCCCACGTTTAAAAAAAGAGAGAAATTGCAAATCGCATTTTAAATGTGATTTTTTTTTTAAATTCACAAATTTTTGTGACTATGGTTATAAGTGAATGCAATGAGCACAAATGGTGGGTGCAAATAGCCTAGCTTGTACCGTTATGTATGAAGGGTTGGGACTTGGGAGAGTTTAATTACCATCTCATCGTTTATTGTTAACTTTAAAAAGCGATGGCATATTTTGTAGAATAAGAAAAAGGGATGAAAAAAATATTAAATAAATAATATGTAAAAATGACCAACTTCGTGAACATTAGGGGTGTCAATGGATCGGTTCCGGTTTGATGCTTATGAATATTAGAATCATAATCAGTATAATTTTTTATTTTTTTTATAATTTTTCATTTTTTTAAAAATGTAGAAGAGATATAAAGAGGAGAGAAAAGAAACCGGTCTTTCAATGATCGATATTTTAAAAAAATTCGATTTTTTTTTAAATGTAGAGGAGAGAGAAAGAGGATAGAAAAGTGAAGAGAGAGAAAAATCGATCTTTCAATGACCAGTATTTAAAAAAAATCGATTTTTTTTTTAAATGTAGAGGAGAAAGAAAGATGAGAGAGACGCGAAAAGAGAGAAAAATCGATCTTTCAATAACCAGATTTGTATATTTTTTCTAATTTTTCAAAAATCAGATTGTTTTTTATAAATAATTTTATTTTTATTTTTTTCATAATTTTCCTTTTAAAAAAAATTTGATTTTTTTTAAAATGTAGAGAAGAGAGAACGAGGAGAGAGAAAAATCGATCTTTCAATGATCGGTATTTTAAAAAAATTTGATTTTTTTTTAAATGTAGAGGAGAGAGAAATATGATAGAAAAGTGAAGAGAGAGAAAAATCGATCTTTCAATGATCGGTATTTTAAAAAAAAATTGATTCTTTTTAAAATGTAGAGGAGAGAGACGTGAAGAGAGCAAAAAATGGTCTTTCAATATTCGGATTTATATCATTTTTCTAATTTTTTATAAATAATTTTTTATTTTTTTTTCATAATTTTCCCTTTTATCATTTGTACGGGCTAATGCATTAAAAATCAAGTCTTATCTGTAAATAATAAATATTTAAATAGTTAGTTGGGTTCGCATTTCACAAATCTCAGGGACCTTAAAATTTTGGAAAGTTTTAGTTTTACCTCCTAAGAAATGAACTATTTAGGGATCTCACTCCAAATATGCAAGGTGTGATCTACCTCTAGACCAAAAGTCATTTTGTGACTGTCGTCCCGTGTCAAATTAGAGAAATTTTAAGTTTACTTAAGGGCTTGGGTTCGGCTAACTTCAGATACCCAAAATACTTTTTAACAATTTAAATTATTAAAATGTCATTGCATTTATTTAAAATAAAAAATGTGAAAAACACATGAAAATCTAAATCATCCAATCAAATTAAAAGGAATCTCCTCCATACGATCAAATCAACTTTATCTTGTTTATTGAAATTCATTATTCAATATATTTTTTTACCAAATTGTATAGGCATATTGATTCTTCATCCTTGTTTTTGTTAGTCCTCAAGCCTTCATTTGATCTAATTATTTTAATTGTATTTTTGTCATTAATAACTTTCATTGTAATAAAGATAGTGAAAGCTCTTGGGTGGATTCCTTCCCATATTTCCAATTCAAAATCTTCATTTCTAAGAAAAATTAAGAATAAAAATAAGTTACAATGCATAAAAGGCAAGATTAATATTTAGAGTTAGAAGATGGGGTAGTATCAAAACATAACAAGAAATGAAGATTGATGTTACCACCAAGTAAAACTAAAAATCCCAATTTTTTTTTTCTTTAATTTTTCTTAAGAAATGAAGATTGAAGTAGAAATATGTGTAGGAACTCACTCAAGTGATTTCACCGTCACACATTACAAAACTAGAAATGAGAACTTTTAAATCAATTTTACACGATCACTTTGAGATTATAATGAGAGTAGTTAATGATGGAAATATGAAGAAAAAAAAATAATCTAAAAGATGATCTGATTCAATGAAGAAAACTCTAAATCTTGATTAGATCCATTTTTTGCCTTACTTTAAAATGTTTAATATTATAATTTAACTTAAATAAAATCAAAAATTTTCTTTTGATTGAGGGTAGACCAAATCTTGAAATCAGCCAAGGTATCCTAATATGTCCATTGTGAGGAGAATAAAATTAAAATTTCACAAAAAAAAAATTTCAAGTAAGAACCATTCCAAAGGGGTCAAACCAATTTCAGAAAGTACAAGGGTATCTTATATATTATCTTTGTTGGAGATGTAGCACAACAGAACCTCCTGTAAATCCCCTACATCCTACTCCAATCTTTAGCTGCAGCCCACACCCTGCAATGCCGCCCTATTCTTTTCCTGTGAATCTGACACCTCCCACAATAAGTCTAAGCCCCTATAGTTTCCTAGCTCTCTTTACCTCTCTCTTTCAGACAGTAAACGCTTCTCTGACCTCTCACATGTTTTCTAACTCTTTTTATTGGGAACAACTGTCCCATCTCTATCTTCCTCTCTCTTGCTTACATCTGTCACTTCTCCCACCTATATAAGGGGCCTCTATAGATGAATCCACCACTTCATCTTATCATTAGAGTTCTTATTTTTATACTTCTTTTTACTGATGTATTGTTTGTACCATGGACCCTTTAAGGTCTTTTTTTTTTTCTTGGGTTCTCCTTATTGTTCCATGTCTCTTTCTCCTTGGACTTGTGGTACTGAATCTTACATTTTATGGAAAACCATCTTATCTAACCACATTGTTCTCTTCTTTTATATCATACTTTTGTTTGCATTTTGGGGATGGGTAGTTCCTTAATTCTTTCATTGGGTGCAACTTATGCTCCTTGCCCTTTATCTACTAAAGTGATTTTTTTTTTAAATCCTAGAAATTTGTATCCAGTCATGAATTTACTTTATTTGAGATGTTTGGGGTTGAGCCTTAACTAGGTTAGAAACTAAGGTATTCAAATCTAGCTCCAATTTTATCCTCACGAGTCATCTTTATGTTCTACCAATAAGGGCCCTCTCTCCCTACACCAGCAACTCCCCATACTATTATTATTTTATCTTTCTTACGAACTCATAAAATTTTCATGTTGTCTTCCTTTGTTGAAGAAAGAATGCTGCACCCAAAGTTTCACTCGTGTTATTTCAGGTGAGAAGAAAGTTGACAGAAGGGTTGCCTCAGTAGTCTCTGAAGGAACAAGTGAAGCTGCCAGCATGATCTAGCCTTGGATGGCTCATGATAATAATAATAATAATAAAATGGACCAACCTTTGTTAGGTCATGCTCTGACAGCCTCACTCCTTCCTTTGTAGGGCATCAAAGATTCCAACCCTCCTTCGAATAGTAAGCAATTTCAAAGAGAAACCAAAGTGAGTCTCTGCAAGTATGTTCCTAACCTAGTATCAATTCTTTATGTGCTAATATCTTTTATTTTGCCTATGCAACAGGAAACCCAATTGAACTAGGGTTTAAATTTCCTTAAATTACTTTTTTTTTTTTTATGTTGTGGACAGTTGCTAAAGAAGGATGTTCTTTAAAAGTGAATGTTTGCTTGTATGAAGGATACCCCACAAGGAAGCATATTTAAGTTTTGGGGATTGTGTAGGTTTCAAAGGATTAATCTCTAATTTTGTTAATTTGGTATTTACTTTGTTTATCTATGTAACGTTATTATCATCAATGTAACCTAATTTTGCACTCCAGGGCTTTGAATCATAAGTACTTTACAGACTACAGGATCTAGGGTCTTACTAACAACTAAAATATAGGGTTTTTGGGGATTGTGTGGGTCTCCCAAGGATATATCTAAGTATATATCTCCAGTATTTTCCTTTTTTTCAGCTTTGTATATGTTCTGTGTAACTTTGTAATCATTAATGTAACCTAGGGTTTTGAATCTTTTGTACTTCAAAGACCAGAGAATCTGGGGACTGGTATCAATTGTAGCTCCAGATTTGTTCAATGTTAAGGGGGTTTTGATTTTCGAACTTTTAATTCTAAAAATGGAGTCAATTGAGATTCTGAAAATCAAGTTTTACAACATGTTGCAAACATTCCCTTAAAGTGGGTCAAACAAGTCCTCTGCTCCGCTTCGGATCGGATCGGATATGACTTTTAGGTTTGTTAGATTGGACTGGAGTTTTTTGTTTTTTATGTATTTGCGTTTAATAATGAAAACTTACCACAATTATACATTGTACGATTTGTATGTGTCCACTTCACCCCCAAAGAAGAGATCCCAATGGGGGTAAAAAACCGTAACCACAAAAATTGGGAAAATTTTACCCATAATGAAAAAAATGTTTTTAACTATTTTATTCTTTGAATTATCATTGGGTAATTAGCTCATTTATTCTCCGCTGTTATTATTAATTAAAAAAAATCCATGGATTAAGTTGTTTTGTGGATAATTAGTGATTTTCTGACCAATTTTGGAGTAGATTAAATTTTTTTTACCGCGGTTCTGTATTCTTGCGTCTGAGTGAATTCATCGTCGTTCTAAAGATCTATCTTTTCACCATTTGTTAAATCTCGGGAAGTTAATGATGTGTTTTTTTTAAGGCTAGAGATTTTGGAAGAAACCCATAAGTGTTTTTTTTTTTATATAATTCTCAAAATTCATTGGAATTTTTCTGGAAGAATTATTTATTTGAATTGACTGATGCTTTTAATACCTTTTTAAATATCTTTATACTACTCCCAAGGGAAATATCTAAAATGGCTATTTATAATGGTTAATCAAAGGATATGCATTTTAATCAATATTATCCAAAATAAATATATATTAATGTTTTTAAATTCAGCTTAAAATTAATATAAGATCTAAATAAATAATATCAATCTTCAAATTTCAAAAGTCAAAATTCTTCTAGTATATTCTTAAACTTTAATACTACTTGTGTTTAAGAGCTGCCATGGTGTGAATGACGACCTTTTAAAAATAAATAAATAGATATAAATTTAATTTTAATGAATTTGGATGAATTTGGTAACTCAATTAGTCCAAAGAAAGATGTTGGGTAAGGAGGTTCGGTCATAAGCCGTAGCAAATGTTAGGCAACTCATCCTATGCAGTTTGTGGTTGTCTTGATTATGGTCAAATACGAAGACTTGGACCATTTTTTTTTTAAAAACGTCTTCTTGTCAACAGACATTTATTCTGTTTTTGTGGTTATCTTGACTATGGTCAAATGTGAAGAAACCATATTTTTCTGATAAAAGTCTTTCTGTCAACAAACATTTATTCCTCCTTTTGACTTTCTTGTATGTACAGGTCTTATGAGGATATTTTTAATAATATTTTTAATTATTTTGTCTTTATTAAAAATATATAAGAGATTGATGGTATTTTATACCATAAATATTTGTTTGTATTGATTGTTAAATCATTTATTATAACAAGACATTTAATTTTAAATATTAAATATCTTAATTTCGTGGATACGAAGGAAAGTGTTTCAAAATAAGGAAGATTTTCAAAATCTAATCTGGCACAGCATAGGAGATGATAACAAGATCAACTTATGGTATGATCCTTGGAGCGTGATAAGGATTCTAAAATACAATAGACAATAAGAGACCAACATAGAGTTAAAATTTCACGAGTAAGTAAAAGTGAGTTCACTGATTCATCAAGACTCATGGATCCTTTCTATGTATTTATTTGTCACCTTAGAGTCCACAAGGAACAACATTCGAACCTCTCAGCTTGATGGCACTGAAGAGGATAAAGTGATACGAAAATTAGGTTCGAAAGGTGTGTTCACATTGAAATTTGCTTACAAAATCTTGCAACAACCAAACACACAAGTCATCTGACATAAACTAATTTGGTTCCCTAACAACATTAAGAGACATAGTGATACCTTATGGCTTGGATTGAACAAGGGCCTTAAAACCCAAGACAAACTAATGGTCATGGGAATTATCCAACGCTCGAACTGTTATTTTTGCAAGAATGCCCCCGAAAACGGAAGCCACCTATTCTTTAGGTGCGACTATGCTTTCAAGTTGTGGTAGAAATTGTTAAGAAGAAGCAACATCAACCACCTAAACAGAAAATGGGACTCTGAGGTAGAATGGTTGAGTAACCACATCAAGGAGAACTCCCTACTCCCTCGTTAAAAAGTTTGCCTTTAACGCATTCATACGTTACATATGGCTAGAAAGATGTAGAAGAATCTTCAAGAATAGCTTCCTCTCCTCAAATCTGTTGGAAAACTTCATTGTTAGAGATGTCATATTTAGAATCAAAAGCATGGACATAGCCATTGAAGATCACGTTGCCAATAGAGAGTTTATGAACTCTTGGAACATCGTCACCAAATTCGAGGTAAATAACATCGTGAGATGTAATGGATTAAGCCTCTTCAAGACGAATGTGCACTCAACACTGATGGCTCCTTCAAAGGTAATGTGAGGAGGGGGGGGGGGGGGACTATAATTAGAGATGACCAAGGAAGAACAATAGGAGTCTTGGTAGAAACCACCCAAGGGGAATCAATCATGTTCATAAGCTTCAAGCGATCATAAAAGATTTGGACATGGCAAATACCTTTCACATTAGATCCTTGAATGTTAGAGTAGACTCAAAAATAGTTATCGACTGCATCAACGGCATTAACAAGACCCTTTGGAAAAAAGAGAGGTTGGTCAAAGTCATCAATTATTCCAAAAAATTGACTTCTCTTTCTGATTTAGAAAGACAAATCAAGCCACAAATTTCCTAGCTAGTTATTTTACTACCTTGGTAGAATTAGGATGGATCCTCTAAGCCTCCCTAGAAATCTTAAGAACATCATATGTAAAGATGTCTGTGGGCATGTCTATGAAAGAATATAAAGACCTTTTTTCTAGTTGGGGGTCAGCCTAACCCCCCTTAATTTTCAAAAAACCGCTCTTAATTTTCAAAAAAAAAAATTTAATGTCCTTGGCATTTATTATGAAATAGACAAATATTAATTAAATAAATAAATATTTACTATGTAAAAAAAGACCAATATATCTTTATTTTTTTCAGTACATGACAAAATGAATAAAGAAAATTATTGAAGAAAAAAAAACGTATTGGAGAATGATATCCCATATATATATATATATGACGTTTGGTAGACAATCTTAAGACAACTAAACGTTGTCAAAACATTTGTCTTATGTGACTTAGAAATTACGGATTGAACTGATTTTTTGTGAGGATGATCACATGGTGAGAAGATCATCTTCATTAAAAATCAACCCAATCTGAAATTTTTAAATCCATCAAAAGTGATTTAGAATTGTGAGCCGTTGATTTTTTTATCGAATTTTATAAATCATTTTTTATGGACTTCAAATTTTTACATTCGACTGATTTTTTGTGAGGATATCAATCCAAAATTTCAAAGGCACATTGGACAGATGATTTGGCAGTGTATCGTAATCCTAAGATTATTAGCTGAGCACCACCCAATATATAGTTTCACTAAAATAGTAAAGAAATCATTGATGGTAAAAAAACAGTAAAAATGCTTTTAGTATTTATTAGAACCAAGCGATTCAAATTATGGCATTTGCAGGGATTTAAAAACAGTTAGAAGTAAGAAATAGATCACTTGCTTATGCTAAAAATGATTTTCTCTATTTAATTATCGACTACGATGTTAATTTAATTCACAAAAAGATCAAAACTTTTAAATCTTTTATCGGGAGATTCATGCCATGTAATATACTGTCTCTTATGGTTGAAATAACTCCCTTCAAACCATACCTTATTGCCTTTATAACTGTCATCATCGTCTTCATCTTATCCAAGAGATTTAAGTTGGCCTGTTTTGGTTAAAACATGATCGATAGTAGAAAGAAAAATGGGGAGTTTGGAGGTTGTTAGATCATTTTTAGATAATAGGAAGGCATGACATTAGTTTTAAAATGTAACAGTATCTCAAATATTCACTGAAATTTGAAGGGACCACATGCCATGCAAAAAAAAGAAGCGGATCCTCTATAATACACTTTAACAATTGAAATAATGCCACATCAACAATATAATTAAATCTCACACTAAAAATATAGGAGTTCAGTAGCCTTTTATTTTCAAGACATGCATCAACATAAAATAGAATGAAGGCAAGTTTTTTGAATATTTTTTTATAAAAAAAATCAGACCTAAATTATGATTACGAGAAGATGAGATTTTTTTTTTTTATTTTTTTAAATTCCTCTCTCATCCCTTAATAGTGTCCCACGGGAAGCATGTGTCACAGAGTATTTACTTCCGCAAAAGAGATAATTCGTTCATTTCTTTAAAGTCGGCCGCCGACTTGAAAGCTTTTTTTTTTTTTTATATTTCATTAGTATTTTCCTTTCCTATAATGGGTGGGTGTGGGATTACTTAATTTAGTGGGTTAAGAGATGCCGCTTTGAGAGTAGAAAGTCAACAAACTTCTTGGAGAAATCTTGACATTTCTTGGCATCTGGGCTTTCAAAGGTCAACCCAAGTGGTTTTGGGCTTGGAAGGAGACGGGGTTGAGGTAGTTAGGTCTTATCTCTTAGAAATTAAGAAGAGTAAGGGAAGGAAATTCTGGTTGATTAGAGGGTGGTTTTGCCAAGTTTGCAAGAGTTGTAGGGATTAATGGTAAATCTTTGGATAATTTAGACATATTCCTCCTAGTTTTGTTCAATATCTGAGAAAATCTTTCAATTCAAACTGAGGACATACATCCCTTGACTTTGGTCTCTATTGAGATATTATAATAATTTTTATGATATGAAATAAAATTATTATTTCAATAGAATATAAAATAAAATGATTATTATTTTATTTTTTTAATTTCCTTGGAGGTATTTACTCAACATAAAATGGGTTCGGTTTGTTCCACATGAAGCTTCTATTAGGTAATGGAATTCTTGAGTCAAATGGTCAATGATGAATAAAAGTCAACATTCTTCTCATAACATGGACAAAAAGGTGTTGTAGATTAATATTATTCCTCTAAGTCTTCAACATTTTTATTGAATAAAGGGTTTGGGGACTGAATTTTGGCTTAGTGTTGAAAGAAGGGGCATTTCAATCATTTGAGAAAATAAAATTAATGCTGAGTCATGCTAGAGATGGAAGACTTTGAAATTGTAAGGTATCTCAAACATTTACTGATAATTGGGAGGGATAAGTCAAAGTTGTATGAGAAGAAAAATGGATAGAAATCCATGGAGTAAGTTGGCAGAGTTGTGTGGTGTGACAATAAAAATGGTGTAGTCATATTAAATGGAATTTTATTAGAAAAGATTGGCGTGGCAATTGAAATTCTCTTCTATTTTAATTGAATCATAATATATTTTTTTTAATAAAATCCATTGTAACCATGGTTTTAAAATTCGTTTTGACGTCTTGTCTCGCCAATGAACAAGACCGAGTCGTCTTAGATGAGACATCCAATTTATTTGAGTTGTCTCGGATGGATTTTAAAAATGCCTTAGAATTAGAAAAAAATCATGTCTTTGCAACAACTTGTCAACTCGTCTTTCAATATCGGACGAGATTTAAAACCATGATTGTAACCATTTCACCTGGTCTATGCATGTCAATGGATACTTGGTTTCCCAATTGTCCGATTTCCCTAGACTAATTAATTGGTCAATCGTCCTAGACCCAATAATTTTTTAGTTCAATTCTAAGTGGGACCTAATAAAAATTAGGTCATCTTTACATATGCGACAGGTAACAGTTTGGTACAAGACGAGGGGATTTGTTTTATTTATAAATAATTTAGTAGGATACTAAATAGTCTAAATGATTATTTATATTTTTCATAAATTCTGAATTTCAACTGCAAACAAAGATCTCATATCCAAGTTTCTAAAATTTTATCTTGAAAAAAATTAATTTGCTCGAATAATCCTTGGTTAGTATTAACTTTTCTTTTAATTTAGAAATAATTTTCTAATTTATTGGTTATGGGCTAAGTATTTGATGTGTATCAGAAATTTTGTTGTGTCGGTTCTAGTTCCAGAGGTGGGTTCCATATTTGAAACCGAAACTTATAAGAATCAAAATCGATATTTTATTTACGTTTCAATTTTGGTTATATATGAAACTGAACCAACAAACCCTTGACTAGAATAGACTTGGAGTTAAAACGTGATTGATTAGGTGAATTATTTAATGGAACATTAAAAGAACTTTGAAACCGCAAAAAGTGGGAATCGACACAAAACAACAAATGTGAACGCATGAACTTAACAGAGTTGGTGGACATGAGGATTACGTAAGGTTATTTCATTTAAATATTTGGTCTCATCTCATCCTTGTCTCCATAAAGAAGTTCACGGTAAAGGAAGAATAAAGTAGAATAATGTAACATGGAACTTGCAATTACTATTCTTATTTCCTTTGCTTGGTCACATTTTAAAAAAGAGTCGTGTTGGGGTGACATAAATTTAGACACAAAAGTGACAAAATGATGGAGTGTCGTGCACATTACCTTAGATGTTTTTCTGCGAGATACAAGTAAAAAGCATCTGCGGTTATGTGCATGCCACCCCATCATTTTTATCACCTTTGTGTCTCTGTTTGCGTCATCCCAGCATTTTCCTTTTAAAAAAAACTCCTACATTAAACATGTTTAAATATTAATGAAACTTAATTGACTTAAAATGTAACACTAGTCATTGGGTTGGGGGCCCATTACTTTTAATTTGGGCGGTTTGATTATTCCATTAAATTTGCAAGTCTCAGGTTCATAATGCATCTTTCTTAATCAAATATGGCATATACATATACTACAGTCCATTAGGTTATGCTAATCCAATCCTTACTTGAAAGATCAATATCATAACAAAGTATGATGGGATGCATTGTGGAGTTTTTGGGTTGCATTTCCTCCCCCCCCCTCTCTCAAATTCTTTAAATTTATGGAGATCAACGATCATCTGAATTTTAACAAATTCATAAGTATACACGAAAATCAAGTAGGCTTGTAAATATGTATACCTACTCTTTGAATCTTACCCTAGTTATTACTATTGAGAAAAAACATGAGTGGATGATGTCAACTTTTGAAAGCAAGTGATTCATCTTTTTTTTTTTTTTTTTTCAAATAAGGTAGTTGGATAAATTTCAAGTTTTTCGTAAGACGACACCTGTAGTGGTTATTGTCTTTCAATTCACTCTTTTTTTTATTGATAAACTTGTTTTAATGTCTTTCCGGTATCTATTCTACATGTTCGATTGGGTCAACACGTTTGCTTCAAGAAAGTATATGTTGCCTTATCCGATATTTGTAACGATGATGATAACTTGGGCTAGACGGAGAAGGAGTGGCCTTAAGTGTCTGCATATGGAGAGGTTTTTTGGTCAATGATGGGATAGTATGTGTATACGTTCCACGGATCTCTCCCTTCTGTGCTTTCCCCCTTTTCCTCGATTGGGAAATGCAACTGAAGGGGCATCGGGTCTACTTGATCATCGATTAAAAAAATAAAAAATACATCGTTCCATCAAGGACCAATGGTTAGTTGAGAATCATATAGAAAGCTTTCTTATCAAATCAAGAATCTACTCTCCTGGGGACGATAATCCTACTTGTTTGTGCATCTATATGACATGCACAATCTAATCTCTCTTGAAAAGCAAACTTTATAATTAACTAGGTGAGGGGGGAGGGGGATTAATTGAATCTCCTTTGGTATTTGTTGATGTTGTTCTTTTAATAATTAGCATAATTAGAGCATCTGCAATGACAATGCTATATTTGCTTCTTTCAATTCCATTTTTTAAAATAACAAAGTGAAAAAATTTATATTTGAGACATGCCTCTACAACTCTTCTTCTTAAAAAAAAAAAAAAAAATTGTCATTGGTATGCTTTGGATGAAAATTTGGTAAAATAAATAATTCAAAATAATATATTTTTTGGTACTTTGAATGGTAATTTGATAAAAAAAATCTAAATTAAAATACACTTTTTTCAATATAAAATTCACTTTAATGAATTTTGAGATATTCTAAAAGCAATATCATATAGTATTGCTCTTTTATATGAATTTTGGTTATTCCCATTATACCATTACTTTTTGCAAAAATTACCATTCATAATGACAATGATAACCTTACTAGTGCACTAAAAAATAAAATAATAAAAGAACATATGAGGAAAATCAAGAGTTGTGGTTGTGGAGCTGCCTACCTAATAATATTGTTATATCTTTGGCATGAATATTTCTTATGTGAGTAATCTACTAGAAAAGAAAATAATTATTGACTTACATATGATAAAATAATAAATGTATAATGTCAAGCTCAGCGTTACCTATAGTCGAATCTCGACGAATAGGAATCATTGAAGTTTCTGTAAGTGAAAAATGATTTACAACATCGAACTTCAACAATAATTAATGTTGAGCCTCGACAATATAATACATTCTAGTACAGTCAAGGTTCGACACTAGGTAAATTTTATGAACAAAACCTTAAAACTATATCAAGATTATGTAAGAATGTATAAAGGATTAATATAAATAAATAATATTAAAAATAAAAAAAAAAATAGAGGAGAAAATGATAACCTTTGGTGGAAAACTTCAATAGATCGCGGATTAAACAAAAGAGTGGATAGATTTACAAGATTCACTATCGTTCCTCAAATCTAGTGGAATCTCTCACTATTCCGATGTTATAAAAGGTTGAGAAGAAATTACAACTTAGAAGAATATTTTTCAAGAGTTCACTAAAGAAATTGTAGGTGGGTATTTTTATCCAAAAATATTAGTTACGTAGCAAATAGCCCTATTTTGAGTAGTCTTGATTATATGACTCACCAGGTGGTATACTCAATTGACTCCTTGTTGTGGACAAGTTTGAGAATTGTGGATCAGTACATGTTGGGATACACGATTCCCTCGGTATACACTTTTTATGGGTAAGTGCAATCGTGTATCCCAAGGCGTATAAATCTACAATTCCCAAACTTGTTACGCCATGGAGTCGATTGAGTATGCCACCTGGTGAGTCATATTATCACGACTCTTTCAAGTATAAAAAAAAGTGGCCACCTTTTGCCATTGCCATTATGCTAAAAGTCATAATAATAATAATAATAAGAGAGATTTTATTGCAACATCCACTTTTGTTAATGCCACCCCAATTCATATGTACATCACTAAAGAATTAGTACACATCTTGGGGTGGCATTAGCAAAAGTTGATGTGGCAATAGAAGCTCTATAATAATAATAATAACAATAACAATAATAAACAACTAGAGACAAAATGATACGATAGGATTTTTCCCAAATGAGGGTCCCACACCCAATCAAAAGTGGGTACATATGGGCCAACCTTACCAGAAAAATATTTTCGACAAAAAATACCTCATAACTGTCAAAACCTATTAAAGGAACAAATTAAAAGTGAAAAAAACAAAAAAAACAAAAAAAAAAACAAAAATGGAAAGAAAATAAAAGTGTCCTAATTAGAGTAACTTTATCAAAACACATGATTTTTTTATAATTCCCTAATTAGATTGATGATATTTATAGACTAAATCTTCCAAATGTTAGCGAATCATAATGTCTATAATAACTACTATTAATGTATAACTGCTGGCACCATCAGGTGCAAGAGTAGGAAGCATTCAACAAATGAAATGGGAACAACTGTTTATCAAAGAAAAAAGTAGTGGTTCATTATCATCATGGTCTGCGCCTTATTGAACAAAGAAAAAAGATACTTATTTGGTATGAAGTAAATGCAGATCACATAACCAGGAACAGAGATAAAAGAGGTCACATGATTTTGTTATTTTAAAATACTCATTATGCAACACATATGAAGCCATGCAAGCTGGTCCCCCATATATCACCTCATGTTTTACACTTTTTTTTAATACAGTATTCATGCTTACCCTACCCTTAGTTAGTGAGAGAGAGATGAATAAAAGGGTCCCCACCAAAAGTTATTTAAAGCTCTTCATAAATCTAGAAACCTTACTAACCTGCCTGCATGGTAGTGGCGTGGGCGTGACTATATTCAATTTGCTTACTTTGGGACCACGTCTCTCTTTCTAATATTTTCTTGTATTTTACAATATTTTAACTTTTCCATCCCTAATAGTATCAAAATCACTAATAAGTAACACAAATATAAAATATAATTCCCTTTGATCCTTCTATTCAGCATCTATTTATATCCTTCTCACACCCTCTCCTCAAGAAGAATGGGGTGCGCATTTACTTATCGTGCACCACAAACTGTTGAAGCTGCCAGCATGATCTAAACTACTCTCCATGTAGGGAAGATCAGATCATGTGGCAGTTTCACCTGTTAATGGGAGTATGAGAAACCCTAATCCCCTCTCTCTCAAAACTCAACATGCCCATTAGGGTTTTCTTTGAGAAACCCAACAAAAGGTTTGTGATCTTCTTATACTTGATTTTAGTCTCTTATGGGTTTTTATGACTTTTAGTTTCATGCTCCTGTTTTATAGTTTTTTAGGTATTTTGTATGTGATTTGAGGAGTTGGGTTGTTCATAACAGTAGGATGAGATATTATTAGGGTTTTTATTAGCAGAATTTTGTTTTCAATGGTGTTCTATATTGCTTTGAAATCTTTTATCTTTCTTTGCCTCAGTAAACTTTCTATTTTCATGAAAACTTTGGTGGATAATTGAGACTAGTGTTATAGTTTATCTAATTAAGATCTGTTTTGGGGGTACAATTCTCAAGACATCTTTTTTCTCTTGTTCTTCAGGATGTGTTTGTTTGGAGCAATCAAAGTTTTTATGAAGCGACAAAAATTACTGGTCTATTTAAGATGTGAATGCTTTCTTTAGATTTGGTTGAGAAATATATATTTCAGTTTGGGGAAGATTGAAGTGAGAGCTATAAGCCTATAATCAAAATATATATATATATATATATATTCTGTTCTTAGTTTGGAAGCCCACTTGTTTCTCCTCTTTAAAGTTTGAATCAACATAGAAAACCCTTTGCAGTATTTGCAAGTCTCCATAAAAATGCCAATGTACCCAGTAATTTTTTCCCCTAGATTTAGAAGCTCAAAGGATAACCATTTGAAGTAATTCTTAAATCTCTTGAGAAATAGCTTGTAGACCCATTATTTATATCTATCTCTAAACCTTCTATTTTCATGGAACTTTGATTTCTAATTGAGATTATCCTTTGGGTTTATCTAGTTAAGGTTGAATTTTGGATTATGAAGTGCAATTAATATACTAGAGAGAATTTCCAGATTGTACTGAGGAATTTCTAAGTTAGGGAAAGATTTGAGATTAGGCATTTAGATATGTTGTCAAAATAGATAAAAATTGGTTCTTAGTTTGGTAAACTCACTTGTATTTTCCTTTAAAGTCTCTGAAGGAAAGAGAACATTTTCAGTAATAACAGGTTTCCAGAAAATAGCTGACAAGTCCAGTTGTCCCCAACCCCCCCGCCCTAAATTTGGAAGCAAAAGAGAATCATTTGAAATAAGTCTCAAGTCTCTTGAGAAATAGCTTGTACACCCATCTTGTATTTTCTCATTCTAGAAGAGAAATGGACTGGTTTCCCGGTCTCTTAAAAATGAGAAGTCAGTCTCTTTAAAATGAGTCAGTCTAGGGATACTCCATACTCTTTATATCTGTTTCTACTCCCCTCTTGTGATCATCATGTAGATAATATTTTGAATTATACAAATGAAACATCCCCACACTGGAGATCGTACCCATAAATCTACAATTCATTCTAACATTCTTCATCTCATTAAATGTTGACTTGAATCTGAGTTAAGTCGATTTGTTTGTATAGTTAGTAATGTTAGAATATATTGATTTTGGATGACAATGATCATCACATCAGAATGACTTACTGTGTGGCTAAAGCCTCTCTCTCTCTGAGAAAATCCATCTCCTAAGATAAAGCACAAAAGAATCATTTGAAGTGATTCACAAATGTCATGTGAAATAGTTTGTAGACTAGATTTTCTCATTCCGGAAGAGAAATAATTGCCATTTTATTTTTTCAATTTAATTAAGAGCAAAATAGACATCCAATTTGTGAGGTAATTTTCAGCTCTGGAAAAATAGCTAACAAACCCACTTGTATTTTGCGCATGGTGTTGGAAAATAAGACCCATTTGATATTCTCTTTTTCTCACTTCTTCTTTGAAAAGATACATATAATATTGATAATTTTTATCTCTTATGATTCTTTTGTAAGAAGTCAGTCAATTTTCTACGCCACGTATGTAACTGCACTGCTGAATTTCTGCATCTTTTCTTTTAAAACTTTGACACGTCTCTCTCTCTCATATGTGGTTTGGCTTTAAATTTCAAACAGACTAATTCATTTTTGTCTTTTAAGTTTGGTCGTTGGAGTTTGGCACCTCCCCCTTTGATGGGAAGCTGTATTGGGCTAAAATCCATTTGCCTTTATGATTCTCTGAGCACCTAACATAATAAAAAAACGTCACTCATTTGATTCTTTTTCGCTCTTTCTAGGGGTTTTGATATTTGTCTTGGCTCGTGATAACATGGGTAGATGGATCACTTTCAAGGGTTTTGTTACATACTATTTATAGCATGATCCCAAGAAAAGGAAAAAAAAAAAAAAATTAGAAAATCTAAACGGCATTTTGCTTGACCTTGGCATTAAGATGGTGTCATGTCATGGTTTTTAAACTTGGTATTTCTTCTTGTCTCGTTCAGGCCCGATACCGAGTCGTCTCGGATGAGTTTTTCGATTCGTTTGAGACGTCTCATGAGTAAAATAAAAAAAATGAACATGAGTCATAAATCTCAGTCAAAAAATGACTTTGTGAGTTGGTCTTGTTCAGCTTCGATACCGAGTCAACTCGAGCGATACGTCTCGATCTCGGACGAGTCTAAAAACCATGGTCATGATCGTAGTTGATCACATTTTTGGTTAGTGGTGTCCAGGGGTTGGTTTCATTTCTCGAAATACTTGAAATCAGATATCATCATATTTTCTTGGTTTCAAAATCAAAATATTATCGATTCAATTTTTGATTCTAAATAAGTGAAACCGGAATTGAAAATAACACAAACCATGGGTACCTATCGATTTTGGTTGTCTGACAAACCTTGTGAAATTCTGTTAATCAGGCTTACTCTCCCTTTTGGAAGAGAAATAACATATTTAGATCTTGAAATCATAAAATCTTCCATGCCCAATTCCCATTTGGAATTTGGCCCCAAAATTGATGCTTTAAATCTAAAACATAAATTCAACACTATTATCAATAGATAGCTGATGACTATATCAATGCAACCATCAACACTTAAAAGCATTTCCAACCCATGTCTGAATTTTTCCTCCAAATTGGTATTTTCTTCAAATTGAAGAAGATGTTCACCCCAAACCAATTTGAACTCTAGCCAACCCTTTCTCTAAAATACTATTCATCCTTTAAAACACTATTCATTCACTTGAAAAAATTGAAAAGAGAACGGAACAAAAATGATATTTAATACATGTTCCATAAAAAAAGAAAGTCAAAAATGATATTTATAGAAAAAGGATAAAATAGGTATTTAAACAATATGAATAGTGATTTTGAGAGGCCCTCTAGAATTTCTCAAAATATCTATATTTGGAGACATGAACAATGATATTGAGGGGGTTTCTCTATAATAAAGACTAATTGGTATTAGGTTTAAATATCTCCCCTCTTATATTTAGAGTTTTAGAGATCGGTTAGAGATACTCATAAGCATAAATCAAGGGATTTTTTCAATTGTTGGGTGTATAGTTTCCTCCACTCTGTGTGGCATACCTGAGTTAAGTCTTTTGGAGTAATTGGTTGGTTAACATGATATCAGAGCACTAGGTTTCTATAGGTGGCGGGTTCAAATTTACTCATTTTTTCACTTAGTGACACCTTTTCCTAGGGATATATTTTTTCTAGGGAATCCCTAGTATCTCAATGGTAATGTCAATGGAGATCCTCAACCCGTTGGTGAGGCTAGCATTTTCCCAAGCTAAGAAATCATTTACATGTCCACGCCACCAACCATAAGAAATTGTCATTAGCAATTAAGATTTCTTCATGAATTTCTATCATTAATAGTGTTCCAGCTCAGATTAATAGTGTTCCAGCTCAGCATTATTTTCTATCATTAATAGTGTTCCAGCTAAGATTAATAAAGGTTGAATAGTAGAATATGATCGTGGAAAATAATGCTAAGCCAAACTAGAATAAGGTAGAAATTAAATGAGTATAAAAGGGTGTGATCTGGTCAGTTGAGGCCAACCACTAGTACTTTTTTTTTTTTTTGTACATTTATATGCTATCACGATCCAATTATTGCAGCTCTTCTTACTTTTATTTTTTTAGATTGTACCTCAGAGGTCTTACAGTCACAAATCTGATGAAGAATCGTTATGATTCCTATCTGTTCGATTCCCGTAAGAGTGGTTCTCAATCCCTTATCAAGGTGGGTTTAGTGTAGAAGTAGAGTCAAATCCTTTATCATTTGAATCGAAAATAGTTTATAATGTCTAAATAAAGTGAAGGAAAATTATTCAATCCTCAATATTTGAGATAATGCAAGATAATGATGATGATTATTATATATGCATAAATTATACATTCAATCTAAGTTGACAAATGTGCCACTTCGAAATGTATGTATTTGATAACCAAGAATCACAGGATCTGCGAAATCCGAGGTCAACTATTGTATATCCCGAGGTCACAATACCACTCCTCATTTGGGATGTCCTTATGGTAAAACAATCAAGATCTCCATCTTAATCTTGAAGAAATATATTTAGAAGAGGAATAAATATAATTTAGAAATAGAACAAACTTAGTGATTCAATGAGGGTTTGTTATTATTTTTAGTCTATGTGAAAAGGGGAGGGGAAAGAAGCCAAGTGGCCAAAATTTGTAAAGAGTAGCTTCTAATTCAAACCTTGGAACAAAAATTTTCTCATCCGAGAAATATTATTATTTGCTCTTCTTCTCTCTTGATTCCTGTACATGGGATATTAAATGTTTTAATCAGAAATCTATTTCATTGGAAAATCTGAAGGTATCCATGTCCTTCCAAATTTTCCCTACAATGACTATATTAGTTAGTAGTGGTTTATTTCGATGGAAATTCTTTACAGAAAAAAAATAATAATAATAACAGTAATAATCTTTCAGAAGCTATTTCAAGCAAAAAATATCTTTTCCAAACACAAAAAATGGCAAATAAAGCAGGTCCAACTGTCTCGAACATTTTGATTTGTTGAGTACAATGTGGCAATGCAAGACCTATTTGGGTTTCAAATAGAAGGAAAAAAAAATTGAAGCTTCAAGCAAATGAACTGGGTTGAATCTAATCTAATCAAAATTAGATAAAATCAAGTCAAATGTATTTCTTCATAACTTTGTTGCTTCGAAGCTTCAAATTCTTGAACTTCAACAAGTAATGATGAGCGAGTTAGGTGCAACTGTTGGAGACAATTAATATCATTTTATGTTTAATTGAACCACGAATGCAAGCCTTACAAACATGAGGAATTACCTAAACAGGAATCAGGATAGGTTCTGTGAGTGTGGGTCTCTAGATAACCCCAAGGGGTTGGACTAGTGGCAAGCTGAGCCTTCATAAGTTCCTCACGGAGGGTAGGTTAAGCATTTGAAACCCCACGAAGCAATGAATTACTTGGGGCCACCCCTCCAGGCTTCGGTTGATCCTCGACTCAACCAGTCTCCTGTAGGACTTTCCAAGGGGGTGGTGCATACTGTAAAATCGCTCCTTTCTGTACAGTCCCTTTTTCCCTATAATACCACCAACAAAATAAGTAATCAGGAGCAAGTAAGGTGTCCCGTCCCTATATAATAGGAACGGTGTCTGTGTGGCACGTACATCGAGCTCCTAACCAAGCCAATTTCTTCATGGCATGCAGCCCGGTGTGTTTAATCTCCCATTAAACGTGCCATGTATGTTGCTATAGGTATGGGACACTTTTGGATCCTGACTATAAAATAAAATGCATAAAAGTAAACGTGAAGGGACAAAAGACAATTGCGAAAATTTTTCTGTTATGGAGTATCCAACACTATCCCTGGTTGGAATATATTGTGTTTTTCACATTTCACATGGTAAGAGTTTCAAATAATTAACATCTTTCTGAGACCAATCAATAGAGCTGGGGTTATGGTTGAAACAGTCAGCTAGAAAACCAGCATAACTACTTATAATAGACAGGAATGAGCCAACTGTTTCTTCAATTTCCATTTTATTGTTGCTTTCAAGATACCATGATATCCTCTCTATTTCTTTTGGTTCGGTAAACGTATCTAAGTTCATTTAAAATATTTCAATGTCTAGGAATCCATTGAAATAATTACTCCTCTTGTACACTTTATAGCCCTAGTCATGACCTTAAGAGTATATGGCTGGGCTGACAAAACCTGAGTAGATGGGCTTAATTTCGATCTCTGGACAAAATTGTTGGCCTCACCAAGAAAACACCTCTGTGCAAACCACAACACATTTGAAAGGAGAAGATGCTTGAAGGAGCAAATCAAAGTCACAATTTTATTGAACTCTTTCTTGAACAAATGTACCTTGTTTCTACAGCTCCAAGTTGGAAAGTGAGATTGCATGGTACTTCAAGAGACACTAAATTCTAAAAACTCTAGGGGCCTTGGGACTATATCTTGAACCTCGTACAGATCTGAAAATTATGAAAATACCCTCCATTTTTTCTTTACGAAAATACCCTTGAAATTGTGTTTAATATCCAAGAAGGTTTCATGATATCTTACTAACTCAAGCCCATATATGATGACCTTTGCACCAAAAAATGTTTCAAGCACACAAATGCCCCCATGAGCAGGCGCACGAGCGTGCACACACACATGATGGTCAAAAGAAATAAAATACAGAAACACATGAAATTTGAAAATTTTCATTAATCTAAGATTGTAGGAGACCTATTATACAACGGGGGAATTACAAGGACTAAAGAGAGAAAAATGGAAGTTATGCCTCCATTTGTTACCATCAACATCATCCTTCCCACCATTCCACTCTTAACAGTAAAACATTACTCTCTTCACATTTTCTTTAAGGGCTGGCAATGGCCGGACGCCAAACTCCCCTGTTGTCCGTGTACCCCGACCTGATGCACCTGTCGAGCTGCTGTCCTGCATTTCTGGCTCCAAATAGAATCGAGCTCGAAATGCTGCCAAGTGTGCATAATATGCTGGAGGAACTGCAGTACCAAACAAATAACATTTTATTTGGCCATAAATAGTGGAACAAAGCAGTTAAAACAAGAGGTTGGCTTCTGTTTCAAAGATATGGACAACGCTAAATGTGTTTCACTAGTTCTTGGTATACATCTAGCTTATACAAGCTGAAATATATCGGCAAATATTTACCAAAAATGAGCTCATTTTTTAGGTGTAATTGTATTCTTTGATGAAGGTTATTTACAATTACATCCCAATAACACTACTAAACGGAGTTATCTTTGCAGCCAAATACCCCTTAAAATTTTCTTTTTTCCGGCATCCTTAAAAAAAGGATAAAGGTTATACCATCATTGTCATCATGTGTGAAAACAAGCAAAAAAAAAATGATAGAAGTACTGGAAAAGTAAGAAAAGACTTACCGACAGAAACGGAGCGTGTACACCTTGCATACCTGCAGATTAGAGTATTGGTCACTATGCCAATGCAAAAAAAAAACGGACATGACACAGGACTGTGTAATTAAAGGAGGTAAAAAAAGACCAAGTACTGAGTACTTTGCTTACGTGTAACATAGATTATTCGTCAAAGACTGAATCCCATCCGCCGTGAAGTTGTTCTCATCCCATAGAACATGATAATGTGCTGGTCGGCTCGTTCCCTGTCAACATTGCCAGGATATAATACTACAGGATTTAAACTCTTGAAAATATTTGAGCAAACTATAGAATAAGTATCAAAGATGCAAATACATGTCTATCTATGTGTGTATATTACGTATTATAGGTGGAAAATTCCCAAGACCTCTAGAGTAAATTTAAGATACGCATTCATGCAGACCATGAGGCATTCAACCATCTTCGTAACTTAAACATGTCACACGTGCAAGGAGCTAGATCAAACGACTCACTTGTGAATGTGTGAGGATGGTAGACAGTTGCCAAGTATTTAAATTTTGTTTCTTCACATTTTATCAATCTGGTGCGTTAGAAAATACTGAATTTTGGTTGTACAAGGGAGAACCTACAAAAGGGTCTTATTACTTTTTTTTAGAAAACGATAATGCATTTTTCATTAATTTCACTTTCCCAATTCAAGGATGGATCTCACTAACCAACAACTCCTTCTTATAGACATAACTGAATTGGAAAATAAAGTTTCACCTGAATCCCGGCATGACTGCAGAGATAAAAATCAAACTCTGTCGGATGACAGATTTTGGAATCAACCACCGTTCCTGCAAAAACAGGTAGAAATGGTTAGAAGTTATCAAAACCAAAATAAGTTACGAATAAAATTTTATTTTTCATTGAACAGACTTTACCAGGTAAAATGTTCCCACTCTTGTCGGTGCTGCTCCGGTCCCTGTGATTGTTAGCAAACAATCTTGTGTGATGCCGCTTTTGGACCACAACAAAAGTCACTGGTGGTTGGTAATTCGGTTCTAGAGAGGCACAAGCCTGCATATACCAATTACAAGTGCCATAATTTTTATTTTTATTTTTGTTTCAAATAAAATATGTTAATAAGGTTCAAGTAGAAGAATATATCACATACCTTCCGGATTGCGTCTAACTCATAGAGTAGGACTTGATAAAATTGCCCTTCACTCACACCATCCCTGCTTAAGATATTTTTTTTAACTTTAGGAACTAAAACTGTAATTTAAATGCATCGATGTTTGTGTTACGTTCTATGTTTATGTGTGTGTTTGTATATGCACCAAGATTGGGCATGTTTGAATCTACAAGTAAATAATTATGTCTAATCATGTCTGTCTTGATAAATGCTTGATTACATGCAATCATACATATGCACCTACATAGAGCATGTTTGAGGGCCTCCAAACAAAATCTTAATGCCCACATGATATGTTTTTCTAGCTCTTATAAATATCGTGTCAATATAACTTGTTGTATCTCTTTCTTTATAAATTTTCAATTTTATTTTGATACGTCTATAACTTACATAACATATATCAAAGTATTAAGTAACCAACCTATGTAATAATGACAGCACTTCTAGGATGTTTTCCATGTCGGACACGTATTGACACATGGACACACCCCAACACACATTCTATTAAGGTAGTATCATCCTTTAAAGTTAATTGCATCTGGAAAAAAAAAACTTTTGCAAGAGGTTTGGTGTAATCCATCTCCTTCATGTACCAATTCATCTCTTTAGTTTTTTTATATAATAAAACTTTTAATAGAGCTAAATATTATCATGATACATGTTACAGACATGTAAGTGTCTGAGGCTTCTAAAAGGTGCCGTGTCAGAAACCCCATACTAGTGTAAGACACCAACACATGTCTGTGACCTTGTTATATAGAAACTTAATAGTAAAGAGATTTCATTTCCAGGATTTCCTAGTAGCAGCATGTCTGACATATTGAGTCCATGCCAGGACTGACACAACTGTGCCAAAGTTGCATACAATTTTCTACAAAGGTAAACAAGATAAATTACTCCTTGTTTAGAGATGTGAACAAGTTTATTGACCTGTAGAATATGATCCTCAGTGGTTTTTGTCCCGTTGCCTTCCGAAACGAAACCAATAGATCCCTAAATCAAAAAAGAAATATGGAAAAAAAATTAGAAATATGATATTGAGGATATGCGGTGAAGAAAGGAAGATACAATAAAGTCCTTTTATACCGGATCATCCCACCACTAATCGTGCCACGGACAGGATCGTGCCAAGTCTTGTATAAATCCTGTATGAGTTCCTGTCTGTGAGCTTGAGCACAAACCAATCCCGCATATTTCGTGACTTCAGGCCAGTCCTGAGAAGCTACTACCTATACCCGAAACACCATCCATCAGTATTTGAGAAAATTGAACAATTACTATAGAAACTTAGTTTTTAAGAGCCGTAAATGTTTATTAGTATTACAGCAGCAATAGAAGGGCTTGAGTCTTCTCCATTCTCCGGGTGTGTCACATCGGCTCCAAATATTATCGTCGGGATGTCACTAACCAACGGTATTTTGCAACTTATAGCATCCAAAAGAACTGTATTTCTTCCTCCCAGCTGAAACAAGTCCATAAAAATGCAATGCATGTAAGCATGAAGTAATGCAGACATAGAGAGGGCTGTTATTGGCACCCCAACTTTTACTTATTACACCCCAATTTCTTAAATTATTTAGCACATCCCAATTAAAGATTAAAACATTCTTTCAAACGTCACAAAGGTTTGGCTCAAATTATAATCTGTACATTACAAAGTATTATCACTCGTTGAAACAATTTCAGTAGTTATTTAATTGGCACCCCAACTTATACTTATTCTGAACCATTCACTTATTTTCTTTATATTTAATTGGGGTGTAATAACTAAACATTGGGGTGCCAATAGCAGATCTCGATATAAATATGATGACTGTGTCTGTATGACTCTCACCTTAACATTGATTTTCAGTGCCACATTAGCGAGGTATTGCTTGCTGATTTTGAAGACGTGCTTTGTCAGACAGCATTGCGATATTAAACCGAGATCAGTTTCACATATCCGCTTTAGATCACCTGAAATGAAACATGTTTGTTTTGGCAAATCAAGCTAAAACCCTGAGTTCATATAGATTGAAGACATGTTATCAGCAAAAGCATATAACACACACCATATAGAGAACCATTATTATCAGGCAAAATGGCCAAGAGTAGTTCTAACTCTTTCCCTTTGAGTTTGTTCATAGATGCATGATAAACATGCTTCAAAGCCTTCTCTACTTGGTCAGCCCTGGCTGTGTAAATTGGAATTACAGGCTCCAGATTGAATTCCTATAGAATAACAAACAATGCAAATTCAAGTTATCAATAAAAGAACTGAAAACTCGGCAATCCAAGAAAAGATACACAAGTAACAAGATCAAAGATTGAAAAAACAAAAGAATTATGGTTTGGAAATGAGAGAAATTACCATGCCAGAGACTTGACACATTTGAGCCAACTCGTTACAAAACCCACGAGCCACGTTCTCTTGAACACTCCGTGAGAAGTTGATGCATGCCCATCGACTGACGGTGCTCCCATTGATCATTTTCTGTTTCATATGGAACAGAAAATTAAGAAGAATAAGGTTATAGGCTATTGCAGGTTAAATGAGATACTAGTCTTTGCACTTTTAGCTTCAAATTGGGTTTTATGGATAGAAGGAAACTGGGGAACAAAAACATAAATAAATGAATGAATCAAATGGGAGAAAATAATAATTGCAGCAAAGCTGAATTCAAGTCATTTATGGCAGAGAACACTACAAGATGCAAAGCTAAACTTCCTAAACAATGAAGTGGTCAGAAAATCATTAAATTGTTCATCAAAAAAAGAAGATCGGACAAGTTTCTTTGTCTATTTTTCCTTTAACTATTATTAGTTAGTTTGGATAAGGAATGGAGAGAATTGGGAAATACATGAACCCAACCCCGAGTTTCTAACAGAACTTCGGATAGATCATAAAAATTCAGAATAAGATACTAAAAGCTACAGAAGTCCTATGCATGTGAAGCATAAAGCAAGGTCAATCAGTTTGACTGGTGTGTATGTATTTAATACCCAGAGAATAAATGTACACGAAGGGGGCTTCCTATAGTCCTAAAATCTATGGAACTTAATCTTTAACATTAGAATAGGTGTAAAACAAGGCCCATCAGCATCAAATCCCATATGGGCATGTAGCAGTTGGTTAATTGACATATATTTAAGAACAGATGTACTCTACACTAAATAAAAAGTTCATAATAAGGATTACATAGGCAATAAGACATTCCAAGTGGAAAAAAGAGCAATACCTTGTTCATCATATTCCATTGACCAACTTGGGGCAAACAATCTTTCTCCTTCCCAGTATCATGATATTTCAACTGTAGAAAATCATGAAATCAGCATGTCACCACAGAGTGAAAAGCCCAATACCTTTTATCTGAATTAAATATATGGGTTTATGAGCTACAACATTACCCATGGGGCAGGAAGAATCCGAGCTTCAACAGAAGCTAACTTTTCACTGATTTTGATCCCAAACTCCTTTGCATATGGGTCTTGATCATAAGCACTGTGGTGAACTGTCTGTGTTATGTGTTTCAATGTGTACAAAAGAGAAAACGTATTATTGCTTCAAGTACAACAAGAGTCCACAACCACAAGTAGGCTCAATGTCATTTTAAGTAGATAAAATATAGCATAAATCTATATATCTTGCATTATAGAGGTTCTTGAGTTCAACACAGTTAAAACTTAGAAAGAAAAGGAGGAAAAAAAATAAAATTGAAGGATCACATACCTGCAAAATGTCATTTTCCCGATCCTTGGGTCTCTGGCACGTAACTTTCAAGAAAGAAGTAATTTGCCTATCATTCAACCTTTTTGTATATCGTTGACCCCCAACGATTTTGCAAGCCTAGGAAAACAGAACCATATAGATAAACATTTGATGCCACACCAAATCTATAAATTCTTTCTAAGTTAATAGAATCGTAGCAAGGATGTCATAGTGAACGACCACACTACCTCCATCGGCAAATAGTTTGCCTTCTTTTGGTTCCCAACTTGAAGGCAAGGAAGATGTGTGTGTTGGATGGTGAAGTCGTACATTTCTTGAAAGTATTCAACAACTGACTTCATATTCAAAAGGTCATCAACAGGAAACCTGATGCATTTTCAAAATTAAGAACAGAGGCGTTATGGAGTTTCCCATATTAAAATAAGAGGGAGTTTGCTTCGCCAATCTATTCTTAATGTAAACTAAATTTATATGACATTGACAACCTCATTTGAATAGAGAAAATTGAGTATTTTAGTCAAAAGATTATTTAAAGAAGATTCACTTAAGATTTCAAGCAATATGACAACCTCATCTATGAACCTTAAAAATTCAAACTAATTCACATAAAAATTGAAATAGAGAAAAGCATCTTACACGAGTTCTCTTGTAGGTTGTGACGTTAAGCCTGATATCCGATACTTACGTCGCACATGCCCTCTATGTGTTACTTCAACTTTCACTCCTCTAAGTGCCTTTTTGATCTGGTGAACATTTTCCATGATATTTGAAAGTTAAATTAAATATAAACAAAAAGAATTTTAACCTCCATTGTTAGACCATAAATATAATACCTTTATACGATCAGAATCAGATAATGGCCTCGACAATACATCCTTGCCTAGAAGCTGAGCAACAAATTCAATTACGGGGAGAGGCTCAATGAATGCCGCCGATGACATATCTTCAAAACAAGAGTGAAACAAAGCACTATGAGAAATGCCAATGAATAGTTAGATAATAAGTAATAAATAGAACAAATGTTAATTGAATGGTGCTACAAACCAATATTTAGAGACAACCCCATTTGAGTAGGCCTTATACTCTGGTAGAATCCACACCATGACTCCAAACCATCCCCAAGCCGTTGTGGTATTCTTATGTCAGGGGAGAAGAAGGATCTCCCAACAGGGGTGTACCTTAAAAAAGGAAGGAATTCAAGGTGAACAAAGAACTCAATTTGAATGATTTTAATTGAAATTGCTACAATTGAAGATGAAGAAAATTACACTATTGAGAATCTACCTTTTGGTTGAGAGTTCTCTTAGAACAACATCAAGAATCTGGAGGGCCTCTCGTGGGGCATCAGCACTTTTACCGGCTAAGAATTGGCCCAAATGGTGCAAGTCTGCTCGAGCAACAAACTTGATTGCCACCTTATATTCTTTCTCTCTTCTGGAAAAATCCCATACGAGTCTCGAGTAATTAATTTAATTGCAGCATATTGTAGTATTAAATATTCAAAGCATGGGGGAAGGAGATCAAGGTTTAAAATGTCTTATTGATTGAATGCTTCTGTTAATGAAAAAATCAACACGGTATAGGCCGACACATTCAATACAAACTGATACATTCTCAAAACATTCAATGTTTTGGAGTCCACGTTTCATATCGGTCTATCGGCCGATACATTCCGATATTTTACACTTACTTGGGACCATTGATTCCATAATCTTCATCCACAATTTTGATAATGAACTCCCTAGAGGTGAAGGGAAGTTCCCCGGCTGTGTATAAGCTCTTTCTACCATCATAGGCAGGCAATCTCATTCCCAAGTCAGATTCTTTGTATAATTTCACAAGTTCTGCCATAATTGTTCTGTTTATAGTTCTTGAAGCAGATTCAGGAGTTATTGTCACCTACAAGAAAAGATACAAATAACAAGAACAACAAATATAAATGTCATATCCTATACATCACAAAAATAAAGAAACCAAGAGACTCTCTATTACATTACTTCTACAATTCAACTAACAAACTATAAGAATAAAACAAATCAAAAGGTAATAAAATCTTACATCATAGTGGTTCAAATCCTTGTCTGGTAACTCAGCTAAAAAATGGTTGGCTTTTACTATACACTTGGTCCCTGCTTGCCCATGGCCAGGCCTAGGTGCAAACCTCAGAGACTTGCTTGAAGAAGGAAAACCCATCTCCATTTCACACACATTTCCTCCATTTTCCGAAGACCCATTCCTAATTTCAGCTCGTTTAGCTTCCAAGGGATGCGAAGAAACTGGTTTATTAACTACAGTGCAAGGTCTCGAACTTGGGCGCATCGGAACATCACCTTGGTCAGATTTTCTTCCTCCCCTAACTCTCCTCCTCCCTCGGTTCTTTGAAGGGGGTGAATTGTGGTTGTTGGTTTTAGCATTTTGTGGGGATTCTTGAGGAGGTGGACCTTTACCATTTTGAGCAGTTTTGGGGTTCTTTTGGACATGATTCATGGATTTTTGAACTTGGGTTTTGATCACAAGGTGTTGCTCTGAGCTCTCTTTCATCTGCCTTATAGGCATGGTGACTTAATCTTGTGTGCAAGATAAGGGAGAAGAACCTGAGCCTTCACCAAATTCACCAATTTTTTCTCCTATTCTCTTAAAATCTGAAAATAGGTAGAAGAAAGATATGCCAGCAAGTTAACTTCAATGGCAAAGAAAGTAAATAAATAGAAACACAGATGATAGAACATCACAGTTTTAGACAGAGGGGAAAACATAGAATGGAGAAAAGCCCAAACTTTGTGGCAGATTACAAGCATTGCTATTTCTTTGCAAAACCCAAAAACAAGAAAACCAAGATTTTATCTTTGTTTCAACAAAATAATCAAACAATATCAGAAAACACAAAACCCAAAATCCAAATCTTCGTATTTAGGATTGCAGAGTGATGGAGGCAAAGACAGATAAAATCCATATCTTGGAAAAAAAAATGATTTTTACTCCTAAACTCAATACCCATTAAGGCAAACTTATTAAAACAGACTTGCAAAGACAGACAAAATCCATATCTTTATAAATAAATAAATAAATTGATTTTTACTCCAAAACTCTATACCCATTGAGGAAAACTTATTAAAACAGGAAACCCAAGTTCCAGCCTTGAAATAATTTCATCTCTGCAAGTCAGACTTCCTCTAAATGCCTCACTCCCTTCTCATCAACAAAATAACAATAAAAACACTATAGAACTCAAAACACACAAAGACCACCCCAGGTTCCTTTCAGTCCCCTTCCCGAGTCTCTATCAACAACCAAAAAGCCATCAACACGAGAGAAAAACCAAAACACAGAAAGACTCGGAAGACAAACCCAGATATCACCCAAATTTAAACTTACCCATAAATAAAATAAAACAAAATCACAAAAAGTCCAGACTTGTACTCTCAGAAGTAATTCAAATGGAACGCTAAAGCCCAACCAAGAAACCAAAATCGAAACTTTATCCCAAGTTTAAGCTTCTCAAAAACTGCGACAAAATCTTAAAAAATATCCAATAGTTTTGGCCTCTCTTGGGTTTCCAAGAATAGAAGAAAACTCCTAAAACCCAATACACAGAAGAGAAAAATCAGAACTCACCAACTTGAAGAATAATCCAATGAAAAGAAACAAGAAACCATGAATCAAAATTTTAAAAAACTTACCCACTCAATAAAATCATGAAATGGGGAGAAAAAACAAGAGACCATCAATGTAAACGACAGCCATTGCTCATCATCAATCCAACAAAAAAACAGAATAAGCTAAAAGAGAGAGAAAGTGAGCTGCCAAAGAACGTGAAGAGAGATAGAAAGAGAAATGAAAGTGGGAACAAAAGATGGGGTCTGCGAGGATTAAGAGAAAGAGAGAAGTATTTGTTAGAGAGAAAGAGAAAGCTGGATGAATCTATCCACGCATGCAATGCTTTTGGTGTTTTCTTTATCACGTGTAAAAGGCTTGCTAGAGGGCCTGCTTTGCTCTCTCTCTCTCTCTCTCTGTGCTGGTTTTGGACTGACCAAGCAGTCTCGGGGGTATAAATTTAGACTAAATTTAAATTAAAGAAAGAGAGAGAGTCCAAAAGAAATCAAAAGCAATCATACACAGAAGAAGAATAATTCGAACTTGCAGTGCCCCTTCTGCAGACCTTCTCAATAACACCACCTCCCTCTCTCTCTCTCTCTCTCTCTCTTTAAATATTCATTTTATGTACCCACCACCCTACCCACTTAAATGTAACGGTCAGAGAAGGAAGGGGTTCGTTTTGAATGGTTTTTGTTACCTTCGTCCTTGGAATTGGATTTATGGGTTATTGGGTAGATTACAAGCTACCCAATTTATGTAGGCCACACAAGTTTATGGGTCCCTCCTTAAAAACACTTTGGTAGAGAGTGGAAAAGGTGGACATGGGTCCCATCTAAAAGTGCTACAACAGGAATCCTTGATAATCAAAAATAATTTTTTTAAATGATTGATAGAAATATATCAAGTCTGCATTATTCTTTACATCTTATCCAAAAAATATTGGGGTCCATTGTAAGAATTATATTTGATTATGGTGTCATTGGGACATTATAGGACAAACTTTTGATGGAAGTTTGGTTGCAAAATAAAAGTGTGTTAAGGGTTTTATTTTTGGGAAATGATTTAGTAATTATGTAAAAAATTTGTTCCTTTTTATTAGTAATTTAGTATCTCAAAGGTACTTTGAAAGATGTTTTAATTGTTAATCAAATACAGAAGTGCATTATCATAAGAAAATAACATCCTTTTTATGTTCCATTAAATTCCCGTAAACTCCAAAAGCGAGAGGCCTCGTTAAGCTGCGTCTTACCTATGATCGTTTTCAGCTTCCCACATACATCGAAAGTGTTTTTATGATTTTCACTAAATGAATTCATATGCTAAACACATTTTAAGCCTCGAAAAAAAAGATGCATCCCAAAAGTGATCCCAACAAATACTGTTTAACCGTCCAGGAAAGATAGAAAAATTGAGCAAAATGTTTTGAAAAAGAGTTGTGATAATTTGACTCCCCCACGTGGCATACTCAAAAGACTCTTGAAGTGGCATATGCTAAAATCATAGATTTTATGCCTCGGATACACAAGTGCACATCTACATAAATATGTACAATTGTGTATCTTAGGGAAATGTATATATATGATTCTAGTACATGCCACATCATGAGAGAATTTTGAGTATGCCTTGTGGAGGAGTCAGAAAATCATTACGCTTTGAAAAAAATTATGTAAATTACTCCGACTTTTGAAATGTTATATGTGGATAAGTATTTTGGTCGTTCAAAAAGAAATCAAAATTTAATCATGGTCTAATTGATAAAAATGGTATGTTGATGTCGATGTCCACCTTTTTAATATGTTCCTTTTGGTCAAAAGAAAATATCCGCTTGAGTGGATGGTGACCATGGGAATCTATATACCTCCAAATTTTAACCACAAATTATTCTCATATCAACTTTTTTGTCTTCGACTTTAACTCTTTAGAGGTAGAGTATTTATCAAAAACATACAAATCTTAAGTTTGGCAATGGTTTAACAATCTAAACAAATAAATCATTTTTAATTAATTTTAACTTATTTATAGTTTGTATTGTCCTTTATCTTTTAGTGAGTTTCTTAATCACAATGATTGTCACGAGCTCTAGGATTCTCTTGGATCTCTTTATGTATTTATAACTGATATATAATTTAGGATGCACCAAACAATCATAAGTTATAGAGCCAGTGCTGGAGTGATCACAAGTGCACATCTTGACATGAAAGTCGATAGGAAACCATAGATATTTTTCACTCGTATCTCGATGAAAAGAATCTATGATTCCCATACACTTTTCACGTCAGGATATGTCATGTGAGGTATAATCTTGGGGTCACTCAAGCATTATTCGAAGTTATATTTCAAGAATTATGCTAACTTTGAAATAGAAGTTTGCTACTCAGATCCTTTCCCATGTCTTGAGACATCACTTATCTTGAGGCGATAAAGAACAAAATCATATTTTACTCCCTACATCAAGGAACATTTTTACCTCAAATTATACCCTAATTAATGAAGGAATAAACACCATGTGAATGTTTTAAGCCAACCTCTTGATGAACATGTCCAAATAAAAATCAGAGTGACCGGTTACATCTAACTAGCCATGGTTTTAAAACCCAGTATCATATCTGGATATGTCCCCCTCCACACCCCTATCGAGTTGACACATCTGAATCATTTTATCTCAAATGAGTCAACATTAAGTCACAAAATATTATTTTTTGTAGATAAGAAATATTTAAATTATTAAAATTTAATTATTCTTGCATCAAAAGTGCAAACCCAATTGACTAATCAGAATTTGCATTAAGTCGATCGATATTTTCAAAATATCAAATGAGTCCATGTAATGCACAATTTACAGAAACCACCTGTCATCCTGTTCTTGATGCCCATAATGTTAAAATTCTCATATCCAATGGCATGAAATCATGTAAATGGGCCAAATATTCATTTATAATGAGAGTAAGTATGGGGTTGTATTTAATTTTATTTGTTGTTTGTTTTATTTTGTTTCATTATTATATGATAGACAAGAGGGGGATATCATGGGCTTGGTTTGTTTTGTTTTGATTTGGTAGTTTGTTTTATATTTAGTGTGGACAAGAGAGGGGGATGTTTGAGGGATCTCTCATTTCCCCAAGTGAGGAGAGAGTGCGTGTGGTGTGGTGTCGTGGGTTCCTGACATTGCTGCCATGATTCCCATCCCACTTCCAAAAGTTACATGTGTTGCTCACATTTTTATCTTTTCTATCTCATACTCTCCCATGTATACGATGAAACACTGGATATGAAGGTCTCTTCCCCTTTTCCTTGAAATTCCCAATTTGCCCTTTTAACCCTTTTGTTTTCTCTTTGCCTTTTCTTCCTATGAACTAAAGGGTTAAGCATGAATTGATATGTGAGTTGTATTAAGTTAATCTTTTATTCTAAGGTTCTTAAAACAATGAAATATTGATTAATTAACAACATGTCATATAAATGTACTAGAGGTTCATCGGGATGGAAATTAATGTTGGACCTCACATTATGACCTCACCTCTTGAATGGGATATTACAAATATTTAATTGATCGAAGGATCACAACCTTCGATCTACTATATAGAGCTAAAACTTAGGACTTGAAAATTTTAGTATTGGTTGATTACAAATTTTTAGTAACTAATATTGTAAGCATCATCAATATTGTCTAATCATAAAATCTTGTTCCTTTATTCAATTTTATTATGATAATTTAATTTCTTTATATAATGCTGAAGTAACGAGTGAAAAGCATTTATGGTTCCTATCCACTTTCACTTCAAGAGGTGCGATACGAGATACAATCTTAAAGTCACTCCAGCACGACTCTTTGTTTATATTAACTTTGACGACACCGATCATTGTATAATTTGTCTTTTTTTCTTTTTAGAATTTTCAATTTGTGTCCCCTTTTAAATTGATTTTCATTTTATATGATTAAACCATCTCAATTGATTTTTCCATTCACTTATCATGTCTTACATCTCTTTTATGACTTTGTGAATACTTTCATTTCTGATATATAACCATCAAAGTTTATATTATAAAGTTCTAAATTTGAATAAAAGATATTGTTTTTCTGTTAAGTTTTATTATGTGGATGGTTTAGATAGGAATGCATTATGGGCATGGTTTGTTTAGCTGACATTTGAGATCAAATTTTGATAATGATGGCCACAATGATCACTTTGTAGACAACATTTATAATAATGTATTGGTGATGGAAGATAATTATTTTAACTTTTAAGTCATTGTTACCCTTCTTGGTAAAATCATGATAAAATGGAGGAATAATTCAAAAACGACATTACTTCCACTAATTAAGCACAACAAGACGTAAGTGGAATTTAAACAAGGGAAATTACTCAAAGGACCCTGGCGGATGGACTTCTTTCTAAATGGTCCCCAAGTTTTGGGCGGTTTTTTAATAGTTCATTTAGTGAACTTTTTTCTTTCTTAATGGTCCCTAGACCTCATCTCCCATATTTCTCATAATTGATTGTCCTAATTGTTTGAAGTCATCGTTTTCATCTAAAAAAATTTGGATTTTTGGCATCTCAATCGAGTTTTAGAGATTCCATTTCATCAGAATGGATTTAAGAAGGGAGGTTAAGCTATTTTTAAGAATTTTTTCAAATATTTTGAAAATGTATGTAAAAAAATTAGGATTTTTTTTCACTTTTTCTCAATTTTTTGGATGAAAATCAATCAAGAATGCTCTTGAGTTGAAATCATATAAATAAGTCGTTATCTTAAGTTTTTAGTTGATATTTCCATGTAGTTTAGTCGAAAAAAACTCGATAATTGAAAATGGGTGGATTTTACCAATGTTGAGTTCGACGGTAAAAATTGTGAACTAAACACTAAATAAAAAAACATTAAATCTGACAGTAAATAAAAAATAATAAAAAAAAAAGCAATGAGTTCGCCAATAATAAAAGACCATTAAGAAATAAAAAAATTTACTAAATGTCCGATCAAACTATAGCAGAAAATTTAGGGACTATTTAGAAATAAATCCATCCACCAGGGTCCTCTAAATAATTTTCCCATTAAACAATAAAAATGATATAATTTGCAAATGTTGTCACCTTGGAAACTGCATTAGACATCTAAAGACACTCGAAAAATGTGAAATAATATTGGTGTAAGGGAATGTTGGGAAGCAGATGGGTCTGGAAAAAGGTGATGATAGGGTCATCGTTAAAGGCATGAAAAAAAATGTTAAAAAATAAAATTCTCTCCTTCTAGGAACACGTGGCAAATGTTCATTTGTTTCGATTTTATTAAATTACTCCATTTTAATTTTTTTTAAATGGGTTGATCTCGATGCAAGCGTGTCACTCTTGTGTGTTTTATTTGTTTTAAACTTGTAGTCTTATAAAGTAACTTAGAGACCCACGAGGACGATGAGGACCGCACCCTCTTTGGTGAAATTTTCGTTCTAGACTAAGAAGTGAAGGTCCTGTGCTTCCCAGAGTTATGTTGCAATCCAACTTCATACATCACTTATGATTGTCATACCTACACGTATTTCGCCCACACAAAGTAACTTTTATAGTGACATTGGAATTTAAGTACAACCCTTCTATAATATCGAAAAAAACAAAACAAAAACTTGTAAAGTATTAACATTTATCCCAATATGTATTCAAAGTTTATAACGTTTGTCAAATATGATGAACATGTGTCGGTCATTCATCAAATAATCTACTGAGTTTGAAGATGGGCTAACAACGATTGTTAAAATTGATTTGGCGACAAGGGGGGGGGGGGGGGATACATTCCTTCGACCCATCATTTCGAGTCTTAAATTTTTCAAATTGATAAATAACATCGGATGACATTGACATGGAAAGAAGCAAGAAATTCATTCTACTTTATGTTCATAAAGACGGTTGCTTAAAAAATATTGTATATGTTAAGATTAGCATAACTTCGTTTTACTTATTTGAACGTACCAACTAGCTAAGAAATTACATTGGAAGTCTCTACTAATTTCCTAATTTGTCAAGGTTATAAATTATCAGGATATTCCTATTAAGGTGATAGTTCTTAAAGAGAATTAAAAATGACATGAAATTAGTAGGTTTGGATTGAGCTGATTTACGCTCGGATCGTAATACAAACAATTATTTAAGGGATTTTTAGAATTTACCAATTTAATAAATTAATTGTTTAAAGATCTAATATTTTGACATGATTATTAAATTGGTTGATTTCAAATTGGATAATTTAAGAACATCCTCACCTCAACATGAAACGACCCATTGCCAATAGTCTATTGTAGAACTTGTCGGGGCTAACTTAATGGACTATAATAATCAATGGGTTATGATTTCTCATAATTAAACATGGTTTTTGTGCCCATAGGAGTTAACTGAGATGCTGTCACGTGACAGGATGAGATGGTGCGTGATGTCTAGAGATTAGTCCTCTCCGATATGCTTGCTTGTTGTATGGGTCGGGCAAAGCCCAATGGACCATGCACAACCCGCTAGGCACAGGGATACCCTGTTTAAAATAAAATAAAAACATCGTTTTTGGGCTGAGGTCCATTCTTCTATGGTCCCACAACCATTATGAAAAAAAGTAAATAAATCCAAATCCAACCGTTACAAAATAATCAATCAAGCTAGCCGTAGATCAGACATTTATAATGTCAGGACCTTTCAAGGATGAACCGTGAAGGGGTCCATTTATAAACAGCAGGAGAAGTAAGTGATATGACCAGCCACTATTTTTATACGGTCAGGTCTTTTAAGTTTGAAGAAGTCCGTAAGGGCATTTTAGGTATTTTATCGATACATCACTTTCTTTGAAGACTGTCAAAGCTAAAGCCCACCTATATTCGACTCTGTTTTCCCTTAAAACAGTATGAAACTTGCAGAGTTTGCCAATTACTTGTCTGTCCTTGAGTGGAAAAGTGACAATGTTATGTCCCGTGATACTATTTGTACTTGAAATTCAGATCCACGTGTCACCAATCTAATTAAGACACTTGGTTATCTGTAAATGTGCCCAATATCAAAATAGATGGAAAAGTCTCTATTACAAGTCATTGGATACGCTTCATCTTCTCGATCTAAGAAAGAAAATATGCAGTAGCGACCATTTCAACTTCAAGTACATATGTACTAGTATTTTGTTTGCGACTGTATGTATGGTTCAAAACTTTGTTTGTAAATCATGTTCATCATCTGATTGATGTTCATGCCCATCAAACCGTTCATTGACTTTCTACCTCTTGATGCTAGCAAGATATTTTTTCTATTTGTCAACAATAATGTGGGTCCTCTCAAACTAGGGTTTTGATGGTTTAACTTTAGGGTAGGGATGTACATTCAATTAAACCCAAATTGAATATAATTGATTGATTTGAGTATGGTTAGATTCGAGACCAACCAAAAAATCTCATGTTAGGTTTGTTCCACGTTCAAGTTCTAAATGTCTAAACTGAATTTAGACCAAATCAAATTTTTTGGGTATTTTTATGGTTCGGGTTCGATCCAAAATTTTAAATATTTTATTGAAATATTTTTATACAAAACAACTTCTAAAAGAATTGAATCTTAGATTTGGCAAATCCCCTAAGTCTTATTAACACACCAAATGGTAATTTGTACTAAAATTACTAAAAATAAAGATATTATGACAAATTGGGTTTTGATTCAATTTTCGATCCTTATTTCGGATTTGGTCCAATTTTAGAGGGTTAAACCCAGACTTAGACCGAAATTTTTGATTTCAGATCAATCTTAATCTGAATGGGTTTGGTCTGGGTCCGAGTTCGGGATCAGGGTAAAATGTACAACCCTAATTTAGGGACACATCTAATTAGTGGGATTATATTATATATTTTGGTATAAAACAATGGTTCCTCTTAACATTTAGCATTTGATGAACTACATACACACCATCAACTTGACAGACAATTGGTACGAGAATAAGTGATTGTTGAGATTCACACGACTTGATTAGAAATCATCCAAAATCAAACTGATTTTTCTATTTGAAGATCCATCAATAGGTAGGTTAAAGATTCCAATTATTCCCATTTTGAAAAGATTTTCTCGATTCTCATATAATGGTGAAGAAGCCTCTAATCCTAAATACTCCGCATTAATGAACGATGACACCACGATATTTTCTTCGATCAATGTGACACTTTCGATATTCTTAAAATTATAATGTATGCATTGACCACACTTTGATGGACATCTGACTTGTCATTGAAAATTAAAGTTATTTCTTGATGAAGCCTCTTCTTGTCGTCTTCAACTAAAGCTCCAAACTTTAGACTTTCCAAGTAGTTCTTTGACGATGTCACACATGTCTTCAAAAGTTAAAGACAACCAGTGATTCTTTCGATGCCATTCTTGAAATATGAATAAGTTTTTCTCTAGATTCTCTATTACTAAATTCAGTTATGTTCATCTTTTTTGGATTTACATATTTTCTATTTACTATAACTGAGATATTTATTATTCTCCAACGATTATAATATTATTTTATCACTATATTTAAAAAAATAAGGGGGCTCAATTTAAAAAAGCATCATCATAATATATTATTGTGTACATGTATTGTATTATGTTGGCAGTACGCTGAGTTGTAGGGGTGCATTAGGAAATTAGTAATATTTTCTTAAGCGTTTTATAAATTTTGGGATATAGGTATGTTTTCTTTACTCTTGGATTTATAAATAGAGATCTCTAAGACTATAAAACTTAAAAGAAAATAATGATTATTTTTTATCCTATCTATAGACGTAGACACACTATCAAATCACATAAATCCTTGTATTTTTTTGTGATCTTCGTTGCTTCATTTTTTCACAGACACTTTATCTCATAATTGAGGTTGGTAAATAAATTGTATTTCTCCATTTAAATTCTATCGTGAACTATATCTTCCGTTAAGTTAATTATCTTCCATCATATTTATTTTCGATCATCATGTTGCAGTTCTAGAGTCTTAAACTTACACCTAAAGTGCCCCTTCTTATTAATGTGGCCATTGGTATTCTCTCCAACTATATACAAATTATCTTAGGTGGCTTTTTATTTTTTCAATTATAATCATTTATGTTATTGTTTTCCTAGTCTTATCACTTATACATATACTCAACATTCTATCTCTATTGTCTAAATTGTATGACCAAATTATTTCTTGATAACCCAAAATATACCTCTATAAAGCATTGTTGGTCTTTTTAAAATCTTATAAATCTAGCTTAATCGAGTCACATAAATGACATAGCATTCTGTTTTTGTATTATGAGATTAGTAAATTATAACTCGAAAATGGCTAGAATCGAACCCAAGTCTATGGTATCACCACCACTCATGCATATATTTTACTAATTAAGCTATCAAAGACATGGCATTCTATGAGAACTCTTCCAATATATTCACCCAATACTAATTTATGAGTTATATTGTCATGAAATTCTCTATCTTTATGTGTAATTACATATAAATAATGGAAAGGCATATCTTTGGGGTACTATTTTTCATCAATGGAGACCAATTTTTTGATAATATGTACTAAAAAGTTCCTTCTAAAATAATATGGATTCTTTAATACCTATTTTTATCAAGTATTAATTTAAAAAGGATTTTTGAAGTTAAAATATCGTAATTACCTTTTTAACAATTTTTTAGGTTTAAAAAAACATGTGTTATTTGAGAATGGTTGAGGTACTCCTATGTTTTAAGAATAATGACATGCCCCTAGACTACAATCATCTCTTATTGAGCAATGAAAAAATGAAAAGAAAAAAAATATTTTTTTTTTGGATAACCAGTTATCCTTGTAGACAACGAACATGGCCTGTCTATGGGCTTTGCCTAGTCCATAGACCATTTTCTTGTCCAAGGACTAGTCTCGAGGCACATGCAATGCCCGCACATCATATGTATTAGGTAAGTGAGGGTGCGCCCTCGCTGATGGCCCCTGAGGAATTAATGCTCATAAATGAGTATTGAAGTCATGACCTATGGGCATTAATCACTTATCAATCCAAAATTGCTATCGAACCAAAACTAGTAATCTTTAACTCATATAGATGATGATGTTGATGGAGATGAGTATGGTCATCATCATCATGGATGGTGAAAAAATGTTCATATTGACAAACCCTATTATCATAATGGACAACACTAAATATTGAACATAGATGATAACATTAGAGATGATACAACATAGAGATGTTATGGAAAATTATTGGAACAATTATGTATTTCCAAAATTATTGAATCAATAATCAATTTTTTTTATTTTTTTTTTAAATATTTACAAAGAATGGTTATATATTTGGTTTCAAAATTATCATTTTTACAAAAATGTATATATGGTGTACTATCATCGTACAAACGATTTGATGGATTTACTCTCTTGCCCTTGAGTTTAAAGTTGGCTCACGTGAATGGTAAATTAGTAAATGTAACAATAAATCATATATCCATTTTGAAGGATAGATGCCAAGTTAGTCAAGTTGGTAAAGTAGAGGAGGGGTCGATCTCATAACCTAAGTTCAAATGCCATTGATTCCATCTTTACCTCTGGTGGCCATTGGCTCCTTATTCGCATAGCAATCAAGAGAGACATAAATGTAACCAATTTGAAGGTTGGTACGTTGTTATAGTCTTGAGAAGTGTTGATCCCACCGTCTCCTCTCCCAACCACTAACATCTTACTTACCACTATGTATAAAAGAATAGGGTTTTGTTAGCATGTGTCCTAAGGGCACACATTAAAGTGCATTAAATGCACTTGAGAATTTAAAATTTGTATTGAAAATATCTTAGAAGAAATTTTTTTTTACCAAAATACCCTGAGATACAGTATTTATTGCATTTTAACAGGTGCCCTACCTCAAAAAAAAAAAAATAATAATAATCTAACCAAAAAATAAAAATTATGAAATTAAATAGATAATTGTCTTTGTCAATGTTAAAAATATAATTAATTAGCATTTTTTGCCAAATACGAAGACCATTTTAGTAGAACATCCTTAAACATAGATTTATAATTTATTTTCTCCTTTTGTTATATAGTTCCAAACATAACCATCTTCATAATTCTTAGTTAATCGAAACAGTGTATCCGTACGTGATTGTAAAACAAAAGACCAAATACGTAAGAAATCAGTTTCTTGTGAAAAGTAAAAAAAATGGGGTAGGAAACGAAATCTCTTGCGTGTACACTAGACGGTCACCAAAAATTGCAAAGATTTCCGATACTTTCAAGGGTATTTTCGTCCAAGAATGAAATTGGTTTTTACGCAAGCAAGTTTTTTGTCTGATTCGTAAGTGCTTCTGCACAAATGATATTTGGGTTTTTTAAAGGGTAACACAAGGAATTTTTATGTCCTTTCTACTTGGTTTTTGAGGGTATATATGTCTTTTCATAAAATCCACTTTGAAGCCGCCAGTCCAACTTTAGCCACTATTTGCATCAAAAGCCTCCAAAACTTTCGTTATTTCCCCAAAAGCAAACGCCCGGATTCACAAAAGTACTTTTGAATCCCTTTAATCATCACTCGCGTCGCGTGCCCTCCTTTTATTTTGGTGTTTAAAGCATGAGATGAAGGGTATTTTCGTCAATCAAAATTACGAATGAATGTATTTTCTTTTTTTTTTTTAGCTACTATGATGGTGGTCCCGACAATATTAAGTGGTGGGCCAAGTGGGGCCCAGAAAATCCATAAAACTCGCATGTTCAGTCGCTCAAGCATTCCATCCGTGCAATGAGGGTATTATTGTTTCGTACGTACACGCGCGATATGGTTTGGGATTCTGCAATAATTAGCCGAAACTTTGTGATATTTTAAGGGTATTTCAGTAAAATCTCCCTCCTTTAAACAATTAAACTAGTATTACCCCTATAAAAAAAAAATGTAGGATTAAATTTACCCTTTGACCAAAAGTCAATGTTGTTGACTGAAAATGAAATAGTAGTTGCTTTGATTTTTTATTTTTTTTTAGAAATTAATTCTATTGCCACACCAACTTTAGTTGCTTACATATGAATTGGTGTGTCATAAATAAAAATCGTTCTGCAAATAGCAACTCTCTTTTCTTAAATACCTTAGTAGGTGACTCGAAGTAGCACTTGAGCGTGCAAAGGAACCATCATTTGTACTCAAGTATAAAATGTTTGTATCTGAAGAAAAATCTTCCATGGTCTTACGCACACACTCAAGTGCTTTTGTGTGTATTTCAAGTCACGTTAGTATTTTTCCACTTTTACATGCCTCCTACGGGATGAAATTACTGAAACATCCTTATATGGTCAACATCAATTGCCAAAATTGGGAGCCAAAGTTCTACTCAAATTGTCTTATATAGACAAAAAAATTCAACCCACTCCATAGTTCTAATCCATCAAAAGTGATTTACAAGTTAAAGGTAAGAGTTGTTGGTCCACGATTCTTCAACTTATAAATTGGGATTAGAAGTTTCATAATGGGTTAATTTTTTGTGAGAATGATCTTCTCTTATTCCAAAATTTTTAACCTATATAAGACAATTTTTAATTCTTTACAACAAAAATAAATAAGTTAAGATTTTTCAAGTGATGAAATACAATTAATACAAGTTAATTTTCATTTTTATTTATTTTATATGTAGACTTAAGTACAAAGACATTTTTTTTTTAATCGTGATAATCTAACACTCCTTATACGTACTCTTCACATAATTGTAGATCCATTGCATCGAGATACACAACGACAAATATTTATGATTTTATACGATTCTGTGAAGGGGACATACAAAACACGTAAGATTATTTTGAATTTTTTCTTTTTTTAATCAAAATTTGAGTTGAATCTTTTTAACTTTAGTCAAAAAATCACATTTTATAGTAATCTTTTTTTACTATACTATTTATATATTCTTCCTTAACTCAAGGAAACTCTCTTCCAACTAATTATACAACTTTATTACATATTCACTCTTTGTACGATCCACCAATACCTTTTATTTTTAAATTTATGTAAATACTGTTATTGGCGAATGCTGATTTTTACGATCGAGAGAGAAATATCCTCCTTGTCTTCTACTTCATTTCCAATATAGATGGGAATATATGAATAAAGTCTCTAATTAATTTAAGTTTTTGTTTCCAACAAATAAAGCATAAATGCCAAGAACAATGATCATGATCTTGATTAACAGGTACATTGTTGAAAACCTGAGATGATAAAGGAAAAAAAAGAAAGATGAAAGAGATCAATAAAACCCTTCTATTACACAATGCTACATGATTTGGGCGGAAAAAGATTTATATGGAAAACCTTTTCATAAATTTGTGGGTAACAACCATATAGTACATTAATTCAAAAGTATCTTTGATATATTTTACAGTCTGTTAATAATCACTTTTTGTTTAGTTTGGAACACATGTTTAAACTAGCTATAACTTTATTTTCTTTTACTTGACATAGACGATTATTTGAAATGTATATACATACATCATCAATTATAACCAAACAAAATGACAATGCATCGAGAGTCCACAAACATAAGAATTACTATTAATTCCTTCATAATTTAAAAATATTTTGTGAGGGAGCAAATTCCTTGATGATTTTAATTTATGCATAACTCCTTCAAAGTTTAATAAAATTTTGTGGAGGCAAAGTCCTTTAAAGATCTTAAGAAATTTTAATTTATGAATAATTCCTTCAAAGTTTCAAATTTCCCCACGCCGGGGGGGGGGGGGGGGGGGGACAAAATCTTTAAAGATTCTAAAAAAATTAATTTGTAAGTAGCTCCTTCAATGTTTCAGAAATTCCTGTGACAGGAATTACCCCCACTGTAAATCCACCACTAAATGCGAATATCTAGAGAAAATTACACCCACCCTTTTACTAATTGCCAAAACCAAATGTGTGCCTAAGTAGCCAAATAATTTAAGTACATCAATGGAGATCCGAGACTCATGGAAAAAAACTTATAAAGAAACACAAAGTCCTGATAATGTAAACATTAAATCCAACGACCAACGGTATCAAAGGGAGGTTATATCATGTACATTGAAGAAGAAGAAGAGAAATCCCAACATTTGGATTTCATGTTTACTAAGTTACTTGGAAAATAATAAATTCTAACACCCTACTTTATTTGCATTGAATTCACTTATTTTATGAAAATTGATTTTATCCCATCTAGACAAAATGATTCAAGAATTAGACATAAATTGTATAGATCGTGGGATAGATAGCCACATATCCCAATTCCAAAGATCGGTCTTAATGAATCTTCAGGTCCACTGTACGTATCCTGATGTCCATTGACACATATCCCAAGGTGGTTTGACACTCCCGAGATCAGAGACACACACCTTCCACATGAGCCTGAATTAGGTTAAAAATTAAATTGGAGCTTACTTAAAAGGATATATATATATATATATAATTGGAGAAATCTAACCCAAATCTATATTTAAAGGAGAACAAAAAGAGAATCACCTTAAAGGCTTGTGATAATGTTTTTACTCCTACCTACCTATAGCTAACTCTCTCAAGCCTAAATAGTAAGTAAGTACATAGTTGCCAACTTGAATAGAACTAAGAATCTTCTGTCTCTACTCGTGTTATTCTATTCTTCTACGTTGCTTTCGCGCATGATTGTGTTCTCTACATCAATCAAAATCACAAGAGGGTCTCAAGAACAAACCCAATAAACGATTCTATAAAATGATTTTTCAAGTGATTTACTCAAATTAAAAAAAATAAATAAATAAATTCTTATCCCACGATTTTAAATGTCGGATCACTTTTAGTAGTGTTTGACGACAACAGTGGATCCCCCACCATTTATAACATATAATTATACCCATTCTGTCCTCAGGCATCCCCCGCCCCTTTTAGACCTTTGCCAGATATTCCCAGGAAAATCATAGATTTAGATCTTGAAAATTCATTGATGGTTTTGAGTATCTCAAGGCCGGCTATTCCTAACAGTTCATTGATACATTCCTATAGTTAAAGGGCTTTGGATCCTTGCACTAGTTCCGAATCACAAAGTGGGTCAAATATCGTTTAATGTCCATTTGATCCTTACTCAAATCCAGGTCTGAAATGGATCCATCCCTAGATCTGCCTGAACACGATTGATATATTGTTTTGAAAATTATATTTTTTAGATTTCTCAAAAATGTCCCTTTTTTTTCTTCTATTTTTAAATAATAGATTAATTCTTACCAAGTGAAATTGGGGAGTGGAGGGAATGCCAAATAAAAACAGAAAAGCCAACTGATTCACTAAAACCCACCCCAAATCAAACAATTCGGCTCAATTTGTGTTGATCGGATTTTATTGAATATAGAATGGTTCAAATATGGTTTGCAGTAAGATTGAAGTCAAATTGGATTTGGATCTAGAAAGAAAAAAAGAAATCTCAATATGGATAACTTTAGATCCAACCCAAGTCCGAACCATTTTATGCCCTACCTGTGGTTGGTTAGAATACGTAATGCGGCCTCTTCTGACTCATAAAGCCCACATGACATAATTGATAATGTAGAAGTTAAATTAAAAACATACCCAAGAAGAAAATACAGTTTGGAGTAATTTAACCTAATTTAAAAATTAAAAAGAAAGACTTGGAAGTAGGGATGTTAATGAGTCACTTTCAAATCCAAAATCAGTCATCATGAAAAAAAATGCATGATCTAAAAATCTCTTTAAGTTTTCTTCTCAAAATCAGTCATCTTTAGCCACTTCAGATATATGTTGATGATGGAAAAAGTGATGAGATGATGACAGCGATGGAGGTGGTAGTGGTGGTCATAATAATGATCATGGCTAGGGCATTAATGTCATTTTTTCATTAGCTCATAAGAGAAGACCAGGGTCCAAGATCAAGGGTGGCATATCAACAGTTACGGGAAAAATATGAGGTATCTCAAATATCCACAAAAATGTAATGGGGCATGTATTCATTTTGTAAACATTAGGGTGCGAAAGGGTTCCTCCAAAATTTTGAAAAGGACTCAGACAAATGTAACTCTAGAAAAGAAGAAAAAAAAAAAAAAACTTTTACTAATACACAGGACAGTACTGATCTCTAGGAAATTTGTGTTTTTTCCTCTCATCTCTACAGTCTGTTTGATGGCTAGTGTTCTCCTTTTGAAAAACCCTTCTTATATTTGAGTAACAAGTAAGAAAAAACAGTGGTGCTGTCAAATATTCCTAGTAAAAGAAACTAACTCATGCCTGCCAGTTCAGATCAATTCAACTGATAAGTCACCTAATTTGGTCAAGCTTGTAATCCCATCGGCATGAGTTGGTTCAAACAAGTTTTTGGGCCAAGTCACTTCAAATCAAATCGAATCGACCAAGAAAAATTTTAAAACTATGGATACTGCATACTCAACAAAGAAATTTTACTTGATGATTCCTCAGAGAATAAGTAGACTGGAGGCAAAGACTTCCTAAAAGCAAGAAAATACAACAGAGCAGACATGTTACCTTATGAGAAGCATCAAAACATTACAATAACCAAGGTCACAGTTGTAGATAATGGATTTCAATACTGACATTTTAGCTTTGCATATTGAAGTGGGCAGATTAATAAAACAGAGATCTTCATCCGAATGTTGCAATGAGAAATGCCTTGTAGATGCTCATGAACTTGGCTACAAATGCTGCACCGTTCAACAAAAAAAGACACTAGAGTGTGTTAGCCATGGCAGCAGGCAGAGCTATTTGAACTATTAAACCAGTTAACATACCGATGGGTCCATCCACGTTCAAATTGAGGGAGATGTATATGATGTTACAATGCTTTTATGTATGAAAAGAGCACAGAAGAGTGTTTTTAGAGGCATTTGGGGGTTAAGCCTTGAGGCACACCTCAGGCGAAGCTCATTAAAAACACAAGGCAAAAGAAGCTTAAAAACAATTGAGGCCTAAATCTCATACCAGGAAACTCTCAAAAGGCGCCAGTCTCAGTGTGAGGTATGACCGAGTTCTACACCTTTTGGACGGGGTGTGTGCCTTTAACTTTCTGTTTTTTTTTCATGTTTTTTAAACTATGTATCAACTTTATCTTCAATGTTTTTCCTCATCTTAAATCATTTTTTCTTCTATTTCTTCGTCTCTATTGACATGCATAAATAAATTTTTGTAGTTGGTTTTATGCAGAAAGTTTATTGAAAAGATAGTACATTATATATTATTATTATTATTACTACTACTACTACTATTATTAATGTAAGAGGTTGAAACTTGGAGTTCGATCACGTGGATTCAAAATTTGAAATTATGTGGTGCCCACTTTAACTTTTTCTATTTTTTCAACACTTATCATTTATGTGATAGATTATTTATTTAAAAAGTACAGCATGTGAAGCTTCGCTTCAGTGTCATCCATCCCTACTGTCCAAGTGCCTCCACCTCGTGAATAGGAATTATGGTGTAAAAAAAACATGTATTGAACACAATGTCTGTCCCAAGTATTCGACTAAGAGACACAACTAAAAAAATAAAAAATAAAAAATAAAAAGCCGACAATGCATTTCCTATGTCCCAGCAATAGCTAGTGAGTGCCATATTGGAGACCCACACTTTAGAGACCCCACTATGCCATTGATCCACGTGGCACATTGTTTCTCTCTCTTACACGTTCATTACTTCTCTTTCAAAAATAACCCCCACATAATTAATGTTATTTTGTCCTTTGTGAATTACGCAAAATACAAACCCAATCTCAGCAGGTCCTCTTTCCACACATTAGAAATTACCTTTTGACTCCCTATGATTTGGTATAATTCAATGTCAACCCCTTAATCTTTTGATAATTTAACTTACCTCCATTGTTAGAGAAAATGTTAATATTCCAATGTTATTTTACCATTTTAATCTTATCATTTTATCAGTGTTATGTTTTCTAGTGTAAATTATTTTAGAGATTTTTTAGCATAGAGTTAATTTATCTTTTTTAAGAGTTGAAATGGAGGTATCACAAAAATATCATTAAGAGTTGAGAACGAGGAATCACCAAAATAAATTTTTATTCAATCTCTCTCCATTTGCATAGAGCTATTTTATCTTTTTCATAGCATTTCCCATTGAAATGTATCAAAATGGCATCCTTTTTTTGTGATTGTCAATTGTTCCCTGCCAGGGGAACTTCTAACCCCTTTTCTTATTTATTGTGGTGGTTGAAATGCTATGAAAAAATGGTCTAAGAAGATTGCCTTAAAGTGGGGAATGAGCACTAGCATAACCCACCCCCCCAACTCCATTTTTGCTCCAAAGAGAGGAGGATATTTGGGGCATAAAGACCTTGAGAATATGAACATTGCCCTCCCAGGGAAGTGGCTTTCGAGATTTGGGGGCAAACCCCCTCGTTTTTGGAGGGAAGACATCCTCACTAAATATGGAAGCCAGAATTTGGGATGAGAGATTGCAGTTCCCTAAAGCCTTGTGGTTGTAGTTTTGCAGAAATGTGTTTTGAAGAATCATACAAAATCCACCAAAGGTATCCATTTTAAAGTTGAGAAAAGGGACATAATTAGGTTTCGGGAGGATAGGTGGTGCACCAAATCTAATTTGAAAGGATTTCCAGATTCTTTTTTCTCTCTGTTCCAGGAAAGACAAAATTGTTAAGAGTCCAGAATCTGGAATAAGGATTATATAACTTGGAGTTGTGATCTCAAGATTAAGCCCAATGACTGGAAGATTGATGTAATCTTACAATTACCCCCACCTAATTAAGACTTCTATTTCAAAGGCTGTAACATACTTCACCAAACTAGATAATAGCTCACCCGCCCTCAAGGACAAAAATGGATAAAAGATTTAAGGTGCATAAAATTTTGGCCAACAGTAGAAGCAAAGTAAAATTCCTAAAACATAAAATTACATATTGCACGCTAAAACAAGTTTGATTCATGCAGCAAGATATGCAAGATTACACATAATTGTAAGTTGTAACAACTGCCACAACGAATGTTTGGGGTACCTTCAATGTGAAATATGGCCTTCTGCCCAAGACGCATCCTATGCTCCTGTGAGTGAAAAAAATGCAAGCAAGCACTAGAGTTAGAAATATACAAGGAGTCACAGATGAGATTTATACGACTAGCATCGGTCAAGATATCGGAACATTCAACCTCCATCCTGAATTCCCACTTGTACAAGCGGTACACATACAGGGTCAAGACCCATCATTGGAGATGTCCCACCTAGTAGATGTGTACTACACCCAAAATGAGTCCGATTTTATCATTCTAGTTCCCTACATGTCACATTCACTTGAGAGAAAAAAAAATTTCCTTCCCAAATGTGAAATCCTTTTTTTATTCAGTTAAATTGTGTTCTCGATAGAAAAAAAGTATGCATCAGATGATTAAAAAAATCCAGGGAATTGGAAATAACAGGAGCTTACATAATACGCAGCCCAATGGCAGACCTCATGTTTTAGTTCAGCATCCAGCTTCTTTAATAATTCGAAAAGCAACCTCTGAAAACCAAGAAGATAAGAGTTATTTTATATGAAAGTAATAAATTACAAGAAATATTGCAACATATCTATCTTTACCTTCAGAATGATTTCAGGAGGAATACAATTAATTAGTAGCTCATATAACTTCCCTCGCACTAAAAAAAGCCTGGAAGCATCACGAAAAAATTGCAGTTAGCTAAGCCAAGGGAAGTATTATCAAAATATATATATGTATGTATGTATGTATGTATGTATGTATGTAAATGCTATACAGATCTTTATTAGGATTAATTTTCAGAATAGTTCAGGGAGAAACCACCTTTCCAAACACAGATGCGAGGAACCACTGAATAGTAGTTCCCGCCCAAGAGATCTTTCATCAAAAATCAACTTGATCAGACAACTTTCTTATGTTGGTCCATCATGAAAAAAATGTAAAATATCGAAACAAACATAGTTAATATATCAAGTAGAACCACCTCTAGAAGTTTATTAGTGTTAAATTCCTTGGGCTGAAGATCATGAAATCAAAACACTGCTGACACATCAAGCAATCCATACCCCCCACCCACCCACCATGCGCATGTGCATGCACACACAAACATAAGCCTTTTTTTATTTCTATTTGAAGAGTCCTATCAAGGAAAGAACAAAGTCCAAAATAGTGAATTTGTTAAAAAAAAGATTAAATATTTTATACAGGGACCAATCTTTATCACCCCTCTTTGTCTTCCACGAAAATTAGATGATAAAAAAATCTTAGTTTAGACGGTCTGACTGGGTCAGCTACCTACTCAGCCTTCACAATTAAATTCCATTAGTGTATCGATGGATCTCAGTGTAAAAACCCCTATCACTGGATAACTCATTGGAAGAATCAAAGAATGTAAACTGTACGAGCCCATTCTGAAAGGGCTCCAGTGTATAGAGAGAGGACCTCACCGTTTTAGAAAATTTTGACAATTTTTCCCCGGAAATATGGGTTAGAAGTTTCAGAATATGCTGATTCTTTGCGAGGATGATCTCTACAGTGAGATCATCCTCATAAAAAATCAGCCCATTCTGAAACTTTTAACCCCAGTTTTACAAGGTGAAGAATCATGGACCGTCAATTACACGTGTGTGTGTGTGTGCTTGACTCATCACCACATTGGATCCACATAGATGTGCCAAAATCCATGTCATAATATCTGAATGGTACATGCATGTAAGGACTAACTAAGAATATTAGTGGGTTCTAAAAGGATGAAATATCTAGTCAGTATAAAATCGCCTTGAAATTCCGAAGAATTCATACTGAATTTAAGAGGCCAAAACAAAGTATGGCTAGCATCTAAATAATACAGTCCTTCCTATTAACTCCACTGAATTGGCTAATTACCATTCTTACCATTAAAAATGCAAAAATCCAGTTAAACTGTATCTACAGTTTGACCAAGCTATATTAAGACTCAAATAGAATAGATTAAAAAACAGTTCAACAGTTCTTTCTGCAACTTGAGCCTAGGTTGCAGAGGGAACTTGGTCTTAGAGAAAAAAAAAAAATACCCCTGAATCAAGATCAGAAGCTTCTCGATCCCCGCTCTTCAACCTGTACTTAGGTGATTTTGTTTTCCCTCCAAATGTGCTGTTTTCCAGTGGAGATAACTTTAATGTCTGTAAAGTGCATCAGATCTGCAGATCTATGATGCATTTACAAAAGAATTTTATAAATTTAAACTCAGTTTTGAGGTTGAAAACCAAATAATAGGAAAAACTCAAGGTTTCACCCTAAACAAGAAAATTAAGGTCTAATTTAATTATATGTTGTGCAACTTCTAATAATACATTTTTATCGGCGTGCATCATAAGCATTCAAATTTCTAGTTAACCTTATTGTCATTTTTTTTTCTTATCCTTTTTTTTTTCTTTCTTTTTCTTCGGAGCAGTCCTTAATGGATTTGTTCTTGGTATTCTTATTCTCAATACATGACAGCTTTTTGGATGAATGATGGAAATTTGCACCATCTTTCAGAAAGGGAAGAACAAACAAGCACTCAGCACAGCAACGCATCATTATCATCAACACCGTATCACGAATATTAGGGTCAGCAACATGAATCCTATTTAACCGTTCAACTTCTTAGAAGGCATGTGTGTTGCTGAGTTGGCTACATCTAGTCGGATTTATTTTGGTTTGGATTGCTTCCTATATTGAACAACAGAATGAAGGGGGTCCCACCAGCCAGCAAGTGTACCATCTCTACCCCAACACTGCTTCTTGATATACCAGTACTGGATGGGTAACTTGGAATTCATAAAACAAACATATGTGAAAAGATGGGATCATAATTATGAAAAAATCAATTAATAGTCAAGGAATAAAAAAATCCAAATTTAAAATGTGGTCATGATGTTAGGAAATGAGACTACATAAAAAGGTTCTCACTAGGAAATGTTTATCAAACTGATAGAAACAAGTTGATAAGTAAAATAAGATGCAAAAGTGACAAACCTTTTAGGGCTCTGCTCCTGCATTATGTCGGATGATATTTCTGAAATATACTGCTCCCAATCCATGGGTGGTATTGCTTGATTATTTGTGAAAGGATACCTATCGCCAAAATTATAGTACACCAAAAAGAGCATAGCTATAAGGAAAAAAAGTGACATAAATAAGATTACTTCAGTGTCGTACATGGAAGCAAAAGAACTATATGAAATCAATGACATGTTATGAAGCTTAACTGTTGAACCCGGCAAGTCTCAAATGACAATATCGCCCTTCTTAAACTGCGGTTTGATTGAGCTGCTATACGAGCAGCAAATCCAGGTGGCAGTTGCAACCCTTCCTTCTTGCCAATGAACTCCAATACCCTAATAATCTGGCAAAGAAGCGCAAAATTATGGATTTCATGCAAAGGTTATTGAACCTGCTTGTGGTGTAGGTTCAGGAAAATATTTGAAAAGTGCTCAGCATGTTTACATAAATTGGTGGTTTTGCTTTCAATATAAGGTGAAACTTCCCTGTGCTTCAAAATCATCAGATTACAGACTTTTTTGTAATGCTTTCTACCTTAAAACCAGACCCTTATAGCCTGTTTTTAGCCTAGTTGCAGCCACTTTCAGATTATAATAGATCTACTCCACCATGGTTATTAGCTTACCTACAGCTACATTTATTTTCTGTTTTCCAAGTCACTATAGCCTGAAATACAGCACCTTTAACCCTTAAGAAAATCCAGTAAAAAGCCCTAAACCCTTAGATTAATCATTCCACATAAAAAAAAAAACTGATGTCCACATCAATAAGGTTTAAAACTTTTGACATACTTCTCAAATAGTAACCTCCTGACGTCAACTGCTGGCTTCAAGAAAAATATGCATAACAAACCAGACTAAAGCTTTGTGAAATCACCCAAACATAGAAAGGAAACAACAAAGCATGGGATCCGACACTAGGCATACAATTCCCACAGACACATAACAACAGCCAGGTTATGTAGCTTCTCCATGGCCATGGATTAGACACATCATCCTTTTCTTTTTCCAATAAGTCCTTGTTGGAAGTGAAAGGGTGAAATTGGAACAGAATTCCATGAAACATATTGTCTTGAGGGCACCACTCAAAAAATAGACTGTCTTGTTGGCACCCCTTGGGCTATGAGAGAACACCATAATGATTCTCGGTTTGATATTGAGTTAAACTAAGCATCAAGAACCATCCCACCTATTAGAGAAGTAATCAGTAATGTTTCTAAAGTCTCCATCAGCCACAAGGTGTGCATGTAAAGATAATTAAATTAGAAAGTCTTGCAAAAAAGAGCAAGAAATTTCCCTTCGTTAGGTACCACCTTTCCAATTGGAATTGGATTGGAGAGCACCTTTATTATAAAACTGTTGTCAGTAAACAATGCTCAATTCCCACGTGGCCTAGATTCACCACAAACAACCATCAAAACTTAATTTCGTACCTCTTGAGATATCTCCCAGATTAGACACACTCTAAAATTATATTAGTTGCTATCAACAATATCCATGCCCTCTCAATCTAAGTTCATTGCATTAGTATATTAGAATTCTTTCGAAACTAAAACCCATCACCAATTTCTTGACATTTCAACAATAACTTTGCCAAATGAGCCTACCCTCAAATATGCACATATTTTGTGGTTCTTCTCAAGGAAGCTCTGGAATTAGAGTTCTCTTTTCTCCAGTATTCTCTTTAGTTCATATTTTATCTCTCCAACATGACAATAAAGGAACAAAGTTACAAGAATACTTCTTTTCCATTAAAAAGATAAAAGATTCAATCCTCTATAAACTCCTCCATCCTACAAGGAAATATGTAGACGGTATCAATGGATGGATGGAATGCTTGTCAACACTTACTCTTCCTCCTTTTATGCTTATCATATGTCTATTACAGATCATCGATAATGGTTCATTGTTAAGGCCATGATTTAGAAATTAAACACATCTAAAACAAGCTGGAGGCCAACACTTGTGAAGATGAAATAAGTTGCCAATGAAGAGCACAAGTATGGTCTTCTATCATATAATATTAAGAAATCGTATTCAATCTGCATAGGGAAGAGATAGGTCCAAGTCACATAAACCATTCTTGGATTTTCTATATTTTCAAGGCAGTGACTACCAGTCCTGCTCAGCAACACATAACTATGTCACTGCCAGCACAAATGACAACTCAAATCTCAACTATCAAAGTTTCCCATCAACTTCCCATGAATCCAGGCTTCTAAACATATTAAGGTAGATAATCACAAAGAAAGGGCGACCTATGGACACTTCAAACCAACAAAAATGCTCAATCTACCAAATAATTTTTTGATTATATGACACCAACTACACAAAATCTAATCAAATATCACTTCTCAAATAAAAAAGAAAAGGAAGAATGAAAACTAATCAAGTTTAGAAACTGTGATATAACGTTCTATAAGAACATATGTAACGGAATTCTTAGTTGTCAAACAATGTTTATTAAGTTTCTTCGTTGAAAGAACCAACTGTGCACACTGACACAAACAATGGTCACAAAAATCAATAACGATGTAAAAACTACTTCTATGAGAGAAAAAGATAAGTTCTCTGAAGATAAAAAACACTAACCAAATAACCTATTCAGGCCAGTGACAGACAACACAAAGGATCATAATTAAAGGATATTAGATGATGAAAAGCCAAAAATATAGATCTCATAAAATAGGATATTAAATACAGAATTTTATTTCTAACGAAATCATAATTCGTCACCAAAGAGCAACTACCTAATCTACAACAAGAAATAATTAAAAAAAGGAGGGGGTTAGAAAGCCATAACAGTAGTCAACGAAGTCTGTACCAACCTGTTCTTCTGTAGGTGCATTTATCCGGACATTCAAACAGCGAGACCGAACTGCTTCAGTAACCTTAGATGAACTTTTGCAGCATAAAATTAGCCGACATGATGCACTATATTTCTCCATTGTTCTTCGGAGTGAATGTTGAGCTTCTCTTGAGAGTTTGTCAACCTCAATCAACACTAGTACTGCAATTGGAAGCAAACAAATACCATTTATACATACAAATTGGTATATACATATATATTCTCCAAAAACAAATTCTTTACATGCTAAATAATGAAGACTGTTTGCCATTGATAAGTACAAATGTAAAATAAACATAATGTGAAATTGTCAAGCAAACTTCAATGAATATAAAATATAACCATTTAATGGATTCAAATGCACATGGCATCCCATAAGTAGGCGTACATATATTTATCTATGTAAGAAATCGAAATAGTAACACCCAAAACTAGGTCTAAAAATAATAATAATGATAATAATAATAATAATAATAATAATAAGGAGACAATAATTTGGCTAATATGTTACCAGCCCATAAGCTGCATATACAACACAGACAGATTATCATATTTCGTTACCTTTGTAACCCTTCTTCCCTTTCGCATCGATTGGTCTGTTCTTTGCCATTTCTTTAATAATCTCTTGAACAACATATCTATCCTGAAAACCGGCATCACTAGGATTCATTTCTACATGGTGGGTGCTTGACAATGTGGTCAGCTCTAAATCAATCGTTCTAGTCCCAGCCTGCAAAGAGAACCGCTACTGAGAGTTGATATATAGACACAAAAACTATTTTTTTTCAAGAATAACAATTATTCCATCAAATTAGTTTAACAGAAACTCTAGTGAGTAGAACATTGAACTCAACTGAAGGCCAACTTGCTACATAGGTTAATATTTGTGAGTGTTGATACCACAATGATGGTTCAACTGGCCTTCACCATCTAATTACTAATGGCTAACCTCATTGCTTAGCAAAAAATTAAAAATAAAAAGGAGCATCAAACTCTATCAAGTTTTCTTTTTGGGAGCATGAGGCATAGACTTCTATCAAAGGACACGGATTAATACATTTACAACAATTTCTGGTGCAAGCCACTTAAGCAGATAATAATTGTATCAAAGATTTAAGGATATTAGACTAGAAGTCTAGAATTACAAGGACTTTTTGCAAACAATAGAACACTTTCTCCGATCTTTCAGCTGTTCAACAATTTTAGAGGGGACACCAAATATTTCCAGAAAAAAGGAACCATAACATGAGACCATTGTTGAATCTAATCTACAAACAGTATTATTCCATCAAAATTTCAACATTTTGAAAAAGAATAATAGAAAACCAGACAATTTCTCACTTTGTTAGTAATATTGTAGCCATAGGTATCAAAATCAACTAAAATTCAAAAACTTACATTGATTTTCCATATTTTGTTCTCTGTCTTCACCTGCGCACAACCCATTACCAAGATCAATAAAAAGAAAATATTACAGAACAGTAAAGTTAAATCTTAGAGGAAAAGAGGAGAAAAAAGATACCTTTTCGGCACTAGCACCGAACATTTGTCTGAGTACAGCCATGATTAGGGTTTTCTTGCCAGATCCAGAGGGCCCGTAGAAGAGAAGATGAGGACAGTCCTCTGTAACCTACGGACGAAAATTGAGGGAACAAAAAACCCTAAAATGAGAAATTTTATAACAGAAGAAGCAAAAGAAGAGAGATGAAAAAGATTACCAGTTTCTTGAGATTTAGGGCTACATCTTCATGGACTATCATCTTGTCTAGGGTTTTAGGTCTGTATTTGTCGACCCACAACATTTTGGCAAGCTCGAAGAAAGAGAGAGAGCAGAAGTGGCGGGAAGAGACGAGAAAATTTGACGGGGCGTTACAAATGGTTAAGGAGAATGAGATGATCCAATAGTGCTATCACTATGGAATCAAAAGGTACTCCAGCCACGTGTTTCGTTTTTATTGGGTTAAAGTAGCTTTGATTTTCACTGGCTTGCAAGAAGGACGTAGCGGGGAAAATGAGAACAAAAAATAATAAATATATGTTCTGTATGGTCCCTTGGTGATCGAGCTTTTATTTAGAATTCAATTACCACACCAACTTTTTCTTATAACACACCAATTAATTTTCAAAAGAATTGGTGTGTTGTAAGTAAAATTGAAGTGTTAAATGCAGATCTCTTTCTTAATCACACGTTAATGATTAGGGTATTTGATATTTTTATCACTAGTTTATTTATAAAGACCATGGTCAAAATGTAAGAGGAGTATGTTTAAATAACCCACCCATTTTCATACTTGGCTTGGCTTCATTGTTATTGTGTTTGATCTGATCCCTCCAACCACCTTGTCTTAGTGATAATCAGAAGTAACTCCATTGACGATCTTGATGCAAAGATCAGAGCCTTTTGCGTTTAGCCCAGTTGTATAACCTCGGTGATGATCGGACCATCAATCAACTAGGATGCAATTTAACTTCATCACTACCTGGTGTACAAAAGAGCAAACAACCCACAGTGCACACCACCTATTTGTCGAAAAGCCTCAACTAAGGCACTATGGTGTAAGTGGAAATAGAAATAAGAAAAATAGAAACCTTTGAAAGGTGAATTTAAAATTTTTATTTGAAGTAATTTATTTGTTTAACATGAAATTCTTCTTCTTCATATTCTACTGTTATTATCTTCCCTTGTTCTTGTGATATTATCTCTTATCCCAAACTCAACATAGAAACTTAACAGAGCCCTTCAAAAATGTAATAGAAAACATGTATATTAATAAGTAATCAAATAAATATTTACAAATAATATTTGAACCTCACACAACAAACTACAATCCTATTTTTTATTTGCATACTAAGAAACTCTAATGATGCTTAAGAAGATGGCGAAGCGGTTTACCTGAAACCGGAATGCACTTGACAACCCAACCAATTGGCCAAGACACAAACGCGACTAGGATACATATACCCCATTGCCCCCAATTCAACCTCTCCGTATTCGCAAACTTCTTTAGAAACTCCACCATCACCACTTGAAGAATGATCGTTATCCCAATGATCCCTATAAACAATCTATTCTTATGTAATCCCTTAAACACATTCTTCTTCTCCAATTTCCTCGCATTGAACTCGTTAAACACTTGACATAGGACGAAAATATTGAAGATCAACGTGTCTTTAACCTTCGCGGTCACACCAAAGATAGCCTCACCCTTGAATTGTAGAGTTAATAGGATTGTTATCTGATATAGAGCTTGAGCTAAAAGGTTCCTCCACATGACTTTGGTTATGAGCGGCTCGGTCCTACCAACTGGTGGCTTCTTCATGAGCTCTTCGGAGGGCTTCTCGGTGGCTAGAGCCAGGGCTCCCAACGTGTCCATGATTAGGTTCACCCACAACAATTGGACTGCTGTTAGTGGAACTTCACCTGCGGAAACCGCAGCAATGAAGTTGATGACAAGAGCTGCGACATTCACCGTGAGCTGAAATTGGATGAATTTCTGAATGTTGTTATAGACACACCTTCCCCATTTTAAAACTGTTGCCACGGAAGCAAAATTATCATCTAAAATGACGATATCTGAACTCTCTTTTGCCACTTCGGTGCCTTGAATCCCCATCGAAAGACCAATGTCGGCCTCTTTTAAAGCTGGTGCATCATTCGTTCCGTCTCCTGTGACTGCAACCACGTGGCCTTTTTGCTTCAAACATTGTACCATCAAAAGCTTGTCGAAAGGGGAAGATCTTGCCATCACACGTATTGTGTCCACCTTTTCCATCCGTTCCTCGTTTGTGTAGTTTCGGAATTCCACACCTTCAACCACTACTCCATCGTTCAATTGATCTAGTTCAAGTATCCCGCATTCGAGGGCTATGGCTCTTGCAGTAAAAACATTGTCCCCAGTGATCATTTTGATTTCTACTCCAGCAGCTTTGCAAGCTTTCACAGCCTTTTTCACTCCCGGTCGACATGGGTCTTTTATACCGACTATCCCCAAAAAGGTGAGGCCATCTTCTTTTAATGACTTTCCATCGTTATTGAATTCGAAATCTGTTTCTGGAATTTGTTTATGGGCAAAAGCAATGCAACGGAGGGCGTTAGCTGCCATACCTTGAATGATTTTTTTGAACATCATCCTTTCATCTTCATTCATAGCTTTCATGACTCCATTACTCTCATAGTAGTTCGAACACATAGCTAATATCATCTCGGCAGCTCCCTTCCAATGAACATGGATTGTCTTGTTCTCCTTCTTCTTGATCAAAACTCCGCTTCTTTTCTTCTCCGAATTAAAGGCTTCGACATGTAGAATTGAGAAATTGCGCTTTAATTCCTGCATTTTCAATCCCATTTCTAATACACCCCATGAGAGAATGGCTTTCTCCGTTGGGCTTCCAGAGAATTCGGGCTTTGTTCCCGAATTGGATCGATAAACACTACCCGTCGTGTTTAGACCGATTCCTTGGTGAAGCAATTCGAGAATGGCTGGAGCAATTCCGGAGGAAGCATCATCTCTCATGTCGTCTTGGCCAAGCCAAAACTTTGTCACCGTCATTTGGTTCATTGTGAGGGTGCCTGTTTTATCGGTACAAATGATGTTGGCCGAACCCATGGTCTCACAAGCCGGGAGTTTTCTAACCATAGCTTGGTCAGCCATCATTCTCTTCATGGAGTAAGCAAGAGTGAGTGTGACGGCCAATGGTAAGCCTTCAGGAATTGCCACAACCACAATTGTAACCGCAGCGGCAATAATTCGCACGACTGCACTCATCACATCGTCAAACTTCGTCTTTCTTCCATTGAACTCCCGATTTCCATTCTCGTCTTCTGTATTTCCCGTGAAGTAGCGCACCAACAATACAACAAGGACAAGGAACGCAACGGATAGACCCACCATACCTATGTAGGTGGTGAGTTTGTCGAGACGTACTTGTAATGGGGTACGCTCATTAGAATCACGGCTTATAGTACTCATTAACTTACCCCATGTAGTGCTCATACCCACTGACGTTACAACCATGGAAGCATACCCGTCGACCACCTTGGCACCAGAGAACAAGAAAGGGTTCCTTCCACCATTGACCTCCACATGATCGCTCTCTCCCGTCATGCTTGACTCATCTACGTGCAAGGATTGGCCATCTACGAACAACCCATCGGCTGGGATTTGATCTCCAATCTTTAAACATACAATGTCACCCACCACAAGATCAAAGATGGAAATTTTTTGTCGTCGCTCATCTCTTACCACATCAACCTCAATGTTGCTGCTGATGGTTGACAACTTCTCAAACTGTTTCGATTGCCTAAAGTTACTGATGGAAGAGACGGAGACAACTAAAAAGACGGCAAGAAATATACTCCCGCCCTCATACCACCCATTTTTCAGTCCATCCTCTTTGATACCAAATCCGAGAGAGAGTGTGGCACAAGCCAATAACACAAGAATTGTTACATCCTTGAATGCTTCAAATACAAAGTGAAAGAACCCTTTTGGAGGTGGCTTTTGATAAGTATTTGATCCGAAAGCTTTGCGTCGGTGGCTAATATCATCAACATCGTCATGTATTCCACGTTCTGCATTGGTATCAAGAGCCGTGACAACACCTTCAACTCCTCCTAATGACTCATTTAGAAGATTCAACTTCTTGTCCTTGACAATTTCAACAAGCTTATTTTGATCGACATTGGAGAACCTCGTATCATGTTTGTCATCAACATTGTCGAGATGAATATCAACAGTGGTGTAAGACGGAGTGCGTAAGATTCCAGTGAAGTATTGGTCCTTCTTGGTGATACTCGCTTTGGCTAGAGAGATTAGAACTCTAGACGAATAAATGACAGTGAAAGCTACTCTCCATTTTTTCATAGGCTTGGTGATTCTACTCGCATTAACTAAATACATTGTAGGATCGTAAGGTTGCGGTGCATGGTGATTTGGTTTGATTGACATTGTTGAATTATATCAAAAACCAAAAGAAAAAGAATAATGAAACAATGGGTTTGGTTTAAAAGAAGATTTTGTTTGGGATTCGGAGAGGTGGCAAGTGATTTGAAATATTGGTTTTTGTAACGTATTTATATATATATATATATCTTAAAGGTGGGGCGGTGCCTTGTAGTAATACCCGTGTATGATGCACTTGGGCCCAACTGTAAATTTTATTATACCCTCTGACAACACCTTTCACACGTCTGGTCAACTACGACTCCTGAGTCACAGCTTGCGTTATGAGTTATAAACTTTACGTGGAAGAAAAGCTGGAGGTATTGTGTGATTCGATGGGAGTTTCTATGCGCTTTCGTCGTGCTTTCCTTCTTTTTCTCTTTTATATCCATTAATGTTCAAAACTCAAGGAAACTGAGTCAACTCGATCCATGTTAAATTTGAACTCTTTTTTATTCAACCAGAAGAATTTGAATCGACTGAGTCAATTGTGTAGAGTTCCTTTTATGTAAATGTGTAAATATGATTAATGAAATTTTGTGCTTTGTAGAATCAATTATCCAAATTATACCTGAATAATTTCATTATTTTATTATATTAAAAAGAAAAATAGACTTTTCTAGACTTGAACCACCGTTAAAGCTCTTCATCAATCAATCTGACGGTTGAGATGAGAAAAAATACATATTTCTTAGAGATCAACATTAGCCCTTTTAAGGATTAATATGATATAATCTTTTATAGGAATTTATTTTTCATTCGAATCTGTAGTAACTCAGCCCTCTATTTGAAGGGGTATGTCAGCCATCTACTACCGTTTGAAAGTTTGACTCGGCCGCTTCAGATCGGACAGTATATACTTCTTTAAAAAAGTGAGTAATGACCCCCCACGTGGAATAATAAAAATACTTTCCTGTTGTTGTAGATCGTTTTCCTCAGATTACACAATTGATATTTATGGGGATATGTATTTGTGTGTATCCCAAGGCAAAAAATCTATGATTCTAGCACATGCCACGTGAGGGAGTCAGGTTATCACGACTCTAAAAAAAATTATTAAACTATTAAAACAACATTAAACAGCCACGTGTTATCATCATTCATCGGTCAAATATAAAATAAAAGGAAAATCTAGAAGAGACACTGCAGCACGACTCAATATAAAATTTTACACTTTTAATTGCCGCAACCCTTATCTCTCACAAATAGTTTAAGTTTTTTAGGGTACGTGGTCTTATATTATTGATTTGACGGCTTGAGTCATTATTTTTGGTAACGGATGGTATCCCTCCAAATCGGGGTCAACCCACTAGGAGTGGTTAGGATAAAATAACCACTAATCATCAAAGGGGAATTTGATGCGCTTGAAATAAGAAGAATTTTAAGCAAGAAACATGTAAAATCAATCACAACACAAGATTTACGTGAAAAAAAAAATCCTAAATTAAGAAAAAAATCATTCAAATTTTAATCCATCCAAAGAATTTTTATTATGGAAATTATGTCTTCTGAAAATTCATTGCAAAAGATTACAAAGTTTACCTAAATTTGTAAACTTAAGAAGCAAGGTATTCCAAAGTAGCAATGGGGATGGGGATCTTTTTTTTGAGTAAGCAAAGTAAAATTGAATTCTTTGGCAACTACTTTACATGGCATAGTTCATTAAATTCATATTCGGATTCTTTTTTTCTTTTTCTTATTGGAATAAAGTTGATTTCTTTGTGTACACTTCATATTATTCACACGGATCGCTTTTATGCTATAAAATAAAATCAATGTTCCTCACTTCTACGTTCCTTTAAAGTAGTTTCTAGTATATTATATCTCACGAACCAAACATGACTTGAAAGGAACACAAGTTCATAGGCAACATCCTCGTAGGAAAGAGGAAAAAAAGAACTTTAAATATAGGTTGAGTGATGTAGCTAAAGTTTTCATTAAAAAGGCATTTTATGAGTTGAAAGACCTATTATTAATAATCCTTACAAAGGTTTTCAAAGGCCATTGCCAAGAATTTTCCCGAGGGTCCTTAAAAAACAAGCAAAGTTGTTATTCATTGGAAGTTCATGATTTGGATTGAGTGCCTTTAGGTATTGACCTAATCTAAAATAAGGTAGATGACGATGATGCTCAAACTTATTTGTGAGGATAAAAAAAAAGGACAAGATGACAATAATTTGTAGGAAAAAAGATAGTTGAGTCTTTCTTTTCTCTTTGTTTTTCATTTTTTTCCTTTGTTAAGTAAATAATAAATCTTCTTTTCTTTTGAGTGTATTGAACGCATTTAATAAGTTGGTTAAAGTCTTTGAATGTTGATATCACGACTTGAGTTTAAAATTCGCGTTCACCAACTAATTTACTTGCCACAAGGTTTCCCTACCCCTCAATGACAAAATTCAACCACCCCCTCATCTTCTTGAGATTTGAATGTTGGTAAAAGTAAATTTGTTAGGTTGAAGGGTAAAAATGTTTTCATATTTTCACAGTTAATTGGTTGATATGTCAATTTAATCAACTAGGCTATCATTCAAAGAGTTTTATTTTCTAAAAATTTGAGAGAATTTTGTGACTATGATGTGACCTTATTACTCTCCCATTTACCCATAAAATTATTATTTTTGGATGATTTAAACATCCCTCTACATTTTGGTGAATATTCAAGATATCCCTGTATTTTCAAATTGATAATTTGATTCATTTAACAATTTTTAGACCAACAAAAAATAACCTCAGCAATCTCATTATCAGCCTATAATCAAAAATCTTGATTTTTCTTCTTAGAACAAAGATTCTTCACACTTTTTAACCTTTATTGTACATTAATTGTAACCTTGTCTTCAAATCATTGTTTTGAACATTCCTCGATCCCTTATGGATTATAAATTCCAATTAAAACTTCCATCATCTTCTATTTCGAAGATCTTACTTTATTATGTAGGTTTGAAGGTTAAAGTAGATTTATTTTAAGATTGAAGACTAAAGTCAAAGTTATCTAAGAAGTTGAAGTTTACTGATTTTGAAAAGATAAATAAAAAAAAAAGATAATTTCACATCAAAGATAAAGGTATTAAGGTCATTTTTCATCATCGTATTAAAAAAGACCTAGGTTAAAGGGGCATGTAGTGGTTTTGGTAAATATTTGAAATAACAGGTTTTGGTTTTAAGTTTCACCCCACCCCAATAGCCAATCATGGTCAAGCATTCATGTACCATGAACTGAATCACTTCATACCAATTCATTATTCAGTCTAATATGAAAGAAATTAGCAACACATTCAAGCCACCATGGGTGGAGAAAGAATTTTGTTTTTGTGGGGTGTAATTAATACCGACACATTCAATTTTTAGTCGGCTGTTATATCCCATTACATATGAATGCTCATAATGTTTAAATTTTTTTTTCTTGACCCCAGATTTTGTCGGCTTCAAAATATGAAGAAACCCTCCTCATTACTAAACATGTAGCATTTTGAGTTTATTTCACGCCTGTACAGTTTCTTTAAAATTTGAAAATTCTTCTTTAAAAATGCCACGTGTAATTCATTGAAGACTGTTCCTACAAAATTCTAAATATTTTTTTTATTCCTGCAACTACAAACTTATGACCCACCTATCGGTGGGCCTGGTTACAACTATGATTTATAATCCAATTTACTTGGCTTGTCTGAATAGTGGGGAAACAAAACTTGGAAGTCTTGGACTCCCAATTTATGGGAGCTGTCGTTTCTTCTGACCGCTAATTTTGTGGGTATGTCGATCATCGACAAAGATAATTGGTTTACACCACAAACTTATCCAGATTGTTTATTTTCTATCTAAATTTGACCAAGTCAACATTTTGATTCTCGTGTACGCGGCTAACAGATCAGATATGGTTGGAAATGTTGTAGCCAAAACGTGCATTTGACAACGAATTTTGATCAAATGAATGCTCCTGCCGCCCCTTTTTTTGTCCTGCCCACAGTGAAAAATAGAGAACTTTCCTTGCTACATTCAAAAATAAAATTCTATCAAATTTAAAAATAAAAAATTATTTTTCATCATTAAATTTTATTTATAAATTTGAGTATTCGATGACCGTCCATTTTTAACATCTTGGATCGAGGTTTATTTTTATATATAAATATTTTCATGAGACTCAAAAGCTTGTCAATGTCTACCAACCTTTTTTAAGATTTTACATTTTGAAAAGAGAAATGACACGAAAGTCTTTCCAAATATCCTGGAAGTTCACACGCCATTGGTCCCACCTTTAAAATCAGGAAGACCGCGGATGTCAATAATTATGATGTAAATGAACTCAACATAAACATAGAGTTTGATGCCACCGACACTAAAAATGACTTTAGTATTTATATATCAAAAATTAATTTGATTGATGCTTTTTAACTGTTAGATTTATATAGTATGTGATTGTTTTTATAACTATTTCATTCAAACATTTTTTAAGTATTTTAGTAAAAAAAAATTATTTTTTGAGAGTACAAATGAGGAATTAGAGTGATTACCATGCATTATAATAAGGCATACTGCCATAAAACAATACACCGAGTCGTATTTGTATAAACTAAGATAGGATTAGAATTTATAATCCTTAAGAGAAGGAATTGATTTTAGTAATTACGATTTGTTCTATATAAACCTATTAGGTTTTTATAATTAATAGTTAAGGAAATTCAATTAAATATCATTACTCTTTTAATACCATGTTATTGCCTAAAAAGAGAGCTGACGTATGACTAGTTTTGATTGTAGGAGATGATCTCACCTTCATCCCAATCATTAAATCAAGAGATACGATGTTGTGTTGTTTTAACGAGTGAGTCGATTATACATAGGGCTACAATGAAAGGGTTCAGGTTGAGTTTGGACGAGCCTTTTAAAAAATGGGTTGTACCATAGGCAATTCTAAACTCTCATTAGACCTAAGTCAATAAAGCTCAAGTCTGTTTCCGACAAGTTGGAATTTGATTCAAGCTGAATTTTAAGTTTTATAAAAATAAAAACAAATTAATATATCTTTAAAACTTGTTTTGAGTTGTTTGATACTACTTTTAATCAAAAAATAAGTGGTCGATCTATATTTTAATTGAAAAAAAAAAATAGTAAACTTATTTTAGTAATATACTTTAATTATAATGTTTATAAAATAATAAATCTAATAAGATAAAACTAGTAAGTGATATGCACAAAAACTCTTGTATTACCAAAATTATGATTTATGTAAGATTAAAAAAATTTATATGTAATTTAAACAATTATTTTATAAATTAAAAATATATAATCTAATTTTATACCATAGTTTATAATTAATAATAAATTGTTAGGGTTTTTCATAATTTAAACTAATTAATTTTGCATCAAATCTTTATCTAATTAAAACCTTAAAGATTAAAATGATGCTTCTTTAATCTCAACAAATTATCTAATGTGGGGTGGGTATGGGAGTTATGCATTTACAATTTTATTTATTTTCATAAAATAAAATAAAAAATCCATAATAATTAATAGGTTTAAATGTATCATTAAACCATTTTTAGAAAGAAAAAAAAATTTAGGATCAATAACTCTCCACTTCCTATATATATATACAATATAGTAATAGTCACGTTGAATATTTTTAGACTTTTCCAATGAACTTATTTGATTGGAAAATTGAGTCTAACATTTCCATTACGTCTTTAAGATCAAGATCGCAAAACTTAATTTCTTAGGCAGACCAGACTGAATTTACTTGTTTTTTGGGTAGACCAGGTCAAGCCAAGTTTGCGATCATTATGCCAAATTGTGTGCCATGATTGGCGGATTGGTGGCATTTTGTTAGGATGCATTTCTACTATTCAAAAATGATTGATGAAGCTGAGTGTGAAATAATTAAAACTTGCATAATGGGAGATAGTCACAAGGGATTGCGTGTCCAAAGGTGTTCTCAGTCGTGAAATTGAAGGTTTTTTATAATATTGTTGTCAGGTGTGAAGCTTCACAGAGAGTATGTCTCGAAAAGAAGGATCAAAGTTTGTAAAGGAGTCCTTTTTTAACTCACAGAATGTTCAGTTCTCGTCAGGTCAAGTATAGAAGGGTAGTTTTGTAAGTAAGGTAATTTTGTAAATTAGAAATGTCATTCATTACACGTGGATATATATGATTGGTGGATCCAGATTTTCGTGAGCAAATTTTTTTCCTAGTAAGTGGTATCCACGTGACTTTCCTGATTTAAGGGAACTTCTAGTTGACCCGTCATGGAGCAACCGTGCAACTACAATTGAGTGATATTTTGCTCACAACCCAGCGGTTTGACATGTGGCACGAATGACATAAAGAATGAGATAGAAAATTTCTCTCTCCAATCCATAGGAAAAAAGATAGAAAATTTTCTGATCCGATCACTTTGCGATATTCAAAAATATGATCCAATGCAATGTGGTTGTAGATGACAAAATTATTTTAATTTTAAAATATTAATTATATTTTATTTTTAAATTTGGATATTTGATAGTCGTTTATTTTTAACACCTTAAATTAAATTTGAAAAATATTATTTTTTGAATATCTTTTTTTTTTAAAGTGAATATTTTTATAAAATCTAGAAGGTTGCATTGTTGGATTGTCAATGTGATAATCAATGCGGGTTCAACAACCTTTTTTAAGGTTTGAAATCTTAAAAATTAAATCTATAGACAAAGGACGAGCGGGTAAGAGAGAAAAATTATCTCTCTGTTACTGATGACATTCACACCACATGTCAAATTGTTGTTGGGTTGTGAGCAAAAATCACTCATGGCACTTGGGTGCTTACTTTATTCCATTTGTTCTTTACAGAAGGACATACATACACCTAGATCCATAGTGCAAAGGTAAAACTAGTCATATTTAAGGGTTTTTTTCAAAAAAAAAAAAATCATTTTTAGAACCCCTAACATAAGAAATTGATAAATAATCATTATTTTTACATTCAAAACTTGCCTTCACCTACTAATTACTTACACTAATCTTATTTGGCTAGAAAAAAAAGGGAACCTAGACGGTGAGATTTCTTTCTAAATAGTCCCTAAGACTTGTGCGTATCTTAATAGTCTATTTACTAAATTTTTTGTTTCTTTATAATCCCTAAATCTCATCTCTTGTTATAATGGTTTTGAAATACTCAAACAACACTTTTTCTCATCTTCTTTCACATAGGTTTTTAAAAAAATAATTACTATCATTTCCGACAATTTTTTATATGTGAGGAATGATATATTCAAAATTTTGAACATTATTTTAGATGTATTTTCTTTTATTTCAAAAAATGAAGAACAAAGTTGTGATTCTAATTTTTTTGACGATTATGCCATAGTTTTTTATTCGAGTTTCTATTTCACAACTATGATATATGCATTTTGAGTAATTCAAGACTTGGTATTGAAGTCAGAAAAAAGGGGAAACAATTAAAATTTTGGATCACATGTATAGCATCGTGTTCATCATTTTTTATTTTTTAGTTCAACAATTTTATTGTCAAGATCACAACATAGTGTTGAGTTCACCACTTTTATTGTCGAGTTCAACGTTCTTTTTACAAAACATGACTTAAGAAGTATCAAGTTCATCAATAATATAACCAATATCATCAAGTTCAAAATAATATTTTGAGTATGACGATAATTATTGATGAACTCAATGTTTTTAAGTCATGTTTAATTATTGTCGAGTTTGACAATCAACAATAGTGAGCTCAACGATAATGGATTATTAAAATAACTTCCAAAACTTAGGAACTATTTAGAAAGAAACCTCTTCGCCAAGGTTTTAAAAGTAATTTTTTCAATAAAGATAAAGCTCAACTTAAGCCCAAGACCTAAGATACCTCCCATTTTTTGGTGATTTAGACATACCCCTCAAGGTACCGGTTAATATTTTCGATACCCTCCTATATTTTCAAATCAGTGACATGCATCCCTTAACCCTAGGCCTCTTTGATTGACTAAAGAAAAATAACTTAAATGACTTCATATTCGCCTTCTAACCGTAAAAGAAAGAAGAAAAGCCTCGAGTTTTGCGCACAGCCGTACAATTCACTTGGGCTTGTCTGAATTGTCAACAATTAATTTTGTAGGTATGTCGATATGGTATGGACTGAACTAACTGATTTACATTACGAACCATAACATTTTCAACAATGATGTAATTCTTTTACGCGGTAAAACAGGTCATAGTTGAAAATGTTGGGAATATCATTAATTTTTAGAATTCGATTTTGGACTAAGTTTACTTAACGTACGAGGAGAAACTTTTCCTTTACTTATACCAAACTTAGAACCCAAGTTTAAAGGTGACATCCTTGTAGGAAAAAAGAAATAGAACCTGAAATATGGTGGTGACAACTGGTGAGTGACGTAGTTAAAGTTTCCACTAAAAAGCATTGCATGGGTCTTTAAAAGTAGTTTAATTATCATTAATATCTACTTTTCAAAGGAGTTTCCTTGATGTTGTTTCTTAATTGAGGGCCTAGAAAAGTTGTTATTCCTTTGCAAGTTCATGATTTGGATTGAGTGTTTTTAGGTGTATATTGACCTAATATCTAAAATAAGGTTAATGATGATGATGATGGCCACAACCATTTGTGAAGGAAAAAATAAATAAAAGAGGAGATGAGGATGGTTTGTGTGAAATTAAAAATAAAAAAAATACATGCCTTTCTTCTTCATTACATAAACAATAATCATTATTTTCTTTTGCGTGTTTTAAATGCACTTGTTATGTTTGCTATGAGCGTTAAGATCACGATTTGGATTCAAAACTTGCATTCACTTTCTACTTACTTCCCATTAGTCTCCCTTGAATGAGAAAAAAATCAACATATCTGGATGGTTGGGTTTATAAATTGATCAATATAAACTAATACCTTGTATTCAATACGAGTTGTACCATGAATTGATTCATTCCATACCAATTAAATTTTGTTTGGTCTAATATGAATGGATCTAGTAACAAGAATTCAAACCACAAAAACTTTTGACAGGTTCGAAGGGGACTTGCTTCATGCGCCTACAAAACAAAAACCATCACACTTAATTCTTAAATTACGGACTAAATTCATCCTTACTATTGTAACGAGAGAAGCCAGATTAGAAATGGTTGGACATCAAATATTGAATTCCATAATTGTCCCCACCTTTACATTTAAACTTAATATAGTTAGGGTCATTTTGGTTAAAACCCAACAAAATTGTTACCCACCATCCTAGAATCGTGATGATTTGTTTTTAAAATTACTAAAATATCATTTTTATTATGCAATATTAAAAAATCCTTTGATAAATATTTTAAATTACAAATAAACCCTTTTGATAGATGTGCATTTGGACATGTCGCTTGTAGTTTACTTAATGCACAAGGAGAAACTTCGATGCAATCAGTATATTTGAAAACCACATTCTAGCTTATCCAGAAGAGTCGTGATAAATTGATGTTTTTTATATGTTCTCTGACCTGGCAGTTCATAACATTATAGATTTTTTTCCTTCAAGATATAGGGAAAAAGATCTATGTTTTTGTTCATATGTTACATCAGAAAAGTGTATAAAAAACGTTAGGTTTGGAGCGTCAATTTATCATTAGTCTATCTAGAAAGAGGAAAATGACATGTGTGATGAAAGCCCTTCTAACTTTCCAAGAAGAACACACGCCACTGGTCCTACCTTTCAAAGCTGGAGTGTTATTGATGTCAATTAACATGATTACAAGACAAATATGACAAAATAGCCTAGTTTGAAGTGGTCAATGTATATTTTAATTGAAAAAAGTATAGTAAATTTATTTTTGTAATATACTTTAATTATAATATTTATAAAATAATAAATCTAACAAGATAAAACTAGTAAGTGATATGCGCAACAACTCTTGTATTGCAAAAATTATGATTTATGTAAGATTAAAAAAATTTATATGTAATTTAAACGATTATTTTAGAAATTAAAAACATATAATTTAATTTTATACCATAGTTTTTATTTAATAATAAATTGTTAGGGTTTTTCATAATTTAAACTAATTAATTTTGCATCAAATCGTTATCTAATTAAAACCTTAAAGATTAAAATGATACTTCTCTAATCTCAACAAATTATCTAATGCAGGGGTGGTTATGGGAGTTATGCATTTACAATTTTATTTATTTTCATAAAATAAAATAAAAATTCTCTAATAATTAATAAGTTTATATGTATCATTAAAGTATTTTTTTAAAACATAATTAATTAATTAAGTGGTATCAACAACTCTCCACTTTCTATACGTATATACAATACAATAGTAGTCATTGTAGTCAGACTGAATATATTTAGACTTTTCCAATGAACTTATTTGATTGGAAAATTGAGTCTAACATTTCCATTACGTGTTTAAGATCAAGATCACACAACTTAATTTCTTAGGCAGACCAGACCGAATTTACTTAATTTTTGGGGTTAGACCAGGTCAAGCCAAGTTTGCGATCATTATGCCAAATTGTGTGCCATGATTGGCGGATTGGTGGCATTTTGTTAGGATGCATTTGCCACCATTCTACTATTAAAAAATGATTGATGAAGATGAGTGTGAAATAATTAAAACTTGCATAATGGGATTGCGTGTCCAGAGGAGTCGTGAAATTGAAGGTTTTTTATATTGTTATTGTCAGGTGTGAAGCTTCACAGAGAGTATGTCTCGACAAGAAGGATCAAAGTTTGTAAAGGAGTCATTTTTTGCTCACAGAATGTTCAGTTCTTGTCAAGTCAAGTATACAAGGTAGTTTGGTAAGTAATGTACTTTTGTAAATTAGAAATGTCATTCAACACACGTGGATATATATGATTGGTGGATTCAGATTTTTTCCTAGTAAGTGGTATCCACGTGACTTTCCTGATTTAAGGGAATTTCTATTTGACCCATCATGGAGCAACCGTGCAATTACAATTGAGTGATATTTTGCTCACAACCCACCAGCAGTTTGACATGTGGCGCGAATGACATAAATAATGAGATAGAAAATTTCTATTTCCAATCCATAGGAAAAAAAAAAAATTTCTGATTTGACCACTTCGCGATATTCAAAAATATGATCCGATACAATGTGATTGGAGAGGATAAAATTATTTTAACTTTAAAAAAATAATTATTTTTCACTGTTGAATTTTATTTTTAAATTTGGGTACTTGGTAGTCGTTCATTTTCAACACCTTAAATCAAATTTAAAAATTATTATTTTCTGAATATCTTTTCTTTTGAATGTGAATATTTTTATTAAATCTAAAAGACTGTATTGTTGGATTGTCAATGTGATAATCAATACGGGTCCAACAGCCATTTTTAAGATTTGAAATCTTAAAATATAAATTTTTGTGAACAGAGGACGTGCGGGGAAGAGAGAAAAATTATCTCTTTATCACTAATGACATTCACGCCACATGTTAAATTGTTGTTGGGTTGTGAGCAAAAATCACTCATGACACTTGGGTGCTTACTTTATTCCATTTCTTATTTACATAGGGACATACATACATCTAGATCCATATCGCAAAAGTAAAACTAGTCATAATTAAGGGTTTTTTTCAATAACAAAAAAAAAAAAAATTTAGAACCCCTAACATAAGGAATTGATATATAATCATTATTTTTACATTCAAAACTTACTTTCACCTGCTAATTACTTACACTAATCTTATTTGGCTACAAAAAAAAAAAGGGAACCTAGACGGTGGGATTTCTTTCTAAATAGCCCCTAAGATTTGTGCATATCTTAATAGTCTATTTATTAAAAATTTTGTTTCTTTATAATCCCTAAATCTCATCTCTTGTTATAATGGTTTTGAAATACCCAAACAACACTTCTTCACATAGGTTTTTTAACAACAATTACTATCATTTCCAACAAAAAAAATTTATGAAGAATGATATATTCAAAATTTTGAACATTATTTTAGATGTATTTTCTTTTTTATTTCAAGGATTTATAACAAAAAATGAAGAACAAAGTTGTGATTCTAATTTTTTTTTACGATTATGCCATAGTTTTTTATTCGAGTGTCTATTTCACAACTATGATATATGCATTTTGAGTAATTCGAGACTCGATATCGAAGTCGGAAAAAAGGGGAAACAATGAAAATTTTGGATCACATGTATAGCATCGTGTTCATCATTTTTTATTTTTTAGTTCAACAATTTTATTGTCAAGATCACAACTCAGTGTTGAGTTCACCACTTTTATTGTCAAGTTCAACGTTCTTTTTATAAAAATGTTGTGGAACTTGACAGCAATTAAACATGATTTAAGAAGTATCAAGTTCATCAATAATATAATCAATATTATCAAGTTCAAAATAATATTTTGAGTATGACGATAATTATTGATGAACTCAATGTTTTTAAGTCATGCTTAATTATTGTCGAGTTTGACAATCAACAATAGTGAGCTCAACGATAATGGATTATTAAGATAACTTCCAAAACTTAGGGACTATTTAGACAGAAACCTCTTCGCCAAGGTTCTAAAAGTAATTTTTTCAATAAAGATAAAGCTCAACTTAAGCCCAAGACCTAAGATACCCTCCCATTTTTGGGTGATTTAGACATACCCCTCAAGGTACCGGTTAATATTTTCGATACCCTCCCATATTTTCAAATCAGTGGCATGCATCCCTTAACCCTAGTCCTCTTTGATTGACTAAAGAAAAATAACCTAAACTTCTTATTCAACTTGTAGCCGTAAAAGAAAGAAGAAAAGCCTTGAGTTTTGCGCACAGCCGTACATTTCACTTGGGCTTGTCTGAATTGTCAACAATTAATTTTGTAGGTATGTCGATATGGTATGGACTGAGCTAATTGATTTACATTACAAACCATAACATTTTCAACAATGATGTAATTCTTTTACGCGGTAAAACAGGTCATAGTTGAAAATGTTGGGAATATCATTAATTTTTAGAATTCGATTTTGGACTAAGTTTACTTAACGTCCGAGGAGAAACTTTTCCTTTACTTATACCAAACTTAGAACCCAAGTTTAAAGGTGACATCCTTGTAGGAAAAAAGAAATAGAACCTGAAATATGGTGGTGACAACTGGTGAGTGACGCAGTTAAAGTTTCCACTAAAAAGCATTTCATGGGTCATTAAAAGTAGTTTAATTATCATTAATACCTATTTTTCAAAGGAGTTTCCTTGATGTTGTTTCTTAATTGAGGGCCCAAGAAAAGTTGTTATTCCTTTGCAAGTTCATGATTTGGATTGAGTGTTTTTAGGTGTATATTGACCTAATATCTAAAATAAGGTTAATAATGATGACGATGGCCACAACCATTTGTGAAGGAAAAATTAAATAAAAGAGGAGATGAGGATGGTTTGTGTGAAATTAAAAATAAAAAAATACATGCTTTTCTTCTTCATTATATGTACAATAATCATTATTTTCTTTTGCGTGTTTTAAACGCACTTGTTATGTTTGCTTTGAGCCTGTCTACTTACTCCCCATTAGTCTTCCCTTGAATGAGAAAAAAATCAACATATCCGGATGGTTGGGTTTATAAATTGGTCGATATAAACTAATACCTTGTATTCAATACGAGTTGTACCATGAATTGATTCATTCCATACCGATTAAATTTGTTTGGTCTAATATGAATGGATCTAGTAACAAGAATTTAAACCACAAAAACTTTTGATAGGTTCGAAGGGGGACTTGCTTCATGCGCCTACAAAACAAAAGCCATCACACTTAATTCTTAAATTACGGACTAAATTCATCCTTACTATTGTAACGAGAGAAGCCGGATTAGAAATGGTTGGACATCAAATATTGAATTCCATAATTGTCCCCCACCTTTACATTTAAACTTAATATAGTTAGGGTCATTTTGGTTAAAATCCAACAAAATTGTTACCCACCATCCTAGAATCATGTTGATTTGTTTTTAAAATTACTAAAATATCATTTTTAGTATGCAATATTAAAAAAATCATTTGATAAATATTTTAAATTACAAATAAACCCTTTTGATAGATGTGCATTTGGACATGTCGCTTGTAGTTTACTTAATGCACAAGGAGAAACTTTGATGCAATCAGTATATTTGAAAACCACATTCTAGCTTATCCAGAAGAGTCGTGATAAATTGATATTTTTTGTATGTTCTCTGACCTGGCAGTTCATAACATTATAGATTTTTTTCCTTCAAGATATAGGGAAAAAGATCTATGTTTTTGTTCATATGTTACATCAGAAAAGCGTATAAAAAACGTTAGGTTTGGAGCATCAATTTATCATTAGTCTATCCAGAAAGTGGAAAATGACATGTGCGATGAAAGCCCTTCTAACTTTCCAAGAAGAACACACGCCACTGGTCCTACCTTTCAAAGCTGGAGTGCTATTGATGTCAATTAACATGATTACAAGACAAATATGACCAGATAACCTAGGTTGAGGTTCTCGAGTTAAAATTTGATGTCACACGCTTAAAAATACACACGTATGTATATACTAGAGTTTTCCTATGCCTACATGACATCCTCTTTAGGGTTAATGGGTAAAAGAGATAAATAATGAAATTGAAGAGGTATTATTAAGAAATCGTTGGGATTAAAAAGATTAAAAAGGAAACATAACAGAGCTGGAGAGGAAAGACAATAAAGTTTGAGGGGGTAGTATTGAAAAAGAGGAGAAGACCCACTGTTGTATTTTATTATAATCTAATCAAGAAGAAGAAATGAGAGACATCGATGTAGTGCCTGTCATTGGAACTCTAATAATCAAGTTAGCACAATTGAAAAAAGAAACTGAACGAAGGAAAGATTGCAGGAAAATAGAGAAGAAGATGATGAACAAAAATAATGCTTGCACTAAGTATGAATGTAAGAGAATATAAGTTAAAACAATATTTTAGGCTCCGAGTCCTTTCTTAATCTTTGAGAGGGATTTTTATAGAATTTTCCTTGGGACAAGTGTCACCACATGATTGATCTAGGTAAGACACCTTAAACTTGTTGAGTTGGCAAATTAAGAGCGACGATTGAATCTCTTAATCCTTAAAAATTATTCTCATACCTCATTAATATGACATGTGAGTATGATTAGTATTGTCTAAATGCAATTAATCTGGGATTGATAAGATTTCAATGTTTCAGGGTAAGTTTGCGTAGAGTATCTTTTCTTTTAACTCCTTTCCACAGGCAAATATGAATATAACATTAAATGCAAAGATTTGTTGTGAGTGGGGAGTGTGTAAGATCGTCTTTTTAATTTTTTTTCTTATTATGTTTGCCTAGCTTTTGATGAAATTAATGATTATCTACTCTACACGCACACTCTTGGTTGGGGATACTTCAAAGATATCATAAAGAGAGATAAGGTTCGTACATTATTAAAAAGTTAGGGAACTCCATGAAAAGAAAAAAACTTCCCATGGGTCCATTAAGTAACTTTTCCAAACTAATAAGATCTTTTAGCGTGGGATGGCATGCCGAAAGATGCACCCACTTGTGAAATCGGAAGGGATTGATTTTAGGGAAACTTTGTGCCCCTTTTGACCTTTTTCCAATGAATGGATGAAAGACTTACATACGTGAAATAAGTTCTTATTTTATGCGCCCCATGGCATACTTTTCTAGAATCTAGATCCATTGACCTATGGTCCACCCCAAAGACCCACCCATTGACCCATGACCCACCTCTAAGTAAGGTCATTTTCATAGTTTAATGTTGCTTCAAGACATGCAATGGGCAAAATTCCTAAAATCAAGGGGAAATTATTAAAAAAAGATTAAATATTTTAATATTTATAAAAAAATGAATTTATTTTTTTCAAAAATTATCAAAATCAAATTAAGTCAATGGACTGTCCAATGTTTTAATATGTTAAAATACATTATTTTACCAAAAATGACATTGAAATGCTTAAAATGTTGAATTGTCCAGTGTTTTAATAACTTGTTTTTAACACCCCCAACAATTTAGCCTCAATTTAAAACGTTGGACAATCCAATGTCTTAATTGTTTTTTGGTTATTTTTGATTAAAAAAAATAGATTCTTTTTTTTTTTTAAATATTAAAATATTTAACCCTCTTTTAATAATTTTCCCTAATATCAATGGTGCCACTATACTATAGTAACAAGTTCGGATTGGGCTTTTCTGTGATGGGTCAGCTTGTTAATTTGTAAATCAGGGTTGGTTGTTTTTTATTTATTTTAAAGTTATATAAATGTCAATTTTAAATTTCTTCCTAAAAATCTATCATCTTCACCATCTATTAAAGCCGAATTTTGCTATTGAGATTAGAAGAGTGGAGAAAATAAATTGTTGAAGGGTCACAATTTAAAGCTTTTCGATTAACTGGAAAATCATCTATTCATTGATTTAATCCATTAGTTATTTATTCTGATAATGATTAGCTAGTCAACTTCCGAATTTAATTTTAGATAGGATAATCAAGAGAAGAAACATGATCAATTAAATGCTTCTATTAATTGGAACCTCAATCAAGCTTAATGTAGCTTCCATGGTAGCCCTATCGTCAACCTTTGCATACTTTGAGGGTCTTAGATGGCCACTGTGAGATTACATTATAAGTTCAATTATTGGCCTTATTTAGGGTATCATTACTCTACAAGATTTTTAAGAAAAGAAGATGGCTCTAACAATCAAATAGGATGGGCTTCTAAAAGAAAAGGCTCGTGCCCGACCCGACTCTACCCAGGCCGGGCCAAGAGTTAGCTAGGCTACCCATGGGCTTTTTACACTATACTCTTTGTCTATATATTGTTAGGATCCAACTTTGGAAGTAGATTGGCTCATTTTCAATTAATTTACAGTGAATACATCCAAGGACGAGAGGGAGAAAAATCCATTATCAACGATAAATATTACAAACTCGCACCTCAATCAGCGGCAAGAAACATCACAAATAAAAAAACCATCAAAATCCTAAAAGTGAAAGTATATATATATATATATATATATACAAGTAAAAAATTTCACTTCAAGGGCACTACCCTCGAACCTGCATGAGCCCAATTGGATAGCTTGACCGGGTTCGGACAGAGCCCACACTGCTTCGGAAAAGGTCCCCTTTGATATTGTTATGCCTCTTGAAAACTGTATGGGCCCAGTGAGGTAGTCTGACCGGTTCGGGTGGAGTCCACACCCTTCAAAAAAGGTCTACGTTGATATTGTTTTGCCTCTTGAAGCCCAAGCTCGATAAGAATATCAGACATCTCACGACAAATAAAACACATTGGTGGTCCTCACTCCTTTTATTCCCCATATAAAGAGGGGTTGGGATTGATCTTTTCCAAATGAGTCGTGATGAATGCACGTGGTCTGTGCACAGTTGACGAGGTCAGGGCACAAAATCATAGATCTTTTTCTTCGGGTTATGCAAGGAAAAAGATCTGCGGTTCTGTGTCCTTGCCACATCAGCCATGTATTGAGAGGGTGTATGATTTACCGTGTGCATTCACCATTATTCTTTCCAAACCGCAATTCCCTAAACATTGGAACCTTGCTCCTTAAATATTGGAAATTCATTTTCTCTGAAATACCACTCACGTTGTCAACTATTTTTTTGGTGATGATTTCTACTAAGAGGTACCATTGATTTATTAGTGTAAAAAACTAAAACTAAAATGATCTTATTCAGAAAATCTCCCAACAGAATGAATTTCAACTGTAAAAATATATTAAATTCAGTTATTAATAAATAAATAATAATATGGATCAAGAACTAAATGTTTGGAGCTAAATAGAGGCAGTCAAGAGGAACATTTGGGTAATTTGATTCTATCATCCATAACAATAGTTACAATCTATGAATCCTGGAGAGATGAAAGTAAATTAATGTCTTTCAATTCCATCCATTTTTATTGATATTGCTAATAAACTGCCATCATCATCTTAACAAATTCCTCATAGTTAACTTGACCATCACCATCCAAGTCTGCCTCTCTAATCATCTGTTCCACCTCTTCATCTGTTAGTTTCTCCCCCAGATTGTTCATCACATGCATCAACTACAACCACAAAAAACATAGAGAATTTTATCAATAAAACAACATTAATCAATTAATAAGCAATTTTAACAATTGTTACATTTCAACATGGATACCAGTGAATGGCACACAGCCAACTTTTTATTTAAGCAATCCCCTTATTACTCAAAAACAAAAAATGAGTCGTGCTCGAGTGCCATTGAAATTTACATTGTTTCACACATTGCTGAGTGGAGGCGCCACTGAACCATAGATGCTTTTTACTATTACCTTGATGAAAAGTATCTATGGTTCCATCCACATCACATTAGCAATGTGTGAAATGATGTTGTCACTTCGGCGTTTTCCCGAAACAAACTCCCCTATTTCAAACTGATGATGTGCCTCCCTTGACCTCAGTATTATCTTTATGAAAAATGATCTAAATATCTTCATTTTCAATGTTAAAGGTTGAATGTGAGAGGAAAAACTTTTACCCGAGAAGTTGAAGGTGACCAATTTTGAAAAGAAAAATAATGGACTTATGTACAATTTGAAGATGAGGATATTTAGGTCATTTATTTAGTTTATTAGTAAAGACCTAGGTCAAGGGGTGCATGTCATCAATTTGAAAACATGGAGACATCATAAATATTCATCAAAATGGGGAGGGGCATGTCTAAATCATCTAAAAGGAAAAAAAAAAGAGATGAACCTCTTAATCAATCTATAAAGATGAGACAATAAATGTTATATAAAGACTTTTACAAAGTGTCACTTAGATTTTTTATATTCACAAAGTGGCATACATATTAAATACTCACACTTCTTTTATTAGAGGACAATAATTAGGATATTATTGAAAAAATAAGTATATAACGATGTTAATGTCCCCACGAAGTATTCAACGATAACATTCCTCGTATATGTAATTTATAAGTACATAATTGGATTTAATAATAAAAAATTCATGGCATAATCACCTCATGAGCTGATATGAGTCCATCTTGATCCTTATCAAATACTTTAAAAGCTTCTCTTAGCTCATCTTCCGCATCAGTCTCCTACAAGAAAATACAAATAGATTAAGATTTAACAAATTATGTGTCTTGATATTTGGGCATAAGAAGTAGATGACATTGATGTCGATAAATGACCTACGTTGTGGAACTAATTGTTGAGATAAGGCATTGGTGTTGATAAATGCATACCAAAGTCATAAAAAATTTTGGAAATCTATATTCCCACACCAATTATTGAATTTAAGTATAAGAGTGAAAGAACAAAATTGATCTTGTAGGATTCCGAAGAAATTCTTCGATTTCTTCCAGAAGTAGATCGAGGAACCAAGATATTGAGGAATATCCAGAAAGGCATTTGAGGAAGAAATTTTGACAAATGCATTTTATAAGTCAGTATAATAGTGTACGTCAGAATACTTATAAAATCTCTTTTGTATAAGGCTATGAATCTTTGCACGATTTGGCCGTAAGAAATGCATTTGTTAAAATGGGTTCTAAGATATTTTCTCTAACTTGCTTTTTTCTAGGTTTATTTTTTCAAGGAAAATTCTAGAATAAACAAGGGTGATCTGGAAGACCAACCCAACTCCCCCACCCCCACCAAAAAAAAAAGTTGTTCTACACTGACTTCCTATGATACTGCGCTTGTCACTCAGCTGACGTGGCAATGTGCACAGAGCCATTGATCTTTTTCCTTGAGTCTGGAGAAAAAAGATCTATGGTTCTGTGCACATTGCCACGTCAACTGAGCACAGTGTGGAGTCAGTTCAGCATTTTTAAAAAACAGAACATACAAACAGACTTCCTTCCCAATAAAATTGATTAAAATTTTCTCCTTAAATAACTTACACCAAAAACAAGAAACCCAAAATAGTTGGTGAGTTTACGACGATATAGTCTTCTAAAATTTAGGATTTGGTCAGTTCACATGGTTTAGATACTACAAAGCAATTTGTGGTCATTAGTTGAAGTCCAACTTTCCCACTAAAGGAAGAAAAATAAAAATCTCATTCTGATTCATGCAGTGGATTCACATTGACGATTATGATGATAGTTGTTGAAGAAATTTGCTTGCTTTGTAATATAAATAGTGCACAGAACGACGATGTAGAAAAGAAAAGTATAAATTTTCAATGATGACATATGATAAAGTCAAAAGTATGGAAATGTCACAAATGTCTCTCCTTTATTTTTCTCACCTTCATTTTTCTTGCCATGATATTCAAGAACTCCCCAAACTCTATAGTTCCACTTCCATCTACATCGACTTCGTTTATCATTTCACGGAGCTCTTCTTCAGTTGGATTTTGAATGAGGGAACGGATCACTGTTTCCAACTCTTCGATGGTAATGCAACCTACAAAATCAAAACATTTGTCAACAAACAAAAAAGAAATATGTCAACAAAAAAAAAAGATTGAATTTACTCTCTTAATTGTAGTTACATGAACCCTAATGGGGCTTACATCATTGTTTTAAAACTTGTCCATTTCCCCATCTTAAGGTCAACCAGACGGATTGTTATTTAATTATTTTGAATCATCCATCACATCGACTCATCTGAGATCTGAGATGGTCTAATATTTTGAAAAATTAACCAAATTATTAATAACTTTATTGATTCAATCTGGTTTTATGTTTCAAATATAAAATAAATAAGTTTTGAATGATTTAAATGTTTGTTATTTATGTAAAGTATAGTTTTTTGTGACAGAGAATTTATTAATTCACCTTATAATAATAAGAAGTTATAATTATTTAAATATAAATATGTAATTTAAATAAGTTCAAACAATTTGACCATTTGAGATGAGATGATCTAAATGATGCAACTCAGTTTTGGTCAGGGTGAGGCTAGACAGAAGATACTTAATTTTAAAACCATGGTTTATATAAAGAACAATCCCAAATAAACAAACTCAACCTAATTAAGCAAACCTTATCTAATAAAAATCTATCTTAATCTCAATATCCAAAAAATAGTGTAGGTTTGGGTTTATATTTGGATCTATGTGAATGGGTTTCCAATAATGAATATTATTAGGTGTGAGTTCTGCTGAAGGTATCTTTATTTCCAATTCAAATTCTCCTTATAGAAAATAATCCTAAATAAAAATAAAATCTAGCTAATTAGGAAATCTATCTTAATCTTCGTCCTAATCCTGCAAGAACATCATTGTTGTGTTACAGTCTATCTTACAATACTAAATCAATTAAAAATCACAATTACACCATACTTGAGAATCTTTTATTAGATGGTGGAGTAGATGATCAGATAATCTATAAATTAAAGAATTAATAAAACCAAAACCATTTATTTCATGCAGAAAGAATCGCCAATTTAAACCTCAGAATCAGATACCCATTATTTAAAAATCACAATAAAGCCAAATCCAAAACTCTTCTGAAAGAATCTCCAAAAACTATACTAACCCAAAAAAGAAAATTAAGACCATCAAAGTAAGAAAATTAACACAAGTGTGTAGAAGAACAGACCATCTCCATCCTTGTCAAACAAGCAAAAGGCCTCCTGAAACTCAGCAATCTGTTCTTCAGTCAAGACATCTGCCATGCTGTCTGATTATGCTTGAAATCGAAATATGCCTAAATTAGAGAGAGAGAGAGAGAGATGAGTCTGGTTGACAAGCTTGGGCTTATATTGATTGTTTTGGTGGTTAGCAGGAATTTCACAATTCATAATTATTAAGGACAAAGAAAAAAAGCCAAATGTACTTCAAGAAAGATTTAATTTTTCTAATACGCTTTAAGAAAAAAAATACTTACCAGGCAATTTTCTATTACAAGACCATAAAAAGTCAGGTCCTTCCCAAAAATAAAACGGTCCAGGAAATAAACAAATTCTAAAGAAATTTTTTGTGGTCAATGGGGCCAAATTACACGTCAGATCTAATTAAAAATATAGAATCCATATGGAGATTTGACCGTGAGTATAACAATTATATATATAGAATTTTGACTTTGACTATAACAATATCATTCTCTGTAAGAGTATAAGAGTAAAAGATGAAAAATAATAAAATTATAAAAATATTATAAAAAGGTGTAACGATTTTCTAACCCCCAAGTCTCCATACACACCCATCACAGAATCATTGATCATTTGCCTAAGGATATCTGTAATCATAAATCTTTTCTTGTGTTTCTCAAGGCAAATGATCAATAATTCTGTGATGGAAGTGTAAGGGGGTGCCATATTATCACGACTCTATTAAAAATGGGTAAAAGAATAAAGTTGGAGTGGGAGGGGATCCTACCGTAGCTCTTCTTCCTTGTAGTGAACTTTAAATGATAGACATTAACAAGTTGAAAAGAAAATACAATATTCCAACACGTAAGGATCATGTTGTAGATAATATTTAAAAAGGAAAATTTGATTTTTTTTTTTTTAATCTAATCATAAGCTTTGGTTCACAAAACATTGATTTTTTAACCCACAAGTTTTGTCTTGGTGACGTGGCACTACTTCACCGAACAAAATCCACTACATGGCCAAGTTACTGCATAGGATTCACTCCTGTCATTATAAAAAATAAAAAATTAAGTAAGAGAAAAGAAAATAAAGTTTGAAGGGTGTAATTGAAAAATGATAAAAGAGAAAAAACAATAAAATTTAAAGGGTATTTTTGAAAACTGGAAAGAGAAAAATATAAAGTTAAAAGTATTGCTTGAGATGCATGTAAGATTAAATCTACATTCTTTACGGGAGATAATCATTGGGGTAAGAATATCATTGTGTTTTATTATATTTATTAAAGGATACTTGAGTTATTCATGCTGTAAGAGTTATTGGTGCATACGGCATTAACAATCTCTTTAAAGTGAAGAGATAAAAGAGGAAAAATAATAAAGTTAGACAGGTATTATTAAGAAAATAAAGAATAAAAAAATAATAATATGTTTTTGAAGTGGAAAAAAATAATAAATTTTTAAATAATTTGTTAATCTAGTATGTTGGTTTCTTATTTGGAATTTTGTTACTATGGGCATTACTGGGGAGTATTCCAAAGGTTAATAAAGTGATTTCAAATAGAAAATAAAAATATAGAAGACTCTTAGTCAGTTATTGACTTGAAATTGTTGATTTTGTAAAATGGGGCCTTTGAATTGAACTTTTTTCATGAAATCTCACTTGACCGATCTCTTCTCTAATCAACTCTCAACACGCCTTACCAACTTAACTATTTGGTACCTATCAAGGTAGGACCCATGTTTACTTAGGGAGCATTTGGAACAAGGGACCAAATTTTCTACTTATTGATTCTCAAAAGTGATTTTCATTTGGTAGAACTAAGCTTTTGGATGTGGAATTCAAAATAAAAAAATGGGATAAAAGTCGATGCTACATTGGATTGACCGTAGGTTTTGACTTCTACAAGAATCCTAATAGAATGTAAAAATGTTATTTATTTATTTATTTTATGAAAGAATCTAACTTATTTAGGTAAATAATCAAATAATCTCAAAATGATTTATAATTTAAGTTAATGACCACAACATCCAAAATATTTATCAAAATGTCCATAGGAATTATTTTTAAACAAACAAAGGTATAACTTTTGAAAGTGCGTTTAGATCATAAAAAGTAATTTAAGGAGATCAGTAATTTGGTGGTAGTTAGGATTAGTTCAAGTCCATGGTATCATCACCCAAAGACTTTGCACTTGTGCAATTAGTCACCAGTCTCATATTCCTGATTCTTACATAAATGATGTCTTTGGCGTGACCGTTTCAATTAATTGTAGGTCTAGGTCCTAGAACTAGCCATGTGTACGGCTTTTTTTAAAATAAAGCTGGTTTTCTAATTTGAACTACCTAACTTCTTCGATCGTGACACAAAATGCATAATAATAAATACATGTATACCGAGTCATAAGGACTTGTTTATAACCATTAATCCAGACTTAGTTTTTATTTTAAAATGACTCCATTTGTGCACGTTGTACCCATTTGTTTGTGATATAAACCTTTAACTTTAAAATATCTAATTGTACACAATTAATAAATTTATTTTAATTTTTATTACTTATTGCACACACCTTAACGTACTGAATGATTTCTTCCTCTAATTATTTCTCTCTCTCACACCACACTCACGCGCGTGCGCGCACACACACACACATTTTTTTTTTTTTTTTTTTTTTATAATTTAAAAATGATTTTAAATTTTGATCTTACTTATTTTTCTTAGCACTTTCAATTAAGTCGAAGTCATTCACGTGACATTTTTTTATCAATAGATATCTAATCAATCGGTTTTATAATATTGGATAGAAAGTTTTACTTAGTAGGTACCTACCAAATTTGTTTAATAATATTTTGTATGTACTTATCGAATTTGCTAAAAAAAAGTTAGGTATGAACCTACTAAAAAATTTATCAAAAAAAAAAAAAATCTTTGAGTGAATGACTCTAATTTCAAATCGAAACTATAAACTCGAATCCCTTGTCTAATAACAAAACCTCCTTCTCATATGAGAACATATGAAATCTAGAGAAGGAAAATCAAACACAGCCTCTTGAAAAAGATCATGAAGCTCACAAACCATTCTTTAGAAATAGTCTCATTCATAGCTAATAAAGCAAGAAGTTGGGAGGCTTTAAAAAAAAGAAAAGAAGGAAACTATTATTTATCAAATCATAATTCATTAAGTCATTCTCTAGAAATAAAGTCTCATTCACGACTAATAAAGTGAGAATTTTGGAGGCTATTAAAAAAGAAAAAAGGGAAACTAGGATTGGCAACGGGTTGGTTTGATATTGGATTAGTACCAATCCAATAACGATCTGAATTTTTTTAAACATATGCCTAATCTGATCCGATCGGATTAATGAATATGTGAACCAAATCCGATCAGTACACATAACTTATTTTAAAATTATTAATGTTAAAAAAATGTCAAATATAAAAAAAATCTACTTTCCAACTACAAATATAAAAGGAAATAAAAAAGACTAAAATATGTTATCTATATGTATTTATATGAAATTAAGAATAATAAAAAAAAAAATTATTAAAAATATGTTAGGATCGAATTTTGTTCTGAACGGATCGAGGTACATCTGAAAATCAGATTTTTCATGTTTTTTTTTTTTTTTTCCGAATTGGACCGATTCATAAATTAGATATATTTCCAGATCATTACTAGTCCTAAAGGAAACCATTCCTATAAACATTATTACCATCTTTATCAATTCAACATTAACATACACAAAATTTGATATTGCAATATCATCTTAATTAAGGGATCTAAAATGTTTCATTGGTAAATTACACATTCAAAATCAAAAGCATGGTCTACACGTTTGATCACTTTCAAAGTTCAACATATCCAGAAAGAAAGAAACTTTAGAAATCGTTCCAAAAAGTTTCTCAACTTTTGTAATTTAAACAAAATCACATTTCGTTGCAAAGTTTCAAAACCAAGTGCTCCCTAGCGGGCAAAGTTTTGACGAGAATTTGGGGAACACTTTTATTGAATAAATGGGGCCGTACAACAAGACTTTGAACTTTCGAACTTAATCTCTTAACAAACTAAAGGGGAAATAAAAGGAATTAAAAGGTGGATCCCACAAGTTCATTAGAAGTCCAAACTATCATGCAGTGGGCCTTTGTGATGGGCCTTAGAGAGTGTGAGCCATTTAGGTTTGGATTGGACTTTGTTTTTAGAATACCTAATCCAATTCATGATTTGGGATGGACTTGGTTTGAGACTTCGAAATACCCAGTCTGAGCCCAAACTTTATGGTGTATAGGAACTTCTAGATTTAGGTTTAAAGCTTAGTAATCATAATCTTCGATTAGGGTTGTCATCAAACCTTGATCCGACAGTTTGGGAGTTGATCATTCTCCCAATCTCTATTATCTACTTTGGGACAACTTTTATCCTATTGGTGGAATATGTAAAGAAAACTTATTTATATATTTAAACTTAATTATTGTAATAGAATAACAATGATAATGAAACCATGAGGAAACAATAGCGAAATAGTTATGAAAACTAAATATTGCTGAAAATACTGATTTTTTAGCACTTGAGTTGAATCGTGAAAACAATTTTCTAACTCGAAAATTTTCTCTTAGTCTGTACGCGATTGACGCGGCAAGGTGTATAGAACCATAGATCTTTTTCTTCGGGATACACAAGGAAAAGATCAACGGTTCTTGTGCCCTTTCCCCATGAAGGGCATATGCAATGATTGAATGATAAAGATTACACATTTTCAAAACTTGATCGATATATTTATTATTTAGTGTAGAATATGTAATGGGTTTTGAATATTTTCTAAATCATGTGATTGGTGATAACATGATACAATCCCAATTTAATTTCTTGTCTTCGAACACATCTCTAATATATATATATATATAAAACTTTAACTCTTTAGCGTAAGAGTCAACTTTGACACTCCTTTGTAAAATTCTTGAATTTTTTTAGCATGTCTTTGGAACATAAATACTTTATGATCATAATTTGATTAATGTGACCGTGAGATTTGAAATCAAACTCATGAACCAAACCAAACCATCTCTTCTTACACAATATTGAATGGGGTTCATTCAAGAGTGGCAAACCATCGAAGGAACCAGTTGACATTGGTGTGTAACTTTGGAGAAAGTGACATGTTCCACGTATCAATATCGATGTTGACACCTTAGGTTACCTTGGAAGAAACTAAAAACAAAGAATGATTTACACATGCCCCTCCACGTTTTGATCAATATTATTGAAACCTCTGTTTTTTTTCAAATTGATGACATACCCCCTTGACCTATGTTTTATAATAGAAACTAACATAATGTCCTTGTGCTTAGCCTCTAGTAAAAACTTAACGATTTTTTCTCCTTAACCTAGTCTTCATTGATTTTACAGGAGAGTTTTTAAGTCTTTTTTTTTAATGTACTGAAATTCTATTTTTTTCATACCTCAAGGGTTTCTAGAGTACAAGGATGGATTTTTTGATAAAAAAAATCAAGGGTCTCTACAAGACATTGAAGATGATGAATTGAATAAATTTACTTGAGAAGTAAACATCATGATGATCATAAAATTTTTAGGTTTATCTTTAACTTTAAAATTCTTTCTCCTTCAAAGATTTTTACAAGACATTGAGGACGGTGGATTGATAATGAAATTAAATCAGTTTACTACTACTTGAAGATCAAAGATTTTTATAAGATTATTTTCAACCTTAAAATTTTATCTCTGTAAACCTTCAAACTTCAAGAACAAGATAAGATTTTTGGATAATAAATTCTCGATTTTCTATCACACATTGAAGATGAGGTTGAATACAACCAAAGTAATTTACCCTAGAGGGTGAAGATAAGGGCATTTAAGTCATTTGATGTTAATTTTTATGACAAAAACCTAGGTCAAGGGGGCAGGTCACCAATCTGTAAATATAGGGGTGTCTCAAATATTACCAAAACGTTGGTATATCTAAATTACACAAAAACAAATGAAGTTCCAGCTGCTTTGGCGGGATTTCCCGTGGATTTGGATTCTCCGCCAAAATAGCTAAAAGACATTTCAGCCATAACTAGAAAGCAAAACCAGAATGGCAGCGTCAATGTTCTTGTTTTAGTAAAATTACGTTTATAACCTCACATTGAGAATGCTGAATTCACCATAGAAGATTCACTATAGAAGCCTAATTATTATTATTTTAGGGGTGGGCAAGCTTTGTTGATTTCAATATGGGCCCAATGCTTGATGTTAATTTAAAATCCTGGGCTGATCCAAAATCTCATTTGATCCAATAATTTAAAAGTATGGAAAAGTTTTGGGACAATAAGGATACAATTTGATAAAGAATCTGATTGATTTTGGATCAACCATGATTTGATTCAATAAGGACTCGGTACTATAGTACGTGAAATTTGTTAGTTATAATAATTGTGTGAATATATTTTGTATAAGTAAGCATATTCTTCATGTTCTTATATGCCCAACTTATATACTCACTTTTTTGATGACATTTTCAATGATAAAATCATACACTTAATCATTCTAAGAAATCGTCATATTCATAAAAAATAAAAACAGTATATTCTACCATTATTAAATACATCTAAAAGGTTGTCTACAAGTTAAATGATTATTCCAAAATTATAGAATTCAAATCAATCACGTGGTTAAGAACACATTTGAATAAAATTTTGGGATGATGGTCTCTAAATTACAAATAATTTATTATATGGTTGGATTGTTCAAAATGCTATCCATGCATTAAAAATGAGAGTACAACTGGGTATATTAGGCACATTTAATTTTATATGCATGGTGTTTATTTCCAATCCAACATGATCTAAATGTTATCGATGGTCTTGGATCCACCCTGATCCAACCCGAACTTTACTAGGTGAAGAAATGGAAGAATTCTATGCCAAGGTCCGTCGAATTTAACTTAAATTATTTTCTTCATACAAATATTTTCTTGAAAGAAAATTTTTACTTTTTATTGACTCTAGACTCTACCATAACCATAGAAATACACCTTATTTTTGGGTTAAGAGTTTAACAATAAGAGTTGTGCTGGAGTGACCTCAAGTTTGTATCTCATATGACACATATTGACGTGAAATTAGATAGGAACCATAGATGCTTTTCACTCGTATCTCAATGAAAGATCTATGGTTCCCATACACTTTCACGTCAAGATGTGTGATTGATATACAATCTCGAGGTCACTTCAGCATTACTCTAACAATAATATTTTAACATAAGATATCGGTAACATAAACTCATTTAGCCATGCATATATAAGACAACCCATTGTAAACTGAGAGTCCCTCTTGTATATTCTTCCATTTTTTTTAAATATATTTCCTTTGCTTGCTACACAATATATATACATACACGACAACCCATCGTTTTTAACAAAAAATTTATATATTTTTAAGAGTAGAACTAGCCTGATTAACATAATCAAGCTATCAATGTTATTTAGCTAGCCTTCTATATGACCCCACATGAAGGGAAAATTGACTATGGCCGATTAATCGTGTGGTGTAATTGGCTATATCTGTTTTTCCCTCCACATGGCACATTGAGAAGGCTTTTTTAGTCTAACTATCATAGACAGGAAGGTTAGAATTTTTTTTTATTATTTTTAATTAAAATTAAGGGTTAATCCAACTATATAACATAAAAAGGTGGAAGGGCAATTAAGTCATTTAGTCAAATCACAACAAAAACTTTCGGACCATCCAATACACAATAACAAAGAAACACCAAAACCAGGCTAATAACATCAAACTAAATTCTTTGACTTGTCATCTATAAAACCCAACCTTTCCATCAAATCCAAAGAGCCCAACATATATCCATTCTTTTCTTCACCCAACTAGTAACTAATCTTCTGGATTGATACGCTAAAAATGGCACTCCCGTCTAACCTAATCCCCAACGAGGCGAGCCCCGAGTGGTTGAGCAAGGGTGACAACGCGTGGCAACTCACCGCAGCAACTCTAGTCGGGCTACAAAGTGTTCCAGGGCTTGTGATCCTCTATGGTAGCATAGTTAAGAAGAAATGGGCTGTAAATTCAGCATTTATGGCCCTTTATGCCTTTGCCACAGTCCTAGTCTGTTGGGTTGGGTGGGCTTACCGTATGTCCTTTGGTGACAGACTTTTTGCCTTTTGGGGAAGGCCCAATGTAGCCTTAGATCAAGAATTTCTGCTTACGAAAGCCTATGCAGGACAGTTCCCTTCAGCTACTATGGTGTTTTTTCAATTTGTATTTGCAGCAATAACTTTGATTTTGATTGCTGGGGCACTTCTAGGGAGGATGAATTTCCATGCATGGATGTTATTTGTGCCTCTTTGGCTTACTTTTTCCTACACCATCGGCGCGTATAGTCTCTGGTGCCCAGACGGGTGGTTGGCGAAGGCCGGTGTTATCGATTACTCTGGTGGGTATGTCATTCATCTCTCATCTGGTGTTGCTGGATTCACTGCAGCTTATTGGGTGAGTTCTAATACTTTATATATATATATTTTAATTTAAGATGAAGGAATTTGCAGGGAACCATATATCAATGACACCCCAGAGAGTACAATATAAGTAACATGAGAAAAAAAATTCATGAAAATATGATATGGTCTATTAAAAGTTAATTACAGTTTTTAAACTTGGAATCTCGACTCGAATATCCATTGAGTTGAGGCAAGTTGAAAATTCGTGAGTCGATTCAAATAAAAATATATTAAATTTATAAATATTCAAACAAAAATACTCAAAAAAATATTTTATATATAGCCAAATAACTCTATCGAGTATTTTACCCGACTTTGTGCATTTTCAAGCTGAATCGATAAGTTGGTTTCATCGAGTATTGGGGGCCAAGCCACCTTGAAATCCAATTTAGATGAGTCAACTCAGCCTAGTTTCAGTCGAGTTGATGAATTTTAAAAATTCTAATTAAAATATATATGTTTTTAAAAAATTTAGAAACAAGGAAAATTCTATTTTACTTACAGTAATAATTAGATATTTGTATCTTTTAGATATAATTTTCAAGAAAATAAGATAAATTGTTTATTTGATTGAGACTTTAAAAATGAGAGGCATATTTTATTATTTTCATCATGGAGAAGAACCATGAGTAAAAGTAAGAACATGACGAAAAATGCTAAGTTTTTAATGATTAAATAAATAAGTAAATAACTTCTTATCATACTTACGGTTGTATTGGATAATATGTAAAAGGTTGGGCCTAGGACTAATAAGGACAGAGAGAGGTTCCCACCAAACAACATCCTTCTGATGCTAGCAGGCGCGGGCCTGCTTTGGATGGGTTGGACTGGATTCAACGGTGGTGGTCCTTTTGCAGCTAATATTGATGCATCTCTAGCCGCACTTAATACACACGTGTGTGCCGCTACAAGCTTACTTGTTTGGCTCTTTCTCGATATCCTTTTCTTTGGAAAGCCATCTGTTATTGGAGCCGTACAGGGAATGATCACTGGCTTGGTTTGCATCACACCGGCTGCAGGTAAAATTACCGAATTACCCTTTCATCTCTATAAAGTTATATGTTACCATAATTATAAAAAATATAAAAAAAAAGCCTCGAAATTTTATTAATTTTTTGTAAAATTCTTCTTAATTAATAATTTATTTATTGATTAACCTTGAAATATGGTAAAAAAAATATTATCCTTCACAGTCAAAATTTTATTTTCTTTACATTTAAATCTCAAGAACAAGATTAGGATTTTAGAGAGGGTGAAGATGATGAATTTTGATAAAAAACCTAAAAATTATCATTGGAATATTTTTTGAAAAATTCACGATTCTTTTTACAAAATATTCTCAAACTAATCGACATCGAATAAATACCGAATCCAAATTTTGTTTTTATATATGTAATTAAGCACCGTCACTTAACAATATCATAGTTTTAAACTTGTTTGAGTGGATTTGAAACTTTGGGAGATCATTAAGGATGCAAAGATTTGTGTGGGATCATTTTCCAAGTCGCAAGTGATTGCGAGGTAATTTTTTTATAGAAAATATTAATTTTTTAGATATATGATCATGGAAAATGAAATTTGTGGAAAAATAAATTCAAAAGTCTAATTCAAACGGATAGCATAACCCTTTAGATGCCAATTTTCCTTGGGATATTCAAGAAAATGACTTAAATACCCTCATATTCAATCTCTAGCAAAATCCCTAGTCATTTTCCTTAAAATCCTTTTTGTTCAACCTCTACCTTTAGAGTGATAAATTTTAATCCCAATCTCTAACATTAAGATTCCATCTCTTTCAAATTTCAAGAACAAAACATAATTTAATAGAAGACCATTCTTTTATAAAAGAATCAAGGGTTTTCTATGAAAGATTGAAGAAGACGGATCGAAGATATATATCAAATAGGTTAAGGAATTATTTAGTGCAGAGGTTGAAAAGTTAGAAGATGATTGATTTTTTAAGGTGAAAAATCAAGGATTTATGGTGAGAAAGTGGAGATAGGGGCATTTAGGTCCTGCTGAAATAATCTTCTAAAGTTGACAGATCAAATGAATTTGAAAAGATGGTGTATCTCAAATATTAATCAAAGCCCAATAGGTTATAAAGGTAAGTCCAAATCACCATTTTTTTTTTAAATATGCAATAATTTGATAAAATAAATCATTTACATTTCTCTATTCTGTACCAAGCATAAAATTATTATTATTTTTTAAATTTTCACAAAAGAGTAAGTTTTCTGTTTTAAAAACTTACCTGTTAGTAGATATCAGAACTAAATTCCCAAAATAACCTTACACAGGAGTTGTACAATGTTGGGCTGCCATCCTCATGGGAATAATGTCAGGAAGCATTCCATGGTACACCATGATGGTTCTTCACAAGAAGATCGCACTCTTAAAGCAAGTAGACGACACCATGGCTGTCTTTCACACGCACGCTGTGGCAGGGAGCTTAGGTGGCATTCTTACGGGCTTTTTTGCCGAGCCTAGGCTTAACCGCCTCTTCTTTACGGAATGGGAGGGGTACATTGGGCTTGCTTACGGGCTTACGACGGGTCGATCCTCTGATGGGATCCGACAGATGGGTATTCAATTACTAGGAATTGTCTTCATTATTGTCTTAAACGTCATTATGACTAGCTTAATCTGTTTGCTTATAAGGGTGATAGTACCACTTCGATTGAGCGAAGAAGACATGCAAGTTGGTGATGATGCCATACATGGGGAAGAGGCTTATGCTTTGTGGGGTGATGGGGAGAAGTTTGAGACGTCAAAGCATAATTCCGTTTATGACATTGAAGAGTTCGGGTCGACCATGGCAAAACCAAGGAATGAGGTTCAAATGACATGAGGGATTAATTGGAAAAGATTGAATGAAAGGGTTCCTATGTTTGAGTGTTCATGAACTAATCTTTGCAGTAATAACTAAGATTTCCTTATGTTTTGTCCTGGGATTGAATCTTGTACTTCATGCTATGTGGTTCCAAGATTTGGTCCATGGAGCTATGAGCTTGAGTACTATAATTTAAATGTTCCAATAATTTGGTGTATTTGTCTTTATTTTATATTTTAAACTTTTTGTTTGTGCGGGTAAGCTGGAGTACTGAAACCCTTATTGCCTTATTGGCATTGTAATTTGTCAACCAATTGAACTATATATGGATCCAATCACAATCTCTCTAAGTTTTTTTTTTCAGTATAATTTCTTTAAATACTAAAAAGAACTGTAATTGTAAACATTTAGGAGATTAATAATGTTCAGTAATAATTTTAAATTTTGATGTCTAAAATACTCTATAGCTTATACAATGTCATTTAATTTATTAAAACACTGGACTTTTCCCATGCCTAACGGCATGGGCATCCAACTTTTTCAACAATATCCTCCAACTTTGTCATCTTCTACCTTTTTTCCAATAATACTCGTTGGCTTTTCTTTTCTATCTCCTTAACCCTGAATCATGAGAAGAATGTCAATTTATATAGTTGAAGGGGTATTATTATTGAAAAAAGAGAAGAAGAGGAAGACAATAAAACAGTGGAAGAGTACAGATCTTATGCACTCACACCTCAAATACATGCCAACTAACCACAATCCAAAGAATACAATTTTTGCTATTTATTATTATTTTTTTTTTGAGTGCTGATTTTGTAATTCAACTTGATAAAATAACTCAAAATCTTGCTAACGAGGCAGGTGCAAGAATCATAGATTTTTCCTTCGGGATACACAACTACACATGTTTTATGGGGATGTGCAGTTGTGTATCTCAAGGGAAAAATCTACGATTCTTGCAGAATACACATCAATTGAGTTTTTGAGTTATCTTGTCAAGTTGAGTTACAAAATCATTGCACTTTTTTTTAATACGACTTTTGTAATTGTATACTATCGTGGGTTTTATTTGATTGATTTATACCATTGAACATCTACATTGCATGAGATCAAATATAACTCATTTCATAAATAAAAGTTTTTATTTATTTTAAAACATCAAGTTCTAATTATAAGTGCAATCAAATATTTGTTCAAATCATCTCTAAAGTTTAAATAACTCTTTCCAAACCTTACTTTTTTGTCATCTAAGTCACAAATTCTCACTATAGAGAAACAATCTATTTCTAGGGACAAGATTACCCTTATTTGCAATGGTGAGGCATAAATTATTAAAGGAAAATTATAGGTCCAACGATATTGGATACAAAATATCAAACACAATTAAAATTTTATTTATTATTGAAGGTTAAAAAAAAAAACTTTATTTACAATGGGGAAGTGCTTCACTTAATTTGTAGATAAAGTAAAAAGGATGAGGGACTCTCAAAAATGCCACGCCAATTCCTACATAAATCACCAAAGACTTACACAATTGGTGTGGCGTGGCGTCAGTAAAAATTGGTAGGACAAAAGCAACTCTTCTTTTATTATTATTATTATTTATTTATTGATACGTATATGGGCATATAGATATTGCTGTGATCTATTTTTAAGTGCAGATGTTTTGTAAACTGGTGAGGTTTTATTTCTTATGTAGGATAGAAAGTTCCTTTCCCGAACAAAACAAATTAGGCTTATTCAATCCGCCCTAAAGTAACTAAGTCGGGACGACCCGAGTCTAGAAGCTCAAGTCTAAGCTGACCTCAATCTACCCTCCAATCACAATAATGCTGAGAAGGATATTAATTAGCATCCCAAGATTTGCAGAAAATTTTATATGAATTTGGGTGCTCTTAGCAAAAATTGGTGCGACAATAGACGCTCTGTTGAAAAGGTGAACCGAGAGTCATTTTCCCATGTAGAGGAGAAAATCAAAATAATACTTAGAATTTTGGGGTCTGCCGCTAAAATATTCTTTGTTCCTTTGAGGAGAAGCATCAGCTTCTCGCCGAATCGATTCGGCTTGAACGGAATCTAGATTCTTGGAGGTCAGTTATGCTCTCTCAGATTTCTCTATTTCTCACATTGGTTTCAAGATTCTGAATTGATTTTGATTATAAATCTATTTAAATTCAACAAAATGACCTAATAATCAAAGAGAAGGAAACCAGGCAAAAGGTCCCATTTTGAAAAAAATGAAAAAAAGGATTTTATAGCTTTTGTTTCGATTCTATGTGCTTTTAGTTGGATATCTTGATTGTAAAAGACAATTTTTTTTATTCCTCTTTTTTGGGCTACATGTGTGAATTATTAGGAAGAAATGCTTGTTTGTATATTTTATAATTTCCAAGTTTTATTCAGGATTGGAGCTGTCTTACAAGTTCGATTTTTTAAGAACTTGAATACAAAGCTTTGAAAAACTTAGAATCATTTCTATGTAGAATATGATTTGAATTAATGTAAAAAAATAAAAATGCTTTATATAGATGAACTGAAGCTATGAGCAATGCCCATGGAATTTCATTTAGAATTATGGGGGAGATGCTGTTGGTTCCCGTCATAATCATGCCAATTATGGAGTAGGATGCAGATTCGGAGCTTTTGGGTATTGGACTTTTCATTTACATAGTACTTGTTGGGTTGGGTTGGGTTTGATGCAAAGCATTGAGAATGGGACACAAAAAACTGATATAAATGACCCTTGTAGTGTTAAAGATAACACTCTTGTGGAAAATGTAAAAGAAAAAGGATGAGGGAAAGGTGGGAAAAAAATAATTTAGCATAAGAGAAGCATTGTGAACATGGAAGTGAAATGATTGAAAGTTTATATAAGTCGGGCATCACAAATAAAATGGCTATTGGAGGAGAAGTGGAACTTAATATCAACAAGTAACTATTTTTGTCAACTAGAGTGGTAGTGTAGGATAACGGTCTATTGTTTTTGGTAAATAGAATATCAAAGATATAGAGAAATCAATGAACTAAAATAAAAGTTGATATTATTAACAGTTTGACAGGCCGATTGCAAAGAAATACCAACCAACAACAGTAGAATCTGTAAATTAGAAGTAAAAAAAATGACTTAGTGTGCGCACAGATTTTTTCCTCTCTACATGTAAGTCCATGGTCCTCCTATCCGTGACCTGAATACGGCACGGCTTAGTGTGCACACATGTGTGGTTACCTTGGTCAATGTCCTATCTTAATTTTACCCAAGTCTAGGATATAAACGGCTTATAAGTTATAACTAACATGACCTCTCTTTTCTTGGTCTGATATGGGATCAAGACTTTGGCATTTAAAAAAAAGTTGCAATGAAGCGACTTTGGATTTTGATTTCTCAATCACGAAGATGATTTATCAATTGATCGACCACTGGGATCTCATGTGCCCATTAGATAGTAGGGGATTCGTGCAAAGAGATGGATGAAATGGGACCTACAATCCACTCAAAAATGGGTCCCAACAAGTGCCACATATCACAACTTCAAATAGAAACATCAATGGAAATAAAGCTAATACATGTGATTTACGGGGATTGGATCCACAACCTGTAAGTCTCTAATGGAGTTGTCACATTTGGCATCTGAGCTTGATGTAGGTCTTTTAGTGTGATCCATCTAGGTGACTTCCTTGTGTTGAAGTAATACCTAGGCACTACTGGTTTCAGCATGGTTTTAAAACTCGTTTTGACTTATCGTCTCATCCATGAACAAGACCAAGTCATCTGATTTATTTGAGTTGTCCCGTTCAACAATGACATAATGGACTCACTTTGGAGAAACACATCAGTTTTGAGACTAATTGTCAATCCGTCTCAGTGGTGGACGATACCGAGACGAATCATCTTGGTCTTGGATGAGATTTAAAACCATGGGTTTCAGTGCCATCTACTTAGGTATTTTTTTCATCCTACTCTTATTGTATACTCTTTTATTTACTGATCATCCTACCCTTATTGGATACTCTTTTACATTCTTTTGTAGAGTATTTTATCATCAAATTTTAAGTTTATACGTAAGGGTACATTTGGAATCCAGTAGAAATTCTTCATAATTTTTTTTTTTTTTTTTTTTGCTTTGAACAAGTTGTCTTGTTTCTGTGTGAATCTGGACTTCACCTTCTCAAATATGCATGATGTGTCAAGCATTAACTATTTGCCCAAACGGTTTGGGAGAAGAAGGTAGCACTTTTGGGCACCGTTTTCTTCAAAATCAAACAAAAGTCCATGTAGACTGTAGGATGTGTAGGGTCTGAAATATAATAAGAGTTTTGTCCGACCCTATCGAGACTCTCAAGTGTTGAGTTGAATTATGAAAAAACCAGGAAATCTCATAATTAGAGACTTTGCACTTTTGCCTTGTACCTTTTCTTTCCCCCCTTTTTCCTGCTGTTACTGCAGAGGCATGGATAGGGTACATCACTGGCATGACATTTCAATTTTTTATTTTTTTTGATAGGTAAAATTCATTTCATTAGGCGGTCGAGAAGACCGGCAAAGAAACAATACAAGACCAACAAGGAAGGAAGAAAAGAAAGAAGAAAAGGGGTCAAGTTCAAAAGGGCTCGAACCGCTAGCAAGTTACCCAATTGGTATTAGGTTTGGACTATTCTAACACATCATGCTTTCTTAAACAGCAGCTAGAAACATAGGGTTATTTTATTCTGGTCGCCTTCTTGGCCTAAGCTTCCTTTATTTTATCCTGTTCACCTTCTTGGTGTTTATCCTTTCAAAATGACCTAATACAAGGCAAAGGAAATACACTGAAAAATACTCCAGAAGTGTTTTTTTTTTGTTGTAAGTTATGGATGAGGTTTGAAATGTCATTTTATCATTTCAATTACCCATCCCTGATAACCTAGCCTATTTTAACCGGATGTAATTAGTTAACATCATCTCCCAAAGTACAAACCCACTCAAAGACGATACTTCTTTGTTTGCGAGACTCCATTTTTGAACTACCTGTCCTCTATCAACAGCTTAAGATTGTATGTTGTATGTTATTATTTTGCTAGATTTTTATATCAATTATTAAATTTTCCATTATGTGGCCCACATATAATGAGTTTCTAAATGCAGTTGAATTCTTTAAAATTTTAATACTAATGAAATTCATATTACAAGTTTAATATGGGAAATAAAGAGGTTTATTATTTGCAGTTTCTCAGATGGGTTAGATACCTAATTGGAATAGAAACATTTTACCTCCCCTCTCTCTCCATCTATAAATAAGGGTTTTGGTTCATTATCCCAATCAAGAATTGCATGCCCTTTTGTAAGGGATAAGAGAGATAAGGTCAGCCAAGAGATATTCCAAGTTGTTGATTTGCTAAACTTGGATCGACCGTGGTTGGGGTACACTGGTTTGTGGTAGCGAAAGGATTAAGGATCTGGCGATGGCACAATATACGCAACTTACTTTTAGTTTATTCTTTCCATTTAATTTGATTATTGTATCATTCCAAGATCCATTCAATTGTGATTTCAGGTTTCAGAACCTATAAAAAAAAATCACTCCATTAACTTAAAAAATTAACAAAAATTACCAACTGTTGCATTGCCCATCGCTTTTTAAGAATTCGTATTAACGACTTTTGGTTGTCATTGTTGTGTAATTTTAGAATTCAAACTTAGAAAGCTAAAACATGTTTTCATTTGCTACATTGACTTTAAGATAACTTACTTTAATTACCACCAGATTGCTGCTTAACATTGAGACCTGACTGGAATCACTACTCTCACTATTTTTTAACCACCCTTTATATTTTTCACTCTTCATGAAACAAATCCTGTTTTGCAATTATTTACTTATTTTTTGGCAAGTGGCTGAAGATGAGAATATATCAGTAATTTTATAGTAGTCTCCGATGGAAAACCAGAGTCAATGGAGTATGTCATCACTTTATAAACCAGGTGGGGTACGTCCAATTTTTACCAAAACCAATCAAGTACCTCAAAATTACCCATTTCTAATGGATTGCTCTGAAACATATAGTTGCTCTAGAATAAAACCATCATCAATGAAACTCCTCCAAGGGATATTAATGGGTTGGGCTGATCAGACGAATTTTGAGGCCTAATCAATATGAGTTTGGGCTTGAATTATGGGTCGGTTTTGGTGTTGATTTATGGAAATTAGATTAATGGGTGGTGTAACACATGGATAACATTGGTAATGGAACAAATTTGAAACTTGAATTTAAATAATCTCCATCTCTTCTACTTACCCGGGTGAGGTGTTTGCTTACCATTTCTTTCCAACAGTGCAATTACGGTAATAATAAATATCTTAATTATTTATTAATATTTTAACTACTGCTGTAATGTTGTCTTTATTGAGTTATTTTATTTTATTTTTAAATCACATTTGAGATGGCCTAGCAGTGTAAAGATGTCTTAGGAAAAGGGCATTCAGAACAATCCTTTTTGTGTATTTTTTCAAGTCCCCTTTCTCTGAAAATTATCATCCTAGGTATGTAACTCACGCTTCTTCTTTTTTACCCCTTTTTTTTATCACTCTTTCATTGGTGTTGCTTCAATTTTTAATCATACTGGTTTAGTATAAGGTCCTTACATGTTGTTACAACCAGGTTTTGGGCTGATTTGATGTTGAGAAACCCAGGTTTTTTGGGACAGTTTGGTACTACAAACCAGATTTCTTTTGGTACTATTTCGTGCTACAAACTTGCCCCCGGTATGTGACTCATGGTTCTTCTTTTTTACCCATTTTAATCAAACTCTGATCATTGTTGCTTCAATTTTTCACCACACTGGTGTAGTATAAGGTTTTACAGGTTATTTAGTATAACTCATTTGGGTTCCTAGATATTTGTTTTAAAAATTTATTCGTGGATGAATCTTCTATTTGCTTACCTGTGGATTGATCTTTATGAGCCTTTTTTTTGTTTTTGTTGATCTGCACAAATGATTAGAACAGTAATAGGGAACCATGGATAGATTGCAAGGAAAGGAAAAGGGAAAATGTGGAAGTGCTCAGCTTACAATGGTATGCTCACTGTCGAATTTGTCATTTAATAATTCCTTTTATAATTTGATTGTCATGTAATAAAAGATGTGTGGCCTTCATTGTATGCTCTTCTATATTTAGAATATCTTAACGTACTTTATAATTTAAGTGTTTAACAAAATTTTACAATGTGTTTTAAAATAATATCTAGGATACACACCCAGTGATAAATCCATCTATTGAAGAAGTGGTATTTCAACGTGCACAAAAAAAATGAGAAAAAAAATCAATCAACCAAAGTAACCGTTAACCCATGTGTGAGTCATGACAATAAGGGGAAGATAATATGAATATTGGAGTTGGCCTGATGATCATCCCGGGGATCTCACGACGTTTGGTGGTGCAGCATGCACAGAGAGAAAAAGAAGGAATGCAAACAACTAAAGAATGTAAAAAAAATATTGAGATGAGAGAGAAAGAAAATATGCAAGCAACTAAAGAATGCAAAAAAAAAATGTTGAGATTGAATCAATGAATTTGAATGTGCAAGGAATTTCACATCGTTCATTATCACAGCGTGCTCGAAGAGAAAGAGAGAGAGAGAGTTGCAATGGGAATCAACGTGAGAACGATTAACCAACAACGGTCAATATCACAACGTTGACAAAGAGATAGAGAAAAGTTATAAACACTTAGGCTCACACCAATCACTCTGGATCAACACATGGATAATTGTTTTGTCGGGTCATCATCTACGGTTGATACAAATCAAGAAGCAACAAGACTAGAAGAAAGTCAAGGGGATCAAAAGTGATAGGGATGCTTTGATGAAGACATTATTTTCTTTTTGTAGGGTATAATATGCTTCATATGGATTTTTTTGAGATTTTCAAATATTATGTTCTAGAAAGGGTAAAGGATCTTGCATGACAGGTATGTATTTCTTTTTGAAGTATTTTTATTGACAAATATATCTACATATTGTATTCATGGTTACTTTTTTTTTGATAAGTTAAATTTCATTGATAAGAAAAGCAAGGTTGGTCGAGAAGACCAACCAAGCGAAGGCAAATACAAAAATCTACTCTCTTACAATACCACAAACCCTTTCCCAACTGTTCATAAAATCTTCAAAGAAAACACCCCTTAATTCTATAAAGACTTTCAACCACAAAAATACAAGATCCAAAACAGAAATAATAATAGAATGTCCTCAAATATTCGACAGTTACGCTATCTCCAAATTCCCCAGCTGACTGCAAAGTGAGTGATGCTCCAGAGTAATCTCTTTGTCCTGGAGAAGGAATTACCAAGGTATGCCCAAGATACATGGTTACTTTTAAGTGAGAAATTAATGGTTTGCAACTGCATCATGTAAATGTAATGGAAAGAATATCTAAATTTTCTCTCACGTGCTAATTGAGCCACCTTTGGTTCTTTAGTTAATTATCGATGTTGTCTTAAGATAACACATTTAATGTGAATATAGTTTTTTTCGTGGGAAGTGTTGTAGGGATGATAATGAGTCTTTTTTGGTAGGAATTACTTTGATGGGAGTGTCAGTGGGCAAGGGGAAAATCTAGTGTATTAATACACTATACGGGCAAAATCTGGTGTATTAATACACTATCTTCCAAAGTATTTTGTTTCTTTAATACTACTGCAGTTGATTTAAAGAGGGAAGAATAGGATGGGCCCACTGCCTGGGCATCGTATGATCTGTTTCTGTAGAGCTGGTGGGGACCACCATCTCCTTTCCTATATGGATGTTAACTCTAGTGGCCGTTGATTCAACTACCAATTGTCAGATTTGAGACATCAGGAATTTAGTTCTCTCTTCCGTATGAAGCAGAAATTGGATTATATGCAGATGTACTGGGTCTGCAGCAAAAAAATCTGTATTATTTCTAGTGAGACACAACAAATATTACTTATATTGACATGGGCCCGCATAAACCTTGATCTGAACCATTCCATGGGCTACCTCTTATTATATCAAAATTTTGATGTTGATTAACAGTCTCTATATCTCCTTTTATGGCTTACTCCTCATTTAGCTTCATCATCCAAGAATGTTTGCCAATGCTACCAGGTCTGTCCATGCATGGGCTTGTGGTCCGTCACTCCAAACAATTCTGGTTTATAGGGATAATTCTTTCGGAAGTTCAGTATAGGATTTCAGGTAAATTCATTATGTCTCTACATCTTTCACCTGAAGTAGAGGTACGAAGTTGGATGATTCACTGCATTTGCAACCACCCTTGGGTATGTGTTCTCATGCATGCAAATGTCTAAAATTTTGATTCTTTTGGATCTTACTCAACAAACAATTTTTCTCGGGTGGAAACAGCAATCAATCATACATGATATACCCCAACAATCACAAGAGTAGGGTAGATAGGCACACAAAAGAAGATTAGTTGATGGAATTCGTAGCAAATCCATAGACCATGTTCGTAGACTTCAAAGAGTGGTTATCTAATTTAGTGTTACCGTCGTATCTTCCTCTTCATACAATGCATGATAGCCCTTTGGACCAATTTTTGCCCTCCATTCTCATGTAGAAGAAATACTCATTAGATAGAAAAAATCCACCAAAATTGGTAACTTCTCTTACACAAGGTATAAATTGCCAACAACCACATGAATCCAAGTAAGAAAAAAAGTCTTTATCAATCAAGGAATTACATTTAATATTTTCCTATCTTCTATGTCACATGTTGTATCTTTGGTTAAACATGCATCTCAACCTCAAATGCATACTAGATCATTCTTGACATACATGCCAATCAACGCATTGGAATCTATACTAGATTATTCTTGAGATGTATGTCAATAAAAGTTGTTGAACCTATCCTAGAATCTACCATTGTGATATGCATTTTTAGATGTCATGTTTAATCCATAATAATAATCATTAATCTTTCTATTATTTTATAGAACTTCTGTTGGCACCTCATTTTTTTGACTTATTACATGCCAATTAAGAGAGAGAGATCAACATCAATAGGTAAGAGTATACTGGCATTAACATCATCAAGTGTGCACCATCCTCTCTCTGAGAATTTTGGTGTGAAAACGTTACTTCCCGTTTTTAAATTTTGTTTTAATCTTTAATTGGGGTATGATAAAATAATTTAAGTAATTGGGGTGCAATAAGTAAAAGTTGGGTGCCAATAGAAGCTCTCTTACTTAATATTCTCTTCTTTGTGAAAGTGAGGGGGAAATAGAGGGCATTATTGGATGAGAAAAGCCCACTATTTTTTATCAGTTTGATTACTTCAATTATTTGAAGCAGGAACATCTCTGCTTCCAACATTAAAAGTGTACACCAGAAACCTTAAAAGAGCATCACTTTTATATACAAAAAGAGCTCTGATAGCTGCCATGGAAAGTTGATTAGGTGGGTGAGGCTCATCTCCTGTCGTGTGTCCCTCACCACTTTTTACTTTTTATCTCACCTTATTATTATGATACTTATAGACAGAGACACCCATCCACATGAGAAGGAAGTTTTCATCTCTCTGGTTCATTCCTGAAAATACAACGTAACATTTACAACCAACTTTATACAGCTCTTATAAAATAAAACTTTCCATGTAGAATTAATTAAGGATCGGGATCCGTTGACTCATGAAAAATATTATATCCAATGGTTGGGATTTATCCTATCATAAATGACATCTTATCCGGCCTTACGGATTTCATGTTTTTTACAAGGCATCTGATCGTGACCCATAAAGAAATGTGAGCAACCAACTTTTCGAACCTTGAATATACAGATTGGAGGAAAAATAAAGAGTCGTGATAATCTGACTCCCCCTCTGATATACTCTCTTGATGTGGTGTGTTGCATAAAACCATATATTTTTCCTCGGGATACACAATTGTGCATATCCATAAACATGTTTCCCGAGGAAAATCTATGGTTTTATGCACATGCCACGTCAGGAGAGGAGAGGAGAGGGGGAGTTAGAAAATCATTATTAAAAAAAAAAAAAAAGAGGTTTCTTGGTACAATTTTCTTAGAGAGATATTTTTTAGGAAACCACGACAAATCTTTTTTTTCAACTCGATCATAATGTTATTTTTCTATATGCATATCTCTTAATTAGAATTGGAGCTAGTCCAACTGGATATTGTGGATATGGGATATGTCATCTTGTTGAGTAATGATGATGCGAATCACAAAAATTGATAATCATTAATTTATGAAGGGCAGGGAATCGATCATGGAAGGAACGTAACAGAAGCAAAATACTAAACTTCGGGTTTAATGGTGTTAAACCTATAAATAAGAAAAGGATCGATATATTATTTAGGGAGATGATTGATTCATATTGAAATGACTTTGAATCTAACTTAAGCATCAGAGAGAAATTCTGGCAAGTGCCCAATGGCAAAGAATGCGACTTTGGTTGGATGTGAAGCATTGGTGTTCTCATGGAATTTGGTTGACAGAAAAAACATTATAATAAATATGATTTATCCAAGTTTTCCTGATTTAAGCAAATTAATGAGCTAATGTGTTACTTCAAGGTTTGTCGGTTTAAATCTCCTCAACTTATGAATAAGGAATTGGTTGGACTCTTGACACTCCTGTTATTGCTAAATCGAATCCAATTTTAGCCTATTATCCTCAATGGCATAGGAGTTCAGAGTTGAATGCAATTGTGGATGCATGGATTGAAATAGAATAAGTAATTAAAATTGATGTTCCTCCACAAACATGTTCGCCTCTTCACATGCACTTATTTTCTTAACTAATACACATTAGATTCATCGATATTCAATAATAAACTAAAATATTCAACTCCCTACCATTGCGAATGATGAAATCGAGAATCCCAATAAAAGAAATATTAATATACAAAATCTTATATTAACAACTAATAATTTCTTATTGTATAAAATTTTAATAAACTTGAAGGTCACAAGCCTAATGTTAGTAAGAATTCAATAATAGGTACCTTAATTGGAGTGCAACAAACTATTTTATTTTATCAGTCAGGGTTATTTTATTTTGGACAGATTAGTCTATAAACCCTAACCCTAAACCTAAAATACAAAATAACCCATGTGGGGAAGTGATAAGGGTACAACGTCCAGGGTGGTCCAATAACAAACCCCCAAAAAAGGAATCAGAATCCCATGGCATCATGATTGATTCAGCACTCCCAAATCTCAAAATAGTTCAATGAGATGTAATAAACTATATGGAGGGCTACAAAGGCATACATATAAGTATTTTTTTTTACATACTTCTCATCTTTCTATGTTCTTTTTTAACTTTTATATTGGCTTAGGTGTTCAAGGGAATGTGAATTCTGGCAAGGAAAGGTAAAGTAGCTAAGGAATGTGGGAGAGTGGGTGAGAGAACATGGGAATGGAAGTTGGAATTTGTGCAACCATCTGAATTCAATTAACCAAGGCATGGGTAATTGGAGGAATGGGTCCCATCTCTCTTTTTTTTTTTTTTTTTTTGCTTTGTTGGAGGGGGGGAGGGTAATTTTAGAAACACCCCTCTGTTAAATTGATGATATTAGGTTTATCCACCTTGCAAAACATAAGATTAAGTTTAACCCTCTTGACTGTGAGTCAACAGTCAATAATGCTTTTTCTTGATGATTTAACAGTAAGATTTTGATTTAGTAATTCAAGAATTTGAATAGATTTTTGAAAAAACATGAAAATTTTACCATTAAATCATCCAAAATACACAATCAAGGGGTAAGCCTATTGTATTTTGCAATGGGGTAAAGTTATCATCAATTTACTAGAAGGGTATTTTTAAAATAACTTTTTTTTTATTGGTCTAATTTGGTGAGATTTAAAAAGAAAAAAAAAAACTTTAAAGTGGGGTCTGGGATCAAAGTCTGAAAGTTGTGTTCAAATAATTAGACCTATGAAGGGACAAATATAAAAAGCAAATGTAGATATGTAGACCCACATGGAACAGCAGAAGAAGGGACGGAGTACTTTATCTCTTAAATACTGCCAGACCCAACTTTTAATAGGTTGAGCCCACCTCTTACACATAAAAGATAATGTGACCCAAAACTCTATCGTAGTAAAAACCATTGGTTTGCTAAAAATAATTGTAGATTTTTCATGATTCTTGTTTGTCCTGAATGGGTCAAGATAAGTTGGTATGATGGTCAGGTTCACATGGCAAGCATGTGGTACATATGCCAAAAGGGGGCTTATCGTGGAGTGGTTATTTCGATTATTTCTTTTAAAAAAATTAATGTAAAAGAAAGTTCATGAATCAAAATTATATGCAAAAACTTTGCATGATTAGCCACAACTCTTGATATTTTCTTGCCCAACCTTTCCTTAACAACCGATATTTTGGCCATTATTCCTTGACACAAACTGAGGATCGCCTGCTTGACCAAAGGGCCAACATTCAAATCCCTCTAATCAATGGTACTTTTAACGGTCAAGCACATATAAGTTGATCCAAGTGAAACATTTTAGTTTGACAATCAATCCAATAAATCAGAACATGAACACTGAATATTGAAGATACAATTGGCAGATTGAAAAGAGCTCGTCGTGACCTTGTATTCGTATAAAGTGCAAAATACACCTTGTAAGTATTAAAAACCACTATGCCCATATGCACTTGAACGGAACAACATCACCACTTAGCATGCACACCCATGTATCTCCTTAACAAGAACAAAGAATGAGGAGAGAGATCATTTGTATGATTTGGAAGACTTCTTTTTTCTAACTAATACCAGACTAAACTTTTATAAAGTTGACTTGCACAATTTTAAGGTGAGGATGATATTATGATGAGGATATCATTTTCACAAAAAATCATCTTATTCTAAAATGTCTAACCCCATCAAAAGTGATTTACCAAAAATGGATGGTCCATGATTCTCGAACCTATAAACTGGTGTGTAGAGATCATCATCACCAAATATTAGCCCATTTTATAACTTTTAATCCATATAGGGCAAAACACATTGGATAAAATGATTAATCTTATTGAAGGATGGCTAAAAATCAATTAGACCCAATTAAATAATGTGTGTTTTTTGATCGGTCTAAGGCAATTTGGGTTAGACTTGTAACATATGTAAGTGGCCCACTTTGTGATGTTTCTAAAGGGATTTTTTGTTTACTTTGATTAGAAGTCTAAGTCTTTTTTACATAATAGAGTAGAAAAAGAGAGAAAATTTAGGAGAAGAGAGGTTGAGAGATTTTGAAATATTGAGATCTAAAAGAAGTTGAAGTAAGTGAAAAAGGTGTTTCCTTGTATCGATTTTTCCTATTTTCTTCATAGTGAAATCGGGTTCCAATGCTCATACCTCTGTGGACGTAGCGTTTGGGTAAATCATATAAAATCTCGTGTTGTGGGTAGTGTTACTTTTTTTTTGTGGTTGTTTATCTTCTTTGTATTTGTTACTATTAGTTGAATTTTTTCTTTCATTACTATTATCAAACAAAGTCTTAGAAAGTGTGACTTACAAGGTGTTTGATGAAATATCTAATAGATGTTTAATCATATTACTAGTGAGCTTCACAAAGGTGTTCGCATACACAACAGATCTTGATCTGACCATATAATATATATAAAGAAGAATCAATTATTTGGCCTAAATGTTTTGTCTTATATGGGTTAGGAGTTTCGGACATGATTGATTTTTGGTCAACATAGAGATCATCCTCACCAAAAATTAGCCTATTTTGAAACTTCTAATCCTATAAAAAATGATTTACAAAAAACTGTTGTCACGATTGTTAACCCTTGAACTGTCCCATATGCATATATAATTACTTTTATTTAAAAAAAATATAGCATAAACACATCAATAGTTAAAAGGTTTCTTTTCAAAAATCAAAAGCACTAATAATGTACTTTTGCTATCATAAGTTATGGTATCAACACGGATAAGCTTTAACCAACTTTACAAACTAACACCTTCCTCTAGATGTCTAAATGTTTTTGATAAAACATTTTAAAAGAAAAATCATGCTCTTTCTTAACAAATAATTTATTGATTAAACATTTGTTTTGAGGAAACAGATGTTCCATGTTTTAATGCACACAAAAAATCAAATTTCGAGAAAAAGTTAATCACAAGTAACATGGGTCAACATAGGAGAGTCGACCTAATTTTTTTTTCGTCCCATGGCAAATTCATTTTCCAAGAAAGAAAAAACTATAAGAAAACATTTACCCACAGCCATGGAAAATATTTTATTTCTAAAATATCCAAACAAATACTATCAAATCGTATTTTAGTATAAACTTGAGTTTTACTCCGAACATAGCCCTTTTATATGTCTTAATCAAACAGCTATAGAGATATATGTAACCAAACAAGTGGTGGCAGAATGTTAAAACGGCCATGATTCATAGATAGGTCATAGGTTTGGGCCAATTGTACTCTCTCTCTCTCTCTCTACTGTGTTGTCCGTCCCACCAAATACTTGTGCTTCACAGTGTGTGTGTGTGTTTTATTATCTTTGAATGACCAAGTATAATGTGGCGTATGGAGAAGCTGTGAAATAAATTGAAGAGTGCATAGAGGCTTAAGAGGGGACCAAATGGAGGCACGGATGACTCGGTACATCAGGCCTCCATATTTTAGTTCATAAATAAAAACGGTTGGTCCACGACAGGACAGCTTTAACAAAGAAAACTATTAAAAGAGGGAAGTGTCCGACGTTGGTTGAGATTAGAAGATATTCATATTTTTAACAATAGTAAGATCCTGAGGAAATCCTTAATAATCATTGGAAAACTTATATTTTAGAGATGTCGTAAGTCGTGAGAGATTTTTGCTCTCAAGAAAATCAATCCAGAATTTCACAGAATCCCGGATGACCAATAACACGAAGTCTAACAAGGATGCTCTCAATACATGTAGATTTGTATAATTGATCGATCCAGAATTCTTTGAGATGAAAGTAAACTTATTATATTTATGATATATAACAGTTTCTCAGAAAATTATGATTTGAAAGTATATGATTGTGCATTTTCATTAGAGAACAATATTTAAATAAATAAAAAAAGATTTTTCAACCTTAGTGGAAAAATATTCTTTAGATTAACCCTACAAAAAAATGTTTTTTTCTTCAGAGAGGAAAATTATGAAGATAATATTTCACAATTACCTTCCACTCACAAAACTAAGAACAACTGTCTTTTTAACATTTTGTAGGGTTTTTTTCTTTTTCGAATCAACATTTTCAAGGTTATTGAACATAGGCCAATATTTGGTAAGAAAATTTATTTTTGGGGTTTTTTTTTTGAGAAAAATTATTTTCTTTATACACTTTTTCTCTATATTCGTATGGGTGGATGTTTCTTTTTCTGATAATAATGATTTTTCTTCTCCAACGTTTGAGAAAATTGAATCATACAAATGCTTTAATCCTAATTGGTTTCAATAATACTAATAACCTTAAAAGAAAGGGAACTGATTCCTTGTTGGAGAGATTATTCATTGTTACTTTGATTTAATAATATTCTTAATTAATTTCAATACATAGAGAATTATGAGCACCATTTACATATTCTCCAATGAAGTATAGAAAGTTTCCACTACATCCACTTATACCATATTTTCTTTACATATTCTTCCTTTCATGGATTCCTATGTCTCTAAATTTTTTCTCCAAATTAGCATCTTCTCTAAATTTGAAGAAGATGCTCACTTCCAAACCAATTTGTGCTCCTTCTGGCTCCTTCTCTAAAATACTAGCTATCCTTTAAAATATTATTTATTGACTGGAAAAGACTGAAAAGAGGAGGATAAAGTAGGTATTTAAAAATATGAATAGTAATTTATAGAGTTCCTCTAAAATTTCTCAAGACTTTTATATTTGGAGATGTGAACAGTGATTTAGAGGGGATTTCTCTAAAGTAGAGACTGGTTGGAGTTTGGTTCGGGCGCCTTTTTCTTTAAATAAAGAGTTTTAGAGGACAGTTGGAGTTGCTCTGAGAAAGAGAGATGTGAACGAAAAATAATTCTATTAATTCCATGAGATTGAGGGGGGTAAAAGGGAAGAAAAAGGCAAGAACAGATGAAAGCGAAAGGTAATTTAACTGTTATCGAGGATTGATAATTTCAACGTTTTATTGAAAACAATGAACAGAAATGACAAATCAATTCATAATCAACAAAAATAAAATTGATTTCTACAAACGCATGAAGAAAAAAACAGATCAAAGCTGCCTCTCAATTTTAGCCATTTTTGACTTAAACGATTCTCAAGAAAACTATCAAATGTATACTTAAGAGGAAAAAGTGCTTTTGAAATCAAGAAATAAATTAAAACTGGGTTTCAAAAGTCCAAACACTACAAGGAGGTTTTGTAACATTTAAGGAAGTCAAATATTCTCAACTTCTCAAGATCCAATGCTAAACTTGGCACGAGGGACAGCTAAGCTCAATTTATTCCAGTGGGGCCACCACTATTGTATCCTTCTATCCACACAAGGATTCAATAATATACATGTCTAGTGGGTCCCATCCACCATTCCAAAAGTCCCACCTAAAAGATCTCAATCTCAAACTCGATCCAATGAAATAATGATCTTAAATGAGTCTTCTCAAGAACATTAGTAGCCTTTGTGATCTCCAATATATGTCCCATATGTATATTCTACTAGTTTTGTCCAACAACAATCTATTGACCAAAGACCGGAATCTCTACAGCTGAACCGAATCTATATATATATATAAGAAATAATGATCTTAAATGAGTCCTCTCAAGAACATTAGTAGCCTTTGTGATCTCCAATATATATCCCGGGTCCCGTTCGGCACCCTAAGTTTTACCACACACTTTAACAAACGCGTTTTGTCTTACATGGGTTAGAAGTTTCGGAATGGGCTGATTTTTGGTGAGGATGATCTCTATGGTGAGGAGATCATCCTCACCAAAAATCAGCTCATTCCAAAACTTCTAACCCCATCAAAAATGATTTACAAAAAATGGACGGTCCACGATTTTTGAACCTATAAACATGGGGCTAAACATTTCGGAATGGGCTGATTTTTGGGGAGGATGATCTTCTAATCATAGAGATCATCCTCACCAAAAATCAGCTCATTCCAATACTTCTAACCCATGTAGGACAAAAAACGTTTGTTAAAGTGTGTGGTAAAACTTAGGGTGCTGAACATTTCCCATATATCCCATATGTATATTCTACTAGTTTTGTCGAACAACAATCTATTGACCAAAGACCGGAATCTCCACAGCTGAGCCGAATCTATATATATATAATATATATATATATATATATATATATATATAATATATATATATATAATATTTATTTGTGGGCTCCACGAGAATCTTAGTGATTCTCCATTTAACATTGAGGGTATTCTTATAATCTTAAAATATAGGTGTAGTTGAACTACTCCCTGTATATAAGTCGATTGTGCATGTTAATATGTTCGGTGGTTGGTTCCATAGTGGGTCTCATTTGATGAGGATCACTAGGTTTCGTTGAGATTGGTAAGATATAACGAGAACGTCTAAGAAGAATTGCATACAGTGCAATCCGTAAGGATTCCACTCTTAATAAGGGTCCTTGGGCCGATGGCCTTGTGGCATCCAAAAACATGATTCGATGCCAAAGGGTTGTAGAGGACACTAGTCTCTGAACTTTCAAAAAAATATTACTTTTCACTGTTAAATTTAAATTTTAAATTTAAAACTTCTATGGAAGTTCAGTAGTTGTCTATTTTCAAATTCTTCAATGAAGTTTAAAAGAAAAAATTATTGAATTTTTTTTTTTGTTATTTTTTTATCTGAGTTTTTCCATGAAATCTAGAAGATTGTGATGTTGGATTGACGTTGTGGTAATCAATTTTAGCAAAACATTCCTTGGTAAAGCTTAAAATCTTACTAAGTAAGGAAAGTGTTTTTTCATTGCATTATAGAGCAAGATTATCATTGCACCCGGATTTTTTTTTTTGTTTAACCTACATGGGATGTATGAAAAATTGCTATAAGAATTATATCTAATAAGTAAAGATCAACCCAATTGTATATCAAAAGGTTTCTTGTCAATTCAATTATCCCGAGATTTATATGAATATCTAAAATTCTTAAAAATTAGGTGTTCATGGTCGTCCTTTAAAAGTTTACCCCGAGTCCAGAAAGTATTCTAATATTCACTGAAATACTTAAAGTTGAGATGCACCATGAGTGCAACAAGCACAAGATGTTATCATGTTTTTTTGAGAAATGTATGACATAACCAACAATATACTTGTGAGTATATTGATCAATCATGTGGGGGCAATCAAAAGTAATTTTTTTTTGTGAGGGTGACTAAGAGTGAAAAAATATGTATTTGTGGGGGCAATTTAGAGTGTAAAATTTTTTGTGGGGACAATAGTGATAGACTTTTTTATTCGCCATTAAAATTTGTCCCAATAACTCATTAATCCATAGATTTTGAAAATTCTTGTGGGGGCACTTGCCCCCACTATAAATCTTCCATTGACTATGGTTGTCACAAGTAACGTCTACAAGTCACAATTTAAACCCTAAAACTAGAACGATAACGTCATGCATTCCAACTACCACATGATATGATGGTTTGACGACTTAAGACAGACAACATACTTGAATTATTAACATGTGATAATCATGTAATGCAAATATAAAATTTTACTTAGTCCTATGTATGATAAATAGGGGCTAAATCTTGGATGTAAGGGTTAGAAAATTTTTAAGAAATATTTTTTTTGGTTAAATTAGTTTTCAAGCCTAAAGACATAGTCAATGAACCTTATAAAAATCTTGATGTATTCTTTTTAGAGGTTGACTCTTACTAAGGATCCTTGATTTCAACTTGTGACATCCAAAATCATGACCTGATGCTTAAGGATTGTGGAGGACGAAATTCAATGAACTTTGAAGAAAAAAAAATATATATTTTATTGATGAATTTTAATTTTAATTTTTGGAGTTATGTGGAAGTTAGTTAGCCATCCATTTTTAAAACCTTGGATCAAGTCCAAAAGAAGAAGAAAATTGAAATCTAATACAAAAGAAAATGACTTTTTTTATTTGAGTTTTACCATGAAATCTAAAGGACTGTGGTGCCTAATTGCCAATTTGAAATTTGTTTTAGCATAACGACCCAAGTAAGGCTTAAAATGTTACTAAGAAATTAAGGAAAGGTAGTGTTGTCTTTATTCAATTTTTAATGTCATTGTGGGAGTATTCCGGAGCATGGAACGCTGCCTAGACTTTCCAACTTCACAATCTCTATTGTCACAGTAAAATCAGAACATATCCTTTAAAAGTCAAATTTAATTGTATGATCAGGACAAGCAAGTGTGATCGTCTTAACTCATCAAAATTTTAAACCTACATCAGGTGGGGCCCACTGCTGATGCTGCAAGACATCGAATGGTGATCCACATGTGGTGCTACTATGGAAGTCAAGCGGAGATTGTACTCCTAACTAGCTTGTTTATTACAAGCCCCAAATACACCTTTACCCAACGCAACCTTGCCACAAGTCGTAAATACAGATTGAATCCGTCTAGACGTATAGTATAGGATCACCCCTCATTCGGTTTTTATATCAATACTTTGCCCCTCCGAACCCTTGTTTTTCATCATAGGCCCACGTCATAAATCAGTAGACAGAGAGAGAGAGAGAGATAGAAATCACCAATCAGGAAACGTGTGTGGTAGGCCAAAAATTCAAAGTTTAGTGGGTCCAGTTACAAGAGTAGTACAACACATGACCCTTCAACTATACTATACTAATTTCTGCCTCTTGTGCCATAAAGTTGTTACTTTAGATATAAAAATATTACTGACACGTGGCAGTAGAAGGACAAGTCTTATCATGAATTGATGAAACTCGCGAACATCATCCCTTGAGATGCAGGTTAAGGGAAAGGGTTGAAAAGAGAAGTGCAGAGGTTCAGTGTGTTAGTGGCCACTATAGTGCTCTTCCTGCGAAAGTTGAAATTATGGGTTCGCGCGCGCGCTTTTAAGGTTGTGGGGGTACGTCACTTTCGATGCTCACAGGATTGGGAGTACCAACGCACTCTCTCGATTCCACGCCAAGTGAAGGAGTTTACAGCGAAAGGTTTCTGATACTATACTTCCGAAGTTGCATATTATCAAACTAACGTCTCATTCACTGCCATTTGTCACACAATGATTCACACATCGAATACGATTCTAGTTTTTTTTTTCCCCCTCTCAAGGCAAGTTCATAAATCCAAGAATGAAAAGTTTCTTGGATCAAATGGCTTAAAAGCACTAGTTAAGTTAATTTTGTGCGTGGACAAACATTCATGAGAAATGGTGAATTGAGAAGAATAATTTTTCCTATCCATAAATATATTTGTGTAGGAAAAAAGCACCAAATATACAAAATATGTTGATCCACCGATTCTTGAGCAAAACGAAATCATAATTTACTTATTTATAGAGTTAAGGACCAAAACCTAAAGGCACCAATTCTACTCTAGAAATTTAAATCAGATACCTGAGTTTGAATTCACAAGAAGCATGTCCTTCGAATGAACTTAGCCCCATGGGCAAAATAATTGTGAAAATCTCCTAGGTACACATTTAACTTAATATTGAGCATATTGATTTATTTTAAATTATTGATAGTGACACCAATCCAACACGTGGCTTCCATGCACAATGGTGATGTTCAATTATCAAAAGTCGACATGTATTGACATATTAAAAAAAAAAACAATAAATAGATAATGAGAGAAGGAAAAGATATTCGATTCATACCAAAAACACCCTTACGCTCTATAGCCAGATTGTGTTTGGATGTGGAACTACACACTCTAAGAATCAAATCAATGTCAACTAGGCGCCCTAGATCTAAGTCATTACATGCTATTTTAGTATAGGTTTTGTTAACATGTGCTCTTAGGGCACACGTTAAAGTGCAATAAATAGACATTGGGGAATAAACATATGAGGGTATTTTGATATATAAAAAAATTTAAAGGTATTTTTGGTACAAAATCCAATTTCCAAAGTGTATTTATTGCACTTTAATATGTGCCCTTAACAAGACACTTTTCTCATGAGTTGTGATTTTCTGATGCCTCCTCTAACATACGCCCCCATAAGTGGTATGGGCCACAACAATCGGTCTTTTTCCTCAGGATACACAATTGACATCCCCATATATATATGGGTTCCGTTCAGCAACAAACATTTTGGCAAAACATTTTTCAAAACATGGGTTAGAGGTTTTGGAATGGGCTGATTTTTGGTGACGATGATCTCTACGGTGAGGAGATCATCCTCACCAAAAATCAGCCCATTCCAAAACCTCTAACCCATGTTTTGAAAAATGTTTGTTGCTGAACATTTCCCTATATATATATGGGAGCGGTTCAACAGCCCTAAAGTTTGCCAAACATTTTTCAAAACATGGGTTAGAAGCTATGGAATGAGCTGATTTTTTGTGAGGATGATCTCTTTGGTGAAGAGATCATCCTCTCCAAAAATTAGCTCATTTTGAAATTTCTAATCCTAATTTACAAATTGAAGAATCGTGGACCGTCCAATTTTTGTAAATCACTTTTGATGGAATTAAAATTTTTGGATTAGGCTGATTTTTGGTGAAGATGATCTCCTCATCATAGAGATCATCCTCTCAAAAAATCAACTCATTCCAAAACTTCTAACCTATGTTTTGAAAAATGTTTGGCAAACTTTAGGACTGCTGAACCGCTCCCTATATATATATATGTGTGTGTGTGTGTGTGCGCGCGCGCGTGTCAAGGAAAAATAAATGGTTCTAGCCCATGACATGTCACAGAGGGAGGGAGCGACGGGGGGGAGGTCATAAAATCATTATTCTCTTTGCACAAACTTTCTATCTAAGAGATTTGTCCTACTAAGCAAAGCAAGTGATTTGAGAAAATTTTAAAATCTCAAATGAGTTAATAAAAATATATTTCATATCAAGGAGTGAGGGTTCAACAAGAACCCAAGATAATAATCTTGATGTCAACTCCTGTTATGTGTTGTGAAATGCTTTTACATTCCTATCACTAATCTTAGGAGATAGAGATTCAACTTGTTCAATCACTTTTGCATTTAAGATTTTATTTTTATTTTTGTTTTGTTTTGAAATTTAGCTATTCAAACCTTTTAGTGTACCTAACTAATCCTTAGGGCATATGCACTGCCCTCCCTTTATACACACCATGTAATTTACTCTCTAAGAGGGGATTTAAAGTCAAAACCTCCACTCCTTGTGGTGTGGACTTGGCCATCTCACCAACCTTTAGATGGTTAGAATTTAATGTTTTTGATTTCGAATAATTGATTTGATAATTATTATTTTTTATGTAACAAGATATTCATCCATACTTTTAGGATGAGAGTAGTCCATATGCACAATTTTCTTTGCTTAGATGTATAAGATCTAACAAGAGTTAGTTTGATTATAAAAATTAATCTTTGACCACGTGTCATTTTCTTCACCTTTCATACAATTTTTTTATACGAGCTAGTCGCATCAAACACATTCTCCGCTTCTAACCTTCCCGTAACCGTCGTTATTGTGGGGAAGCGTAAATTCATACGAAACATCTGTTGTCAGCTTATACAAGGGGTTAATTTGGAATTACAAATAGTAAAGAATGTTAGTTTGGTAAATTAACAACACCGTCCGGTCAAACTTTCGTGACTCAAGGAGAGTGAATATCTGACACGTTTATCATATCCATAGAGAAGTATACATGCTTGCTCTCTGCACGAAGCTGTGTCAATCCCAAATTTAAACCCCTCTCAGTCTCACCTACGGACTAACTTGTCATTTCCCGAAATACAAGGATATATTTGTCTTTATCAGATAAGATAAGGGCATTACCTATCTTTTTTCTCTCTTTTAACGCCTTTTCCTCCGACGGCTTCCTCGCTCGCTTTAAAAAGACTGAAAAGCGGATGAGCAAGTAAAAGCCTAACAGGGCGCGAGAGAGAGAGAGAGAGAGAGATTAGGGATTTAAATAGGGCAACATTGTTGAAGAAATGAAGTAATGGAGGTTGGAAATTGTTTAATTTGATAGAGATTTCATCGAAAATCCAGAAGTTTTTGCAGGAAAATGACGACAGGGATGATACACGATCAGAATCTCGAGAAGCAGATGGGATGCATGGCTGGATTTCTTCAGCTCTTCGATCGTCACCAGATTCTAACAGGAAAACGCCTCTACACCACAAAACGCCTTCCTCCCTCTCTGGTCAGATTCGAATTTCTTCTTTTTATACTAAATTATTTCCTCAATTTGAGAAAAAAAAAAAAAAAAAAAAGCGAGAAATTTGTTTGATTTTGATGGAAATTTTGATTTTTGAAATATCCAGGCAAACGATTCTACGTCACAATCAGAGAAATCCTTCGGATCTCCATCGTTTTCCAGAGAACTACAACAACAATCTCCAACTCCTGAATCCATGAAACCTTCACCTTCTCCTTCTCCTGAGATTTCTGGTAGAATGCCTCAACCGCTCCCTGTATTGGAATTCAAAGATGTTCTTCGATCTTCATGGAAGCTTAGAGAGTCTCCAAGACTGTCTCTCGATAGCAGAGCGACTGTAGATGCAAAAGGAAGCTTGTATCCGAAGGAGATCCGAACAACCGCAACAGTGTTCTCTGCATCTCGATTAGAGAAAAACTCAGAAACAACAAATCCTTCTGAAGAGAACGAGAAGCAGAAACGTTCACCGAGTGTCATTGCAAAGCTTATGGGACTCCAAGCTTTGCCAGACTCTGGCCGTGAACCTATCAAGAAAGCAGAGCTAAGGAGATCCGCTTCGGAATCTAGGGTTTCAAGAGATCTTCGATACAGATTCATCGATGGAAACAACTTTCTTCTAAGAGACAATCCAATAGAATCTGGCAATGGCACTGAGGATCGTAGATCGAAAGCTATGGCTCCGGATTTGACCGCGCATTGCGTTAGAAATCCAACATCCGTACTACCAAAAACTTCCAATGGAAGCTTAGGTGCTTCGCCATGGAAGTCGCAGCAGCAGCAATGTAAGAGCTTTTTTGATTCGGGAGATTTCTTTCCCGAACCAAAGCAGACAGAATCACTTTATGGAGAGATTGAAAAGCGGTTGAAGATGAGAGGAATCGATGAACCAGCGAAGGATCTGGAGACATTGAAGCAGATACTCGAAGCTCTGCAACTCAAAGGGCTTTTACATTCTAAAAGACCTTCAGAGCAGAGCGGAAACCGAAATTTCGTTTTCGATAGGAGGTTTTCTTACGAAGAATCTCCAATTGTTGTCATGAAACCTTCGAAATCACCGATTTCGATTATCAGGAATGGAAGAAAAGGATCTGAATGTCCATCGAATTTCAGATCTAAAGCTGGAATTTCAGATGGGAAACGCAATCTCTCCGGTGAAAACTCTTCTCCGGTCAAACAGAGAAGTGATGGACGAGAAATTGATCGGAATTTACAGAGGGAGAGAAGAATTAGCAACTCTAGATCTCCTGATCGAATTGATAGTGCTGAGAGAAGCCCTAGATCTCTGGTGAGAAGAAAACCATTAAATATTGAGATTCAGAGGAGAGAAAATGATTCTTTGGAGCAACGAAGAAGCTCTCCAATTCATTCACCAAAGATTAATTCAAAGAAAGCTGTTTCGGATCAGAAGACAAACAGATCAATCAGAAATGTGAAACCAACGGCTGAGATTTCTCCAACAGGGAGGTTCTTTGGTTCAGTGGAGGATGAATCTTCCATCATTTCTGAGAGTAGTAGCTTAAGCACGTCGTCTCAATTCGATACCGAGGTCTGTATTTGTGTGTGAGAGAGATTCTAAATTTCTGATTAAAAATTTGATTTTTGTTCTTATATTTTGGGGGAATTTAATTGCAGAGATCAAAAGGGGAAGATTACAAGGAAACAGGGAGAAGTCTTTTGGAGAGATGCGATAAACTACTCCATAGTATAGCTGAGTTCACAACAACAACATCAACCGAGTCACAACCGAGTCCCGTATCTGTACTTGAGTCGTCCTTTTCGAAGGACGAGTCGTCACCTTCGCCTGTCAGAAAACGCTGCATCGAATTCAAAGGTAGATTCCTATTCTCTAAAAGTTCTAATCTGCAACGCAATGCAACTTTTTTAATGGTCGGCTTATGTTAGCAAATTTAGTTTGTAAAATGAACCATTGATCTTGTTCGTCTAAGCCGTTGGATTGGATTAGTTTCTTTTCGTTATATATATTGCATGATTTACATGATTTGCTTAAAATATTAGAGATACCCTGCGTACAAACAAGGGTTAGAAGTTTAATATTAGGGCATTTAAGTCATTTTTACGTCATACAAAATCTATGTCAAAGGTGCATGTCACCGGCTTGACAACACAGGGTTATCTCTAATATTGACCAAATACACGGAGGGGGCACGTATAATAAATAAATTATCCTTACATATTTGATTGAGACGGCTAATTTTATTCAAACACATTGATGGACACTATATATGTTTATTCCATATAACATGCTATTATTTAAGAAAATGATCTGTATTAATTAGGAAAATGACTAGAAAACTAATAGTTGTTGGAACAAATAAAGAGGAGATATTTACGAAGACTTGACCAACTTTTGATGAATTTACCAGTCTGACTCACTGTTCATTTTAATTACCAAAATGTGAACAGTAACTAATTCAGAGGTTTTAAAGTGACCATTTTACCAGTTTAAACCGACAATTTCACAAGTTTAAAGTGATTATCTAAACATAGTGAACCCTGTGAAATTATCACTTTAAACCAGCGAAATAGTCACTTTAAAATGTCCAAATTCGTTACTGTTCACATTTTGGTATAAAATGAACGGTGAGCTGGAATTGTAAATTTGTCAAATTCAGCTCATGAAATGGTAATTCACCCAGTAAGGAACCCCCTGAAATGACTACGATGATGCCCTCACATCTTCACTGCTTGTGCTGTTTACACAGTAGTCAATTTACAAGAGCATTCATCTTAATTTCATTTTTTTCAAGGAAAAACAAAATCTATAATCTCTGTTCTGATTAAGCCTTTATTGTTGCTTTAACTAGATCAAGTTGCTGAGCTTGAATGTGATAATTGGAGCCCAGTAAAATCGCCGGACCAATTGAACTTCCAAGATAATCCAGACGACTATGATTTCCAGTACATCACAGAAATTTTGCGAGCTTCAAACTGCCTTTCAGAAGATACAGATGTGTTCTTGTTACTTGAGAAACAACAATTTAAGACCAATTCATCTAAAGTTTCCAGACTCCATAGAAAGCTCGTTTTCGACACAATTACTGAAATTCTTGATAGAAAGAAACAAATTCCTAACTGGAAGACCTTCTCAGGTTCAAATTCTGTTATTGGAAAGCCATCTTTACGACAAATATGGTCAGAATATCAAAAGATTCAAGAAAGAGAGGACCCAGCAGAAGACTTGTTCCAAGTCATTTGTGGAGTACTTCGGAAGGACATGGCAGGGGATTCAATGAATGGATGGGTCGAGCTCAGGTTAGAGACGTCGGATGCAGTGTTAGACATCGAGCGGCTAATATTTAAGGATTTGATTGGAGAAACAATCCGAGATCTCGCTGCCTTCGCAGGGAACATCAAAGCTTTGGCCCCAAAAAGAAAGTTGGTATTTTGAAAGAAAGAGTGAATAAAAGAGTTAATAGTCAATTTTGCGCGCGCTTCCTTTGTGTCTCTTTGATCTTATATTTTATCGTTTATATTTTTAAAATTCCGTTGGGTTTAGATTGAGATTTTGTTGTGTACTATTAACGTTGGCCAATGTATGTATCACTGAATTATGATGAATCATATTTACACTCAAATGTGGCCCTCGACATGGCCAAGGACTCGAAAAGTTTGACTAGATGATTAATGTCATGTCCGTACGAAATTTTATGTCTTCCCCAACCACATATATGGATGTTTTTTATCACATAAAAAATTTATGTGATTTCTATTTTTCATGGGAAAAAAAAAAAATTTCATATGTTTGTTTGATTTTTCATGGAAATGGATTTTCATCATAAGGGTCTCTCTCATTTTTCCAGGTAAAGTCAATGGTATTTTAGAAACACACCCCTCTAAATTTGGTGATGTTAAGTTTACCCCTTTGATTGTAAGTCAAGGTTACGTTTTTTTAAATGATTTATCAAATAATTAAATTATTAAATCAAAATTTGGAAAAAAATAAAATCAAAATTTCACTGGTATTGCATTAAGAAGAAAGCGGATAAATCTAATCTTGCATTTTGCATAGGGAAAACCTAATATCTCCAATTTTATAGGGGTGTTTCTAAAATACCCTAAAATCAAATAAGGGGCACACTATTAACCCCCCACATTTCTGCTCATTCACCTCCTTCCCCCAATAAATCAAAAAATTACTCATCACACCCACTAAAATAAAAGTACTAATTTTTTTTTTTTCCGGATAGGAAGTCGTTGAAAATTGACACTGCAACCTGTGAGGATCCTATCGAAGCTATCTAAAAAGACTTGATAGGAGCTTACTAATTGATGAATTCGGTACTGACCTACCAAATGAAACTTTGCTTGATTATTTTTTTACACTACTAAGATTTTCTAACAACTCTCATATTAGGAGTTGAGGTTGTCACGATCATTGCTAACCTATTTTGCAAACTCTAAGGGTATTAATTTTTGTACCACGATACCCTAGTTGAGACCCTACTTGAAACTTATGTAGGTTCAAAGAAGAAGAAAAAGAATGAGAAAGGAGGAGATGCGAATTTGAGAGAAGAAAAACAAGGAGGAGATCGAATCTTATTCAATAGGGGATGGTGGGTGAAAGCAATAAAATTAAGTGGGTGAAAACAGTAAAGTGGTTGAGACGAGCAAAAAAGTTGGTGTTAATAGTGCACCTTATCATACAATGGAATCAATTCTTTTACAATTTATATTTTTTCTTAAATTTTTTTCAAATAATTATAAATCCAGAGAATTTGATTTTCCATGTAGTTGAATCGATCCATGATTTATAGGAATATTAGCTTGTCCTAGGTGATTCTTACAATGCGCCTTTTATGTTGCTTATTCATGATATTTAAGATCACAAGTGATTTTTTTCTACTTTTGAACTATCTACACATCTAATTGTCTTCTTGGTAGAAGTAATTTTGGAATCAACTACTAAATAAGAAAAATGATGAATGCATGCGATTTTGATATGTAGAGGACATGGCAAGGGCATAGAGCCACGCATCTTTTTCTTATGCCCTTGCCACGTCAACGGTGTGCATTCATCACGACTCAATAAATAAATCTCATTCTCTTCATTATCATGTGATTTAATTCATCAAAATTTTAGAGAGTTTTTATTGCCACTACAACTTTTACTAACAAAACCCCACGATGTGTGCTAATTCCTTGATGGTAATCATATGAATTGGTATGCTATTAGTAAACATTGGTGTGGCAATAGAATCTCTCTAGTTTGATAAGATTACACATTTTTTTTTTTTTTTTTTTATAGAAAATAATGAAGGCTGAAGATGATCTTGATATAAATGAAAAGACTACTATAAAATTAGAAATAAAAACTCCTACATATTCCTAAGTACATGTGTAAAGCTAAGGCAAAGTTGATTGAGAGTTGTGATTTTCTAATTTGAAAATTTTCATTCTATCTATACGACAGTTGACTTGATAAGGGCACAGAATCATAGATCTTTTTCTTTAGGATATACAAGTAAAACAATAAATGATTTTGTGTACTTACCACGTCAATCAAGTGTAGACCGAGTGAAAAAATTTTAATAAGAAAATCATTAGCATTACAAAAATCAAAGATTCTAAAAGCGAGAAGAAGATTAAAATAGATACAAAATTACTTGAGTCAAAAGATGACGTATCTTACCAATGTATGATCGAAAGTGAGCATATGATAATCAAGATCATAGGTGAGTATGGCAATAGGCTTTGCCTATCAGTCAAACCTTTGATGATGGTCATGGCCGGGGAGGACCATTGCCATGTGATATGTACAATAAAGATCCACATTGCTTCAGGGCAATAGGACTGCTGAATCAGTACAGCAAATCATTGAATCAACTTGTCTATTTGACTGAGTCAGCTCAAAAATGCATTGAAGCTTTTGTAAAAGCTAAACTTCATTAATCAACTATGTATAATATTTTGTGGAAAATAATTAATAAACATATTTTATTTATTCTTAAATTACTAAAATTATATTTTTATATTTATAATTTTGATGTGTTTTCATTTGACTCATTCAAATCCACTCGTAAGACTTGACTCGATTTATTAGACATCTGAGTTGAGTCGAGTTTTTAAGTTTTAAGCAATGTTTTAGAGTCTGCTGTACCTAACATCTTTCTTTGGATTTTCTTAAAAAAGATGGATGATCGTGTGTACTTAGGTGGAGAAACAATGCTCTTTTATCGGTGATCACGAGCCACATTTATAGGCCCCTTTCACGATGATTGGGATAGCAGTGGGCCCAATCATGTGCAATAGTTGGTAATAAAGACACAGAAATCTCAAACATATTATGATCATATTGGGCGTTTGCCACGTGTATACATTGTCAACTCTCGTTTATTTTTAGTATAATAAAGGGTGGATGCCATTAAGAGAGAGTTGGGTTAGTGGGTTTAAGTAGGACCGTCAACGGATGCTTATCAGTTCGAATACAAAAATATCCAAATTGAAATTCAAATTCAGATGTTCTAAAATTCTATTTAAATTCGAATCCGATTATCCTATCGGATATTGGATAATATTCGATTAGAATTCGAATAATTGTATATTAAAAAAAAACACAATTTTTCATTATCCAATGGATTTTAAAAAAATCCTATTATATATTATATTATGTATATAATAAATAAATCACATAAAATAATATATATTATATTACTTATATAAAAAATAAATCAAATAAAATAATATATATTATATATTATTTCGAATTGGATATTGTCGGATTCAAAATGTTAATATCTTAATCCGTATCAGATAAGGATTTGAATATATAAAACTATCCGAATTCAAATCCGATATCCAAAATTTTTAGATACTATCTGATTTTTCAAATTTGAATTCAAATTGGATTTGAATTTTCGACTATCCATTGACACTCCTAGGTTTAAGGTTCGCAAATCAGATTGAGATTGGATATCCAAATCAAGTTTTGAATTGATATAAAAGTTCGATAGGATCAAGACCCAATACGTGAACTTATTTGATCGAGTTCCTCTCAAATCGGATTGTTATCTAATCAAGTCTAGGCCATCAAATGGGTCGGACTTGACTCAAAATTTAAATGATCCAAAAATTGAACTTGGGATGTTTGGATATTTGGAGGAAATCTGAATAAGAAAATGGTTGAATATAATTTAATGTCCATTGACTTGAATTGAATTTAGGTTGGATACAGAACCATTCCTAGTTCAGCTCGGATCTAAATGATATATTATTTTGAAAGTTGTGTTTTTAGTTTTCTCAAATTATCCTTTTTTATAACATACATGGATTCTTATAAAATAAAAGGGTTATATTATTAATTATTTTAAGAATAAAAATTCTTAATAAGATCGATTATAGCAAGGGAAATACTAAATGAAAATCTTCTAGCAAAGGAACTACGAAGAGCTCAAAACTTGGATTTATTGTGTTTTGTTACCCAATTTTATTTAAGTAGGAAATAAAAGGAAATGGGTTCAGACTTCCAATCCAAAATGAGTTTACGAAGAAAAATTTGCTTTTGTTTAATAACCAATTTATTTGGGAAAATGATTTCCAATTAACTTCGGGAAAATGGTTTTCTACCACTTCTTAATATCCAAAAGAAGTTTGGATTGTGATAAAATGAGACCTTGTTATCTTAAATTTTACATAATAAAAATGGGTTTTATGTGGATCCAAGTCAACTTGGATTTGGGTGGCATATATAAGTATGGACTTCAATTCAGATCCACCAAGACCCGACCCATTTCATGCCCTAGACTCTGATCTAGCTTGCTTTCTGAGGGGATGGCTTATCCTAGGTTGGGATAAAGACAAATTAGGGCACATGCATGTTGGGATAAAGACAAATTTGAACAATTGCATGTGTGGCTTTCTTCTAAGAAAAAATATTTGCAATCACTTGCCCTGATGTGTACATTGATTTGAAACTAGGGTTTCTTGCAAATGCATGTGTGTGCTTTCTTTTAAGAAGAAAAATTTGCAATCACTTGCCATCATGTGTACATTGATTTGAAACTAGGGTTTCTTGCAAATGCATGTGTGTGCTTTCTTTTAAGAAGAAAAATTTGCAATCAGTCTGCCATGATGTGTACATTGATTTGAAACAAGGGTTTCTTACTAAATTATTTTTCTCCTCATTAATTCCTTGTTCCCCTCCTTAGTAGAAATTTTGACCTACAAATTTTTGAAACCAAGTCAAGAATGAAACCAAGTTATACCTAGGAAGGGCAGAGGCACTATAGACTATATATATAAAACTAGAAATGTGGATTATATATGTGTGTATGTGTGTATCTTGGCACAATTCACATGCCATTGATATGAACTTTTCTGTATTTGTAGGGAACATATTTTCTATGCTAGAGGAGAGGTCGAAGTTAATACACAACTTGTGATTTCAACTGCGCAACTTCATCAACACTGTTCAATCATTGATGTGACATGCATTTGTTCTGATATTTTTTCGAATTTGTTCGGTACTTTTTTTCAACATCAATGAGAGAGACATTTTTCTAAGGATTCCTATCTGACGTCTACTTGACAAGGAGACTTTGATTATAATTGGATAAAAATGAACGGATGATTAGTGTTTGTCGTTATCGCGAAGAGGTAGAGGGGATATTGTTGGGTTGCCTGGCTTGAATTAAAGGTCGTGTTGGGTACTCTTTATCAAATACCCAAATATGGAATTTTTATTTTTATTTTTGGGGGAATTGTTTTCGAAATGGAACCCTACGATTTAATTTTAGAAGTCAGGGTTGTAATCATTTTCAAATATAGTGAAATTCTCTCATCTATGGATCTAGGCTTAGCTGAATCATGGAAAAAAGTTGAGTGCCTAGCGATAAGGTGTTAGTGGTAGAATGAAAGTGGGTTCAATGGGTTTGAACCTAGGTCGTGGGATCAATGGTCTACACGCCTTACCAACTTATCTAAGATGATACCTTCAATTGTATAGAGTACATGATTACTAGAGTAATCAGTATCTGTACCTTCAACACTCGTTAAATCGAAATCAATGTGATTGATATTATCAAATAAAAGGTGGACAATGAATAGTTATTATCACAGATTTCAAGATGGGTGACAGGACCAAGCCCAAGAACTCTACCCTTTAAGTCCAAATCTTTAACTTATCTTGAAGTAGCTTCTTATATATTCCATTAAATTTAATATTGATCCATGATTGTATAATAAGATAGAATGTTTTAGTGTTAGTTAAAGGATCTAAAAAAAAAAAAATCAGAATAAGAAAAAAAATTGAGGAGTGAGGTAACAAAAAATTAAAATCCAACTAGTCAACAATATTTATATTAAATAAAAATGAAACATGGAACAAGATTCATGTTCTGAATCCTAATTGTTTGGTAGGTTTCTGCAATCCATCATCTTCTATATCTTCTCTCTAAAGCCCAAATTCATGTGGGCTTACGTTTCATACCTACTTCATTATCCATAGAATGATAAGGGTTTCTTGGGCTTCCGTTCTATTACACAAGATGGCCCATTTAGTTAGTTGACCTTAAAATCAAGACCAACCCCAATAACTGACTTTCTATATCAAATTTTCTGCGGAGTTGTGATACAAAACAAATGTCATGAAACTTTGAGGAAAACAAAATGTAAATAGGTATTCGAGGGAAAATAATCTCCTTAAAAGTTTTTATTTGTAGGTTTGCTTTTAGACCCCAATCCATTGGGCTTTAAGTACGATGGTCTAAGCCCATAATAGGATTTTCTAATTGAAAAGTGAAGTTGACAAGTTAAATCCTTATTTTGTACCAGTCTATAGAAAATAGATCCAACTTAACTATAAGGGCGGACTCTACAGATTATCCAATTCAGGTCCAATCTTCGACCCGATTAAAACGTGGACCAACACTGATCTTCATTAACAGGACTTGGAAAAGATTTCGAGAAGAAGAGATAATGTTTCGGCAATTAGGGGGTGATTTGATTTCTTTTTGGAGAGGGAAGATATTTGAAAAGAAAAAAAAAAAAGATAAAATGAGGTGGAGACAATTATAGAATGGGGGCGGTTTGAGATATTTAATAATGTTAATTAATGTTTAATGGATTATCCAAGTTGATTTTGTTTGAGTACAATTATTGGTAGTTATCAATGCCGTGAGTTTTACTCTAATAATCACTATTTCGTAAAGTAGATTCATCAAATACAAAAAAATTAAAATAAATTGAAGAAGAGAAGAAATGCATGCATTGACAAAGTTTGTTACAAATATCAACTAGATCCGTAGGCACTTACAGTATTAAGTTTATTCCCACATCGAACACTCATTGTCGTGCCTCTTCTTATAAGTTCCTAGGCCTTTTCACTCATTGTTAATTGGTTTTGAGTTGGACTCCCAAATTTATAATGGTAATAGAGTGGGCCTTTCTCTCCTCCATGCCACCCAGTTAATATTTGCGCGTGCTTTGGCATAGTAGTCTGGTTCACACATGAGGGGGGTGTTGAGTTTAGTCCCGCATCAAACACTCATTGCCTTGCTTCTCTCCTTTTAAGGTCTTGGGCCTCTCGACTCATTGCCAATTGGCTTTGAGTTGGACCCCCAAACTTATCATAGAGGCTAGAGTTGATTCCACTAGAGCATGAATCGTGTCTTTCGTAGTTCAATTGTTTAATCAAAGTATATTTAGGGTAACACATACTTGTGAGTGATTAAATCGATCAAGTCAAGACATTTTATTCCTCAATTATTATTGTTTTATCACCATTTAAATGATATCCTTATTGAAAATTGAAACCTTTCAACTACCAATTGAACTGTTTAATTTTATGAATTAAAGGTGCCCAACATTTGAATCTCGAGAAAGATTAAGTTAAATGAGATTTTTTTTACAATTGTACCCCGAGTCAAGTCTTTTTGTTGTTCCGTATGATTTGTAATAGCAAGATACTCATAAGATCACACCTAAATTAAGTGTAATTTATTGGTCCCATATACTCAAATTATTATTCATTTGGGTCAAAGTCCAATTTTCAAGTATTAAGAGATAGAAATTAAATGTAAGTCCTTCACATCCGAAAATAAAAAAATAAAAATAAAAATAATATAAATAAAGAAAAAAAGATAAATTAAAAAGGATGAAGTCATCTTTCACCTTAAAGGGATATGGTCCCTTCCACTCCTCAATCGAGACCCATTCAAATGTGACCCACCACCTTCATTATAATTACTCAGTATCACATATCATCATATCGTATATATAATTTTTTGCATTTTAATTATAAACCTCATGGATTTAAAAAAACATATAAAAATTTGTCTTTTTTAGGATAATTAACACATAAAAAATGAGACAACATGTCCTATATGCCCCAGCTAACGTACATAACTCTAATAAGAAAAAAACTCGAAAGAGATGCCTTAAGTGGGTACAAAACTGTCTTAATTAACTTTCATTTCCCACTATCTTTATGTCATTTTCATCTTATTAATAAATTTAACAATTTCTTCACTAACCCAAACCTTAATTATTATAGAAAAGTGATAGCATCAACCTTGGAGGATACTAGAAGTAATGTCGTCCCTAATTGCACACCATTAGATTGTCCTCGAGATTTGAAGGGACCAACGATGGTTTGCAGGTAGGGTGGATGCTAACAAAACGATGAAGGGTAAAGTCATCAAGCTTTCTTTTCATAATAAGCAGGTCCATGTAAATTTGGTCCGAATATATATTGCCACGTGGCATATTATTCAAGTCCATTCACCTTTAATGTTATTTGGCCCACCACCATTTAATATACTCAACAATCAGACTGATTGGGTATTTTTGGCCACATAATTTGCGCATTTTTCATTTTGGGCTTATATATGGGCCCAAGAATATTTAAAAAAAAAAAAAAAAAAGGATTGTAAATTAAGGGGCCACGTGTCAATATCTAGCATGACCAACATGTGAGACAGGTATTTCTGAAGAGCACCTCGGACCTCCCCCCAAGCCCCAGTGATAATTTTAAGGTGAGAGATAGTAACTAGGGTTTGGTAAGCGAATAATGATTAACTTGTAGGATTGGTCACTAAAAATTGACCTATACATATTATAATTATTCTCTCACATTTTCTCGTGGCACACGCATTTGCTTTTTTTTTTTTTTTGTCTCTGACAACTAAGATATTTCTATATATAACCAATGAGGTCATTATTGTAAAAATGAAACCAATCAGAGTTGTCTGATTAAATAGGTACAATTATCTTGAAGATTCAGTTCTTGGAGATTATCTTGAAATTTTTTCTCTGTTCAAACTTTATCACATTAAAGGTCAACTTGAATTTAAAGAATTTCGATTGTTTATTTAAATCACTGATCCCATTTTAAATTTGGTTAGTAGGGTGTTTTCTATGATTCTTTTTTTTTTTTTTTCTTTCTCTTGAAGTATAAGACATTTGTTATCACAATTAAAGAAATAGGTTTAGCAAAAAAGATTTTGATTCTAGATTTTGAAATCACTTACTAGAAAAATCAAAACCAAACAAGATTAATATGATTCTAACATTTCGAAACAAACACCTCCTTTGATAGACTGATTTTTGGTGATATTAATTTTTTTTTTTTTAAATAAACACACATGCTTCTTAGTCAAAAATTGAACCCAAGTCTGTGATATCATCACCAATAGACTTTATTAACTTAACTAGTTGAAACCTATGGTGTAGATAGTAATCATATTTATTTAGTTTGACTCAATTTTTAATTAAATCGTTCAATGTTTTGTGTGAAATTCATCATTATTGTTGGATGAATTAATAAACCATCGTTTTTTTTGTTCACTTTCTCTTTTCTAAGTGAGTACAATTTTGAAATAATTGCATAAGAAAATTCATGAAAAAATGAACTATGATCCAAGCAAGACTTTAACTTTGATGAATAAAAATAGAATTTGTGGAAGGCATTCCCATCAAAGAGGTCTTCAGTCATTTTTAGCATTGAAAGCCCAACTATGATTTTATGAGAAACACTATAATGCAAATTATTAATTATAATAATTCCCTAAACCATTATCTTACTTGATTTGTAATGCACTCATGCTCATAACTTTACCACACATATTTTTATTTAAAAAAGATCATTATTTTTAATGTAATTGGCGGTATGATCTACGATTGAATTCTTGAATATACTAGGGACACATACTGTTGGGTTAAGAGATTATTTGAATATTTTATTAATTGTCAAAATTAATTTAAAAACTCGAAATATTATTTTATTTAGTATTATTATGATAAATTAGTTTACTTCTATAAGAGTATTTTTATAATTATATAAAATCTTAAAAACTTTGAATTTGTATCAACGATACTGACCCTTCTCTCATAATAAGAATACTATATTTTCGAAATAATGGTTGTTATATCGTTATGTATGTCTCTTTTTTCAATAATGGATTTATATGTATATATTAACATAATTGTTTAAATTTTAAAAATATATTTTTAATTATATTATTTTAGCAATTTAATGAGATAGATGAGTAGTGGTGAGGTAAATTTATGTTAGTTATGTTTTTTTAGTTTATGTTATAATTAAAGAAAGATTAGTATTTTTTATGTAAAATAAAGATACTTAATTTTTTTTTAAATTATAAAATTCCTTTTTATTTTATTATCTTTACTATTATAGGTAGGCAATACAATGATATTGCCTACTTTGTATCATATTAAATAATAAATTATAAAATTAAATTTACCCATTTGAAAATTTTAAGATAATTTTTTAAGAGTCCAAGTAGTATTACTAAGGGTCCTTGTGGAATCCAAAACCTCAGATCCTATGCTTTAGGGGTGTAGAGAACAAAATTCTTTGACTTTTAAAAATTAAATTTTCAAAAAAAAAATTATTTTTTAATTTTAAATTTGTGAATTCGTTGGAAGTTCGACTGTCATCCATTTTCAAAATATTGGATCAAACTCAAAAGAAAAGAATATAAAAAAAATGGAGCTAAGATTTTTTCATGATTGGTGTTGGATTGCCAATGTAATAATTCATTTTGAGCAAAACGATATTTAAGAAGGTTTAAAATCTTATTAAATTAGTAAGAAAAGTTTTAATATTTTTTTTTAATAAATTATAAAAATAATTTTAATTTTAGATAAATATGAATTTTTTTATTTCATGGACCCACACTTAATGTTGTGGGTCCTTATACTCTATGATTAAATAGATCTAATCTGGTTTACAAGCCTTTAGAGATGGGAGAAAAGGTGACTCGGAGAGAGAGAGAGAGCTTCTTCATCACTACCTACACTTTGCCACAAATCGTCCATACTATTTGGATATCTTCTTCTTCACTACCCTATGCTTTAGGCTTGCTTTAACCACCCAAAGGACTTGGAGGGTAATATGAAGTGACATATTGTGGGTCCCCTCAAGGATTTGACACCTTATCTACCACACAAAAAGGGTGGGCCCACACCATCACTCATTTATCAACCTCAACTGTAATGACTTGATGGAAAAAGACACACCAAAAACTTTAGCATCTTTTCCAAAATCACCTGATGCAAAGATGAGGACACATACAAGAGTATTTTAATAGAGAGGAATTTTACTTTGCTTAGTTATTTCCAACATAAAGACAAACAAAGATAAATAAATCACTCTTTTAAAACATAGATTACCTGATATTTTGGTTTGAACAAGTGGAACAACTGCACATTTATTTATTTATACATAAAAATATTATTATTATTTTAAATATATATATATATATATAAAGGTGGGTACAACATGTATCTAATCCAATAAGTATTAGGAAAAAAGAAAAGGAAAGAAAAGAGAGGCTTGGGTTCACTTTTAATGTAAGTGATTGAAGGAGTGTCGACATATAGATATGAATTGGTTTAGAATAATGTGAAAAGGGCGGATTAGCTACTAAATAGTTAATTAACCAAGGGTGTTGATCTAGTGTGTATCCTCTACGATGATCAGTACTGGGCCCACAATGCCTTGGTCAAATAGGGTATCAATAATCATTCCATCTTTCACTAATTAATAGGTGGAAACAATATTTTATCCTGTTTTGATACTAAAGGAAATGATCTCATTGCAATGGATAGGATTTTTTTTTTTTTTTTTTCTATTTTACGGTGGGTAACGATGATGGGAACATTGACATTTCTAATTGAAATAAATGAGAATTTTGATTAGGACTTTTTTAACCTCAAACAATATTTGAGGTTCTCCATTAAACATACAACTGAGATTAAAAGAAAAAAAAAATCATTTTTTTTATTTTAAAGATTGATATTATTATATATTACAATTTATTTTAAGGATTCATCTTTATTGGGAAGAGTCAAAATCCAGTACAGTGTTACATTCCTATAGATACATATGGTGTCTTCATGGCACATTTTGATTGGAGAATAAAACACTTTGGACTGCATGACGACTTGGCATATTCTAGATCGTGTTAAAGCGTGCCACATAGACATCGTTCCTATTTTATAGGAAGAGGACAACAATTGCTTCAACCAGTGTGAGTTGTTGGGGATATATACATGTAATTATGAATGTAGATTGATATGAGTTTTCGAATAATTTTAATGGGTTTGTACGTTTGTAAGGGAAAAATGATAATTTGAGAAAGTCAACATATTATATGATTATCATGCATTTTTCAAGAGAAGATCATAATTGAATGTAACCCATCATTCATTTAGTATACTGTAGGGGTCCGCATAAATTTATGGAATCCACAATAGAAACAAATGAAGCAAGATCCAATAAGATAATAAATACTTGAGAAGAAAATAGGGTCTTTAAATTTGTATCACACGAATTGCATTGATTGTAACGAAAAAAGAGATGATAAAATCAGAAATGTATTTATCTCAAATCATTTAAATCTTGGATAATGTTGAAATTGATTTACCATATCTTACATATTGGAGACTTTAATAAGCTTATATGATGAATAAAAAAAAATAATTACAAGAAAAACTACTTTTAATTGTGGGCTAGGGTTAGATATGATGTTTTGAGATAAGGCTTTTCTTTTTCGGGAATTGGAATCCCCACTTAAAATTGGCTAATTACAAGAAGAATTACCTTTGATTTTGTGGGTTAGGGTTAGATATGATGTTTTGGGATAAGGTTCTTTGTCTGTTTTTTTAAGAATTGGAATCTCACTTCAAATTAAATATTATAGAAGGGCCTTCAAATGAAATTCATAGAGTTTGTGACTTTTCTTTGTCACATAAAGTTGAACCAAATAAGAAATTTAAAAGAATTTGTGCGACTCAAAAGCTAATAATAAGCCCATGTTCTAAAAGGTTTAAAGGGAATTCAGAAATAAAGAGTTTCAATAATTTCGAGAGACATCATTGAAAGATGTCCATTACGGATTGAGCCATTGTTTTGTCCCATTAAAGTTTTAAAAAGTAAGAAACATTAGGTTATGAGTTAGGACTGTCAAATGGGTCGGGTTGATTTGATATCAAGGATCAAATCTTGTTTAATGTACAAAATATAAATAAAATTCAAAAATTTAAACATAATTTCTCATTTAATATACAAAATATAAATAAACTTAAAAAATTATAACATAAATAATTTACATAATCTCTCACATTTATCAGATTGGGGCATGGTTGATTCAATTCGACAACGAATTCATCAATTCAGATAAAAAATTATCCAATAAAAATGTATCAAATTTCTGGCTTGGTACAATACATTTACGGCCTTATATTGTAAATAAATAAATAAATAAAAAATAAAATATTCCTTATAATGATGTGTATAAGCTTGTTAATCTATATGGATAGATCAATTAGATTAATGTCTCGCCTAATAAATCATTTTGACAAAGAATCATCATGATCATATGATCTTAACCATTCGATAATTTGCTTTCTCTTGAGAATATTATCTTTCTATTTCTGATCGTATAAAACAAAATTCAATTAGTTGAACGATTAAGATCATTCCATTAGGTGGAACTTTTGTATGAAAAAAATTTTAAAATGAGATCCGCAAGCCATGGATAATTTGGGTGATTGAGAATGTTGCCCCCTTGAATGGGAGCGAAAGATATTGGTACCACTAAAAGTATAACTATATTTGGTCTAAATGTGTATTTTACTTCATCATTTTGTATTGTTGAATCTCTAATATTATATTTAAACACATAATTTTTCATAATTAAAACTTTAATATTAACTTTATAATCATTCGTGAAAATAGTCGATAGAGAACCTTAATTGTGGCATTGGCTAGGAATGTTGATCTGTCAGTTCTGTATTGACTTTATATATCATCCATTCTACACATTGTGTGACATTAGAGTTGAAGTAAGTGATTTCAAAATGGGATAAGATGGGAATTTTTTTGTTCTTCCCATCACTCTCTTTGCTTCTTGTCCAATAGTAATGCAATACATATATATATATAGGGTCAGGTTCAAACGACAATCATTTCAACACACATATAGACAATGTGTTTTGTCTTATATGGGAAAAAATGTTTGGAATGGGCTGAGTTTTTGTGAGGATGATCTATGTGGTGAGGAGATCATCCTTGCCAAAAATCAGCTCATTATGAAATTTCTAGACCGTCCAATTTTTGTTGAAAATTATAGATCGTCCAATTTTTGTAAATCAATTTTGATGGGGTTACAAGTTTTGGAATGGAATGATTTTTTGCCAGGATGATCCCCTCATCACAGAGATCATCCTCACAAAAAATCAGTCAATTCCAAATATTTTTGCCCATATAAGACAAACACGTTGTCTATATGTGTGTAGCAATGTGTGTCGCAGGAACCAGACCCATATATATATATATGGGAAATGTTCAGCAACATTCATTTTGACAAACATTTTGGCAAAACATTTTTCAAAATATGGGTTACAGGTTTTGAAATGGGCTGATTTTTGGTGAGGATGATCTCTACGGAGAGGAGATCATCATCACCAAAAATCAGCCCATTCCAAAACTTCTAACTGATCAAAAATGGTTTACAAAAATGGACGGTCCACGATTTTTCAACCTGTAAACATGGGGCTAGAGGTTTTGGAATGGGCTGATTTTTGATGAGGATGATCTCCTCACCGTAGAGATCATCCTCACCAAAAATCAGCCCATTCCAAAACCTCTAACCCATGTTTTGAAAAATGTTTTGCCAAAATGTTTGTCAAAATGTTTGTTGCTGAAAGGGTCCCTCTATATATATAGGGTCCCGTTCGGCACCCTAAGTTTTACCACACACTTTAACAAATGCGTTTTGTCTTACATGGGTTAGAAGTTTCGGAATGTGCTGATTTTTGGTGAGGATGATCTCTATGGTGAGGAGATCATCCTCACCAAAAATCAGCTCATTCCAAAACTTCTAACCCCATCAAAAATGGTTTACAAAAAATGGACGGTCCACGATTTTTCAACGTGTAAACATGAGGCTAAACATTTCGGAATGGGCTGATTTTTGGGGAGGATGATCTTCTAATCATAGAGATCATCCTCACCAAAAATCAGCTCATTCCAAAACTTCTAACCCATGTAGGACAAAAAACGTTTGTTAAAGTGTGTGGTAAAACTTAGGGTGCTGAACATTTCCCATATATATATATATATATATATATCCTCGAGATTGAGATCATGTATTTTTTCAGGAATCATTCTTCATGAATCATGGGAATTGAGTCTGATAGGACAATTATTCGATGAGTCATGATGGAGTAATAGTGACATGTACATCGATTCTCACCTTATTGATGTGGAGGTGCACACGTAACCTTAGATGCTTTTCACTGTATCTCGATGAAAAACATCTATGATTTTGTACATACATCCACGTGAGCAACGAATGTGAGAATCGATGTACATTATAATGTTACTACAGGAAGTTCATGGAGTCGACGGTCCGTCTCCACTGAAGCTGGCCCACCTAATGATATTAAGTCAAAAAAGTCGAAAACAAATGGACTCGATTGTGCCCTATTGAAAGGGCAGCTATTCGATACAAGGTTTGATAAGGTGCATCATTGTTGTGTACAATACAGAGTACTGACCTCCTGAACCACAATTTCTTTGGACCCCACCATTATTTAAAATGACTAGATGGACCAGTTCAATGCGTACAACATACGAAACAATTGAGTGTACACGTAAAGAGATGATGTTGGGCCCAATGTTAAAAGGATTACGTCATCAATACCCACACGATTCGGTACAACGTACATACACCTGATCACTGATTTAAATACGGACTTTCTCCTTAGGGATTAAAATGTATAGTATATTCTGAGCAGGACAGACTTCCAGTACATTTCTTTGAATAATTCGTGTATAAATATATATATATATATATATATATATATATATATATATATATATATATATATATATATATAGGGAAATGTTCAGCACCCTAAGTTTTACCACACATTTTAACAAACGTTTTTTGTCCTACATGGGTTAGAAGTTTTGGAATGAGCTGATTTTTGGTGAGGATGATCTCTATGATTAGAATATCATCCTCCCCAAAAATCAGCCCATTCCGAAATGTTTAGCCCCATGTTTACACGTTGAAAAATCGTGGACCGTCCATTTTTTGTAAATCAATTTTGATGGGGTTAGAAGTTTTGGAATGAGCTGATTTTTGGTGAGGATGATCTCCTCACCATAGAGATCATCCTCACCAAAAATCAGCTCATTCCGAAACTTCTAACCCATGTAAGACAAAACGCGTTTGTTAAAGTGTGTGGTAAAACTAAGGGTGGCGAACCGGACCCATATATATATATATATATATATATATCTATATATATATATATATATATATATATATATATAGATAAAATGTGAAATTATAGGAGAGCAAGATTAAGAAAATGTTTAAAATTAATATATAGTAAAATTCCTAAAAAGTCGATTTGATGTATATTATGAAGATTTATGATGAGATACAAGGATTTTAATTACAAAACTTTTCAGATAATGTTATATTTATAGATGTAATTGGAGATGAAACAAATTCAAAAATAGAATTCTATAAAGATAGACTAGAAATTAAAAGTTTTATCTAAAAATAAAAGATAAAATAAATGAGAATCATTTGAGAATGCTGGCCATGTGCAAAGAAGACAACAATGAGTGCTTTGGTATAAGTAGAGGGCTCTAAAAGGAAGATTGGAAGGTATAAAATGATATTTACGAAAATAATCAGAAAAGCTTATACTTTATTGATAAAGGTATAATCCCCGATAGAGATAAACGAGAAATAATATTCATATTGTCGACCCATTTATTATGGTAGGGGTGTAGATGATTAATTAGGAGGTATAACAAATCATATTTAATAATTATTTAAAAAATATATTTCTTTCCAATTCACTTATGAATCAAACTACCAAAATCCTATTATTATCAAGGTTTCAATAAGTAGTGTGTGTGTATATATATACATATAGGTTGGAATTAGGATACTTGTGAAAAAATACCCGATCCTAATAGAGTAACACATGAAATCTAACGGTCAAGTTTTATAGGGATCTCAATGACACAGATCTCGACTGTTGAAATCTAAGCCTATATATAAAGGGTTAGGTCCCAATGAATCACAAGAAAACACATGATCATTATCATGTAAACATAAAATCCAACGGTTGAAATTATCCTTAAGAATTATTTAATACAACACACATACAAAAATAGAATACAAGTAAATTTGTAATTAAGTAATTTCTGATTCTTTTTTTGGATTTTTGAGAGAAGTAGAGGTACCTTGAGCTTTCAAGTCGATGACATACTACCCCTTGACTTAGGTCTTTTACGAGAGATCAATTGAATCAATGAATAGTTTGCCCTCCTCTTCAATCTAAACCCATTGTAAATTTGTAATAAAAAAATCCTCGTTTTTTTATTTATTTTTCAAAAACTATACATTCTTCAATTTGAAATAGAAATAATGAATATGATTTCTTCAACCAACTAAATCCTCGACATAAAGACTTTTATCATGGCAATAATGATGAATTTTGAAGATGTTAGAATCTTAAGGTTGAAAATAATAGTAAAATCTTTTATTGTAGATATTTAGAGACGAAGGACTTTTAATAGAAAATTAAAGTTCCAACAATGTTGTTGAAGATGAGGACATTTTGATTACTTGAGGAAAGACTAAAGTCAAGATACATAGCACCGGTTCAAACTAAAGATTGTATCCAACTTTCATCAATACTCAAGGGTAACTCAAAATTATTATTTCTCTTAACTTGTGGTTATAAAAGTGTAAATCTCATTAAAGTTTAGGGACCCACATCTTTAAACACTTACACATTCCTTGATTGGTTAACTTGGGCCCACAGTGTTTCAGACTTCGGTACGATACTCCGACAAATACGAAAAATATTTCCAATACTTTTCTTTGGTGTTATCTAAGCAATATCGTTATATAAACTCCTTAGAGGGTACTTTCGTCATTTAATTTGAATGATGCAGTTCACTGAAGATTCACGCTTTTGATTGATTATTTACACGTGGCACAATCTTGTCTCCCCAGAACTTGACGTTGCTATCACAACCCACACTACATAAGGGGCTGTCAATTTGCCGCGTGTAAGGATAGCCAGACAATCACTGAGAGTCACGTTAACGAAAAAAGGGCATAAAAAACACTTAAATACCAAATATATCCCTCCTCTCATATCACTCAAATGTGGGAAGATATAGGTGTAAAATGAGTCGGATCCAGATTGGTAGATTTAAATTAAAAAAATTTGGATTAGGATTTGACTCGTATGCTTAATAAGCCTCTTCTAAATTTGGATCAGGATCCAACTTTGGTAATATTTGATGAGATCATATCCAAATCCGTTGGATCTATCAGTCAGGTCAAGTTGAATTGCATTTTACATTTGTAACATCTCTAAATTTTAGAAATAAGGGAATTGGGCTGAATAATGTTGAGTTAAGAGTCATTAAATTGTATTTGAACCATTTTTTATTTGAATATACTCCAAAGATCCCCATCCTCTAAATTAAATTTTTGAGACACTCTGATTTCGAGTCAGAGTGCTCCAAATTAAATCTAAGTACATCGATATTCAAATTTTGATGAGGTGCTTATTCGAATCATATTTAATAAAATCATATGCAAATCCATTGGATTAGTCAATCATGTCAGGTTGAATTGCATCTCACATCAGAAACATATTGAATTTGAAAGAATTAATCTTAAATTTGGATCAATTTGATCGAATAACATAAGAGCCATTAGTTGATCAATTCTTGATTTGAATTACTCAAGGTATCCAATTCCAATAATTCGATTTTTGGATTACTTGGATTTTGGGTCAAGTCTGACCCATTTTTATGCATCTATTAAAATTTGATTTAATGTGTCAACTTTTACAGATAATTACGTAAGTACCATCACTTTCAAAACAAATCAGTCTCCAGATTTTGCCCCTATCACGGTTATAAGGCAGTTTATAAAGTTCAGGAAAATGAGGACATTCTTTGACATGCAATTGTTAGATAAGGGTATTGTCGGTATTTCAAAATCACACACGAAGCCAGTAACTGGGATCCTTTTCGCTACGATCGCTACAACGTGTCGTAGTGAAACCATCTAACAAAACTAACCGCCGTTTAATATTCGCCACGTACCAAAATATTTCTCTTGTTATCCATGAGCTTACGTGTCACACCCAATCCTAGTCAGCATTCCACTCCCATCATTTTTTAAAAACCGAGTCGATGGTCGAACCGAAATTTTGCTAAAATTATATTTAAAAAAATAATAATATGCTTGTTTTGAAGACTCGGTTGACAGACGGTTCGTACGGTTGAACCGTTAAAATTGACAGTTTTTTTTATATAAAGTAGCGGTTAAAGTCAAGCAATCAATACTTTTTAAAAATGAGGTCGGACCGTCGGTCTGATCCGGTTTTTCCATCACCTCCACTCCTTTAAATTCCCATTACACTCCTCCTAAATTTCTTCACCACAACGCAGTAGTTCTCACATTTGTCTCGTCGTTTTCTCTTGCCTTCGATGGCGAGCCGGTACTCGGAAAATCTCTGATAATCGATAGGAAATAAAGTTCCCGGTCATTGATTCCGATATGTCTCGCCGGAAGGATTATGACTCTGTTCGTCGAAGTCACGTTTTTATCGATCTCGAAACCCTAACCAAAAGTGTCTTACTTTTGCAGAGTTTTGAAGTTATTCCATACTTGAGTCGCAAATAGAAGCAAAAAAAACATTTAAGAGCTGAGAAAAAGGTATCGATTTTGATTAGAAGCACGAATTTTGGCAGATTTATCTGTTTTTTTGGTAGAATCTTAGTTTTTGTAGTCCGATAAGAGAGAGAGGACGATCATTATGTATCAATGGCGTCATTTTGAATGAAAGATTGATCGCAAGCTTTCAGAATAGAGGAATGCAGGATATTTCACTCATCTGATCTCCTTAGAGATGCCTTTCCCTATGAAGATCCAACCGGTCGATTCTAACTTACCGAAAGGATCGCTTCGAAATGATCCAACAAAACCTGTCGCGAAATCGCGATTTAAGAGACTGTTTGAACGGCAATTTCCGAATGTTTTGAAGATTTCATCGTCTGAGAAGCCTGGTTTTGGAGAACAACAGTATAACAAAGATGGAAATGGCGATTTTGAGCCGAGCTCTGTGTGTTTGGCGAAAATGGTGCAGAATTTCATGGAAGAGAGCAACGAGAAGCAAAAACTGGCATCAAAGTGTGGGAGAAATCGCTGCAATTGCTTCAATGGAAACTGTAGTGAAAGCTCTGACGATGAATTCGACTTCTTTGGTGGTGGTTTCGGTGATTCGATCACTTCTGCCTCATCTAGTGAAGCTTGCGAAGTAATCAAGGTGAATTTTGCTTATCTTCTTGTACATTTCAGATTATTAATCGCTTAAAATTTTAAAAAAGGTTCTAATTTTTCCCAAAAAAATAAAAATTACAGAGCTTGGTTTCTTGCGCTAGCGTTGAGGAGAGAAATCTCTTAGTCGATACTACAAAAATCATGGAGATGAACAAGATCTGTAAGCTTAAAGATGATTGCAGAAAGATCGTCACCGAAGGCCTTTCAGCTTTGGGATACGATGCTTCAATTTGTAAATCTCGATGGGAGAAATCAACTTCGTATCCAGCCGGTACTCTCTCTCTCTCTCTCTCTGATCGTATTATCTTTGCGGAAAAAAATAATCCGTTTTTAATGGAAATTTAATTTTTTTGATGAACTCAAGCAATTTATTTATTGCGAATTAACAGGAGAATACGAATACGTAGATGTGATCATTGAGGATGAACGATTGCTGATCGACATCGATTTCAGATCAGAATTCGAGATCGCTCGATCAACTAAAAATTACAGAGCTGTCCTCCAAGCTTTGCCATCAATCTTCGTTGGAAAACCTGATCGTCTACAAAAGATCGTCTCCATGGTATCTGAAGCAGCGAAACAGAGCTTAAAGAAGAAAGATATGCATTTTCCTCCATGGAGAAAAGCCGAGTACATGAGAGCTAAATGGCTCTCTCCTTGTACCAGAACAACAGCAAGAACACCAATCGAAACGAAAACCGAAACTGAAATCGAAGACGAATCGCTTGTGATTTCAACGAAGAATTTCTCCGGTGATTTTGAAATGATTTTCGGTGAGGAAATTTCACCAACTTCTCCCATCGAAACAAATTCCGGCAAGTCTGCTTCATTTCCGGCAGAAAATTTCCAGGAAGAAAATAAAATCAAGGTTGTATCTCCATGGCAGCCACCAGCCGTCAAACCTAAGGATCATCAGAGAGGAACAAAGATCGTTACTGGTTTAGCTTCCGTCCTCAAAGAAAATCCTTAAAATTTTGATTTTGAGCTTCTTCTTCTTTTTTCTTTTTTTTCCCGAGAATCGAAATTTTGTATAATCGTATAAACTCTTAAAAGTTGTAATCTCTTCCCTTTTTTTCTTTTTTTAAAGCAGCATTGAAGCAAAGCTTTATAGTAACTCTACTGGTATAATAAAAATAGTAAAAATTTACAAAAAAATTTGTTCTTGGCGCGCTTACAAAGACGAGAAATCTAGTTCTTCGAGAGGCTCCTCTCATTGAGGTACGCAATCCTTTCTCGTTCCTAGAAAATCTTGAAATGTAGTTACCTATATTTTTAATCTTTATTTTCTTAATTTCCATGATGTTGCAGCTCTTAAGGCAAACATTTTTTTTTTTTTTCTTTCTTAGATTTTATTTATTTATTATTATTTTTAAAAAAGATTCTTGTTTGGAGAGTACGAGCGTCTGATGACAGCAGCTTCGTGTCATCTCAAACGCCGCGTTGCGGAGACAAACCCATAAAAATTGCGTGATCTTATCCTTCTTTCTTCTAAGCAATGAAACCACTTTTCTGTCAAAACCGCTTTCGTAAAATTAATCCTGGTTTTCTGGGAGTTTCCGATGAGTAACGCTTCTGTAAAACGGTCCGCGAGAGAGCCTTGGACGAAGTCAGAATGACCATAATACCCTTATAGTTGTTCTATATTTACAGGGTTTTTTTTTGAAACGGCAGAGAGACGCTGTAATCATTAGATTCCTTTGAAACAATGATTACACTTCAATGGTTGTTGAACTGCCACTCTCTTTAGATAGAAATTTCATTGTAAATCTCGAGGAGTATCCAATAGCCTAAATCTCATCGTGTCAGGAGCGTAAAGAGATAAACGCGGGGAGTCACGAATTTGTTAGTTATTTTTAAACAGAAACATTTGAAATATCAAACTTAGATTTAAATGCATAGTTTTGAAATGCTCGTGCTTTGTTTAAAAGAAAACCGTAGCACAGATGATCTATTTTGAAGAAACCTTCTGCCTTGATTACATGTGGCCTCTTCAAGGAGGTATCTCAAATAATGGTAAAAAGTAGGGATATTAATTAAATACGAAAAATCATGTGTAATAGTGCGAATGGAGTTTCTCCAAAATTTTGAAGCGGGCTGTCCGCTTCAAACTTACTTTACTTAATCTGATCGAAACATTTCATTACATTTTGATGGGTGGTTTTATTTGCACACGTCTAGAGAAAATTATAAAAACGATATTTTATGATTTTTTCCTTTTTCTATCTATTCATTACATCTACCATAATTTACAAATTTTGTTCAATAGGTTAAAATCGAACTTACAAAATTTTGTTCAATATTTTAAGGTACCTATAAAATATTATCAATCTTACAAAATAAATTTGCGGGGTATTTATCAAACAAAATTTTCTTAGGTAAATTTTTGTGTTCGATACGTTAGTACTGGATCTCTATGTATAAGATTGGTAGGCACCTACCAAACATTACAAAAATGATTCGATACTAATATACTAAATCGAAAATTTTGTACAAAATTTCTTATATATTTTTCTTCGACTTGGTTGAATTTTTGAGGTGTTAGAGTAAAACAAAAGAAAAGAGAGAGAGAGAGAGAGAGAGAAGAAGAAGAAGAAGAAGTGTTCGGTAGCCAAATGAGTGGGTGCAATGAGAATTAGATAAAAAAAAAAAAAAAGGATTAGGTGTGTGTAACGAGATATTTAATCTTTCAAAGTGGGTATCACGAGTAAGAGGGCACAATGAGCTATTTAGGTGTGTGCAAATTAGCTATCCTCAATATTTTCTTTTAAACACTAGTTTTGTATTGTTCAGTATCGTATAATTGATGACATCCTTTTCTCGTGTGACGACAACATCCTTTTCTCGTGTGACAACAACATCTTAGATCACGAACAACCTACTCAAATATTTAAATGTGGAGGAAAAAACTCACAAATTGGTAAACACCATAACCACACGGAAAGTATCATTTCAATAGTTAACTATCCGTAACCTATCAAATAGTATTCAATCATCGAAGTTTATAGAATGCACATAGATAGATTAATTATCCAAAAATCATTTAACAAACATTATGATTAATTTCGATGAATGATATTACTTTATATGGACAAATAGAGGTAACATTTGTTGCAGAATGCATGAATTGATATTCTAACAATCTTAAATCTTCATGTCATTATCCACCTACAAGTGCTAAAGAGTTACAATGATAAAACACAAAAAAAATAACTAATGAGTGTTGGATATCCAAAAAGTTAAAAGTCTTTAGTTCAAAACCCCCTCATTTATAGAAATTTATCTCGGCTTACACAATATGTATGGTTTGTGGGGGTATTGCATGTATCTGAAAGATTTAGGTGAGATATAGTGTTCTGAGAGGTCAATTGTCTTGCTCTTTTTAGTAAAACTTATGGGTCCGTGCACCCCTATCATATTAAAAAAAAAAACTAAAAAAAAAAAAAAAACAAAGATTTACCTAGCGTATCCAACTGTTGCATTTTTATTACAAAAATTCCCTTGGAGTTTTGACAACTCTAAGGGAACCTTACTTTTGAGAAGTTTGTTGCCTACCAAACCTCACTTTATCAAGTTTGTTATCGAGTAAACCCTAGAGTGAGATCCATGTTATAAAATTCAAATTTATGAAGTTAAATTGTTACTTAACATTCCTTGGAGTGGATTCTAACTACCTCGATTTCTATCATCCAAAAACTTGATCTAATGTCACAAGCATATAAAGGACAAAATTCTAAGAACATTAAAAAAAAACATTCGAAAAATAAAGTTATTTTTCACCATTGATTTTAGTTTTAAATTTTAGAGTACGGCAGCCATCCATTCCTAATATCTACAATGATGCTTAAAAGGTTTTTTTTTTAATTTTTTCTTTTTAGTCTGAGTTTTTCCATGAAACATAGAAGTGTGTGTTGTTAGATTGCTGATTTGATAATTTTGTGAGCCCAACAATCCTTAGTAAGATTTAAATTCTTACTAAGATTGTCATAGTAGCACGATACATAAAATACAAAGGAAAGGAGTTTTTATAATAAAATTGCAACAGATAGGTAAATCTTACTAAAACAGAAAAGAAGAGAGTCACCACGTGGTTAACATTGAGTGGATGCCTCCAAAGGAATCTTACCTTTGCAATCGTTAAATAGACAAAAGTCGAAACGTGTGACAACATGAAAAGAAGTGATTGATTTCGACGCAGAAGTATCGAGTCTTACCCATTACATCAAAACTGTGCAGCCGAGAAGTGTGATAAAACTAGAAAAATAAGCCATTCGTAACAAGGGATCTTTAAAAAAAATCAAAAGTTTAATAATTCTCTACTAATTAGATCATCAAATCTTTTTCAATTGGAAATAACTTAAGAATCTATTAGAGAGAACATAGAATTCTAAAATTTTTACTGATATATTAACATATTGAATCAATATTTACTAGTATTAACTTTTGCTATGGCCACACATTTGGTTTGATTTTAAGCCATCGCCTTAACTTATTTCAACTTTAAACTCTTAACTGGAGACAACACCGTCCCACATTTCGTTAAATTTTTTAGAGTCCCCTTAGCCTTACTAAGGGTTCTTGGGCTCACCGATCTGATGCTTCAAGGCTACAGAGGAAGAAAATCTATAAAATTTGAAAAAATAAAAATAAAAAATTATTTATTATCGTTGAATTTTATTTGTAAGTTTGAGAGTTATATGAAAATTTAGTAATCGTCCATTTTCAAAACCTTAGATCTAGTTCAAAAGATTATTATTATTTTTTAATTTGAAATTTTCAAAGAAATTTTAAGGATTGTGATGTTGGATTTTTGACATGGTAATCCATTTGAGCAAAACGACTTTTAGTAAGACTCAAAATCTTACTATAGTATGAAAAGGGTTTCACTATTTTTTATATGAATAATGATTTTCTGACTCGAAAGTTTTCACTCGATCCCCACCTAATTGACGTGGTAAGTATACAAAATTGTATATTTGTTTTCTTGTGTATCCTAAAGGAAAATATCTATGGTTCTATGCATTTAACACGATGACTGAGTGAAAATTTTCAAGTAAAAAAATCACGACTCTTTTTATACACATTTATAATCAGTACATTTTTAAAAAAAAATTTAGTACCGTTGTTATTTCTCGCCAACGGACCATAGGAAGATTTCTAATCCATTTAATCAGAAGGGGCCCCACTCTATATGAAGGGTCACTATATAAGGAAACAATTAAAGAGATTTACAAAGTTTGATGATAATATTGCTTTTGGGAAGGCAACTTCCCACCCACTATTTCAATCCTTAATAATTCCTTCCTTTGCAAGGACTAAATAATTATAACTTGTATTGATGATTGCTTGTAAGAAATAATTAAAGTTCATTAGTTTTTGAAGTCTCCAAGAAACCCAAAGAATTTTAGACTAATCTAATATAACTTGTATTATTTTTTATTAAGTTTCTTTATTTTCAATTAAATTTTAGACTTATCTAATTTAAGATCTATGTTGTGGGGTCCTTTAATTTTTAGAAATTGTCGCTCATTGATTGGCCCACAAATATAGCATAATAAAATAAAATAAAATAATTTATAATATTACTATGTCACCCAAGTTCTATGACAATGATATGCCCACTTGGAGGCAAAAGTGATTGATTGCATTTCGTACTCCCCACAGGCACTTATCCATTTCAAAGACATTGTTGATTGTTTACCGTGTAGGGCAGTCATGGATCATAATCGGTTCGGGTCGAGCTGGAACCAATCACAAATCTGGATTTGGTTGAGGAACCCATTGGATTGAACCCTTATTGGATCTTAGGATCCAACTTGGAGTGGATTGGGAATTGGGACATGTGTTTACTGCATTATTTATATATTTTCTCATACATTATTGAATTGGATTAGATCCCTAATGGAACGAGGCACGGTGAATTTAACAGATCCATAAGTTTTTTATTAAAGATTTTTTGACACCCCCTTTTGACTTACTCTCTCATCACATAATCATAGATCATTTACATCAAAATACTTAAAGTCATAAATAATTATTTTATATATCTCGAGGTAAATGATCTATGATTCTATGACAAGGATCCATGTCCGAAGGGAGTGTCAGATTATCATGACTCAAAGATTTTAAATTAGGATTCTTATCCCATTGGTGTTAGATCCAATCCATTGAGGGCCTTAATATGGTATGCATTTATGTCGCAATCTTTTTCAGAACTCAAAATTAAAACAAGTTTAATTGAGTATGATTTGGAATAGACATATACTCAATTGATAAACTAGAGAATGAAAAAATATAGGAAAAAAATAGTTTGGAACAGAAGCTAAAGATGGCTTACGAACTAAGAACACATTGATATTAAACTTGCGAACAGTTTTGCTCCAGTATCATAAGATTCATAGATTTAAAACTTTAAAGGTTAATTTCTCTAATGTTTAAATATTTTTATTTTTGTACTCTAAAATAGTATAGAACATATTTAAAATTCTAGGGTTGATTGCTACTCTTTACACACCGAATTATAAGTAAACAGCTACGACTTTCTTACTTAGACGAGTGAAATCAAAGAGAGAGAGAGAGAGAGAGAGAGAAATACCTGAGAGGAAATTGACATGTTGGTTGATAGTCTTGGGTATAGACATTGGAAAATAGTTGATAAGAGAGAGAAAAATATAGTATTACGAGATTGCGTAAGGAAGAAAATTAGAAATCACACGTCTTCAACCTCCTTTTCATACAGAAAATGAATAAATTGTAAATAATTTCAAAAAAGTCAAAAATACAAAAATGCAAATTGTTGAGTTGAAAGATTGTTTTAATCAAGTCTTGTATTATTTGATGAATTCCCTAAGAAATCATTTGCCTCGAGTAATAATTTGGGGCTCAAATCTGTCTATGGGTTGACTTTGATCCACCTCAACTTTGAACTTTGTCCTAGATTCGGTATAAATCGATCTTATTTCATACTTTATTTAGATCTAAATTCAGTCCGATCCTAATGAATATTTTAATATTTATAATATATTATAGTACTTTTTATATATAAAAAATTGTTGATATTGTAGGGTATTCCCACACCCTTTCGAATAGGACTAGTCCCACGACTCGACCCCACAGAAGCTTCTTAACATGCAACAAAGTAAATCAAGAGGCCACCTAATTTTAAACATTAGATTAAAGGGAGCGAACCTACATCGTCAATTTAATTGTTGATCCAACCCCTCGGGGGTGTATATTGTGAATTCTAAATCGTAGGATTTTACACCTACATGAGGCCCCCCAAAACAAAATACAAATAAAATAAAATAAAATATAAAAAAAATGGCCACGTGATGCATAAAAGGCTAAGAGTCATGCAGGAGTGAACTCAACCTGGAACCTCATATCGCACTTTTTGACGTGAAAGTGGACAAGAATCATAGATGTTTTTTCACTTGTATCTCGATGAAAAGCATATATGGGTCTCATACATTTTCACGTTAAGAAATGCGATATGAGATTCCAACCTGAAGTTACTTCAACATTATTCAAAAGTTTGCAACCTCACTCTCTGGGGGAGTGGAGATGATTTGCTTCCATGAACTAACACTATGTTTGGATTGAGAGAAGAGAAAATATATGAGTTTCTCTTAATTTATCTTGTTTGGATTGTTAAGTGGGGGGAGAGAAGAGCCTTTTAAAATATTTTATAATTTCAACTCTGCCCTTGAGCTCTTTTAATATATTTTCTCTCAATCCAAACATAACCTAAAGTTTGATATTCATAAATCAGACAGTTGGAACTTGGAAGTGAGCAGACCACTTTCATCTTTATGCCAATATAAAAAAGAACGAGGTCTACAAGATCTTTTTCTGAAGATCTTTTATTAAATTCTATGAACCTAGAAAAGATTGAAAAAATAATTTTATAAATTTTTAAAAGTAGAGTTTATAAACAGTTCTTTAATAATAGATGAATTTTTTCGTTTTTTCAATATTTGGAAGAAAAAAAAATGCATAATAATAATTACTAATGATGTGAAGAGTGAAGAGAAAAAAAAATGACATTAAAGTAGAATGGCCCGTTTTAAATAGTGGCCCACTGACTAACGGTCTGTGTTGATAATATTGGTGGGCCATGTTCTATATTTACAGCAAATTTAATTTTATGGGGAGTCAGGATTGTAAATGTGGCCCACCTACTCATCAATCTAGAATTGGCTTAATTGATAATGACCCAACAAAAAAGAGGAAAAAAAATTATCCATAAATAATAAAAGGAGATGAGATAGTGTTTCCTTTGTTTGGTAAAAGTCAATTTCGATTTTTTAAAATTTAAATCCAAATTGTAAAGTGTTCCTTAAATCCTCCATGGAACTATTTATGTTCATGTGCACGTGCACATGCACGTGTGTGTGAGACTGCTGCTTGAATGATGGTTCATTGGTGGGTTGGAGGGTAAACCCATGCTCAACCAGTCAACCCAAGTAGCAGAACCTCTAATCCGGGCTCAACTCAACCCGAATCATCAGGCCTAAGCTCAATAACCCAAGCTCATCCCGGGCTTGATCTTCTAAAACCCGGTTGAGTTCGGGTAAGTCCGAAGTCCAAGTTAGTAATTTTGGGCCGTTTGGCTGGGTTGTACTTGTTCAATAACCCTCATTTCATTTTTATTAGCAAATTTTATATTTAAAAAAAAGATATACAACATCAAAAATAAAATTACTAGTAATTAAAATTATATATAACCTTCAAATCCATCATTGAGAGAATATTTAGACAAACCACGTTAAATCAAAGATCACATGAATTATAATCAATTGTCTACAAATCATAATAATAAGATGGAATTAAAAAATTAAATAAAAAATATCTAATTAATATAAAAATATTTATATATTAGTACATAGCATTGGGTTCAGGTTGAGTCGGATTGCTCGTATCCTCAACCCGAATTGAAATTGGGTTGAGATATTCTAATCCACACTCAACTCATCTTCTATATAAATCAGCCCAAGCTCGCCCAACAATTGGCTTGAGTTTGGGCCAACCCACCTAGGTTGTAGCCCTACTTTGATTTGTGATATGATTGGGCTAAAAAACATTGTTTTAGCGACAATAATTGTAAAGGTGATTCTGGATTACCTCTATCAACTCTGCTTTGCAACTTTGACGATTCACTTCTTGCTCCTCTCGCTGTTTGGTGGTACTGGTGTGATACCTGCTAATAATCCTTTGACGATCAAGTTAGTATACCAGAAAACATCACTCAGTATATTAGCTAGCTTGCTAGAGGGGAGAAAAATATCATTTTGCCCTTGATCTCTCCCCCTTTTATAGGGTTTCCCCTAGAATAGGAATTTCCTCTTCGACCATTGTCAATCCACGATTTGATCGTGGAGAATCACATGATCCAAGGAATTTCAATCGAATTAGAATTATTCATCTTCACGTTCTTGGATTCTTGGGATTTTCCCTTATACTTCGGAGGTTGGGGTGCAAACCTACTAATTCTATCTTACTCTAACATTAGAGTAGGAGTCTGGCCTTACTCTGTCTTGCAATCGAGCAAGACTGAATAGTTTGGTCAATTTTGGGTACCACCTTCGTGGAGTCTTGCTTCTTTCCTTAGTCGAGATTTGGACACTTGTATGATCTAGACCTACTACAATTTTTATCCTCTACAATAATTACTTTTTATATTCTACCATTAAAAAATTACTAATAGTGACAATTAAACTATAATCCTCAAGTATTCATATTCCAAAAAAAAAAACAAAAATACGAAATATATATAAGAAGATGAAAAGATATAATCGAGTTTACCTAGCAAATATTGTATTTTCACATGTTGGTTCATTTGAATGTTATATGAATGTTGGTTCATTTGAGTTCATGAAACCCAATGAAAAAAATTTAATGACCTGCAACAACTTGGTTCTTAAATATATGGGTATGTGCTTCATTGTATTACATGAACCCGAAGTGACATGGATTACGAACTGCTTTGCTTCATACTGATTCGCAGTTTGGTAATTTGGTCTAAAAGAAGCAAATTTGGTAGCTTAGATCAAAAACATTTTTCAAACATTCAATATTTTGAGATTAAGGTTTCGTTCTGAACTCTTTTAAAATGGAAATATTTCAAAGTGGAATGAAACATTAGACCATGCCCAAGATGATCTAAAGTTACTTAGAAGTTTCTGTGTATAAGGTTTTGCTAGATGTGTACCTTTCACTTCTCATATAGTTCCAGTAACTCCATTAAACAACTTCATATGAAAAAAAATAAAAGTAATACAAGTTGTCCATATAATCTAACAAGTTCTCTTATCTCGATGACCATATATGGTGTTATCGTTGTAGGACCCCAGTTCCTACGACCACCCTGTGATATTGCATCACTGTCTGACATCAATGCATACTAAACATCCAATGTTCAAACTTGAGTACTCAATAATCATCTTTTTGTTTTATCAAACTGTTATTAAATAAGATATTTTCTAATAAAATATTGATATGGGTCTCTTATTGAATGGTTTGTTAATGGGAGAGGAAGTTGGAGTGAAACCACTGATAGTCTTCCCTTTGATTATGTCAAAGTAGAAACTCCAAACAACTAAGAATTGCTTATATACTTTTTCTTGATTGACTTGAGGATTTCCAAGTCTTTTTATATGAAGACAAGGGTTATCAATGACGGCACCAGCTTTGCTGACACTGAGATTTTTCCCTCTTCTCTCTTAGTCAAATCTTTATCCTTCATTTTCCTCCACTCCATTTCCATCCCTAAACAATAATGGCACCACCATCTTCAATCCAATTCATCGACGCTGCCCTTTCTTGCACTGGTCCTCACGCATTGTCCTACTCAACCGCACACCAAAAATGGCTCATCCGCGAGCACCTCCACTCGCTGACTCGGGAATTCCCTTCTTTCTTCCCCTCTGTGGACACCTTCTTCCACAATGACGGCACCACCGTCAACCTTCTAAATACAAGTGGGTTTCTCGCAATCTCTTCTAACACACCCCCTATCTCTCTCACCATATGGCTTCATCAAACATACCCATATGAACCTCCTTCAGTCTTTCTGTCATCAACCCCCACCGATCAAATTCCTCATGATCACCCTTTTGTCGATCCCTCTGGTGCTACTATGTCCCCATACCTCAACACATGGACCTACCCTCGGTCCAACCTCTTGGACCTTGCACGCAACCTTGTTCGCCTCTTCAAACACCACCATCCTTTCTTCTCTCCTTCATCGTCCATATCCTCCACCCTTATGGATCCTACTCTTGCATCAAGAATGGAAGCCCTTGACCGTCTTGTGGGGGCAATTCACTATGACATGGTGGCCTTACGGGCCAAAGCAGAGGAGGATATAGAAGGACTATCAAGTTTGCAAGCTGAGATGGTCAACCGAGCTGATATCTTGAATATCACACTACACAGGACTGGACATGAAAGGTTAAGATTGAAACAAAGGGTGATGGAATTGGCGGGAGAGAATGATGTACTAACAAATTGGTTGAGAGTTAATGATCCGGGATCCATCATTTCAAATACGGTGGAGGAGGCATTCGAGGCCATAGATGAGGAATCCAATTGTGTGCTAGACTGCCAGGCAGCAGACGAGGCGATTGAGGATGTATTTTATGCATTGGGAAAGGCAATGATGGAAGGGGTAGTGCCTCTTGGAGACTATCTTAAGCAGGTAAGAACCTTGTCAAGGGAGCAATTCTTCCATAGGGCTATGTTGGTGAAACTAAGAAGCTTAGATACACTTAATAGATGAAATTAATTTGAGGGGTGGGGCCGCTCCTTCTATGTACAACGGTTCTCAACGCTATATGAGAGTATCATCTTCATCAAAGCCTTATCCCCAAAAATTGATCTTGTTCCTTCATTCTATTTTGTCTAAATCCATGTCTTCTGAAAAACATTATGAGATCAATGGGATGCAAATATTTAAACGTGTATTTTCCTTACTTGAGTTGGAGAGTCTCTCATTTTGCACAATAGAAACAGAAAAAGTTGACAATTTTGTGTATTTTCCTTGTATTTTGGTTTGTCACCTGACAAAATTGAGAAAGAGAAAGCAAAGAAAAAGATGAACCTTATTAAAATAGAGAGTTGCTATTGCCACACCAATTCCTATGTAAATCACCAAAGAATTGCACATGGTTGGTGTGGCGTTAGTAAAAGTTGGTGTGGCAATAGTAACTCCCTTAAAATGTATTGCATATCGAAGTCTATTTTAACTAATTAAGAATTATTGGATCCGAATGCAAATCTTATAGACTGATGATTGCACGAACAGTAAATTAAATATACTTACTCTCATGGTTATCCCAAGGCAAGCAAGCAAGCATTTCATATCTTGTTTTATATTTGTTAGGTAAGATTGATCAAGTAAAAGCATTTAGTTGTCCAATTTTTTTTCTTTTTTTCAACGTAGTGTGGTCCGGTGAATGCTACTAGGGACTGCACAGACCAAGTGGCCCTTCCAAGTAGGAATAAGGCCATTTCGGCTCCGCACTAGAGATGGATACAATCTGTCTGTTGGGCTAGTAAATGAGACCAAAGGGACGTGGTAATTAAGAGGGCAGTGCGACAAAATATGGTTTGCAGACTCCCCGTGTTGGATTTGCACGAAAAGCAAAAAATTGGCATTGAAAAGCCTCTTTTGATAAGGAAATCGATTATGGGCATTCTGTCAAGAGAGGCAACTCAAATGCCACCTTATAATTGTGAAAAAAGATGTTGCACTCTCCATGTTTCTTTTACAAATCTAGCACAAAAGTAAATCCTTATACTTGAATTCTCATCCCAATTCTAAGCACAACTGGCCACAGCAGGTGAAGGTTCAGAAAAAAATGCAAGGAAGACCCAAAAAAAATGTGAACTTAGGTTGTGAGAGCAGATATGAACACATTTACTTAATATTAGAAGACATGATCGTAGATAGAATTGAATGGAGGAACATGATTCATTCGGTTGGTCCCAAATTCTTGGGACAAGGCTTCAAGGATGACATCATGAATCTGGAATACTGATTGTACGTTCAACAATCCTATCTGAGTTATAAAGAAACCGTCCATTTTCACATACTATGTTTAAATGTTAGGCACTATAAAATCAAGAGGGGTAAACTTCAAATCTCTGAGATTATGAGCAGGATCACTAAGAGACATACATAAGCTTTTGAATCTTTGGTATTGCACATATGATTATGTGAAGACTTCATCAAAGATTTCAATGGGTGTTCTTAGAGGATTTTGCGTTTAGATGGGTTGAGCTTTGATCTTTGTAGTTAGTTGTATTTGTACCTTTGTCTTTGTTTTCTCCTTTGTTCTTTTTTCTGTTTTCTTTCTTGTAGTCTTGGAGGATCTGTCATCCTCCTCTTTTGGTTTGTATTTTAATAAAATTTATACTTAAAAAAAAAAGACTTTATCAACAAGTTCAAATAATGGTTATTCAAAACCACTTCCCTTAAATGCCGTCTTTCTACATTTCAGACAACCACCTGGTCTTATTCTGCGCTTAAGCATGCAATGTTTTCTTTTCTTTTTCGATAAGAAGCAACGATTTGATTTTATAGAATGGGGCAAGATTTGATCTTATATCTTCTCTTTTTTAGTGGGCAAGTTGGGCTTGAACCTATGACCTTAAAGTTGTATTACAATATGTCAATCAAAGGAACTATGGGTTCATGATCGATGATTCTCAAGCATCCCATGTACATAGGTGGTGTTGGTGTTGGAATTCTGTTGGATCTACACTCCTATGCCGGGCTCATTTTTTATTTTTTTATCTTATCTTTTATAGAAGTTGTAGATATGAAACTGCAAAGAAACTTCTATCTAGAAAGCTTAATCCTCTTAGCCACACTGCCTTAATATTTTTGTGAAATTTTATCGAAAACAGCATACTCCTCACATACTAACTTGACGTCTAAATTCCCTACCCCTCAAATCTGTGGTTGAGCTAAAAAGCTTTAGAATCGTCGCACATCGCCTGAGTATTATTGGGAGGTGCAATGTATAAAGCGGGGGCAACCCTCTGCTTGCAAGCTGGTTTTGTGAGGATGAGTTAGGCCCATGGGCTTTGTCAAAAAGAACATTTCAAAAGAACCACATAACCATGTCACACATTTAATGAAACTATTCAAGCAATACGTACAGAGACCCCAAATGTTAGTGATAAGGCTTTCATGATGATTCATACAATAACCCTTTTTGTCAGGATGAGTTCTTGTCAAATTCTAATGAATTAGTTATGGGTTTATGGCATACAAGCTTGTGTTTCTCAGTGGTCCTGCTTCCACGTAACAAGATAAGTGCCTCAGTTTTTCAAGAACTTCTGTACTTACGAATAGCCTCTGCAGATATTATGCTGTGTGTAACTTTTTCTACCATTCAAGTTCAAATCACATCTTCTAGCACCATAACTAACAGTCATGCTCGAAGACTTGTCAGCCATATCAATCCATATGTCGCTTTGAACTCAAAGCTGAACGATGAATGTACTTTAAATTATTCAAGATTTATTCATAAGAATGTAGACATGTTGACATATGGATGTTTTGAGATTCATAGCTTCTAAGTTCTTACCAACACTACCATGTTTTGTGGTTAGGACCTGGTCACAAAAAGCAGCACTCTTTTAAAAATCTCACTTTTCAAAAGCGGATCGTCCCTCTAGTGAACAAAACTAGAAAAAAAAAAGTGATTTTAAAAAATAATAATGAGTTTTTACATTTTAAACATGCACTTTTAAAGAAAAGTATATTTTTTAAAGCTGTTATATAAAAACGCTAATGATTTTCTGGCTCAAAATTTTTCACTCGATTGACGTGGCAAGGGCACATAACCATTGATCTCTTTCCTTGTGTATCCCGAAGAAAAAGATCTATGGTACTGTGCCCTTGCCACATCAGCAGCGTACAGACTGAGTGAAAATTTTCAAGTCAGAAAATCACGATTAAAAAAAAAAAAAAAAACATTTTTTGTGGGCGTGTGGTAATTATTTTTGGCATTATGGCTATTGTGGTTTGGTTCATGAATGTCATTTAATACAGGATTTGATGAGTATCTTGATGTTATCACTCTTAATTTTTTCAATAGTGTCATTTTTTAGCTCAAAAGTAGACTGTTAGGATTTTTTAAACATACGTGAAAATATGTAATCATGTATAGATATTCAATAGTATTTTTTTTCTCGAAAATATAATGAAAACTTCAAATAAAACTTAATACTTCCAATGGAATCTATATTTATTAGCAAAAAATCAGTACAAAATAAATTGAAACCCAAAACTAGACAAACATGTCATTTAATTGGGTTTTCCATTACCATATAAACTGTTCTAAACCAGACCCAACTATTAATACCTCATTTTTATGCAAAAAACGAGCCCACTCACTCACTCACGTCACTTGGAAATTAATGGTCACCCTTGATTATTGTGGATAGTGCCAAACGACATGAGGGTCATGTAGGCCTCATGGTGGTACCTGGCAACACCCCAATCGGTAGTCAACAAGTGACAAGACCAACAAGCATGCAAAGGGTGTTCCAATCAGGGGATGATGCCTTGGTCGAATGCAAGAGGGTCATGTGGAAGGTGGATCCAACTGGGATGGGAGAACCAATAAGCAGGGCCCGTAGCCAATCAATAGGAAGGGTGCACACCCCAGGTGGGGATAAGTTACATTGCGAAGGGGCACATGGCAGTCAAACATAGGTGCTCTCAAGGGAAAAGTGAAGGCAAGACAACGACAAGAGAGAGGGCTATAAATACCTCACTATTCAATGAACATGACATGATTTTCAAGATCTCATCCGCTAGAACAAGACCATTTTGTATTTTGGTATTTTGTGCCATTACAATTATAATTGACAAACCAAGAGTTACACTCTTTGTAGACAGTGACACAAAGATCTCATCCAACTAAAAGAAAGACATGGTACGAGACAGACATACATTGATACATAAATAAAGGATAAAAAGGTATGCATTGGCGGCCATTACATCATTCTACAATAAAGACACAATCCAAAAGCTAGAGAAAAAAACATAGGACATAGAAAAATAAAAATAAAAAACATCCCTTTTATGTATTAAAGTAAAACTAGCTTACAATCTGAGTTACTGTGGCATACCCAGATCTTCCACTTCAACATAATACGGTTGTACTTATCATATAACTTGACCTAGCAATGCAACTAGAAGTACTGATTGGCTTTCACCACTTCATTCTTTGCCGTCAGCAGCACGAAGAGAGCCAAGTTGAACGGGTGCTTGTGTACCCACGACTTTGGACGACCCATAAACTGAGAGATCAATTCCTTGAGATTTTTCTTTTTCAATCTGTTCCTTGATCCAAAAGTATGTGACCCTCAACCCATCCTTCAAAAAAAAAAAAAAAACAGGGAGGTACATCCAAGATGAGTAAGTTGTTTAGCTATAAAAAGCAAGTTGAACGATTAAAGAAGAAAACCAAAGTTACTTGCTAGTACCTTGAGTCTCATAGTTGGAGCCCAACCAAGCTTCTCTTTAATAAGAGTGTTATCTGAATTACGACCGCGCACACCTTCTGGGCCGGGAATGTGATGGATAGGTAGCTTCTTGTCCTCAAAGCTGAGCACAATGTCAGCCATCTCATTCATGCTAACCATCTCATCACTTCCAATGTTCACCGGCTCTCGGAAATCCGACTTTGTAAGTCTAAACACAAAAAATTGATTACAAGAAAGCATTTAATAGGGACACAGAGCAAATCTTCAAAATGAAGAAGATAAACATAGGACCCATTTTCAAAAGAGTCGTGATCCAGAGCGGTGTCATGTTCCTATAACATATGATGCCTATGTGGCACATTTTGGTTGGAGATTAAACACATCCAGCTGCGTGCAATGTAGAAAATGGCTTGGTTAGGAGCCCAATGTGTTTTAAACTCCAACTAAAATGTGTCACGTAGACAACTATATGAACAGGACACCACTCTGGATCCTGATTCTATTCAAAATCCAATTTTTTGATGATTTTAGTTATTTATTTTGTTAAGAGATAGGGCAAACACCCAAACCTCACAGTTAAAAGAGGATATGAAGTAACGATCAGTTGAAAATTGTTCATTTAAGATGGTAAATTATTACCTTAAAACACCTTCTACACATTCATCAATGAAGGTGAAGGATCGGGTCTGCAGCCCATCACCCCACATTTCAAACTTATCAGTAGATGTCAAAGTCTTTCTACAGAAAGCAGCAGGGGCCTTCTCCCTCCCACCTGTAGTGAATAAAAGAGAAACAACATATATAAATAGAAGATCAAGATGACAAACTTATGCGGAGAAATAAAAGAACATAATTTACTATAATCAACGGCTTACCTTTCCATGTTCCGAAGGGGCCATAAATGTTATGGAACCGTCCGATACGACACTCAATTCCAAAGTCTTTGGTGTAGTGCTTGCACAACTCCTCAGTCGCAAGTTTCTCCAAGCCATAAGCATCTTGAGGCTATAATATGTCCAAAATATGGATTAAGGCACATAACCCAAATCAATACAAGTAAATTAAGACATAACCCAAATCAATACAAGTAAATTAAGTGTTCTTGATAACTCAAGTAACAAACCTCAGCAGGCCAAGCATCAGACTCCTTCAAGCTTACATTAGTCTCCAATTGCTTAAATTCAGGATAGATGCATGCACTAGAGGCATAGAAGAACCTACCGGCAAGGAAAATCAAGTTAGTGTTCAGATTCACCTAGAGAAACTAAAAATTCGATCGGATCAGTACTTGAATGCCATGCAATAGGATAATAAATACTAGAAAACTTTCAAATCTCAAATCAATTGGGTAACAAAACTTGATATTATAATAACTAAGACACATATACAACCAAGACAACGAACCTCTTCACGCCATTGATCCTGGCCGCTTCAAGCATATTGAAACTGATCATCGTGTTGTTATACATGATGACTGAATGGTTAGATTGGATGAAACCCATCCCTCCCATATCCGCGGCAAGGTTGAAAACATGGTCAACCCCAGAGGTGACCTTCAAGCAGTTATCCATAACCCTAAGATCAACAAGGTGGAACTCATGACAAAACATGTCCTCCGTCATGTGCTCATTCTTCTTCCAGTCAGAAGCAATGATGTAGTGCCCCTCACTCTTCAACCGGCGAGCAATGTGGGAGGCAATGAACCCGCCAGCCCCAGTGATGGAAATTCGGAGTTTCTCAGAAGGCCAGTAAAGCTCCCTCTCCAGTTCCGCATAAGTGTACTCCCCGTAGTTTGTCCCATCGGTACTCCCCATTCTGGGTCAATAATTTGGAGAATGCATGAAGTGTTGCAAGCATGCCATCATAGTTACCAAGTTTGGATTCGGCAATTATTCGGAGGGGGATCACTTTGATTTAATTCAGATAAATCCGGAAAAGTTTTGGAAATTTTTTTTTGGGGATTATACAAATGATGTTTTTGGGTTTCTTCCCCAAAACCCATAATCGTCAACCTCCGTAACAACCCTATCTTGTTCTCAAGATTTTAAGGTTGAAGAAGATAAGATTCTTGAGGTTGAAGGGTAAATTTTTTACTTTGGAGGTTGAAGATGATTGGTTTTTAGGAAAAATGAGCGTTCTTATTTTGGAAATGAAAAAATCGACGATTTAATCAGCTTGTCCCTATTCGGAGAAGTTTTCCAAATTTTTGGATTTTTTTTTTTTTTGTGAATTCTGTGGTAGTGCATGCAATTACCATTCTAGGACATCTAATGAGGAAAATTACCAGATTGAATCAGAAAAATAACTACATAAGTAAATCAAAGAACACTATAAGAACAAGTAACCAATATGAATGGAAATTTAAGTAAGACAACCCATCAAATTTTTATTTATTTATTTATATCTGTAACACAACTTACCAAATTAATGAACAAATAAAACCCAAAAAAACAATCCTTTCCATTCATTTCTTATCCGAATCTCAATAGTAAATGCCAACCAACACACTATCAATCCTACCAAAACAGAGATTCATGAGAAATTAAAGAACAAAACAAATAAAAACATGCCTTTTTAAAAAATTAAAAGAAATCCATCTGCATGTACAACTGTTTTCATTCTAGAAACCAAATCAAGTGTCTAAATCTTCAAAAAATACTCAGACAGAGAGACCTCATTAGAGATAGTAGCACAAACCAACAATCCAAAAAATTTATATAAAAAAAAATAAAAAATAAAAAAAACAAACAAAAATACCCACAACAAATCAATGAAAAGATAAACCAAATCAATTTGTTTTTTCCTAAAAAAAATCAAAAGTTACGAAAATTTAATAATCCCACCAGATCAAAGAAATCTCTAAGATGAGAAAATTTGGGTAATAAATACAGAGCATGCACGAATGTTACACCTCTACATCCATCAAATAAGTAAATAAAATAAAACCCATTACCCAAACCACTCCATTTACAGAACACAAGATCCCAACAAGCAAATTATACAGAAAAAACCAAATCCAACCACTAAACTCAAACAAAACGAAAAACAAACAGAAACCACAAGCCCATTTTTCTTCCTTACCTCAAGAACCTCGCAAATTCAAACTATATCAAAGAAAAGAAGAGCAGAAGTTGTTTCGCTCGAACAAGTTTGAATGAATCTCAGCTCTAATGTTCTTTCTGATATATAGGTCCCTAATTTGTTTTAGAGAGCTTCTATTAGCACACCAACTTTTACTTATAACACACAATCCTTTTCGAGATTGATTGTTCATATGGTTTAGGTGTGCTGTGAGTAAAAAATTTTGTGTCGATGGAAGTTCTCTTTCTTATCAAGCGTTTTAAAGACAAGACGAGGACTACGGACAGATTGTGATCCTTTGATCTACTCCGTTGGAATGTAGATCCTCGATTGACACCTTAAGTAGGACAAAATTCGAACCGACATTTACTTGTAGTGAGAAAATGTACGGATCACATACAGAGTTACAGACATTTATACGTTGGACTGGAATCTACTGTAATAGTTTTCTTATTTATTTATTTATTTTATTTTATTTTTGTTACTTAGTTCAATATTTCTTATTAATTCTTATGCCCCTCTTGGAGTTACTTGGCAATTTGATTGGCTGGAAAGAAGCCACAAATCAGTGGGCCCAAATACGAAAAAGGAAAAACTGATTGGGAAAGAAACTGAAGGGAGGGTCCACCAAAAGAAATGTGTACTAAAGCCCGAGCATGGAAAGAAACTTTTTAAGAAATTTACCAAAAACGTTATTAATTTTTGTCGAAATTCAGATTCCCGTTCACTCTTGAATAATGATTTTCGCCCCCTCTGATATACACAATCTGACGTGGCATATTCTATAATCCTAGATTTTTCTCGGGATATATAATTCCACATATTTATAAGGATGTGCAGTTGTGTATCTCGAGGAGGGGGGTGGAAACCTATGATTCTAACCCATGCAACATTATTGAGTGTATGAAAATCGCGACTCTCATTTTAATTACCAAACGTTAAGAGTGACAATTTTGCAAGTTCAAAGTGACAATCTTGCAGGTATTAAATGACTATCTAGCAGGTTCATTAATTTTAACGAGATTGTCACTAGATAAATAAGTGAGATTGTCATTTTAAATATGCAATCTCACACACATTAACATTTTAATAATTAAAATGAGCAGTTAGTTGGAATGAGAATTACATCATATTCAACTCATGGAATGGTAATTCACCTTACCCTTTTTTGTTCTATTAAATTTTTTCACAAAAAAAAAAATAATAATAAATTGTGCCCAGTCAAATTATGAATCAGATGCTGAGACATGAATTTGCTATCTTGTAGGATACAAAATGTTGAGAGATTTTATTGTCATACCAACTTTTGCTGACACACCACTACAATTCATATGTAAATTACTGAAGAATTAACACACGTCTAGAGATTGCGTTAGCAAAGGTTGGTGCGGCAATGGAAGCTCTCCAAAATGTTTGATGTCTAGTGACTTTGAAGTACTTTCTTGTGAGTCAATTTCTGTGAAGGCAATTTGAGGTTACAAGTCGTAACGATGACTCGGAGCCTTGAAATTTAGGAATCAGATGTCGACATTAGTTGAAGGTACCCAATAAAACCTTGGATACTTGGGAAGGATAACATCATGATTGGCTCGAACCAAGCGCAAAGAATCATTTTAGAGCAAATAATGCCCACTATTTGCATACGAAATGGTAATAGCATGTGATGCCACATGGGCATGAAAAAACGTAATAATAATGGTAGTGGCATGCATAACCTACTAAGCATGTCACTTAGCACTAAGACGTGCACGTGCATTGCAGGAGAACAAGAAGGATTGATCCTATGAGCAATAGAAGAGCCCACATTTCTCAAGAGATTGTAGTCATTAGATTTGAATAAGTTTAAGTTTTGATTTCTAATTTGATTATCATTTTTTGTTCCAGAATTCTAATATCTATATAGATTTTTATTTTATTTTACCGGAGAGTCCACATTTTATTTTAGTTATGGTATTGGAACCCATTATCAAAAACATGTCGTGTGCTTTAAATGCAAAATGAATTTTCCATGTTATGGAGTCCGACATCACTAAAATCACACAATTCTTGCAGTTTTTAACCTCATCAAAAGATTGCTAAAATTTGAAAATTTTAGGGAATAGTTGAACACGACCTCCATGTTCAAGTGGACCTTACAATGGTCCAAAAAAAATATGAGTGGTTAGTCTTAGACCCATAGCTCAACTGATTTGATATATTGCAAAGCAATTTTGAGATCATAGACTCGTGGGTTTGAGCTTACCTATCAAAAAAAAAAGAAATTGCGTGGATTAAAATCTAAGTAACTTGGATCTTTTAAGATCATAAGCTTTTAAGATCTTTCATAACTTAGAAGATCTTTGATAAGAGTTATTTTTATTTAGTTATTTCAATCAACAAATTTATATAATAGGGAATCATAATTATTTAATTTTTCTTAATTATTTTTGTTATCAAATTATTAGTTATATTAAATATAATATAGTTGATTTAGACACACCACCCACCTTCTGGTAAACATTTGACATAACCCTTGTTTTCTACCCAATTGATGACTTGTCCCGTTAGACACCTATCCTCTCTATATAGACTTTAGGAAAATGTTCTAAATACGTTTTCCTCCAACCTATAACCAAAAAGCACTTGTTTTTTCTTCCTAAAACCATCATCGTAAAGTTGGTTGGCATTAATTTCAATAGATTGAAGCTCATTTTTAATACATTATTCTTATTCTCATTGTAATCCCTTACGAAAAGTATTTGATTTTTCTTTTTTTTATATCCATATTTCATCATCTTCTACTTGAAATATCCTATATTGTCTAAGATTGAAAGGTTGAAGTAGATAGCGTCCTAAGGTTGAAGAGGTTGGTAAAATCATTTTTAATGGTTAAAGTAGTAATATTATTGAGGTCGAAGATCTTTGGTCTTGAAAAGAAAGAAATCAAGGTTATTAATTAAAGTTGCACATGAGGATATTTAAATTATTTCCATTGATCTTTTTAGAAAAAACCAAAGTTGAGGGGGCATGTCCCCAATTTGAAAATGTAAGAGGTATCTCAAACATTCAAAATAACATGGAGGATATGTCCAAATCACCTTTTTAATTATTGAGAGATTTACCGGACAGACCTATCTGTTGCAATTTTATTATAAAAACTTCCTTACTTTATCAAGTTTGTTACTAACTATACCTTACTTTATAAATCAGGCTGTCATAACTAACTTATAAGATTTTGGAGTTACATAGACTATCAAATTGGAAATTGAACCCTACAATCTTTTAGATTTCATGAAAATACTCGGATTTAAAGAAAAGAAATTCTTTTTGAACTTGATTGAAGGTCTTAAAAATGGATAGCAACCAAACTCCCAAATTTTAAATCAAAATTCAACAATTTAAAAAAAAAATTCAAAATTTATAAAATTTTGTCTTTTACAATACTATAGTATCATATCATATTTTTGAATGCTTAAAATTGATGTGTTACGATCTTACTTCAATATATGTTAAGTAATAAAGTAACCCTATTAATTTAAATTATATGAGATCAATTCCAACTCTAAAATTTGTTGGATAACAAACTTGATAAAATAAAGTTTGGTTGGTAAGCAATTTCATAAGGTAAGATTTCATTATAGTTGTCAGAGGTTTAGGGGAGATTTGTAATAAAAATACAACAGTTTGGTCTACCTGCTAAATCTGTACGATTTGAAAGATAATAATTGAAACAAAGATCACATGTGTGACAGTGTATTTGTCAGACACGTGGCATGATGTAAAATACCCGTTATTCCATTGAGTCACGTGTGGGTCGCATCTCGTGAGACTGAACGAAAGATTAAGGATGAAAAAGTCAAGGTAGAGCACGTCGTAGAGCTTTTATCTTAGTCATTGTAAAACTAGAAGACAAGATTGAGATGGGTAATTGGTAAGGGAGGCCGAAGTTTCGTTTTGGGCCCACATTCTATGATGATTGTCAGTTAGATTTGATGAGTGAGTGCAAAGAGGATTTTCTAATTTTCCGCTGTTGGTTTAGGATGTCAATTAAGGCTTAATTGGACCCTTAAAAGGTGGAACCGAACAAGACCATTCCGTTACTTTTATTGGGCTTAAGTTGGACAAGAACAAGCCCAAGCCCAATTTCACATGTTTTGGATTGGATTTGGGGTTTATTTTAGGATTTTTTTTTTTAATTAAAAAAGTTAATAATAATTATATGAATATTAGATTTTCTAAATAATGTACTTTTGCACTCCCACCTATTAGTTAATAAGTAATTTTTTAAATTAAATTAAACAGTTTGTCTCGTCCTAGACTACATGACTTGGATGAGTTAACTCGTTGTCTGTGGGTGGTGAGACACGGTTCTAAAACCATGTTTGGAATATAAAATTTATTTGGGTTAGATTTCGTCTATGAGTTATGCTAAAACAAACCAAACACCATGGCCCACACCAAAAATATGTATGATTGGTGATTTCTAACTCTAGATTTCGAGCGTTCTCTCTTCCAGTGATCACGAAACAAATTACCAATCAAGTATTTTTTTTGTTAGTAGGTCCGTCAAGCAATTGGTCAGGTACTCATGAGTAAGACAGACCAAAAGGGTGTCATGTGATGTGTTCTGTGACCCACAAAAAAACTATTCATCTTGATAATTACATTGAAGGGGCGGTTGTTTTGTGTGGGGGAAAATTCTTGAGCACAGACACGTGGCTCGATCAGGGGCCAAGATTAATGATTTTGAGGTCGTGGCTCGGTTTATTAACCCCGACGAATGCATGAATTCCAAGCTCGGAGCTAGACCATCAGCCAGTGAAGTGGTCCGGGTAACTGCCTCTTAGGTCGGTATGACAGGCCTGACAGACGTGCCAGCAATAGACAGCCAGCTCTAACAACCCACGTCATGTCAGGCCAACTCTGACTTTCTCAGAAGTGATAGGGCAGTTGCAACAACTCTTGCAGCTGACATGTCAGGGAGTAAGCTAACTACCCCAAGTCACCTCAAGGGGTGGCACAGAAAACGATCAAGTTAAACGCCTATATAAGGAAGAAAACTACGAGTAAAAGAGGTTCGAATTCTTCTTCTCTTAAACATTACACTGATCAATTTTACTGACTTGATCGTCGGAGTGGGCTGATTGGCAGGTCCTCCCGAGCTTAAAGAGAAGGAAAGTGTAGAGCTATTTCGTGCATCTACATTTCGTATTCTAAAAATTCATTCTTGCCCATAATTTGATATTCAAATTCTGATATTATGTCACCTTGGAATATAGTAGTGATCCTCTCATAATGAGAAACAAGATGACCATCGGATTTGGAATCATAGTTTATGAGGTCATTTGAGACTTTGATGACTTGGTGAGTATAACCAAATGAGATTTGGAATCTGGAAATCAGTTTCTACAATATGACCCTTATAATCTAAATTAGAATCTAAATTGATTGGAAATCCAAAAAATCTGGGCTGATCAAGGTTGGTTTTGATCTGATTTTTTTTATCGCAAAAATTTGGGATGGGCCAGCATATCTCGCTCCACCATTCCACTATGTCCAAAACCAAGTCTTCTATTAAATGGGCAATTTTAGCATGTAACGAGGTGAAAGAGTTCAACAGACAGGCTTTTGGATAATTTAAAAAAAAAAAAACAAAAATTTTGCTGTTTGAATGCATCATTGAGAACTTTTGAGTAAGAAATGGGCCTACTATCACTTCTGTCTAATTGGGTTGACAATCCCAATTGTGATGGTCTACATTGATTAATGATTGAATTGTTTTGTGGATCTTGTTCCCATGTGGGGCTGTGAGCCCATCAATAAAATGCCACAATCTGAGGCCCACTGATCCATGAATGTTTGACCCACCTCTTTGTGGACCAAAGTACCAAACAAGAAAATTCAACATCATTGTGACTTCATATCGGTTAAGTACAAAAAGGAAAAAAAAAATGATCTAATCAAGGCTGTTAGAAATCACTCTAGAAAAATGGACGGTCCACGATTTTGATGGGGTTAGAAGTTTTGGAATGGGCTGATTTTTGATGATGATGATCTCCTCACCGGAGTGATCATCCTCACCAAAAATCAGCCCATTCCAAACCTTCTAACTCATGTTTTGAAAAATGTTTACCCTATATATATATATATTTCTTTTTTTTTTTTTTGGAGAGCTAGATTTCACATCAGTATTTTTAATGGGTCTTATGTGCAGATAACCATTATATCTTCTTAATGATTGCACCCCATTTCCACTTCTTGAAGTTCATTAATAAGAGCTCCAAAGTGTGATTATGAGAATGACTCAGAAACGAAAGGTCGTCTATTATAAGTGTGGTAAATACCTTTATCAGGAACATTGTATATAATTTCTTCAATTGGTGTGGCATAAAAAATGTTTGGTGTGGCATTAGTGTAGTGGATCAACATTAACACTGATAGTTGAAAGCTACGAGAGTGAATGGAATTATATAGCCAGTAGTTTTACCTATAAAAGAAAGATATTGGACCCTTTGCAGATCGACAACCACTACATGCGTCAATTTCACCTGTTCTCTCTTTTTTGGTACACAATTAAGGGGAATTATTGATCAAACTGAACAAAAAAAACTTGTTCCGGATTAACAACAGATAACATGTATGCACCAAATATTCCGAATGCAGCATCACAATGTCAATTCAAATAATAATAGTTCAACAACACATGAATCATCATCGTAGGTTCTGTTTGTTACAACCTTCTGATTTCACTGGGTGGGGCGAATCCGCTTTTGCAGATGTTCCAAACTGGCCACTCGATGCATGGATGGTGTTCGTCCCATTTTGTTGCTCACCGTAGCATTTTGAACATCTTCGATTGGTGGAACTGGAGGCATGTCAGGCAACCCATTGTTCACTCTTTGGTCAGGTAGAGTATTAGTAGGAGTTTGATGATAGAAGTGCTGACCGGGGTTGTCTTGCACGGGTACAGCAGCATCGGCAGATGGGCTGCTTCCATCAAACGGCATACCCATGGTGGATATCACTTGGAACAATGGGTTCAAACCTGTTGATCGTTTCACTGCGTCTTCGGCCATCTTCACCTGTAAATAAAATTACCACTAGAGTGAATAAACCAAGAAACATGACAGTCACAATTTTAACAGTTTTCGAGTGCTAATCCACTCCTTACACTTCTTAGTTGGTTGAATGCAACCCCAAATTGGCCTATACTCTCTCAAGTCGCCCCACTTAGCACTTCTATAAGAAACATTTTAGGGTTTCTTAGAAATACCCTCCTGTTAAATTGGTGATATTAGGTTTACCCCCCTTGACCACAAGTCAACATTGCCTTTTCTTAATAATTTAACTGTAAAATTTGATTTTTTTTTTTTTTTTTTTTTTTTTTGTCTTCCAAATTTTGATGTAGTAATTTAATTATTTGAAGAGCATTTTGAACAGAATCAAAATTTCACCATTTAAATTATCAAGAATATGCAATGTTGTCTTAGGGTCAAGGAGGGTAAACCTAATATCACCAATGGGGTATTTCTAAAATACCCACCATTTTATTCACAAAGTAGTCCCAACTATGGATCTACCTCTTAAGGGGAGCCTATAACAAAAAGTCTATTTACAATCCAATTTGGTCCAACTACATATTTTGTTATTAGAAGTGCGATCATATCTGCTTTCACTATCTAAATCCATGTTCTTTTAGGCTTCTTCTCACTACTGGGGCTGTAATCATCCCTGTTATTGAACGCACACCATTTCTTGGGCTTTCTCTTGGTTTATCGCCTATTGGAATTACTACTACATTTTATCTTTCCTAATCATTCCACTCATCCCTTTAAACATCCTTAACTTCGCAATGCTCAATATATTAAGATGGTGCATGGTCCAATAACCGGTAACACATTATCTAATTCTTCCCAAAACTAATACCTTTAACCTGTAATATCAGGATCATAAACTCCTACAAATATCCACAATAACTCATTTGCCACAAAGTTGAAAACAAAAATACACCTAATGAATCATTTACCTTGATAGCTTTCTCATCCCAAAGAATGAGCACCCATGACCATAAAATAGGACAGTCAAACCAACTGACATCTCTACTTCCCCAAAAATCTCTGATAATGTGGTTCTCACCAGGTTAACATGGCATTTCATAATCATGGATTTGAAGACCAATCTCTTGTTGATAATCCCCAATGCCTCACATTCCAATAAAATACCCCCAACAACATAGATCACTTCAAATTTTCCTCCCTTTCCCAGGATTTTCTTCAATAGAATCTTTGAAAAAATTCAACTGAAATGCAAGGCCTTGAGCTTCTCTCGATAGTTTAATTCTTTTTCTCCCTTTATGCGACCCTACGTAGTGCCCTTCACCAGCATTGGGATTTCATTGGTGATTTCCACCATTTGGGTCTCCACTTCACCATTACTCACTCCCTGATAGCCACCAAAAATGCATCTCATCAAATTGAGATGTATGAGGAACCAATTTAGCATTAGTCCCTTCAACCCTTGAAATTCCAACAATTCCAAATTCTCCTTTTCTTTAAAAATAATAGATTGAAGAAAAGTCTACAGGCCCTCCTCTTTCCTAGAATAAGACAATGCCAACACATCTATGATGTTATCATTCAACTATTTAGTGGAATCAACCATTGATTGTCAATATGAACTCTCAAGTCTCACCCATTTAGAGGGCTGTTTTTTCATTGTATTATTTTTTTTCTTCGTTTCACTGGCCCTTTCTTTTGAGCTTTTGGGAAATCCTCTCACTAGGCTCTCTCCTCTTGTATTTTGCATGTCGTTTTCCTCAACCCGTTCTTATTAAAATTATGAATTTTAACAATCAAATCATCATGAATTGTATACCAAATACTGGAGATGACATGAATCGTATTTTTTCCATTGACACCATGTTGAGCTTTATCAGACAAATTATAACTTCATAGCTTTTCTTACCATCTGCATGCACATCATTTTTTTTGTGTGGGTGTGGGTGTGGGTGGGGGTGTGTGTGTGTGTGTGCTTGGAACCATAGCTCAGTTGGTTCACATATTGCAATGCAACTTTGAGGCCATGGGTTCAAGTCCATCCCACACATTAAAAAAAACCCTTTCGCATCATTTTCAGTCTTCCTCTTGCCATTTCAGAGTCTCGACTAGCATCAAAGCACTCTTCACTGGTTTTTTAGTGGTCTTCTATGTACTTTCCCAAATCATCTCAAACGTCTTTCTTTTATTTAATTTCCTCTTGGAACTATTCCTAAATTCCTCTAAGATACTTATTTCTATCCGATATTTCTTAGTCTTGCCACTCATCCATCTTTACTACGTTTATTCTATGGACATGATTTTTGATAGTGCAATGTTTACCTCCATAAAGTATGCATGCCCTAATTGATGTCTTGTAAAATTTCCCTTCAATACGATTGTCGCACGTTGATCACATAAAACTCCCTAAGCCCCTCCACTTACACACCCAACATTAATTATATGGGTCATCAAATTCCCACGATCTCTCCATATTTATAGATAATTGAACTCAAACAAGGGAAGTGGTCTGCTTGAAGGTAATTTTTGTACATACCTAGGAGTGACCTTACTAGCTTACTGGGTAAACTCTATGGGGTGATGATACCATAGACCCGGGTTTATCCCTCCATGACCAAGTTACTGAGTAATCATTAAAAACAGGATTACCGACACAAAAATAAATAAATAAATAAAAACAAGAAGATGATGTTGATGAAGTATTGAGACTTGTATATACATACATAGATTTGTAAAGCAAATGTAACATTAATTTTATACATGGTTCCTAGGCGGATGCTTGCCTAGTGCCTTAGCACCTATGCACACTTATGTAAACACTTTTGTTACAAGTGTCAGCCTATAACCTGCTAGGTGCAAGGCTTCCTGTCTAGGTGAAGTGCTCCTCTAGGCAAAACTTTGACTACATCGGTCTCCAAGACTCGATAAGGTAATGCATAATAAAGTTTTCCTTTACTACAACCAAAATCTTAGAAGTTGCCAACAATTTCATCGGCCATGAATGGGGAGTATGAATAAATAGTTACGAATTAGACATACGTGGTGAGAAAATCATGATGGCATACCTTTGCTCTCAATGTTTCCGCATCTGCTTTCAAAACTCTATTGTCAACAGCAGCTGCATTGTACTTTTGACTTATGTCGGTTAAACGCTTCAATAATGAAGAATTCTCAACTTTTAATTGTGAAACCTAAGAACAGCATTTGGAGGAAATTTTCAGAAACATTTACCAAAAGATGAACTCAATGAAGGCAAAACTAAAACTAGGTAAGATATAGATAAGACCAAACCTGTGTCTCGAGTTCACTCAAATGTGCTTGTTTTCTTCTTCTAGAGCGTCTGGCCGACTCTCTATTTGATAGCATTCTGAGTAACGGTAAAGGGATTAATTTTATGATAAAGAAGTTCCAACAAGAACATCTAAACTAGGTTATCAAAAAAAAAAAAGAACATCTAAACTATGAGCACAGACTCATACTTAACACAATCCAATCTGCAAGTTCACACATATAGACATGCACATCTACTTGTGTAGAGTACCTAATACATAACAACTAACAAAAATTATATTCATATATCTATCTACATATAATCAGGAAAAAAAAAAAGAAAAAAGGTTACATTTTTTCCTTTTAAGAGCTTCTGTATGTAAATTTCGCCCATACTTTCATATGTTGAATATATTATCTTCATGCATCATTCTATGTAAATCTGTCCCTCCCTCCCCCTCTTGCTCAAGTTTGCCTAAGCACTAAACTGAAACTTCAAACTTACTTCTGAGACATTTTTGAATTCATCTTTCATGACTTCAATGAAGCACGAACTTCCCAAAGTAGAAGAACGAGATCTTAAGAAAGCAAAGCTCAATGCCTCAAATTTATTGAAACCAGAAGTCAAAATATCATATGGAGCTCAATCCCACCAATTGTGATTAAGGTAAATTCCCATTTACCTCTCATATGGTCTTCCTTGGGTTCTAGATACCAGAAAATTTCTATCTCCAATTCCCTTGAAGTTTTTTTGATAAATTAAGGATTTCAAGCGGAAAGATATGCCGATTTGACCAGGTTTTGTCGCTCACAATCTCTCTATCGATTCTATTTATTTCTTCAATTATGATTAATTTAATTTTTGGGTCTATCTTTATTAGTGGAAAAGGCTTCAATGTTCTGGAAGCAGGTCTATGATAGATATGGTGCAGGCATGCAGCAATATAAAATAGGTGCAGATAGAAGATTGAAAGTGTCTTTTTCAATTGGTTCAAGAGCAGATTTGCAAGACTCTGGATTATATAAGCATAGGCGGGATTCTTTTGTTTTTCTTTTTGTCAGAAGCACAGCGGTACAAATAAGTTGAAACCATGAGTATCGCAAACAAAACACCTTCTGCTTTTAATTTTCCATGTTAGAAATGCTAATGAAAAATCTATTTCTTCTATGATTTTTAAGGAGATTTGATAAATAAATGATTTGCTATATGATACACATAAAAAAGGGACACTATCAACTTCATCCAGACCAAAGTGTTTCTTTAGATAATGGATACTTCATCTCAAGCACTCAAAACACTTATCCTCCCCCAGCTCCATGCACCAACCTCCGAGTTATAAGAAAAGCTAGCAATGGGCTAAAACCCATAGCTCAGTTGGTTTGACACATTGCAAAGCAACTTTGAGGTTGTGGGTTCAAGTCCAGCTCACCCATTAAAAAAAAAAAGCAAAAGAAAAGAAAACCCTAGCAATAACAACAGCAGAACTATGGTCACCTCCTTACGCGTTTTACATCGGCTGGATCCATGTTGTCAGTCACTTCTGTTTCTCCATCAAAGTCGTCTTCATCTGATTGTTCTCTTGATGATACACTAGTTGTAGGCCTAATTTGAACCACTGATTTTTTTGGCATAGCAGGTAAGGCTGGAATGCCAACTGGTCCGGCAACAGCCTTATCTTGCTCCCTTGGCAAACCATATCCAGATCCTACACGCGTAAAAAATGAAAAAGGTAGTATTCGGTAGCTATTACTCTACATGCTATGTTAAACAACAAAACCAGATTGATGTGCAAAAGAGGAATGAAAATGGCAAATTATTGCATTAAGAAAGAAGGGTAATTGATATTGTCTTGATATTAATGAGACTGATGAAAACTATTTCAGCCACTAAGGCAGTTACAAAGAACTCCTTCCATCAATATCTTCGCCGCACCCAATTCCCCAAATTACAAAACTAATGCTTGTCCAAAAGAGGTGGATTCTAGAGTAGCTACTTCCCAATGAAAACAGTCAGAGCATATGCATTACTGCAAGATTCTAACTCACAGCAATCCACCAGGGCTTTTATGGCATCAATAATCCAAGCACAACCCATGAGAGTTCAGCTGCTCTAATACCAGTGTACCACTAAAACGCTTATACAACCATCATTAAGTCATTTGCCCCTTCAGGGAAATGGTAACACCGAATCAAAACCTTCACCATATAGAGGGTGGAAATGAAGATCATTCACGTTAGATATACATTGGCGTGGTTAACTACATATACTTTAGTTTATGATACTTGCTTCAATAAACAAGCTATTAAGTAATAAATTCATAGATTATCATATTTTTATCTTTTAAATATGTATGAGTAAATATGAACATGGATGATTTTAAATGTGTGCTTCTTTTAAGAGTCAAGATGCTTAGAATACATCGAAATAAGATGATATAGATGCCTAACCAATCATAATTCATTTATACTAGTAAAAGAATATTACGTGTAATTTATAAGTCCTACCAACAAGCAATTTTATAATTTTATAAATTGTATCATTCTTTTATCGAAATATTTTCATCCGAGACCTAAAACTCAATTATTTGGTCAAATATTTACTAAAACATTTTGCAAAATAAATAGTGATTTCAACTGAAATAAATACAAAATGAACTATCAATTAAAAGTTAACGTTGATCCTTGGGGAAATGTCAACATTTAATATCATAAATAAAACATTCATGAAAACACATTCATACAACATCAAACTACCATAAGCAACCACATGAAGTGAAGAAGTGAATATCTATAGTGTTTTGTTATACATCGGCTCAGGTATCTATGAGCATGGCAAGTAAAAGCAATTATATTTTACTAGAAGGTGGTATTTGCAAACGTGTATGATTCTGAAGGGCTTATTTGTAATTTAAAATATTAATTAAAGAGTGGTTTTGAAGATTACAAAACATAAAGGATATATTTATAATTTTATTTATAAATTTGAAAACTAACCAACGTGATTTTAGACATGCTATTGCAATTTTCTTGGTTTTTGACAAAATGATAATAATTATATTAAATTTAACTGCTAAAGTGGGGATATTTTTGGAATCCAAATTTTGGTGCCCAACCACTTCTACTCCGCCTTCTCTCATTATAATAGTAAAGATTAAATGCTAAAGTAGGGGTATTTTTCGAATCAAATTTTGGTGCCCAACCACTTCTACTCCGCCTTCTCTCATTATAATAGTAAAGATATAGAAATGAGAAGTGATCATACACCTACCTTAACATGTAAAATACTTACTCAAAGTGCAAACCTTCCACGTCCCAAAATAAATCTGGTCACAAGTTCTAGGGGCAAAGCCATTGAACTACTACAATGTCATTTCTATCATAACATATTCCTCGAACTTTTTTATGTATAATGGTTTTTGACCAACAACATTAATGTTAGATATCCATGTGTATAAAAGATTAAACATGCAAGAATTTCAAAATGGGGATGGACCAAAAAAGCTCTAACCATGGAAACACACACCTTTCCAAGGAGCTTGGGATTCCAATTGTGCAGTACCTGAAGCCTGTGGCCCATTGTCAATCAATGGAGCAGAATCTGGAGGTTTTACAGCAGATGCCTGTTGACATGTGGAAATTTTCGACAATGTTTTACATTTCAATTTTGAGGTATACATAGATCAATTTAGAAATGGAAATGCTCAATCAGTGTGGAACTATTTTCCAAATTGTAAAATTAATAGAAATGTCAAGGTTTAAAATCTCGTCTTGAGGCAATGTTTCTATCAAAACAAAAAATAGATACTGTCCTTGACCAAAACATGCAATGTTTCAAATTGGCCTAAAAGCCAATACTGATATATTCCAACATTTTGAACTATGAGAAATAAACAAAACAATCATGAAAACATACTCAAAAGACATCACACAACAATAATCAAGCATGAAGTAACAGAAATGTTATTTGTCATATTTTGGTGTAAAAAATTAAGACCCTGAGAGCCGAAACCTGGTGGAGTTGACATTCAAATGATCCAATCATCTCAATTAAGCTTTAAAAAGATCTTCAAAATCCCAATGGTCTTCCTTTCTCCTTGATGTATTAGTACCGTAAGAAAAATTCAGTTTTGCAACACACTCAAAAAACAACACAGTTGAACTTAATGCAAATATAACATCAAGTTTTTGAATAAAAATTCATTTCAAACCACAGAGGCCATAAAATTTCATATCATCATCAAAGCCTTATTCCAAAAATTTGAGGCTGGTTGAATGAATCATGTTCATAATCATCAAGGCCTTATCCCAAAAATTTGGGATCAGCTAGATGAATGTATTTACTCCATCCAATTATGTCCAAAGCTACATCTTCTATTATCAAAGTTAGTTCGTATCTGCTTTCACTATCTCAATCCACATTCTTTTGAGCCTTTCTTTCACTCTTTTAGATTCTCCAAATTATAATTCAATCCAATAATGACGAAATCCAATGTATAGTTATGGGATCACTAATTAGATACATTATATCTATAAAATATAGTTAGGAAAAAATTCATATTAGTTATTTGACATGACAATTAAAATGCTCTTTTTTCCTCATATCAGATCAGTGGATTTATTGATCAGAGCACCTCAATATTAGGTATTTGCGGTTGACAGTCAGGCCCAATACCCTCTAAATCCCATCCCACGATACATTATTGGTCCATTGATCATGCCCTACATAACCACTGTCAAGGACTCAGCATGATGGGGACAAATAGTAACAAAGTAGTTTTTTTTTTACTAAGGAGAACAAAATAACTAAGTTGATGGTTGCCATGACTTGCTGCCTCTTAACTTATAAAATACAATATACCATTTATTATTGCTCATAGTGCGCTCGGGTTTTCACTACTCGGTTTATCATGTATTGAGAAAATGATTGATGAAACTATATAGTGAGTACTAAACCCTAACCAAAAGAATGTCCATGATCCAAGTACAACCAACAAAATAAATTTCACATCCTCAGATCCCAAGTAGAACAACAAATTTAGGGAAACACTCACAAAATGAAAAAGAAAAACAGAAGTAATTAAAATGTAAATAGAGACATAAACTGCCATGCAAAGATTAAACACGAAATATCACACCATCGAATCCTAAAAACAAAATGACCTAAATTCATACTTGAAGTATAAGAAGTTCCTCGATTAATCTACAAATTGAAAGAAATAAACAAAACCCAAGCGAAAAAGTTTCCTACTTGTAATAGTACACACAGCCCTTTACATTTCAAACAATCAATGGGGACTAAATCTCAACAAATACAGAGATAATAAACAAAATTCCAGAAACATGAATCAATACCAATTCCCACAACATCCATCAAAAACAAAAGATTCAAACTTTCCAAATCCTAGAAGCATCTACGTGAACCCATAACTCCAAATCAACCAAACAATTCAAAAACGACATTAAAAATCCTAAATCAAAGAAATAAAATTTAAAAATAATAATAATAATAATAATAAATAAATACCCGAGTCAACGCTACAGCTGCACAAGCCATATCGAGACGCCGCTTGAGAAACGCTTGGTACTCCTCAGAATCGATTGGAACGTTGGGAGGGATATCGGATGGAGGAGGTGAAGCATCTTTGATCTCAACGACTTTAGAATCGCTTTCGGTTCTCGATGAATCCGAAGGAAGAACAGATGGTGAAGGAGGTAAGACCGAAGAAGATGGTAAGATTTCTGCTTCTTGGAGAAATCTCTGAAAAGCCCATTCTGAAGAACTTCTATTCATTTTGGGATCTTCATTTGGTGGTACGGATGTTGTTGATGATGACGAAGATGACCAAAATGGATCCGAAATTTCACCCACTGAGAACACTCTATCCATTTCTCTGTCTCTCTTTATCTCTCTCTCTCTCTCTCACGTCTGAGTTGATTGGATAAGTAGAGTCAATATTTTCTAATCTCCGAGAAGCATTCATGGTGGCTGAAAGCCTGAAATCAAAAGAGTTGTGGGCCCATGATTTTTGGATATATCCTTGACTAAATTTTGCTGACTCTATCGACAGCAAGATCCGAAGGTTTGCCTCTTAAAATACCACGTGGCAATATTCTCACTGTTCGGCACAAAGACACCACAACAGACAACTCTTTTATTTTGTTAATTGTTAGCCATCAGATTTGACTATTTAGTACAAATGACTTTTTTATTTTATTTTTTAAATAGATTATATTACAACATCAATGTTAATAAAAAGCACACCAATCCATCACATCTAGGAGTGCGCTTAGCAGCTCCTAATTGGTGTAGCAATTATTATTATTAATTTTTTTTTATAAGTTGGTGTAGCACTTACGTCTCTTATTTTATTTTTATTTTTTATTTTTTATTTTTGTAAGACCACCCTGACAATTTGGTGTGCTATTAATAACAGTTGATGTGGCAATCTAATCTAGATAGATTTACCCGACAGACCTAATTATTACACTTTTATTAAAAAAAACTGAAGTTCTGACAGTTCCAAGGTAACCTTGCTTTATGAAATTTATTACCCACCAAACCTCACTTTATCAAACTCGTTACCGAGCAAAGCCTGGAGTGGGAATCCACGTTATGAATTTCTGGTTTATGTAGTTAATTTGTTACTTAACATACCTCAGAGTGCATCTGAGCACATCAATTTTTGGCATTTAAAAATATTGTCTGATGTGAGGATTATAAAGGACAAATTTTTAAGAGCTTTAAAAATAATTAATTTTCACTGTTGTATTTTTAGTTTTGAATTTAGGAGTTCGGTAGCTATCAATTTTCAAAATCTACGATAAAATTCAAGAAGATTTTTTTTTGAATTTTTTCATGAAATCTAGAAGTCTGGGTTGTTGGATTAGTAAAGATACCCTTAGTAAGATTTGAAAATGTTATCAAAGGTAGTCGGATTCATAAAGTAAGGTTTGTGTATGTAACAACCGTATAAAGTAATAATAGTTTTTGTAATAAAATTGCCACAGATAGATCTGCCCGTAAATCTCTCCATAATCTATCTCTTTAAAAAAGTTTAGGGTGGCAGAACACATCTTGCCTTTCGGGGGTGACCCTAATTTTGCCTATTTTTCCTGGGAGTAATACAAATTTACCCTTTTATGTTTTCAGTTTGTATCTAAGGACAAAGCCTACTGGATAAGATCTCAGTGATGTTGACTCAGTCCACTAAAGATTGGGTCATTGACCTACATATGTTTCGATCCGTTAAAAGAAATTTTGTGGCGTCAATGGGAACCAATTTAACCGGAACATGAAACGGAGTTGAACCTCTTAGTACCCCAAATCTACTGAGAACCGGAATCCATGAAAACATAGGAACTAAGAACTAAAACTGTTTTGAGGGGATTTTTTTTTTGTAGTTCCAGTTCCGATTCTCAAACATATAATAACAGGAAAAAATCAATAAAATTTTATGACTCAGACTTGTATTGTAATCGAACCGGTTCTCACTGCCACCCCTAATAAGAATCACGCTCCCTTCAAATAAAGACTTGATTCAATGGAAGATTGAGTTGAGTTTAGTTTCATGTTTGACATTGGATTTGCTATGTTTCGCTTAAAGAGAGTCCCACATTTTACACAGCCTTGGCTTTTGCCTTCTTTATGTTTTTTAAGGAGAGAATTGCTAAATTCTTTCAAATGTACTCATTTGGGGTAGTTTAGGAATAACTTGCAAGTTAAAGATAGCATAACAAGAGGAAGAGTTGAGATAGTAGAGTTTATATGAACTATTATTTTCAATAAATGGCAGAACAGATTCCCAAATATTTGGAATAAGACTTCAATGAGGAGGATGACTGTTGCATCATATGACGGTATTCATTTTCAAAAAAAAAAATAATAATAATAATGGAAATTCGATTAATCCTCGGGGCAGGTGCAGTCCCCTCCCAGTCACAGGCACGCAACAGATAATTTCTGGGATAAATCAAAAGTGTGGCCCCTAAGGGGGGACTTGAACTTGACCTCTGCTTCCTGAGGTGTGATCTTGGTCATCTCACCAACCCTTTAGGGTTTCATAAAGAAATGTTAATGATTTGGCATGCATTAATCTTAAAATCTTCCATTCTCAAGGACTCAGATGATACAACCATCTAATTCAAAGATTCTGAACAGTAGACAAATTTTTTGGACTAAGCCAAAGAAGTCACATACCATCCATGAATTATAGTCCAATCAATCGCAAGTTATTATGTTATAGAATCATAAGTTGGACCAAATTTTCAAATACTCTAACTATGCTCATCCTGGATAAACTGCCATATCCAATAATATCAACTAGGGTTTAGATGATCAACAAAAGCTGTGATTTTCAAGCTATGACACATTCAAGAAGTATAATTTCTTATTCTCACTCACAAATGCAAACAGATTTGGACCACCATACCAGTGTTTTGCCTCCTATATTTGGCCATTCCTGAAGTTCAAGTGCCTCTGAACATCAGAAGAATAGATATCCATAACAACTTATTCGGATTATTATCAAAATCGACCGACAAATTGCAATTATAATTCCCAAATAAATCAAAGAAGAACTAGAGAGAATACAAGCAAGAAAATAAGTTGGGAGCATAATATTACTTTAGGAGTGAAGGAAACATATCCCAGTGATTAACGCCTATCAGATGCCACTGATTCAGCAGAGAAGAGGTACTTCACTCGTGAAAGAACAGAATCGTGTGTTGGATCATATGGATGGTCCTTGGAAGGAATCTCCAATATTGCTGGAACTGGTTTGTTGTAGCTATCAACAAGGAATCTAATCATGTTTGCAACCTGAAAAATGAGAACATGGACAAAATACCCTTTATATATAACAATAGTCCAATTTGACCAGATACCTCAAAAGAAAAAAGGAGGAATAATTAAACGTATATTATTCATTAGCTAAGGTGTTAATTTTTTTTGTTTTTTGACGGAAAGTGCATGGGTTGAGGCTCTCCATCAACAGGGTCTGCCAGGATTTTCTTGTAGTGGGGGCAAACTATGGTTAGTTGTATAGTTGAAGAACTTGAAGATGAATGGTTTTAGGGAGAAATTCAGAGGTTTTTGGTTAGAAGTTGAAGAAAAGGATATTTAGGTCATTTCCAATTAGTATATGAGAAGGTCCGGTCAAGAGGCAATGTCATCAACAAAATATAGAAGGGGGGGGGGCAAAAATTGGAGGGAGGTGAGGGTGTGGGGGCAAATGGGGAGAGAGGTGAGGGAGTGGGGTCAAATGGGGCATGTAATTAGTTGAAAATATAGGGGTGCCTCAAAGTTCTGTGGGGGCAATTGCCCCCACCAGCTCCTTACTAGCTTCACCCGTCCTTCAACATGGCCATTGAGATGTTAGGGATTCCCAAGAGAAATTTATCCCTAAGAGAATGTGTATCTCTAGGAAATATTCTTTTTTCCTCAAATCCCAACGTTCTTGTTGATATTGAGCCTCAACCCAAAAGCCCTTTTTTGATAGGTTGGTTAGTTGTTATCAAGGTGAAGTTGAGTTCAACAACATTTGAACCTAGGACATGGTAAACAACACTTAACACATCTTACCAACTTGGTTTAAGTTGGCACTTTTGGTATTCCAATAGTTGCAAGAGATATATGTAATAAAACATAATTACCAAAATAAAGAACAAACAACTTACATATTGGCTGATCAGCACAATGGCAACGTCCTCCTTTGTGGTGAAATCTTTGAATGCATCTTCAATAGCTTTTACGGTTGTTTCTAATTTGAAAGTGAAGATTCATTGTTAGTCAAGGAAATGGACACAAACTTCTTGTTGTCCCTTGAAATAAAAAAAAATGGTTGCTCCACTCCATGTAATGGAATGTGACCGCATAGGTTATAATCCAAAGTTGTGTGTTGATAACCGACCGAAATTCATTCACAAACAGGGATTTAAATTTCAGCAGAGTAGGGTGATATACAGCCAACTCTCGTCAAGAAATTGGCGAAAACTGATACTTTGATTGTGCATTTCTCCAAGTTGAACTAATCGACATTAAAAAATTTATTCAACACAAAAGCCTTTGTATTGACCTCTAATGGATAGAGATCAAAATAAATATAAAAGCATCACAAGAAGTGCAACGTGGGAAAAAGAAACATATGAAAAAAATACATCTAAATGGGGGAAAAAAGGTCCAATGTAATGCTGCAATTACGACCTAAATAAGGATTACAATCTGAGTTAAACATGAAGAAAGATGCTTGCTTGTTTTTTGTTAGGTAAGCAAGTAAAGGTGGGGTTTTGATCCCAGGTTTTCAGTACACAGACTTTACCAACTCACCAAAAGTTGGCACCTTCATGAACAAAGACAGTTTTTAACACAGATTCTAATCCTTATGACGCACATTTAATCCAAAATTAGATAAGACTTCAGTTTACTGGAGAAAGGACCTCCATGATAACTTATGGTGCACATTTGAGTTTATATATATATTTTTGATAAGTATAATTTTAATTGAAGAAGGAAGAATTACAAGAAACAAAAAGAGGAGGCTGAGATAGCTCCTCAGGGAAGAAAGCACAATGAACCAAATAAAAGCAATACATTAGGTGCTACAGAAGGAATTCCATCTAAATAATTTTATATTATATTTGCTTGTAGGAGTCACTTGAAGTATGACCTTCAAGTAAATGAAACAAGTCTAAACATGGAACACAATTTCATTCTAAATAGAGAACTTAAAATTCCAAATATCCAGTATAATATACCCGAGTTATAAAATCTCATCTGGAAGCATTGCCTCAATCAGGATCGAAAGCAAGATTGTCTCAACTGAGACAATTCAAACCAATCCCAAGCATTCAATATTTTGGAATAAATATTTAATGGTCTTGGCCAAGACATTCTGAACGGTATGAAACTTTAAACCATGATTGTACTTGTCTCCAAAATGTTTGTCCTTATCCTTACATAAGCACCACCCAAGGAAAAGGGTATAAACTCCCATGTCAATACAGGCTCTCTCATGATGAAGGTATGTAAAAGTTTTGCACACCAACGACATTTAGTAATTCCCAAAGAAATGTGACTAGGTCTTGCTACCTCTCTAAAGAGCAGCGAAAAGAAGATGAGCATCATGACATTCTCCTGTATAGTGCTTCCCTCTTTAACAACTCACTAGAAGAGATAGTCTCCCAAATGGCTACTATTTAACAAACTTTAAGAAATTTATAAAAATAAAAGAAGAAGAAAAAGAAGAGAGAGAGAGAGAGAGTCTTTTTAAAGTTCTTTAGTGAGTTGGATGCATCGAGAAAAACAGCATAGTGCCTACATATAAGAAATTAAGAATAAAAGAGACAAACAGAGCAATACCAACTATCGAGGTACTAAACTTGTCGCACAATGAAACTATGAGAACAGTGATTGAACGAAGCTTAAGACAATAAATAAATAAATCAAAGAACCAATTTGATTTTACCTTAGGTAGATCAACCAAGGAAATCTTCATAATTAAAAAAAAGAATGATATGTTCAGAGAAGAAGAGGAAAAATCTTATTTTTTTTACTTAGATAAAGCTGTAGGAACAAAAAAATTACAATAGTATCTTCAAAATCACATCTAACCCTGGTATTGAATACAAACAACAAACAAAGGTCCCAAAAGCTACTAATGGGCCCTACACCTCCAAACTGGGCCCATTTGCTAGGATTAGCCTTTTAGGCAATCAGATGCTTGAAGCAGACCCATACGATCCAGAATGGTGTCCCACTCTTATTATAACAATGTTAGATGTCTACGTGGCACATTTTTATTGGAGTTAAGAAAAACATCGGACTGCATGCATGATTTAGGTAAGAGCCTAACTGTTTTAAACTCCAACAAAAATTTATCACGTAGGCACCTTAATTTTATGAGTCAATAAAATGCACATAGAGATGTGAGTTATGTATCTCGAAGAGTATAGATCTACGGTTCTAGCACATGTCACGTCAGGGGAATCGATTGAGTATGTCACGAGTGAGTCATTTAATCATTACTCTAACTTTATTATAGGAACGGGACACCGTTCTGGATCCTAACTTGTACATAAAAACAAGGGACAACGATCGCAAAGATCTATTTTTTGAAACTATGTACCAAAAAGTCCCTTCTAAAAAAATATGGATTCTTTAATACCCAAATTATCAAATATTAGTCTAAAAAGGATTTTTGAAGCAAAAATAGCATAATTACCCTTTCAATGATTTTTGAAGTTGAAAGAAACATGTTTAATCCAATGGTCCCTACACATGTGAAGAGGATCTCCACTAAAAATTGATGGTTTAAAAAAATTTCAAAGCTACCATTTTTGTTATCTTGGGTATGTTATAAATAAGGATTGAAGCACTGAGAATATTTCCCATAGAACCAGAATTGGATGGTTCTAGGGGAAGTGCGCTTCTGAAGTGCTACATGACTGACACATAACAATCAAATGCAAAGGAAAGTTTCATAAGATAATAGTAAGACTAACTATGCTTTATGGAGCTGAGCATGGGACGGTCAAGAAGCATCAAGTTAATAGACTGAGCTTAGGACGTAGCAAAGATAAGGATGATGAGATGGATGAGTGAAAAGGCTAAGAAAGATAAGAGTTAAGAATGCTGAGATGGAACATTTTCTGAATTGAATACAAACTTGATAGAGAACCAAGATACATATTACAGTAAACAGTAAAAGGTTAATGAGTTATGTGGCTAAACAGAGTATAATATGAAAAGGTTCATGAGCATACTTGAGTCAACAATAAGGTAGTTTGTTTTTCTCCGCAAATCAACATTACCCACTCCAGCAAGTAAGAATCCAGTAACAGTGTCCTACATCAAGAAATCACCTTTTAGATGGGATTTATAGATTAGTATGAAGTGATGTACACACCATTACCTAAATTGACACGTTGATGATTTCCAAATTTAAGTATCATATGATTTGAAGCATGCTACACACAAAAAACTATGAAATGTTTCTTTCATACTCCTACATCCATGACTATAAACATCATAAGGAGAATATATGAACATAAATGATCTCATATTACCTAGCAAATAAAAAGAAAAATTCTGATAATTTTTACAATTATGTTTCTAATACTATTTAACCCATCAGTGAAATTAACAAAGGAAGAAATCCAAGATACACATCATGGCAAACAAGTACACCTACATCAACAAGAGTCATCTGCAGTAGATGATCCTAACCACCTTTTTTTCATGTTATCCAATGTCATTGGTACGATTATCACTAGTATATTTCTTCTAAAATGAATTTATGATAGTCTGAAACTCATTCAATTGTTCTTCCAAATCAAAAGATTGTCCATCCATTCTTCAAACGGCAATTGTGCAAGGAGTACGGACAAACCTTTGCCGACTTCAAGGTCAAAAGAAAAAGCTTGTACAGAACCATAACATACTAAAATGCAAGCCAGCTCAGTACATAAACAAGGATAGATTGAAGAAGCCAGGGCACTAAAGTTAAGTGTTGTGGAACACCTAAGACAAGGTCCTTTGCATGATAAAAGGACTTATCAGATACATGATGTTCTCCAGAGAGTATAACACAAAGTTCTAAATGAGAAGCCTTGTAATGTCACTAAGTAGTAATCAAGAAAAGCAAAACAAACGCATCTCCAGTTCTTATATAGGACAATAATCTAGATGAAATAAACAACACTAAATGAGAGAAAGAAATAGATAAGAATTACGGAAAAGTAATACTAATTCCAAGTGTTTCGAATGAATATATTACGCTGAAGCATATGTAGTACCTACAATACCATACCTCATCAGCAATCATAGCAATGAGTGCTGAGTTGTTAGTAGGGATCTGAACTCTGTCGGCCATTTAAAGATAAATAACAGGACTGCAAAAAAAAAAAAAAAAAGTAAAATAAATTACTATATCAGCAAATACAATAACATAAAACAGTTTGTTACTATCAGCTCTAGATGTAAATGTTTGAAAAACAACACCTAGAAGTCTTAAACAATTACAATGGAAAATCCATCTAACAAGGCTGAAAATCCAATCTTTTATGAAATCTTCCATGAACAATTGCAACCATTTATCGATTCATTAATTGGTTTTTTTTCCCCCTTTTTCTTTTGCTTAGATCTGCTAACCCTTAATAATTGGAGTAGAAAAACACATCGAAATTACATGGCAAGATACAAGATTCTTCAAATTCCCTCTGTCCTAGATCTTAGAATCCTAAAATCTTCCATAAATTCCCCTCCTTTTTTTTTTTACTTTTTCCTTCTATAATAGGTGATGAGTTTGTCTAAAAAAGATTTATCCTACGGTTCGACAAGGAGAAAAAATTCATATTTTAATATGGTTCTTCTTTCAGATTTTAATTGAACTAATATCATTAACAACACCAAACCAACTTAATTGACTTTCCCCGTTAAATTTAAAGAAAAAACACTGATTATCTAAATATGATTTAACTCCTAAATAACAGTAAACCTAACCAAGAAAGAATTACAAGAAATCAAAGCAAAAGAGAACTAGAATTCATTAACAAAATCACTAGAGGAACTGATTTCAGGTTTGGGGGGAAAGGACCGAAACTTGCTCCCGATAGAGACGATTACAATTTACAAACCCTAATTTCTCGTGAAAAAACAGAGATTGCCAGAAAACACAAACTCTAATTCCTTTAAAACACAAAAGACTAACCTTTTTTCCGCTGTAATTGCTCTTCTTCTTTGGATCGAAGGAAACAGAACTACAGGAGAGGTCGATTCGAGATGTGGAAAGACCGAAAGAATGTACTTAAAAATATAGAATTTTCGAAATACCTCCTTTATTTTTGGAAAATACTATACATACCCATTTTTTAAAAGCATGAAACATACCCCTTGACAAATGTGAGGAGAAAAATGGTGATTCACAAATGACCCTCCACGTTTTGATCGATATTAAAGACACGCCATTGTGTTACTGATGACATGCCTCTTTTGACCTAGGTCTTCTTGAGAGACTAATAGAAATGACCTAAATACCCTCGTCATCAACCACTAAGTTGATTTTCTCCAGCAAATTTGTTGTCTTCGATTTTAGAATTAAGGTTTTTAATCTTTTCTTCAACCTTCAAATTCCAATAACAAGATATGATTTTTGAAGACGTTGAAGATTGATTGAGTTTTGGGTAAAAAGTCAGGGATTTCTACACAACATTGAAAATAAGATTGAATAATTTAAAAGTAATTTACTCTAAAAGGTAAATAAGTCAAAGGTGAAAGATCTTTCTACCTTTACTTTCAATTTTAAGATTCTATTTCCTTCAACCTTTGAACCTCAAAACACATGATGGGATTTTCGAAGAAGGAGAACTTGGGTATTTGAATAGAAAAGTAAAATATGTTATACTATAAATTGAAGAAATAGATTGAAGATGAGGTTGAATGACTTAACAAACTTTTATCGTGAAGTTAATGGTTCCAAGATATAATTTTTTGAGAAAAAAATCAAAAGTGGTTGTGTCTGAGGTTGAAGGTAAGTGCATTTTAGGCTATTTTACATTAATCGCTTAGACTATACTTAGATCAATGGGGAGACATCATAAGTTTGAGAACATAGGGGCATCTCTAATATTGACAAAAAAACAGAAAGAGGTATGCCTAAATCCCCATAGAAAAATGAACTAAATGCTCTCAACATTTTCTAGATATAACATTTTGTCCCTCCTTCATGATTCCTATGATTTCAAATTTTAATTTGACATCTTGTATCTTCCATGAACAATACCGAGTTGTCTTGGGCGAGATAAATCACTTAACTTGATTTAAAATTATTTATTCATTTATGTATGTTCATGAAAAAATACCTTTCAACCCATTCAATATTTTCATATTTAAATGGCCTTAAAACCTGTCTCCACTCAGAATGGATAATGGACAAGAGACGGACCCAATCAACAATCTCCCAAACATAAAGCAATTAGAGGTTTTGTGATTTTAAAGGTACTCGGATGAAATGAACTAAGTGTTTGATCACTATGAACCTTAAAAAAAAAAAAAAATACAAACATTGATGTCTTGTAGGCCCATAAACATTGGGTTTGTGTGAAGCCTAGTAATGCGTTGTGAGTATCTATTTCATGTATCTATCTCAAACGCAACACCTATCGTGCCAAATAAAATAAGGTAGATAAAAAGATGTTTAGTCATAATACCATTTGGTAACAAGGTATCCCTACAGAAAGCAGATGGGGCTCGTATCATGGCTTTTCCCCGTCTATAGACCATGGTCTCGTCCAAGGACTAGTCTTGGGGCACATGCAATGCTTGCACATCACACGCACTAGGTAAGTGAGAGTGCGCCCTTGTGGGTGGTCCTTGAGAAACTAATGCTCGTACTAGGTATTGAACTCGTGACCTACGACCACTAACCGTTTATCGATTCAAAACTACCATCGAGCCAACCCCATAAAAATCATATTTTATTTAGATAATACGCATCTAAGTTATAGAAAAATTAATTGTTTTAATTAAAACATACGAAGTTTTCAATTGATTTGATTGAATTTACTAACTAGGTCAAGATTTTCGAAATATCTTGTGAAATGGTGTGAAGCATGAGAAGTCACGTAAATTTGTCTCGTTGATAAATGATACCAAGATAACTCGAGTGAATCATGCTAGTCTCGAACAAGATTTGAAACCACGATAACACTTGAAAATACAAAGATAATTTAGTAAAAGAATCGTAAAATGATACTAGGTTACTCTATGAAAAATGTAAAACTAGGATGGAGTTTTGATGAATCAAAAAGTGTCGAGTTATTCTTTCTTGTTCATTAATCTCCAATCAAGACAAACTTGGCACTATGATGAGACTTGAAAACACTCGATCCCATTCTGACCTTGATACATGAGGTCGTCTTGCGTCATATGTATTGAGATTTTCAGGAAACATGGTCCAAACCAGATTCATAAAGGAAACGGGCATAATCAACCTTTCTTTTAAACTCGAATGTTATGCCTTCTCGACTAGGTTAGTGTCCTATTTATGGCAAAAGGCAATTCAAATCGACTTTACATGGGTGCATTAACAGAGAAATTTTATTTTATTTTTTAAAATCCTTCAAAAGTTAAATTATTTAATAAAATTTTGAATAAAATAAAATTTTACCATTAATTCATAAAAGAAGAGTTATTGATTTTTTTGTAAGAGAGATTCTATTGCTACACCAACTTTTGCCAACGCCACATCCAATTCTTTGGAGATTTTCATATGAATTGGGTGGCATTAGGAGAAGTTTGCGTGGAAAAAGAATTTATCTTTGGTAAATCTGATCTTGCACTTGATGCGGTAAAATCTAATATTTACGAGATTACAAAAAATACAAGGGGTATCTCACATAATAACAAAATCAAAGGGCGTAACTCATAATTACGCAAATATATCAACTCCCCGCGCACGTGGACAAAACTCAAGCTCAATAGACACCAGGCGCACTTTAGTCAAAATACACGACTTTGCTTGCCATCCATCTATTTATCCTCTAGAGCTCAAACACAAAGAAAACGAGAGCGAAAACCATACAAAAATGGAGATCTCTGCAACTCTCTTACGACCTCCGATTTCAAGGAATTCACCTTCTATATCCCTCGCTTCCTGCAACTCTATGTTCTTCAACAATGGCAGAACCGAGTTATTGAAGAAGAACAACAAGAGTAATTGCTTGGTCTTGAGCAGAAGCAGAGCTCAAAGAGGTCTCAACGTTCGATGTTTGTTCGGTCTCGGTGTACCGGAACTTGTCGTCATCGCCGGCGTTGTAGCTTTAGTTTTCGGTCCGAAGAAGTTACCGGAGGTTGGTCGGAGTATCGGAAAAACCGTCAAGAGCTTTCAACAGGTTCGTCAATTGTTTCATCTGTTTTGATTTGATTGCGAAGTTTTGATTTAGGCCTTTTTGAGATTCTAGGTTTTGGGATTCAAGGTTGAGCTTTTCTGTCTATTAAGTGAGTAATTATAAAGTTTTGTTTGGAATTCTTGATGAATTAGAGTAGAATACAAAGAGATTTCTCTAAGTTCAGCTAACAAGCCCTTAAATGTCAAAACTAAGTCAGTTTCATGAGATATAAATCCTTAATTACATACAAAGCTTAATTTACTAGAAGTTAAACAAATATCAAATTGTACCAATCCCAAATGTAAAAATCCTAATTTACTAGAAGTAAAAAAATACGAGAATTTTCCATAAATGGTAAATTGGGGTTCGAGATTCGCTTGAAGTAGAAAATAAGTAAATTACAAATAATCACTAGGAAGTATTGCTTGGCACGTTTCTTCCTTTTTCACTTGTAAGCCCCTTGTCTGTTGAGAGTTTTGTTGTAGTTCGTTGATTTATCTGACTATGTTCAAGCTATATTTTAGATATTAATATCAACTAATGAGTCAAAGTTTCTGGTTATGCTCTGTACAAGAGGTGGTGATTGAATGTTTGTGAGAGGGTCCATTGTAGATGATGGATCTCATGTCATGTCTATTAGATGACATCCCAAGATAGAAAATATAACTTCATGGATAGTTTGTCACGAAGAGCCTTGAGTATTGGATTGGGCATTGATAGAAACTTTGGCTGAAAATATTACTTTTATTAGTAATTTGTTGGCAATGGATGTGTTTGATTGCGTTAGAGTTTTACATTCCACTGCTCTTCGAGGAACCTATTCATTTATGAGACTCCTAAAAGAGTAAAATGAGGTGGATCATATTTTTCCTATTGTGAATGAGAGACGTTTTCGACCACCATCTACCCATATACAACTTCGTGTAATTTTTTAACTCAGCGATCAACAAGCTGCTCCAGCGCGCAACTCTGGCTCACTTTAATAGTCTCTGAATAAAATTTGTTGCCACTCCTATGAGGAACAAATGCAGGGATCTGAGTAAGATTCCTAAAATTGAAGAAAATGACTATATATGCCACAGAGGGTTAAATTATTGGACAATCTTGAATTGGATCGCCTAAGTCAGCTCAAGATCATCTGGTCTCTAGCAAAACCCCACTCAGCTTAACTCAGGTTTGGCTTGCTTTGCCTTGAGACAAACCTGCTTTGATTGACTATGGTTTGTCTCACCTTTAAATTGGTTTTTGACTAGTTTTGCCGTCAAATGTGGCCTTAACTAAGTCTAACTTGAATTTGATTCAGCCTTTTGTTCACATTGACGCAATTCTGACCATCCAACTTAGTCATAGTGTTGGACTTATCAAAAAAACTTAGTCATAGTGTTGGATGATCCGAACTCTGAATCAGAGACTCAAAACCGCAACAACCTTAATATAAATTCATGGCTCCTAGTAATTGTATTTTTAAGGTGCACATTGCTAATGAATGGTTATTTTGTGAAGGATGGTTTCTTTGCTCACTGTTGCTAACCTTTGACTTTGGGAATATTCCCTAAAATATGATATTTCTAAAAAATTACACTACTCTAATTAAAAGAATTTAATAAGAATTCAAAGTTCCTGTTAGAAATGAAAATCTCCAGCAAAAATAAAACCTAATAGAACTCTAAATGAGACTCCAATTTAACCCAAGTTCTTCCTTGCACTCCTCTTTCCCTTTTGGGGGAGAGGTGCTAGATCACTAGGTAATTTATAAAGTCACCATTATAGCATTCAATCATAATTGTTGACTTCTAGAGGATGATGTTCTTATATTGGTGGAGTACTATGATACAATATTTTTATAGTTTATTTGTTTGTAAATGTGCTTTGCTTGTTGTTTTTGTGTGATATAATATATGTGATGGCTCATTAAATCTATGTGGAGAGGGTTTGCTTTCATTAGTCTGATCATAATTCATAATGTGTTTTCATTTTTAACTCCTTGTTAGAAATTATTTTGGTTTCTTAAAATACAGTTTCCTATTTATATCAAAGTTGCTAGTATATGACCATTGGGTTTTAAATTGATAAACTAGCTAGTATGTTTCCGTTAGTTTTAATTTACAAAGCTAGATAGAAATTGAGTGGATACTAAGTTGTAGGTTATTATTGGTGCATTGACCACATTCAAAATTTAGAGAGCTATGTCGTTGCTTACTCTAATTTCTCCTCATTTTGTCTAGTTCAATTGAGTTATAGTCGTAATCACTCTACATTTAAGTTTGGATGTGAACTAGTGATGCTTCTTTATGATGTAAAGCTAAACTTAGATGATGAAGCTGAGGAAACTTGGTATTGTTGATGCGTGTTTTTATTTAGGATATTCATACAAGAGAGCTTACATGTTGATTGTAGACGCCTGAAATCTTATTGTTTCTACTCATCATTAAGATCAACAAAGAATTTCAAATTCTCTTCTCATCCAAGAATCTTATCATGCATCTCTTGAGTTCAATAGGAGCTTGTTTTTCAAAAGGAATATTGTAGTTCAAGAAATCTTGGAATATGTCACCCTCTTTAATTGGTTTGACTAATTTTTAACTTTTAAATGTCAGGAACACTCCCTTTGGAAATCCACTCAAAAGGCATGTTCACCTTTCTTTGTTTTATGAGGTGGTTAGCTCCCCCTCCCCCTTCCCCTCCAAAAAAAACACACCCATACTCCTTCCCTTCAGGGTGTTTGCAATGGAAAGATTGTGGGTTAACAGTTAACCCATGCTTCCAATGGTGAAAGCTTTATTATGGATGGTTGTGGACCACTTCATGTATATATGATTTTTTTTTTATTGCTAGTTATTGTATTTTGTGGACAGAACATGAGGATAGTATCCAATGACCTTTTTATCCATTATAACGTAGCTTGAGAATTGGAATATTTCGAGTTGCATTCTTCTCTCTTTAGATGTGGCATGGATTTTTCCACAAGAATGGTGGATGTCCACCTAGGATGGTTTTGTGATCTTTTTGGTTAGAGAGGCACAATCTTCTTGAAGATTCTTCCCTTTGCCTTATGTTGGTTTTATGGGAAAAAAAGGAACCGAAGAATTTTTTATGAAACTAGTCACTTAATTCTGAAAATTTGCCATGGAATTGGAGCTCTTGGTGGATTGAGCTCCCATTTTGAAGGATTCTTTGGGAAGTTTGTATGGTGCACTTAATTAGAAATTGGGAACTTTTTATATGATATAATTCAAATGGAGAAGCCTAGGCCCTTGCGGAAACCCCCAAATGAGGGATAAACGCTTCTTCTTTTTCTTTTACTTTTTTGCAGAAATGCCATGGGGACGTTGGGACCAAATGGAATTGGGAGTGTTTCATAGTACAATGGCAGAACTCATGAAGTCCTCTTAGGGTCGATAAGTGGGGCTGATGCAAATGACACGAATATAGAGTCTTTCCTTCAAGGTTTTAAAAATTTTAAAGATACATTTGACGGACTATTAATAAGAGAGAAAATAAACAAAAAGTGATTGAGATGTTTGGGCATGTATAACAAAGACCAATAATGACACTAGTAAAGAAGAGCACTCTAGTGCAAATCAAAGGCTCTATAAGGCTGGGAGAAGACTGAAATTGATGTGGATAGAGGTATTTAGTATTACAAGTGCCTTAACTGGAGATATTAATGGATTTGTGAAACCTGGTCAAGTTGCGGTACCATTCAATGATTCATCCACAAGTATAGTTGCCACATCCCCTTGGCTGGGGTTTGGGAATAGTGCCCCTGAGGGGAATTTTTCCATATTTTTCATATAAAATACGAAACTCGTGGATAGATCTGGACTGTTTGTTATAAGGCCAAATCACGACCATGATTAGTTTCAGGGTTTACAACTACTGTTTAAATTTGTATCAATGCCGTATAGGTATATTAAAAAAACAATAAGAGATATAAATTCTGGTGCTTGTTGCTTTTTAAAAAACAATGAGGAGGCTTGTTCCTTATGTTTCTGGGATCCCTCATTCCTAATATTGTACCGGCTTGAATCTCCATGGATGTAGCCCTCATTTGTGAACCATGTAAATTGTAGAACTGGAGACAAACCATTGGACACCCATGTATTGTCCCTATCGATGTCTAGATGCCAATATTAGTTTCCAAGGGAATTCACTCTTAGTAGCTAGGGAGAAGAGTTAGCCATGCATTTGTCTCCTAAGAATACTCAAAGATGTGTCACAAAAGCTAAAGGGCAATGAATGCTAGAGTTACCTGCTGCTATGTGGCCCGCATGTAATGTTTATAAAAATTAATTGGATTCTCATAATATAATTCCAATCCTTATTAGTATCCTAGTGCAAGTTTATGAGGGAAATAAAGGTTTCTTTGACACTTTATGGACTCCAGTGGTATTTTTTTCTTCTTTCCTGCAAGATGTTGATTAGTACTTGTCATAGATTATGTGCTTTATTCTACTCTTTCCAATTGATTTTTTCTTTATAATAAAGCTAACATGAATGCGTATACTCTTTTGTCTATAGGTAAATGATACATATCATAAGATAATAAGATAATTTTAATCTATTTTCCTTATCATTGCATAAGCATAATTATTTAAAAAAAAAATTCAAAATAAAATGTTGAGTCCATATCCATGATCCTATTTTTCTAATTCCTAGCCCACCACCCTTTTTTGAGGTGCACATCCTCCTCCAACCGACTAAGTGAAGCTTCTTATACCCGTCTTTCTCATGCCAAAAGAAATCCCAACACATCCTATCCAACTGTAACTCCACACTCCTTGGCAAGGGGAACAAAGACAAGAAATAATTGGGGATGGAAGAAAGCGTGCTCTTGATCAAGGTGAATTTCCCCCCTTTTTATCAATACTTGGTCTCCCAAGAGCCGAGTCTCTTGTCCACATCCCAAATCTCCTTCTTCTTATAACCAAACCCCAATGGCAACCCCAAATACGAAGTAGGCAAGCTTCCCACCTGGAAGCCAACATTAGCTGCTAACCACTCCAACCATCTCCCCCACAACAAACAACTTACTTTTTCTCCGATTGATTGGTATGCCAGAAATCCCCTCAAAACACCCAAGAATTGCACTGAGAAGCCGAACCTGACTGGGGGAATTGTCCAAAAACACAAGGGTGTAAACCATGAACTGAAGATGCGACATGAGATGTCCCCCAACACCAACACGAAAACCAGAAAGATTCCCATTCTCAACTGCCTTAGCGAGCATGCGACCCAAGGCTTCCACCACAATTGTGAACAAAAAGGGCAATAAAGGATCCCCTTGCCTTAAACCTCTCGAACTCTGAAAGAAACTTGACGGCGTTCCATTCACCAAGATTGAAAAGTAGGTGTAGAAATACACGTCATAACCCAAGAAATCCATCTATTTCCAAACCCATTTTAAAAAGTTCCGGTTTACATGATCACAAGCCTTCTGAAGATCAATCTTGCAGACTAAGTCATCCAAATTTGCCTTTCTTGTGGAATTGATGCACTTATTAGCTATACCATCCAAAATCTGCCTCCCACTAATAAAAGCTCCCCTTGGGATGTACCATTAATAGCTGGCATCACAGACTTCAATCTCGAAGCCAAGGCTTTTAAGAAAATCTTATAAACCGATCACAACAAAGCTAATTGGTCTCAAATCTGAAATCGCCTCCGTCCCTGCTTTCTTTGAAGTAATTTTCTGAACAGGCTTCCTGCACAATGAAGTAAAAGTACCTTTATTACAAGGCTTTATTTATTGGATTCTGTCGGAATCCTTTACTTTCCTTTAAGCTCCATTTTTTAGGATAAACACTTTTTCGGTGTCCTCATGGACCAGAACGACCCTTAAACGATTAAAGCTACTTATGTTCTTGTTGTTTGAACCATCCTTTCAAACTTGAAGGGTGTTTCTGTGATCTAAAATTTGATAGCGTGTCTGTTACCTGATCTTATGCTTTCTATGTCATGACTTACAGGTTTAGTTGCATTTAGTAATTTATGTTTCAACACCCACCACTTCGACCTGAAGAACACTGGAATGCTTACCCCCCTCACTCTTGAATGTTACAGGCAGCCAAGGAGTTCGAAACAGAGTTGAAAAAAGAACCAGAAACTGCAATTGACACACCCCCTACAGAGAAACCAACTGCAGTCAGTCAAATGGAGAAACAAGAGACCAAGATCTCAAGCACAGATGAGAGTCTATGAGATTCGCGAAGCGCATTTCTTTGATGCTGGCAACTTTGTTGAGCCATCAGTGTATTTATTCATGTTTTAGTGTGGTACCAACCTGTTTTAAACAGTGTATTTCTTATGTTCTAATACCAGATTAGAATGTAAATTAACGAGTATTTTATTGTGTCGGTTAAATTTAACCGTTATTTTGAAGTTTGGTAACTATTTTGATTTACTCTTTTGGGTTTTGGTTCCACGTCACTGAGTTGATCTCACTTTGACTAATCTGAGTGCAAACTTGCCCAACCTGTCAAACTATGGTGGTTGTACTTGTATGCTTGCTTCAAATTTCATGTCATTTTGAAATGTTTCAATGGCACTTTATTAGAAAGACAAATGGACTCTGCAATGTTAAATGTTTCGAATTCTCTCGAAATATATTTAAAAGTTTTGATTGTTGATTCAGATTGTTTAACTTTTTTCTTGACTGAAATATTACATAAGCCGTCGGTTCAATCAGATTAAATTCTGAATCTTAATCCCCAACTCGATGTGACTACTCAGGCTGAACTCCTGACCTGATTGGATTGGGCTGGGCTGTGGGCTCATGGGCTTTTTAACAATCACTGAATTCGGACCCTAACTGGAAAAGGCCCACACATGTTGATTGAAACGTCCACGTGTGGACCATCACTTTTGAGCACGTGTCATCCATATCTCAGGGTAGATAGATAAGAGGAAAACAGCTCTCTCTCGTTCGTTCAAAAACAAGATTAAAAAAATATAAAAAATAAGGCGGGTAAAGATGGAAAAAAGGACTGAATCTAAAAGACTCAAACCTCAGGAAAACGAAACATGGCGGTTACTTCAACTCCCTCTGTACTCCTCACCAATTCGATCCCTAAAATTATCTCCAAAACTTTTGAAATTAGGGTTAAGAGTTCTTCCAAGACAACCTTTGATTCCCTACACCTTAAAATAAGTAGAAATCTTAGCTCCACAAGATTGAATGCTGGATTGTCTGAGATTGAACCTGATCTTATCGAAGACAAGCGCGATCGTTGGGCAACTAATGGCACTGAACCTGTGTGTAAATTGGTTCAAATCTACAATTTTTCTGTTTTTTCTTTTTTTCCTTTTTACTGATGCATGATGAATTTTTCCGATTTTTTGGATTCTATGTTTTAAATTTCAGGAAGATTTTGTTTATGGAGTGTATGATGGGCATCATACTTATCATGAAGGAGACGAGAAAGGTATTCTTTTTGTGTTTGATTTATGTGTTTTAGATGTCTCTTTTACTTGAAATATGTTTTATTTAATTGAGGGAACAAACATAGTTTTCTGTGAATTTTTGTTTCTTGTTTACTTTTAAGAATGCAGTCCTGTTGTTCTGAAGAAAGATTTTCCAAGAAATTTGTGGATTTCTTTGATAACTTACTCAAATTGCTGTTTGGTTTCGTCTTCAATTGTTGTCTTAACAATTGTGAGATGTAAATATGTAATATTTGGTAATGGAAGATGCTTGAGTTTGAAGTTCTACTTTCAAAGATTTTTTTATTATTGGTTAATTCAATGAATCCATTGAGAGAAATTCTGGGTTGTAAGAATTTCTCTCAGTATTAGTGAATTTCTCTCATCTCATCTGTGGATGCCGGGCACTACCAAACCATGTAATCATGTTGTGTTTTGTGTTCTTTTATTTTTATTGCCTTTTCGATTCAATCTGAGGTTTGACGTTCACACTAACTTGTATAAATTGTAGTTTCATGTATAAATTCAATGCAAGAAGCAATGATAACAATCGAAAAAATGCAAATCAAAATACAGAGAACATTACAGAGAATTTGTGTGGTTTGGCAAGATTGCTTACATCTACAGCGATGATGAGATCGTTTCACTATTTCCGTGAGAAAATAGGGTTACAATCTCTTAATCTCAAACATATACCCTAAAACGAGTTTACCATACATTTCTAATTTGTACAAAGATGAAATTCCACTAAAGCTAAAGTTCCGAAATTATGAATATAAGGCACAAACACAACATTTCATTTTCATGATGTTTTAGAATATTGGGTTTTGAGTCATAGTTACTAGTTCAGTGCCTTGGTGTTTTTTTTTTTTTTGTTGCTTAAAGTAACAGAGAATATAATGATGGGTTTGATACCAAAGCTTATATAAGTAGATCTATTTCGGAAAACACACTTCCTTGTGATTCATGCAAATATCATTCCTTGTGGAATGCATTCATTCTGACCCACCAATTTTTTTTCAAATAATTTTTTCAGTTTAAAACCTCTTTTCTGCTAAATGATTTCTTTCTTCTGATGTCAGGGACATTTTGGGAAGCAGTGGCTGAAGAGTATGCAGCTGCAGAACCGCCTTCTGGCTTTCAGGGTATTAATGATTCTTGTAACCTTTGCTAACCATGGTTTCAAATCTAGTCCAAGGCAGAGATGACTTGGGTGAGTCATCTCGGTATCATCCATCAACGAGACAGATAGATAAGGTGTCTCAAGCCTGCAGAATCTCACGAGATGACTTGGCCAAGATTTTGAAAATCTCGTCTGAGTCAGTAAAACTTGGCTGAGTCAACTGGGATTTGTATGTTTTTATTAAAATAATTCATTTTTTTAGAATTTAAATATATGTTATCTAAATGAAATATGATCTCATGATTAAACTTCTTCTAATCAACCTTATTTTATAAAAAAAACTATAATTATTTCTATATAAATATATATGAATAAATAATTATAAACCCAGTTAAATGGTTTATCTTCTTTAAGACGAGTTGACTCATCCAAGACAACTCAGTCTCATCCATGAATGAGACAAGAATTCAAGTATTCGGGTGATATTTTGCTTCTTTTTGTTTTTGTGGTTTTTTTCTACTAAACATAAAATTTAAATTTTTTATTTGTGTATGTTGAGCAGGGCTTATTTCCTGGCTCTTCCTTCCCGCAATAACAGCTGGGTTGGTGTTTAATGTTCCGGTAATGTAGAATCTAGTTATATTATACCCTATATACTTTCCTTTGCTCGTGAAAAAAAACAAATCGATCCAAATTCTCTTATTTCTTCATGGAAAGGAACCGATTATCTCATCAGTGGGGATTTTGGACTCTTGTTATTCTAGGGGGAGTACTTGTACATTGGAGCAGCTGTGTTCGTGGTGATATTTTGCATTATCGAGATGGATAAACCGGATAAACCCCATAATTTCGAACCTCAGATCTATAATATGGAGAGGGGTGCACGTGACAAGTTGATCGCTGATTACAACACCATGAACATATGGGAGTTCAATGAGAAGTATGGGGAGCTTTGGGATTTCACTGTGGAGCATGATGACATAGTGAAGAGATAATCATTCTTCATCATCTGGCAACGTATGTACCTATAACTGCATAACCAGCATCTGCAATGGCAGGTATGTACTACTTCATGTTTTATCTATTCTGTACTTCACAGATATCACAATTGTGAAAATTGCAAATAGGTTACTACATACAGCAAGATGTGGAGTCCAAGTATTGTTTTTGGTGAATTTTTCTCCTTTAGAGGAGGGCTTGTGAGCTTTCTTCTCGAGAGATGAAGCTTAGGTCTAGAACCATACCCTTTTTACTGTTAAAAGTAAAACAACTGTAATGGCAGATCGTTAAATTAGGTTCCTTTTAAACCATGCCCTATTTTTGGTTGGGGTGGGGGATGGTTTGGACTTTAGACCTATCCCTTTCGAGTTTTGGTGAATATTTGAGTAACCTCAAGAGTTGAAACTAGTGACACACCCCTTGACTGTGGTCTTCTAGGATAGATTTTTCCTAAAAAATAATCTTCTTAACCTTTTTCAATCTTTTAAAAGAAAGTTATTTTACCGCATTTCTCAAGGTGACACATGTACAATTAAATATTCTTTTTATATTTATGCTGTTATAGTAGAAATGCTAGTGTTTCTCTTATGGAGAGAATCTCAAGTGTCTTGGATTCCATACCTCAGTCAACCAGCCAATTGAATAACCAAAAGCACTTCTTACCTTTTTAAGAGAGATGTGAGAATAAAAGGTCAAGTTCTACATGGCTATTATACCAATTATTGGAATAACATATAGATATTAGAACAAAAATTTCAATTATTTAGAGCCTTGAAATAAATTATAAGAATCCAACTACGCTAAGGTGAATCAAAATCCACCCCAAAATAGTTTACTTAATGCCATTCCAAATTTTTTGGAGGAAGATAAATTGAAATATCAAAAGCTGTTGGTAGATAAAGAATGTCAAAAATACAATAAATTTGGACTTGTTTGCTTGATTTCGTTATATTCCAATAAAAAAAAAAAATCTTGTAGGAAATGGTGGAAGTATTTTGACGGGCAAGAACACGGTGCAGGTCAAATCTCTCATCGAGGTGGCTTTGCTGATGATCCACAGCTTCTATTCCAGCTCTTATTGAATGGGAAGATCAATAATTCAAAAGATAATAGAAGTTAAGTTTGGTCTTGTGAACTATCTACAAAGCAATGTAATTTGGATAATTAGTTCCCATATTCATAATTTTCGTAAAGTTTATATATAGTAGTTATGAACTAGGCAATGTTATTATTAGATAAAAATTTATCTAAATTCAAATTGGATATTGTTAGAAAAAATCCTTAGATTCGAAATATAAATCAACAAGAACACAAATAATCTCACAAGATATACGTGATTCGGTCAAAACATTGACTTACGTCCACGGGCGAAAATGACGATTTCACTATAATAATCAAAGAAGAACAAGGTTACAATTTCTCTGTCTTTCGTATATCTCTCTAACTCTCTTAGGATTTTATCTCTTACCTTTTATATATTTAGGATTACAAAGAGAGTAAACAGGTCCGATCCAAATCCGAATCTAAAGGGAAAATCTCACATATTATCAATTAAATAGGTCGTTATTGGATCATCTAAAGATCCAAGTTGATTTCATGACAATTCTTCATATATCAAGAATAGAAGACATAACTCAACAAATATCCAAAATTTTTGGATGATATCAAAATTTTCGAATACGAATTTAGATTTCAACCATCCATTGACAGCCTAGTTGGAGCTTCAAGAATAAGAGATCACAATGTCTTAATTTCTTCTTCTTATTCTTAGTAACTTTCTTAGATAAATAGTAGAAAGAAAAGTGCAGGGGCACCTTTGCCATCTCTTTTTGGACTACGAACCCGTTAACATGCTTAAACAGTTAGCCACACTTTTGTGCTCTTCTTTTATTTCTTTTTATCTTTTTCTTATTCGAGTGGGTGGCAACTTTTATTGAGTTTTCAGTTCATGTCTTTTGTCTTTAAGCGACGTGGCAAAGGTGCAGACGTCCTCCCACCGTCATGTTTTCTGAAGGAAAACAAAAAGAAGTTATAACACCGTTAATATCAGCATTTCTTATACTGCTATTTTTACTGTTAAAAGTAAAATAACTGTAACTGCAGATCGTTAAATTCGGTTCCTTTCAAACCATGCCCCTTTTTTGGTTTGGCGTGGGGGATGGTTTAGATTTTATGCCTATCCCTTTTGAGTTTTGGTGAATGTTTGAGTAACCTCATGAGTTTTGAAACTAAAGACATACCCCTTGACTGTGGTCTCCTAAGAGAGATTTTTCTTAAAAAATTATCTTCTTAACCTTTTCCATGTCTCATGTAACATTAAATATTCTTTTTATATTTATTATGCTGTCTTATAAGTAGAAGTGCTATTGTTTCTCTTACGGAGAGAATCTGAGTGTTTCAGATTCCCTACCTTATTCAACCAGCCAATTGAATAGTTAAAAGCACTTTCTTACCTTTTTAAGGGAGAGACGAGAGAATAAAAGGTCAATTTCTACACAACAATTATACTGATTATTAGAATAACATAGAGATATTAGAACAAAATTTTCAATTATTTAAAGCCTTGGTACAAATTATAAAAAGAGTCGTCCACTCAAAAAATTTCATCTGGTCTGTACTCAGTTGACGTGACAAAGACACAAAATCATAGATCTTTTTCCTTGGGATACACAAGGAAACAATCAACGGTTCTGTGACCTTGCCATATTAGTCGAGTATAGACTGAGTGAAAATTTTCGAGTCAGAAAATCATTAGCGGCATAAGAATCCAACTACACTAAGGTGAATCAAAATCCACACCAAAATATTTACTTAATGCCATTCCAATTTTCTTAGACATGCCAAGTAGTGAAATTATATACATACCTAAGATAGGATTTTGAACAAAATAAAAAGAAAAAGAGGGTGATTATAAGAACAACAATCAACTTTTGATTTTTTTTTTCATTGATCACTCTCATAGTCAATTTCTTTGAAAAGCAAAGACCTAGAGATCTGAATTAAAGATCTTTAGAGTGGAAGAAATTAAAATAAAAGGGTACACTCATTAAAAAAAAATAATAGAATGGCTTTTCACGGTTAGAACAAGAAGAACATATTCTTATCCCAAAGAAGACGGTCGATTAAATGAATCTTGTTCTTTTATGCGACCATATTTGTAGTCTGTTGTGAGAATCATTATCTACTCACTTCTAGGACATAATTCCATTAGTTAGTATGTTATGAAAACTTTTTTTTCACACAAACTCTCTCAAAAATAAATGACAAAGAAAAAGTCCATAACACCTTCAATACCTTTTTATACATATTTCACTCGTTATGGAAACAACTTATCTCACACAACTCGTTGAAATATTATTACTACTTCAAATCCTCCCTACCATATTCCATTTAAACTTCACCCTAGACCCCTCTTAATTGAATAAGAGCATTTAAAACAATAATAAATAATAATTAAAAATAAATCAAATTAATTGCAATACTAGTCAATCTCAGCAAAACTTTATAGTAATCTCAATTTAATACTTTTCTTAGTGGTCAACAAGGTTAACATACAAAACAATCTAATGAAAAGAATTGCATGTTAATTAAAGTTTTGAGTTTCCACATTGCAATCAAACAAAATAATAATAAGTAATATAAGCATTTCCAATTAGTAATTATTTCTAATTTAAGTATAGTAGTTCATTTTAAGTATCATGTATGATCATGTTGTCCTAGATCCTCCATTTATATTTCCATTCTTCTATTAATTAGAGGGTAGATTACATTTTGTATCCTTGTAATTTGGCGTAATTTCATTTTGACCGACTAATGTTTTGATAATTGCACTTACCTTTCGTATAGTTTGGGCTGCAACTTGGACAAGTTGAAAGTTCAAGTCAAGTTGTAGAACCCTCAACCCAAGTTCAATTAAATTCAACCACTGGGTTAGAGCTCATTAACTCAAATTCAACCGGACATTGAGCTTTTAAAATCGAACTGAGCTCGGGTTAGCCCAAGTTAGGTCATTTTGAATGGATTGGACAGATTGAGCAAGCCTAATTTCATTTTGATTAACACATATATTTTATTTTATATCTTAAAAAGAAATACAATATAAAAATATAAAATCACTAGTAAATAAATTTGCAAACTTCTAAATTCATAAATTTGAATTTCATAAAAAAAATTTCCATAATTTTACAAATATATTTAAGAAGAGAAAATAAATATTTTTTTTAATTAAATAAAAAATATTTGTATGTAAATATATAACTATGCATGTGAAAAAATGAATTCAATGAATTTCTAAGGGGGCATATTATTATTATTATTATTTTTAAATAGCATAAAATAAGAAGATAAAATAACATTTAAATCTAACCCCATCAGTGAAAGGCATGGTAAGTGCAATTATCAAAATGGAATTATGCCAAACTATTGGGGGTCAAAGTATAATTTATCCTTAATTAAAAGAGTTTAAATGAGGTTTAATCTATTTTTCTTCCTTCTAATGTGAAATCATAAATAACAATGAAGCACTCTTGGGACTAAACCTCGTGACTTCCACTATTAAGGTTCATTTATATTATCTATTTAACTATGTTTCTTCCATGGGTATCTCTAAAAATATTCTTATTTTGATTTTTTGTCCTGAAAGCAAGACTTTGTTATCAGGTTTAATTGCAATTTCTTGAATATCACAAAACTTTTTTCTTTCTTTAAAGAATATTAATAGAAAAATATAATTCTAGTGGATGCTAACATCTTACATACAAAACTGAGAAACATTTTCCTAACTAAGTTAATAAAGATTTGAGCCTTCCTATAAGTCGTTTTGGTTAAATGGATTACCATCTCAGCAATCGAACACCACGGCCTATAAGTTATTTTGAAAAACTCATGTAAAATAATATATATATATATCTTCACCAAAAATTAGCCCATTTCAAAACTTCTAAGTCATGTAGGACAAAAATGATTGGGCAAATGGTTGGGTAAATGGTTAGGTACTGAACATTTCCTTATATATATATTTAATTTAATCCAAGGTTTTAAAAATGGATGGCTACTGAACTTTCACATAACTCCCAAACTTAAATTTGAAAATCAATGGTGAAAAATAAATTGTTTTTGGGAATTTTTTTTTTTTTTAAATTCATTGAATTGTGTCCTCTACAACCTTGAAGCATTGGGTCATTGTTTTTGGAGGCCACAAGTTGAGCCCAAGGATCCTTAGTGAGGGTGAAATCCTTACTTACTTAGTAAGGCTAGTCAGACTCCACAAAAATTGTGAGTTCCACTATCATGGTACATTTATATTATCTATTTAGGTTTCACCAAACAAGAAAAGAGTCTATATTGGATCTTAATTTGGATCAACCGGCCCAAATCCAACCAATAATTAAATGAGTTGGATCCGTCTGTCCCACGTCAAAAGTCAAGAGACACACCCCGACAACTCAAACCAGACCAGATTCGGCTATTATTAACTGGATTGGACTTGAAGATTTTCCGCTCATACCCAAACCCGTTTAAATGTTGAGATCTGAACCATTTAGAACCCTAGATCCAATAAGTAATTTGTCGGCCATGGTCCGTTCAGGAACTGGCCCACCATTGGGACAGACCAAATTAGTGAATCAATTGGCCACTCTTGTTGTAAGAATCAGTGTTTGAGGGATGATGAATCACAATGACTACTAAATCATCTTAGCCTTCAAACACAATAATGGATACAAACGGACCCACCAATTGAGGTATTTGGATCCATGATCGGTTGTCCCTTGTCTTATTCTTGTGGACCCACAACGATGGTCATCATCAACTGATCCTTAAATGTGAAAGGAAAACATTTCAATGTAAGAGAAAAAAAGATGGCAAAAGTAACTTTAAAAATAAATCAAAAAATAAAAAAAATAAAAGGATAATTTAGATGTACCACTCCACGTTTTGGTGAATATTTTAGATACCCTTTACTTTTGGATTCTTTGATTTTCCCTTATAATCTATATACAATGACTTAAATACCCTCATTGATAACTTCCTAGTAAACAAATCCTTAATCTTAATTCTCCGAAGATTCCTTTATTTTCAAGTCAAGTTCTTCCACTTTTACGATAAATTTCTTTTTTATTTCTATTCAAACTTATCTTTTATCCATCAATTTCAATCCTATCTTAATCTTTTGTACCTTTACTCTCTATTCACCTGTCCTATTATGATTTTCTACAATATTGTAGTGATGAGATGTGCATGGAATCATAAATATTATTCACTTATATTTTGTGGAAAAAAATCTACGATTTTCATGTCAATACAGTGTTGAATGTGGTATTGTAAGATATTAATTTAGCATTTATTTTATTTTATATTACAATCAAAATTTTATCTTGCTTAAAAGATTCAATGTTATAATTGACAAGATTTTATGGTTGAAGAAGAGGATTCAAATTTTTTTACTGGAGGGATAAAGATGAATGGTCTTTGATTAGAAAAATCAAAGATTGTTCATGATTGAATGCATATCATATGCACTCGAGGAGAGGGTTTAAACCCCATTATGTTTTAACCTCTCCTTAGATGTGATGATTTTTTTTTCCCCCGGTAAGATGTTGAAATGGGGGCATTTATGTGATTTTACATTCAGATATTGGAATATCAAGTTCAAGGGCCATGTCATTAGTTTGAAAACGTGGGTACGTCAAACATTCATCAAAACATGGAGGGGTAACTCTAAAAAATAAAATAAAAAAAAAAAAAAAGAAAAAGAAAAAGAAAAAATACCAGCTTTTCGTTCCTCTCTCTCTCTCTCCCACTCTCCTTTAATAGCGCGACAAACGATGTCAGAACAAAGTAGAAACGGAGAGAGTTTCGAAGGCGACTCTCTCTCTCTCTATCTCTATCTCTATCTCTGTCTCAACTGTCTCTTTTTGATCTTTAAATAAAAAAAACCAAAACCCTCGAAACCCTAAAGTTCTCCAGTTTATCGGGCGATGGATCTGTAACCTGTTACCCCGACAACCTCGCCTTTAGGTTTCTCTCGAAACCCTTCATTCTCTTTCTTTCGTTCGCTCTGTGTATGTGCTCTTTACAAGCCCTAATTCCTCTCTCACACACACACACTCTCTCTCCTTCACTCACACTTCACTTGGAAACAATCTGTCCAATTTTCAATCACAGACATGGCTAATAATCCTCCAGAGGACGATTTTCTCGAACAGATCTTAGCGCTTCCTTCATACGCAGGACATGATTCTGGTATGGCGGGAAATGATGGGAATTTGGCGGGAACAACAGCTTCGATGGTGTTGCAATTGAGCTCCGGCGATTGTTCCGGTCATATTCCCGGAGGTGGTTTTCAGGGAAGTTTTTTTCCTTTGGGATTGAGCTTGGATCAGGGAAAAGGCGGTTTTATGAAACCAGATGAAGCTTCGGGGAGTGGTAAGCGGTTTCGTGAGGAGCTTGAAGCGAAAGCTTCTTCTGGAAAGAACGTAAGCAGCTCTCACTGTTCTTTCTATCCGTATTTCTTGATGTTATGCCTTTGTAGTCTCGCTTTCAGAATTGGGGGTATGTTTGTATATTTATTGAAAGCCGTGGGCATTTACGGTTCTTCAATTTTTTCTGTGCAGGACAGAGACTCAGTCCATTTGTTTCCACCGTTTGGACATTTACAGCCTCACTCGGTCCGTCCTACAGCGCCTCATGTACATCAGGTTGGGAAAAAATCGCCTTTCCCCGCTAAAAGTGGTTCCTTTAATTCTGTTATTGTAATTAATGGGGTAAGAAGTGAAATAACGAATATAACCTTCGTTTCAGAGATGAAAATGTCACTGAAATGCTGGGTTTTTGTTATTTTTTCTTTGTTACAATGGCTATTCTTTGGGTACGAAGGTACACACCTGAAAAGATTGAATGGTGCTTCTAATATTTTCGGAGAAACCAAGGGTATTGGTTCATTCGTCTTGTCCTTCATCTCTGGAAGATGAAGTGATACTTCTGACATATTTCAGGTGTGGGCCCCTATGCTGTACGGATACAACATCCGTACACATTTTTTTTTTTCTCTTTCTATGAGTATTTATGGATTCTGATGTTTAGAGGAATGGACACCACTGGAATACCAATTTGATGTCCTCCACCTCTAATGAAAACGCTATATAAATATTTTGATCTGATCACAATCAATGCAGAAAATATATTTAGGTGTTACTGGTGCAGAAAGTTAAGCCCATATATATATATATATATATATATATATATATATATATATATATATTTATGGGTTGTGCTCTTGGTGTGACCTTGCCCTTGGTGCCCACTTTGTGATCGCTGTCACCATGATGCCCTTCTTTTTAGGCCCTTAGGTAGCTTTTTTTGAAGTCGGTCCTTCTGGGGTTTAGACCCAAACGTGGTTTTGGCTCAGATACCAAGTGATACAAATCATAAAAACACCTTGGTTAAGCCCATATCACTTTGGGGTTGTACTATATTTGGCCTACATCTTGGTACCATAAAATCATCTTGATTAGTGATCTCTACTCATTATGTTTGATTACTCATAATCCAATGGCTAGAAATCATTGATCAAGCTGTTTTTTTTTTTTTTTTTGGGGGGGGGGGGGGGGGGGAGTTTAAACAAGAGGTGGTGCAAATGTTTGTAGAGTCCCTCTCCCCAATGTTTTGGGAGGTGTTGGGTAATATATGCAAGTGTATTTCAGATTAACATAAAGTTGAAATTAATTAAAAATTGATGCAAGCCTCTTCTATATTAAACTAAGATTCTAATTCTAATGGAAATGAGTCTTTCTTGTCAAAGCAAATCTTCAGAGTCCCCCAAGGTAATTATAAGTCTAGTTCAAAAGAATTTCTCTTGTTAAGAGTGCAGTGATTATTTGAAAAATTAAGTTCTGAGTGACTTAACATACCCCCAAAAGAGGGGGAAAAAAACAGGTAGAGTGAATTCATGAGGTGGTCAAACAACAACTAATATTATCCTTGATATAAATATATTCAGACTAAACATCTTCTGTTTGCTGAACACCTTGTGTATTTTTGTGACACTAGGTGGTTACTCTTAGCAATGTTCTTAGAGAAAAAAAAGAAAAAGAAAAAAGGAAGAAGGGTATACTACAGAAGTGTAGGCATTTGAGCTCAAGTGCCTAGGAGGTCACTTTGGACATGTTCCAAAAACATTTTGTTAAGAGTACGAATGGGTTGAAATCTAAAAATTGTTGGATCCATATGTGGATTTATCAGAGATGAATTCCCCTAGGTGAAGTTTCATGTGCTTTGACCTCTGCCATGGGTTGTTACATTTAAACCACGACGTTGTATTGTCAGCATCACAAATACTGAATAAATACTAGCAAATGCTCCATGGGTTTCTGAAAATAATTGCACCAACGGGCAGTCTTGACTTTTGATGAACCATGGGATGCTTCAAAAACGTTCGTGAAGGTCATAATCTGTTGTTAAATGATCTCTTCATCACTTATTTTTTGGTTATATTTGCAGCCTTTTCACGGGCAACCAACATCTGGTGCAGTTTCCGTTATGCCACATCCACCTGCCATCCGCCCGAGAATGCGGGCTAGAAGAGGGCAGGCCACTGATCCTCACAGTATTGCCGAACGGGTAAGCTTTAATGTATACAAAGGAGAACTCGGTCTGTCAGTTATGTCGTAGGGTGTACAATTTCTTATGAGATGAAGGGGTTTGATCATGATTCATTCATGGATTTTTGTGAATTATCGAACAGATGAATTGATTCAATTGTTCTTGAGATATTACTAAAATAAACTTCCCATGCACACCTCTCAAGGAAGAAGAACTGACTCCACCTTTTATACTTATGGCATAAATGGGTTTGGTTTGTGGTTCTTTTGTTTGCTGAATTTTATATCTAGGATTCCTCTATATTATTTAATAGCTGCATTTTCTGAATTGGTTGTAGTTACGTAGAGAAAGAATAGCAGAAAGAATGAAGGCTTTGCAGGAACTGCTTCCTACCTTCAACAAGGTCCTCACTATGACCATCTTACTCCCTTTATGCAATGTTTATGGTTTCATCTACATTCTTATTTCAATTAAATGCATTTTGCAGTTATTGTTTGTTATTTATGATTAAAATTTGTTATTGGAAACGATAGGTAATAATTTACATTTTTACATTAAACATTAGATTAGATTTTTTTTTTTAAAAACCTTTCCTTGCCAAATTTAGCTTCCTGTATGAATTAAGAAAATGACTTGACAGGCGACTCCTTTTGCCTAGAAGCTAGGAAACCTAGGCTGCAAATGTTTTTTCATTATGAAACTTACATGCTGGACCTGGACAAGTCATATCAGGCTTGCACTGGATTTTTAATTGACAGACTTGCCATGAGATATTGGAATTTTACCTGTCCAATAACAACCATCATATTAGGATATGAAAGTTTCTATCTTTCACTCAATGTAGTATGAAAAAACAGTACACATGGTGAGTGAGCAGATTGAGATGGTTTGGTCATGTGCAACAAAAACCGATACCAGCTTCAGTTGGAAGGCATGCATGTTGAAGGTTCTGAAAGTGTGCGAGGAAGACCTATTGGAAGACATGGCTTTAACAAGATTCTAATGAAAGTATCTTCACCTATAAAAAAAAAATGGCTTTAAGAATATTCGAATGGTGGAACAATATCCATTCAGTCGACTCCAAACTTTTAGGATAAGGATTTTATGTAGAGGATGATGACAATAACAACCATCATGAAAATGGAATGTTATTATAAGGCTTCCCTACGTAGTCCATGAGATGGAGATGAAATCGAACAATTAAAGATGCAGACTTCTTCTTTATTCAGAAAAAGGTGGATATGCTTGAAGGAATTTTTCAATCGGTTGTCCCCTTTCCAATACTTGTTTCAAAGATACACACAAAATGGTCTGAGTGACACAATGTGACATCGAGTCTTAGGGAAAAGATGCCCTATGGATCTCAGTTCAATTGACTCTTCACGTGCATTCAACTATTAGGATAGCAAAAAATTCTTGAAGTTGCCTATGACCTGGAAATACAAGAATTGATCTGTTGCTCATATTTTTAAGCTGAAAATATAAAGCTTCTGAAAACATCCTCGCAGTTTTGTCCTTCACCAAGAAAAGATTGCAATATAAAGAAGTTCCTCTGGATAGTGATGTCAAAAATGTTCAATACAAAAACTATTTTACCAACATCTCTAAAACTGACAGTATTCAAAATGGATCATAATATTTACTGTTATTTTTTGGCATGTTCTATCTCAACTGTCTGGGTTTGATGACCTCTTAAATTTGTAGCAAATGCAAAAAGTGCTACTGAATGTCACCGGTGCCCCGAAGTTGAAAGTTTTTTTTACCTAAAGAAAGCAATAAGAAAAGAAGCAAATCATTTTTTTTTTTTGGCTTATCAAGAAAAAGAAAAACAAAAGCATGTGAAGAACAATGCCTATTCTGTTATTCCTTTAGTATTGACACACTAAATTTTCCTGTGCAGACGGATAGAGCAGCCATGCTTGAATGCCTATTCTGTTATTCCTTTAGTATTGACACACTAAATTTTCCTGTGCAGACGGATAGAGCAGCCATGCTTGATGAAATTGTGGATTATGTTAAGTTCCTAAGGCTCCAGGTCAAGGTACAACAGTAATCCCCTTGAGTTAAATGGTTACTAATTTCTAGCAAAATCATTAAGAAAAATGTATTCACTCTATATTTCGACGGGTACAATATAAATTTTATTTTCCCTTGCCCTTCCTTTGTCCATAATGTTTAGGCAATCTTCAAACTCGTCATTTTGTCATTAATCGCATCAAATTCATAATTGTCACAACTTTCATCAACTTTTGTATTGGTCCTTGACCTAATTTGTGCCAACCTCCCATAACTACTTCGGTTCTAAACACCACCTTTTGGAACCCTTGAGCTAATAGGCATGTTCTCCAGACCAATTATGGACAACATTTTCTAATCATTACTAATTGCAGATCAATCATGGAAAATGTGTACTAATAATTAGTCATTCCAACTCTGGAGGTAAAAATTGTCAGTAACAACTTATACAAACTTCCATGTTGAACTCTATCTTGGTCCTAAACACCTTTTGGAAGCTTTTGAACTGATAATGGTGTTCCAGACCAATCATGGAAACCATGCTATAATTATTAGCCATTCTAACTTTGTAGGTACATACATTCAATGTCTTGCCAATCTTTCATTTGTTTCTCATGAATATGGGCACAACAAATCAGGGTTTAATGGTTATTCTCAAGACTTTGGGGAATTCCTACTTTAGAGGTTTCTAGGCCAAAAGAATGTATAAAGCCATCAGGCTGGAGATCATACTGTCTTACCAAATCTTTAGTTCCTTCTACAAATAAGTAAACGTAAGAATTGGTATCAGTTTCTATTATTTACCCATTTTTATTTCATTCATAAAATTTACAGGTTCTGAGCATGAGCAGACTAGGGGGAGCTGGTGCAGTGGCTCAGCTTGTCGCTGACATCCCACTTCCATCGGTTGAGGTAATATGTATAAATCAGAATCCTTTGTGCTCTGAGCATATATGTGCAAGTGCATCTGTTGTTAATGTTTATGTATGCCTTTCTATGAGTGGGTATGCATACCTTATGTCTCATTTTTCTTGAAATTACCCATTTGTTTTGTACCTTGCCAAGAGTTTCTTATTATTTGAAAGTTGACTTCTTCTTGTATATCTCTCTTTTATTTGTGTAATTTAAGGGGGAAGCAAGTGAGGGTGGAAGCAACCAGCAAGCCTGGGAGAAGTGGTCAACGGACGGCACAGAACAACAAGTAGCAAAGCTCATGGAAGAAGATGTTGGGGCTGCCATGCAATTTCTCCAATCCAAGGCACTATGCATCATGCCCATATCACTTGCCTCTGCAATCTACCACACACACCAACCCGACGCCCACTCAATCATCAAGCCCGAACCAAATCCTCCTTCATAAGCCTGAGAAGGTCACATCCTTGCGCGTGCCCGTCATTAACTCTTGAAACACAACCGGGTCCCACCCACCTTTTCATAACCCACACATCTTGTAGTTTTTACTCTGGCTGGGATACTAACACACCCCCTCCCCGGCATTGCAATCGAAGTCAGATGCCATGATTTTGCTTCTTTTCTTTTTTATTTTCTTGTATTTTGTTAACCAGGTGGTGTGATGTCATGCATAGAAAAGAAAGGAAAAGAAAAGAAGAGAAAATTGTCTTGCCATGTTTTGAGTGAAGGGGGAGAATTGTCAAAGCTCTCATCCATTGCACTTGTTTAATTTAGTAGTGGTGTGGTGGGGGATGATAGTAGTGGTGGATAACCAAAATACTTTCGTGGTGGGGACTCTTTAAATATATATATATTTTTTTAGGAGGTGAGGAGAGGATAGTGGGTGGTGGGACCTTGGAAAAGGAAGTGATGGGTACATAGATATAATTAATGTAGTAGAAGAAAAATGGAGAGGAGGAAATTGCAATGGATAATGGTTGGTTGTTTCTTTCTTTCTTTAAAAGAAGAAAAGTAATGTTGGAAGGTTGTTTAAGTCTTGAGAGAAATCAATTGTGGTACACGAGGGTTTGTTGTGTGTGGGGGTGAGTGGGTTGTGTTTTTTAAAGTAACTCCTTTGTTCAATTATCTTTAATCATTATTGGAGGATGAATCATTGGAGAGAGAGAGATTTCCTTGGCGGTCAACCAGTTGCTCAATCGAATGGACGGCCCCTGATTCATTCTTTTTAGATCGAACCGCAAACTAGTGCAGTGCAAGAATTACATTTTGACCAATTAGAAAATCCAACCATTTTGGTCCGTCCAAATTTGTCGTTAGATTTGGTGATTCGTATTTTTTGAGAAATTTGATTATGAATAATCTTTTTCATACATAGATATGATGAAGGATTATTTAGTATTTTCTTACATTATAGTTATACCTAGTAACATGCATACTTGAATTATATATGCACTTATCAAATTAGAACCCAATAGAACTAAGAATATTTTTGCCATTTCTACGAATCAGGATCTTTTTACAATTATGAATTTTGAACCCAAATTTGAATTGAGCGAACCGAATAATGTGGGCTGACCTGACCGGGTCTGATTAGCTTTGGGTATCTGAAAGAATTATTGAATTACAGAGATGGTAGTTTAATGTAGAATCGATGGGTTGTGAATCATTTTAAATACAAAATTTTGAAGTGATATATTTCCAAATTATACTTGGAAAAGATTGTGCGAACTATGTTTTAGATACAAAAGCTTGAAAAATGTTACTTGTTCAAAATAAGATAAAAAGATTAAGAAGATTCATTAGTAGCCAAATCATAGTAATGCACAATTAATACTTTTTTAGATTAACCACTCTTGAACTTGCTCTCCTAAATACACCAAAATTTTCTTTCAAAAATGTATCACGGTCATTTTCATTATAAAAAAAAAAAAAATGAATAAAATTACAAATGCACCTCCCATGACGAAGTTAGTTACTTTTATTTAAATTTGAAAAATATCTTTACGTCTTTGCAATGTTTTAAATGATAAAATTATCTTTTTATACTACATTATCCACTTAGAATTTCTAAAATAATCTTTTATATTACTTATAATTTTTTTAATTTTACATAAATCCTAACACATTCGTTTGCACCTGCCACCTCCTACTAATTTAATCTAGATATTTCATAATTTTTTTTTAAAATAATGATATTTATTTCTTGTTATCCACAAAATCAATTTAGCTGAACTTCACGACGTTGATTTTAAAGCTAAACACATTCTAGCCCACCTCTCCAAATCAATATGCTCAACCAGCTTATACAGTTCATTGAAGATGTAGAGTGATTAGTGGAGATTGGGCATTAGACTCAAATTTTCCGAGTTGATTTGGTGAATTTTAAGACCAAGTAACGTAAAAAATCTAATCTAAGTCTAGTCAAATCTGCCTTTCTAGGAGTCAATAAGTTATAGAACTATTATATCATTGGGTGTATCAATTTTTTTGCTTGAGAGCAAAGATCCAAGATTTGATTAGGGCATAATCAGTATGGAAGGGTGGCTTAATTGCTTCTGAATACCGAGTCCTGCTTGCACATTTTACACACTGCCACCAAAGATAAAAATGTCCAATACATCAAAAATTGAAGCTGTAGGTCTTGGGACAGCTACCTTTAAGTCTATAATAACGGCCTGATCTTCCAAGGATTTTCATATAATGGCTACTGTTTATCTTGGAAAAATTCATACCTGCATTTACCAGAAGAGGTGAGCCGTTCACACACTTCTGGTAAGGAACCTAAAACAATGGTCAATGAACAAACAATGATTACAAGAGCTTCCCACGCAAGGAAGTCGATCAGCATCCAAGATTTGCATTATTGGAGAGAATGTCTATAATTTGTTTTAATTTAGCAGGCATCGAGGTCCCTGCACGGTGGTGGTTTTGGCTCACTTAACAGAGTGGTGTTCCCACCTTCTGGTCCACTCCTTTTGCGCAGTGGATTTTGTGTGCCAACCTGCGGTGTAGAATACAAATAAAATGGTCCATCTTAAACAATTTTATAATCTAATGAGGAAATAAACTTTGCATGCCCAGTAGACTTACCATGGGCGTTTCCCCTTTTCTTAACATCTCAACAATCTCGACAACTCTCTTTGGAGTGACATCTTCCTGAAGGGACATGTGGGAAACAAATGTATGTAACTTTTCTCTATACAATAATCAATCACAAGAAATGATGTTGCCAAATTGTCCTAAACAGGAAGATGAATAATGAGCATACATAGTAATTATAGGTATATGCTTCAGAACCCTTGGAATAGTCAGCCACGGTGATCATAGGAGCATTTACGCAACATCCCTGAAGAAAAACCAGAGATTGTATCCTATATATCAGTCAATTATATAAGGTGAAATGTTCATCATCATCAATCTTTATCCCAAAGATTTAGGGTGTCAGCAAAACAAATCTGCCATTCAATTCTATCCAAAGCCATGTCTCCTGTTATTAAAAGGGAATTCATGGCTGTTTTCACCATTTCAAACAGCTGAAATGGTAAAAAACAAAATATAAATTGTGATCCCGACATAAAAGTGGATAAGTTCATCATGTTGAAGTATCTTTCAAAAAAAAAAAATTCATGATGTTAAAGACTGACAAATGGAATTGGTTTTGGAGCCACACATGCAATATTTTATAATTCTTTAAAAAGTTTTCAAGCAAAGATTCTCACCATGCATTCCATTTCCCCGACAGAGAACATGCCATCTTTCGTTACTTCTGCACATTGGAAATAATGGATAAGTTGGTTCAAATGGGTAAATTCAAACTGCAATTTTGAGTTCTACAAATCCCAAAACGTCTCATACAAAGCACAGAGGGAATGCAACATGAGAACAAAACAAATGTATTGCATAAACTCACCATTGCGCTTCACCCCAAGGTGTTTCAGTAAGGCCTCTTCTATTTCACGTGAACCACGTATCATACATGGAGTTGTGCCACAGACCAACAGGTGATATTTACCAACCTACAACATCCATGGGCATAAGTGCAAATTGAAATACACATACATGGAAACAAGTGCTCGTGAATAAAAAAAATACCTGTATTAATCTTAAAATCCAAAAATGGAGTATCATGTCTCACCTTTGAACGGTTGAACATCGAATAAAAAGTCGCGACTTCATATACACGGATAGGAGCAACTTCTATAATCTTGGCCACCTGAATCCATAGTAGCTTGAATTAAATAGAATTCGATAAAAATAATACGAGAAGAAGAATGCGACTTGAAGCCAGTATCAACATACAAGCCCTATCCCAAAAAGTTGGGGTAAAAGTTCAACGAATCGCGTTCCTCCATTCATTTCTGTATAAATCTGTTTTTTTGTTGATTAAAGTTTATCACATCCACCTTCTTTACACTCTTTTAGAATCTTCAAAATGCACATTCCTTCCAACTATGTCTGTAATCGGTCTTTGTGCAAACATGACAAAACCATCTTAGTCAACTTTTCCAAGAATGGGACTTGAAGCCATTGAGTGAATGATTAGGTGAGTGTGACAACATGACTAATCGAATATAGTAGAGAATGCTAGTGTTTCTGCAGTAACACATCTCGCCACTGCTTCATCCATCTACCCTTTAGACGGGGATTGTTGAACAATGCATGGACGTGCACTCTACAGAATGTTGTCAAAAATCAGTTAGAGAGAGATTCACAAAAGACGGTGCTGGGCAGGGATGGAGCTAGGATTTTCTTTGGGGGGAGTGGGGGGGGCATAGTCAATGGTAAAGTTGAAGAGCTTGAAGATGAATGGTTTTAGGGGAGAAAATGAAAGGTTTTTTGGATAGGGGTTGAAGAAAAGGGCATTTAGGTCATTTTTAACAGTCTATGAGAGAAGAACCAAGTCCAGGCGCAATGTCATCAGTTCGAAAAGGCTATCTCAAATATCCACCAAAAAACCTACTTGCCCCCTCGACCTCGATCTTATCCAATAGACAAATGTAAGTGACCTCATTACCCTCAACCTAACACCAAAAAGCTTTTGAATTGGATCTCCTCCCAAAACCAGTCATCTTCAACTTCTTGGGTGAAATTTTTACTCTTAGTTTTCTAAAGTTCAATCTAATTTAACCTTCAAATCTAAAGGACAAGATAGTATTTTTGAAGTAGAGGATAACGAGATTTTGTATATAAAATTTTTGGATTTTATGATGATGTCTCATATAAAATCCAAATTTTTTATATAAAATGAGTCCATTTCATATGAGACATCATCATAGAACAAATATATGATGCTTGAAGGGGTATAAGTCTAAATACATTGATGTTATCCTCTTTATCAAACACATAACAATTGGCCCCTCCAGATTATTTTGAAAGGCAGGGTCATTCAGATGTGTGGACATGCATATAATGAACAATAACTTGCATGAAATTTGTCATGCTAATGTACCGCATTCATTGATGAAACAGTTAGCCATCCTCCATGCTGTTGTTGTGCAAGATCCAGTAAAGGAATAACTGCAGATTGCTTGTAGTTGGATGGATAATGAGACAGTATCTCCTTGGCCTAGAGACACATGAATAATTGTCAATTTTCATCAAGCAACAGTAATATGCTACAAATGTGGCTACACTGGATGGTTGGAAACTAACTTCATCATTCAAAAGAAGCATACGTGACCATCTTTCACTGAACTTGCTTTAAGAATAAATGGAAAGATTTTAAATTTTCACTACCATGTTCATAGAAGTTTCTTGGTTTCATGGCCTACATTTGCAAATACACATATCACAATAACTATATCAAAGCAACAGTAATTTCTTAACAAAGACCCATCCAGCAGAAGAATTCTCTCATAATCAATACATAACTATGCATATTAGAAGCTCACATCCAAGAAGCATAGCTACCTGTTTGTTATTCCTCACAATATTGACACCTCTGAGGCCCTCAGTCATTCAGACTGGGAAAAGTTCTTTGTCCAGAAGGTCTTCCCCCCAGACATGGCCGCTGCAGTTGGTTCCACCTCTTTTGTTGACAATTACAGTTGAAATCACCATGGTGAAAAAGATTGGTTTAAAAAGACAAACCGCAGTTGGTTCCATGGCAGGGGGAGCTACCTCCAGTGGGCCAAAGAAAGAGGAAACCTAAAGGAAGAAAAACCATAACTGGCCCAACGTGAGATAACTATTGTATGATTGACCAACTTAAGTTGCATTTACAACAAGTGTTAGACAGAGAGGATTTAAAAACCATTAAGTACATATTTGTATAGAGGATGCCCGCTCAAGACAAGCTACAATATCTCATAAAGAAAATATGCTCTTGACATGCTTGCGGTTGCACACCCTTCATGCACTTTTTTTTTGTTGTTGTTCTTGGTAGTGTCCTTGTGTTTTGTACATGAGCTTTTTATAATGCTTGCCATTCGCCTTGCCTGTGGTTGATCGGATCAGATATCCCTAAACTTCGACCCTTTTCTTGTCTTCCTGGGGGTATGGTTGGCTCAAAAAGAACCAACAAAGGGAGCAAGAAGAACCATAGAATTTGTAGCGCAATGGCATTCACTTCCCTTGACTTTTCTGAGACTCTAGGATGCATCATTTGGACCTAGTGTGATGCAGGACCAATCTAAACTCTAACTGTGCCACTCATTCTCCATTATAGTGATATGCCTTTTGAACCCAATAATCATCTCCCAGTTGATGATAGAGATCCTCTCTCATATCATAGTAGTAATCAAAGACTTATAAGTCATCTCATTTACTTGATTTCCACTCAGGTGAATCTTGAATACAGAGTTGGTGTGGTTAGTTTATGTAAGCTCCAAAGACACCTCACATGAAAACAATCAAAAGCATGGTTAGCTTTGTCACTCTACCTATTCAGATCTTGATTTGGTTGGATCAGTATCAGACTATCGTTTCACATCAAGTATCGTACATTTGTTGGGGGCAACCTAGTCACATAGAGAAGCAAGAAAAACCAGTAATGGCTGGGTCTAGCATTGAAGCTGAATATTGAGCCACACCTTACCCACAATGCAAGTTAACATGGCTTAGATAGTTTATGGATGACTTGTGAATCTACAACTTGACCGATGAAGATGTGATGTGATGACCATGCGGCTACCACATAAATATATAAAGATATATACTACCTCAAAGAACCAAAGACAACCATTAAGATCAGCTATTTCCACTTAAGAGGCACTTGAAAAAGATGATATTATCATAGATGATCTAAAAATGCAACACAATGGGACACTCCCAAGGGGGGCCAATGAATGTTTCAGTTCACTTTTAACGAATACTTTAAATTGCAATAATTGAGGGGCAAGTGCAATATCTTCAAGGTTCCTCGTTGTTTGCACTATGGATTTGGCTCACCCCTATTCTGCTTTCTTTGACCACATAGGTAATTTCTAAAATCCCACTAAGTCCTTCATGGTGTGAAAATTTTCACATATTGGTATTACATTGGTAAGGTTTTGTATCCTATTTGGAATATGACATGTTTACACTTGTCTAAACACAATACACATGAACCAATGAATCTTGGAAGGAGTTAAATATGTGAGAAGACACAAATTAGAAGTTAGTAGCTTGGCCAACAACACTGCCAATGTCATCGACAATGGACAGACTCGTTGACCATATACTATAGGATGGGATTCCTTAGAAAGTTAAGCCAAGAAAAGAACACATTGGAATCCCGGTGATCAAAATTGTTGCATTCTAGCATAGACCTAAAATAGTCGATGTGTCCCTTTAACCCATGTTTTTTATGACTTTAAAAGTGAAAATCGGTTGATTCTCTAATTTACATTGAGCCCTTGTACAAGATATGGATGAGAATGTCGGAAGCAATTCAATTGCCCAACTTATTTTGATAAAAAAAAAACTCTAGAAAGAAAGTTTACCAGGTGTAGTGAAGTAAATTGAAGAGTTATGCAATTTGGACTTAGATAGATTATGACATTTTAAATTCCTTACCCACATAGGTGAGTGGCTATAATTTATAAATGGTCATCAAATCTAACTTGCAAAACAAATTTGAAAATTTGAGAGCATCGTATGCAAAAGTTATTTAGTTCTACAATCTCTATTTGATTTAGGATAACCATTCCTTGAACAATTAGGAAGGGTAATGGTAACGTGATTCTAGTTTGATCATGATACATATAAATAATATTCCTTGTGCATTTATTTTATTTCTATTCTTGTAAAACCTATAGACCCTACTGTCAACATGTATGGCTCTCTCAACAATTCAGTTAATTACCTATCACCTCACAGTGAAGGCATCACACAGCATTTTCCAAGACAAGCATGCAATTTTAGTTTACAATATCAAGCTTGGTTGGCACCATATCCATGTCCACAGTTTATCAAAGTTCCCATAGATTGCCCTAACAAATCCAAAAATAGAAATTAACATCTGCATCTATCATATCAGATCAATTCTGTTTCTACATTGCATTTTGGCCAATCGATCTATCCAAAAGATTAAAATTTTGAAATTTTTATGAAGGAATCAAGAAATCGATCAAATCATGTTTAACCGTAAGCTTATAACCTAGATCAAATCCACAAGAAACGGAAAAAAATTAATCAAATTCTAAATTTTACTTACTTTTTCCTTATTTGCATCCGTGAACTCCCATGGAATGTCGGGATTGTTATCCGGAGAATCAATGTGCTGTAATTTTTTTTTTTTTTAATTTAAAGTAAAATCAGTTTTGAATCGAAACGAATTGATGAATTGTTGCGGTAAGAAATCGAACTTACGTAGTTTAGGGCAGTGGAGAATGAACGAGAAGTCTGCAAAAAAAAAAAGAAAATTGGAGAAATCAGATGTGAGAGAGAGAGAGAGAGAGAGAGAGAGAGTCCTAAATGAGGATCAGACGGAAACCTGAGGAGATTGACGGAAGAGTTGACGGATCTCGAGCAGCCGTTTGCTCGCTAGACGAGCTGCTGGAGCGAACATTGCAGCGATGTGGAAGGATGGCCGGAGGGGAGGAGGTAAATTTTAACTCAGCTATTATTTAGGATATGGTACAACGTTAGTGAACGACTTTATGTCCAACAACCAATAATACAGTAAGTTAGGAACTGTCCAAGATGAAAACATAATCATAAAGATTCCCTGAAAAATCCAAACTAATCCCTATAAATCCTGTATTTATCTTCCCATCTCAACCATTCATTAGACATTCAGAATTGCATGATGGTAAGGAATCGTTTTCAAGCCAAAATTTATTCCTCAACAACGATCATGAAAAAAAGTATAAAATGTTGGGACTTATTACTATTTTGTCTTGAAGAACACTTGCCTGACTAACATAGTAAGATTTTTAGCCTTACAAAGGGCTGATTTGCTCAAATGGATTACGACATTAGCAATCCAACACTACAACACTCCAAATTTCATGGAAGAACTCAGATTAAAAAAAGGTTCAATCATGAAAAATATTTGTTTTTTTTTTTTTTTTAATAAATAAAATTTAAAATTAAAATTCAATAGTTCAAAATATTTATTTATTTTTTCCTTCAAAATTCATAGAATTTTATCCTCTACAACCCTAGCATCCATCATGTTTTAGGATACTATAAAGTGAGCCCAAGGACCATTACTAGTAAACGTCCACCATCTAAAAGACATCAAGATACATTAAATAAGACTTTGTAATCTCTAGGACCTTGTTTTACATCGAAAGGACTAACCAATCAACTGTAACTAGAGCCTACAATGGTTAATGGTTAATTTGACTGTTATTTTTCATTATTATATAAATTAATAATTTATACGTTCTAATTTCTCTTTTTAAATGCCAATAGTAAGTATTAGGCATCTATGTTTTCGTTATAAAAGTGGAGAAGAGAGTTGAAAATGACATAAATGTGCTTGGAATTTATAAGAAACAACTTAAAAGACACATCTTAACATCGATATAAATTTGGATAGAGTTTAATATGGAAATATAATTCATATTATGATTATAATGATGATTATTATTACATATATTTCCGCAAGGCACAAAGATAGAAACCCCACACACATGCAAAAACTTCTCTTGTAGTCAGTTCAGATTCTGCTCATCTTGATGCCAGGATCAAATGAATGAATATTGCAACTATTTGATACCTAATGCACAATTAAAAGACTAAACCCAAATTCTATCAGAGCTAGTGTTTTTTTACAGAATTGATAACTGAGACACCCCAAAATTATTATTATTATTTTTTTTTTTTACAGAAAAGAATCCTTCCCCTCCAATCTTTTATCAAACACAGCTAAACCCTTCTCTCTAAATTCTAGGTTAGAAAAAAAAATTTGATAGAAACACTGTCCAATCTCCCAGCAATATTCCCATGGTTTTTCACCCATCCAGAAATGGAATGTCAACTCGATGAATGGCCATTAAAGAACCTTCTGCAGATTAGAATAGAAACCTACATCCAGCCAAAGTCAGTAAGGAGTGATGTGATCCAACCAATGATTAGAACTATATCTCAAACAACTGTAGGTATGCGAGAACCATTTGAGACTCTAAAATGGGATAAGTGTCCCAATCAGATTTTTATTTATTTTTTATTTATTTTTAAGTTGCAGTGAAGAAAATATAGATCAGATAGCTCCAGAGCTTGGATGCGCAGCAATACCACCAACATCCTTCAGACTTTTAAGGCACACTTGCAATGTTCTTTGCATACTATCTGCAACTAATCTAAACCTCCCTTGAGTAACTAAACCTTCAGCAGCCCTTCCATTCATCTCCACAGTTTGAGCCACCCTTTGTTTACACTTCTCCCATTCTTCCGATCTCAACCAACAAGCTCGACCACCATGGCTACCCTCCATTCCAATAAAAGAAACACGACAATTATCACCGAATGAGTATCTTAATCTCACATAAACAGAATAGTGGAACCAAGCAGCACCACCAGCAACATTTACGTGAGATATTTGAGAAGGATCTAGAACAATAGTGATCCCAAAATCAACCCAGTTATGAGGTCGGTCATAATGGATATTGCTTTCTGATTCTGAAGAGTTCAGAGAGTTCTCCATAGTTGACCTATTGTGATTCTCTAGACATAATTTGACACGAGGCTTGTATGCTACACCCATCAATTCCCCGCTTTGTGCCTGTAATAATTCCTTTTCCCAAGCTATCAGCTTCAAGAATTCTCGGAGAACTGAAATGGGCAGAGTGAGTAGTGTAATAAAGGATGCAACTCTGGAAGTATCGTATGGCTCTGATGCAACACGGTGGCTGAAGAACTCGCATATTTCGTTTCTTTCAGTTTCAGAAAGTTCTTCCTGACCACTAGTTTGGCTTTGCTGTTGATGATTGGAGCGCTTCAAACTCAACACTTTGAGAATAAGTTGTACTCCTTGGACATTAACAGCAAAGAGATAGTTCCTAAAAGAAAGGGAAAAAATATCATCAGAACCGAGGATAAAGAGAACCTCGTGGAAGGGGGAAAAAATAGGAAAAATATAAAACAAATATTAGTTCTTATGGCTTGATGCTAACAAACAATAGTATGACTTTAATAATGCAATCGTAGAAATGTATGATTTGTGCACGTCAAAAATTGTAGAAGCATAATAAAGAAAAGAGAGCTGCTATTGGCACCCCAACTTTTACTTCTTACACCCCAATTTCTTAAATTATTTATCACACGGCACCCAAATTAATGATTAAAACACAACATTCAAACATTACAAAAGTTTGGTTTAAGTTATCATTTCAACATTATAAGTGATATATAACACATTGAAACAGCTTCAACGGTAATTTACAATTAGGATTAGGCCCATATAAATCTAACAAATAGAAATCTAAAAAAATTAAAAATTAGAGAGTTTCTATTGGCACCCCAACTTTTGCTTATTCTCAACCACTGACTTATTTTTTTATATTTTAATTGGGGTGTAATAAGTAAAAGTTGGGGTGCCAATGGCAGCTCTCTAAAACAAAATCACAAGTAATCATATTCCTGATGACAGTTGTAACAAATTTAATATAATAATTTTAAAAAATGAAAAGGTTTGAAGGTGCCAGCTTGCTAAGTTGGTTAAAGTCTGTGAGTGTTGATGCCTCGACCTGGGTTCTAGACCCACCTTCACCTACTAAGTACTAGAACCACTATCCCACTTTCTTATCAGGAAACAACTAAATAAAAAGGTAAAAGTTCCAAGTATTACCCAACGAAGAAGCGTAAGGCTGGTTGGTCCATGTCCACGTTTAAGACTGCACCTTCTTTAACCGTCAGAATTGAACTGAGAATCTCATTCAAAAGATCAGGTAACCGTGAAAATAGCCATAATATTCCAAGATACTTGATAATACTTTTTAAAACCTTCTTAAGCACAGCAAGGTGAACCCATCCACCTCCATATCCTCCATCATCCCCAGCCCCAATAAAGGCCGTGCTCAGCTCTCCCCGCACATTTATGGGGACACTCGTTCCTGGATATCTATCTAAAGGCAAACCTGAGCTCACTGCAGCTAAATTAGAGGATGAAATTAGACCATGGCTAACATGGCTCGAACCATCTACACGGTTCAACGCTACTGAAGTTGGTCTGGCTACAGAAAGCTGTGAACCTGAGCTTGGATTGTAATGGTTTGAATTCATGAGTCCAACTGTCCGTTGACCCCCACCAAGATTAGCTTCTATACCATTCAACTCCTGAGCAATATGTTCCATAATAAAAGGGCGAAATTGAGGACACGGCAACGAACCCCCAACTGTATGCCCCTCATCCTTCAATGGTGTTGCTGGCTGTAACCAAACCTGATCTCCAGCAAAGCAGCGAATGTCAACTGAAAAGTCCTTTCGGTAGAAAAAGCGTATCCAATAAGGACTATGCAGTACAACAGAGACATCAATAGGAAACAGTGAGCCAGGAATAATCCCAGACCCACTTCTTCCAACAGCAGCTAACATTGCAGGTGTTGGATGAGTGGCATATGAGAACGGATTGCTTGGTAAAAGGCCCTGCGATGGTACCAAACCATTCTGCTTGGTAATAGTAGAGACACTTGGCATAATGTTAGGGGTCCCAGAAACAAGACCAACTCGTGCAGGACGAGTTGCTGCTGCAAGAGCATGTAAGGGTCCTGCAGTCATCTGAATGCAATCTAAAAGGGATGCCACCTCAGCTCCATTGATGAAATTTTCCAGAAACTGCAGAGAACAGAAATACTACATGCATAATTTGAAACAGATACACAATCAAAGTTGAGCAAAGAACAAAGCTCAAGCACAATTTAGGTATAAAATCAAGAGAGCTGCTATTGGCACCCCCAACTTTTACTTCCAACACCCCAAAATTTTAAATTATTTATCATTCCCTAATTAAAGATTAAAGCACACCATTCAAACATTACAAAAGTTTGGTTCAAGACTTCAAGTTATCATTTCAACAATTGACTTATTTTTCATTTTTTTTAATACAAGTAAAAGTTGGGGTGCCAAAGCAGCTCTAAAAATTAAATCTACTAAAACTACGACCGTAAATCTGAATAACAGGAAAAAGAGACAATTTTGGAAAAAAAAATTTCCAAGTGCTTTACATATAGAAGCTTCCAGAATTAAACTAGAGGGCGATTCTAAGAGAAGTTTTTTTCCCAATTCATAGGGTCTTGGTTGGACTTTGCCTTACTCAGTGCTAGTTCTCTGCAAAATTTGCTCAATTTTATAGTGGGTGATTCCTTTGTAGCCTGCCACCTTCTGTTGTTGTTCTTGTCTCCTAAGACAGGTCTTCTTGACCTATTAGGATTGAACCTTTTTTTCTTTTTCTTCATATTACAATTCTTTACAAATAAAAAATAATCATCCAATCAGAGTAGAGATCAAAGTACAGACCATCTGAGAACAAAATTTCATACTTAAAAACAAGCACTAACCTTGGTATGAGGCCATAGTTGATCGGGTAAAACATGCATTGTACAGCCTTCTTTACCTGATTCCCACTCGACAACAAATCGAGCTAATACTCCACGAACAAAACTAAACCACAAACTTGTAAGACCAACTGCATCAATTCTGAATGCCCTCCTCCTCTGTTCCGATATCTTATCAGAAACCTTAACAGCACCTTTTGATCCAATATTCTCTTCTATCCTATCATCTCTTCTTACATCAAGTAGCTTCCTCATTCCAAGGGAAAATAACCGTGCTTTAGAAAGTCTCCATAAATCTTCAACTAACCTTTTAATACTGTCAGCCTCGACAGACCTATAACGCAGAACCATACCTTCTAGGCTGTAACAGATATGAGAATCTGTATCAGATGAATGGGCAAAATGGATACCACGGCCCCATGGTGTACCTGTACTTCCTTTCTGGAGTTCCCACAAGTCCTTGAAATGCTGGTCGTTTATTTTGACATCCCAATACATGTTTCCAGGACTTCCAAGCCGCAAACATATATGTTTCCATGAATCATCTTCTGAAAATGGTAGTTGGAACCATAAGTTTGAGGATACGGTTCGTAGACCGACTTCTTCAACATATGGAATATTAAGAGAATCCATCTGGCTAGTTAGTTGAGCATGTTTGATACAAAGTGAACAATGCCTGACTACATGAATAAGAGCTGTAACATATATACTGGAAGGTGCATCCCCTTTATTTGCTTCGGATAGAAGATTTCCGTAGGTATAGCCCTCAGTTTTACCGATCATATCTGAAGAACAGAGAGCTTGTGATTCTGATATTCTCCTTCTCTTACTGAATTCCACCCCTTTAAGTGATGGAATCAGACTTAGCACATTTGATATAGAACGCTTTCGCTGATTCTTCTCACATTTAGGAACGTCGTCGTAACTTGAGTTATCAGAAAATCCAGCTTCGGGTGCTCGGCCTGAAAAAGAGAAAACTAGTCCAATCAAATAAAATAAGTACAAAAAAATCTGACAAATAACATATAGATACCTTTTAAAACACTCTAAATATCAGAGTAGGCCTCTTACATACGAGATCTCTGGTAGGTGAGCTTTTGAGCCCAATTAGTTTTGTATTTGGGGCAGATACTTGAGGGCCAGCGGATTGGAGTGGAGATAAAAGTCGAGATGACTGACTTTTAGAAACGAACTCTTTTGAAGATTCATTCAGCAATCTCACCTGATCTTCCTTCATCGCAGAGCCAACCTCAACTGAATGTGTAGATCTTAGAGAAGCTAAAGCCAAATCAGATTTTGAAGTTGATAGTTTCTGCAAAGTCAGGTTACTTCCTGGGCTAAAAGGAAGAGAACTAACAGAACTAGATTGAATTAAGCCATTCAAATTGTTTGATAGATATAAAGGGCTAGTGAAATTGGGGCCACCACTTGGCTCTCTTGTGATTCCAACTTTAATTCTTTGATGATTAACTTGAACAGAACCAAGGTGAGAAACAGGAGATGTGCCCAACAAGGGAGAAACCAATGTCCTATTCTCAACTTCAAATACTTCATCAACCACAGATGAAAACATTGACTGAGGAGATCCAGCAATCTGGATAGAAGATTCCAGTCCAAACTCCGAAAGAAGACCATGTTCAGGAGTCTGATTTGGGCCCAAAACATTAGGCAAAGAAGAAATTAGTTTTTCCCAGACAAGAAGACTCAAATTCAATTCATCTTCAAGCATTTGCATCTGACGAATGTCAATATTTTTTAAGCGTTTCAGTTTATTGGATTCGCCAACTGAATGGGATCTTCCACTAGGATCTGGTTCTGTCTCCAGAAGTCTAAACATTGGTATGAAGTCCTTGTTAAGTTGCATCAGCAAAACATAGGAGTTCATACAATGTGGAAATCCCATAAGCAACAAATCTGATCCGTTCAAAATGATCTTCGGTATCTTCACTATAGCCAAACCTTGTTCATACACCTGATAGAATGAATGGTTCTGTTATAAACTATATATACTACAATTTGTGGTAAATCTTTACTATTATAATGAGAGAAGGCGGAGTGGAATTTGTTCGACACCAAAATTTGGATTCCAAAAATGCCCCCACCTTAACCTTTGTAATCAAGGTAATTTTGATCAAAAACCAAGAAAATTGCGATCGCACATCCTAAAATCACGTTGGTAAGTTTTAAAAATTACAAAAATATCATTTTTACTATGTAATCTTCAAAACTACCCTTTTATCATTATTAATTACAAATAAGTCCTTCATATACATGTGTGTTTGCACATGCACCTTCTAGTAAATCATAAAACTCAAAGGAATAATCCATACAGATATAATAAAGGGAGACCTCACAATGTGATTAATAGGAGTACTCTAATCATCCGCTCATGAATTGGTATTCTGGGGTGGGGCATTAATATTTTCAGAAATCACTGAAAGAGTGGCCTTTGGTAAAAATAGCATTAAGTAAATGAAAGCTCATAAGACTGTTAAATATCATAAGAAAATGAATGGTATTAACAGTATAACTGCACAAGCAAAATTAATATCACATTTTTGTTGCATAATAAATAAATAAGAGAGGAAAAGAGCCAAATTGCTTAAACATAACAAACTAAATCATAAATAATCTTTTAGTCAACAAATTATATTATGAACAGATGCATGTCTATCTGTAAACAAATAGATATGTACTATTGGACTCCTAAGAAACTTATAATAGATTAGTTTAAAGCTTACAGGCAAGCATCCTATCTGCAAAAAGTATTGTACCAAAAATGTGGTAATTAAAACTCAAAAGCATTGCATAAAAAGAGTGAGCATAATTATGTTAGGCAAGTGCAGCAAAAAATGTGCTTAGTAAGCTAGAATCCTGAATCCAAGGGTTTACAACTTCTTTAGTAAGAAAAAGAGACAAAAGGGAGCAGAATTTTTTACCTTCAGGCCTAAGAACCTCCCGATTGATGCAAATAAACGCAAAAGACTTTTGCTCCTCAAGCTTATGAATACTTCAGCTGCAGTCATAGTACCCTGGTTTAACATTTCTTCACACTCTAACAATGCGGATGATGTAAGAATATTTCTGGAAGATTGAAGAAAAAAATGCCCACTCCTGCAATTGCAATGAGAAAATTTAGAGCTTGTATGGATGGACGAAGAGTATTGTATTCAGAAGTATTAGTAGCCATGTAGTTTAAAAAAACAACATAAGTTCCTTGTTTAAAGAAACATCTTTGCTGAAGGTTAATATACATCTACAGGAAACAAAAGAAAGCTGAGTGTTCCATCACTTGGTTGCTTTACTGGAAGCAACTTCATCACTTCAATTCAAAGATCTGATGGTCAAGTCATGGTATCAAGAACAATATAAGCAAAAGATAGCTGTGTACACTTTTTGTTATAATTACAAAGTTTACTGAACGAGGAACGTGATATCACAACCATATACACACAAGAAATCGAGGCAATAATACATTTGATAATGGCAAAGAATTCAATCAAACATATAATTTTAAAAAACATATAAAAAGATTCAGAATGAAAGTTATGATTACTACAAATTACAAAACACGTCCAAGAAGCACTAGGCAGGAAAACATGTGACAAGTTGTCAATAAATGTTGCAAGATGCACAACTTTTTTCTTTTGTTTTTAAAGGATGTCATCTTCCCATAAAGTGTCCCTTTCATCAAATCAGTTAATGTAGAGATAACAAATTCAATTTAAATAAAAGAAGGGTCAGGATCTGGTGACTCTTGAAAATAATGAAATCCCGACCAGAAAATACATAATCCAACGGTCGAGACAAAACCTGTATCTCGAAGACATGACGTGTGTCCCTAAGATAAATCCCCAGATTTGGATATCACTTTTTATCATGAGTCAACGGATCCCAACCGATAAAAGAATATTGTGTTTGAACTTCCAAGGATGGATCAACGACATGAAAAGACAACCTAGTTGCTTTGATGGAGTGGGCAGGCAGACCTGATATTTATTCCGAGGGTGATATACGATGACCCATAAGCTCTCACAAGTAATAATTCAACCCCTCCATGTTCTGTGCTGTTGGAAACATTATCTTTCTGCAGATAGAGATTCCAAAAACCAATAGAGGATTGCTTAGATCAACTTAAGAAAATGTACTCAATCAACAGAATACATGCACGAAACATGAACCTACTACACTGACAAGCCAGAAAATGAAAGGAATGACACATTGATGTCCCAAGTTGTACATTACAAAGCATAATTCCTTGAACCAAAAAAAGATTTTGTACGTTTATGTATTATGGACACTACATTTTCTAAAATTTTGTTCTGCCGGACACTAAGTTGCAATCGGAAGTCAGACACGCCAGCAAATGTTACCAAAGAAATCTAAAATTTATTCAAGCACTTTTTCAGCTATTATATGTATATTTATAATTTTATGATTTTAATCTTTATCATCTTATCTAAATATATTCTTTTTAATGCATTCTTAACATGAACTAAACTATTTAAAAATATATATATATTTCTATTAGCATATCAAATAAAGTGTATGACCATGCTTCATAGTTGGCTTATGGGAGTCAGTATCTAAAACTTTGTATTAGTGTCAAACACCAAAACAAGTGTCCATGTTCTCTGTCACATAGTTGCATATCAATGTATAAAATCGAGAAACAAATAAATGAATTTCCCACTTAAATATCGTCAAGGCTTACTGTAGCACTGGATAATGAACATTCAGTGATGACAAGTAAAAAATGTCAAAAGATTCAAAACAATCAAAGGTATCTTTGAAACTTCTTTTTTTAAATCAATTCCCAAGAGGCGTCTTGCCCGAAGTTTTAAACCATGACAATGGTAAAACATTGATCTATGATGCCCATATTTGGATACCGGCGTGGGAAACAATGATATTACATTACCACCCGTTTCCCAAAATCCAGGGCACAGATATGAACAGGATACTTTATCGAATTCTTGACAATGCTTTCTATTTTAGCTTTCCTAAGCTAAGTATAATCATCATTATTGTTATTTTTTATTTTTTGCATCTACAACATGCAAATGCAGTAAGACTTCCAGCCAACTTAAAAAAGAAAGCTAATAGTCACATGTTAAATTGCTCTAAAGGACCAATCAAAGGAACATAAGGACCAGTGTTATTTCTTTCACTTATGTGATTAACAGATTATGGTATTACATGGACATTCAAAAGAACAAGATCTGTACAGAGTGTCATTCAGTTGCAATAGCAGTTGCAGATGATGCAAGGATCAAGGATCTATCAAACATTTGGTCCAACCAAAGATATCCTCGATGCCAAACTCAATCCAAATGAATGAAGGAATCCATCTTTTCCATCAAAGCATCTTGCATTGTACTTGAAAAGATAGCAAACATATAACAATAGTGGATTGGAGAATTAAGATCACTGATCCAGTTGAAATTTGACACAAGAGATCTCTTAGGTGAGACAAATATAATGACAAGTCCCAAAAATAGAATAACGATCACTTATCTCTTTAACTAACCTTTTTCATGTCTTCGTCAGATTTATCCTTGTGGCATTGGAGAAGAACATCAGCTGCAACCTGACAAATCTGACCATTTTTCTTTAGCTCTCTATAGAGTTCAAGCAGACGAGTGTATCTATTGCAAGATATAACTCTTAGCAGCAACTTCTCAACATCAATGCAACTTTGATTGAGTGAAAGTTCAGCCTCCTTTCCGGTTTGTGGGTCTATGACAAATGTGCTGGGGAGACACTTAACCTCAAGATAGTGCCAAGGTTCAATTTTAATAAACGGGCATGACCCTCTGGTGCTTTTTTCAAGATCTAACCAATACAGAATTTTCAAACCAGGAGTTTTTAGGCAAACTGAATCCATTTCTCCATCATGACCCATAGAACCATTAGATACAATCTCAAAGCGAATTTCACCTTTCCATCTGCCTTGACGAAGAGCCTGTACTTGCCTCATGACAGTGTCCATAATGAGTGAAACACAAAGCTCGTGGAGTATTGAATATAGAATCAAGAATGGGTTTTCTGCCGTAGCCATTCTGCGTTCTAGATCATCTCCAAGGGCATGTCTTTGAGATTCTTCAAGCTTCACAAGCCCACTTCTCTCGCCCACCAACAACTCCAAGTGTAAAATTCTCCACATCGATAGATGACCTCGATAGCCAAGTGTAAGGAGAACCTTAAATTCACCTTTCACACAGAGAAGCACAGCACCATTAGAAACTTTTACTTCAGAAATTTCTTTTGGGAGTGAAACTTCAAGAAGTTTCGATCGTAAAAGCGTGTCCAACTTCTTTAAAGCTGGCTTTTGCTGATCCTCAGTTAGAGTGTGTTGAATTCCCGTATCTTCTACACATTTAGGTAGGCGCTGATAAGTTCCCGTACATAGAACTTCAATAGCAGACGGAACATCATAATTAGGGGCACGAGCTTGAAGCAATCCCTCGTGCATGAAAAACAGTGAATCTGCACATTGGGTGAAGGATGTATCATGGCTTGATAGAGTAGATGCAAGTTGCTGACAATACTGAACCAACGGAACCTGCAAATATAAACTCAAGGTTATAGCCAGAATGAAACTCAATGCTGGTCAATGTTGAATTGGGGAAGCAGACATCGGTAACCTTGGTGCATAGTGAGAAAATTTCTTTGATTTTTTGCTTTAAAAAGTACCTATTAATTCGTGATCCATTCAATCAACCATTTAATCCTGACTTAGTCAGAAAGATTCGAAAATATGTATTTTTATGTTATGTTTAATATGAAAATTTGTAATTTTGTTTAATATATGAAATATACAAACCTATATTGTCCATAAGTAAGAATATATATGGGAAAAGTTTGCATGGACCAAGGGACCATGGACTGAGGTCCACATTTAGGCCACATGGACTACCCCGTTGGTCTAATGACCACTCAGCCTCTTGTTTGTGGTCTAGATTGGGCTTGAAAAAAAAATCCCCAAAAAAAGAGTATTTTTGTCATCCGATGGTGAGTTAAAAAATGGACGGTTGTTGAACTCTTAGATTTAAAATTTAAACTCAGCGGTGAAGAAAATCTCTTTTTCCAATTCTGTTTTTTTTTTTTTTTTGGGTGAGATTTCATAAAATTTTATGCTCTACATACTTGTGGCACATGATGGTATATTCGGACACCACATTGACATGTGGTCCATAGAGATAGATGATCCTTCGGTCCATATAACCCCATCTATATATATATATATATATATGGGAAATGTTCAACACCCTAAGCTTTACCCTACACTTTAACAAACGTGTTTTGTCCTACATGGGTTAGAAGTTTTGGAATGGGCTGATTTTTGGTGATGATGATCTCTATGATTAGAAGATCATCCTCAACAAAAATCAGCCCATTCCGAAATTTTTAGCCCCATGTTTACAAGTTCAAAAATCATGGACCGTCCATTTTTTGTAAAACATTTTTGATGGACCTAGAAGTTTTGGAATGGGCTGATTTTTGGTGAGGATGATCTCCTCACCAAAAATCAGCCTATTCCAAAACTTCTAACCCATTTAGGAAAAAACACGTTTGTTAAAGTGTAGGGTAAAACTTAGGGTGGGGAACAGGACCCTATATATATATATTCCGATTTTTTCCCAACTTTTCCACTACGGTTTGGAAAGTGTCAACTTAGCTTCTAGTGTTGTCTACGTACATGGATCTTCAAACATCACAATTTTAAGTAAGCTACCAGCCTACCGTGTAGTCCCTAGTTGTATTACCCGTTTAGTGTTGTAAGTCTAGCCCGTTTGGATATGCTTAAAAAAGTAACGTTTTTTTTTACTTTTGAAAGTTGACAAATTAAAAAGTTTGTTTGGGTTTATTGCAATAAACAACTTTTAAAAAGTAAAAATCTTAACCTTTTAAACAGCAAAAGGAAACTATTTTTTATTTTCTAAAAGCTACTTTCTTCCATAGTTACTTCCTACTTTGTATCCAAGCAGGGTAGCATCTATCTACGAGAAGAATCTTAACCCCACTTGCCGTGTGTTGGGATATTTGGTTGGAGTGAAACAACAGGGTCTTTGAAGGGAATGAGCATCCTATGCACAAGGTTATTACGTCGACTCGATTCTGAAGTTAATGTATCGAGGAGTATTTTTTGAGGACTTCTTGTTCAAGTGGGACCCATGAGCATTGTGGATTGTGAACCTTATCTTTGTTTTCTTGTCTTTCATTAGTAGTTCTCTACGGTGCCCCGCCTTGGCCACCTTGTCATTGCTTCTTTACCTTAATAAAATCTTTTATCTATTGAAAAAAAGCAGTTCCCTATATGTTCATTTACATAACATGATCACCAAATTTACCAAAGTTTCTGTGGAAGCAAAAAATTCACTACACCAGAAGGTTTCAAAGGTTTGTTGGGACATTTTGGCTCATACTCCTCAAGATCTCCAAAAGAAATCACAAAAATAATAGAAAAAATGAAAAAAAAAAAAAAAAAGGAACACCAAGCTTTGGCAAAGATGCCTACATCCACGGGATCAAGGATCCATTCCTCAATAATCAATTTAACATGTTGCATTGTAGGCATCTTTGCAAAACCACGAAAAATCTTGATGTTCTTCTTTTCCATCTTTTTCTATTATTTTTGTGATTTCTTTTGGATATCGTGAGAAGAACAAGACAAAGTGTTCCAATAAAGCTCTGAACCTTACGGTGGGGTTAATTTTTTTGCTTTGATTCCACAGTTTCATTAACAAAAACCACGAGGAAATAATAAAAACCTAGATTTTCATTATTTTATAAGAATCTAAAAATAAAATAAAAAACACCATTGATTGCCAACCAAACAAACTCAAAAGAAAACCTAAGAAACACAAACCTGCTGGCACCACTCAGCAAGAACATGCATACGTAGCATCCTCTGCCGAGTCTTCTGTATGTATTTGAGGAGATTGATCTTCTTCACCGAGTCAGATTGCTTAGAATTTTTCGATTTCTCCACCAAATCTTTAAGTGAGAGAAAAGAATCCTCCGCTACTCGACGCAACAGAGTCGAGAATTCGACTGTCTGTTGCCCTAAATCCGCCATTTTCTCCATTTTTTTTTACCTTCTCAGGCAGCGAGACCTATCTTTTATTGTTCATGAAAGCTAGGGTTTTAAGTTCAGAGCTCGCAGAGATTCTAAACCGCAGTTTCGAATTCGAAGTGCGGGGGAATCACAGTTTCCTCTTAAATTTTCGTGCTTTTATACTCTCAGCCGCGACAAAAAAGCGGTTTTTTCCAATGTTTTAAAACCGAACCGATAGTCAAACCGCAATTTTGATCAAAGTCGGACCGGGTCTGAACCGGTTGGACCGATTTATATTTATTTAATTGTTTTAAAAAATAATAATTCAAATAAAATAAAATTTTATGACGCTTTTCGTATTGTGATGAAAAACATAAAAAAGGATTAAAGATTTTTTTTGAGACCATTATATTTTCTTCCGATCTTTAAAGATTTTCCACTTCTTTTTTCTAATATAAATATTTTTTTAATAATAATAATAATACTTTTTTTGAGGAATAGTGTTTCAAAATAAGTCATGCTACACTACCTACATTAGACCCTGGGTCCAACATTGAGTTGACCTGACATTGCACAAATAATCATAGATTTATTTTTTCGAGATACAAGTTAGAATATCAATGATTCTCTATTTACTACTAAGTCAACTCAGTGTCAGACCTAGTGTCCAACGCAAGTAATAAAGCATTTTCCTAAAAAAATTGGACTAACGCTTAGATTGAGTCCGACTTGTTTAAAAAAAAATATTAGTAGTTCCCTTTGAGATAGGAGGTGGGGTCAATGTGGAGAGAAGGAAGTTGCCTAGTGAGAAAGTCCTGACCAAAAAATCGTGTTGTACAAGTGACCATTTGAAATGGATAAAAAAGTATTCACATATCTCATAGGATTCAAGATTGACTAGTCACGTTAGCTCGTAAGTATTGAGTACATCCCCCAATTTATAAAAGTATAGTTGTTATAATTTTGTGAGATATAAAGATTATGATAGAAAAATGAAATCTACACAACTCCATTTTATCCCTCTTTTAATTTTATTGTCTTTCCTCTCCTCTTGTCTTCTTTTTCAATAATATTTTTTAACTTTACTATCTCTTATCTTTACCTATGTCGTGAATATAGGCTAGCTGTAATTAATTTTTAACTAAGAGGTGACCGAGGTTCAGGAACATATCATCAGTTTGAAAACATAGGAGAAGGTAAAATATTCATTAAAGTGTGAGGATACCACGTGTCATGTAAATGAGAAATTTCTTCAATTAGACTCACAATACAGTTTTTTCATCATGAGCGAAATACTTTGACAGACACACCCTAATCATAATTTTGATAAGACCTTTTCAAAATGATGAGCAACACACTAATCAAAACCATCACTCACCATAGAATACTAGGCCCACCATTTAAGCAGTTATATCAGCCAAAAACCTGCATCCTTGACTAGCAACTCTTGGATTCAAGCATTTTCTCATAGATATTTTCGGGCATTGGGTTTGAATATATTACGATGAATATTAATCAACTCAACTGCTAGAAATACAATGACCTCTGATTTTAATTTAGTGTATCCACCAATTGGCAGATGAAATTTCAAATATTATTTACGTCTATATTTCAGAATTAATCCCTTCCATCAAATTGAATTGTCAGGGTGTTCATCCTGACTAACATGGATTAATAATAATATCAAAGATCAAATTAAAGAATGAGTTCTAGTTTAGATCTAGCACAAAATTCAATTGGGAAGACATATTTTAAAAAATAAATCACAACAATTTCATTAAAAAGATCCTTTTCTTCTTCTTCCTCCTCTCTAAACAAATCTGACTAATTTAGTTTCTTCTCATCCTTAGGTGATACAGACAACATTGTTTATCGAACCACCCCATCACTATGCACAACAACATTAGATATCCTAGTATGTATTTCGTTTACAATATATAGAACCCTCAATAAGCCTAAAAAGAAATGGCGAATCGCTTCCTTGGTTGTTTAATCATCCAGAGTTATATTCTCTCTAGCCAAAGAGAGTATTGCCAAGAACAACAACTAGTACTTCACTTGAATCTTACCCACTCAGTCTTACGCCGCTCTCGATATTCAACTCAACAATGGTTGGTAACTAATGGATATGCTCACATGCTGGCATGAACACTTCTGTTGTCTTTCTATAGGAAAAATTATGCGATTAATCTGGAGTATATACGTGTCACCTCAAGATACCAAAAGTGGGTAGGATTAGATCTCGACGTCTCTTCTTCGACAGGTACCACATTCTGGAGATGAAGATGACAACTTATAAAACTAGAGTTGAGCATGACCATGTGGTGATCTCAAGGTGTTCATAATTGAAAAGGAAAAAAAATATCACCCTCCAATCATCATTATTGAGATGAATATCGAGAGCGGCGTAAGACGGAGTGCATAAGATTCTGGCGAAGTATTACTAGTTGTTCTTCTTGACAGTACTTTCTTTGGCTAGTGAGATTAGAACTCTGAGTTGATAAATGATGGAGAAACCGACTCCCCATTTCTTTGTAGGCTTGGTGAGGGTGCTAATGTTGTCGTTCATGGTAGTGATGGGGGTGGTTTGATAGAGAATGTTGTTGTTTGTATCATCTAGGATGAGAAGAAACTAAACCAGTAGGTTTTGTTTAGTTCAGAGAGGAAGAAAAAAAAAAGATAAAATCCATAGAAAAATGAGAATTTTGGGAGAAGGGTAGTTGTGATGCTCAACATGGTCGGTTTGGTTCTTTTATAGGGATTGCCGTGAAGAAGACGGCAGTAACTTGACGCGCATTACAACGCGTGTGAAGGAATTTTGAAACGGTCAACCCGTACGGCTCTATTACTTCGACGGCCATAGGTAGTTTCTTTGCTTTTTTCCTTGTTAGACTTGCAAGTTGCAACAATACCGTGCACCCGTAACTTAAGTTATGCTAGCGTACGTATGTAAGATTTCAAATCTTACTAGTGATTGTGGGGTACACCCAACAATATTATTATTATATATATTCGTGGCCTATATCAATTATTATTATATATCTAAAGAGATATTTTTTTATTCGACCCAAAGCTTGGAATACAGAAGATCATAAATTTTTTTAAATTCAAAATTAAAATCTAATAGTAAAAGTCGTGATAATCTCACGCTCTTTTTTCATACGCCTCTTATACACTTTCCTCATAGAATTCTAGATCATTTACTTCAGGATACACAAGAAAAATATTTATGATTTTGTAACTATCAAATGAAAGGATGTACGAGAAACATCTGAAAAAAGAGTGTCAGATTATCATTAGTCTTTTAAAAATTCTTAGAACTTAGAGTTTGCCTATGGTTAAGGTATGACATTTATTTTTTGGATAAAAAAGAAAAGACAATGTATAAAATTGAATGAATATTCTTTGACAAAAGATAAAAAAACAGAAAGACAATAAAGTTTGAAATATTATTATTATAGGCCACACTAAAGTGAAAGTTTTTGAAATATGTTCTCTAAGGGGATAAAGATTAGGACAAAAAATAGGGACAACCACCTTGTTCTATTATATAGATTTGTACTTCACATACTTTTGATATTTGATCATGTTATCAAATTCCACATGAATGGAAGATCATGAAATTATTGTTATTTAGTAAAGAAAGTATTTTTTAACTAATATGCGATAATATCAACCCAATATCTACACCCTAAGTAAGATACTTATCAAGATTTTGTTTCACGAATTTGATTGATAATAGTGGTTTGGACCACTACTTCAGTGTCAACCGGGGAAAGACACAGGTTCGAATATGAAGTAGCATAGCCTATCCCTTTAAAAAATTTGGACACACCCTCAAATTTACATGACACATGGTTCTTTATATATAATATAAAATTAATAGCATTTCCTCCACAATTTGGTGAAGAGTCAGGTTGGTCTGACCATATAAGAATAGAGTTCAGATCCTATATGCCTAGGGTGGAGGATTCTCCTCCCATACCTCAATACATCCTATATAATTCAGTCTTAGAAATTAAAATCTAAAATATCTCATTTTTTTTTTCTTACATGGCATTTATTGAGGTGTGGGATGAGGGTTTAAATCCTCTACCTTGGGTGTACACGACTTAGATGCATAAGAATACTCCTATCGTGTGACTAACATATTTCTAAGTGTTTGACATGAGAAGGGACAATACCAATTATAAAAAAATTCCTAGCATATAGGGTAATCGATGGCTATGTAATGGTTTTAGTGTCACAAGACGTGTCCAAAAGTGTTTGTAATCGAGAGAGTTTGAATAAGATAATTAAATTAGAGTTTTCCTTTGGTTCGCCTTCAAACTGATGACGCCCCCTTGAATGCATCATTTTGCTATAAATTAATGAAAAATTATCTCAATTGCCTTCATCGTCAATTATCATCATTATTGTGACATGAAATATGTTCTTCCACATCATGTTCTAATATGACCATCAGTAGCAAAAGGAAGATCAAGGAACAAGAGCCAAATGAGATCAAGACACAACCATCATTTTCATTTGTCATCTTATCCAGAAATTGAAGTAGTCTTAAAAATAAAAATAAGAATTGTGATAAATAGACATGTTCTCGGTCATGACGTGGTTGATTTGGCATGTCCGCACAACCACAAATATTTTCTTGATGATGTACAAGAAAAAAATCTATAGTTATAGTTCTGTGCACATGCCATATCATCATCACGTATAATTTAACAAGTCAGTCTATTATTAGTCAAATAAAAATTAAAGATTTTTAAATTATTTTTCATTAGTCTGTAAGTTAAAAAAAAAAGAAAAAAGAAAAAACTAAATCACATCATCGTCTACCTTCAAACTAAATCAAAGGGTATTCTGCAGAAGTAAGAAACGTGGCATTCAATCACCCCACTCACGTTTCCAACGTTTTCTACTGTGTTTCAATTTTGATGGAAACGCGCAGAAAACCACGCGTCGTAAGACTACCTCAATCCCACTCTCGTTTCCAACGTGTTTTTACTGTGTTTCGATTTTTATGGAAACGCGCAGAAAACCACGCGTCGTAAGACTACTTTAAAATGTAAACGCGTTTGACATAGTAGTTCACGTACTCGCAAACTCTTCTTCAATCTTAAAATACTAAATTTATAGATACGTGGCACAATTTGGTACTCATTTAGGAGCATAAGTGAGTTCATCCGCTGACATTATTTATTCGTTTTAAGACACTATCTTCTGAATAGGATCTACACCCAGTGAGTCTGGTTTACTCAGTCGATCTGGCTCAGTTGAGTCAAAAACTTTCAAATTGAGTCAAACCAATGTTTCAAAAACCGAAACGGACCAAGAATTTGTCAAATTCGTCACACCAAAAGTCCGACCCTTTTTCAATTATTCTATAGTTGTTTAAAAACTTATATAATCTAAAATTGTACTCTTTGGGATTAAGGGCCGGGGCAAAAGAGAAAAAATAACGAATTTGGTGAGTTACCATTATTAAAAAAAAGGGAGAAAAGAAAAATTAATAACATTGAGGGAATGATATTGGTAAAGGATAAGAGAAGAAAAATGATCGAATTAAGGGTATTTACTAAAGAATCGTGATAATCTAACTTAGCCATGTTGCATATTTAATCGACATCCTTGATGTAACAGGCTTGGAAATCATAGATATACTCTCTTTGAGATGCAAAATTATGATTTTCCATAAAAATGTGTAAATATCTCGAGGAGAACATATCTATGGTTCCCGAGTTTGTCATGCCAAGGGTGTCGATTGAGTATGCCACATGGCTAAGTCAGATTATAACAACTCTTTACTAAAATATGAAACATTTGTTACTTATAGAGGCTAGCTCTCTCATATATTTAGTAAAATATTGATAAATTTTTTAGAGAGTTTCTATTGGCACCTCAATTTTAACCTATTACACTCTAATTCTTAAATTAATTATCACACCCCAATTAAAGATTAAAACACACTATTCAAATAATAGAAAGATTTGGTTCAAGTTATTTATAATTAACATTGCAAAACAAAAGAAACACAATTTCATTAGTTGTTTATAATTAGGTTTAGACTCATACAAAATCCTAAACCTAAAAAAATGGAAATCTAAAGAAAGAGAGAGAGAGACTATTGGCACCCCAACTTTACTTGTTCTCAATCATCACTCATTTTTTTTGGGTGAATCTCAATTTCGTATGTTGAATATGATGAAATTTCGAATTTGGTATAATGTTCATTTTAATTCCCAAAACAAGCATTCATCATTTTTATAACTTACGAATTCGTGAGTTTGCCACTTTCAATATCTACGAATTCGTCGATATACCAACGAATTCATTGACTATAAATTAAAGTGACGAATTCCCTCGAAATGTATGTTTTGGGAATAAAAATGAACAGTGTACTAAAACTGGAATTTAGACGTAAGTTGTGCACTTTTTGGGACAAATTCTTATATTTCTTTTACTTTTAATTGTGGTGTAATAAGTAAAAGTTGGGGTGCCAATACCAACTCTCAATATTTAAAATGATGGTATAACATTAAAGGTAGTTATAGCCCTTATCATGACGAATAACATTGAGGGTATGTTTGATTGTACATGGAAAAGAGTATAGAAAATCAATTTCTATGGAAAGTTATATTTTTCATGTGTTTGATGTCATTTTTCTAAAGAAATTGATTTTCCACCCTAATCAAAAAGTTCACAAAAACATGGTTTTCACTTTCCTACCCATATGAGTGGGAAAATAAAATCAACCCATATTTTCTATCATCAAAATATCATCTTTTTCTTTTCTACTCATATTTTTTTTCTTTCCTACCATCAACATAGTCACCTTCATACTAACCTCACCGTTGTCACCATCATCGTTATCTTCAGCCACCTTCTCTCTCTCTCTCTCTTCGTCTTCTTCTTCTTCTCCTTCTCCTTCCTTCACCTTCGTCGCCACCACCACCACCTTGTCCTCCCCCTCCCTCTTATCATTTTCCAAGTCTCTCCCTCTCCTCTCATCTTCTTTCTCTTCCTCCTCCTCTCCTTCTTGTTTTTCTTCATCTTCCTTATATATTTTTTTTATGATTTTATCAAAGTAAAATAAAACAATGAAATTTGATTTTCCAACCCTATATATTTTTCATCATTATTTTTTCATGAATTTCAAATTCCATGAAAAATCACTTTCCATGCAATCAAACATACCTTGAAGTCTTAGTGATTGAATAACACAAGTGGTGCACATGTGTAGTTGGTAGGGGTGGCTCCACCCTTTGTATACATCCTTTATCAAAGTCAAACTGATTGATGTTTTCTAGAGTTACTATTGCCACACCAACCGTGTACAATTCTTTGACATAGAAATTGGTGTGGCAATAGCAGCTCTTTTTTTTTTCTTCTTTTTTTCTCTTTCTAAATTATATCCTCAAAAGTAATGGTAGAACAGATGGTTATGATCATCAAACTGGTTTCAATTTGTCACAGATCAACAAGATGGGATGGGTCTAACCAACTGCCTTTACATATGCTAGGTGTATGGTTGATACTTCATTCAAATACACAGTAACAAAAAAAAAAAAAAAAATACAGAAACATATATGGCAGAAAAACATAAACCACATGCATCATTCTCCTTTAATGTCAACATTTCCTCCTTTTTGGTCAGATCTCTATTAACATTTTCAATTTTAGTCACCATAGCATGCATAGTTCTTCACACCGTATTGTGTTGAAGCTTATAATATTTTTTTCATAAAAACTCATAACCAAAAGTTGACAGAAACATTTTCCTTTTCCCTTCCTCTTTACAATTGCATGGAGAGGAAATTTCTCTATCCATCTCTAGATGTAGTTTTGGTTTGATGGGGATTATTACAAAACAAAGAACCTCACAAAAGCCTCAACCATGGATCTAGTTTTTATAACTGTAGATAGAAAAGAACCAACAAAAAAAAAGGTAATCTGATCAAGTTTTCTTTTTCCCCCCTGTTTGAATCTCTTAATCCATCTTCTTGAAAGAGACCCAAATCATATTTCTTCTTCGAGAACCCAAGCTGAGAAATTTCTATTCATGAGTACCTCATCTCTTCTTTCTCTTCTCCATATTTTGTATGTGTGGGTTGTTTTAGTTTGTGGGTTTTATACATCAGATTCCAAACCTGTTGCTTCTGATCCTTTCATGATTCTCAACCTCTTGCAAGAGGAGATGAACATTCTGCAAAAAGAACAGACAACTATAAGAGCCTAGAGAGAGAGAGAGAGAGAGAGAGAGAGAGAGAGAGAGAGAGAGAGAGAGAGAGAGAGAGAGAGAGAGAGAGAGAGAGAACTTACTCCCATGGAACATCTCCAACCAGCATCCAATCACCATCTTTGTCTTCATATGTAGGTGCATGATCTGACCCATTGTAACCTTCCCTCTCTGAATATTGACCTGAAAACATAATAGAAAAATCATGGTCATCATCACATCCCCTCGTCATCGTCAACATGATAATCATACTAATATCATATCATGAAAGAAGGCTTACCAATAGTGACTCTAAACATGTTCTCTAAAGCCTTGAGGAGCTCTTGATAGCCTTTGTAAACCTTTAGATCAATCTTTCTTAAGTAAGGAGCTCCATCCATGCTCACTTTGACATATAGACCAGAAGTCTCAGCCTCAGTCTTCTTTGGTTGTAAGCTATTTTTCCGATAGGATCGGATTGGTGGCCACCCGACTATTTGTTGCCTGCCACACATAATTATAGGACACTTGTTAATAGAGTATTAGATAGGATGCATTGTAATAAGATCATATAATTTGATTCTTCTTCACATATCAAATGTTTATAGCAAGCTATGAATATTAATTCTAGTTCTAAATATTATTAAGGAAGTTTAATTCCGATGCGAGGCCTAATGAAGATTTGTCCCTCAGAAAGAACAACCTTTAGGACTTTGACCGGTAAAAATTAGTTTGGATCATTTTCTACTAATGTCACATAATTTAATTCAATCAAGGTTTCGAGGCCTTACTTAGGGGCAGACGCAATTTCCCGATCACTATCTCTTGCATCCGACAAGCTAGAATTGTTCATAGATCCATGTTCATGATCTCCTATCTGAGGGAATGCTCTTTTGTTGCTCCTTGGTTTTTGTTTCTCAGATTCATCTATCCCGGGCAAACCTAATCTAAGCTCGGTCGCTTCGAGGTTGAGATCGTTGCTTTCATACTTCACCATGCTTTCCAATTGAAACTTTTCGATCAAATTCCTAATATTTCACGCTGAATGGAATGAGAACGCCTTCTTTGAGAGTTGTCAAGTGGGAATGAATTAAAGAGAGATGTAGGTCAGATTCTGTTGAAACTCTTGTGATTTCTGGTGAGGTTGCACAATTGGTAGAGAAAATGAAGGGTTTTATAGATGTAATGTGATAAGGGAGGTACAATATTAGGGACTTATTTGTCATTTTGCATAAATTATGAATTTCTGGTATAAACACAGCTAGGCTGTCCATCGCTTAAGCAGCACCTTGTCCCTTCAATTAGAGGACAAAGGTGGGACAAGCTCAACCGCTCGTTTTGATGACTGAGGCTGCAATTAGAGGTTGAGATGCATTTTGAAGGGTCGTTTGAGAGAAAGGAGGAGCGTTGGATCAAGAGGAGTGAGAAGCATGCCATGTGAGTTATGGGCATGGCATGGTCATGTGGGTCATTGGGTCTTCTTATAATTGATAATGGCATGGGGGCATAATGTGACATGTGTCATGTGGACATGGTCCAGCCCAGTTTTAAGAAGGCTGATTTTGTTCAAATTTTGTGAGTGAAAATTTAGTGGTATCAATCAAGATTTTCTATATGTTCATCCAATTATAATGAAAAATTGACTCAGTGGCCTTTGGGTCATTCTAACTCGCCAGTGTCACATGTTCATCAGGGGACAGGACCTACCAGATTCAATAAGTTTGGATGATCACAATTATCACCATTAACTAATTTGGAACTCGAAAGCGATGAATACATCAAATGGTCACTACGTGAAAATTGGAAAATTCGACAGAAAAAATTGACGGTCTAAGGCCCACGAATTTTAAAAATTGAATTTTGACAATCCAAGACTGTCAAAATTCTTAATGTTCTCAAATTTGACGGCTTAGAGCTGTCGAATTACTCTCATCCTTTATTAATTTGACAGTTTCGACCCATCAAAAAAATTTGACAATGAAAAATTCGACCCCTTGGTCCGTCGAATTTTATGAAATTTGATGGCCTACAACCGTCAAAATTTGGGCTTTTTTCACATTGTGGGTTAAGAATATCTAATCATGTTGATCTCCAAGTAGGATCCATCGATAATGTACAACGTAAGGGTAAGAACTGATGACTTGGGAATTAGAAGCTATACTCAAAATCCATAAACAGATTGAGACAACACCGTCAAGCCTAATTGCCACTTATTTGTCACATGTCATCCAAATCATGACTCCTAGTACAATCGGCCAACAAAGAAGCTGAAGCTCACATCTAGAACGACCAATTGGCCAAAGGTCATTAGTTAGAGACTATCCAACATGTTTAAATTTACCATTGAAAATCAATCTCAAGAGATGTAGAAGAGTAATCTCTAGATCTGACTTTATATTCCAATTAGAGACGCCAAAAGGACGTTTTGTGATAAGAATAAGGAGTAAGGACATCCCCAAGTGGATTGCCGTCGAATAGAAAAAGATTATCTCTAGAATACCACTAGAAAATGCATATGCTTCTGCAACTAGATTAGTGCCTTTGGTCATTTTTCTTCAATTCACTAAATTTCTAAGATAATTTCATCATTTACTTGAAGAATTCATAAAAGTAGGCTATTTGAGGACAAAATTGATGTCACACTATGTTATAAGATGTTTCGTGTCACCCTCTTCGAAAGTTCCATTTGGCCCGCAATTGGAACTACTAGTGAATATTTTCTTAATCTTCCAACAAACCAGTACAATAAAAACAAGATTGATTGATATTTTTTAATTATTTTATTTGAGTATCCACGAATGATCTAATTTTAATGATAGAAATCGCCATGAAATACTCACTTATAACAATTAAAATTCACTATCATTCTGAATTCCAATTCCTCTTGTTTTGATACTTCAGTAGATTTTACTCAAATACAATGGGCTGTGCCAGGAGACATTTTAATTTGTCAGATAACATCACATTTGTTTTGTTATTGTGGTATAAAAATTGGAAACACAATAAATTCATAAATTATCTTGATTTTTTAACTTTAAAATCATCTCTATGTGTGATTAAGAATGTGAGGATGATCATGTAAAGATAGACAGTTTATTGTATGATCGATAAGAATCACATATTCTAGTCAAGCGTTTAAGACCACTGATGAGATTATCTAAGAAGATATTTTGATCCAACTGCATTAAAATTTAGGTTATTGCGACCACTTGATGATGATGGTGAGACAGCTTGGCCATGCCTATGTCTCTAGCATTTATTTCTAAGTCACTAGATCCAATACACAGCATGCATAGCACATAATAACTTATGGAACTCAAAATTTAGGACCTTTTCAGAGAGAGACATTTCTTCTATTAAACACAAAACCCTTGTTAAACACCATAGACACTATCAAAATCATAGGGCCACATTTTGAGATATTTGTGTTTGGCTAAGGCATTAGGCATTAGGCATCTGCCACCCCAAGCCAGCAATTTAGACTTATCTTTATAATACTGTTGGACCCACTCATTTTAAGAACCAGTTTTCGGGATTGGATCAACTCACACAATTGAGTTCTAGTTTGTTGATTTTTCTTTTATAAACTAAATTAATAGATGCTACCATCACAAAATTTTCATTGTGTATCAATCACAAACAATAAATTCTTAAAAAATACTTATATATAGAATAAAAAACCACCGAAATTGGTTCATTTGATTGAAAATCTCACCACTACCACCACTAACAACGAAAATGATTTTCCCTTCCATTTTTTTAGGAAATCAAACACACCCTAAGGCCCTAACCTCCTCCAAAAGGTTCGTTACACACTTGCCCAAAATTCTAGCGGATTGGATTAATATGAATTGTATTGGATCCTTGTCCGATCGGGTTTTCAATAGATATCAATATTAGGATCCAAATCAGATCTGATCAAGTCCAATTTATATGTAAAATATAAATAGACATCATATATTTAAACAATATAAACAATATCATGTGTAACTTAATCTTCTCACATTTTATTGGATTGGGGTCTATTGGACTGGTACTAGAACCAATCTGATGGATTATCAAATTGGATCCTTATCGAAACCCAAATTCCTCTTCCCATATCCAAAGTGATTGAGTCGGTACTGATCGGATTTGGATATGATCCGAGCCATCAACAGCCCTATGATGATTTGCAGACAATTTGTACTCACACAAGGACAAGGTGACCATGCATAATCGATTGGTTGATAAAGTGAGCGTGAGGCGGCAGGGAGCATCCTATCAATGCACACGAGTGGTGTGTTTGATGTTGATTGTGAGTGTAGGCCCAAGCCACACGAGGTGCTCTCTTCTCTTGTTGTTTGGAGTAGAAGCAAAGTCCCCATTTTCTGTTGGAGAATTAATTGTGCTCACACTACTTGTTGGCCATGCCATGTCCATGCTTCATAATTTTTCATTATTGATGGTTGCTGGGATGGGACCCAAGTAGCGAGTATGATTTCAGATTAAATATTTTCATCGAAAAATTATTTTCTTATCTTTTTGTAGAGAATATTAATTATCCAATCCTACACATAAATCCTAAAGAAACTGATTTTCTCGAGTTGGGAAAAAAAAATGGCAACTATAGTACCATACACTTGAGAATTTCATTTTACTAACTGGGCATCAAGTTACTGTCCAAAAGTTTGGGCGATTTAGAAAGAAATCACTCCAGCAGGGTACATTAAGTAATTTTCACAATTCTCAATCAACATATATCAAAAAGTACTCGAGATTCCCAGGCCAATGCATTCCTGAGGCCAGCCATGCATGAGGTATCATTAGGTCATGGTGTGGGGCCACATATTTAATATGGTGATACAAATCTAGTCAAGGCACAAAAAGCACCTAGTTGTTAATGACGAAGAAAGTCTATATGACGTTTGTAACACTCCATCATTAATTCTACTTAACCAACATTTGTGTCAAGGAAGTTTAAAAAAAAGACTAATGATAATTGGACTCCCTTTTTTGTACGCTCCCTAATCTGAGAGTTCACAGAATCATAATTTTTTTTCATTTGCGTATCCAAAGTACACTTCTATGAAGGGAGTGTATAAAAAAAAGAGTCAGATTATCATGAAGGAAGCTTACAGCTCGGCAGATTACAGTGATGGTTACAATAATGGTGGGTATTGAAGTGAACAATACCCAACAACAACCCATCGGTAGCTATTATCATTCTAGTCATGGGAAATTAAGGTGGTGACACCATGTTATATCTAAATCAATTGAAATTTTTAAGAAATATTGAATTGGAATACACCAAAGATTTGACACAGATTTTATAAATCATATCTCATCTGTCAACTCTATTTAGAATTGAGTTGTGATGAAAGCACACGGTGGGGTACATGGCTGACGTGACAAGGGCACAGAATCACACATCTTTTTTCTTGTGTATCCTGATGAAAATTATTTATGGTTCTGCGCCTTTGCCACATCAGCCGTACAAAAAACCCTTGCAGTCATCATTATTCTTTAACAGAATAATGCTGAAGTGACCTCAAGATTGGACCTCACATTGCACAACTTGATGTGAAAGTGCATCAGAACCATATATGCTTTTCCTTGAAATAAAAGTAAAAGCATCTATGATTGCTATCCACTTTCACGTCAAGGTGTGCGAGAGGTCCAATCTTGAAATCACTCCATCACGATTCTCTATAAAATTGTAGCTGAGGCATTAGATATTAATTAGAATCAATAAATTTGAATTCACGCCAAATATTTGGCATGTATTTTTATTTTTATAAGAGAGATTTGTAGGGCAGACCTATCTGTTGCATTCTATTTCAAAAACTCTTACTTGATCAAGTTTGTTACTCAACTAAGGTTTTTTTCTAAAAAACCACACTAGTCTAACTCACATAATAAGATTTCAAATCTTACCAAAAGTCATTAGGCCCACATAAATGATCAAATTGGCAATCCAACACCATATCATTCTAGATTTTATGGAAAAAATCAAATTCAAAAGACAAAAAAATCTAAAAAAGAAATCTTTTTTTTTTTATCATATTTAAATCAACGAGGTTGAAAATGGATGGCTACCAAACTCTCAAATTTAAAATTGAAATCCGATGGTAAAAATTAATAATGTTTTAAAAACTTTCCGAAGTACTTAGAATTTTGTCTTCTACAAACTTGTGGCATTAGATCATTTTTTATGCCAACAATTGATGAGGAAGCTTTCCTTACTTAGTAAGGAAAGTGTTTTTCTTTCTTAACAAACTTGAAGTGATACCCACATTTAAAAAAAATTAAATACCTGCAGTAACCACAGTACATGGGGTATGTTAATAAAAGAACCAAGGGTGTTATAGATATTTAATGATATAAAATGACATTGATCCCACTCAAGATTTGTTGAGTAACAAATTGATAAAGTAAGGGTGTTTTTGTAATATAAATGCAACAAATAGGTCTATTCGGTAAATTTCTCTTTTTATAATTGGAATCTGTATCTAAACCACTTGATATTTGTTAAAAACTTATAATCAATAAATTTGAATTCGCACCTATATCTCAATGAAAAACACTTTCCTTGATATCAATAAATTTAATTCTCACCAAAGATTTGACCCATTTGTATGCCCAACTAAATTGACGAGTCAGTGAACAAGTGAACCATTAGATTCAATCCACGCTTAATTACCCACAAAACAGAACAAATATTATTCCGTGCAAGTGTGTATGATCGGAGCCAAGAATGAATACAAGATCGATTTTAGGATTGATTATATTCCTGAATTTAACAATCCTCTTAGTGAATATAGCTTTAATTTCTAAACACACCTTCACCTCCTTGATCTATCTTCTATGGATCGATTACTTTCTTAATGAAATTTTTTGGATTCTCAATAGTACATTTCTCTTTGCCTTTTTTATAGAATAAACTGTTCTAGAGTTCTTGAAAATACATTTCATTTTCTTGATTGAATTTTTTTACTTTTTATGAGAGCCGATCTATATACTTTTAGATAGACGGGAATAGAGGGCCTAGATCATCTTTAGATTAGAATCCAATTGATCAAAGCATTCTAATCATTTCCAATATAGAGATTTCCCAAATCAATTGAAACTCACAGTAAAACCTTCCGTTATTGATATTGCTTCTTTAACAATTAATAAAACCCAATTTAGTGAAAATGTTAAAATGGGTCCTAGACTTAATGGGCCACCCAACGGACCATAGGTCCAAATAGTAAGTCTGTTAATCACTGGAATGATAAAAGTCTGTTACTGTATTTTGAAAGAACGAGTCTTATTTTTTTTTTCTTTGATAGAGTAAATAAAGGTAGCTTAGGATGAAAATCACCCTCTAAAATATTGTTGATGCAAATTCACATTATTTTTATTTTTTTTAAATTATCAAAATAAAATTTGACAAATCCATTTATGAATTTGAAATAGATTAACTGTAATAATATAAAATATAACAGTAAATTTAAAAAAATTCTCTTAATAAGTAACAAAATGCATCCCTTTACATGTATAAATGAAAAAAGAGATAGAAATTAAGCACCGACGTGATTATATTCGCAAATATGTAATCCTTATTTTGTCCTTCAACATATTACTAATCGATATTGTTCAATGTGAAGCAAATATATTCACCAAAGTTTGGAATGGGTTACCACTAATTAATCGTCGTTCGGATTTTTTTTGTTTTGGTTTTTGAGATAAGCTGGAGTTGAGCACAGTGGTTTACTTGATCACCAAGTCAGCAGTCTTGTTAGGAATATGATTGACTGTTGCATCAAGTCAGGTACAAAGATTTATTCCAAATCTTCAGTGTGGATTCAAATTTTGATTTCAGCTAATAAAAAAGGATTGATTTACCAAAACATGTGTTGGAAATTTAATTTTTAATTTTTATTTTTGGGGACTAAAGATATATAAACCCCTTTTTTCATGTAGCGCTTAAAAGAGTGGTGTCAACTTTACCCCTTTTTTAAGGTAGTGCGGAGGACAATTTTCTTTAGGAGGAAACTAGAAGACCAAATGCTCTCATATATTTTGTGTACTATTAATATATATATATAGGTATTGAAGATATTCTGCAGACGTTTTTTGAAAGAGTCGTTCTAAACTGACTTCCTTGGACACTATGCTGACATGGCCGTGTGTAGAGAACCATAGGTTTTTTTCCTTGAGATACAAGACAAAAAATCGATGGTTCTCTGCATACTGCCACATCAGCACAATGCCGAGGGCCTTGTCGAAGGAAGTCCAGTTCATCATGAAACCATAACCACCTCCAAACTGAAGGAAGCGAGACATTTTTAGACAACCCCTTTTTTTTTGGCTAATTGATCTGCTGCAATACCTATTGATTTTGCATTTTTCTGACATAAGCTTCGCTTTCTGACTCTTTAACAATGCTCAAGTCTTTGGATAGCACTGGAAAATACAACCTTTGAGGAAAACAATATTAAGATCAATTAACTAGAGTGAGAAGGGATGAAATTCTAACTGTAAAGTGCAAACTTTCAAAACTTACTAAATCTTATTATCAAAATAAAAAACTTACTTAATCTTAAGATGTATGGATCATATGTTGATGGTTGGACAAAATTTTTATTATTAAATTTCTTAATTTTTTTTTCCGGTTTTGGAATTAAAATGAATGATCTATTATTTAAAATGTATATGGGTGAGGTTTTGCACATAAATTTTTTGCTCGCAGACTTTCTCACAAATCTTACAGGTTCTCTATTGCATGACATGTGAATACAAGCTGTTTAATGTGATTGGTTCAATCCGAATCCTGAGAGATTTGTGAGGAAATTATGTGCCCTAAGGGCACACGTTATGCTGAATTTTATACACTTTGGAAATAAGAGTGCTTTATGCTCACAGTCCAACATACATTTGACATGTAGTGCAAATGACATCAGCAATAAGAGAGGAAAATTCTATCCCCTGCCCACTGTGGAAAGTGGAAATTTCCTAATCCGATCACCTTGTGACATCAAAAACATGAACCGATGCCACTAGGTTGTAGAGGATGAAATTCTATGAACTTAAAAAAATGAAAAAAAAAAAAAAAAAACCCTTTATTTTTCACCGTCTAATTTTAATTTTAAGTTTGGGTATTCGGTAATCATCCATTTTCAATTCCATGAATCAAGCTTGAAAAAATAAAAGAAGATGTATCAGGCATATCTATCTGTTGCAATTTTATTACAAAAACTCCCCTACTTTATCAAATTTGTTACCTGCACAAATCTTACTTTATGAAATATGCAACCATGACTAAGTCTGTGTTTGGTAATACTTCTGAAATCTGAATGGAGGTGGTTTATCTTTAAAATTCAGACTTCAGAAACTCTATTACCGTTTGTTTCAATTCAGATATTAGAATTAAGAACCAAAATTCAGAAGTTTTGGTTAAGTGATGTGGGGATGTCAGATGAAACTTCTGCATTTGTTTTTTATTCTTAAAATACCCTCTTCAAAACATGGATTTCTATCACTTATCCCTTCTTTGTACAAATCCTAAAATCGTTATTTTTAACTTTTTTACCTCTCCTTTTTATTCTACATCTCCTTCTTCTACAACAGTGTTGTCAAGGTCTCTCCCATTTTTCTCGTTACGTGTTCGAAAGCCATATATTTTTCACTTCAAAAATTAACACAGTAAGATCTCTCTCTATCTTTGATCTATCACTTTCATCAATTAATGGTCATCTCTTTTTCTTCTAACATTATATGTTTCATATATGTAATTTCGATTATATGCTTGTAATTTAAAAATCTCTAATTTTTTTTGAGTGTATGGGGTTTAGGTTTTGCTAATTTAGGTGTTTCAAGAAAAAAAGATTGAAATTATTAAGGTAGTCATCTTGGTCTTGGACGATTTTTAAAATGATATGATACTAGTGTCTATTCTAGGAATAGTTCAGAATTATTTATTCTATAGATGATGAAGAGGTGATTAGTCAATTCACATCTCAATCAAATTGGATAGTGCTTGCACATCAAAAATTATTTTTGAATGTCGTCTATAGTTTTTACCATAGGCAAACAAATAGTTTGATAGGATAATTAGGATTTTACAGATTTTTTTTTTAATGAAATTTTTTTCAAGGAATTTAGAAGTTATTTTTGATATTTTTGAAGGAGTTAGTTGGGTGTGTATCATTTTAAGTGCTTAGTTATTAGGGTATTTTTGGGCGTTTTAATCCTTATTTGTTTATTTCAACCTCATTTCTTTATTGTTTCAATGAAATTTTCTCATACAACAATCTAATAGACTCCAAACTGTTAGAAGATCCATTATGATATACTGAAATATTCTTACTGCAAGTACCAGTTGATATTATCACTTTATGTGATCAGATTGTAACTAGAAAATGCATGATTATTGTTTGAGTATTACCTTGTTGGAATATAATTTCTCGAGTACAAATTCAATTTGAAAATAGTACTTTTGGGGTGTTTGATTTATTAGAAATCAAAATTAAATGCGTGGATGGTTTTATTATGCATAACATGTTATGTTTTTCAAATTAATAATTTATTAGAATTACAAAAAAGTAATATTGTCAAAATGACCATTATGTTTTAAAATTCTATTCGTAACCAGAAAATTTTAAAAATGACAAACAAACAACTTTTCTAGAACTAGATTTTAGATTCTAGATTTCAGAAAATAGAAACTAAACTTTAGAAGTATTACCAAACATAATTTAGTAAGATTTCAAATCACAAAGGGTCCTTGGGCCCACATGGACAATCAAATTAGCAATCCAACAACACAAAGTTCTAGATTGCATGTAAAAACTCAGATTCGATAGGAAAAATAAAAAAATTTGATCTTAGATAGTAGATGTTGAAAATGGATGGATATCGAACTCCCAAATTTAAAATTACAATTTAATAGTGAAAATTAATTTTTAAAGTTTTTAGAATTTTATCCTTTATAATCTTGTACGTCAGATCATGTTTTTGAACGTCACAAATTAATGTGGTTATTAGAATCAACTCCAAGGTATTGTTAAGTAACAAATTAACTGCAAAAAGTTAAAAATTTATGACGTGGATTCTGCTCCAAAATTTGCTAGGTAACGAACTTGATAAAGTGAGGTTTGGTGATAACGAATTTCATAAAGCAGGGTACCCCTGAAGTTTTCAGAACTCCATGGGAGTTTTTGTAACAAAAGTGCAATAGTTGGGTCTCCTAGGTATGCCAAAGTGCAATAAATACACTTTAAAAATTAGAATACAAGGGTATTTTGGTAAAATAATAATTTTTTTAAAGGCATTTTCGATATAAAATCCAATCTCCAAAGTGTATTTATTGCACTAAGGGCACACCTTAACTAGACCCTTTTACGATTTTAAATCTTAAAATTGAAATTTGTGGGCTGAGGATGAATTGGCGAGAGAGAAATTTTCACTTTAGGGCTGATGTTATTTTTGCCGCATGTCAAACGGTTGTTGGGCTGTGAGAAAAAAAATCATTCTTGGAAATAAGGATCCGAGAGTATATATTTTTGGTAATAAAATATTTTTTAAAGTACATTTTTAGCAGGAAATTCAATCTCCAAAGCATATAAATGGAGCTTAACTTGTGCCCTAGGGCACATATTAATAAAACCATTTTTTTTTGGGGTTTTTCCTAATCTGAAGGGCCGATCCGGATTAGGAAATAACGTAGATATGGGCATTTTCGTCAATTAGCATCGTGCCTCTCACATAAGGATTAACACGACCTAAATGTATGCGACTAAGACTAGCCTAACTTATTTAGTAAGATTTCAAATCTTACTAAGCGTCCTTCTGGCACCCAAAATTATGAGCTCACTACTATAGGGATTGTAGAGGGAAAAATTCTATGAAATTTGCATAAAAGAAAAAGCCGAATGAAATTTATTTCTCACAATTAAAATTTTAATTTTAAATTTAAGAGTTTGATGGAAATTTGGTAACTGTCAATTTTCAAAACCTTGGATCAAGTCCAAAAATATTTTTTTTAGATTTTTTTTTTCCTGATATGAGCTTTTACATGAGATCTAGAGGGTCATGATGTTGGGTTGCCAATGTTGTAATCTATTTGAGCAATAGTAAGGTATAAAATCTTACAAAGTTGGTAAGAAAGTGTTTTTATGTATTTAGTCAGGAAACTTCCTCTTTATTATTTTCATTTATTATTTGCGAACCGTTTCTTTTCCTCCTTTAAATATTGCCCATCACCCTCTCCATTCTCAACCACAGACGCTGTTATTAACCCTAACCGTAGCGTTCATCAATCTTTCATTTTTTGCTTTCTATTCTCATCATCTGCTACAATGGACGAGGATGCTGATTCTACCCTGGAAGACCCTTCTGTTCGAAAACAAGTCAGGTCTCTCTCTCACACAGACACACATACGCACTTTCGATTGATTTTTTTTTTTTTGGGAAATGCTGGACTGCCTTCATTGGATACTGTGTTCAACACTGCGCTGTCGTGGCAGTGCATAGAGAACCGTTGATTTTTTTAATTTGTATATCGAGGAAAGAAATCTATGGTTATCTATACACTGCCACGTCAGCGCAGTGTTGAACACAGTGTCCAACGAAAGCAGCGTAGCACAACTCTTTTTGCTTCGCAAAACATTTTCATAGTTTTCATTGAGGAGACGAATAGTAGAAAATAGTTTCGTTTTGTTTGTTCATCTTTCAATTAAATCAGTAGATTTATTCTTGTCCTTTAGATGTTCTCGAAACACAGAAATTGGATCGACGATTTACCTAAAGAAAAAGCCTAACACTGGTGTTTGAAGAAGAAGAACCTCCCAACCCATTAAGAGATTTGCTCATGATGTCCTCGAGTTACTGACAAGGTTGATGCATGCTACGAGAATGCATTCTTGAGAATTCGAGATATGTAGTTCATTTCATTTCCGGGGAAGAGATGCAATTTGGGAAATCGGACATTAGGGTTTATCTCGATTGGATCAATGGTCAAGGGTGGGTTCAGCCCAAAGAGCTACCGAAGTTGCCTCAGATCTTCTTCTTCTTTTAAAATTTTTAATGCTTTGTTGGCTCTGGGGTTTTCATCATTTTAATGTTGGATTAAATATCCATAGATAGGATGAATATATTTTATACAGTTTGTTTAGATGTATAGTTGGATCAACGATTTACCTGGTTCCCCTTTATTCTCACATTGTGTTGGTTGGTCTCAAGCCAATAATGGAATTAATTTGGGTTTGGTTTGTCAAGTTCATGTATGGATTGTAATTTTTTTGTGTAAATTACCAACATATGAATTGAAATGGACAGTTACTTGAGAACCTTTACTATTGGCAATTTATCATATTTTGTTGATGCAGTCAACAATTTTTGGTTCAAAATATCAGCTCCGAATATACTAAAACAATTGTTAAAAGAACTAATCTTATAATATATTGTATTGTGAATAATTGGTTCTCTCTTTTTAAGGAATCCGACTTTGTTTTCAAATAACTTGCCTTAAAATATGGAAACCATCTTGTAAAGAATTTTTGCGGTTTAATATGATGTGGAAGTCAGTTTAATGGATAAGAGAAAAAAATGAGAAGCATTCTATCTCATTGTTAATAAATATGTGATTCAAGTTATTGAAAGAGTTTTTGGTATTTAAGGTAAAGTTGATTCGGCCGGAATTCCTAGAATTTCTATTCTATGTTCCATGTCTATTGTTTGGGTTCAAATTCTTCTTTGTTTCTAGTTCTAGTGGGAATTATTTCACTTAGTGTATGAATGTGACTTCCATACTTGCCTATGAGTAGTTCGCGTACAGATTTGTCCATATTATTCAATGAGCTGGCCACCTCCTCAATCATCCATTAATATGGAGGAAGGGAAGAGGGATGAGGGTTAAGTAAAGATTTGTGAGAAGAATTAGAATAGTTACTCTTATATATAACTTGTTGCTAGCTAGTTACCTAAAAGAAAAGATTAAGGATGGAACTGACTCCAATGTCCTCAATTCAGCTTATAGTAAACATATACCATATAAAAACTATTCTACTTAGTGTACTGTAAACCTTTTAGTTGTGACATTGTGAATAGTGCACCATGTTAACCAAGTCACAGATCTTTTTAACCCATATTGTTACTTGGCTACCATGATCACTTAGGCCACTTCAGTTATTACTCTTTTTTTCTTTTCTTTTTAATTTAAATTTTTTTTATGGTAAGAGCTGCTGCAATAGATTTGTATTTCTGATCTAGGTTTCTTTTTTAGACCCTTTTAACTTCACTCAAAGAAATATCCAGTTGTTATACATGCATTTGAATGGATAATGCAAATGTATATCTCATTAGTGAATTTAATAGGACAATTAACTATCTCCAACGTGAGATGCTTATGACCATAGACAGCATTGGAGTATCAACCTTTATAAGAAAATTAAGATCAATTAACTATAGGATGAGAACTAATATTCAAAATTGTAACTGTAAACTGTCATAACTTACTAAATCTTAACCCCAAGGCGTAGGCCTAGTGGCAAGCGAGCCTTTATAAGCTCCTCAGGAAGGGTAGGTCAATTGTGTTTGAAACCCCCACAAAGCAATGAATTCCTTGGGGCCACCGTCCAAGGTCCTGTTGACCCTTGACTTGACCAGTTGCACGTGGGACTTTTGAGGGGGTGGTGCATGTGACCATAGGATTAGACCCAGGGTATACACTCTTGATAAGGGGAAAAAAAACTTAAGAAATCATTGCAAAACAAATAAAATTACATTTGTCACTTTCCCAAATAGAAAAGAATTCCTGCAATTTTAGTGAATAAAAGAAACCGTTTTGCTTGAGTTTATTTATTTTTCTTTTCTGTTACCAGTATCATTTTCTTTTGCTTTAGTATTTTAGAATGCTGTGACTGTTGTTTGAAACATCTATATCCCTTGCACGTATGAAGAAAAGTTTTAAAATGGTTTGATTTTAAAAGACTTGGTAGAACCTTACAGTTGCTTCAGCTTGATGGATCAACTGAGCAAGTCTTTAAATGCCCAAGCAAGGAAGACTTGAGTCCAATTGGTGTTACATTCTTAGCTTCCGGTGGCTGTACTTTAGGTTAACATATCAGCTCCAAAGTTACTTAAAAGTTGTTAGAGAAATGGTCCAATAGTGCACTATGTTGTGAAGAGTTTAATTTCATTTTTTTTAATAGAAGCCAAGCTTGTTTCAACCGATTTGCCTTAATTGTAAATTATCTTGTAAAGAAACTATTACGTTTTTATCATGGAAGTCAACCTTCATATTGTTAATCTGTCGGATGTTAAACATCTTAGACTCTTCGGTGTCTTCGAATTTAAGATCATCCACGAATTAGTTAGGTTTTTCATTTTATTTATTTATGGTTTCTAGAAAATCAAATTCCATGAATTTTGTGGTTTCTAGACTCAAGTCCATTTTTAGTTGATTCAATTATCAGTTTTTGGATCAATTAGAAAGTTGCTAAAGAAAATGTTCTGATAACATAATTGGATTGAATAATTCATTTTTTTAACAGAATCCAATCTTGTTTTCAACCAGTTGCCTTAATTATGAAATGCCTTGTAAGGAATTTACTGATTTTAATCATGGAAAGCCAGTCTTGATATTGAGTTGTTTAAACCATTCGGCAGAAACGGATAAGAGCACAACGAGCTGGATGCTGCCTCATTGTTCATAAAGTTTTGTATTTAAATTGAAAAAGTTTTTGGTATTCAAGGTAGCATTGATGGAGGAATGGGAGAAGATTTGAAAGTACAATTAACATATTTACTCTTATAAATTCATCTATTGGGCATTATTTCATTTTGTAGATATATACATTCTTGTCTACTATTAATATGGGGAGAGGAGTTGTGAGAAAAATCAGAATAATTGCACTTTTATATTACTAGTTTTTTTTTTATAAGTATGAATTTCATTAAAATAGCAAGGCTGGCCGACGTGACCAACTAATGCAAAACCGAAACAAAGAGAGCTACTCAATAACTAAACTACCTACCCTATCCCAATTACCTACAAAGTCCTCGAAGAAGATTCCCCTAAGGCCCTTTGGAAACCTTCGACCAAAAGAAAAGAAGGCCCAAATGGACAAAATAATTTCCTTACAATCCTTTGCCAATCCATTGAAAGTACGACTATTTCACTCCTTTCAAATAATCTAACAAATGGCAAATGGTGTGAAACTCCACAACAACCTCTTCGCACCTAAAAATTGATCACCAATGAAGGACTAAAAAGCAAAGAGATATTTGATCGTTTCCGGCAAGCAAGCCGAAATGCCGAACAAACTTAAGAAGTGTGTCCAAATCTTCGAAGTAAACCTACAATGGATTAGTATGTTATCCGTCGATTCTCCCTCTCTCAAGCACAACAAGCAATCATTAACCCCCCACATACCCCTCCTCATCAAGAAATCGAATGTCTGAATCCTCCTAAGCACCGTTGTCCAAGTAAAGAAGGCAATCTTTGTAGGAACCTTAGGGCCTCAAATGGGGGGTGGGGTCCTCAGTGCTACAAAGCAAATGGTAAAAAGACTTGATTGTAAACCTTCCATCCTTGCTATCCTTCCAAATTCTCTCATCCTCTCTGCCAAGATCCGAGTGGATAGAAGATGTATCGGCTATAAATCTCCCTACTTCTTCCATTTCCCAATCGTTAAGGGTCTCCTAAACCCGAAATCCCTCGCCCACTCCCCATTCGCAAATGTTCTAAAGTTGTCAACTGGTAAGCCTTTCTTACCTACATCACCTACCCTCAATCATGGTTAACCCTAAGATACTTAAGAGAATTTGTTAAGTACTATTGTAATCAGATTGGGTCAACAATTTACCTGGTCTCCTCTGATATCTGTTTCCTGGCACCTTTTATATCCTATAATTGATCCAAAGGAAAGGATATCAATGGTTTATGGGTAAGTTGTATAGATTGTGTCTAATTGCAATGTTGATTGTTGTTTTTTTTTTCCTTTTCTGATTTTTTTATTGGTATTTTTCTGATTATTATTACTGTTGTTGTTGTTGTTGTTTATCTCACAGTAAGCTCTATTGCTTTCAGTTTTTCTGTTAAATTTCTATGAACAGAAGAAACTTCCCTACAAAAATTATCTTTCTTAGAACTTATGATAGAAATAAATTAAATGGAGGACTTACTTTGTATTATTAAACGTGCCCTCTTTCAATAATGTTGAAAATAATTTATTTAGAATATATATGTAAATTATTCTAACAAGTCCAAAAGTAAATGAATAGTTTTGGTAAGAGTTGGAATATATTTTTACTCATTATTTGTAGTCTCATTAGATTTTAATTTCAAGTCAATGTTTCATGATGCTAAGAACATGGGATCATAATTTTCTTTTTCTAACGATGATTTCCTCCAACTGCAGGTTTAACATCTTCTAATGCCACACATGAGCTTGCATGTGATGTTGATGATTTCTATTTAGTGCTTGGATATCTGATTTAGCCCTTCGTGATGATATGTTCATCTTCTTGGTTATCGGTGGGCAATGTCTGGTTGCATAGGAGAACTAGTGAAGTTGTTGTGCATATCCTAAAAATCAATAGGGTTGCAGGAGGTGGCAGCACATGTTTTGGTTTCTTTATTTCCATTAGAAGATTTCCTAGGTATGAGAAGAATTATTTGAGGTTGACTCAACCCGTATGTATAGTAGGATTAATGATTTACCTGGTATTTTTTTATTCTTCACATTGTACCTGTTTCATGCTAATAATGAAAATTTTCATGTATGGGGAGGCGATAACTCGGATTATTTGATAGAGTCGTGATAATCTGACTGCCCCACGTGGCAAACTCAATCGACTACCTGACATGACAAGTTTGGGAGCCGTAGATCTGCGCTCCTCGGGATAGATGGCCCCCTCGAGATACTTTTTAATGGGGAAGTGCAGCTGTGTATCTCGAGGAGTGCAGATCTACTGTTCCTGAACTTTTCACGTCAGGGTAGTCAATTGAGCTTGCCACGTGAGATAGTCAGATTATCACGATTCTATTTGATAACCTTTATCATGTCCTTTAACCATAAAGTAATGCCTACAAAAAGTTGCATGATGGCTTGTATTGTAATTGAGTTGTGATAATATGACTCCCCCACATGACATACTCAAAATACTCTATTGACGGGACATGTGCTAGAACCATAGACTTTATACCTCAGGATACACAACTGCACATTACCATAAGCCTGTGCAGTTGTGTATCCTGGTGAAAGAAAATCTATGGTTCTGACACATCTCACACCAGAAGAGTATTTTGAGTATGCCAAGTGGGGGAGTCCAAAAATCATTACTCATTGTAATTATAAGCATAGCACACACAGAAAAATGTATGGCTTTTATTGTAATTAGTTAGTTTCTCAAAGGCTTGAAAATGCAACACTTGAGAAAAAATTAAGATCAATTAATTAGGAAGAGACGAAATGAAAATTGTAACTATAAACTATATTTTCCACCTTCATAAATAAAAATAAACAATTTGTGCTAGCCAAACAATGTTAATGCTCTGGTATGTTGAATATCTGTAAGAAACCTAGCAAGAAACTGATTCCCACCTTCCTCTTAGTGGAAAATAGATTGGCAGTTAGTGCACCTTCTCTACCAAAGCAATTTTTCACCTTAAGTGAATGAAGTTTTACATTAAATGGAAGAATTTGCTAACTCAAATGTGAGAAATATTGTGATAACCGTTGTTGCTTTCCATATAGGTATGGCTTTGCATATTACAGATTCTAGAATGCTTTTTTTAGCTGAAGAAATATGAGTTTATCAATGGATTTTAATCTTTGTGATATTACATATAGAAAAGAATTTATAAAAAAGAAAAGCATTTATCATTGGATTTTGATCATATATTTTTTTAACATTTTTGTGACTGTTGTTTGTAACATTTATGTGCCTTCCACATGAATTGGATGCACAACATTTACGTGATTGGTTCATTCCCAATCCTGTGAGATTTGCGAGGAAATTATGTGCCCTAGGGGCCCATTTAATATACCTTTGAAATAAGAGTGCTTTTCTGCTCACAGTCCAATGTACATTTGACATGTGGTGGAAATGACATCAACAATAAGAGAGGAAAATTCCATCTCCTTGCCCACGGTGGAAAATGGAAATTTCCTAATCGGATCAGCTTGTGGCAACCAAAAACATTTTCCGATGCCAGTAGGTTGTAGAGGACGAAATTCTATGAACTTAAAAAAAAAACCATATATTTTTCACCATCTAATTTTAATTTTAAGTTTGGGTACATGGTAATCATCCATTTTCAATTCCTTGGATCCAGCTTGAAAAAAATATATTTTGAATATGATTTTTTCATAAAATCTAAAAGGCTGTGTGTGGTGTTAGATTAACAATGTGATAGCCCATGTGGGCTCAATGCTGCCCATTTTAAGATGGATTTTGTTAAGAAAATTAGAAAATCCGATAGAAAAAATTAACAGGCCAAGGCCCAGGAAATTTAGAAACTGAATAATGACGGTCTAGGACTATCGAAATTCTTGATTATCCCATATTTGACGGCTTAGAGTGGTCAAATTTCTCCCATCCTTCATTAATTTGACAGTTTTGGCCCATCAAAAAAAAAAAAAAATCTTGACAATGAAAAATTTGATGCCAATTTGACCCTTTTGTCCATCAAATTTGGATTTTTTTCACATTGTGTGTGCAGTGTGCCAAAGTGCAATAAATACACTTTGAAAATTGAATCCAATAGTATTTTGATTTTAAAAAAATAGTGCATTTTTTATTTAAATCAAATTTCCAAAGTGTACTTATTGTATTAAGGGCACATGTTAACAAGACCCTTTTACGATTTTAAATCTTAAAATTGAAATTTGTAGGTTGGGGAGTCAGGCGAAGAGAGAAATTTTCTCTTTAAGGCTGATGTCATATATTTTCACCACATGTCAAATGGCTGTTGGGCTATGAGCAAAAAATCATTTTTGGAAATAAGGATATGAGGGTATATATTTTTGGTAATAAATTAATTTTTTATGTGCATTTTTAGTAGGAAATTCAATTTTCAAATATATCAAATGCAGCTTAACGTGTGACCTACAGCACATGTTAACATATTTTTTTTTTTGGGTTTTTGTAAATTGAAGGGCCGATCCAGATTAGGAAATAACCTAAAATGGGCATTTTCATCAATTAACATCGTGCTGTCACATAAATAATACTAGAACCTAAAGGAATTTGTTTGCGCTATTTTTCAACGCTTATTGCTGAAAAAAATTAAATTCAGTACTTGTTGCCAAAATAGCGTGTTTGTTTACTCTATTTTTTCAGCGCTTATTGCTGAAAATAAGTGAAAAAAATTCAGCACTATTTTGATGCTGAAAAAAAGTGTTGAAGCGATAAGCACTTTTCTTTTTTCAACACTGACAAGTATGCCTTCGTTTTTTTTTTAGCATGGACAAGTATGCCGTTATTCTTAAAAGGATATTACCTCTTATATCCTATGAATAAGTATATAAGCACCCCACAAATTAATAAACCCACACCATGACTAAAATATTTTGTCTTATATGAGTTAAAAGTTTTGGAATGAGTTGATTTTTGGTGAGGATGATCTCCTCATTAATATATAAACACCCCACAAATTAATAAACCCACTCCATGGTTAAATTATTTTGTCGTTAAAAGTTTTGGAATAAGTTGATTTTTGATGAGGATGGTCTCTACAATGAGGAGATCATCCTCACCAAAAATCAGCATATCTTGAAACGTCTAACCCTATCAAAACAAGTTCAAGAATCGTAAATCGTCCCTTTTTTTTTGAAAAATAATTTTGATGAATTAGAAGTTTCAAAATGAACTGATTTTTGATGAGGATGATCTCTAGACCATATAGACCATCGTCGCTAAAAATTTGCTCATTCCAAAAATTTTAACCCATATAAAACAAAAAAAATTGGCGATAGTGTGGATTGCCCTTATTAATTCGTAGGGTGCTTTTATAATTACATATCCTTCATTTCCATCGAAAATTATTCATCCAAAATTAAGTTCTTTTAATGTTGATTTCAAATTTTGATAACTTGCATAACATTATTATTTTTAATTTGAAATTTGTGGGCTTTTATAAATAGAAATTATTATTTATAAATGAAGATTTGAGTATTATTTATTATTTAAAAATGAATTGTATTTTCATTTTATTGTGTTTGATAAGAAATAAGCATTTGAAACATACAAACAATGTATAATATGATTGTAAAGGTAATAAAAATAATTTACCAGCTTCAGCAATATGTGACAAACATAATTTAACATCTAAACAAACAACTTTTTTAGCATTTAAATTTAGCGCTTACAAGTTTCAGTGCTTAATGCTATTTAGCACTTATTTTTTTCAGCTTAACAAACAGCACCTAATACTAGCTTAACATATTAAGCATTGAATAAAAGAAAAAGTCAAATAAAATTTATTTTTCACTCTTAAAATATTAATTTTAAATATAAGAGTTCGAAAGAAGTTTGGTAATTGTCAATTTTCAAAACCTTGGATCAAGTCCAAAAATATTGTTCATTTTTTTTTTCCTGATATGAGTTTTTACATGAAATCTAGATGGCTATGGTGTTGGATTGCAAATGTTGTAATCTATTTGAGCAAACCGACCCTTAGTAAGATATAAAATCTTACAAAGTTAGTAACAAAAGTATTTTTAATGTATTTAGTTTGGAAACTTCCTCTTTATCATCTTCATTTATTATTTGGGAAACGTTTCCTCTTTTTCTTCGTCTTTAAATACTACCCATCACCCTCTCCATTCTCAACCACAGCCGCCGTTATTAACCCTAACCCTAGGGTTCATCAATCTTTCATTTTTGCTTTCTATTCTCATCATCATCTGCTACAATGGACGAGGATGCTGATTCTACCCTGGAAGACCCTTATGTTCGAAAACAAGTCAGGTCTCTCTCTCTCATACACACATCCGATTGATTTTATTTTATTTTTATTACTGAATATTTGAATTTGTTGAGAAATGATACAGGTCTCCTATATTCCTTGGGATTCACAACACATTTTGATAGTTTATTTGGATTGAGAGAAATAAAGAGAAAAGAAAAGAAAAAAGTGAGCTTCTCCCCATTTCTCTTGTTTGGATTGTTAAGTGAGGGGAGAAAACAAAAATAATGGACATAAAAAAGTGTCAGTTTTTCCTCTCGCTTTTTCTCTCTGAATCGGAGAGAAGAGAAACGTTCAGAACGAATAAGAGCGCTTAAAATTACAGTTCTACCTTTTTTTCTCTTCAAACTTAGGGTTTTCTTCTGTTAAACCAAACAAGAGTGAAAGAAATTGGATTTCTTCTCTCTTTGTTTTCTTTTCTTTTTAATGAGTTTCTTTTCTCTTCATTTCTCCCTATCCAAACAAAGCATAAAGAGATGATTAATAGAAAATAGTTTCATCTTGTTTGTGTTAGTATAATATGAGTATGAAGAGAGTTGATAAATTGAACACAGAACAGAGGAACAAACTGAGTTATTTTATTCGTACTGAAACTAGCCTATATGTAGGCATACAAGCAGCTGAAACATAACAAAGGACTTCCAACTATTGCATAAGAATAGGTCCACTAAAACACATTCTTACTGACTTGTAACTACAACCAAAAGACCAGGAGAAAAAGAACAAATCCAATAAACCGGGATAGTTCGCCAATCTGTCTCACATAAGGCCTGTTCCTCCTCAATCCATCGACCTAGTGTTCGATCTTAATGAAAAGGCTGATGCCTTCTACAATGATGGATGGTGGAGAGGATCGATATCTAGGAGAAGGGATGGAATTGGGAAACTGGACATGCGGGTTTATCTGGATTGGATAGATGGTCAATGGGTTCAGCCCAAAGAGCTGTGGAATCAGCGTCAGGTCTTCTTCTTTTGTGATTCTGTTTGTTTGTTGGATATGGGTTTTCTTCATTTTAATGTTGGATTACATATCCATATAAAGGATGAACAAATCAGTTCCGAATTTTCTAAAAATGTTGTTAAAAGAACTGTTCTTATAATATACTGTATTGTAATGTTATCTCCTTTCATGGACTCCCAACTTTCTTTTCAACTAATAACTTGCCTTAGTTGTTAACAATTGTGAAGTCATTCTTGATATTGGTGAACAACTCCACAGAAATGAATAAAAGCACAATGAGAAAGATGTTATCTTATTGTTAATAAAGCTGTAATTCAAGTTACTGCAAGAGTTTTTGGTATTTAACGTAGAGTTGATGCGGCCAGAGTTCCTTGGATTTCTATTGTATGTGCATATCAAAATTATTTCTGTCTACCCCTCCAACAAAAGACAAGCAGGTCCAGAAACCACTGGCAATCCAATCAAGACAGAGGAAACTTGAATTCAAACCTGTGTTCCTCTTGCAATATTTTTTGGTGTTTATGAATGTGATTTCGTTACTTGCCTATGAGTAGTTTACTTACAGATTGTCCATATAATTCAAGGAGTAGGCCATCTTCTCAACATTTATCTTGAGACAAAAAAAATCCAAATCATCTAGTAATAGGGAGGAAGGGAGGGGGTGCTTGGTGAAGAGTAGTGAGAAGAACTAGAATAGTTACTCTTTTTATATTGCTTGTTACTAGTTACCTTAAAGAAAAAGATAAGTGATGGAGCTGACTCCTTGGTTTAATCCAGGTTATGGTTCACTTATCATATAAATGACCCACATCTTGTCAAGCTATTATACTTCGTATATTATAAACATTCTTGTGGTGAAATTGTAAATATATAAGCCACTATTTTAACCACGTCAAGGATCTTTTTCAGTGATATTGTTAATCGGATTTCTTGCCCCCTCCCAAGTTATCCTTTTTGTTTATCTAATAACTGTAACTAGTAATAATATAAAAGTGAGACTATTCTAATGCTTGTCACAACTCTTCACTTGACTCTCCCCACACAACGTGAAAACTGGAAAATTCAAGACTTTTAGAAACCAAAATTCAATGGCCTGGCCGTTTTAATTTGTGGCGTTCCCTAGATATGATGGCTTAGAGCCATCGAAGTTCTCCATCCTCCATGAAATTGATGGTTTCGATCCGTCAAAAGAAAAAATTCGAGAAATGAAAATTTTGATGCCATAGTCCATCAAGTTTTACAAAGTTTGACAGCTTTGGGCCGTCGAATAAGAACTTTTTTTTTGTATGCCACGTGGGGGAGTCCGAAAATCATTACTCATTGTAATTATAAGCATAGCACACAAAGAAAAATTTATGGCTTTTATTGTAATTAGTTAGTTTCTCAAAGACTTGACAATGCAACACTTGAGAAAAAATTAAGATCAATTGATTAGGATGAGACGAAATGAAAATTGTAACTTTAAACTTTCAAAACTTATTGAAATCATTGCAAAACCAAGTAAAACTATATTTTCCCCCTTCACATATAAAAATAAACAATTTGTATTGGCCAAACAATGTTAATGCTCTGGTATATATGTTGAATATCTGTATGTAACCTAGCAAGAAACTGATTCCCACCTTCCTCTTAGTGGGATAATAGAATGGCAGCTAGTGCACCTTCTCTACCAAAGCAATGTTTTACCTTAAGTGAATGAAGTTTTACATTGAATGGAAGAATTTGATAACTCAAATGTGAGAAATATTGTGATAACCGTTGTTGCTTTCCATATAGGTATGGCTTTGCAGATTACAGATTCTAGAATGCTTTGTTTAGCTGAAGAAATATGAGTTTATCATTGGATTTTAATCTTTGTGATATTACATATAGAAAAGAATTTATAAAAAAAGAAAAGCATTTATCATTGGATTTTGATCATATATTTTTTTAACATTTTTGTGACTGTTGTTTGTAACATTTATGTGCCTTCCACATGCATTGGATGCACAACATTTTTGTGCTTTAACATTTGATTTTTATGCTAAAAATGTGCTAAACACAGTATACTTTTAACATAGATATTAACAATAGGAACCCAGAAGACATTTTTAGTGTATCTTTTAAAACCTTTTACCTCTTTTTTAATGTCTGTTGCATAGATAGCAATGGAGGACCACCTCTGAGAAGAGAATTAAGGTTAATTAACTAGGATGAGAAGGAAACAAAACTGTAACTGTAAACCATTATAACTTAGTAAATCTTCAGAAACCATTGCAGACCCAAATAAAACCATGTTTGTCACTTTCCCAAATAAAGAAAGTAATATGCATTTTAAACCCTTTTGCCTAGCTAAACAATGTTATAGCTCTGGTTTGTTGAAGATCCCTGAAAAGCCCAGCAAGAAACTGATTCTCACCTTCCCCTAAGTGGATCCTAGAATGGTAGCTCTGCACATTCTCTATCAATGCAATTTTATCGTTAGTACTATGGCTCATACGAGAGATATTGTGATATCAATTATTGCTTCCCACATGGGTCAGACTTTGGAGATTACCACTTCTAGAATCCTTTTAGCTGAACAATTATGAGTTTGTTATCGGATTTTAATCTTTGCAGTACTACACTTCTAAAAAAAAAAACATTATAAATAAAGAAGGTACCAATGAGATATGGAAATATTTCATTTAAATCAAAATGAAAAAAAAAAATGAAGGAGAAGTTAAAATGAATACTTGAAATAAGAGTGCTTTTTTGCTCACAGTCCAATGTACATTTGACATGTGGTGCAGATGACATCATCAATACGAGAGGAAAATTCCATCTCCCTGCCCATGGTGGAAAATGGAAATTTCCTAATCGGATCATCTTGTGACAATCAAAAACATTATACGATGACAGTAGGTTGTAGAGGACGAAATTCTATGAACTTTAAAAAAAAAAAACCTTTATTTTTCATCGTCTAACTTTAATTTTAAGTTTGGGTACATGGTACTCATCCATTTTCAATTCCTTGGATCCAGCGAAAAAAATATATTTTGAATATGAGTTTTTTCATAAAATCTAAAAGACTGTGGTGTTAGATTTATAATGTGATAGCCGATGTGGGCTCAATGATGCCCATTTTAAGATGGATTTTGTTAAGAAAATTAGAAAATTCGACAGAAAAAATTAATAGGCCATGGCCAATGAAATTTAGAAATTGAATAATGACGGTCTAAGACCGTTGAAATTCTGGATATTCTCATATTTGACGGCTTAGAGCTGTCGAATTTCTCCCATCCTTCATTAATTTGACAGTTTTGATCCGTAAAAAAAATAAAATTTGACAATGAAAAATTCGACACAAATTCGAATCTATTTTCCATGAAATTTGGATTTTTTTCACATTGTGTGCGTAGTGTGCCAAAGTGCAATAAATACACTCTAAAAATTGGAATCTAAGAGTATTTTGATTTTCAAAAAAAAAAATAGGGCATTTTTTATTTAAATCCAATTTCTAAAGTGTATTTATTGCATTAAGGGCACATGTTAACAAGACCCTTTTACGATTTTAAATCTTAAAATTGAAATTTGTTAAGAGAGAAATTTACTCTTTAGGGCTGAAGTCATTTTCACCACATGTCAAACAACTGTTGGGCTGTGAGAAAAATATCATTCTTGGAAATAAGGATCTGAGGGTATATATTTTTGGTAATAAAATAAATTTTTATGTGCATTTTTAGTAGGAAATTCAATTTTCAAAATATATTAAATGCAGATTAACGTGTGCCCTACGGCACATGTTAACAAAACAATTTTTTTTGGGGGGTTTTGTTAATTGAAGGGCCGATCCGGATTAGGAAATAACATAAAAATGGGCATTTTCGTCAATTAACATTGTGCTATCACATAAGTGATAATGGAACCTAAATGTATGTGACCAAGATTAGCCTAACTTATTTAGTAAGATTTCAAATCTTACTAAGCGTTGAATAAAAGAAAAAATAAATTTATTTTTCACTGTTAAAATGTTAATTTTAAATATAAGAGTTTGAAGGAAGTTTGGTAACTGTCAATTTTCAAAACCTTGGATCAAGTCCAAAAATATTATTTTTTAGATGTTTTTTTTTTCTTGATATAACATAAAATCTAGAGGGTCATGGTGTTAGATTGCAAATGTTGTAATCTATTTAAGCAAGCCGACCCTTAGTAAGATTTAAAATCTTACAAAATTAGTAAGAAAAGTGTTTTTCATGTATTTAGTCTGGAAACTTCCTCTTTATCATCTTCATTTATTATTTGCAAAACGTTTCCTTTTCTCCGTCTTTAAATACTACCCAGCACCCTCTCCATTCTCAACCACAGCCGCTGTTATTAACCCGAACCCTAGCGTTCATATCTTTCATTTTTGCTCTCATCTGCTACAATGGACGAGGATGCTGATTCTACCCTGGAAGACTCTTCTGTTCGAAAACAAGTCAGGTCTCTCTCTCATACACACATCCGATTGATTTTATTTTATTTTATTTTTATTATTGAATATTCGAATTTGTTGAGAAATGATACAGGTCTCCTATATTCCTTAGGATTCACAACACATTTTGTTAGTTTATTTGGATTGAGAGAAATGGAGAGAAAAGAAAAGAAAAAAGTGAGCTTCTCCCCATTTCTCTTGTTTGGATTGTTAAGTGAGGGGAGAAAAGAAAAATAATGGAGATAAAAAAGTGTCAGTTTTTCCTCTCTCTCTTTTTCTCTCTGAATCGGAGAGAAGAGAAATGTTCATAACTAATAAGAGAGCTGAAAATTACAGTTCTACCCTTTTCTCTCTTCAAACTTTAGGGTTTTCTTCTGTTAAACCAAACAAGAGTGAAAGAAACTGGATTTCTTCTCTCTTTGTTTTCTTTTCTTTTTAATGAGTTTCTTTTCTCTTCAGTTCTCTCTATCCAAACAAATCATAAAGAGATGAATAATAGAAAATAGTTTCATCTTGTTTGTTCATCTTTTAATTAAATCAGTAGATTTATTATTGTCTTTTTGGTATCAGATGTTCTCCAAACACAGAAATTGGATCAACGATTTACCTAAAGCAAAGCCTCAAGCGCAACCACCGGGATAGTTCGCCAATCTGTCTCACATAAGGCCTGTTCCTCCTCAATCCACCAACCTAGTCTTCGATCTTAATGACAAGGCTGATGCCTTCTACAATGATGGATGGTGGAGAGGATCGATATCTAGGAGAAGGGATGGAATTGGGAAACTGGTCATGCGGGTTTATCTGGATTGGATAGATGGTCAATGGGTTCAGCCCAAAGAGCTGTAAAATCAGCGTCAGGTCTTCTTCTTTTGTGATTATGTGTGTTTGTTGGATATGGGTTTTCTTCATTTTAATGTTGGATTACATATCCATATAAAGGATGAACAAATCAGCTCCAAATTTTCTAAAAATGTTGTCTCCTGTCATGGACTCCAACTTTGTTTTCAACTAATAACTTGCCTTAGTTGTTAACAATTGTGCAGTCATTCTTGATATTGGTGAACAACTCGACAGAAATGAATAAAAGCACAATGAGAAGGATGCTCTCTTATTGTTAATAAAGCTGTAATTCAAGTTACTGCAAGAGTTTTTGGTATTTAACGTAGAGTTGATGCGGACAGAGTTCCTTGGATTTCTATTGTATGTGCATATCAAAATTATTTCTGTCCACCCCTCCCACAAAAGACAAGCAGGTCCAGAAACCACTGGCAATCCAATCAAGACAGAGGAAACTTGAATTCAAACCTGTGTTCCTCTTGCAATATTTTTTGGTGTTTATGAATGTGATTTCGATACTTGCCTATGAGTAGTTTACTTACAGATTGTCCATATAATTCAAGGAGTAGGCCATCTTCTCAACATTTATCTTGAGACAAAAAAATCCAAATCATCTAGTAATAGGGAGGAAGGGAGGGGGTGTTTGGTGAAGAGTAGTGAGAAGAACTAGAATAGTTACTCTTTTTATATTGCTTGTTACTAGTTACCTAAAAGAAAAAGATAAGTGATGGAGCTGACTCCTTGGTTTAATCCAGGTTATGGTTCACTTATCATATAAATGACCCACATCTTGTCAAGCTATTATACTTCGTATATTATAAACATTCTTGTGGTGAAATTGTAAATATATAAGCCACTATTTTAACCACGTCAAGGATCTTTTTCAGTGATATTGTTAATCGGATTTCTTGCCCCCTCCCAAGTTATCCTTTTTGTTTATCTAATAACTGTAACTAGTAATAATATAAAAGTGAGACTATTCTAATGCTTGTCACAACTCTTCACTTGACTCTCCCCACACAACGTGAAAACTGGAAAATTCAAGACTTTTAGAAACCAAAATTCAATGGCCTGGCCGTTTTAATTTGTGGCGTTCCCTAGATATGATGGCTTAGAGCCATCGAAGTTCTCCATCCTCCATGAATTTGATGGTTTCGATCCGTCAAAAGAAAATATTCGAACAATGAAAAATTTGACGCCATAGTCCATCAAGTTTTACAAAGTTCGACAGCTTTGGGCCTTCGAATGAGAGCTTTTTTTAGTATGCCACGTGGGGGAGTCCGAAAATCATTACTCATTGTAATTATAAGCATAGCACACAAAGAAAAATGTATGGCTTTTATTGTAATTAGTTAGTTTCTCAAAGACTTGAAAATGCAACACTTGAGAAAAAATTAAGATCAATTAATTAGGATGAGACGAAATGAAAATTGTAACTGTAAACTTTCAAAACTTATTGAAATCATTGCAAAACCAAGTAAAACTATATTTTCCCCCTTCACAAATAAAAATAAACAATTTGTATTGGCCAAACAATGTTAATGCTCTGTAAGAAACCTAGCAAGAAACTGATTGCCACCTTCCTCTTAGTGGGATAATACAATGGCAGCTAGTGCACCTTCTGTACCAAAGCAATTTTTTACCTTAAGTGAATGAAGTTTTACATTAAATGGAAGAATTTGCTAACTCAAATGTGAGAAATATTGTGATAACCGTTGTTGCTTTCCATATGGGTATGGCTTTGCAGATTACAGATTCTAGAATGCTTTGTTTAGCTGAAGAAATATGAGTTTATCATTGGATTTTAATCTTTGTGATATTACATATAGAAAAGAATTTATAAATAAGAAAAGCATTTATCATTGGATTTTGATCATTCATTTTTTAAACATTTTTGTGACTGTTGTTTGTAACATTTATGTGCCTTCCATATGAATTGGATGCATAACATTTATGTGCTTTAACATTTGAATTTTATGCTAAAAATGTGTTAAACACAGTATACTTTTAACATAGATATTAACAATAGGAAACCAGAAGACATTTTTAGTGTATCTTTTAAAACCTTTTACCTCGTTTATTAATGTCTGTTGCATAGATAGCAATGGAGGACCACCTCTGAGAAAAGAATTAAGGTTAATTAACCAGGATGAGAAGGAAACAAAACTGTAACTGTAAACCATTATAACTTAGTAAATCTTCAGAAACCATTGCAGAACCAAATAAAACCATGTTTGTCACTTTCCCAAATAAAGAAAGTAATATGCATTTTGAACCCTTTTGCCTAGCTAAACATTGTTAGAGCTCTGGTTTGTTGAAGATCTCCCTGAAAAGCCCAGCAAGAAACTGATTCTCACCTTCCCCTAAGTGGATCCTAGAATGTTAGCTCTGCACATTCTCTATCAATGCAATTGTTCGTAAGTACTATGGCTCATACGAGAGATATTGTGATATCAATTATTGCTTCCCACATGGGACAGACTTTGGAGATTACCACTTCTAGAATCCTTTTAGCTGAACAATTATGAGTTCGTTATCGGATTTTAATCTTTGCAGTACTACACTTCGAAAAAAAAAACATTATAAATAAAGAAGGTACCAATGAGATATGGAAATATTTCATTTAAATCAAAATGAAAAAAAGGAGAAGTTCAAATGAATACTTAGAGTTACGAAATTGTTAAGTTTATCTTTACATAAATGTTCTTTTTTTCCAATGGTATTTTTGTGACTATTGTAACATTTATATCCTTTTCACATATGCATTGGCTGCACAACATAAGAGGATTACTGTTTTTTTTTTTTTGCTACAAGATCCTAATTGAGACTAATTAAAGATCACGTATCGTATTTAATCTCTTTGACGTTTTTTTTTTTTTTGGATTAAAACTGTTGGAAAATATGATGTAACAGATTTTGATATATTTGAAAGTGCTATACTTCTAGTATAAATGTCACCAATTTTTTTTTTTTTTGGGGACTAAGCAAGCAAGGTAGAAACGTTACCACTTGGGAACTGGACACTACGTGTAAAAAGGGTTAAATTCGACGCCAACGTCCATCGTATGTAGCCATTTTTATCTTTCATATAACCCCCATTTTTCATGTAGTGTTTAAAAGAGTGGTGTTGAATTTATCCCTTTTTTCATGTAGTGTTTAAAAGAGTGGTGTTGAATTTATCCCTTTTTCTCAGGTAGTGCAGAGGACAATTTGGTTTAGGAGGAAATTAGAAGACCAAATGCTCTTATATGTTTTGTGTACTATTAATATTAGGTACTGAAGATATTGTGCAGACGTTTTTCAAGAAGGTCATTCTAAACTGACTTCCTTCGACACTGCACTAACATGGCCGTGTGCAGAGACCATAGGCTATTTTTCCTTGAGATATAAGACAAAATATCTATGGTTCTCTGCATACTGCCACATCAGCACAATGCTGATGGCCGTGTCGAAGGAAGTCCAGTTCCGCATTTTCCATTTAGAAATGAATGGTGATGAAACCATAACCACCTCCAAATTAAAGGAAGCGTGACGTTTTAGACAACCCCTTTCTTTTTGGCTAATTGATCTGGCAATACCTCTTGATTTTCATTTTTCTGACATAAGCTTCACTTTCAGATTCTTTAACAATGCTCAATTCTTTGGATATCACTGGAAAATACAACCTTCGAGGAAAACAAAATTAAGATCAATTAACTAGAGTGAGAAGGGATGAAAATTCTAACTGTAAAGTGCAAACTTTCAAAACTTACTAAATCTTAATTATCAAAATAAAAAACTTATTAAATCTTAAGATGTATGGATGATAACTTGATGATTGGACAAATATTTTATTATTAAATTCCATAAAAAATAATTTCCGGTTTTGGAATTAAAATGAATAATCTATTATTTTTTTAGAAAAATCATTTTTAATAAAACGGCCTCTAATATATATAAGGGTGAGGTTTTGCAAGTAAATTTTTTTGCTTGCGGAATTTTTCTATCAGGTTCTCCATTGCTTGACATGTGAAACCTAATGTGGGTAGTTTTGTAATCTGAGGATGCTCTATACAAGCAGGTTAATGTGATTGGTTCATTCCCAATCCTGTGAGATTTGCGAGGAAATTATGCGCCCTAAGGGCAGATTTTATCCAGCATTTAATATACCTTTGAAATAAGAGTGCTTTTTTGCTCACAGTGCAACGTACATTTGACATGTGGCGCAAATGACATCAACAATAAGAGAGGAAAATTCCATCTCCCTACCCACAGTGGAAAATGGAAATTTCCTAATCGGATCATCTTGTGGCAATCAAAAACATGATCCAATGCCAATAGGTTGTAGAGGACGAAATTCTATGAAATTTAAAATATAAAAAAACCTTTATTTTTCACCGTCTAATTTTAATTTTAAGTTTGGGTATGTGGTACCCATCCATTTTCAATTCCTTGGATCCAGCTCAAAAAATATATATGTTGAATGAGTTTTTTCATAAAATCTGAAGGCTGTGGTGTTAGATTAACAATGAGATAGCCTATTTGGGCTCAATGCTGCCCATTTTAAGATGGATTTTGTTAAGAAAATTGGATTATTCAACAGAAAAAGTTAATGGGCCAAAGTCCACAGATTTTAGAAACTGAATTTTAATGGTTTAGGACCGTCGAAATTCTGGATATTCCCATATTTGATGCCTTAAGAGCCGTAGAATTTCTCTTATCCTTCATTAATTTGACAGTTTTAATCTGTCGAAAAAAAATTTGACCATAAAAAATTAGACACCAATTCAACCCTTTATCCATCAAATTTGGCCTTTTTACACATTGTGTGTGTTGTGTGCCAAAGTGCAATAAATACACTTTGAAAATTGGAGTTTAAGAGTATTTTGATATATATATATATATATATATATATATATATAAATAGGGTTTTTTTTATTTAAATCCAATTTTGAAAGTGTATTTATTGCATTTAGGGCACACGTTAACAAAACCCTTTTACGATTTTAAATCTTAAAATTAAAATTTGTGGGCCGAGGAGTCAGACGGAGGGAGAAATTTTCTCTTCAGGGCTGATGTCATTTTCGCCACATGTCAAATGGCTGTTGGGCTGTGAGCAAAATATCATTCTTAGAAATAAGGATCTGACGGCATATATTTTTGGTAATAAAATATTTTTTCATGTGCATTTTTAGTAGGAATTTCAATTTTCAAAGTATATTAAATGCCGCTTAACGTGTGCCCTACGGCTCAAGTTAACAAAACAAATTTTTTTGGGTTTTTGTTAATTGAAGGGCCGATCCAAATTAGGAAATAACGTAAATATGGGCATTTTCGTCAATTAATACCGTGCTATCACATAAGTAATAATAGAACCTAAATGTATGGGATTAAGACTAGCCTAACTTATTTACTAAGATTTCAAATCTTACTAAGCATGCTTCTGATTCCTAAAAAAAAATGAGCTCCACTATAGTAACTTTGAATAAAAGAAAAAGTCAAATGAAATTTATTTTCATCATTAAATTTTAATTTTAAATTGACCAATTTAATAAAAGTTCAATAATTGTCAATTTTCAAAATCTTAGATCAAGTTCAAAAATATTGTTTTTAGAATTTTTTTTTTGGGTCTGATATGAGCTTTTACATGAAATCTAGAGGGTTATAGTGTTGGATTGCCAATGTTGTAATCTATCTGAGTAAACCGACCCTTAGTAAGATATAAAATCTTTCAAAGTTATAAGAAAAGTATTTTTAATGTATTTAGTCCGGAAACTTCCTCTTTTTTATCTTCATTTATTATTTGAGAAACGTTTCCTCTTTTTCTCCGTCTTTAAATACTACCCATCACCCTCTCCCTTCTCAGCCACAGCCTCTATTCTTAACCCTAACCCTAGCGTTCATCAATCTTTCATTTTTGTTCTCTATTCTCATCATCATCTGCTACAATGGATGAAAATGCTGATCCTACCCTAGAAGACCCTTCTGTTCGAAAACAAGTCAGGTCTCTCTCTCATACACACATCTGATTTATTTTATTTTATTTTATTTTAATTTATTGAATATTCGAATTTGTTGAGAAATGATACAGGTCTCGTATATTCCTTGGGATTCACAACACATTTTGGTAGTTTATTTGGATTGAGAGAAATGGAGAGAAAAAAAAAAGTGAGCTTCTCTCCATTTCTCTTTTTTCAAATTGTTAAGTGAGGGGAGAAAAGAAAAATAATGGCGATAAAAAAGTGAGTTTTTCCTCTCTTTTTCTCTCTGAATCGGAGAGAAAAGAAATGTTCACAACTAATAAGAGCGTTAAAATTACAGTTCTACCCTTTTTTCTCTTCAAGCTTAAGTTTTTCTTCTGTTAAATCAAACAAGAGTAAAAGAAACTGGATTTTTTCTCTCTTTTTTTTTTAATGAGTTTCTTTTCTCTCCCTTTCTCTCTATCCAAACAAAAGCATAAAGAGATGAATAATAGAAAATAGTTTCATGATCATCTTGTTTGTTCATCTTTTAATTAAATCAGTAGATTTATTATTGTCTTTTTGGTATCAGATGTTCTCCAAACACAGAAATTGGATCAACGATTTACCTAAAGCAAAGCCTCAAGCGCAACCACCGGGATAGTTCGCCAATCTGTCTCACATAAGGCCTGTTCCTCCTCAATCCATCGACCTAGTCTTCGATCTTAATGACAAGGCTGATGCCTTCTACAATGATGGATGGTGGAGAGGATCGATATCTAGGAGAAGAGATGGAATTGGGAAACTGGACATGCGGGTTTATCTGGATTGGATAGATAGTCAATTTGTTCAGCCCAAAGAGCCTCAGGTCGTCTTCTTTTGTGATTCTGTGTGTTTGTTGGATATGGGTTTTCTTCATTTTAATGTTGGATTACATATCCATATAAAGGATGAACAAATCAGTTCCGAATTTTCTAAAAATGTTGTTAAAAGAACTGTTCTTCTAATATAGTGTATCGTAACGTTATCTCCTTTCATGGACTCCAACTTTGTTTTCAACTAATAACATGCCTTAGTTTGTAACAATTGTGAAGTCATTCTTGATATTGGTGAACAATTCCACAGAAATGGATAAAAGCACAATGAGAAGGATGCTAACTTAATGTTAATAAAGCTGTAATTCAAATCACTGGAAGAGTTTTTGGTATTTAACATAGAGTTTATGCGGCCAGAGTTCCTTGGATTTCTATTCTATGTGCATATCGAAATTATTTCTGTCCACCTCTCCAACAAAAGAAAGGCAGATCCAGAAATCACTGGCAATCCAATCAAGGCAGAGGAAACTTGAATTCAAACCTGTCTTAGTCTTGCAATATTTTTTGGTGTATATGAATGTGATTTCGATACTTGCCTATGAGTAGTTTACTTACAGATTTTGTCCATATAATTCAAGGAGTAGGCCATCTTCTCAACATTTATCTTGAGAAATAAAAATCCAAATCATATATTAATAGGGAGGAAGGGAGGGGGTGTTAGGTGAAGAGTAGTGAGAAGAACTAGAATAGTTACTCTTTTTATATAGCTTGTTACTAGTTACCTAAAAGAAAAAGATAAGTGATGGAGCTGACTCCTTGGTTTAATCCAGCTTATGGTTCACTTATCATGTAAATGACCCACATCTTGTCAAGCTATTATACTTCGTATATTATAAACATTCTTGTGGTGACATTGAAAATATATAAGCCACTATTTTAACCAGATCAAGTATCTTTTTTAGTGATATTGTTAATCGGTTTCCATGTTGAAACTATTAGTTGTTAGTGTTGATCGAGTCTTTAGGATCTGTTTTTGTTATCTCTTCCAAGCCATAGATCGATCGATCCTGGAAACCATTTTGAACAAGGATACAACCAAAAACATTTAGGATTCCTTGAAGCAGAAGTTTCAGGTGACAACACGAGTGCAGCGAGTGCAACGACAAGCTCTCCAAAAGGAGTTTGAGATGCTGAACATTAAGGTGGGAGAGTATGTGAATGAGATGGTCATCTAAGCTTCAGTGGTCTGAAAATTCTTTAACAAAAGGGAATGGTAAAAGGACTGCCTTGTCTTGAAACCTCGTCAAAGGTATGTAAAGATTGCTTGGTGGGGAAGCAATGGAGAGACCCATTTCCTAGGGAAGGCACTTGGAGAGCTTCTCAAATTCTTGAACTGGTGCATGCCGATATATGTGTACCAATCAGCCCTTTGTCCAACAACGATAAAAGGTCCATGATTAGTTTTATTGATGAATATAGTCGAAAAGCTTGGGTTTATTTTTTGGATGAGAAGTTAGAAGCATTTATTTTTTGTTAATTGAATAACAAGAAGAACTATTCTCCTGACTCCTTTTGTGTTCACTAGAGAAGCAACAGAGAGTTCTTATCATTCCATGCCCCCTCCTAAGTTATCTTTCCTTTTTTTTTTTTATCTAATAGCTATAACTAGTAATAATATAAAAGTGAGACTATTTTAATGCTTGTCACAACTCTTCACTTGACTCCCCCCACACTACGTGAAAACTGGAAAAGTCGAGAATCTAGGCCATCGTAATTTGTGGTGTTCCCTAGATACGATGGCTTAGAGCCATCGAAGTTCTCCCATCCTCCATGAATTTGATGTTTTCGATCTGTCAAAAGAAAAAATTCCAGCAATGAAAAATTTGACGCCATAGTCCATCAAGTTTTACAAAGTTCGACAGCTTTGGGCCGTTGAATAGGAGCTTTTTTTTAGTACGCCACATGGGGGAGTCTGAAAATCATTACTCATTGTAATTATAAGCATAGCACACAAAGAAAAATGTTTGGCTTTTATTGTAATTAGTTAGTTTCTCAAAGGCTTGAAAATGCAACACTTGAGAAAAAATTAAGATCAATTAATTAGGATGAGACGAAATGAAAATTGTAACTTTAAACTTTCAAAACTTATTGAAATCATTGCAAAACCAAGTAAAACTATATTTTCCCCCTTCACAATTTATATTGGCCAAACAATGTTAATGCTCTGGTATGTTGAATATCTGTAAGATACCTAGCACGAAACTGATTCCCACCTTCCTCTTAGTGGGATAATACAATGGCAGGTAGTGCACCTTCTCTACCAAAGCAATTTTTTGCCTTAAGTGAATGAAGTTTTACATTAAATGGAAGAATTTGATAACTCAAATGTGAGAAATATTGTGATAACCGTTGTTGCTTTCCATATAGGTATGGCTTTGCAGATTACAGATTCTAGAATGCTTTGTTTAGCTGAAGAAATATGAGTTTTTTAATCTTTGTGATATTACATATAGAAAAGAATTTATAAATAAGAAAAGCATTTATCATTGGATTTTGATCATTTATTTTTTTTTTACATTTTTGTGACTGTTGTTTGTAACATTTATGTGCCTTCCACATGCATTGGATGCACAACATTCATGTGCTTTAACATTTGATTTTTATGCTAAAAATGTGCTAAACACAGTATACTTTTAACATAGATATTAACTATAGGAAACCAGAAGACATTTTTAGTGTATCTTTAAAACCTTTTACCTCGTTTTTTAATGTCTGTTGCATAGATAGCAATGGAGGACCACCTCTGGGAAGAGAATTAAGGTTACTTAACCAGGATGAGAAGGAAACAAAACTGTAACTGTAAACCATTATAACTTAGTAAATCTTCAGAAACCCTTGCACAACCAAATAAAACCATGTTTGTCACTTTCCCAAATAAAGAAAGTAATATGCATTTTGAACCCTTTTGCCTAACTAAACATTGTTATAGCTCTGGTTTGTTGAAGATCCCTGAAAAGCCCAGAAAGAAACTGATTCTCACCTTCCCCTAAGTAGATCCTAGAATGGTAGCTCTGCACATTCTCTACCAATGCAATTGTTCGTAAGTACTATGGCTCATACGAGAGATATTGTGATATCAATTATTGCTTCCCACATGGGACAGACATTGGAGATTGCCACTTCTAGAATCCTTTCAGCAGAACAATTATGAGTTTGTTATCGGATTTTAATCTTTGCAGTACTACACTTCGAAAAAAAAAACATTATAAATAAAGAAGGTACCAATGAGATATGGAAATATTTCATTTAAATCAAAATGAAAAAAAAAAGGAGAAGTTAAAATGAATACTTAGAGTTACGAAATTGTTAAGTTTATCTTTACAGAAATGGTCTTTTAATTGAGATACAAGACAAAATATCTATGGTTCTCTGCATACTGCCACATCAGCACAATGCTGATGGCCGTGTCGAAGGAAGTCCAGTTCCGCATTTTCCATTGAGAAATGAATGGTGATGAAACCATAACCACCTCCAAATCAAAGGAAGCGTGACGTTTTAGACAACCCCTTTCTTTTTGGCTAATTGATCTGGCAATACCTCTTGATTTTCATTTTTCTGACATAAGCTTCGCTTTCAGATTCTTTAACAATGCTCAATTCTTTGGATAGCACTGGAAAATACAACCTTTGAGGAAAACAAAATTAAGATCAATTAACTAGAGTGAGAAGGGATGAAAATTCTAACTGTAAAGTGCAAACTTTCAAAACTTACTAAATCTTAATTATCAAAATAAAAAATTTATCAAATCTTAAGATGTATGGATCATAACTTGATGATTGGACAAATATTTTATTATTAAATTCCATAAAAAATAATTCCCGGTTTTGGAATTAATATGAATAATCTATTATTTATTTAGAAAAATCATTTTTAATAAAACGGCCTCTCATATATGTAAGGGTGAGGTTTTGCAAGTAAATTTTTTTGCTTGCGGAATTTTTCTAATAGGTTCTCCATTGCATGACATGTGAAACCTAATGTGGGTCGTTAGGTTAATGTGATTGGTTCATTCCCAATCCTGTGAGATTTGCAATGAAATTATGCGCCCTAAGGGCAGATTTTATCCAGCATTTAATATACCTTTGAAATAAGAGTGCTTTTTTAGCTCATAGTGCAACATACATTTGACATGTGGCGCAAATGACATCAACAATAAAGAGAGGAAAATTCCATCTCCCTACCCACGGTGGAAAATGGAAATTTCCTAATCAGATCATCTTGTGGCAATCAAAAACATGATCCGATGCCAGTAGGTTGTAGAGGACGAAATTCTATGAACTTTAAAATAAAATAAAACCCTTTATTTTTCACCGTCTAATTTTAATTTTAAGTTTGGGTATGTGGTACCCATCCATTTTCAATTCCTTGGATCAAGCTCAAAAAAAAAGATATGTTGAATGAGTTTTTTTATCAAATCTGAAAGGTTGTGGTGTTAGATTAACAATGTGATAGCCCATGTGGGCTCCCATTTTAAGATGGATTTTGTTAAAAAATTGGAAAATTAAATAGAAAAAATTAATGGACCAAGGCCCACGAATTTTAGAAACTGAATTTTAACAGTTTAGGACCATCAAAATTCTGGATATTCCCATATTTTTTGGCTTAAGAGCTGTTGAATTTCTCTCATCCTTCATTAATTTAATAGTTTCAATCCGTCGAAAAAAAATTTTGATAATGAAAAATTCGACGCCAATTCAACCCTTTTATCCGACAAATTTGGCATTTTTACGCATTGTGTGTGTTGTGTGCCAAAGTGCAATAAATACACTTTGAAAATTGGAGTCTAAGAGTATTTTGATATATAAAAAAAAATAGGGCATTTTTTATTTAAATCCAATTTTCAAAGTGTATTTATTGCATTCAGGGCACATGTTAACAAAATCCTTTTACGATTTTAAATCTTAAAATTAAAATTTGTGGGCCGAGGGAGAAATTTTCTCTTCAAGGCTGATGTCATTTTTGCCACATGTCAAACAACTGTTGGGCTGTGAGAAAAATATCATTCTTGGAAATAAGGATCTGAGGGTATATATTTTTGGTAATAAAATATTTTTTTATGTGCATTTTTAGTAGGAATTTCAATTTTCAAAGTATATTAAATGCCGCTTAACATGTGCCCTATGGCGCATGTTAACAAAACAAATTTTTTGGGTTTTTGTTAATTGAAGGGCCTATCCAAATTAGGAAATAACGTAAATATGGGCATTTTCGTCAGTTAACACCGTGCTATCACATAAGTAATAATAGAACCTAAATGTATGTGATTAAGACTAGCCTAACTTATTTACTAAGATTTCAAATCTTACTAAGCATGCTTCTGATACCTAAAAAAAAAATGAGCTCCTCTATAGTAACTTTGAATAAAAGAAAAAGCCAAATGATATTTATTTTCATGGTTAACTTTTAATTTTAAATTTAATAAAAGTTCAATAATTGTCAATTTTCAAAACCTTAGATCAAGTCCAAAAATATTGTTTTGTAGATTTTTTTTTTTTTCTTGATATGAGTTTTTACTTGAAATCTAGAGGGTTATGGTGTTGGATTGCCAAGGTTGTAATCTATTTGAGCAAACCGACCCTTAGTAAGATATAAAATCTTACAAAGTAAGTAAGAAAAGTGTTTTTATGTATTTAATCTGGAAACTTCCTCTTTATTATCTTCATTTATTATTTGCGAAACGTTTCCTCTTTTTCTCCGTCTTTAAATACTACCCATCACCCTCTCCCTTCTCAACCACAGCCTCTATTATTAACCTTAACCCTAGCGTTCATCTATCTTTCATTTTTGCTCTCTATTCTCATCATCATCTGCCACAATGGACGAAGATGCTGATTCTACCCTGGAAGACCCTTCTGTTCGAAAACAAGTCAGGTCTCTCTCTCATACACACATCCGATTGATTTTATTTATTTATTTTTTTTTTTTGAATATTCGAATTTGTTGAGAAATGATACAGGTCTCGCATATTCCTTGGGATTCACAACACATTTTAGTAGTTTATTTGGATTGAGAGAAATGGAGAGAAAAAAAAAAAGTGAGAGTCTCTCCATTTCTCTTTTTTTAAATTGTTAAGTGAGGGGAGAAAAGAAAAATAATGGAGATAAAAAAGTGACAGTTTTTCCTCTCTTTTTCTCTCTGAATCGGAGAGAAAAGAAATGTTCACAACTAATAAGAGTGTTAAAATTACAGTTCTACCCTTTTTCTCTTCAAGCTTAAGTTTTTCTTCTGTTAAACCAAACAAGAGTAAAAGAAACTGGATTTTTTCTCTTTTTGTTTTTTTTTTTTTTTAATGAGTTTCTTTTCTCTCCCTTTCTCTCTATCCAAACAAAAGCATAAAGAGATGAATAATAGAAAATAGTTTCATGATCATCTTGTTTGTTCATCTTTTAATTAAATCAGTAGATTTATTATTGTCTTTTTGGTATCAGATGTTCTCCAAACATAGAAATTGGATCAACGATTTACCTAAAGCAAAGCCTCAAGCGCAACCACTGGGATAGTTCGCCAATCTGTCTCACATAATGCTTGTTCCTCCTCAATCCATCGACCTAGTCTTCGATCTTAATGACAAGGCTGATGCCTTCTACAATGATGGATGGTGGAGAGGATCGATATCTAGGAGAAGGGATGGAATTGGGAAACTGGACCTGCGGGTTTATCTGGATTGGATAGATGGTCAATGGGTTCAGCCCAAAGAGCTGTGGAATCAGCGTCAGGTCTTCTTCTTTTGTGATTATGTGTGTTTGTTGGATATGGGTTTTCTTCATTTTAATGTTGGATTACATATCCATATAAAGGATGAACAAATCAGTTCCGAATTTTCTAAAAATGTTGTTAAAAGAACTGTTCTTATAATATACTGTATCGTAACGTTATCTCCTTTCATGGACTCCCAACTTTGTTTTCAACTAATAACTTGCCTAAGTTGTTGACAATTGTGAAGTCATTCTTGATATTGGTGAACAACTCCACAGAAATGGATAAAAGCACAATGAGAAGGATGCTATCTTATTGTTAATAAAGCTGTAATTCAAATTACTGGAATAGTTTTTGGTATTTAACGTAGAGTTGATGCGGCCAGAGTTCCTTGGATTTCTATTGTATGTGCATATCGAAATTATTTCTGTCCATCCCTCCTACAAAAGAAAGTCAGATCCAGAAATCACTGGCAATCCAATCAAGGCAGAGGAAACTTGAATTCAAACCTGTCTTACTCTTGCAGTAGTTTACTTACAGATTTTGTCCATATAATTCAAGGAGTAGGCCATCTTCTCAACATTTATCTTGAGAAAAAAAAATCCAAATCATCTATTAATAGGGAGGAAGGGAGGGGGTGTTAGGTGAAGAGTAGTGAGAAGAACTAGAATAGTTACTCTTTTTATATAGCTTGTTACTAGTTACCTAAAAGAAAAAGATAAGTGATGGAGCTGACTCCTTGGTTTAATCCAGCTTATGGTTCACTTATCATATAAATGACCCACATGTTGTCAAGCTATTCTACTTCGTCTATTATAAAGATTCTTGTGGTGACATTGTACATATATAAGCCACTATTTTAGCCAGTTCAAGGATCATTTTCACTGATATTGTTAATCGAATTCCAAGCAACTCCCCCCCCCCCCCCCCCCTCCCTCTCCTCTCTCTCTCTTCCCAAGTTATCTTTCCTTTTGTTTATCTAATAACTATAAGTAGTAATAATAGAAAAGTGAGGCTATTCTAATGCTTGTCACAGCTCTTCACTTAAATCGCCCCACACTAAGTGAAAACTGGAAATTTTGAGAATTTAGAAACCAAAAATCAACGGCCAAGGCTATCGTAATTTGTGGTGTTCCCTAGATTCGATGGCTTAGAGCCATCGAAGTTCTCCCATCCTCCATGAATTTGATGGTTTCGATCTATCAAAAGAAAAAATTCGAGCAATGAAAATTTTGATGCCATAGTCCATCAAATTTTACAAATTTCAACACTTTGGGCAGTCGAATAGGAGCTTTTTTTTTCACGTTGTGCCACCCGTGCCCATCCCACAAAAAAATGATCATTGTGACCTTTTTCTCAAGACGAATGTAAGGAGGTGACCTGATAACATTGAATGATCTGGGCAAATCAGCAAGTAAAATAACTAGGCAAGTACAGAAATCACTTGCATTATCTATAAAATGAAATAATGACCACTAGGATTAGAAACAATTAGGAATTCGAAATAGAAATTTTGAATGACACGTACATTAGAACTCCTCATAAATTTTAACCAGACTTATGAAGAACAAGATGACATCCTTCTCATTATGCTCTTGTCCGCTTCTATAAAGCTGCTCCTCGATATTAAAACTCACTTCCAGCATTGAAGACAGAAAATTCCTTACAAGATGGTTTACAATGAAGCAAGTTGGTTGAAAACAAGATTGGAGTCCATAAAAAGCGAAATGTATTATTCACACTATAATAATATATTATTAGAACAGACCTTTTAACAAATTTTTAGTAAATTCGGAGCTGATTTGTCCGCCAAAATTTATGCTGCATCAATATAAAATTATCATTTCCCAATAGTAAAGGGCCTCAAGTATGACCCAAAATGAGCTGATTTGGAACTTTAATCCTAGAAATGTTACACATTACAGATGCATTAGCTATGAGATCAGATCTTAAGTACACTAAGAAGAATACAAATTGGGATTGATACGGTTACTAGCTCAAAAGAGATCACGGAGGGACATTGTAGTATACACATATGTTAATTACTTGTTTCACCCCACATCCCTTCAAGAAGATATCAAATTATCAAACATGGACTGTCCGTAGTATTACTAAAAAAGTATAAATGAAGATGAAAGATCATAGAAAATCAAGAAAGTTATTATGAAATAGTACTATACCATCATGGATTCATTAAAAATTGGAAATTTACAGCTTGTTGCGCAACTATAAAAAATGGAAACAATATATAATCTTGAACAGAAATGAAATTTTAATTTACTTAATATAATACAGTTGTAACATCTGTATCTGGAAACATCTTGTACCCTATGTATTCTTTGTATGATAATAAAGCAAAGTGATAGTTAGAGAGTTCAATCAAAACTCTTCTTCACCACCTTCGATCAAGCAGATGACCAAGAAGAGGATCAAGAAGCCTTATTATCTGTAAACGAATTGGACTGAAATTTAATATTATTTGGAAAATTCATGTATGATTTGCAAATTATTCAGCGAATTACTAAATGTGGAAGTTCCATCAAATATCTCTATTAGAGTGTCCATGTGACCCCCTAGTTGGGTATTTGATAAACAATACCCACCCTAACCATAATTCAAGACATTTAATCCAACAAATTCTCTTAAGCCTTTGAGGTTATCAATAAGGGTGTAAAAACAAAGCTGGGCTTTGATTTTCGAGCCCAAGCCTAGCCCGACACAACTCTAGACTTGGCCTGGAGTCCCTTCGAGCTGGGCTTATCATATCAAGTGATTCACTCTGCCGCATGTCTGATTATGGTGTAATACAAATTGCAGCATGCACTATCATATAGACCGATAGTGAAGTAACATATATAATCTAGTTGACACACATGTTTTAGTTCAATGGGTTCATAGGCTCGTGAAGAGGTTACATGCAAATTGTGGCACCAATTTAATCGATTTTCAATCCTTAAAGGGTGGGTATAGACCGTGGAAAAGTTAGTAATACAACCTTAGGGTCGAAACTGATCAAATTTGATAAAAATGTATATAAGATATAATTTATACCCTATATATATATATAGAATGATAGGGTTGAATTGACCCAATGGGATTATTTGACTTTCTATATTTTTTTTTCCTTTCATTTAAAAGGGCATTTCGGTTAAAAAAGAATACACCATGAAACATATGAGACGCCTAACTTGACCCTCCTCATCTTTATCTGTACTTCAAGCAACCTCACCTTTACAGGCAACGCAACATCCTAATCCTTTACTAAAATTACCAAAACATACTTTTACAGTCAATGTCGATATATTCAAAATGGATTAGTTTGAACTTCGAATAAACTAGCTAGAGGTAGTTTTCAAAACTGATGGCCTATCCCCTAGACCACTCCCTTCCATAAGAGGTTTAATGAAAATGAGCGAAATAACCCCATATTCAACCTCTAGCCAAAAACACACTGATTTTCTGTCCTAAAGTGATCATCTTCAATCCCCTTCAACAACAAAAAAAAAAGAAACAAAATTCAAAACAAAACCCTACCTTTGTTCTTAAGGTCTGAATGTTGAAGAGGAGAGTAAAAACATCTACCCGTGAAGTTGAAAACAATGGGTTTTTGGGAAAAGACGAGGCTAAAGGTTGAAAATAAGGGCATTTACTCTAGATAAACGTTGAAGGCCAAAGTCAAGTGGATAACTTTACATGACAGCAACATCTTTCCAACATCACAGCAGGAAAGCTGATCTGTTTCTTAACACCCTGAAAAAGTAAGTAGTTTGGAAAATTTTCCATGGTCATCCTTCAACACAAAGGGTAATTTAGTAACTACAAGGCAAAACTCTTATCTATAAATTCAAACCCCCCTCACACCATCTTCTCTACAACCAATTAACAATGGGAAGTACAAATTTTTACGTGGTGTTCCTACTGTGTCTTTGGGCGATGCGATAGCCCAGCAATGTGGCCGCCAAGGTGGTGACCGCACCTGTGCAGGCAACATTTGTTGCAGCCAATGGGGTTACTGTGGGACGACCGACGAGTATTGCTTGCCTTCAAACAACTGTCAAAGTAACTGTAAACCTACCGGTGAGATTGCTTATAATGTGCGTGCAACGTATCACTATTACTATCCCGAGCAAAATGAATGGGACCTGAATAGGGTTAGTGCTTACTGTTCGACATGGGATGCCAACAAGCCCCTTGCTTGGCGTCGTAAGTACGGGTGGACTGCCTTCTGTGGCCCCGTCGGTACTCACAGACAGGCCTCCTGTGGCAAGTGTTTAAGGGTAAGAGAGATCATCCTCTACTTTTTCCTCTCCATTTTGTATTATAGAAAATCACTAAAATAAAGTCTGATATATTAGCTTATATGTTAAGGGAAAAAAATTTGCTTACAAAAAAGTCAATCCGGGATTTCACATAAGCCCGGATTGACTAATCACATGAATGTATGTGTATCATCCTCAATTTATAAAATTACCCTTGTTAGGTTTTGTGGGATTGGTCATCTCCCATTTTGTGAAATTTCAAATTGACTTTTCTTTAAAGAAATTTTTTTTTATATGTTAGGATGTGTGTCGGAGTGTAAATGTTGATAAATGTCTAACAAGGCCAAAATCATAAAAGCACCACGTTATTGTTAAGGAGACCTATCAAATCATATATTTGAACCATGCATAAGAGAATATGTAACACACGTTTAGGTTCTTTAAACGTTAATCTGGTTCGGATGCTGTTGTTATGGAGCCAAAGGTGTTGGATGCTTTCTTGCTAGTTGTCTATATTTTCAAAAAACTTCAGAAGTTGTGATCAAGATGGTGCAATAGCATTCTTTTTTCATGGGCTTATTTATTTTTTTTTATTTTTATTTTTTCTATGTTTATGAAATACCTAGGGGTAGTTTAGTAATTTCAATTTTTACATTAAGTAGGATATGATTATGGAACAATATATGTCTTATTTTGTATTTTTTTTAGCGGATGTAATGGAATTACAATAATAAAAAAAATTGCAATTTTCTCTTTTTCTCTTTGATGTGTGAAGCTTTGAAAAAACTTAGGTGTGGTTCGATAATATTGGTGTGATACCCATGGACCTATTTCATTTTCTTATTCTCAATCATTAGTCGTTTTCGTCGTAGAACCTATTCCTTCTTTAACACACCCAAAATACGAAATGTGATTCCTAGAATAATATTGATGTGATACAAATGGATCTATTTCTTCTTATTCTCAAACCCTAGATTTCTTTCTTCCACATATATACCAAAAGCCGTGGAAATATTCTTTACTTTCTTTTTTAAAACAACAAAACACCTATTTCTGATTTCTTTAGGATTATAACCTTTTTCTTCAATTCCTTTAATATTTGTTTTGTCCCAATATTTTAAAATCCTAATCCTAAATCTAGAAAATCCTTATATCCTGTAAAGGTGCAAACTAGAAGGAAAAAAATCTGACTCAAATTTCAATGACATGTAGGTGACAAACACCGCGACTAATACTCAAGCAACGGTAAGGATAGTGGACCAATGCAGCAATGGAGGACTGGATTTGGATGCGGGTGTGTTCCAGCAGCTGGACACCAATGGACAAGGCAATGCCCAAGGCCACCTCATCGTTAACTATCAGTTTGTTAACTGTGGTGACTGATGTACTAAGTCTATGATCGAGAGTAAGAATTTGTACTCATATACAACTTCTTACCTAGATATAAATAAGGATGCTTTCTTTCCAGATTGAAAATAAAGTGTCAATCTTACTGTTGACTTTCACATGTTTACTTGTTCTTGCCATTCTTCCAACGAAGATAAATACGCCAAATTTAATGAACTCTTTGTGCTAAATTAAGAGAAAAATTCTAAGCATATATACACATCAAGAGCTCATAACCATGTAATTATGGAAGAAGAAACAAAGAATCCTTTTTTTTTATCTTCTATTTTTATCTTTCTTTTAATTAATAATAATCCATTGAATCAAAACTAGAAATTTAATGACCTGATTACTAGGTCTTCTTTCTTCTTCGACTAATTGATAAGCTCCGCGTTGGGCCCATCATTATACACATCTGAATAAAGAACTTAGAGAAGAACAAGAATGTTTTGGAGTATAAAGACAACAAGATATTAAAGAGGGTACTATTTAATAGTGGGAAAGCATAGAATGAAGTCATAAGCCTTAAAACAAGTTAAAATCATCTGCCAATTTGAAAATATTAATTGATAATAAAAACCTTGGACGCATCTTTCCAAATATTTATCACAAACCTTTCATATGTCAAAAGATGCATGTCAGGAGTTAATTTGCTCTCTTGGTTGTGTGCTTCAAATTGGGTGACCTCCTGACTTACCTTGTTGAATGTTGGAAAACTTTATGATAATAAGGACTACTCTCATCCAGAGAGAGAGAGAGAAAGGGGGGGTTGAATTAAAAAAGAAATGTCATTTGTGATGAGATAGATCGAATATTATATGTCGTCATATACTCTATTAATATTATCCTTCAGCAATTGCATGGTCCTTTGAAAAGGAATATGTAATTGATTGAATGGAATATCAACCCTTGACCTTATGAATGAGTTATTAATGGATGGTTGAAAATGTCTAATCGTGCTTGATCGTGGCACCGTCTCATTGTTGCATCCCTCACGTTTTTTGAGTTTGAATGAGTCAAGACCATATTAATCAAGATTTGTCATGAACTCTCTCAGGAGCACATGAAGTAAGATCATGGGATTTGAATAAAAAACTCTCAGTGAAGAAGTTTAGATTAAGGTGAATTACTATTTCGTGAGTTGAAAATGAGTTATTTACAATTTCGGTCACTTTTCATTTTAATTATCAAAACGTGAACAATCATGTTTTCGTTAAAAAAATTCAGAACGAAGTGACTATTTCGTATGTTCAAAGTGAAATTGTCACTTTAAACCTTCGACATAGTTACTTTAAAAACCTCCAAATTCGTTATCATTCACGTTTTTGTAATTAATATAAACAATGAGCCGGAATCGTAAATTCGTCAGAAGTTGATCACTTTTTTGTAAATATATCTTAAAGATTAAGAGAGAGAGGGAGAGAGTTTTGGCGATGGTAAGAGGCCCTCTCCAAGATTGTGCTCTAAGTAGAATTTATGCTTTGAGACCATGTTAAGCTCCGTGATGGGCCGATCATTATATACATCTGAATAAGGAACTTAGGGAAGAACAAGAGTGTCTGGGAGTATAAAGACAACGAGAAATTAAATTCCCTGGTAGCAGTAGCTACCAGTCATTGCAGTCTACATTGATTATGGGGATATGACATTCCAGATTTTGTTTAATTCCAAAATAAATAAATCGGAAATAATTCGTATCAAGTTAAAAATCGTCTGATTTGTTTAATTGTAATAAGAATGTTTCCATCACTTCTTGTATTATTCGGGAAAATTTGCACATAATTCACAAAAAATTTGAAAAAACTGCTAAGAAAGCATTGTACCATTCTTTTTCTCTGGCAATTTGATTTTACTTGTGTCAGAACAGGATCTTAATGGATGAGATCGATCCAGTATCAATGGCACAATTGTACATGACAACCTCAAAACTTTCGACTTTGGAGGTAATCATGATCATACATCTATCTATACTTGACAAGAATATTTTTTATTTTTTATGATTGTGTGAGCTCAGATCCCTAGATCTAACAATATATGAGATGGAAAACAACCAAGAAAGAAAGTTTTACGTGGTTCTGCAAAACCGACATCTACTGATGAGAGATAAGATTCACTAATCTTGAGAATGATTACAGCTCTAATTTATTTTAAGAGTAGATTTCTCAATCCGAAACCAGCTCTCTACCAGAATCCAAAATAATATATCGTGGTTTATATATGTCAAATATCCCAACACTACTACACCAGGTGGTTAGGCATTTGATGAGGACATTAATTCAAGACACCTAATCCAACAAATTGTTAAGCTCTTGAAATTATTATGATGGACCTTATCTTTCATTAATGTTAATTAAAAGAAAATCATCACACAACGTGAAAAAATACTTATATTTGACAGATCAAGACATCAAATTTTTTATTGTCAATTTTTTTTTTTTTTTGACGGACCACACCGTTAAATTAATGGAGAATGGGAGAAATTTGATGGCTCTAAGCCATCAAATTGGGGATCATAACAAATTTCAACTGTTGTAAACTGTCAACATTCGTTTTTTAAAATATGTGGGCTTTGACCCATCGAATTTTCTTGTCAAAATTTTCAATTTCACATAGTGTCCAGAACAATTTCTTCAACTGAGTTAGACACCTTGAGCTGTCATTGGATCGGGTTAGACTCAGATTATAACTAAATCGACAACCAGTACAATCAGAATTCATTAGATAAGTCAATCAAATACCCTTACACCAGTCACCAACCATAGTCAGATAGAGAAGGAAGAGATAAGAATCATATAAGACGCCTAATTTGACCCTGCCCAGCTCTCTCTCTCCAATCACTTCAAGCAGCCCCACTTACTTCTACAACAATCCACAACTGGACACCAATGGACAAGACAATGCCCGGGGCCACCTCATTGTTAACTATGAGTTTGTCAACTGTGGTGACTAGGGGTGCACATGATTCGGATTGATTTGGATTTTGATAAAATTGAAATCGAACCAAATATGATCGGTTCTATAAAGTTGGAACCGAACCAATCCAATTAGCCTACAGAACCGAATCAATTCAAACCAACCTTGGTTCGGATCGGTTCTCGGTTCTCATACTTTCAAAATAAAAAAAACTAGTATTTTTTCTTTCAAAAGAGAAATCCTTTGGATCAGATCATAAATAATTCATATTTTGAAAATGAAAATGATTTTATGATTAAATTCCGACTGAAATCTATAAAAATTGAAAATTAGAGGAAGCTCAATGAGACGAAAAAAAAATTACAATTTTAAAATTAGTATTTTGGATGGATTAGTGATGAAACTAATCCATAAATGGTAGATTAACGTATCAAAGCCTAGGTTCGTATAGTATATTTCATCTAACAAATACGGCATAAAAATTCTCGTAAAAAAATAAGGAATCAAACTCTTTGTAAAAGTTATTTCATAAATGAGTTGATTCATTTGAGAGTTGAAAGAGAGATTTGTGTACATTTTTTAATAATTTTTTGTTAGAAAAAAATAGAGGAGATAAAGTTGAAGACTTCGATGAGTTATATATATATATATATTATAATAGATACTTCGGATTAGTTCGGTTCTATTATACACCTAATCCGGAACCGAACCAAATTAATCGGATTTTTTAATATACAATCCATACCCAAACCAATCCATGCTCAATCCGAACCAATCCAATCCAATCCAAAAGGCTTCAGATTGGTTCGGTTATCAGATTTACCCAATCCAATGTGCACCCCTAGTGGTGACTGATGTTATCCACTAAGTCTGCCATTCCATCTAAACTACCTAACTAAATATGAATAAGGATGGAGTCTTTCCAAATTAAAAAGAAGTGTCAATCTTATTAATATTGACTTTCAATGTAATAAAATTATTTTTATTAAATTAAGAGAACAGTCTAAGCATATATACATATACATGTCATAAGTTTGGGTACTCAGTAGCCCTCATCGCATTTGCTTCTTCCAGATTCTAGCAATATCAAGAGAAACAATGATTCAAAAAAGTTAGCTAAAAAAAAAACCTCTAGTAAATACATATATGATTATGTGTGCACCTCCACATGAGAAATGTAAGAATCGCAATCAATCCAATGTCACCTAAGCATTAGTGTCATAAAAATCACTAGTAGCATTAACTATCATTGTATTATATATGCAAAAAAAAATTGCTCACAGAATCCAAGATTCACCAATAACAAGAGCCCTCGTGTATTGAATGACATCCCCAATTTACAAGTTACCCTTATTAGGTTTGATGTGGCATGCACTCGAGAGTCTGTGAACACTCAGAAAAATTTCTCTTAGCAAAAAATCTCTCCAGTCTCTAAGTTGATTATTTACTCGCCCTTGGCCTTCTCTGTTTGTTTAATGAATAGACTTGGATTAAACATAGAAGGCAAGTTTGGTGATGAAGAATTCCATCCCTGAAAAAGCTAAAGGATCAAGAAACCTTAAAAAGATTTAAGATATAAATAATAAGAAAACTCATCTTAAATCCAACAAATTGTTACTGGGCCGAGTTCGACTCTCAGATTATTACTAAATAGGCACTTTAATGGTATGATTAGAAGTTTATTAGATCCAAACACTATCATCATTTTAAGTGATGAAATTGATTATTTGGTGCTCTGGATCCAATCTATTATAGTCCAAATATTCAAACTTTTAGATCAAATGATCCTTTATCTGGCGAATTAATAATTCAGATCATTATCGGATCGGATCTTCATTAGAACCCAAATCCTTGCTCCAAACTCAGTTTTTGGATCAAAATCTGGTTTGATCCAATCCATCAACCGTATCAGTTTTGGTTCCAGACTAGGCACCAATGATGGGAAATGTTCAGCACCCTAAGTTTTACCACACACTTTAACAAACGTTTTTTGTCCTACATGGGTTAGAAGTTTTGGAATGAGCTGATTTTTGGTGAGGATGATCTCTATGATTAGAAGATCATCCTCCCCAAAAATCAGCCCATTCCGAAATGTTTAGCCCCATGTTTACACGTTGAAAAATCGTGGACCGTCCATTTTTTGTAAATCAATTTTGATGGGTTTAGAAGTTTTGGAATGAGCTGATTTTTGGTGAGGATGATCTCCTCACCATAGAGATCATCCTCACCAAAAATCAGCTCATTCCGAAACTTCTAACCCATGTAAGACAAAACGCGTTTGTTAAAGTGTGTGGTAAAACTAAGGGTGGCGAACGGGACCCACCAATGATAGACCCAGAACCAGATCCTGTTTTAATAATTTCTTTCGTCCCAACCAAAACTCTTTCTTGTGTATCAGTCAATCAAATATCCCTAAACCAACCACTGAATTCCCCACATTTAATGGTCTCTTCTAAGTTGGCCCAATTGGAAATCTTTGATTTTTTTTATCTAAATCTTTTCCTTCATTTAAGAAGGATATTTTGATAAAAAGAAAATACAAGATAGTCAGATCCTTATTAGTAATTTGGAATACTGCAAAAATTCGATATGTGAAAAATTCGAGTTTTATTCAATTTTGGATTGTAAATATCAAATCTAAAATTTGATAAATGAAAAATATGATTCATATGCTTTATACGTGTATTATTCATCTTATTTCAAAAATTCGAAATAAAAATCTTGGTAATATTATAGTAATGGTGAAGGTGAAGGTAATGATTTAGCAATTATGGTAATAATGAGAGCATTGAGATTTATTATTCTATTGCTCATATCTTGGAGAGAATGCATCTATGGGTCACGTGCATGTCACCACGTCAAGATGTTCCACATGTGTCCTGGGGTCACTCTAACATGACTCATCTTGAAATTCATTAAAAAAAAAAAAATCTTGTTATATACTTTTTTAACTTAAAATATATAATTATTTTGAATAATTCCACAATCCAGATAATAATACTTTTATTGGAAAAAAAAAAAAAGGAAAAGTCGTAAATTTTTCGCAAATTGAACGGGAGATACGCTCACTACGGGGTCAATGGGGTCAGATGGCGAAGGAAGTGCTAAGAAACAAATCAGACGCCTAATTTGACCCAGTCCATCTCTATCTTTAATCTCTCTCTCTCTCTATACCCATCTCCATCTTTACTTCAAGCAGCCACACCTCTACACAAGTTATTAAAATTACCAAAATGCACTTGTACGGTCAATGTCAATATTCAACATAGATGTGTTTGAATGGGAGATATGACCCTCGTTAGAGGGCAAACGAATTTTCAAACTGATGACCAATTATTCTCTTCTTGATCAGAGTTTTCTATAAGAGGCTTAATAAAATAACCAAAATGCCCGTCTATTCCACTCCTATCAAAACTCACTAGTTGTCTGTCCGAAAGCTGATCAACTTCCATTTACCCGAAAACCCTATCTTAGTCTTGAGGTTTGAAAAGTTGATGGATGGAGAATTTTGAGGTTGAAGACAAGGGAAACAATGGGATGTCAGAGTTTTTCAAGAATTGAAAATAAGGGTATTTTGATCATTTCAAATAGTTGTGGAAGACCAAGGTTACCTGACATGACTGCAACATATTGTCGACAACCCACATGTCAAAGTAGGACGTTTCAATTTCTCAACATCCCGAAACTAATATCAAGGAAAATTGACATGCCATCCTAAAAAACCCAAGGGTATGTTAGTAATTACAAGGCAAAACCCCCACTTATAAATTTGAGCCCCCTCACACCATCTTCTCCTCAACAAACAATGGCAAATACAAATATTTACATAGTGTTCCTACTGTGTCTCGTCGGCAATGCATTAGCCCAGCAGTGCGGCCGCCAAGCTGGTGGCCGCACCTGTGCAGGCAACTTGTGTTGCAGCCAATGGGGTTACTGTGGGACCACTAACGAATTCTGCTTGCCTTCCAACAACTGTCAAAGTAACTGTAAAGGTGGTGGTGGTGCTGGTGGTGGTGGTGGTGAGAGTGCTAATAATGTCCGTGCAACATATCACCTTTACAATCCCGAGCAGAATGGATGGGACTTGAGGAGAGTTAGTGCTTATTGTTCAACATGGGATGCTGACAAACCCCTTGCTTGGCGCCGCAAGTACGGGTGGACTGCCTTCTGTGGCCCTGCTGGTCCACGTGGCCAAGCCTCTTGTGGCAGGTGTTTAAGGGTAAGAAAGAAAATAGCATTTCAATACATTACAAGAAGTTTAATAGATGTCTATCACTCACTATATACATGTGTGTCTCGTAGTGAATGTGTCAATAGATGTCTGACACGGCCAAAATCATAAAAGTATTCATGTATTTGTTACAGAAAAACTGACCCAGATTTCTCTATGAAATGTAGGTGACAAACACTGGGACTGGTGCTCAAACAACAGTAAGGATAGTGGATCAATGCAGCAACGGAGGACTAGATTTGGATGTGGGAGTGTTTCGGCAACTGGACACCAATGGACAAGGCAATGCCCGGGGCCACCTCATTGTTAACTATCAGTTCGTTAACTGTGGTGACTGATGTAATCCTATAAGACTGTCTTTCCAATATAAACTACTTACCTAAATATGAATAAGGATGGAGTCTTTCCAGATTGAAAAGAAAGTGTCAATCTCAATATTGACTCTCAACGTAATTAAATTATCTTTATTAAATTAAGAGAACAATCTAAGCATGTATACATGTCATACGTTTGTAACCATGTAATGGAAGACCGAACAAAGAAACCCTTTTATGTTTTTCACCCTTTTTTTTCTCAATTATAATCCTTTGAATCAGCACTAGAAATCTATCGACTTGATTATTAGGTCTGCTTTCTTCTTCAACTCATTAATAAGTTTCGCATTGGGCCGATCATTATACTCGATAAATGATCTGAATAATGAATTTTGAGAACAAGAAAGTTTGGTAGTATAATGTTATAACTGTAAAATTATGTAATCAAAGTGAAAAAATTGTTTTATGATAATTCAAGATTACCAGGCCTCCTCTTAAGACTTTGTAATTGAATAAATGCTTCGTTGCCTTTTGATTGAATAATAACAAACATAAATAGGTCAAGTAATAACTGACCATTACACGATGTGGGCATTGCCCAGTAAATACGTACTGAACTAACTGACTCGAATGGACTACATGGACTCAATAACTACCCACGAGCCTCTTGGCCCACTTACAAGGACTCAGTCAACAAAATAAAAACAATTAAAAACCAAAGTAAAACGACACAGTACCATTAGACAAACATCGGATAATAAGGGTCTCAAACCCACGCACATTACATATAAAGAAGACGAAAAAATAATGAGAGTATTGTTCAATGGTTGGAAAGCATGGAGTGAAATCAATAAGCCATAAAACAAGTAAAACTTACCCGCCATTTAGCATCTGGAGAGGTTTGCCTGCCAATTACGGAGAAAGAGATTATACTACAATATCTTTTTGTTCTTTTTTTATTTTATTTCTTTTTCTTATCTTATTTTGCATGGGAAAGCGTCAATTAATTATCCAAAACGTACCTATTGAAATATGCCTCTTTAGAACTCGTTGCATCGCTATGTCAATGTCAACTCCAATGGACCTTCCATAAAACAGAACAAAAAGGGAGAATCCAATAAATTTATTTACAACAATTCGTATAAACTGAAAGCCTGGTTCATAACTAATTTTTAATTCTTCACAAATTGATAAATGTTGAGAGGAGAGAGAAAATATAATAAATATTTGATGTAAAAAAATAAGGGTATTATGGATATTTTATCTTTTGAAATGACAGTCTTACTCCAAACTTCATTGAATAACAAAGTAAGATTCATTTGAAGTTGTGAGAACTCTAAGGGAGCTTTATAATAAAAATGCAACAGACAAGTCTGCTAGGTAAATCTCTCTTGTTATTAATGTTGGAAGTTTTTGTGCGAAAAAATTATCATTTTTCCCCTGAGATGAAGGTTTTTGAATTGAACAAGAATTTTAAGGCTTCAAGGGGTTTTGAAATTAGATTCTCCTAAAGATTTTATCAAAGATGTCAGTTTTGTATATGAATATCGAGAGCAAACCCTATAAAAAGTATTTTGATAATTTTAATCATTTTAAAAAGGTTTTAGAAATATGTGAAAAATTATATTTTGTCTCAGTTGTCCTTTCAATGCATCATATTATTACATTGCATCATATACTCTATTTGCTCTAAGATAGACACTGTCTCGTCTATTGTTACTAGAAAGCAATGGATCATAGAGATATCACTGATATCTTTCTAAAGATTGGAACGGGATGACAATGGATTTACTGCGATTCTTACGTTTCTGACATAAAGGTACGAACATAACCGTAGATATTGTTTCCTTAAGATATGATCGGTAAATACATTTACGATTATGTGTGCACCTCCACATCAGAAATGTAAGAATCGTAATAAATCTAATGTCACCCTAACATTAGTGTAATGAAAACCACAAGTAGCATTAATTATCAATGTATTGCTACATGGAAAATTTTCGTTCTATTGTATGACATCCCCAATTTATAAAACTACCCTTATTAGGTTTGACGTGGCATACACTAGAGAGTCTGTGAGCAAAAAATCTCTCCAGTCCCTACATTGATTAATGACTCGCCCTTGGCCTTCTCTGTTTGTTTAATGAATAAACTTGCATTAAACCCAGAAGTCAAGTTTGGCGATGAAGAATTCCATCCCTGAAAAGACTAAAGGATCAAGAAGCCTCAAAAAGATTTAAGATAAAAATAATTAGAAAACTCATCTTAAATCCAACAAATTGTAAACGGACCGAGTTTGACTCAGATTATTACTAAATTGGCACTTTAACGATATGATTAGAAGTTTATTAAATCCAAAAATCCCAAATTTTATTTAATTTAAAAATGTTTAAATCAGCAATAATTCGTATAAAGTTAAAAAAGGATGATTTTTTTTTATCTAGTTTTTGGTAAATTTTTCAAACAGTTGAATTGTAATAAGGATGTTTTAATCACTTCTAGTATTATTAGGGGAATTTGCATATAATTCATAAATTAATTGAAGAACCCCTAACTGTGCATTGTAACACTTTTTCTGAATCGAGTCAACAATAAATAAATAAATGTACCTCGTTTATGTAGTTGGTAGGCTGGCAATTTCACTTATCTTGGGTCAGGATAGGGTATTAGTGGATGAGATCAATCCAACAAATTGTTAATGGACCAAGTTTGACTCAGATTATTACTAAATTGACACTTTACCGATAAGATTAGAAGTTTATTAGATCCAAACACTATCATCATTTTAAGTGATGAAATTGATTATTTGGTGTTCTGGATCCAATCTATTACAAGTCCGAATATTCAAACTTTTAGATCAAATGATCTTCTATCTGGCGAGTTAACAATTCAGATCATTATCGGATCGGGTCTTCATTAGAACCCAAATCCTTGCTCCAAACTCAGTTTTTGGATCAGAAATCTGATTTGATCCAATCCATCAACTGTATCAGTTTTGGTTCCAGACTAGGCACCAATAATAGACCCAGAACCAGATCCTGTTTTAATCATTTCTTTCGTCCGAACCAATACTCTTTCTTGTGTATCAGTCAATCAAATACACCTAAACCATCCACCGCATTCCCCGCAATTAATGGTCTCTTCTAAATTGACCCAATTGGAAATCTTTGAATTTTTTTCCAAAATCTTTTCCTTCGTTTAAGAAGGATATTTTAGTAAAAATAAAATACAAGAAAGTCAGATCCTTGTTAACAATTCAGAATACTACAAAAATTCAATATGTGAAAATTTCGAGTTATATTCGATTTTGGATTGCAAATATCCGATTTAAAATTTAATAAATGAAAATTTTGATTCATATACTTTATACGTGTATTATTCATCTCATTTTAAAAATTCAAAAATAAAAAAATTGATAATATAATAATAATGATGATGGTGAAGGTGATAATATAGTAGTGATGGTAATAACGAGGGCATTGAGATTATTATTCTATTAATTTATAAAAAAAGACTAAAGTCAAAAGACAAACCATTAATTTAAAAAATTAAGATATTATCTCAAATAACTATAAAGGGCATGACATTATTTTTTAAATGATAAAAGAACATTTGTACCTAAAAAAGTGGATTCCTCCAAAATTTTGAAGGAGGACCGCTTCAAAGTTGAATTTGTGTTATACGTTACAATTTATAAATTTACACTTCAAAATTTTACAAGAGATTAGAATAGCATTTTTTTTTACCGATATATATAAAAGTCCATAAAAATCATGGAAGATTAGTACTGGTGTGACCTCAATGGGAACACACAGAAGACATCTTGATGTGGTGGCGCGTGCAGGTCCGTAAATACGTTTTACTCGTACCAGATGTCAAATTCGTTAAGAAACATATCAGCCGCCCAATTTGACCCGGCTCATCTCTATCTTTAACCCTACTCTCTCTAACCCATCTCTATCTTTACTTCAAGCAGCCACACCACAACACAAGCTATTAAAATTACCAAAATGTACTTGTACAGTCAATGTCAATATTCAACGTGGATGTGTTTTAATGGGAGATGCGAATTTTCAAACTGATGACCCAATTATTCTCTTCTTGATCAGAGTGTTCTATGAGAGGCCTAATAAAATAACCAAAATGCCCGTGTATTCCACTCCTGTCCAAACTCACTAGTTGTCTGTCCGAAAGACGATCAACTTGCATTTACCTTAAAACCATATCTTGGTCTTGAGGTTTGAGAAGTTGCTGGAGGGAGAATTTTGAGGCTGAAGACATGGGAAACAATGGGATGTCAGTTTTTCAAGAAGATTGAAAATAAGGGTATTTTGGTCATTTCAAATGGTTGTGGAAGACCTAGGTTACCTGACACGACTGCAACATTATTGTCGAAAACCCACGTGCCACGGTAGGACGTTTCAATTTCCAACATCCCGAAACTAAATCAAGGAAAATTGACATGTCATCCTTAAAAAAACCAAGGGTATGTTAGTAATTACACGGTAAAACCCCCACTTATAAATTTGAGCCCCCTCACACTATCTTCTCCTCAACCAACAATGGCAAATACAAATTTTTACGTAGTGTTCCTGTTCCTGCTGTGTCTTGTGGGCAATGCATTCGCCCAGTCTGCTAATAATGTCCGTGCAACGTATCACTTTTACAATCCAGAGCAGAATGGATGGGACTTAAACAGAGTTAGTGCTTATTGTGCAACATGGGATGCCAACAAACCCCTTGCTTGGCGCTGCAAGTACGGGTGGACTGCCTTCTGTGGGCCTGCTGGTCCACGTGGCCAGGCCTCTTGTGGCAGGTGTTTAAGGGTAAGAAAGAAAATAGCATTTCAATACATTACAGGAAGTTTAATAGATGTCTATCACTGACTATATACACTTGAGTCTCGTAGTGAATGCATCGATAGATGTCTGACACGGCCAAAATCATAAAAGTGTCGTGTATTTGTTACAGAAAAACTGACCTGGATTTCTCTCTGACATGTAGGTGACAAACACTGGGACTGGTACTCAAACAACAGTAAGGATAGTGGATCAATGCAGCAACGGAGGACTGGATTTGGATGAGGGAGTGTTTCGGCAACTGGACACCAATGGACAAGGCTATGCCCGGGGCCACCTCATTGTTAACTATCAGTTCGTTAATTGTGGTGACTGATGTAATCCTATAAGTCTGTCTTTCCAATATAAACTACTTACCTAAATATGAATAAGGATGGAGTCTTTCCAGATTGAAAAGAAAGTGTCAATCTCAATATGGACTTTCAACGTAATAAAATTATTTTTATTAAATTAAGAGAACAATCTAAGCATGTATGCATGTCATAAGTTTGTAACCATGTAATGGAAGACGGAACAAAGAAACCCTTTTATGTTTTTCTCCCCTTTTTTTTCTCAATTATAATCCTTTGAATCAGCACTAGAAATCTACCGACCTGATTATTAGGTCTGCTTTCTTCTTCGACTCGTTGATAAGTTCCGCATTGGGCCGATCATTATACTCGATCTGAATAATGAATTTTGAGAACAAGAAAGTTTGGTAGTATAAAGAAGACAAGAAAATAAAGAGAGTATTGTTCAATGGTTGGAAAGCATGGAGTGAAGTCAATAAGCTGTAAAACAAGTAAAACTTACCCGCCATTTAGCAACATCTGGAGGTTTTCCTGCCAATTACGAAGAAAAAGATTATACTACAATTTCTTCTTGTTCTTTTTTTCTTTTCTTTCTTTTTCTTATCTTATTTTACATGAGAAACCATCAATTAATTATCCAAAACGTACCTGTTGAAATATGCCTCTTCAGAACTCGCTGCATTGCTGTGTCAATGTCAACTTCGATGAACCTTCCACAAAACAGAACGAAAAGGGAAAATCCAATAAATTTATTTAGGATAATTCTTATAAACTGAAAACCTGGTTCATAACTAATTTTTAATTCTTCACAAATTGATAAAAACCTAAAAGTGGAACGACGAGATATTACTCTAGTGTCAATAACAAAACAAAACAAACAACACACATCCCAAAGAAAATGACTAATAAACGAGCTTCTAATTTCATCACTGATTTAAATCACTAAACAGTTAATAAAAACCTGAAAAGTGGAACCATGAGATGCTACTTAGTACAAATAATGATGAGAAGAAAAAATGCTAGTTAATCCGAGCATCCAATCAGTGGGAGGTACTCCACATGTCTCCAAACCAAAAAATCGTATTGCAGAGACTTAAAAGTACCAAATTATTTCTTAGGTAGAAATTCCTCATGTTTAACTATACAGCAAACAATTAACACAACATGAACCAGAAATTTACCACTTCTCATCAAACATGGAAGAAACCTCCTTCCAGATCCCTTCTTCCAAGAGCAAGTAATTTCCTTCTACTATCACTACTTTGTGCCTGCAATGATAAAGACAGGGAAGTATATTATAACTAAATTATGAACTGCAGTTGTTTGTCACAAAAAAAAAATTAGGGATAACTCCAACTACAGCCTTACAAAACTAAGTAATCTAACTTTGGATAAGAACACACAAGGAACCAAGGCTTAAAATCTCATCTCAAGGCACTGATCAACAAAAAAAAATGCCGTCTCAAGGCATAGTCTTGGTCAGGAAAAAAGCAGGTAATTCTCGACCGAGACAATGCAAGGTAATCCCAGAACACTGAAGTTTATGAGATGCTATGAAACTTTAAATTTTCAAGTTTAAAATTTAATTTGTATTAACTCATCTTAAAACAAAAAACCCCCAGATGGACAAATCAATGACTTACTGAGGGCTCACAAAAATATCATCTTCTACTGGATCTCCAACACCATGGTCAAATGACGGTGCATAAACTGATCCCTGAACCAATCATAGTCCATCAGAATGTAGTACATGAAAATCATCTCAAACTTTGGATCTTGCCGACCAAATTTTCAAAAGAGAGCCTAGAAGTCCCCAAAAGAATTGCCCATATGCATTGGTTAACTAGTTTGCTAATTTAAAATAAAACAAGATATTCACATTAGTAATCAGCACCTGACTCCTGAGAGCCTTGAGACAAGTTAGTAGCCGAGCGGGGTCAAATGTCCACGAAGCTGAATTCATAAAATGTCAGCATCAATACTTTTATTTCTTATATGGTCCATAAATTTCTTTGATGACCAACTAAGGAACCTTACCTCCCCTCCTGGCATGGGCTTCTTCCGGATTCTAGCAATGTGAAGGGAAAAGATGATTCAGAAAAGTAAACAAAATAAAAATAAATAAAATCGATAAATAGAGGGACTAACCTCCATTGCATCCAGCTGGTAACGATAAAAATGGAACCCATCCATGGGAAGACTGATAGCAACATCTAAAGATTCCATTGCAGCAGATTTCTGTGGCCATAGCAAGTTTATACGCTTAACTACTTCAGATGCTACAGTGGATTTGCCAGCACCCGGAGGACCAGCTAAGCCAACAATGTACCTGCAAGAAAGATCATGGAACAAATTACTGTAAAAGAAAAATTGAATAAACTTCTGCTAAACTTCAACCAATTCAGAAAAAAGTGAAACACTTTGGTGTGGGAAAGTGGAAACTGTTTCTGTAGCTATTCCTGTCCCAGCAGCCCAATTTCAAGGATGGGCAAGAAACAGTACAGGACCAAAACTTGGCAACACTATAGGCATTACACGCAAATTCGAATTTCAGCCCCTTGGGACAACATCTAGAAGATCATAAGCTCTGTGCATGTTCAATTCGAACATTCTAGGTTTATTTAGGGTGAGTAAGCATTGGCACATTGAAGAAATATCAATGAGTATATGAAGTACTTCTTACAATGAATCCTAAACAAGCTAGGCATGCAACCTCGTCATTTTTCCGACAATTAGATTTTTGCATTAACTAGACACCAAAAATGTCTTAAATCGCAATCTGAACAGATAGTAAAGTGGAACTGAATAGAGATATTGGTGGTGAGCAACTCACACATCAGTAAATTCAGGAGCTAGACTACTATAATGTGCCCCATAACAAGAGACTACCTTGAACAGATGTTCCATGCTGTCAAGGAAACTGCAGTTTTTAACTGTTTCAGTAGATTATTCCGCAATTAAACAAGATGAGTGAGAGAGAGGTCTCACAAGGGAAGAAAAATTTTGAAAAGAGAGAAAGATTTCAAAACAAAATGCTCAATCAAATCTCTCTTAGATGCCAATTTATCACCAAACACAAACTTCCTTTATTCATAGAAAAAATAATTTTGCTCGTTAGGAGGAAAATATATATATATTTTTAAAATAGGGAATAAAGATCTTTTAGCTACTTATCAACTTGGAGGAAAATAGCACTATTCAGGGGAGCTGGAAAGGGTAAAACAATTGCAAGTCAAAGGCTTCGATATATTCCTCGTAAGGGCATTATAAGCCCAAAATTCATTTCCAGTGATGCATATTACTTTGCTAAAAGGTGTACTCAAGCACATATAAAATACAAAAACACACGTCTTCTTTTTTTCAAAAGAATAAAGACACTAAAACTTACTTCCAATCAGGATTTGATGCCATGGCCGCCCTAGCAAGAAGACGTTCAGCTAAATCCTCATATATCTCTTCAATAAACCTTCAAAAGCAACAAAAACTTCAATTATTCATCAATAAAAGTATATAAATAAATAAAATGAGAAGGAAAAGATTTGAGAAAACATTGAAGCTGGCCAATTTCACATGTCACAGACATCCCCAGTACACAGATTTTTATCATCTTTTTTTTTACTTGTGTCCTTTCCCAACACGTAACAATTTTACTACAGAGAATAGGAAAATTCAAATTCCATAATTGGCCTCGGAACCATGTTTCTTGTTGGGAAATCCGCTACTAATTAGGTTCATCAACTATGTGATAAAAAGAAAAACACATTCAAGGTACTCAAACGACTTTTAACAAGTAGAAATAAACCAAAAATGTCTCCAGTTAAAGAATTTTAATGAGAAGTGTATAACAAAAGTGTTTCTTTAAATGGAATTAAAAACCCTTTTTTTTCCTTTTCGTTTTCTTTAGGTAGGTAAAAAAGCATTTCTATTGCAATTTGAAGAAACCAATCATGAGCAAGATTTGAAAGAATCTAGCACATGAACATCAAAATTCACTTGTTTGTGCCAAGTTCAATCAACTCAATGAAAACCTTAGCTCAAATCCATTACAAAAGTCACTCAAAGAAAAATTAATATAGAGCTACCCCGCCCCCCCCCTCCTGCCCATAGGCCGACAAATCCATAAAGTTTATTCCATATGTTGAGACATTTTATGTTATAGAAAGAATGTATTTGAAATAAGCTCATAAACATTACCGAGCCTCTAGCAATGGAGTTTCTTCGCTTTGATACGATAAAACCTTGCAACCAAATTGAAGATTTAACATTAAATGGGTACTTTTGAAAAAGAAAAAAAAAAAGAGGCTAATTAAAAGAAAAGGATTTAACCTTGAAGTGGTTTTGCTTGTGAGGCACCACGAGTCCTATTCGACAGAGTAAAGGTCTAGTTTTTCGGCATGGGGAGATGGAGAGAGAGAATTCCACGCATTTTGAATGTCTTCTGTGTTGGGGCAATGATGGTGGATCTAATGCAAATCGTACAAAGATATATATAAGCAATAATTGAAGGATTGTAGATAAAATGCGCAGATTGTATGAAAGTGGTCATTGTAGAATGAGTAATCGAAACCCTAAAATATGATTGTAACAGAAACTCTATGTATGTGTGTTTACGTGCGATTGTGTTTGTGTGTGTGAGAGAGAGAGACCTGCGGATGAACAGAACCAGTAACCTCTAGTTGTGGAAATTTTGGAGAAACCCATTTCGGAGGAGAAATGAAAATTAAAATTCAAATCTAAGTATTTGATCTCTGCATTTTCTGTTTTATATTATTGGGTGATTTAGATATACCCCCTATTTTGTCTTGAATGTTAGAGATACCACGCTATGTTGTGAAACTAATGACATGCATCCCTTGACCTCAGTCTTCTAAACAGCCTAAGGAGAAAAGACTCACATGCCCTTATCTATAATCACTAGCCAAAAAACCTTTCTTCTCTAAAACCAATCTTCAGGTTCTTCAACCTCTAAGATAACTTTAATTTATTCAACCGTATTTTCATCCATCATTTTCTATCTTGCCTCCTTTTGTAAAATATCCTAAATTTTTCTTTCCAAAATTTCATCATTTTACACTTTTTCAAAAATTGTATCTTACCTTAAGATTTGAATGTTTAAAATTTAAAATAGATATAATCTTAAAATAGATGATGAGAGTTAAACATTTTTATCCAAAAGAGGTTGAAGATAACTTATTTGGAGAAAAAAAGTCTGGATTTTGGTTAGAGATTAAAGATGAGGGGCATCATCGTATTTTCCTCTTAGTCTATTTAAAAAATTGAGGTCAATGGATGCATGTCATCAATATCAAAATACAAGGGGTATCTCTCTAATATTCAACAAAACATAAGGGATTTGTCTAAATCACCCTTTATTATTTAGTCCATGTAATGGATGATACCCTTGTGTATTCAAAACTAATATGCCCCTTTGACTTAGGTCTTCTTTGAGAGATTAATGTAAATTACATAAATACCTTCATCATCAATCTTTAATTGATTTTTTTTTTCTCCAAAACAAATCATCTTCAATAAGTAAAGTTTTTTACTTTTTTTTCTCAAGCTTAAGATCATATCTTCCTTAATCTTCAAGCTGCAAGAACGAGTAAGTTATTTTTAGAAGACAACGAACTTTGGTAGAAAAATCAAGGGTTTCTATTAGATCATGAAGTCAATATCAAATAGGTATGAAATATTTTTTAGCCTTGAAGTTTAACAACTTAAAGACTTGGTTTTAAAACTCATTTTGACATCTCGCCTCATCCATGAACAAGATAGAATCATCTCAGACAAGTTTTTCGATACGTCTGAGACATTTCGTTCAACGATAAAAAAAATAGACTTGAATTTTAAATCTCGTCCAATACATTGACTTATCCGTCCGTCTTGTCGATAGGTGATACCGAGACAACTTGAACGATGTGCCTCGGTCTTGGACTAATTTTGAAATCATGCTTAAAGATTGAAGATTTTTAAATATGATTTTTGAAAAAACAAATGATTGATGAAATGTTGGGTTTAAAAATCAAATATTTTTACTCGACATCAAAGAATAGATTGAATATGTTAAAAATAATATATTCTATAGTTTTTACTGCTTAAAAATTGAATGTTTTAATCTTGAGATTCTATCTCCTTCAACTTCAAACCCCAAGAACAATATAGAATTTTGGGAAAATGATGGACTTCTAAGTTAAAAAATCTTGGAATTTTTACAATACATCAGAGAAGATGGGTTGAAGACGGATTTTAACAACTTGAAAAATGACATACTTTTTTGGAATAAAATAAAAGGGGTTTTTGTTTGAATTTGAAGAAAAGGGCATTTAGGTGACTTTCAAATAGTCTCTGAGACTAAACCTAGGTCAAGAGGGACAATTCATCGTTTTGATAACAAGGGTATTTCTAATATTCACCAAAATGTGCAGGGTAGCATATCTAAATCTTAATCACTCGAGGGGTATAAAATATTTTGTGAGAAAAAACGTCAAAGCTTTTCTAAAACCCTAAGTCATCGTTTTCTCCTCCATTCTCACTTCGCCAAGCTCTCTACCGGGCGAACGGCTACGAACTGTGAGCTCTCTCTCTCCTCTCTTCTTGTCTATTTTTTTTTCTATGTGAAGAAGAGATTTTCGTTAGAATAGTGTTCATAGAAGGAAATTTTCCTACATTTTTCACAATTTTAATCAGTTTTGTGTCAATGAATTAATTTTAGCTTAAATATCCATGTTTCAATCTGTATGCGAAGCTTTTACGAATGGGTTTGTGATGAGTTTCGAAATCAATGAGTCTCTAAGCATTTCGATGAGGAAGGCAATGAAGTCTTGCTGCTTGTTTCATGGGTTGAATGCTTTCTTATTTGTTCTAAAGTAGAATTTGAAAGACATTCATTTAGGGATTATGGAACTAATTGGTTGAATGTGAGAAAAAGTTACTAAGATGAAGTTGTGGATTATTCTTGGCTGGTTTTTTATTTGCATATTCTTGAAAGCCTGCCCTCGGATAGATTCTCAGAGTTTCAATCCTTACTGCTCTTGAAGCATCATTACTAGGATTTTTACAATATGGAGCCATATTCAATCTGAGGATTTCAACTCCAAACAAAGCAATTCACTTTAAGGCTTTGAGCCCTCAAATGTCCATTCATACGTTTTTTTTTTTTTTTTTGGGGGGGGGGGAGAGAGGGGAAATAACTGTTTTTAATGAAATTAGAAATTCCTGACGGGAATGAACCCAATCCTAGGCATCATAACTCGATAGATTTACCAACTAAGAGCATCTCCAACAATGCCTTCTAAAATAAAGAGCTTTTTTTTTCAAAAAGTAAATATTATTTTAGCTACCTGAAATTTGTTGAGTGCTCCAAGAGACTCAACAAATATTTCTCTACTCTTAATATTTAATATTATTCTACTTTGCAAACAAATATTTTCTAAAACCTACTAAAATCTTGCTAAGAGTTGTAACATCATATCTTGAAATCCAAAAAAATGATATGATGTCATAAGCTCATAGAGAACTTTGAAAAAAACATTATTTTTCACTGTTGAAATTTAATTTTAAGTTTCGGGAGTTCAGTAATCATCCATTTTCAACACCATGGATCAAGCTCAAAAAATATATTTTTTTTTCTATGTGAAGAAGAGATTTTCGTTAGAATAGTGTTCATAGAAGGAAATTTTCCTACATTTTTCACAATTTTAATCAGTTTTGTGTCAATGAATTAATTTTAGCTTAAATATCCATGTTTCAATCTGTATGCGAAGCTTTTACGAATGGGTTTGTGATGAGTTTCGAAATCAATGAGTCTCTAAGCATTTCGATGAGGAAGGCAATGAAGTCTTGCTGCTTGTTTCATGGGTTGAATGCTTTCTTATTTGTTCTAAAGTAGAATTTGAAAGACATTCATTTAGGGATTATGGAACTAATTGGTTGAATGTGAGAAAAAGTTACTAAGATGAAGTTGTGGATTTTTCTTGGCTGGTTTTTTATTTGCATATTCTTGAAAGCCTGCCCTCGGATAGATTCTCAGAGTTTCAATCCTTACTGCTCTTGAAGCATCATTACTAGGATTTTTACAATATGGAGCCATATTCAATCTGAGGATTTCAACTCCAAACAAAGCAATTCACTTTAAGGCTTTGAGCCCTCAAATGTCCATTCATACGGTTTTTTTTTTTTTTTTTTTGGGGGGGGGGGGGGGGGAGAGAGGGGAAATAACTGTTTTTAATGAAATTAGAAATTCCTGACGGGAATGAACACAATCCTAGGCATCATAACTCGATAGATTTACCAACTAAGAGCATCTCCAACAATGCCTTTTAAAATAAAGAGCTTTTTTTTTCAAAAAGTAAATGTTATTTTAGCTACCTGAAATTTGTTGAGTGCTCCAAGAGACTCAACAAATATTTCTCTACTCTTAATATTTAATATTATTCTACTTTGCAAACAAATATTTTGTAAAACCTACTAAAATCTTGCTAAGAGTTGTAACATCATATCTTGAAATCCAAAAAAATGATATGATGTCATAAGCTCATAGAGAACTTTGAAAAAAACATTATTTTTCACTGTTGAAATTTAATTTTAAGTTTCGGGAGTTCAGTAATCATCCATTTTCAACACCATGGATCAAGCTCAAAAAATATATTTTTTTTTCTATGAATATGATTTTTTCCATGAAATCTAGAAGAATGTTGTGTTGGACTGTCGATGTGATCATCCATGTGGGCCAACGACCCTTAGTGAGATTTTAAATCTTACTAAGCTAGTAAGAAAAGTATTCTTTTATGAGTTTATATTATTTTTTTTATTAGTAACGAGCCAAAGGACTCGCTATATGTGGCAAGTCATTGTCTCGGTTTTTGTGATCGTTACTTCAATGTGGGGAAGTAAAGAGATTGTTAGACTCAGTTTTTATGATTTGACTCTTTATAATAAAGAGCTTATGATAGGTAAAGAGTCTCTTAGAGTTGTTCTAATATCTTAGACACCAGAGGTTTTTGAGTATCAATTTCTACACACAGGCGAGCATATCTGCCTGGCGTGGCGAGAGCTCTATCTCCTTCCTTCCCAACCCTGCCCCTTTAGCTCTTAGGTAAGTAAGCTCCTTGCTCTTTCTCCGGAAGCTAATCCACCCCAATACAACCTGTCTGGCTTTCCAGCTGAATAAGATGGGGTGCACTGGCCCCAGAGCAACCTATGAACTAAGACCCTACTATTTTAAAAGAATCTGTTCTTGAATAAGATAGGGGGAGACTCCTTCTCGTAGGCAGGGGAAGCTCAATAACTGTATTTTATAGTAGAAGTAAGACGATGCAGACGGAAGGGTGCTCGTAGATCAGATTGAGTCTGATTTCTTTTCACAGTCTGAATCTCAGATTGAAATCCTACACAGAACCTCCATAGGGAAGGGCGTCTAGCCAGATCGAGCAACTCCAAAAGATTCTTTACCTGTCCGAAGCTCTTTATTATAGAGTTAAACAAAAAAAAAAAAAATTGAGTCCAACAGACTCTTTACTTCCCCACGTTAAAGTAGCGATCACAAAAATCGAGACAATGGCTCGCCACATGTAGAGCGAGTCCTTTGGCTCGTTACTAATAGATAATCATTATATAATACTTTTCTTACTAAGGGTTGATGGATTCACATGGATTATCACAGTGACAGTTCAACACAACATTCTTCTAGATTTCATGGAAAAAATCATGTTCATAGAAAAAAAATTGAGTTTGATCCACGGTGTTGAAAATGGACGGCTACCAAATTCCCAAAACTTAAAATTAAAATTCAATGGTGAAAAATAATGCTTTTTTTTTCCCAAAGTAATTAGAATTTCGGTCTCTATAAGCTTAAGGCATCGGATCATTTTTTTGGATTCCCAGATGTGAGGTCACGACTCTTAGCAAAACTTGAGTAGGTTTTTGTAAATATGTGTGTTGCAAAGTAAAATAATATTAAGAGTATAGAAATATTTGTTGAGTCTCCTAGAGCACTCAACAAATTTTGGGGTAGCTAATATAATACTTGTCACTTTTTGACAAAATATGCTCTTTATTTCAAAGAGCATTGTTGGAGATGCTCTAAGGTGCCTTTTGGTAGTGTTGTACATTATTGTGTTTATAGGAAGTCGAAAATGGCATGTGAACACAATCTGTAAATGTCAATAATACCCCTCTACTTTAAATCCAATTCTTAGTTGATGTCCTCTTAAAACCTACTCAACTGGAAGTGTTTCTCAAACCCTAAAAAGAGAGAGATTTGCTAGTTGTTGTTTTCCGATCATTGAGGGTATTGTCATTTTTAAACAAAATAATTGGATCAAAAACCCTTTTCTTAGAACATTGGGGATCAAAAAATTGGTCTCCATCAAACGATTAGGTTTAGTCAGAAAACCCTTTTTTTTAGAACATCTTATGGGTAATTGTTGAGTGATCTTATTACCCATTTAAGAGCTTTTTTTCAAACGATTGTTTTTTTTTATAATTGGACTGCCCTTTTTGTTACTGTATAAATCTCCAAAAATAAAAGAAATTTGCAGGCTTGGTTCGTTTTCTTGATTGCCTTTTGGAAACTTGGATTTTTATTTTTATTTTTATGGGTAAGCTGGACTTGAACCCATGACCTCAAAGTTGTTTTACAAAGTGTCAAACCAACTGAACTATGGATCTAAAGTCCAAACTTGGGGGTTAGTTTGTTTACAAGCTCTCACTTATGAAAGTTATGAATGTGCCTAAGAAGATAGTTCTTCATCATTAAAAGCAGAAAAAATTCCTTTTGAAGAGAACCCCAAAGACTATTGACACAAACAAATCCTTTTGTATCTTGGTTAGAGGATTTGTAATGGTTTAAAATATTGGAAGCTATCAGAATGTATGTGTCAATACATATTGGTATCGTCCAAAACCGATACAAAACATCGAATGTTTCAGGAATGTATCCGATTGTATTGATTGTAGCAGCTGATACCATAACGGTTTTTTTATTGACCAAACATTCAATCAATATGACATTTGAAACCTTGTTTGTACTCAAAAGTGTATTGCATATATTACTGTTGTTTGTTTTGTTCATTGCTAAATTTATGTTTGTTGTACATAGGCATTTTTTGGCAAACAAAAGAATGACAAATTCTGAGTATTTTGATTTTCAGCGTAAATGATTTTTTTATTGTTGTTTACACTCCGCATGTGTTCTCACATCTGCTGGTGGGAAGATGGTAAATGTTCCTTCAATAGAGCTAACCTTAAAGATAAAAATGTCAGTTACCAATTTCTCCTGGTTTTCATCTATCAAAAAAATATATAGAATGGCATTTGTAAGGTTGAAATAAGAAGAGATTACCCATTTTTAATTTCATGGATTGTACTTGTTTTATTGGGGTGTGTGGAGTTTGGTGAGTTCAGTTTCAAAAAAAAAATTATTCTTTTTTTTTTTTTTGCTAAAAAATAAATTTGAAAAATGGATGGATTGGAATGTCAAAAGGGATTTTTCTTCAGTTCGGAGTTTGTCTATCTGTAAGTAACAATGTTGTGTTCATGTTTTGTAGAAAATGAGCTTAATTTCTCAAAATGTTCTCCGGAAGAAACCAGTCAACAAGGTCAAAGAAGGGGAGACCAATGAACCTCTACTTCTAGAGGGAAATGAAGAAACCAATGCCTCACAAGAATCTGATTTGGTCATTGTAAAGAGTAAGAAGAGAAAGAAAGAACATAAAGAAAAGGATAAGAAATTTGAAATTGAGCAAGAGAGCGAAATTAAGAGGCTCGAGAGCTTCTTGTTTGGGTCTCTCTACGCTCCAATTGAATTTGGAAAGGAAGAGAAAGACGAAGGTAGAGACGAGCTTGGTGTGGGTCCCCCTTTGTTCTTTACAGATCGATCGGCAAGCCAGGAATTGGCAATTTATGAAGAAGAAATCGAATTTCAAGATCAAAACAATAATGAAGGGAAAACGACGGATAGGAGACCTGTATGGGAGGACGATGAAGAGGAGAAAACAAATATAGATATATCCAAAGTCAACCGATTGAGGAAATTGAGGAAGGAAGATGACGAGAGATCAATTTTGGGTTCAGATTATGTCTCGAGGTTGAGGGCTCAGCATGTGAAGCTGAACCCTGGTACAGAGTGGGCCCAACTTGGATATCAGTCAAGGAACGATGATGAAGTTGGGGCTGTGATGGCCAATGGTGACAGTGATAGTATCTTAAGGACAACTGAAGAACTTGTCACGAAGAGTAGTGTAAGGCTGTTGCCTGGAATTCTTGAGTACTCAAAACTAGTAGATGCAAATGCTGAGGAACCCTCCAATGGTCCAATAAATTCGGTTCAGTTCCATAGAAATGCTCAATTGTTACTTACTGCGGGATTGGATCGAAGACTTAGGTTTTTCCAGATTGATGGGAAACGGAACACCAAGATACAAAGCATCTTTCTTGAGGATTGCCCCATTCGCAAGGCTTCTTTCTTGCCCGACGGGTCTCAAGTTATCGTTGGAGGACGAAGAAAGTTCTTTTACAGTTTTGATTTAGTTAAAGCGAAGGTTGATAGAATAGGCCCTTTAACGGGTAGAGAGGAGAAGAGCTTGGAGGTTTTCGAGGTTTCCCCTGATTCTAGTACCATCGCTTTTGTGGGTAATGAAGGTTATATCTTGTTGGTTTCTTGCAAAACCAAGGAGCTGATTGGAACAGTGAAGATGAATGGGACCGCTCGATCTTTGGCTTTTGCTGATGACGGACAGAAGCTATTGAGCTATGGTGGGGATGGGCATGTTTATCATTGGGATTTGAGAACGAGGACATGTTTCCATAAGGCTAATGATGAAGGTAGCATAAATGGTTCTGCTCTTTGCACCTCCCCAAATGGAGCTATGTTTGCAGCAGGTGCAGGTAGTGGGATTGTGAATGTTTACAATAGAGAAGAGTTTTTAGGGGGCAAAAGAAAACCCATGAAGACGATTGAGAATCTGACCACTAAGGTTGATTTTATGAAATTCAACCATGACGCTCAAATATTGGCTATTTGTTCTACGATGCAGAAGAACAGTTTAAAGTTGATTCATGTTCCTTCTTTCTCTGTGTTCTCAAATTGGCCTCCACCAAATCGAACCCTGCATTATCCTCGCTGTTTGGATTTCAGTCCTGGTGGAGGTTTCGTGGCCATGGGAAATGCAGCTGGAAAAGTACTTTTGTACAAATTGCATCATTACCAACATGCATAGAGCTGTAGCACATTTTTTGTCAGGTAACCTTGTTATGTTAGATGGTGTGCCTTATAGCTGATGGAGAACAGTTGATGTATTGTCTTTTTTTATCTTTTTCTTTTTTCTTGTTTTATTGATTGTCGCTCGTGCCCTATGCAGATTTTGTAGTTTATCATGGAAGGAATTTTCCCCATAATATTCTGTTATTTGTCCGGCAATTTATTTAGACAATTTGGAGTATGATTTTGGTTCAACATTTTATTGTATACTTTGATCATGAATTTTTTGGGGTGTTTTGAAGGATCCAGATACGGTTGGATTGCTGTCCAATTGTTCCATTATGTATTGAAATGTTTTTATCTCTAAATCCATGGACATTGTAAAGTGTCAGCTTTCTTGGCCAACCTAATGAACTAGCTGCTATCAAATCCATACTCAACGGCAGATCCACCAAGGCCATAGATGAGAGGAAGTTCCCACCCCACTCCGCATGACTCTACAGCCGAATGTGTGATGTCTCAGTCCAAAATGCCTTTAGAAACCCACACCATCTTGAGCAAGGATGAGAGCAGCATAGTTGAATGTCTTGTTTAGATCCCAAATTGACTTCATTAAATATTCACAATACAACCCCACTATCAACTATTTATGGCCAAGGTGGTTAGCTTTTTCTGCATTTCTTCACCTGTAGACAGCTATGGTTTGTTACCACTGGCGTTTTGGTCTGCTTTTTCTTGTTTCAATTCATATACTTAAGATCTTGTACATATTCAGTCGTGTTACAATGGAACTTTTTATATTCTGTAAAACGAAGACAAAAGAGGTTAGATTTAGCGCAAGTAATGTAAATTAAGGTTGGAAAATTCGATCCAACAGTCCTTTGAATCCTGTATCTGAGCCTTACTTTTGGTACCCAAAAAAACAGTAGTGGTTCTCACTTCTATTAACCAATCGTAACCATGTAGATATATTTTAGAAAAATGAGTGTAAACCAGCAGCTAAAATCGAAATATATTCCCTAGCGATTCCCATTGGAAATAGATCCCTAGTGGGTCTGTATTGATTCCTAGGAATAATGATTTTCTTATGCCCTCCCCTGACATACACCCCCCATCACAGAACAGTAGATCATTTGCCTCCGGATATGCAGAATCATAAATCATTTTCTTGTGTATCCCGAGGCAAATGATCTACCGTTCTGTGATGTGGGTGTTGGGAGGAGTCAGATTATCACTCAATTGTAGTTTTTTGTCCTAACATACGGTTTGGGTCCTATCTAAATTTTGCGTTGGGTTTACCATACCATAACCTGCTAGTGGTTAAAAAAACATCTAACGTTTATTAAATACTTTTTTTCTAAATCATTGTTTTGTGTTTCAAGATAGATTTCATTCAAAACCAAGCGAACCAAAGATTAAAAAAAAAAAATTCAAGCTTTTAACTCATGAAGAAAATTCCAACCAAGTGCATTACTCGTGTCTCCCACTAGTTATCCTGATAAACAAAGCCTCTATGTTAAGTAATGCATTGTCGTGTCATGTACCATGAGCCCTACTTCCATAGGCATAGCTAATACCTTTTACAGCACTATAGGGAATACCATGGACCGCCCTGCCATGGTTATACATCAAAGAACAAATTTTGGCAATCATCATCAAAGCCGCATTCCAATGATTTGAGGCACTAAACAAATGATGCTCCTCCATTACACTGACCAGAGCCATATATTTTGTTATCGAAAATGTGTTTCTTTTGATTTTTCTTTCATTATTTTAAAACCTTAAACTTTAATAGGGTTGTAATCAATCTTTGTTGAACGTGCCCAAACCATCTCATTCGACTTTCTCGTAGTTTATTGTGTATTGGAGGCTAGAACTACTCCTATATTATTCAAATGCATTTCTTTGTAACAAGTTTGGTGATTCTCCAAACATAATTTCACACCACAAATAGAGACATGAGTCAAAAGCACATAAAAAATTCATATCGATCTTCAGAAATGTGCATCTATATTTATGATGCATTATATCTCAGCCACAACGGCAATGAAGTATGGGACAATTTTACTAAGTCAACAGGATGATGTTTCTGGCAGTACAGTAGTGTGAGGAAAGATCTTTACATCAGGAGACAAATAAAGCTAGATCTTCCAACCATGGTTCACAATGGAAATGCTTTATACCAATCAGCCCTCTTCTGACTCTGCAGATAACAAGTTACAATTTAAAACTAGAACAAAACTTAAAGAATTATTCAGATTAAACTTGAAGGATTGCATACCATCTATGGCCTCCATGTTATCTTCCTTGTAAACCCCAAGAGGCGAGCCACGGACAGAGAGTAGCATCTCACCATGCTTTGGTACCCTAAGAGTTTTCGGAGTCATACCAACTGACAACCTATGGGAACTCGCCTGTAATATGTTTAGGAATTAATAAGTAACTCCCAGGAACCTCTAACTGTAAAGGGATCTATGATACCCAGATACGCAGGGAAGTGATTCCAACATGGTACCTATGTTACCAAGATATGCAGGGATATGATCCGAACCTAAAATTGAAGTATCATATATATATATATATATATATATATATATATATATATATATATATATATATATATATATTTATGGGTCAGGTTCGGTAGCCAACATTGGGAGCCAACAATTTTTCATATATGGGTTAGAAGTTTCGGAATGGGCTGATCTTTTGTGAGGATGGTCTCTATGGTGATCAGCCAATTCTGAAACTTCTAACCCCATCACTGTATGTGTCTAACCTTGATACACATTTTAACACCAAAGTTATGCAGATATCAAGAGAATTATGTAACACCCTAGACAATAAAATAAAACGTGAGCTTAACACATGGTCAAGAAGGTACCAACCCCAGGAGTTTGGAAAGCATTTTGCAACCCAAGCATCTGAGTTTCTGATGGTTCTTCCATTACCTAGAAAAGACAAATTCCAAACCAAAAAAAAAACATAAAGATAAGTAAGAATGAAGTTCCATTAAAAATTTAAAAGGTGAAACAGTAGCAAAAAAAGTTGGTGGACTTACAAAATCAGGGATGTGAAGATTTGCAGCACCTAAAAGGTTTGTTTTCAAACCTGCTTTACTTGAAAACTCAAAGCCACCAATAGGTGGAACTGCAGCAGCACAATTAGGATATGCTATGGACATCTGTCGTAGAAGAGATGTGTGCATGTTTCTTTCATCAGCATGGCTAATGGATAAATTGCCATCTTTATCATTCCATTCCACTTCAAACTGCCCATCTTTTTCACCTTTTTTTAGTGTCAGATTTGGCATATTTTCTTTGAAAAATTGTAGTACTGGCATTTGCAGTTGTTCCTTGTTAAAATTTGAGCGAAGCAAACGCAACCCAGTCAATAAATGTTCAACCTCCACATCCCGAATAGCCTGGCATGCAGTAATTTGGCGTTCAACTGTGCAGAAGAAAACAATATTTAGAACGTTCAAATACTTTTTAAGAAATTGAAGCATTCTCCAAATATTTTTAAATTAATGCCTCGGATTGACTACTTGCCATCCACTGATACGCACAGCTTATATGCACAACACAAAAAAGAAAACCTAAATGAAAATAAAATTTTCGAGGTACAATACAAGGTGTTTGTTCTCTCTCATGGTAAAAAAATAGTCTCCACAAATAAAGTAAACCAAGATGTCACCTATGTAATTAACATCTGAACAAGAATGACATCGGGACAGTTTTCATAGTAAAAAAAATTCAGCCCAGCATGATTTATTTTGAAAGATTGTAATGCAGTTCACCTCCTAAAGCACAATAATTACATTTTCCCCATCTCGGTCAGCACAATAGTCAAACTGTCTGAACATCAGATTTCACTTGAAGTCCAAAATCATTCAGTGGTAATGAATGACAAAATAGAAAAACTATTGAAGATGCAATCCTCAAACCAAACACCTGTGTTCTCACCCGAAAAGCTGAGATTGTTTGCAACCAATTTCTTTCCTCAATGTAGATAGCTCCAGTAGATTCTTTCTAACCTAAGTATAAATAACTCCAAAAGATTAGTCTAAACAATTTTCTCTCCTGCATTCACATTTTGAAGCCCTGTTCATTTTTCTATTTTTAGGAGGTATTGTCAATGCAACATTAGAAAAGGTCCCCTCTCTCTCACAAAAACACAATCTATCTCTAGAGAAAAGGACTGTGCAACATTGGAACATTCTTTCGACCTCTCATTTATTTTTAGGGTAGGACAATGTCGATGAAATCTAAAACAATCTTCTCTTCTTTTTTTGGTTAATTTTCTCCCCTCTTTTGGAGAGAGATTGTGAATTTGAACTTAACTTCAATTTCCACTTCTACTTCAGCATTCTACATTTATGTGACTAGTGCTGGAACACAAAATGGAGTTGTTCTTATGGAGTGTTTAAGTGTTTGTCATGTAGCAATTAAACCTAAAAGAAAATTTTACAGATGACAAGAAGATTAGTCCTATTTTAGGGAGCCGAACTTGAGCTGTCAATAAACAAAATTTCATAGATAAGATTAGTAGATGTGGTCTCGTGGATGTTTAGATGGATGAATGGTAAGACTAGGAAAGACCAAAATCAAACAAGAGTGTATTCGACGAAATTTAGAAATAGCTCCAATAGGAAATAAAATAGGGAAAAAAGTTGTTTAAGATGATTTGAGTATGTGCAACGAAGATCAAGGGCTTTGAAGGGTAAGAAGGAACGTGTCTTGACTCTTGAGTAAATAAAAATGGCAGGATGGATCCATAGAGGTAATAAGAAAAGATACGAAGGAACATGCCTTGACTAAATAAAAGATTCATGACAGAGATAAATGGCAAAATAGGATTCATGTTTCTGACCCCAATAATTGAGATAAGATGTAGACGATGAAGAAAATTGGAAAATTATTATTATTTAATTCGTATGAATTAAATAAATAGTGTTGCTTAAGCTTTGCCTAAGCATCGCCTTGTCTGAAGGACCCTATCACTTGGGCATCGCCGAACTTTTTTTGTTACATTTTCATTGATCTTAGATCTTTTTCACTGTAACTGTAATGCGGACCAAAATACTGCCAAGTAAACCTTCATAATTGGAAATTAGCACATCTGGACTACAAATAGGATAATGCATTACTTGGTAAACAATGTTGTATCCAAAGAAGTATTTATAAAACTCCAAAAAAAAGAGTAAAAAATAAATCCTCAAGCCAAATTTAATGAGGACATCGTGAAGCCATATAGAGTTTACCAGAGGAGGAAACCATCATCCCTTTGGACGGATAATTTTGGTTGCATTAGTGTCTAGTCTAGTTAGTTTGGTGTTTGGTAGAGTTTTTTAGTGTTTTATTAGTATTGGGCATTTTAGGATAGTTTACATCATCCTGCATCAAAATTTTGGCTGTAGAACTTTGCTTGAAGCCATCCCTCTCATGAAAAGCCAGCAGTTGATTGAATAAACCCAGATTAGATGTCTGAACACACCCTCAACTTCACTATCAATTATGGTGATTGTCTAAATTAATGCTCCATGAAAATAAATAAGAAAAACAAATTAAAACCTGAGCACGTACAAGTAGCACTTTACCTTCATGATCAATGAATGTGTGGCCTTTCTTTTGAATTTCTGGTTCCACAGCATTGACGCAATTAGAATTGTTCTCAAGGCTTCCAGATGGTTGTTTAACAGTCCTTTTAGCTCTCCGTTTAGGCATTAAAAATAATAATAATTACTTTCAGGAACCAACTTTGGATTTTCTACAAAGTGATGAAGCTTCACTTAATAGAAATGAGAAGAGGTTCTTGTACTCTACTGATGCCCCATCTGGTTGTCACCTGTGGTAATTTATTGAGTAAAACAGATAGAATGGGTAAAAACCAGTTCAAAAACTTATTTTAAAACAAAAAACAGTTCTAAAGAACTGTGAAAAGAAAATTAAAACAGGAGAGGAAGGGCGGGGATTTATAAATCAATATAATCTGTACAAAAGGACATCTATAAGCTTCAAAGATGAAGGGAATGCTATAGGTTATTTCTTGAAAGGGTATGCTAGTTTATCAACCCTAGGTTAAATCTTATGTTGTTTGTCTAACATTGTATCCCACCCTAGGTTTAGCTTATATGATATTGATATGACCCCAAAGTGATAAGGGAAAGTTAATATCAATGCCAAGGTGCTTTTGGTGTATTGGTAGGTTTGTATCGAAGGGTCTAAGAGCCAACATCAAGTCTCTAGTTCGAATCTAGAAATGGACAACGTTGGGAAAGGGCTAACTCAATGCTCGTGAAGGATACCAAAGTGGAAGCCACCTCAGAGTCCTGGGGAAAGGGTTACCTAGGGACTCCGAAAGAAGGGTACCAAAGTGAAAGTACCATGGATGACAGATGCATATTATGATGGTAAGTTATGATCCCAAATAAATAAATTCTTCACTTTTCACGCCATTAACGCCTAGGTCCCTTTGGTGTATAGGTTAGGTTCAAATCAGCTGTATTCATCCTCTAACAATCAACTATCTACCTATTGAGCTAAGATTTTAACCGCTTCACAATAGTACCCCAATTGACTTCGGCTTTACTAATGATAAAATCTACTTCATTGAAACCCATATTGTGACTAGCATTTGTTGCTACAAAGTAAACCAATTTAAAAATGGTATAACATGCTCAATAAGGCGTGAGTTCTAGTATCATAAGTGTTTCTTCATAGGAGCGCCCACAAATCTGATCTCATTGGTCCTTTCATGTAAACTATTTTGTGGGATTACCCATTTCTAACCATGCCCTATTGTAACTTTATAAGAACTGAACAAACGCACTAAAAGCACATAGGCGTTAATAGTGTGGAAAGTTAATCCCTTATCTCTTGAGATTGTAGCATACCACTACTATGCTTCGTAAAGGAAGTCTGATGCGTCGCACTATGTGGTGGCTATCACTATTGTACTCTTTTATTGGGGTCCACAAGTAATCCTTTTTGTGGTACTGGTTTGATAACAGTTCTATCCAAGATGCTGAGAATCTCAGGAACAGAGAAAAACACATTTGGGTTACCAAAAAATACAAGAAATGGATTGTTCATCTTCATCATTACAGATTTTTCTAAAATCCACGCCTGGGAAAATATTGAAATCCTAATAAAAAAATAAATACCCTAAAGAGAAATTTTCAAAAACGTGATCAATTTTTGACGAAATTCCCATTCCAGCTCACTGTTCGTTTTAATTCCCAAAACATGAAGCGCGAGATCTCGGGTATTTCAAAGTAACGATCTCACAGGTTCACTAACTTTTAGCGAGACCGCCACTTAATAAACTAGACAGATTGCCACTTTTCAAATAAATATCAGGGATCTCGCGACCTTATATCAGTGAGATCGTAACCTTGAAAAACCTGTGATCTCGTTCTTCATGTATTTTGGAATTAAATTGAACAGTGAGCCGGAGTTTCTGTTATATTCGGCGCACGAAATGGTAATTAACCCTACTCTAAATTTAAGTGATCAATTTCATGCTATTGTGGGAAAATATTGAAACCCTAACAATAAAAGAAATTTAGGATCAATTTCATGTTAGAAGCACAGAAAAAGAAGGTTTTCGGGGGAAACTCTAGAATCTAGATTTCAAAAGGCCAAAACAGCAACAAATTGTTTAAAAAATAAAAGTAACTGAAGACCTGCTCACCATTAAAATTGAAAGAAAGAGAGAGCTTACCGAGTTGTCGATTTTTATGGCCAACACGCACACACACACAGACAGAGAGAGAGCTCACCGAGTTGTCGAGTTTTATGGTCAACAAATAGAGATAGAGGCGCGAAGTCCGTTCTTGTCTTCGAAAATTCAAATAATCCTTAGAGAGATTTAGCGGGCAGACCTATCTGTTGCATTCTATTACAAAAATTTCTTACTTTATCTAGCGCTGTCAACGGATAGATATCCTATCGGATAGTACTATATCCGAATTCGAATCCGAAAAAAATGATGATATCCGAATTCGAATCCGAATCCGAATCCGATCAGATATCACTAGCAAACATTCGAATTCGAAAAATATATCGGATATTCGATAATATCCGATTCGAAAAAAAAAATTTGTTATAAAATACCATCATTCCCAATCGGTAAAAAAAACAAATCGATTTTCATTTTGTTTTTTAATCTTCTAACTATTTCAGTCTTTAAATCGGATAAAATAGGGTTTTATTGTGTGTGTGTGTGTGTGTGTGTGTGAGAGAGAAGGGGTGTGTATCTTTGGAAGCTTGTCGGTCACGATGGTTATGGTCCGTCATTCGGATTTTACCGAGAGGCGAGAAAGAGAGAGAGAGAGAGAGAAAATGTGTACCTGGATGTCGCCGGCCGATCGTTAATGGCTACTGGATCTTGTGTGGTGAGACGTGAGAGAAGAAAAAGTTAAAAAGTTTTGTTTTGTTGTATAACATGCGTACACGACACTTATATAAAAGTTTTGTTGTAAGACATGAATACATAATATGTATATTATATCGGACCGGATATTATCGAATCGGATTTTGCAATATCCGAATTCATATCCGAAAGCCATTCGAATTATAAAATAACATCCGAATCCGAATCCGATATCCGAAAATTTCGGATAATATCTGGATTTTCGAATTCAAATTCGGATTTCGGCTATCCATTGACACCCCTAACTATATCACGTTTCTTACTCAACAAACCTTTGTTTCTTAAAATAAAATATAAAAAAACATATCCGACCATGGTTTTTAAACTCGGTATCGCGTCTCGTCTCGTTAAGCTCCGATACCAAGTCATCTCGGATGAGTTTTCCGATACGTTTAAGACGTCTCGTGAGATAAGTTAAAAAATTGAACGTGAGACATAAAACTCGATCAAAAAATGACTTTGTGAGTTGGTCTCGTTCAACTCTGATACCAAGTTAACTCGGGCGATACGTCTCAGGCTCAGACGAGTTTAAAAATCATGGATCCGCCTGATTAATGTAGTAACATTTGAAATCGTACTAAGGGTCATGGGCCCACGTGAATTATTAAATTCGCAATAATATAACACATTCTTTTAGATTTCATGGAAAACCTCAGATTTAAATAAGGAAAAAAAAAAAAAAAACTTTTTTTAAGGTGATCCATGGTGTTGAAAGTGGATCTTTACTGAATCTCAAATCTAAAATTAAAATTCACGTGTGAAAATTAATTTTTTTCTTCTACAATTCTATGAAATTAGATCATGTTTTTGGATGGCAACGGTTTATGTGAGAAATTTTCCTTACTAATTAAGGAAAGTATTTTTTTTTTCTTAACCAACCTTGGAGTGTTACTTATATTACATTTTTTATAAAATTTAAATACCTATATTACCCTCAATATAATAGGTATATGATAAAAAAAACTGAAGGTATTTTAAACATTTAATTATTTAAAATAACATGAATCCCACTCAAGATTTGTTAAATGACAAAGTTGATAAAATGAGGAAATTTTAATCATATAAATGCAACATATAGGTTTGTCCGGTAAATCTCTCTAAAGCTGGATGTAAACTTCAAGAATTGGATTTAGGAATCAACTTGCTCGAATCCAGTTTGAACCACCGAATCAGTCTCCCCCAGGCCCTAACATGATTGGCATAAATTGGGATTTAAAAATAATAATAATAATAATAATAATCATTTTATTATAAGTTAAATAAATAGATGCTACACACAAAAAATTTTGATAAAGGAATTTAAAGTCATTGGTGCAATCTTATCGTTCTTTTTTTTTTGTAAGTTAATATAAGGTGGTTGATCAGTATTGAACCTAAGTTGTAGGAATTGGGATTAACACTCCACACATCTCACCAACTTGACTACATGCAAAGAAAAAAAAGGAAAAAAATCAAATGATGTAAAATGAAAGAGCGTGAGAAGTCATGGATTTTTGTTTTTTAATTTATGAAAAATTGCTTAATGAACCTCTACTGAGGGATTTATTTATAAACACCCCATAATTTTCCTTGGTAACCTTTTTTTTAAAAAAATTTTCCGATGACCTCAAAGTTGCTTTGCAATGTGTCAAACCAACTAATCTATGGGTCTAAACCCTACTTCAGTAACTAGAAAATCTAGTTAATTAACATTTTTTCTTTCTTGATGTCCCTTCACCCCACTTTCAATTGGCTGAAATCGATGATTCAAATTGTTAAGATAGACAATTCAAATCATTACAATAATCAATCCCGATATTTGAAAATGAATCACTGAGATCAATTATTTAAATGTCAAGATCAATGATTTGAATGGTTGATCTTAACGATTTGAATGGTTGATTTCAACTCACAGTATATCCACAAATTCTGTGTCACTCCATGAGTAAGAGAAGCCATCTCACTTGCACTTTCATGCCACCCAAGTGCCTCAGCCTACGAAAATACTGTGAGAGACCACCAAGAGCCAATAAACCCAGCTATTTATAATCCAACGATTCTCATTCTTATCAGTTGTAGGTGAAACACTTTGTTTGACCCATTGATACATGCCCGAGAAGAAGAATCAAGCAATCATTTTGACAAAAAATTTGATTGAGCAACTGATAGATTAGAAGTTCCAAACTAGTGAGGTTCTACCTTGCAAGATCATCCTCACCTTAAATCAGCACACTAAGTCACATCTCCGTGTAAGTTCCAACAAATCTACGTAAATATTTATATGAAAAGCATTCAAATACATGAGTTGATGCCAGAATAGTGTAATACCAACTTGGCTGTTTTCGATAACTGAAATATTAAGTGTTCATAGACCTCAAATTTTAAGACACCACACACAAGCTGCCTTTCCAAATATAGACCATATGGTTTTATATTAAGTGTTGTGTAGAAGTCTTCTAGCTACATATACCATCTGCATGACTGCAATAGACAAAATAAACTATCATGGGCTTAGTAGGACTGGGCATACTCAATAAAACTATTGTTCAAGAAAATTTGTATGCTCCAGCCTATCCCAATCTCTTCTTTAGCGTGCTTCATACTGAACAACTGCAACAAATATAAGGGGAAATTGTCAATGAAATGTTTAACAAGTGTAGTAAAAAAAAAACAAATACAGTTAAAGTTGGGAAGGCAGGTAAAAATAAAACAGTGCAGATAGGGAGCAGGGATAACTATAACGAAACCATGAATCAAAACTAATCAATAAGGAGCTTTGTAGGAGGCATCTGAGATGCAAAGAGGTTTCACACTGATGTATAGCACCCAGTGTCTTCAACAAATCTTTCCTCATTACCTCCCAACAATTATTGAAGAAAGAAAAGAAAAGCCAATCAAGACTAGTAGCTTTGTCACCTTATACCTCTTCAATTACATTCAAGATTTGTTTTATGATTAGATCATCCAACCAAGAGCGCTAGTCTAAACTAATATAATTGAACTCCAACCATCCTGCTTGAGTCTGAAAATGTGACACTCTGTACAACTCAATAGATTTTAACCCCCTTATCTTTGATTTCACCATCATATAAAATCTACTCATGACCAATTTGGAAAAGAAAATTTCCGTTGCTCCCCAAGTTCATGATACAATGGATGAAGTTGGCATTCTTGTCCCCATCCAACCATCTGATTCTAGATTTCTACCTTCAACCAATTTCCTACCCTCTTAGCTAATTTATGATATTTTACTTTCTAGTCTGTCATTTTCCTTCGATACTATAACTCAATCAAGCTCCTTTCCTCCTATCTATATACTAAAAAAAATGTCCTCAAAAAACAACTCTATTTTGCCATCCTTCCAAGCTCTTCTTTGTTCCATTTCTTAATCCTTGTTTGAGAGCTTTTAGTGTCCTAAAAATCCCAACAGCTCTGCGCTATTTTAAATAGAACATAATGAGATTTTAAGCATCACTTGGGATGTTAACCTCAGAATAAATTTTAATGTAGTCTCCTCTTAGCTATACACCCATTTTCCCCATGGATGCCAACAAGTGATTGCAGTTTACAAGATTTGATTTCCCTGCTATTTTTTTTAGGGGCCCAAAATCACTTCAAATGTGACATTTTTCGCCTAGACTGATTCCAGTGAGAAGTTCTGACAATTGATCATTTGTTTAGTCATCGTGAAATCATTATCATCTTGTTTTTGTAAAGCCAATGATGAATCCATTAGCCATCTTTTGCTAAATCATGATTTAGCTAGAGTTATATGGGATTCTTTCTTCAAATGTTTAGGGATTTGTACGACTTTGCATTGGTCAATATTTTCCCTATTTCATAGTTAGAAGTTAGACACCATTGCTTTCAAATGTATAAGTAATCTAACCTAGTTAAAGGGTAGGATGCTATTTTTCAAGGACTTTATATTCAGACGGAATCCAACAATATTGGGTAGGGTATTCCTTTTTACCTCTTTTGAGGTCTCTTACATGTCTCCTTGACCTCCTCGGCTCTCTTTTATATCTTTGCTTTCTAATAAAAATTATAAGAGTCCTGATAATATGACTCGCCAGTTGGCATATTCAATCAACTCCCTGATTTGGACAAGTTCGGGAACCGTAGATCTGTATGCCTCAGGATACACTTTACGGGGAAGTGCAATCATGTATCCAGAGGAGTAGAGATCTACGGTTGCCGGACTTGTCACGTCAGGCAGTCAATTGAGTATGCCAACTGGCAAGTCATATTATCACGACTCAACTTATAATTGTCAAAAAAAAATAAAAATTGTGGTAATGTGCAAATCATGATGATGATGGTAATATAAGCTATAAAGTATAAAGGGCAGGTTATTTGTGAATGTGGTTCACGATAGTTAAGAGAAATAGGATTCCTGTAAGAATGAAATAATTCTAAAATTCTAACCATATAACCTATTGATCTCACCAAAAAACTTTGAACCAATTGTTGGTAGATATGTAAGGATGGTCTCCATGATTAGGAAAATGTTATTAAAATTAAAAAAATCATCCCTCAATGTAGTGTAAAAAAAAAAACTAGGCAGTGCCTAGGTAACAAAGGTCCTTCAGGCAAATTGACAAGAATAATAAACAAAAAAAAGATTAAAGAAGGAAGGTATAAAGCACATAGTCATAGAATGATAAAGTAAAAATGGAAGGGAAAATTTAAATGCAGAAGCCCAGTAAGAAAGCTACAAAGAAAAGAGGATTATTTGCATATTTCATAGAAAATCCCTACATTGAAACTAGAAAAAGGGAAAAAGAAAGTAATCCGTTCACAAGTTATTTACCAATCCAGGGAGAAACAATCTTTGTGTTGTACATAAAATCTCTCTATCATGAAGACAGAGACTAGCCGCCAATTCTAGTCCTAGGTAAGAAAGAGATATGCAAGTTCACTCAAGAAAGGTGGTTAACAAAGTAGGAGCGAATGGTTGGACCCTATCAATTAAGCCTGAGAGAAAGAATAGGGCGAGAACAATCAAAACTATAAATAGAAGTGAGAGAAGATTGTTTGTGAGCTGAACACAAACTCTCCTAAAACTGGAAAAATGAGATACGTATCACTTCAAAACATAAACAAAGGTGAGAACTAAGTTAAAAGTAATCTATTGAAACTATTTATAGATAAGGTTAAAGTGAACGGAAGAAAGAAACTGGTTGAATCTATTCAAACTATTTATAAAAATTCTACTTGTGTATAGAGTACAAACTATATTGAGTTGCACGTAACACTTAGCACCCAGGTGACCACCATGGTTTTAAAACTTGTTTTGACGTCTCGTCCGTGAACGAGACCGAATTGTCTCGGACGAGTTTTTCGATACATTTGAGTCGTCTCATACAAAAATGAGAAAAATGAACCATGGTTTTAAATCTCGTCCGATATATTTGACTTGTCTATCCGTCTCATTGGTGGACAATACCGAGATGTACGGACGAGATTTAAAACCACGGTGACCACCTGATGATTGGCACATGCCGAAGGGCTGACCTCAACCAAGTTTTAACTACAATGCCCTCAAATCATCTCCATGGTAGCCCTACCAAAACATGTAAAAAATAGTGCATGGCAAAACAGTCTACAAATATCCCTATCATCCCAAAAAATATAATATTAGGTAACAATAACCTTTTTGAACTTCAACACTACATCTAAGAAACATGCAACTTCAAAAATAAAGTGAGACATATATTCTAGTAAGTATTTCTTAAAAATCCGTAACCCAAATTTCGCACATTTAAAAGGATAATTACCACCCTTTTTAGTTCTAGGGGAGTATGATCATGTGAACAAGAAAATCTCTAGTGGACTAAACGTGTATTGTACGTCTTTTACTCAAAAACTCAAGACCATTTCTCAACCATGAATCATATGAGTTCTGAAGAATCTGTCAAACTCGTCATATAATACACAAATTTATAAGCGAGTTCATCAAAGGGGCTACGGTCAAATCATAAAGTGACAAATTTTTTGCCTTGAAACTATATGGCAGAACCAATAAATATATAAAATAGATAAATTAATCAATTAGATTGCTTACTTCTGCGGGTACGCTTCTTGTACAAGATGCGGTAACCACATTCTCGGCACTGAATCACATCACCTGGTTTCAAAGTGTTCTCCATTCCACATTCTAATCATCCAAACAAGATACTTCAGAACAAGAGAAATGGACCACCAAAAAACATTTTAAAAAAACTCATTGACTTGGAACTACGGACATGAATATATACAAATTAATAACAAGAAATTCACTTTAATCAAAGAAAAATAAATTAAAAGATCAATATTACCTCCGCAGATGTAGCTTACTGGTTCAGGTTGAGGATCCATTTATGGAAAAACAGAAATTAGGGTTTTTGCACCTTGAACAAAAACTGATCAAGAAGAATGAATTAGAGCTTATCAAGGACAGTTCGTCCAAAGAAATCTACACAGGAATAATGAAATTTAAACAGAGCAATCGAAAAAGTAGAAAAAATCTCGATCTAATATTCAAGAATTTTAATTTTAAGAAAAAATAAGAGGATCAATATATGGAAATCTTCTCACCTTTGAAGAGGAGAGAATAAAGTCTTGAGCTTTAGGGTTTAGTTGTTGGGTATTTATTTATTTATTTATAGAGGACTAGTAACATTACGACTAATATTCTTTTAGAAAATACTTAAAACAACTATATTGCAAAATTAGTTATATTTTTTAATGTTTACAAAAATAGTTATATAGCCGATTTCGTAAGAACAATTTGACGAATTTACCTTTATACCCTTATACTCTGTTTGGATTGAGAGAAGAGAAAGGAAGAGAAACTCATTAAGAGAAGAGAAGACTAGTTTCTCTTCACCCTATTTAGATTGAAAGAGGAGAAGAGAAAGAACCAAGTTTCTCTTGTTTGGTTATGATTCATAAGAGAAGAGAAGATAAATTATTCTTGTCAAATGACTATTATACCCTTCATGGTCTAAAAAACAAAGTTCTACTTGTACAATGATACAAAATATAAACACCTAAACTCATTTATAAAGAACATGATAAATATTCATCTTCCAACCAAATATCATACCAACAATAGTATTTTTAATCCAAATAACTATTATACCCTTCATAGTCTAAAGAACAAAATTCTACTTGTATAATAATACAAAATATAATAAACACCTAAACTTATTTATAAAGAACATGATAAATATTCATCGAGAGCCGTTCGGCATCAATTTGTTTATCAGACGTTTTATCCTACAAACCATAGTCGTTCGATCGGGCGTAATCCAACGAACGAGATGACTTCAAAATCAAAAAACCATGTTTACTTAATAACTTTACAAAATTGTAAATGCTTCTCTACGCGACCTCTCTCTCTCTCTCTCTCTCTCTCTCTCTCTCTCTCTCTCCACATGCCGAGACATTTCGAAACTATATGAAACTTTAAACCATGGTACTGACTAAATCATATAATGGACTCAAAAAGCATGGCTTGGTAACTATGATCCATATTCATCATTCTCTTTAGTAATCATCTTTAAACTGTTTTGTCATGTGATAAAATTAGATAATATTTGCTGATTAGCTCAAATAAAATCCAAAAACTAAAATTCTCCAATCAAATAAAACTCAAAAACCTTCCAACTAAACCACTTAACACATTCTTAACCAAGGTGGAAACTTTCACATCGCAGAGTTTTCTGACAGAACTCTCCGCTTATAAATTTCTCCAAACCAAGCAAAACCTAAATTCGACAAAACTAGACTACATTAAACTCATAAAAATATTCAATTTACAGAGACAATCAAACTAAGTAAAACTAGCTTCTAATAAGAAAGAACAATAACCATAAATTCTCGAAGCAAAATTCAAGCCAAAAGAAAACTCAAACAAAACCCAAATTCGGATTGTCTCCTTAGTTTCTCATAGATGTCTTCACCTTCCACAATATTCACATGATTTACGATTATCTGAACCAATAATTAACCTCTAATTCACAATAACTGTAAAATCGAGGAACTTCAAACAATTCTATCATTCTAAGAAACAAACCTTTTCGCCTCTTTCAATATAGTTCACGGCAACTAGCTCTTTGGTCTGCTTATCTCGCATCAACCTCGCCACACCAAAATTACCTCTTGATGACCTTGAGATCGAAGATGATGACTTCCAACTGTTAAAAAAAAAAAATCGCGTGTGAGGGTTTGAAAGGTGTGTGCCGTTGAAAAGGGTTTCTTGAAGAAAATCGGAAGAATGAGAGAGAGAGAGAGGATACCCCAGGTCGTCTCCTACTCGAGTTCGGATCCTTCGCTCTACACCACTAGGGGTTAATTTATTTGTTTACTTGGGGTGTAACTAGCTAGGGCTGTCAACGGATAGATATCCTATCGGATATTACTATATCCGAATTCGAATCCGAAAAAAAATGATGATATCCAAATTCGAATTCGAATCCGATCGGATATCACTAGCAAACATTCGAATTCGAATTCGAAAAATGTATCGGATATTCGATAATATCCGATTCGAAAAAAAAAATTTGTTATAAAATACCATCATTCCCAATCGGTAAAAAAAACAAATCGATTTTCATTTTGTTTTTCTTCTGACTATTTCAGTCTTTAAATCAGATAAAATAGGGTTTTATTGTGTGTGTGTGAGAGAGAAGGGGTGTGTATCTTTGGAAGCTTGTCGGTCACGATGGTTATGGTCCGTCATTCGGATTTTACCGAGAGAGAAAGAGAGAAAGAAAATGTGTACCTGGATGTCGCCGGGCGGAGAAGATGATGGGTATGGAACTCACAGTCGAAACCCCCCCCCCTCACCGATCGTTAATGGCTACTGGATCTTGTGTGGTGAGCATGGTTTTAAAACTCGTCCGAGACCGAGACGTATCGCCCGAGTTAACTCGGTATCGGCTGTGAACGAGACCAACTCACAATGAGTTATGAGACGAACGCGTCTCGTGAGTTATGCGAGTCGTCTCGGACGATATTTTCGCAAAACTCGTCCAAGACAAACGAGATATTACAGATTTTACATTAACTCGCGAGACAAACGAGTTGTATCGGACGAGATTTTCAAAATCTCGTCCGAGTTAACCGAGACAACCGAGTTTTGTGAAAAAAAAGTTAAAAATGAAAATTTCTATTTTATTTTTACAAGCAATAGCTATTGAGTGATATTATTACTTTCTTGTGATAAATACTTAAATGTATTTTGATAATTTGTTTTATTTTTTCTTTAGAAGTTTTTTGATGAAAATTTCATTAGAAATATATACTAATCTTTAGGAAACATGTGTTTTATTTAATGGATAGCATTCAATGACTAACTTTTTGGCAAAACATTTTTCAAAACATGAGTTAGAAGTTTTGGAATGGGCTGATTTTTGGTGAGGATGATCTCTATGGTGAGGAGATCATCCTCACAAAAAATCAGCCCATTCCAAAACTTCTAACCCTTGTTTACAAGTTGAAAAATCGTGGACCGTCCATTTTTTGTAAACTATTTTTATGGGGTTAGAAGTTTTGGATTGGGCTGATTTTTGGTGATGATAATCTCCTCACCGTAGAGATCATCTTCACCAAAAATCAGCCCATTCCAAAACTTCTAACTCATGTTTTGAAAAATGTTTTGTCAAAAAGTTAGTCATTGAACGGGATCCTTATTTAATTACCTTGAATTTGATTGATAGGTATATTATAATTTTTTTTTAATTTTATATTTTTTGAGGGGTTCATTTTTTTTAATAGGAATCAATTCTGAATTTTTCCTGAATTTTTCAGATTTTTTCAGATTTTTTAAATGGTTAAAAATCATTGTTTTAATGTTGAACGAGACGACTCGACGAGACGAGACGTATCGTCCGAGTCAACTCGGTATCAGAGGTGAACGAGACGAGACCAAATACCGAGTTTAAAAACCATGGTGGTGAGACGTGAGAGAAGATAAAGTTAAAAAGTTTTGTTTTGTTGTATAACATGCATACACGACACTTATATATACATATATAAAAGTTTTGTTGTAAAACATGAATACATAATATGTATATTATATCGGACCGGATATTATCGAATCGGATTTTGCAATATCCGAATTCGTATCCGAAAGTCATTCGAATTATAAAATAACATCCGAATCCGAATCCGATATCCGAAAATTTCGGATAATATCCAGATTTTCGAATTCGAATTCGGATTTCGGCTATCCATTGACACCCCTATAAGTAGCAATAGCTGACTTATCAATATTAATTATCTTTGAAAATTTTGAAATTCATGAGGGTAAATTTGAAACATAAAATTTATTTCTCTTTTCTTCCCTCTTCGTCTCTCCACTTTTCGAAAGAACGAAATACATGTTTTTCCCATTTCTTCCATCCACTTTTCTTCTCTTATTTCCCACTAACAATCCAAACAGGAGAAAGAAAGATTAAATATTCTTTTAGAAAATACTAAAACAGTCGTATTGCGAAATTAGTTATATTTTTTACTATTTACGAAAATAGTTATATGGTCGACTTCCTAAAAACAATTTGATGAATTTACCTTTATACCCTTAGATTCAAGTAAATAGAAAATGTTAATTAAACAACAATATATATATAAATAGAAAATGTAATAAAATTGTTATACACTTGATTTCCATGTTTTTGTACTTTTTTTTCACCAAAAAGAGTGACTATATGTTGTAAAGGTATCCAACTTACCTCTAGAATCAAATGAAACATCAAGGCATCAAGTTTTATTTAAGAGATTTTATCTCCACATCAACTTTTGCTAATAGCACACCAATTTATAGAACTTGCTCAAGCTGAGTTGACTCGACTAATTGGATTTTAAGACTAGAGTTCAATCGTGCCTAGGCATCTTCTTTGGGGGTAAGTGGGGTAAAATTGAAAAAATAAAATAAAAGTGGAGAGAAAAACATTGAGGTTAAGAGGGTAAAAAATGAAAAACAATAAAATCAATTAAAGATGAGATATAATTAAATTACAAATAATGAAGAGGAAAGACAAAAAAGTGTGATATAGGTCAATGAGACATTTGTTATATTATAAACTATAACTAAAGAGTTGTTTGTCTCCACTTCAAATAAATACAAAAATGTAGCAACTCAGTTATGTTTTATTATATAGATTTTAAATAACAAAAATTAAATATTTAAAAATAAAAAATATTTTCAATATATATTTATACATATGAGTAGTCAACACTTAGTAAGCCAACGTTTTGTCTTATATAGATTAAAAGTTTTGGAATGGGTTGATTTTTTGTGAATATGATCTCTTCTAATAATGATCTCTACGGTGAGGAATCATCTCACAAAAAATCAATTTATTCTGAAACTTCCAACCCGATTAAAAGTGGTTTCCAAGTTGAAGATCAACGGACTCATCCATTTTTTGTGAGGAGATCATCCTTGCAAAAAATGAATTCATCCCGAAACTTTTAATCCATATAGGACGGAATGGTTGGCTCTTTAATGTTGACTATTGAACAAGACTTTATATATATATATAATATATATATATATATATATATATATATATATATATATATATATATATATATATATATATATATATATAGAGAGAGAGAGAGAGAGAGAGAGAGAGAGAGCAAGCAAGCCGTACTAGAGTGACCTCAAGCTAGAACCTCATATTGCACTTCTTAATGTGAAAGTGGACAGGAACCATAGATGCTTTTTCATTTGTATCTCAATGAAAAGCATCTATGATTCACATACACTTTCACATCGAGAAATGTGATATAAGGTTCTAACCTGAGGTCACTTCATCATTATTCATATATATATATATATATACAAAGACTTAAAATCACGATAAATGGACTCGAAAAAAGCCACTAAAAATGACTCACTAGTCACTAACATGGCATATGCACAAATTGACTCAAAAGTTGAGTGATTTTTCCAAGTCAATTTGTCATTAGTCAAAGATTTAGTATTTTTTTAACAATAATGCTGGAGTGACCTCAGTGTAGAAGTGATTTTTTCAAGTCAGTTTGCCATTAGTCAAAGATTTAGTATATTTTTTTACAATAATGCTGAAGCGACCTCAGCCCAAAACCTCATATGGCATTTATTGACGTGAAAGTGTACGAGAGTCATATATGCTTTTCATCAAGATACGAGTGAAGCAGCATCTATGATTCCTATCCACTTTCACGTCAAGAAGTAAAATATGAGGTTCCAGCACTACTTTGGTTTTTTTTTTTTTTTGACCCATTCAAGTCAACTTGCATGTTGTCTACTTGACTTGACTCCATGGACATTGGTCAAGTCTTTAAGTAAAAACTATGATTTTTAATTTTGGAGGTGAGGGTAATCATGAGACAATAGCATTAGGAGGTGAAAAAATCATTCTCTCAAGGGGAAGGATGAAAATTCATTATCCCTTCTAGGGTGGAAAATCACTTGGATGAAGGTTGAAAAATGAGGATATTTTAGTGATATCACATTAGTCTTTCATGAATGGCCAAATTCAAGAGGCGTGTGTCATCAATTTGAGAAAGAAGGGCACTCAATTTTCCCAAAACCTAGAGTTCTTCTCAAAATTATGCAGGCGTTGATTTAATTTTAAAAATATTTAGATTTTTTCTTTTTGTAAAATTGAATCAACATAAAGTTTTGATCAAATATTTAAATTCTTAAAAATCATATTTAGGCAAAAAAGGAATGGAGTAATACCCTAATTGACAATAAACTAAAGGAAGGTTTTCTAAGATGATTTGGGCATATAAACTCAAGGAAAATCAATTACAACCTCAAAAGAAAAATTCAAGTCAAAGATTCTAAAAAAGTGAGAGAGAGACCCATAACAACATGAGCAGAGATGATAAAAGCTTATGTAACCTCACTATACTTCATTTTTGTTGAGGTAGCTACTAAAGCATTCAAAGTCAAGGCACCCCCACCAAATGCAAAACTATGTCCTCGTTTGTTGACTGAAAATCAATGTACTTGATTATCGGAGAAATGATGCCAATTTTTTTTTTCCAAAATGATTTTTCGTAAGTTAAATTACCAAAATGCTAGTACTACAAAATAAATAATAATAATAATAATAATAATAATAAAAAAAAAATAAAATTGGAAGTACTTATTTTGTCTTATCAAGATCGACAGCTAGACTTTGTCTGCTCATCTAGACAAAGATTTTAGTCAAGCTTCTTCCTCATTTTTATAAGATTTTATGTTCTTCGATCTTCTTCATTGTGTAGAAGAAAATTCAACTCATTTCTTCCTTTTCACCCTTCAATATTCTTATTTTTCCCATTCCATCCATTAATGACCTAATATCATCTTCAATGAATCCATTTCGAATAGAACTTAAAATCATTCATTTTATGCGGTGGGTGAGAATTAAAGACTTCGGAGGTGCATTTTGGGGGTTAGTTTACACGCAAAAAAGTTAATTTCTTTATCTAACATATGATAGAAGGGATAGGGTTATTTTCTCATCTTGCTTGTATGAAGGGGTAACACTCTTGATCACAAATGAACTTGACCACTTCAATTCAATTTTAGATAACTTTATAATGTTACTATCCTTACAATGTTCCACTAATAACATCCCCTCGATATTTCCAAGGAAATAATTGCGTATCTAGCTTGTGTTTAACGTTGTCAATTCTACCACAAATCATATTAGGATCTTATTATAGGTGGATTTGTTGGAGTGGGTCATAAAAATCGTTTGGTGAAAACCCCTTTTTGACTTTGTTTCATTATTCCACTATTCTATTATTAGTGATTAATAATGGGGAAAATTCTTTATATTCATAGAGATAAGGGACGTAATTCACATGGATATAGTAAGACTTGTTTGGCCTGCTTTAACGGTAATCTTTACATTTTTCCTCTCACTCATAGTACGGGGACAAAAGTGGACTCCAAAGGTACTAGTACTACTAGTTTAATTCGGTATAGTATTGAGTTGAGTGATCAAACTATATCAATTGTTTCTTGCATCGTTCTGCAAAGTGTTTTAAATAAAAATGTCAAAATGCTTCGTAAAATTACATAATATGTAAAGTTCTATAATAATTCAAAACACTAAATGGATTATCATCTACAAAAATAATTCACACCACCTTTCAATTGCAATAATGATCATCGAGATCAATGGAAAATATTATTTTGCCAATATTTGGACCCGGATCTGAATCAACATGACCGAAAGAGCAAATGCGATAGCTTTACCCCAATCCTTACACATGACTTAGAAATGTGGGAGAAAATTGGAAAATTGATAGTGCGTAAGCGGTGGATGGCTATCAGTATATATATTATTTTTCTTTCTCCCGATCGATATAAAAAATCACACCCTACTATTAGTAATTGGGATCCTCGTAAGTTTAGAATAGAATAATTCTAGTTTTACCCTAATTGATCTTAAGCAACTGTACAACCCAAATTAAGAAACTGTACACCATGTCAAGGGTTTTATTTTACACTAATGCTGGAGTGACATTGGATTTATTATGATATTTACATTTCTAACGTGGAGGTGCGCACATAATCGTAGATGTGTTTACTCGTATCATTTACAGTTATGTGCGCATCTCCACATCAAAAATGTAAAAAACCGCAATCCAATGTCACTCCAATTCGTGAACATGCAAAATAACTACAACCAATTCGTGTCAATCCCTACCACACTTTTTTACAATACTTAATTGATAGGGTTATATGAGGCAATTTTTTTGGCCCTGAAAAGAGCCAACACTTTTTTCCTTATTTGGGCATACATATTGATCAAAAGCTACAACAATGGTGAGGAAATGAAAGACTAAGAGGGGGACACATAACCAAACATTGTTTTATTCAACGTCCAAGACTTAGGAAGGGTGACCCATTTGCACCATGCATTGGTTGTCACCCATAGACCAAGGAGCTTTGTCGTGAAGACAATCTTGTTTGTTTTTGAGAATTTATTGAACATTTCATACCCACCTTTCTCCCATACGATGGTTTTAGTGGAGAACATTCTATAACCTTCTCACCTACTATTGTTTGGCTTCAATCAGAGGCAGAGCTAGGATTTTATTGTTGTGGGGCAAGCTCTAGATTTTTTATTAGAAGTAGAAGAAAAATGATATTTAGGTAATTTCCAATTAATCTATGAAGGTGTGAGGGTGGGGTCAAATGAGAAGGGAGATGAGGGAGTGGGGTCAAATGGGGTATGTTATTAGTTGAAAATCAATAATGCTGAAGTGACCTCAAGTTGTATCTTACATCACACATCTTGATGTGAAAGCGTATAAGAGCCATATATACTTTTTTATTGAGATACAAGTGAAAAAGAATCAATGGCTCCTATGCACTTTCACATCAAGACGTGCAATACGAGGTACAATCTTGAAGTCACTCCAACACAACTCATTGAAAAATATAGGGGTATCGATATGAGGTACAATCTTGAAGTCACTCTAGCACGACTCATTGAAAAATATAGGGGTATCTCAAAATTCTTGGGCAGGGGGCATTGCAATTGCCTCCACAAGCTCCGCCTCTGGTTTCAATGGAACTACCACCCAACCAATCAAAGAAATTCATTTTTTAGTAACCACCACACCCATCACTGCAATGACAATATGCATGGGGATGTACATGCCTTATCCATATAATCCCATTCTTGTTGAGGGAAAATCCGAAGTTGTGAGCATTGACATCAATCCATGCCACCATGCCCACATCGAGCTTGTAGAGTACCTAAAAAAAAGAAAAGAAAAAGATGTGTAGCGCAATTGCCTCCACAAGCTCCGCCTCTGGTTTCAATGGAACTACCACCCATCCATTCAAAGAAATTCATTTTTTAGTAACCACCACACTCATCACTGCAATGACAATATGCATGGGGATGTACATGTCTTATCCATATAATCCCATTCTTGTTGAGGGAAAATCCAAAGTTGTGAGCATTGACATCAATCCATGCCACCATGCCCACGTTGAGCTTGTAGAGTACCTAGAAAAGAAAAAGATGTGTTTTGCATGATTTTTGGGGAACATGTCAAGAATCGACCCCTAGGTCCGTACATCATCAACTAAATATAGATCCATCAATCAGTTCTAATGAACCAAGCCAAATCAATATTCAACTAAAATAGAAAATTAACTTGAACGTCAAAGTATAATTTAATCGTGAAAGTGAAGAAATTGATCGTAAAAAATCCCGATAGCTCCTACTATGTCATACCAGGTATCACGAGGTCTAAGTGTGATGTTGACCCTTGTGAGTTAGTTGGGCTGATCAATACTTTTGTACAAACACAATCCTAATTTTAAATCTTAATCCAAACCCAAATTGGAAATTTGCCAATCCAAATCCTATTCATGATAGTACCAAGCCCTTATATTTTTCCGAGTTCTCAACGTTACGTGAACGCTATCACAACGCGCCTTTGCCAGGTAAATCTCGCTAACATGCGCCTAATGGACACGTTCAACAATAGTTGTTACCGTATCGTGTGCTAACCAGTTAGCGTTATGGATCGTGTACTCCACAGTTATATTTTGCAATCCAACTCCCAATATCATTGTCTTACCACGTGGCATTAATAATCTGACCAATACGTGTCTCTCTAGTTGATGAACTTAGATTGAGAGAATCTCCATGATAGGTGATTTCATCATGGGCTTAAAATATATCTATATGCAATACAGTACATGATATTAAAAAAAATTAATCTCATCCACAAATCACCGATCTTAATATTATTTTCAAAGAAGTTTCATTAAGTGGTGGTCCAACTCCAAACGTTTCTAAGAAAATATGCACTGAAAAGCCACGTGTCTCCTAAAAGTCTCTGAGTAACTTTAAAATATTACTCCTGGAGGTACAAGATATAGTACCCAACTGTATGGGTTCTCATGCGTGCAGGTTAACGATAGGTCAATCAACGGCGCACTTTATCTCAAAGCCTTTAACTCTAACGAAGCTCCCGAACAGTAGAACTCGTCTTTCGTAAAGAAAAAACCTCTCTTCGGTCGTCAAATCTCTCGATTCCAAGCCTCGAATACACCATCCACTACTCTCGTGTCCAAATCCAACAAAAATCCACGTTAATTCTTCGCAAATAATCGAAACCCATCTCCAAATTACCTCCAAAACGGATTTTTTTTTCCTTCAAATCTTCACAGATCAAGACCGGTTTGTGTCTCAAAATAAAAACCCAGTCTTTCTTGTTTATTTGCGCCTCGTCGTCTCTACTTTCTCTCATTGTTTTTCGTGTTGAATGCAGTTGTAAAGGGAGAGAGAGAAGAGGCATGGAAGCAAATTTGATTTTTCGTCGTTGTTTGTTGCTAACATGCACATTATGCGTACGTCCGTAAAGCTACGCCGAGGGATTGCGAAGTTGAGGAGATGGCGAGTCAGGTGGTGAAGGTTAAGAGGGAGACTCTTGCGGCTTGCATGACATGCCCTCTCTGCAATAAGTTGTTGAGGGAAGCTACGACCATATCTGAATGCCTTCACACGTGTAAGATTCTCCCCTCGCCTCTTACCCCTCATGTTCTCAATTTCGTCTCTTTCTGCTTGTTTTGATCTGGGTTTCGTATTTTTTCATGATCTGCGTCGTTTTTTGATCTGGGTATCTCGTATTTTTCATTTTTACGATCTGGGTTCTTCGTATTATGCGGTTTTATGATCTGGGTTGATCATATTTTGTGTTTTTGTGATCTGGGTTTCTCTCCGTCTATAAATTTATGATTTTGATAGATAAAGGAAAATAAATTATTATGGTTTGTGGTCTTGTTCTGATATTTGGTTTATCTCGTAAGGTTTGAGGTTGATGGTTACGGTTAGACTTACCAAAAATGGATTTTGTGGTTTGTTAGGCTTTAAAATATGTGTGTTTGGTTAATTAGTTGTCTTTTTAATTTTTGTGGTTCTTGATGTTATAAAGGTATGATGGATAATTAGACCAATGGATAGTTAGATTGTAAAAGAGATTGATTTATTGCTTCTTCTTTTTTTTTTTTTTTCCCCCTCCTTTTTAATGATCTTGTAACTGCCTTTGAGGTCTAGAAACAGAGTTTGTTGTTAAAACAATGTAGAAAGATTTGATTGAAGATGAAACAGTTCGTTGGGTGAGTTTTATTATGAGGAACAAAACTCTGTTTCTTCACAATTTATTCACATCTGTTGACTAAACATATTTTCATAATCTGAACATTTTCACTTCACTGTAGCTGTCACATATGAAGCTGCTTGAATCTGTACTTTTAGGGGCAATCTGCATTTTTTTTACTTGCATATGCATGGGTTTTAAACCTAGATCTGTCTAATTAAGCAATTCTGTGACATTTTGGTCATGGATGCTGTTCATAGATTTTGATTGAGAATGAGATTGGGTTCCTTGATGCATTTAACAGCTTTGATGAACTTTTGTGGGTTTTCTAGAAACTTCTGCATTTCATAGGGAAGAACATGGTTGTGGTTCAGTTTTCTTTTTTTGTTTAGAGGACTAATGCAGAAAAAAGAAGAGATTAACCAATAAAAGAAAAATTGTAGAATAATAAGTGTTCAATTCTATAAGTCTTCAATTTTATAAGCACTTCCCTTGGAAAATGTCTTACAGGAATGTGATTAGATCATTTTACTGGTTAGACAGCTGTCTTTAAATTTATCCATCTCTCACTCCTCTCACCTCTTTTGGGTTCCATAGTCTTTCTACTGTTTGATCTTTCATCACTTAATTGAGAAATCTTAGGCATGGTAGTGCTGTATTTCCCCAAAATGTTGGTGTACTTTTTAGAATGAATAAGCTGACATACAACTATTTTTTTTCAGTTATTAGTTATATATTATTATTATTATGATTTTAATTGGCAGTTGACTTTTCTAGAGAAGTTTCACCTAGTCCGTGGCACAAAAGGTCTTTTCATTCCTTCTTATTTTATAAAGTGAAGTGTGCCTGGATAAAATAAAATGGAGTTTAAAGATATTTGGTGTGCTGTTAGATATCAAATGTGATTCAGAAAAGTAAATTTCCTTTTTAACTTATGTCAGTGTCAATTTATCAAATACAAAACTACAAATTCTTGGAATTACCTTTGATGATGATGAGGATGATTATCAAAATTTACTATATGGTACACCTAACATTAGATAGAGTATTTTTATAGAGAATATAGTGCTTAATGTATGGAACTTGTCCCGGGACTTGTCGATTTTTCTGGGTTGTGGGATCATGTAGCTACACTTCTGTTGGTGAGAGACATTAACAGGCGTTTAGCGTTTATATTAAACAATTTTTGTAGAATCTCTTTAACTCTATCAATAGGATAAAGCTTTGTTGATGATGATGATTTTTTTTATTTTCAAACCAGTTTGCAGGAAATGCATATACGAGAAACTCACAGATGAGGAGGTAGATTGCTGTCCGATATGCAATCTCGATCTGGGCTGTGTTCCGGTGGAGAAGCTTAGGTAAAATCCTTCTTTCTGACCTCATGTACACATACCATATGGTCTCTCTCTCTTCGTGTGTATATATATATATTTTGGTTTTAGGAATTTATGTTTTGGTTATTTTCTTTATCTATACTATGAGCCTCTTTGCCATATGAAAGTGATTCTGTACTTGAAGGTGATATTGTTAGTTAAATAAAAGTTATTTTGAATTCTGATTACTCTTTATTCTATTTTAGTTTACCTTTAATCAGTTATAAGTGAATTTTATCACTAGGAAGAAAATATATTCAGGGATTGCACCAATATATATTTTTACTGTCTAAAAAAAAAATTTTTTGACCCTCTCAATTTTTTAAACCATTTCTGCCTTCTCAACAAAAAAAAAAAAAAAAAAAATCCCAAAAAATCTTATGGTCCTCCAAAAGGGCCATTACCTTAACTTCATTTGCATTTCACAACCCTAAACATTTGGAAAATTGTGTTGAATTTTAAATTGTGCTGAGTATACCAAACTCTTATTTTTGAACAAATTTTTGTTCTGAATGCAGTTACAAACACTACTTTTTCCCTAGCTTCCCTACCCAATATACGCATGGCCTAGATGTAGATTATGTGCTTCTACCTCATGCTCTCCATGCAGCGTATGGACTGGTGGTGCACAATTTCATCAAGCCTAGGAAATCCAATCACCATGACTGAGGCTACATATGCTTAGATTGTTTAATTTATTATAATACAGATATAGAACAGGATTTTTAAAGATATTTATAAAGTGAATATTCCTTTCTAAAGGCCCTAGTATTATCTGCATAGTAACTCATTTCCTTTATGCTTGAGGCTTCCACTGCGAAGGCTTTTGTAAAGACACTCAATTTTTCAGAAAGTTTGAGGTCTCGGACACTTGTTGGACTCGTGTCAACGCACACTTCTAAATAATCCCCAATTTCATCAAATATTTTGTTTTCAGCGATTATTTATTTTTTGTTATGTACATATTGTTTATCGGACATGAGCTAAAGTGTTTTTTTGAAAGTCTATCACAGCACAAATCAAACTCTTATTTTTTTGGAATCAGATTCGTGGGGGTGAGTGCTTCTCACACTTTGTATCAGTGTCTGACACCGCCACACTTGTCTGCTTCTATGCTACATGGCTAGATGATGTAGGGTAGCATGGGTTCTTAGATTTTGTTGGATATTTATTTTTATTTTTTATAAGAACTTCTAGGTTCTTCAATTATAAAATAATTACAAAAAAAGGGAAACATTGTGATGGATTAATGTAGATCTCTCGCTGGAATTGTCAACGTTTTGGATATCAAGTACGGACAAATTGGCTCCTCAATAATTGTGTGCTTACATGTTGCCTCAATAAACTTACAGAAGTATGGGAATGTCACAAAAGTATCACTATCGACTCACTAACTATTACTAACATAATAGAAAAGAACTATCTTTACCGTATATTTTCCCCAGTTCTGTTGCTACTGCAGGCCTTTGCAATCGATCGGATCTTATAGACATCCCTATTGCCTCAATAGAATTAGAGAAGTACGGGCATCTCGCAAAAATATCACTATCAACGATCCTTTCTAGCTTTCTTTCTTTTTGAGTTAAAAATTATGGGCTGAAGCATTTCAAACTAAACAGCACATGTCCTAGATTCTTTTTTGAGTGAGCTAGCTAATTAGGGTATGTTTGATTGCATGGAAAGTGACTTTCCATGGAATTTGAAATCCATGGAAAATTAGTTGTGGAAAATAGGTAGGGTTGAAAAATCAAATTCCATTGTTTGATTTCACTTGGATAAAATCATGGAAAAATATGAGAAAAAAGAAGAAGAGGAGAAAGAGGAAGAAGATGAGAGGAGGGGGAGAGGAAGAAGAAGATGATGAGGAAGAGGGAGGGGGGAGGATGTGGTGACGGTGGCGACGGCGAAAACGGCGATGGTGGCGGCGAAAACGGAGGTAAGTGAGGAAGATGGGGGGAGAACGTGGTGGTGGTGGTGGCGGAAGAGATGAGGGATGGAGAAGAAGGAGAAGAAGAAGAGAGAGAGAGAGAAGGTGGTTGGAGACGGAGCCGACGGCGACGGCGATGGTAACGACGGCGATGACGACGACGACGAGATTAGTGTAATGGTGGTGGTGGTAGGGAAGAATTGAGGATGGAAAATATGGGTGGATTTCATTTTCCCACCCATATGGGTGGGAAAGTGAAATCCATGATTTAGTGGACTTTTTGAATGGGGTGGAAAATGAATTTCCATTTCCACGTGCAATCAAACACTTGAAAAATGTCATTTTCCATGGAAATTGATTTTCCGCTCTATTTTCCATGTGCAATCAAACATACCCTTAGTTTTATGTGGAGGATCTGGTTATCCATTGGATATCCAAAGTTTGTTCCTTTTTACTTGAGATGAAAAATGGCTTGATCTAGAAACCTATCTACTTTTTTCTGGATAAAGAATCGCTAGTGAAATCAAGGCCTTATTTTCAATTTGTGCACAAGCCATTGTTTAACTATTAGAAATTGTGGAGCCTACTTTTGTGTACCATGTGCATGTCCATTATTAGAATTGTTGGTGACTTGGTGCTGTAGGCTTGTTTCACTTGCCACTTTGGGGCTAATAATAAATCCAAGATGGTACATCGACAAGCTTGTGAAGTTTTCCTTATGAAGGGTAAGCATTGAAAGATAGTTTGTATTGGTTGCAGCTCTCTGATCATTTTCAAATATCTTCATAGCCCGGCCGGGTCTGTTTAGATGTTCTTTTATTGCAGGCCGGTTTGCCTATTCGTCTATACTTAATTATGTCCAAAGTCTTCCATGATTCGAAGATAGCACACATTGTTCAAGAAAGTGCTTTGTTTTTTGGTAATGTGCAGGCCAGACCACAATTTAGAAGATGTAAGGGCCAAGATTTTCCCTTTCAAAAGAAGAAAGGTGAAGGGACCCGAAGTTGTGCCTTCAATTTCATTGCCAGTTAGAAGAAAGGAAAGATCACTCTCATCACTGGTGGTCAGCACTCCCCGAGTGTCGACGCAGACGGGTTTTACTGGAAGAAGAACAAAAGCTGTTGCTAGAAAAGCTGCTGCTTTACGGGGATCTAGTTTTTCCATTGATGAATCTATTAAAAAAGAACAAGATTCTCTGGATGATCGCCCAGAGAGCTCAAGCTCACCTGAGACTTTAAACAAGTTTGCGCAAAATCGAAGGCAGGTAAAAGAGGATGCACGTTGGTTTGTTTTGCCTTGTATTAGTGACTTTTTTCCTTTTTTAAGATGCAAATATCATTCTGTTTCAGATTGTGTCACATAACAGTTCTGCCTTTACTTTATTTTAGAGAGCTCCTAACTGCACCTCAACTTTTACTTATTACACCCCAATTAAAAATAAAGAAAATAAAGGAATGTTTGAGACTAAGTAAAAGTTGGGGTGCCAATCAAAGCTCTCTTGTTTTTAATTCAAGATTCCTATTTTTTGGGTTTAGGATTTTGTATGAGCCTAATCATAATTGTAAACAACTACTGAAGTTGTTTGACCGAGTGGTATTATGTTTTGTAATGTTGAGATTATAATTTGTGCCAAACGTTGGTAATGTTTGAAGAGTGTGTTTTAATCTTTAATTGGGGTATGATAAATAATTTAAGAAAAGGTGTAATTTGAAGTGCGAATAGCAGTTCTCTTATTTTACTAAGATTTTTTTGCATGCATAATTATTGTCCTGTGCAGAATTTTTCCAGTGCCGAGCCATCTGACCATCACACACCAAATAAAGGTACAGACAACGGTTCCGAACCATGGGAAGGGAAAGTCGATCTCTGGAAACCCTTAAACTGCTTAGTTGAGGCTGCAAATAGAACAAAGTCTTTTAAGTACAATTCACAAGGTTCTGTTGTCAAATCAGAACCGACCAATGCCCCAGACAATGAAGTACATGTGCCTAAAACCAAAGTTAGAGAGCATGTTCACAAGATTAAAGGCCAGGATGACAAGAAAGGCACAACTCAAGCCATTCCAGGGTTGGTGAAGCCTAAAAAGTTGCATAGGATGGGCCGAAAAAGGACAGCCGCTTCAAAGGATTTAGGCTTCTCGGCTCAAGCTGTACTTGATGCTAAGGGTGTTAAACGTGACAGAAGAACTAGTCCAATTTGGTTCACATTGGTGGCTTCTGAAGAACAGTAAGAAACTATTTCAAGTCTGAAATTTAATTTTTATTTTTTATTTTTTTGGGATGTCAAATCAAATTTTAGAGAGCTTCTATTGTCACACCAAATTTTACTAACCACACCCCAAGATGATTGCTAATTCTATGGTGATTTACACATGAATTGGGGTGCTGTTAGCAAAACTTGGTGAGGCAATAGAATCTCTCAAATTTTATTGTCATATCTTTTTCTTCTATGTTGTTTCATGATGCCATTGTAAATGGTTTCAGGGAAGGAGATACACGCTTACCACAGATATCTGCATGTTACTTGAGGATAAAGTTAGTTCCTTGAAACCCCTACCCACTTTGTAGATATAGTTTGACTTCTTTTTCTGCTTAAATATGTTGTTTAATTTGGCCCCTTAAACTTTATTTCTAAATGATATCATAGTAATACATGTATATTGACTCATGCATGGATATATATGGTATCGTATACTTATTTTTCTGTTTGTATGTAAGTTTCTATGTCTCAAGTGGATTGTTTGGTTCACTCTAGAATCAAGTATACCATGTTAATCAATTTTGGTAGGGATTATTTAGTGATATTAATACATTAGAGAAAATATGGTAACTTTTGGCTATGTTTTACTTGACACCATTGGATAAGATATCAACACAGTTTTCTGTAGGCACATATCTTGTATTGAGTATAGTGTAAATGTTTGACTTCTTCTAGATGATAGGGATACCATTTCCCAGAAAATGTTGCATTTTAGATGTTTATTCTGCATTGCCTGGATCCTTCACCCCCTAAGATACTTATGTTGACATGACCATGGGTATGGGTTAGCCCTAGCCAGATATTTATAATCAAATAATAATAAAAAAGGCATAACTTATTTTAAGAGTTTAACCATGTTGTCTTGGGCTTGGCACACTAAGATTAGGGTGTTGAGCAAGTCTAGCACTTGGACTCATACCATTCCCAAGTAATATAGCATTCGTTGGATAGAAGCTGCTATGTTTATCAGGAAAATTCTGATCTAATTTTTCCTTATTCTCCTCAATTATTACTCATACAATATGCATCTAAGAACTTACCGAGCAAACCATTTATCTAAGTGAAACTGTTACTAGCTTGGTAAGGATAAAAACGAACATTACAAAATGATGATGTTAAGATGGATAAGTGGAAAGACCACGAAAGACAAAATCAGGAATGAGTGTACTAAATGAATGACTCTGATAGGAGATAAATAAGAGAGAGTCGTTTTAGATGGGTTGGACATGCACAAGTAAAGGATTTAAAGGGCTAGAGGAAGGTCGATAAAAGATATGAACAGAGGAATATGAAATGATAGGAAGAAACATACCTTTACTAAAGATATGGTTCATGATAGAGTTAAATGGCAAAATAGAATATGTTGTCAACCTCCATAGTTTAGACAAGGAAAAAAAAATCTTCTTCATGTTAAAAAAGAACCCATCTCAGAACACTTTGTACTTGTGGTAAATGGTTACTATTAAGGTTTAAACCGAAATGGTCTTGATCAGAACCGGAATGCCCTGCTGAAACAATCCGAAATGACGCGTGAGACTTTGAATCGTGGTTAGGATCATATTGTATATTAGTGCTTAAAATCAAAATACCATCACATATACTTTGATGAATAACCAATAAAGAGGTGTTGGTCTTGATTCATCATGTGCATAAAGATTCTTGATGCTTTAGATAATCGAATAACTTCACCAACCATTCATACAAGTCATTTTCGAGTTTGCCGGCTGTTTTCTATTTGTCCACAAGATGAATTTAAATCTGATGGTACCCACTTCGCAAATCTATCTTCAAAAAGATGCTTGCCCCAATGCAACATGTCCATCATGTCATCCATGAGAGGAATCAAAAACTGATATTTGATGGTTGTCCGATTAGTAGCTCTACTGTCAATGCAAATCCTCTTATGAATTATCCTTTCTCTCTGTAAAGAATGCATGGATAGCACATGTGCTCATTCTTCCTTCGCTAACCCCTCTTATAGTAGCTCTTCAACCCGGTTTGCGATTCATCACCTTCTTTGGGATTCACCTTGTAACATGACAAATTGGGTAGCGATGATGCCAATTCAAAATCAATGTGATGCTAGATTGTGCAAGCGGGTGCTTTTTTTTTGGAAAGATAATCTTGAGGTTAGGCAAACCCCCAACCAGCTATATTATGTAAGAAATATTTACTTTCTTACATAGACTTCCTCAATGATGTTAACGAGATCATTGGGAAGAGAACCAAGGAGAAGGACTATTTCACTCTCAGAATTGAGGATAGAAGCAAGGTAGTCCACAATCTTGTTAGTCTCCCACTATACAAAACAAAAGGAAACATTTACAATTCTTGCTCCTAATTCTTTAATCTCTTTAACTATTAAATATTAAACAGTAGATTTCAATTTTTATATACTTTTCTATTTCAGGACTTTAATTTTATGTTTTTTGAGCTTGTTTTGATGTTTTATTAGCCTATGATGTTAGTATAGGTGTTAGGGGGCAATTTGATAACTTTATGTTGATTTTTTTAATGAGTTTTCATCGGTTGAAAATTCAAGGGAAATAAAGTTACGGGATTGGGACATAGATGGTATTTCTATCTTTATTTTATTTAAGTTGTTTTAAGTTTATTTACAACCATTGGATCTCTTTATTCTAGTTGGATGGTTGAGATTAGATTTAGGGTTTAGAGAACATTATAAATACTTGCTTCTTGCTGTAATTTTCTTCAATGATGAATAAAATTGTAATTGAAGTTTTGATATTTCCATTGACGGTGTGGTGTGAGGTCATTTTGGAGTGAGTCCAATATAATATTTTTTTTTTTCTTGATTTTCTTTTAGTTCCTTGTTCTTGATTTTCGTAATTCTTGATTCTTGAAACCCTTTCTTGATTTTTGATTCTTGAATCATTTATCCTTTCTCTTAATCTTTAACTTTTTTCATCTATCCTATTGAAATTGTCGTAATTGCAAGAAAAATATATTTTACTTTTGGGTTTACCTATCCTTACTCAATCCTAAACCAAATCTTTAACTCAATCCCAACTAGATTTCCCTAAATCCCCTATTTTGACTAAATTAAATTCCATTTTCTTATCTCTTCTTATCGTACTGCATCACTATCCCTTTAACTAGCCAAGGAATAGCGTTTTTCCCCTCAACACAATTGACACCCTGGGAGTCTGATGTAGCTGAAGTGTCTGAATCAATAGATTTAATTGATAAACAAGCAATAGCTTGAAAAAGATAAAGGGAAGAGATAGAAATTAAGTAACTAAAAGTGAATAAAGTTTGCAAAAGAGAATTGAATTGATATGTTATGTATTGAATTTCGTTTTTGAATCTCCTTGTATAGATAATTTCATCATAACAACTTAAAAACCTTCTAAAATACTAAAAAGTAATTTTCCTAACTATCAATAACATAATAACAATTTTCTAAACCTATTACAACTCAATTTGGACACTTCTAAGTACTTATAATTATAGTTTAAAGAATAAAAACGAATTTAGACAAAAAATAGAAACTAAACAAGGAATAGTACTCCTAAAGTAACTATGAAATAGAAATCCTACTAGAACTAGAAAATAGAAAAAAGTTTTGCTAAAATTAAGAGACTACTTAAGACTCTCTAAGTAGAATTGTAGATGTCCTACTTCAGAGTCAAAAGCCACTCTTAGTCTTTGGCATTCATGGTTCAAAAGAATGATCTTCTAGCCGGTCTTTCTTTCTTTTTTCCCCTTTGTGAGTGTTCATGTGTGTGTGATTTCCATCTATCCCCATGGTATCATACCACTCTTTATTTGTGTAATGTATAATTATTTCCAAAAGAAGATTAGACTAAACAACATGTAGCTGGTACCTCTCCACCCTGTTTGAACCATTGGATGTGGTATTGCCTCAGGTGTGGTTCTTCTCTGAGACCAAGCTTCACAGCCATATCTACTGACAAATAAAAGCTTCATAATTATCTCTTTATAGACGATATTCTATCCACTATGATAACTAGGAATTGGTTTCCATTTGAAGTATGTTGAGTGTCGATAATATTGGATTGGATCCAACCATTCTTGCCCAAAACCTTGGGTGAAGTCAATATCCCCTTTTGGATATTCGCACGCACTATTTCCCCGTCACCGATCCTTTGGAATCATACACATACTCTCCTTTTTGTAGGCATGGTTCAAAGTTTTGTTCCATTTCAGAATGTTTCGACCTGTTTTGATCGAGACTGCAACGAAACATTGAATGATTCAGAAGTGTTTTTGATTGTTTCATAAATGTTTTGTTTGAGACCATCTTGGTTTTTCTCCTGACCAAAACATTGCCCCAAGGCAAGATTTTAAACCTTGTTTGCACAGGTAACATTCTCCTCCTTCATATTTCTCTTCCTTACCTTTCTCCATGTGATTAGAGTGGGTGATGTTCTGTGTGGGACACACAAAAGTAATGCCTGGATTCTTAGCAATAGAAACATACTTTGCCTTGAATGTTTCTAGTAGTTGAATTGAACAATTTTTAACTTATATTAAATAAAAGAAAATAAAAAAAGAATTGAACATTTAGAACTATTACTTGGATCACCTGTTAGGCCATGCATTTCCCTGAAGGTTTTGTGTGCCTTGTCAACCTTAATCCGCACTAGGGATGTCTTGGGTACTGGTGTATTCTGTGCTTGCAACCTTATCCTCTGTAGGTTCTCATCCAATTTCCGTGATAGCTTGTAAACTTCATTAACATCCCATACCATCTGGCATTAAATTTTTTTTTAACTAATGCCTTTCAGACTGGTGAGAAAATGACCCAGAAGTATTATGTTCACCTATTGTAACCCTGCTTACGTGCACAATGTATGGAATTTTGTGTAAGCTCTCACATCATATTTTTCTATCTTAAATTCAAACACATTTGCTAAAAATTTAGTTTCATGAGGACGGAAGAAATCTTGTTCACAAGGGAATTCTTTAATTTCATGCCCCGAATCAATTTTTTTCCTTCCCTTCCCAAATCTTAACTGTTTGGAGGTCTAAGCACCATCTCAAGGAAATATGATAAATCGAGATGCATCTAGCTTTACCTTTTGGGGATTCAAGACACCAAATAAATCAAATGTAAATTATATTTATTCTATCCTCTCAATGGAACTATCTATGTCCAAGTGTCCGTGAAATTCTTGAAACTTTGACTGAAAAATATTAAACATTATTCAGATTTTCATCTTTACCAATAAATAAATAAACATTAAAAATTATTCCCACGATCACTGCGGTTGCCTAGATATCAATGTCACCTGTCATTTCTCTGATAATCCCCTTTGATTACTGTAAAAATCCATCAAGTCCGCCCCTTTCATGAATTTCCCAGAAATCTGCGATCTCCATGGAAATCATTGAAACCACTGTTTGCATCATCCCTATAAAATTTGATGCCATCACTACCCCATCTTGTCAAATCATTCCCACGGTCATTACCCCAATTTCGAGGGTGCTTGCAACCTCCTTGGAGTTCATGGAAAACACAATCACTTTCTTCATTGTGGTATCTTGTCTTTGATCTCGTCTATGGGTGATCATCGCCTTCTCGTTACACCGAGGATTTCCTAATGGGGATACCTTCAATAGAAGTGTCCTCATCTAATTTTGGCTGATCTTCATCTTCCCAATTTTGGCTTCTATGTTGCTCCAAAAGTTGCATAAGCCTGATAGAACTTATGCAACTCATTTCAGTCGCACGTCAAACTCTTTTATTTGATCCATGCGATTGATGAGGTCTTGATTGTTTTCTCTCCTTGGCAACACTTTTTGTCGATCAAAGTCGGAGCTCCAAGCCTTAGAGCACACTCTCATACCAAAATGATGCAAGCCCTAACAAAACTGAAGTAAAGTCAACAAATCAAAAAATGGATTGCCGAGCAAAAAATGACTCACAAAAGCCTAGAATAACTGCCAAAAGGTCACGTAGGGTTTCAACTTTCGACCACCTAAACTCACAAAACAGTAACATGAATAGCCTTCCATTCTTACATGATTTTGGCTCCTTTTATTCTAAAAAATGTAAAATGTCTAAACTACCCCTCATTAATGGCATAAAACATAAGTACTCCTATATTAGTTAGTAATGTATCAAATTACTCTCGTTATTAATTCTTCCTCAACTTTAAAAAGAAATAAAACAAATAAATCCCTAACTACCTTTGCCTATTAAATCTGTTTTCACTTCGAGTACCTTAATTCTACAAGTGTAGGAATACTCTCAGCATGGCCCATGTATCTCCTCTTATTCCTATGCCTCAAGTGTATTCTTCATTGAACAATGTTTAAAAATAACTCCGCCATCTTTTCATAGTCTCTTCATTTTTTACCAAAATTCTCTCATCATCGCCCATAATGCTTCTAACATGATCCGGGTCTTCAGTTTTTCTCATTGTACTTGTGCCAGCCTATAGCTTTTTAATACTTGTATAAATGTCTGTTGAATTCTATTCATTTTGCATATGTTACTTTAAATTAATTTTTTTCCCAAAATAATGGGTTGAGTGTTCTGACCATGATTGTTCTATCACTTCCTGCCATATCAGTGCATTTTCCAATGTCGAGGCGATCATTCTCCAAACTTCTATAAGTTGGTTAATTTTTTTTTTTAACTTTTCCATGTCGAACTAAACTTCCTTGAATTTATTTTGTATTTTAATTGACTAAGTTTAGAGCTAATACAAAGTTTACAAACCTTTTAGTCTTCTGTTGGATAGAAAAAACACCACCCTTTTGTGGGCTTCTCACCCACAAAACACGGCAGCTTTGCTTAACTGCCAATTTAATAAATTGAACTTCAACACTACTAACAAGATTAGTGATTGACAATGATTTAGGGACTCCAAAGCAGCTTTGATTTCTCTTTCTAATATCCTCCAACTTATTACATTATTTTATAACTTTTTATAATGTGATGTTAAAACTACAGAATTGTGTTAAGATATTTAACATTCAAGTCAGATGAAATAACAACTTCCCAAATGATATAGTTGCTTCAAATATATAAATGGCACTCAAATTGGAAAGCTGAGCTAGACAATAGAAACTTAAGTGAGACTCAACTAAGAAACCTTTCTGAGCCCATCATGGACTCAACTAAGGTATATTGGCTGGATCATGGGCCTCTGGGCTGTTTTTAGTGGGCCTGTAGATTATCTGCATATGAACTGTCCAGCATTCCATTCTTCCTTACGGCCTTTTCCATGGCTTCTATAATTGATGCTTATTCTCTTTTCCCAATCAATGGCCAATTCTTCATTATCTTTTGCTAAAAAGATAGCTCAGGAGCATATTTAGCTATTCATTTTCCTTCTTTTTTTCAACCTTAGCTTCTTATTGGTTCTTCGCAGCTTGTTCGAATGATAGATTTCAATGTTATTTGATTGCCAAGAGATGAAAATGAGCTGGTTTATGAATCTATTTCACCAAATTTTAGCTAATAATATCTCTTGCAACTTTGTTATTTTAAAAGTTTAGAGATGGATTTGGTATTGGCTTTAATGGACATTCCTCAAACTGTCCACAAATATCTTATTTCATATTGACTTTTTTTGTTTCTTGATCATAGGGATGGTAATTTACCCGTTTCATTCATCCAAAAGTATCTAATGAAGAAACTTAATCTTACAAGTGAAGCTGAGGTGAGTTCATCTTTCTCTTTTCAAAAATCAAATAATAATTATTAATATTTAGTATTTTTCTGTACTGCAAGCCCAGTAACATCTAATGAAATAGCTGGAAAATGGTTGATATTTTGTTTTGTTGTTAAGATGCATTGTGACCTCAGATTTATTGCTTTTCCACCATTATTTTAACCAGGGACGGAACCAGGATTTTCTTCTAGGGACGGCAAAAGTATAGTAAACTGGTGATATTGAAGAGCTTGAAGATGACTTGTTTTGGGGAGGAAATTCAAGGTTTTTTTTTTTTGTTAGAGGTTAAAGAAAAGGGCATTTAAGTCAGTTTTCATTAGTATACAAGAGAAGACCTGTGTCAATGGGACAAGGTCAACGGTTTAAAAACACAGGGTATCTCAAAGATTCAACAGAATGCATACATGCCCCCTTCACTTCATTCTTCTCTAATAGACTAATGCATAATGACCCAAATACCATCGTCTTTAATCTGAAACCAAAAACCCTTCTCTCCCTGAATCCAGTCATCTTTAACCTCCTATGTATAATCTTTTAGCCTAGTCTTCAACCGTGTCAATTTAGCCTTCAAACCAAAAGAACAAGATAGAATTTTTAAAGTAGAAGATGATGAAAATTTTTGATAAAAAAATGTAGGATTTTCTACGAGGATTAAGGCAAGGTTAAAACAATTGATTGAAGATAAAGCTAAATAGATTAGAGCTTGAAGATGACTGATGTTAGTAAGAATACTTATGGATTTTTGGTTGTAGATTGGAAATAAGGGTATTTAGGGCTTTTTGTTGTCACTTTAAAGAGAAGAAAAATGTCAAAGGAGCTATATCATTAGTTTGATAACACATGGGTATATCAAATATTCACCTAAATATAGAGGGGTGTCTAAATCATCCATAAAATTGAAGGGAGGGGAGCATGTATCAGCAATTTGAAAACAAAGGGGTATCTCAAATATTCACCAAAATGTCAGGGGTGTCTAAATCACCCAAAAAATGTGTGTGTGTGTGTGTGTGGTGGGGGGGAGGGACTGCTCCCACTCGCCTCCCCTGGCTCCACCCCTGGTTTTAACTTCTAATTACCCTGTTTTAACCATTTTTAGTGGCGTTATGGTGGTCTTAGGCATTGTTCTAGAAACTGGACTGAATCAGTGACCTGACTGGTTTCTGTAATAAAGTCGGTCAGTGGTTCAACCATTGAACTTCTGGTTTTTGCCGACGGTTTTAAATTACAAAATTTTGAAATGTTTCCTTCTTAAAATAAGTTGATTTAGGAAAGTCACATTATATTTTTCAATTCTTTAATAAATATAAGTTGGTCCAACCACTGACCATTTAATAAATATAAATGGGGTTAATGATACAAAATGAAATCTGGCAAATTAGGCTGTATTAGAACTTTGGCAAATTGGTCAACTCCATCTCAATGTGATTGACCAAAGTTTAGAAATTGTTCTGCTTGCCACTCAACTGGTTTTACATTGTATGAGTTTGCTGGGTTTCCTTAGCAGAAAAAAATTGACAAAATTTGAGATTAGTACATGTATGTGATGAGGCAGGTAATTTGTATATGGTTTTGCTTTTGGACCCACATTGAGATGATACCAGGGTTAATTTTTAGTGAAGATAACCTTCTCATAATGGAGATCATCCACAACAAAAATTAGCTGATTCTGAAATTTCTAACCATATCAAAAGTGATGGAAGGTTGAAACAATCTGGACTGACCATTTCAGCAGAAATTTTTTTTTTTGTTGTCACGATGATCTCAATTATGACCAAAAACCAGCTTTCCATTCATCTTGAAATGGGCCCTACAAGTAGTATTGACAGTTGCATCCCAACTCACTTGATGGCGTTGTGTGCACCAAGCACAACTGAGTCGACCTAGAGAGTCGATAAACCTAACTTAGTGAGTTTATCTGTAACAACCACGATTACTTTAGTTCTGCTGAATTAAAATCGGAGAAGAGATAATTCCATAAGTGGAATTGAGAAAATCGACAGTTTCTGTATGTTTCTGTTTTGATTGATGGGTTTGTATATTGTTTTTGTAGGTGGAGATAACATGTCAGGGTCAGCCAGTGGTACCCTCATTGCACTTACATAACTTAGTGGATTTCTGGCTACAGACCGCATCGACTTCACAGAGAGTACAGGCATCTGTGGGCACCTCTGCCAAGGATTTCCTGATGGTTCTGGCCTATGCTCGGAAGGTTCAGCCCCCCTTAAATATATAACTACTCGTCATTCTTTTCTCATCTACCTCTTCAATAATCTATATATATATATATATATATATATATATATATGGGGATTTGGATTTTACCTACTGGTCCCTTCAATCTAGGTGATTTGGTTAAGACACATATCTTCGTTGCATGGGTAAAATTTTTAAGTATTTACGTGTGTTTACGGCAAGAACATATACCTTGTGTGTGAGCTCTGATGTATGTTGTGTCATTGCGTGTGCATTTGCACATTTTCTTATACTGATCTGTCTATGGTTCCGCACATTCGACGTATTTGTAACCAAATGAATTATTATTACTATGAATACTAATTTACAGGCATTCATGCATTTAATTACACAGGACGCCGCCAATATAAGCTTCCATTTTCTTCTCTTCTTTCCTCTTTTAAGGTCTCTATGTATGATTGTAGGTGGATATATGATTATTACTCGTTTTAGTGGAAAATCACACTCCGAAAAGTTATTTTTTTTACATTTTGTCAGGAAAATATTCATGCCTAATTCCCCAGGAAAAAATGATTCTCATAATTGTGGGGAAATTTTAATGTGCTCCCATCCCCTAAAATCAACACCAATCTCTCTTTTTTCAGACTTTCAAGGTAGTCCATGAAGACAATTTCCTCGAGAAATTGATTTTTTGGATAAAATATTGACACCCCTAGAATATTTGTTTTTCTCTTTATGGGCATTCATTCCTCTTTAGATTCATGGAACTGATGGATGTTAATGCATATATGGTGTGATCTTGGTTGGTCCTGATTGAATATTGTTTCCGGTTAGCATTAGAGAGGTGGGTGGTGGGGTGTATGAAGAGGAATTCGGAAAGGTCATGTTTCCTCGGCCCTTCAACTCATGCATAGGGGTTGGGCCATGTTGTGGTAGGGCTGTCTAGGACTAAACTTGAAAACTAGTCCGTTTCAATCTAATACATCCAGTTTTGGATCAAGGATTTGGATTTTAATGACGAATCCATTGACAGTCCTAATGGGTGGTTTCAAGGAGGATTTTTGTGTGATCATCAAAAGCAATCCACTAAAAATTGTAGTTCCAATTTTAGAGCATTGGTTTAGATCTCATTTATTTCAATTTTTACCATATACAGGTATTATATGGTGTGGATCCTAAAACCCTTAACAAAGACTGAGGGAACTCAACATGGATCCAAATTTATTTTCGGACAATTTCCCCTCTAAATTTTGGTGAATAATTGAGGTACCCACATTTTCAAACTGATTATATCAATTGTAATGAAAATAACCTAAATAATCTGATTGTAATGAAAATAACCTAAATATTTTATTGATTTAATACTTCCCCAAACTAGTCATCTTCAAGCTCTTCAAACTCTAAAGGTAAATTATTTTTCAGAAAGAGAGAGGTCTTGAGTTCAAGTCTCTTGACCACTCAAAGATTTATACCTGCTGATACGTGTTGTTTGTAGGGTATTGCATGTAGCCAGGGGATTTGGGCAAGATATGGTGTTGCCTTGCCCATGCTAGTTGGTCCCTTTTTCATTTGATAAAGTAAAGTAAAGCACTTGACGTGGCATGTGAATAGAACCATAGATATTTTCCTTATGTATCCCAAAGAAAAAGAAGATCTATGATTCTATGCGCGGCAGTTTATCACGACTCTCTTCAAAACTGTCTTGGTTGTGGTTTTTGAGAAGGAAAATCAGGTTTTATTTCTTGGCTTAAGGTTGGGAGACAAATAGCATATATGAGCAGGAAAAAGAGTCAAGATGCACGTCATCAGTTTGATCTCAAATATTCACCAAAACACAACGGAAAATGATACGACTTTCCTCCATAAACGTGTCCCCAGAAGAATTACATTGACAGTTATTGAAAAACAATTTCATACGAGAGAAGAGTGTGTGTGGTTCTATTTCTGTATGGGAGGTGTAGGTCGAGTGTATATATATATATATCTATCTATAGGGATTAAAATCACTTATTTTGACTTTGTAACTCCATGTTTATGTGAACAGTAACTTTTCACATAATTCTATAGGTGATATAAGATCAATCTCCAAACCGTACATACAACTTTTCTCATAATTCCTTTGGTAATCTATAAGATCGATAATGAAATCTTATTTACTCACTCAAAATCATGTATTTTAATCATTGCTATTTTACAAAAACCCATTTTAAAAAAGTGAAGGTATTTCAAATTATGTTTTAAAAAAGTAGAGGTATTTCAAATTATTTTTGACACTGACAAAAAATCAGGGAAAACTTCTAAAAAGTTGTGGCATTTCCAATTCTGCTTGATTACGGCGTGTCTATGCACCATGGGCGGATCTCCCCACCTCATGTGTGTGTATGAGAGAGACCAAAATTTACAATGTACTCAATTATAGTCCCTACGAACTAACATAAAAAATAAAAATTTAATAGAGTGTATGGATGTAATTTTGAGATTCGAAAGGTTTATCAATGTCAGGGAGTATAGATCCATAACAGGCATATAAAAATTATTATACACCAAATAATATTGGAAATGTCAGCTTGAGAAAGATGGAATTCTAATGTTTTTTTACCCGGATAACTAATTGAATTGTTGCAAGCGAAATGAATGATCCAGGAGAGTTTTGGAAGAAGTGATATTTTACTAAGCTGTCCCATGAGGAATAAAGAGCGTCTATGCACATTAAAGTTTTCAGTGCAATCGAAGTGGTTCAGTCATATAGACAATTCGATCCAGCACCGAAGGTTGAAGCCTGTACCCAGCATAGTTTCTCTTCTGAGCTCAAGAGAGAACTAGTTATATTACCTTACAATACTCACAGAGATTCCTTGCAGACATCAAAGCCAAGATTTACTGCTCCGAGTCTCGTGGTTTCTGTCCGGTTTTGCACTTTTTCTGTATCATTGAATTCTTCACCAAAACAACATACAAATTGCACAAGAACAATATTTGCGACAGCGTGAACCAATAATCCCCCATTACTTCCATCAGTGAAGCAATGTGAGTGTATCGACACTTCATTCTCATTCTTACTAGTTTAATTTCATGTCACTTCATATGATGCATGTCCAAAAATGTCCATTGGCTGCTTTTTTACTGGAATCACATGAGAATTTGAAGGAACCGAGCAATAAGGTGATGATCACGGGTGAAGCGGTGGTGAACAAGGTTCAAAAATCTGGTCTTGAGACAATGTCTAAAGAAAGAAAACCGAAACATCACAAAACAACTCCGAAATATCGAACATTTCAGGATTGATATCTTTTTTTCTATTCCCAATTTGGGCAGTACAAATAGCACGCTTTCCGACTAGTAGACAACTAAGCAGGAGTTCTTCCAACATCCCTTAGAACTGATAAAGCAAGAAATCTAAAACATGGTTGTGAGGTTCCAAAAAGGAGGTTTTCACTCATAAACCCAGAGAAGAAGTAGAGATGAAGATATAACCCATGCGGTGTGTTGTTACCACATCCTACGTCCAAACCCCCTTGAACCCAACTTCATTTGTTAACCACTAACCCTATACCTATCAAAAAAATAAAATGAAAGAGGTGTCTTAGTAAAAACTTGGAAAAGCTGGAAGAAGAGATGGATTCAGTGCTTGTAGAGATGGTCCGACTAAATAAGATTTTGAATGGGAAATTCAAATATCCGAAATTGGAGGAGAACCAATCAGGTAAATGTTACTTCCCTCTCAGCTTCATTTCATGATTATCTTAAAGTTTAACATTAAGTTTCTTTTACAGAATCAAATACAGGAACATGATTCACTCAACCAACCCCTACTACTCAGGATCATCCTTTGATAATGATGATCTTTACATCTTCCATTTTCCTCCACCATTTCATGATCATCTTGAAAAGAACATTAATTTTCTATTCAAGGGTGAAAATGCTTAGTTGGAATCATCTTTAATCATGCAATCAGCCAAACACGTGGAATATATAGGCAGAGATTTCTTGCGTATATGTACAACACTAGAAAGAAATGGAATACTTAAAGATAGAACAAGAGCTTAACTTTCACATAAAGCTAATGCCGAAAGCATAATTTCCTCAAAAAATTAAAATTCATCCTTAAGGCTTGAATCAGAAGTACAGCAATTTCGTTTTAGATTGTCTAAAATAAAGATGCCTCATCACACAACATTTACAAGCAGAAATGAAGAACCAAAAACACACATAAAAAAAACAAAACTCAAATAAAGAAAAGATGAAGAAATACAACTTAGACTCGATGAATTCATATTAGAACTCAAATCCCCTGACAATTGGTTGAACAAATATTTAAAAAAATGCGCGTGGAGGAGAATCACACCTCTTTGAATCCGAAACATTTACAGCATAATCAAGGAATCACCACCGAAGATCGAATAAACAAGATTCAATGGCACTTGCATCAAATATAACCATGAAACAGTAAATTCAAACATGGTTATAAGCCGTTCGCATCTGACTACCAACAAAGGAATAAAGTCCTCCAGCGACAACTTCTTGTTCATCGTGAAACTGATCTTCTGTAACCCTAAATGCCGCATGTAAAGCAACCATCACAATTCCAATTATAAGCGAAACAAGAACATTGAATCCCACATGAGTAAAAGCTAGGGCAACAACCGTAACCACACTGAGACCAATCAAAAGTAAACGATCATCGAATGTCCGATTGAACACCATAAGCGGCCCGTCTCGGAAGAAATAGAGAAAGAACCAAGCCACAAACACGATCAAGAACACAATCATTGATATCGGATGCCATAAAAGACTCAAGAACAGTATAATTAAGACGATTAGGGCATAATTAACGCGGAAATAGCTGAGATTACTCTTGATTCGGGTCATCGCTTCGGTATAACCGTCCGGTCGACCAAACGAAGATGGATCTGCGAGTTCTCTCCATGGCCTTCGTGAGGCGATGAACGATTTTCCTCTCTCTTTTGCTAGAGAGATGAATTCGAACCCTCGATTCGAATTCGAAGTCGAAGCTGGTGATGCAGGGATGGTTCCGTAACCTGTTTGTGCAGTCGAAGACATTGTAGAAGAAACCCTAACCCTAGATTGGGTAAATTTCGATGATCGAAGAGAATTACTGCAGAGAAATAGCAGATGAGGTAGAAACCCTAAACATCGAATTTCAAAAACACGAATCCTAACCCTAGATCCAGATTTTTAAATAATCGATCTGAGACTGACAGATCACGAACTTGAATGTTTCGGGGGTTAGGATTTCCATTAGAGACGATCAAAAGTCTGGGTTTTAAACAAAGCGACGATAACTGGAAATTAGCCTAAAGTTTAATATGAAGTTAAGGTAACTCGACCGAGTTTTTGAGTCAACTCGGAAAACAAAATCTTTTTGACTGATTCAATAGGGCTGTCAATTGATCGGATCAGACAAAATCCAATCCAATCCGAATATGGATCGAGGATCCGATGTGACAAACTATCAAGTCGGTTCTAGATCAATCATGTCTCCTGTCGGCAGCAACGACCTCGATGCAAAGAAAACCATTGCTCTGATGTGGCAATACATAGAAAACCATTGAATTTTAAATTTATATGATTATCTATTTAAATATAGGTTGGGACAACTCATATGTTCACACACAATGATGATCGTATTCGTATACATGTGAGATTCAACTATTGAGATTTATCTAAGAGATCTGACATACATTTTTTATCCCAACTATTGGATCTCACATATACAAGGTCACGATTGTGTGTGAACATATGAATTCACTTTTCATGAGTCTATCGATCCCAACCTTTAAAATATTCAAATTCAATTAGTATCAATCTAATTGTTTAACGGATCATTTTTTTTATCTGAATAATGACGTTGAATAACAAAAAATGATCCTTAAAGATCCTTTCAATTCATGTTGAATTGGTTCGTGGTTTGATCCTATCCTCATGAGATTGATCCTGACCCCGATCTGGACCCAATGAATTGATAGCCCTCGGTTTGGCATGTATGTGAGATTTACCGCTAATCAAATTTAGTGTATGATTAATGAAACATATAAAATCTTAAAGCTTCATTATTACCATTATTATTAATTTAAATTACTAGAATTTAATAATTGAAAGACTAATAATCCTCCCATGTTGCTCATCTTCTTTTCCCATACCTTTCACCAAACCAAAACAAACTTTCCAGCTAATGCCCCGTACCCACCCACCTACCTATATGGGAAAACTAAAGGTGTCGTTTGCATGTGCTCGAAAAGGAAAATAGAAGGCCATCTTTGTAGTTTTACGAGGAAAAAGAGGGTATTTTGGGAATGTGATTATGGACTATGGTTTTGGGATCCAACCAAATTAAAGCGAGATCAAAGCAAAATCTGACCAATTTGAAAAAAAAATTGGTGCAATCATCCATTACATGTTTCAAAAATGGATATTATTGTATTTTTCAAGATAAAAAATAAAAAAATATTCGAATAGCAGTCAAGGTCAACAAGCAAAAACTACGGTCATCACCTTAAAAAAAGAGACTCACGGACTGCCCGTTAAAACTCCTGCAGTTGCCAAGCCTGGCCAAAAGTAGCACTAAAACGTAAAAATTAGATGGAGAATAACTTTGATGTGACATCTTCATAAAAAAAAAATGATATATGAAGAGCTCAGTGTCTAGATACCATCCTCTCTTGCATATTTTTTTTTAACACCTTTAACATTTCTTTTGAATCCTCTTAGAGTGAATTTACACCACACTAATCCTTAGGCTACGTGCAATCCCCTCCCCTCACATGTATCAAGTCTCATCAACCTTGACTGTTATCTTAAACGCTTGCGAGAATGGTAGAGAGCGTCATTGGAAAGGGTAAAACATCACATTCAAAGACCTTGAAAGTAGACGGCCACTAAACTCCCAAATCTAAAGAAAGTGTATTTTTCTTTTCTTTGCACTTTTTTTCCCCAACATGGCACTTTTAACTGTTTAAAATGCTTCAATGTGCTACAGAAAAAGTAGCACTGAGAAGTCGCTGTCACCCTTAGTGGGGTCACTAAGGTCAACCTACGTGAAACACCTCTTATTACGAAAGATGAAGAGAGAAAAAAAAATGGTAAAATCAATAATAAGAATCAACCATAAAAAATCATCAAAGCTAATAATAACTATCTTGGATAAAGCCTGTATGTTTGTACTCTGGATTAAAAAACAAAAAACAAAAATAGTTCACAGGGTAGCATTGCTCTCTATTATCTCCATGATGTAGATGATAAATTAGTGTCTGAGGCTTCATCTTGGTCCTTTCTATCTTTCTTTCAGGTGAAATTATTCTAATTTGTGATCACTAAATAAAGTTGGGCAAGAATAATAGCCCTAAGTTTTGAATTTTCTAGCCTACTCATATCTCCAATTTCATATGCATGCACACACACTTCAGTAGATAGCATCTTTAGGCACTTAAACCCATATTTCAGAACATAAATGTGTTCCATGCACATAACCCCAAGAACAAAAAAAAAACAAACTAAAAACTCAGACAAACCTTCAGGTTCACCCTTCTTAGTAAAATGTATTCTCTTGGCATACGTCCATGAGAGCTCGAACTGAAAGTGATGTAATCAAACTTATGGTTGACACTCCCATATGCAATGAGCTTGCTTGCAGGCAGGTCAATCGTCTCTTTCTTCCACTGGAGGTGGAATGGGGCGACATCAAGAAGCTACTCTGAAAGCTGGATTCGCTGTTTTATTTTTCCCAGAAAATGTTCCATACTAATGGATTCGGGTCCATAACCATGGGTTCCAATACACGAGATCTTGTTTTTCCAAACCGGTTAAGAACCACAATAGAAATGCAAGCTCAACAAAATACTTTCACGCATCAAAATTTCAGACCTATAATTCCATGAATCAACAAATTTCGGACCCTAACAGAAATATGTTGGGGTTGGCAACAGGAATCTCAACAATATTTCTTTACTATTTCAGATGCATGGAAGCAAACTCTTATATGTAATGTAAAAAACATCACCATGGATTTCTCGAGAACAGGAAACAACAGCTTCCCAACGTGTTTTATCCTCTCTTTCCTTTTAGCTTACTTAGCTAGGACATGTCTTCGTTAGGAGGAATACATTCATAATATCCAAGACTTCAAATGAAGTCCCAACAGGGAATTAATTTACCTTGTGATTTTCAATATCACAAAATATGAGCAGACTTTTAAGAATGCCTACAAGAAAGAGCTACACTGAAACTGGCTTTTGTTCGTTCTGTTTTTTTCCCCTCTTTCCTTCGGACAAATAAAACATGCTCTGAATGTGAGTGCATATTATATATTAATATTTGGACATTATCATGAATCATGCAGTATGGCTGCTAAGCTGGCTTCGCCCGATATGAGACAATCTAGAGGATGAAATTAGGGGTGCTTCTTCATCCACATTTTGATCATTGGCAGACCCTCCATTGCTTCCTCCATCGCTGCTGATATTGGGTGTGTACAGATCAGAGGACTTCTTCTCCAACTTCCAGTCCTACATTAACCCAAAAAAATTAAATATAAAAAAAAAAAACACTTAAGAACCCAAGCCGAATGAAGCCCCTGCAAATGATCTAAATTTCCAGTCATGCATAATTTTTCTTTTTAGTTAAGGTTCCACCTAACTTGCTCATATTTTAGTCATAATAAAAAAATAAAAAAGGCCTCCTAATAAGGTTTCATACTGATATAAATAACCAAAACTATTGTATACAGCTAAGGATTAAGAACGTGGGGTGAAAGCAGCCCATTGTATGTATCTAAAGTTACTGGCACAGTCTTTAACACACATTAACTAAACAAAGGAAATATTAATATAGCATAGACTATGGAATAATTTGTTATCATGAGAAGAGATGAGAAGAAATTACTTTTGCAACTCTTTCTGGGATACTTTCAGCAGGAAGTTGAGATGCACGAACATCCTTGACCTTCAAGTAGTTGTACATAACAACACCACATAGAGCTGCAAAAAAGAAAAAAAAGAGTTCAAATGTACATTATTGTGGATCATTCAGAAAGGTACACATATACAGTTGCGTTAAGAGTGTCTGAAGTTAAGATGGAGTACCAATTGCATAGCCAATAATATTCAGCCCAGTAATTGTGGACTCGGGAAAAATAACTGTTGAAAGAGCAATCAATATCCAGTCTTTCAAAACACCAGCAACTCTGATGGTGACTGCCCCAGTTCTACCAATTACTAAGAAAATTGTGAAGTTCAAGGCTAGAGCACTCATAGCATTCGAAAAAAATATCCAGAAATTGAACTGAATCTGTGAAACTTCCATTTCAGGCTTCTCCAGTAAATACCAAGGAACAAACAGAAACAAGAAACTGCACATGGCAAAATGTGAGAAGTGTGAGCATCTCAGGTCAATGGCATACTTTTAAAAGACATTGTCCACAAAGAGAAGGCATAATATTACTTATAGAAAAAAAGGTATAATATCATTGAGCTGATATAGAAGATGGAATTGACGAATAATGGTGGGTTACAGAAAGATGACATATTCTCATGGCATAATTGATATTTCATTATTTTATATTAATGAAGAGTTGGACAATGGTTAGACTTTCGATATATTAAAAATAATAATAATAATTTAAAGGTTACACATCCATATGATAAGTGAACAAAATCTACTAGAAAACAGAGAAAAACTATAACTAGTAAAAGACTAAAACTAATGTCAACTAATGTTAAGCATATAAATATAATGTTCTAGACAATAAGTTTCCGAGAAAAGTCCCGCTCAATTAATCTCCATATTCTGAAAGGTCTGAGTGTCGGTTTTCATTGTTTGAGATATCTTTGGTAAGGGAACTTCAACCAAAAAATCACCAGATCAAAGGGACCAGAAAACCAAGGCCACCAAGCAAATAAATGACCCAACCTAGTTCCCCATTGTAGTATTGTCCTATCACTTCCTGACAGTTTGTGAAGGAAAGGCCAAGGGTGTTTCACTACATCTATTTTGCATCAAGGTCATCAATGGTTGATTGCCGTATTGCTGGGCGATTCATATCTTCCTTGAAAATTGCATATATTGTACATGTGGCGCTCAGGATGCATCCCGACTCTAGGTGTGAGAATGATCTCTCAACCGATTTCTGATTCTATTCGGGCAATCTACAGACTCAGGGCCAGAGTCTTCCAATTGGAGATTGATAGCCTTCAGACTCGAGTAGTCTTCTGGTTAGTGATTGAATTGCCTAACTTTACAAATTTCATTTATAAGGTATGCGAATCTCGAGGATAATTCTTTTAGTATTACAGTTGGGTTGGGTCTTTTTCACTTACGAGGTGCCATGTGTCCAGTTTAGAGTAAGTGTAGTTTATTGCATTTGCACCCACAAATAGTCATTTCTTATTTTGTCTTTGTAAGGCTTACCACTTATCTATCTCAACATCCTCATCTCTACTACCACTCACTCATTCTATGAGCACATTTATTGATTGCCCAACATTTTGTTTACTTCTTAAAGATAATTGATCCTAAATAATGGAAGTGATCGGGTATTTCTTGTCCCCAATTCTTAACTAGAGCCCCATCCTGTTAAGTGCCCTACTAAAGTTGCATTACACACATTCTATCTTGGTCCTACTTATCTAAAAACTTAGTTTTTAAGGTATGTCTCCATAGTTCTAATTTTGCATATACTCCCCCTCACTAACAACCCACACTACATCTTACCACATTATATAAACCAAGGTACATCTTTTGAATATGAGCAATTTACCAATAAGTAGCTCATGAAAATACGAAGTTAAATGATGTGTAAACCCAATGTAACTATAAATTCCCTTGTTTCACCGCCAATTATTTAAGTCAGTGCTCCAACATATAATAATGTCAATATACACATTTAAGACACTTTTTTTTCCTAGTATCCATCAAATTAACTTCATGCCAACTCTCTATCTTGTGTTTTTCTTAGCCAATTAAGATCCTGTGGAGATTCCTCCATATTACATCTTCTTCCCTCCTGTCCTACATCACTCTTTCCCCATAAATTTATGTTAATTAAAGAAGGTAACAATCTGGTGATTTAATAACCACTCTCGAATGCTAGTGATAAAATCCATGACCAATAAGTACGAAGGACTAGGAAGAAAAAAAAAACCCTTATTTGTCTAAGTTAAAAAATCCTTAACTTAAAAAACCCTCATATGCCCAAGTATGAAGGAGTGGAAAACTAATCCAAGTAGTTAAGATCACTAGATGACATGAACAAGTTCTATTAATAATACTTGATGACGAAGGTGGTAATATGTTCCATCATATAACATTATTCATTTAGCCCGTGTTCACAAGTATCACCCATACTTGGTCTCCATTCTTACTTTTGATATATGCCTTAAGAAAAACTAGTCATGTTATCAAACACTTGTAAATTCCTTTAAGATGTGTCTTGTAATTCAAGAGATATGCTAGGTAGCATTTCACAAATATTAGTCATCCTTGTCATCAAAACCTTAACTTTAATATTTCGTGTGCTTTGAACAAATCTTGATCCTCCTTTTCATTCTGTCTAATCCCATGTCCAACATTAATTTAAGGGTTTTCACACTTATAATAACGATGACAAAGCCTTATTGTAAAAAAATTGGGGCAGAATATGTTGTTGGTAGTGTTATATCCATAAGAATGGATAATACAAACCCATGTGTAGAAAAAGGCCATTTAGAGATATTTCTTAGCATTTTTTAATTACCCTTTCCCTCTACGAGTCTTGTTAATACGTCGGCCATGAACAATGCCCAACTATGTACAATATTGTGATTTGACAAGGGAACTAATATTTCCAAATGGCAGTCAGAAGTCAAATGTCAAATTAATTTATAGGTGTGCTAACATGTTCACTTCGTTAGGACAAAAGCCAAAAGAAAGAACAAAGACCAACCATGGGTGACACTCGTCAACATTGGTTAAATATAAATTATTTGTCATTTAATGATCTTTATTTAGTTGGAATAATTAAGACCTTCATAATACCTAGGGCATCAAAGGGTCTCACAAACATGTGTGAAACATCACAGACTCCAAGGAGCAATGGTCATCATCACCAACATTTGAGATTATAAAATCACTAGGATTGGATTACAATAGGTTTTGTACTCAAGATTGTCTTAGTAAGAAAACAGCTTCGATGATTGACTTATCTAACATGAAGCCAATTGGCTCTCCAATATTTAATCTCTTTAATTAACATTTTCTCCATCATTTCCTCTCATAATCTTTTTTTTTTTTTTTTTTTTTTTTGTGATGAATCTCTCCCATAATTTCATAATGAGACTCAAGTTCTACCAAACAAAAACCAGTGCAATTTTGAACATCCCAATAAGTAGAGCATAATACTACTCCATTGTTGAAGATCTTAGTTAACCATCAAAATCCAAAGTTTCCTCCACGCCCTTCCCAAGATCTATTGGAAAATCTTTTAGACAAAAACATTTCCTATGCTCAACTTAAACAAAGATTTTTTATCCTCTCATATCCACACCAGATCGAACTGGTATCATAACTTACGCCCCTTTCGAATTAGTGCTTCTTTCTAATTTTAAGTTGCCTATGTGTTCTTCATTTAATTAAGTTTGAAGATAGGCTCTCCATCTTTCCTTAATCTCCTCAGAATCTCAGACCTTCACTCTTAATGCATCCAACTTCATTCAAGTATCGAATTTTCCTCTCTCTCTCTCTCGCCCTCCCTCTCAAGATTGCGAGTTTGTAAATATCGTTCTCATGTCCTCTAGTAGTCAACCTATAGTGAAAGCCGTGATATGTCTATGTTTTGCCGTGATACCTTTCTACTTCATTTTTAACACTTCTATTCAAGGTCTAAAATCTCATTTCAAGGCAATTTTCAGTCAGGAAAAAAAAATAGTTTGACAGAAAGATTCTGAGAATCTGAAACATTACCAAAACGTTCAAAAGTTTCTAGGACAATTTTCATTCTAGTTTTGCCCAAAACTGGAATGTTTCACCAAATCCATTCTGAAACGACATGAAATTTTGAACCATGCTTCTATATTTTTCAAAGTTCTGTTCCCTTTTAGTTCGTTTTCAAGTCCTATAATAATTTTTTTCAATAAATGAAAATTATATTAAAGGGAGGACAAGATGGCCTCCAAGAGGAACAAAGAATGACTAACTAGAACCTTTAGAAACCAAAGCCCATCTAAAGAAGAACAAGGAAAAAATAAACTAATAAAAGAAACAGAAATGATAACATCCTACATAGAACGCTCATCCCCTAAAAAATCATGCCATTCATTTCCATCTAAAGACCCAAACAAACCACAAAGGGCAGAAAACTTCCAAAGAATCCTCTCCCTATCAGCAGTGGCAGTGGGTCTCCAGCTTTGGAATAATTTAATTAACAAGTGAGAAAAGCACCGAGAAATATGAAACAGAGATAGAAATGAAACCAAACCATATGAGCAAAGTCACAATGAACAAGGAGGTGATTTAAAAATCCCCATTGGATTTACACATAAAACAATAATTGACAAATGTTATTCTCCTAAGAAATAGACAATTTATTTCCAGAGTTTGTCCGAGGCCAAAGTACAAACAAAAAATGCCACATTGGAAGAAGTTTTAGGAACACAAATCACAGAAGCAGGAAAATTGTGATCATCATCACCCTCGATAACAAAATAGAAAGATTTGATCAAAAACATCTCATCCCGACTACAAGCCCATAACCTTTGATCATCCTCAAGACCCACACTAGGCATCGTACATAAAAGATTGATAAGGGAAGCAACATCCTGAATCTCCTAAGTCTTATAACATGACCTCTCTTTTTGCAAAATTTAAAAAAAAAAATTAACATTAACTTTAAAAGATTATCCCAAAATTTCGAGGTTGGGTGAACAAATCGTGTTCCTATTTTCAACTTTGTCCAAAGCCATATCTCTTGTCAATTCAAGCATTCATATCAAGTCTCGCTACCTCAAGTATCAAAACACGAAATCTCTGAAGCAATAAATCAAAAGAGACATAAGTTGACCAAATGGCATGCCATACACCCCAACACGTTTGACTAATACACTGAGCAATCAGTGCCACGTGGAGAAAGGACATGGGTAGCCAGAATGCAAAATAAAGAACAATTGAAGTTGATAGTGTTATAAAGTTCATACACAGGGAATATCCTAGGAAATTAAGTAAAAACCTGTGACCAACTACATGTATCATTGGCTTCAACCAACTTATAGAAATGCCACATCTTGAATTAAGCAAAGGATTTGAAATTAAAGTCCCCTTCTTTCATGATATGATAAAAAATGTATCTGGCCTACACAGTTTTTCTCCTTTTTGAGTTTAAACCAGACAGATAAAAAAGAATAGGATAAAGTTACTCATTCTCAGTTCAGGCATACAAATTCCATAACTAGCAAGATTTGTACATATAACATAAAATGTAAAAAATAAATAATAAAAATAAAACAAAACAAAAAGGGAAAAAATGCCCTACAACATCAAAATAAGATACCTGCATGGAGCTATGTAATATAAGCTAGTGATAGGATTTAGCGTCAAGCCCTTCTTTTGGAGAAGGACTTGAGTTAAGACCAGTCTAAGAGCTTCAGCGAATATGCCGGTAACCTGGTAAACTGTACCAACTACATTAAAATGAATTTCCCCGTATGAAGAAATGACAACTCCAACGCTGACCAGCAACATGTTCAAGAATACGTCACACCTTAATTTGTCAGTGCCGCATATAACAGCCATGAAAAATGTTGCCACTGGCACTGTACATCCAACATTTTAAGACTAATCAGTCATTTAGTAATTTCAAGGGATGATCATGAAATTAGATAAAATACTTGCATATAATACCAACATACTTAGAGCTTTGAGCATCTGAATGAAGGCCACAGAGATGTGCAAATAAGCAGTGTTACCAAACCTGTAATGGCATAAAACATGCTTTTCTGAATAAAAACAGTATTGCAATGCAAAAGTTCAATATAAAATGCTTGTCACCACAGATAGGGGGGGATGTTACAAAGGGAATCTAGATAGAGACGACAGACATTATCCTTCAAAACATACACTGATACCATGTGGAAAGAGTTGAAAATTAAGTAGTAGAAGTCATGATCATATCAAGGTAAAAAAAAAGGATGTAGAAGACTGGGGCAGTGTGTATTTGTTACCCCAGGACAGTTTTTTTTTTATCAGTTACCCCAGGACAATGTTGATAACCATTTACCCCAAAAGACCGATCTGATGGAGAAGGTGCAACTATGAATGTAAGAGGATCATGGGTTGAACTAGGGCATGATACGTGAGCATGTGTAATGCGGAATGCAAATCAAGTCAACCATCAAGAGTTCCAATGGAAAATTCGTAATTATTTAAGTTTTCGTTTATTTGGGTATAAATTTATTGTTTTATCGTTCGAGATTATTTTAGATTAGTTATTTATTTAGCCTTCTGTTTTAGAACTTTATTTTTATGTTTGTTGAGCTTATTCTCATATTTTATTGGCTCATGACCTTAGTATAATATTTAGGGGTAATTTGGTAACTTTAGGATGTGTTTTATTTAAGTTTATTAAGATTAAAAATTTAGAAAAGAGAAAGTTACGAGAATTAGGTATTTTAGTTTTATTAGGACTCTGGGTTGATTTTCCTTATTTATAGATTGTATTGGATTTATTGACAGAGAATGAATGAAATAGACAAGAAGTTTTTATTTTCTTTTGAATGTTAGTGCATTCAACATGATTGATGTCATGGAAATCATCGAGTTGATTCCAAGATAAATATCATTTTTTTTTCTTTAATCCTCTTCTTATCCACTTTCTTTTCTAATTATTTAATTTTTATTATTATTCCTGAGAGATCAAGAACCTTTAATCCTTTCAAGAAACCAATTCATAAATTATGTTTTTTTATTTCTTGATTCTTGTAACCCCCTTCTTGATCTTGATTCTTGATTCTTGATTCTTGAAACCTACAAACCCCAACCCTTAATCATTTCTCCATTCTCTTAATGTTTAATCATTTCCTTACCCTATAAACCTTAATCCTATCCTCCCATTGTAATTGCAAAAAAAAAAAATATTTTAAATGTTGGGTTTTCCTATCCTAACCCAAATCGTTAACCTAATCCCTAACCAAATTTTTCAAAACCCCATATTTCTTTCTTTCTCCCTCACCATCCTGCATTTACATGACACCCAGGAACGAAGGCGGATAACACAACACTCAACACTACCCCTTACCCATAAGGGTGGAAAATTCCTTCGAGGAAACTTAAACCTGTGAACTATACGAACCTAGTGCTCTAATAGCATTCTGACAACCATTTACCCCAAAAGACCAATCAGATGGGGAAGGCGCAACTATGAACGTAAGAGGGTCATGAGTCGAACTGGGGCACGATACGTGAGCACGTGACACCCGGGAGCGGAGGCGGGTAACACAAAACTCAATAGATAGATAGATGCTTCATCAAATTCAAAAGCCTATTTAAGAACTATCTTTCACCCAATAAATTTTGACCGGAGCCCAAATAAAGCATGTACAAGCATGGGAGAACATATCATCCCAACCACAAAGCATTTAAATTTTGACTGGAGCCCCAAACAAAGACCGTAGAAACATGGTACGTGCCTTGTTTTTGGAGGAAAGTTGTCATCCTATTTGCGGTGTTTTGGGCCATTTGGAGAGATTGTAATGATAATATCTTGAAAAATAGGGAAGGGTCTTTAAAGTCTGATGTAAAAGAGAAAAACTCCTCCATCATTTATTTTTATTCCTGTGAGTTTCTCCCCCTTAGTTCCCCCTTTATTTCTCCTTAACCTATTTTTTTTTAACCAATAAAGAATGGGCGCTTTTCCAAATTCTAAAGGAATGCACCAAACATTGAACTAAGCACCATCTGGACATAAACATAACAAACACCAAATCATGCATTGCTTACGAAAGAAACAAAATGTCACAAACAAAAGCACACACCAGATCATGCATTATTACAAAAGAAACACCATATTGTACACCAAACAAAAAAATGTCCAGTTCTGACACATTAAATGCTTACCAAAGGCTTGATGCAAAGAAGGCACTTATAGGAATCACACACGTGGCATATCTGCAAAAACAAGAAAAAAAATTTAGGCAAAAAACGTTGGGAAAAATTACGTAAAAGGAGAAAAGATTTCAATTGCCTTACATTTCAAATGTCATTTTGACTGGTGAAACAACCTGCACAATTAAACCATTGATGCTAAAACACAAGTAAATAAGAATAGGAAAACAAAATCTGAAAGAAAAAAATAATAATAAACTTGCGGAGACCTAACAAAAATTTTATTTTTGAAGGAAATAATAAATATAAAACGAAGAAAGATGGTCGAGAAGACCAGCTTAGTACAAAGAAAATAGGGAAAAAAGAAAGCAACCCTTGAAATCCCCATGGTGCTAAGGATCAATCACAACCTCTTAAAATTTACAAAAGATGTAGTAAAGGATTGAACAGTGAAGCTCAACCTTTATTTGGTGGGATGGTAACTAAGTGGTATTTTGGGGGGTTTTAAGTAGAGTTGATGAATAAAAAATTGCAGCTTGCTCTTTCCTCTCTTGAATGTGTAAAGCTTTGAGACATCCTAGGTGTGATTAGGATCATATTGGTGTGAGTTGTAGAGGATCTGTTTGAACATATTCCCACCATGCTAGTGCGTAAGCCAAGAGTTCGGCGGGCACAAACTTCACTCTCAGAAGAAAACTAGGCAGCCAAACAAATAAATAAAATAATCACCTACTTCCTCAATAAAGAACCTTGAATCCACAAGGAAAGGCTAGAGAGATAATTCTCTAAGAAAATTAAAATTAATTTAAAAAATCATATGAATTCTAGATAATGTCTACTACAATGGCTTAAATAGATTTGTGGACTTCTAATTTAACTCCCTTTTACTCCCATTGCACTTTCCTGAAATAGAAAAAGCCTAATTCAACTAAAACTCCTCTACTAAACTTAAAATATTTAATATTACTTTCTTAAACAAATTAAGACTCAAAATTATCCAAAAATTAACCTAAAAACATGAAAAATAAGACTAATCAATTTGTGACCTACTATAGACGGAAATTTGAATTGTATCATTATGTGTGGAAACATGCTATTACGCGTAGATATTCAATTTTTTTCTCAAAATATATTAGAAAGTTAGAATAAGTGTCTAATGCACTATATATATATCACATATTTTAATATATATTTTATTATTTATATTTCTCTTTTTCCCCCTTTTTCTCATTTCTATCTCTCTCTTTTTTTATATACTTTCTTCGAAGTTTTTCCTTGCCATTTTAAACCCATGTTCTAATTGGGTAACTATGCTCCTCCCCAACGAAAAACATGCTTTGTTACTTCAATGAGCCAACAAATAGTAAAAAAGAGCCAATGATCATAGAATTATCTCCTGGCAATTAAGTCGCATACTGCCAACTTTGAAAGAGAACTGATACTAAAGTAGGGAAAACGCATCAAATGCAAAATCAGGAAATAGTTATAAATAAATAAAAAAATGTGAAATGAGGAAATGAAATGAAAAAATTATCAAACGAACAAGGGTAAAACCCCAAACGACAATATGATATGCGATCAGAATCCTAAGGCAGCCAGTCGAATAAAAAGTCGCCTTCCCTAAATAACATGGGCAAAAAGCTTTGAAAACAAAGCATTATCTATGGTACGATAGAATTGAGAATGCATAATTCTGACTACACACGCATTCAATTGTTTTCCTCTCCAAGGGAGATAGAAACAATAGACCCACAACTAATAAAGCTAGAAATATATGTAGACACCCCAAAATTGTATAACATTTCTTTTAATCTTCAATTCAAGGAAATCCGGGTAGAATCACCAAATAGACCTTAGGAACCAGGAGTTAAAATCATCCCCCTACATAGCCAAGTTCATTTAAAAAAGAAATGATTGATCACGATCATTATTGTTAAACAGCCAATCCTGCTAATCAAGAGACGAAATAGGTTTTATCATCATCTTTGGATCAGACTCAAACGTTAGGCTGATAGATGGCTTGTCCAAAATCCTCCATCAAAAGGCAATGCATTCAGGGAACACAGAGCATGAAAGTAGCATTCATTAGATTGTTGGTTTTCGTACTCCTAATGGTCAACCGGAGTTTTCTATGCTTTTGTTGACATCTAAAACCTCTAGATATTGAGTGGCTTCTTCAGCCTCCATGGATTGATCCTTCATTAGACCACCTGGGCCTTACATCAATCATTCCATTACATCGATCTCATACCCAGAAACCCACTTTTCAATTTGGTCATTGTGTCTACATAATCAAAATTTGAACCCAAGTATGTCAAAAATGTCAATAATTACCTAACTGCATCCTTGTTCTGATAAATTCAAACAATAATTTTTTCTTGATCAATTGGAGTTTTTGACAAAAATCCAAGAAACTGTTTTTAAACAGGATCTATCTATTAAATCGACCCATGGTTGAAAAAATCGGATTCTTCATATCGAATACCTCTAGTTAGCAGATATGATCACGATTGGATTCACCAAAATAGATGAACTTAAAGAGTTCGCAATTTGGCAAATGTGTGTGTGTATGTCGAACCATGTCCCGTAAAGCAACAAAATATAAAACTTACATTTTTATTACTTTTTTAAGTCCCACATTAATCGTGGAATAAAAATTTGACCTCCTAACCTTTTATAAATAAAGCCCCCCTTCTTAGATAAATTCACACAATCACAACAAACCCCCTCCAAGTTTGGTTAATTTCTAAAAAAGTCCAAATTTTAGAAACTACTAAAAATCCCAAAAAAAATTCAAAACCTTACTAAGCCTCACAGTCTTTAGGAATTCCTGAAAAACCTCCTCAAATTTTGAAGAAATTCCAAAAAAAACATCTTCAACCTTTTAAGGCCACGGCCCTTAGGAAATTTCAAAAACCTCCGCAGGTTTTGAAAAGTACTAAAATACTCTTTTAGGCCCCAAAAGTCCCCAACCCTTGGAGAATTATACATTTCTTAAAACCTAGGGAGGTTTTTTAAGAATTCCTTAAGTTCAGGGGGTTTAAGAGAGATCTGGGGAAAATTGATTTTTTGGAAAATTTTAAAATCCGGAGGAATTTTAAAAATTAACCAAACTTGGATTGGATTGGTTATAATTGTGCGAATTGAAGAAAGGGAGAACCTTTATTTATAAAATGTCGTGATACCAAATTTCTAGCCCCTAATCAATGTGGAACTAAAAAAAAATTATGCAAAGGTAAATTTTGCATTAATTATTTTAAGAGGCATGATTTGATACATACACGCGCATTCATGGTGTACAAACCAGTCAATATGTAAGCTAGTTTCACCCACTACAAATAGTATAATCGTTACTCCTTTTCCTATTGATATGTATATTATCAACATTAAACTTAGAAAAAGTGAACAAACGACCCAACCACGGGACAGATCCGACAGACTTTGGTAGAGTTATATCAGTTTTTGCATACTGGAAATCCCCTCTTAGTAGACGGCGTGAAAAGGAATAAATCCCAGCAAGAGAATGCATCTGTCTACACTGGAAGTTTTTTCCTTTTGGTTGATACGTAAACCTGTTTTTAATGAGAGCAGTAATCCAGGTGACGGCAGGTTTTAAAGCCAGGTCTATGTTATCAACCGTTGAAGTTCCTACAAACAATGTAGAAGAAGTCCTCCAGTACGAACTCCCGACCGATATGAACCTTGAGTCTCCGAGCTAACCAGTACAACTCTAGGAAGACGAAAACTCTCTTCTTAGACCACAATTTAGGTCAGAAAAATCTGCTGTAAACTCCAGGCAACCTCGTCTTCTTAGTTTTATATTTACACACCAAAGCCTCTTTTTTTATTACAATAGATTCCTTAACTACAAGAGAACCTTCCCAAAATGACCACACAGATCACACACCTCTTTATTCCAGATTTAAGCCAACTCAAAATAAAACTAAGGATTCTTATGGAATGCATGGTACATCTTAACTTAATACCTTAAAAACCATTTATAAACTTGCTCCAACCACAAGTCATGTTATTACAATGTATCACAATCACTGACCTTATTTCTAAAAATACAATCAGTCCAGCCTCTTGAAAAAATCAGAAGGTTTTGAACAGTTTTAAACTAATTTATTTATTTACGACATCGTCAATGACCCAGATCAACCAGGATGTAAACCATCATTCAAGCCAGACCTTACCAGTTTTACGGTCCGACGAACAATATGAATTTCAAAGCATTGCTTAAACAACAGTCAGAAAAGAAAGAATCCGCAACAAAGTAAGATTAGGGCAAGAGTGAGCAAGAGCAGGTCTAATAAACTGTAAAATTAGTTTCATATAATCGAATATAGCAATCATGTTGATAAGCAGAATGTGTCAAAAATTTAAACATAAGCATACCTTAAAGACACGAATTAGAAGGAATGCTACCCCGCCAGAAAACCCCATATGAATCATAGTAAGGGTTATGGGAAACGGAAAATTGAAGTATTTTGGAGATAGAACCCACTGCAAATGAATGATAACAGACCATGTTTAAATCTATTTTGCTGAAATAGACAGGCTATGAAAGCATAAAAAGAGTTTCAACAATAGAAATTACAGACTGAAAATGTAACCTCAACATAAATACTACAATGAGAGAAATGTTGTATTATAGAAATAAGGACAAAATAAAGCCAGACAAAATTAAGCAACCATTTCTTAGATAGAGAAATTGATTTACACCAAGCAGTAGAATCAATGGCTCTTTGATACACATCCAGATTATAGGTGTTCAAATTCACTAAACTCATACGTAATTATATTATTCAAATGGAGGCATAACTTACTGTGATGGCTTATGGAACTATAGAAACATGTGTTCAATTTGACATTCTTACTCAAGTATACTCCACAAAACCAAAATACCTAAAATTGAAATTCTTATTCAATTAAACTCAACCATACCAAATTATCTTCAATAACAATAAAACCAACTACATAATTTGGGGATGAACCAGTTGGTAAATGACTCTAATTAGAACTTGTACTTTGAGATATTTCGAAGGAATTCACTACTTAACCTTGATTAATGGAACACGGAAAAGCTTCTGATTTTTTAAAGTATTTATCCTCCAAAACTTCAGAATTTTGTAAATAGGAAATGCCACCAATAGCCGTAGTTCCCTGACATGCTGTTCTCAGGTTCAGCAGTCTTCAACATTACTATTTACTTTTCAAATAATTGGCCTTCGCATGCAGAATTGTCTCATTGGGCATTACAATTCATAGAGAAAGAAATCACTCATCATTTTCAGAGTCTATTATCTATAATTTTTTGATAATATAATGGGCAGCATGATGTACGCTATAAAGCATAGCGGGCACACAGGATTGTCTAAATTGTCCATTATTCTGTATTGAGACTGAAATTACTAATTGTTTTACATATCCCTTATTCCAAATATTCCTGTACCGTAATAAAAAATAGTTTGCATAATTGCAGATAGATCAGACAAGAACTGGGCACCAAAGTCAGGCCCACTTGGAGCCAGTCCTCATTAGATGCACTCAAAATTGGCAACTCAAGGGCTGAATGCCTGATACATAGTTGGGGAAGGCAAGAGCCTGACTTTAAACAAAATGAGAGGGAGGCAAAACCATCAAAATATTTTCACAATAAGAACCAATTATACCCCCCAGTCTTACATTGGCCTTAACATATTTGTATAATGTATTTTAGGAGATGCACTTCAGCACCGCCGGGGTAATGTGTTGTAAGCCTCTTGCCTTCTGAGGCTAGCCTTATGCAACGTCAGTCAATTCATCTCAGCAGCAACCATGGGCAAGCATGGTGCATGCCTCCTCCATATGTTAGAATACATAGCTTATGATCACATTGCGCTGCCAAGCTGCAACAGAAGGCCTAATAGGGATGGTTGGATTAGTGGCCACAAGGATTAGCATTGGCAAGTTTAAAGAAGTTTGAACTGAATCACTATGACGTTTCTTGAAAGCAATTTTCTTTTTTTTTACTTATCATGGGTATCCCCACACTTCGGGTGAGACTAATCCCACTGTCACACGCACCACCCCCTTAGAAAGTCCTACATGCAACTAGTTGAGTCAAGGGATAACAAACCCTAGAGGGTGGCCCCAAGGAATTCATTGCTTCGTGGGGTTTCGAACACTTGACCTACCCTTCCTAAGGAGCTAATCAAGGCTCGGCTTGCCTCTAGGCCAACCCCTTGGAGTTGAACTTTTCTTTTAAATGGCTATCTTTTCTTTTATACTTAAAATTCAAATCTTTTGGATGTTTTGGCGAGATGATGATTGCTTTTTGAAAGTTAAATGAATTTGAATTAAACTATATGTTTGTTTTGACAATATGGTGATGGTTGAAAATCATGAAAAGTTGGATTTTATGCGTTTCACATTACACAAATCATATAATATTTAAGACTTTTAATATGATGAAATTTAAAATGGTGGTGTATATATTATTAGTATTTGTATGTCGTGTTGTGTAGCTTGTGCTGCCTTAGAGATCCACAATGAACACATTCATCTCCAATGAAGATGTTAAAATTTACACGTTAAAGGTGCCACAAAGGCACCTTTATCACATGCAAGCCACCTTTTAACAAATAAGTTTGTTTAACAAACTCAACACCTCCAATGTACACACTAGTGTACACTTTATTTCGCACTTGCAACGGCTATCCTAACAGTTATATTTTTAATTATATTTATTGAATTAAAACACTACATTACATATATTGAATTACAACACTACCTTTTACATATATTAAAATAAAATACTCTACCTAATACATTGATGAGGGAAAAAACACCACCTATTATATGTATTAAGTTAAACTCCACTACCACATTGATATTGACTCTCTTCCTTTGAGCAATCTTTTTTTTTTTTTTTTTTTCATATTGTTTGATATAGTAAACCATTTTGAGAAGTCTTTAAGTATCCAACAACCATCTCACTTAAAATGGTGCTCCTCTTTTTTATAATGCATTTATTTTATGGCCCTTATCTATAAATAACAAATCAAATTAGTCACATTTTAAATATATCCATATCAGAAAAAACAAAAAAACAAAATATGTGAACTAATTAACTTACCAAATCTTCAACATTATAGTCACTTGACAAATACTTCTCTACCATGCGAACGTATCCAAAATATTTGTTGAGGTGAGATTGAACGCTCAACCAACAATTGATCAAACTTAAGCTAATTTTATTCGTCGCATAACCTAAGACATTACTAAACTCATCCCCAGGTGATGAAGAGCCAACATCGAAGTGCCGTCGATGTGAACTCTTGGGGTCCCATAACTTTTCTCTCGCTTGATTTGTACCCGTGACTACATTTTTTGAGACACGCAACCAAGCCTTGCACAGTGCTTCGTTTTCTTTTTTTGTCCAATTAAGATTACTTGACCTTCTGTTGCATTTGACTTTCTTCTTCTTTTAGGTTGTGAGAGATTTCATATTCTTAGTTTGAGAAGGGAAAATGGGGGAATGAAGAAATTAAAGACATTTGATAGTGTATATCAGATTTTATAGCATATAGAAAATTTGGAGAATTTTATAATGTATAGGAAATTTGGAGGAAATGAAACACAAAGGTCAATTTCCAATGGTTGATTTTTTTTTAATTTTAAACTAATATTTTTTTATTTAAATATAGTCATAGAGCCAGAAGTAAAGAAATTAACACGCTGACATGGCTAGCCAAACGACTAGCCACAATTAACAAAAATTTTAACGTCTGACAAAGTTAACAAAGACTTCAACAAGTCCATTGGAGAAATTTCACTAGCGAAAATTAGTGGGTCTAACACTAACAGATCTACTAATGTGTTTATTGTGAATGCTCTTAGTGGGTCTGTTAGCGTCAAACCCACTAACTTTAGCTAATGAAACATCTCCAATGGACTAGTTTTAGTCTTTGTTAACTATAGCTAGTCGTTTGGCTAGCCACGACATTGTTGATTCATTTGCTTTGGTATAACAACTATATTTTAATAAAAAATATTAAAGTTTCAAAAAAAAAAAAAATCAACCGATGGAAATTGACTACACTATCAAATTTCCTCCATTCTTTTATTTCTCTATTTCTCATTCCCCCACTATGGATCCTCCACCTTCATTCTTCAACTCTAATTTCAATCAATACAACTCCCAACCACCACCACAATTTGATTCTTTGTATATGTTCAATCCATCTTAATTTTTTCTGATTAATTGCGATTCTTATCCCATCAACCTTCTCAAACTAATAACGTGCAACCTCCGACAACCTAGAAGAAAATGAGTAAATGCAACAGAAGGGGAAGTAAATCCTAATTGGATCAAGGCGGAAGATGAAGCACTGTGTAAAGCATGGTTGTAATTTTTGAAAGATGTAGCCACGGATACGGATCAAGTGAGAAAAATTATGGGATCGAATTCGTGCTAAGTTTAATATTATCGTGGGCTATGCGACAGATAGAATTAACTCAAGTTTGATGAACAGTTGGTCGAAAATCAATCCCATCTCAACAAATATTTTGGATACGTTCATGGTATAAAGGTATCCATCAAGTAGCTATAAGTTGAGACATTTTTTCTCACGTGATATTTTATTTGAAATGTAATTAATTTCATTTGTTATTTTATAGATAGGGACTATAAACAAATGTATTATGAAAAAAAGAGCACTATTTGAAGTGGAATAGTTGTTAGAACTTTCTTAAAGATATCTCAAAATGGTTTACCTATACCAAATAACATGAACAAAAAAATAAAAGATTGCACAAAGGAAGAGAAGTTGTATCAATGTGGTAGTGGAGTTTAACTTAATATATGTAATAGGTAGTGTTTTAATTCAATAAAATGAATTAAAAATATAGTCGTTGGAAGTGGAAGATAACACGTACTGATACACACTAGTGTGTACATTGGAGGCGTTGAATTTGTTAAACAAACTTGTTAAAAGGTGGGTAGCATGTGATAAAGGTGCGTACGTAACACTTTTAACGTATAAATTTTAACGTATCCATTGGAGTTGCTCTCATGAAATTTTCAGAGATTGTTGGATCGAACACTTTTGGGCACCTTGACAATTGGCACCTATGCTACATGACAAGGTAAACCTGTTGAGCATCCAAGGTATCTTTGAAGCACCTTGTGTCCTGTATCCAATGAGATAGCAGCAACATTTTGGAAAAAACATTTCAGAGAGCTCACAGGATGCCGATAGGCATTGTACTGTTTCAAAGCAGTTGGTACACCCGAAACCCACCATAACTACATCTGACATAGTAAAGATTAACCAGCCAGAAATAAGACTATCGATGGAGTGTCCAAGGCCAATGGCTCCACACCAAGAGCTCAACCCTCCTAGTCCTAATAAAGAGATCTATAAGTATCCCTAATCTGCACCTTAGAAGAAGTTCTAATAACCATTCTTCTTTGGGACTGTTACCCTTTAAAAGACTTAAGTCACACTTGAGCTACTTCTTTGGCAAAGCAAAAGTGATTCTTGGTTTAGAAGGCCACCGGAGTCAACTCGACATCTTATCTCACCTTCCGTCTACAATAAAATTATCATTTGTTGTTGTTTCCTATATTTTCTTTTGTCTGCCCTTCACATAAAATGAGTAAGTTTGATACAAACAGAGCAGAAAGCCAAGCATTGTTTGTTTCTTCCAACACAATTTTCATGAAAACAATCCAACTGAACATAAGACATTTTACACATGTTAATCCTACAGCATGTGATCGTAGGCATGCTAAATATTTTAAATGCACCCACAGTGCATACATAGACACAATTAGATGACAATACCTACTAAAGTCATGGAATTGGCAGCAATCAAGAGTATTACTTTAGAGATAGGATCAGGGAAACAGTACATCCAACGTGATAATAAAGCGCTATTGGAAGAGATCAAGGGTCTCTAAAGATTCTCTGACCATCTTTAAGAATTTGTGGTATATAGTGTGAGATGATTTGATGCTAGTGATTAAGGACTTTCAAGATAGGTGTTTTGGATTATTGTTTTTGAATAGCACATTTGTTTGTGGCCTTGATCCCAAAAAAGTCAAGTGCAAATAATATTTTAGATGCTAGGACAATTAGTCTTGTGGGTTGAACATATAAAGTCAATGCAGAGGTTCTAGCATCTAGATTAAGGGAGATCACACACACTATTATTGGCCCTAAAAGAAATAAGAAATTCTATATGAAGTTTTGATCACAAATGAATGCAATCATTTGAGAATCCGTTTGGGGAAATCGGGGATTTAGTGGAAAAGAGATTTAGAAAAAAATTATACGATCACGTGAGCTAGGAATTTTTTAAATATTTGTTAAGTTGGATAGGCTTCGACAAGAAATGGATGGGTTGAGTCAAGAAATGTATCTTCAACTTCCTTCTTGATCCTCTAGTTAATGGCAACCCAACTAGATTCTTCAAGAGCTCAAGAGGATTAAGGCAACAGGTTCCACTATCACCATTCTTGTTTGTCATTATAATGGAGGCATTGGATCGTCAAGTGTCCAAAGCAATGTCAATTGAATCCTTGACTAGTTCCTCAGTAAAGGTAAAGGATCTAAAGGTATCTTATTTACAATTTGCCAATGACACACTAGTTTTATGGATGAGTCAATTGACCAATTGAGATTCCTGAGAAAATTGATTTGTTGTTTTATTCAATTTCAAGACTACCCATAAATGTAAGGAAAAGCACAAATGGACATCTTTCCAGCAAAATAATTTGGACTCTATATATGAGCAAAAACATTTGGGACCCAATCAATGAAAGGGTAAGAGAGAGAAAGTCAAATGCCTTTTGAAAGGGGAAAAAATGACACTGATAAAAAAAAACCCTATCAAGTATCATGGTCATTCCCTACCCTTATTTTGATCACTTGAAGTGTAAAACTTAGACTGGAAAGCTTATTAGAAATTTCATATGATACGATAAGGAAGGAAATTGAAAATTTCATCTCGTCAAGTGGAAACTTATTTGTTCAATAAAGAATAATTAGGGACAAGTGTCACGGGCTTTAGAGACACAAATTCAATTATGTTATGCAAAAGGCTCTAGAGATATGGGATTGACCAAGTGAGTCGTGGAGGAGGATAATCAAGGTATAGTATGGTGAGAAGGTATTTGGTTGGGAGAATGTAGTGAAGTTGTTTTAAGGATGCAACAAGGCACTCTCAAAATTTCGAAGCAGGATAGCATTCAAGGTGGGTAGAGATAATAGGGTAAGGCTCTAGGAGGATATATAGTGTGGTGCTTCACCCTTATCTTTTTCCATCATTATATACCATATCCCTATTAGGATCTTCCATCGGAGGCTTTCATGAATCCTATTGGGGGTGAACTATTATGGGATTGTGGCCCTAGGAGAGGTTTTAATAATTGGGAGGTACAAGACAAGCTAAATCTCAACAATAAACTATCTTTCATCTCAACTATACCTTCAGAAGAAAATTGAAGGGAATGGGCATGTAACCAGGAGAGACCTTTCACTGTCAAATCATTCTAGTTGTTTTTAGTCCCTCCTTGGAACCACAACGTGGAGTCACGAAGTTCCATCAAAGGGGTTTTTCTCATATGGTTCATCAAGTTGAACAGGTTCTTACTTATGACCAGTGTTGTCAAATGTGGCCGCATATTCGCATATGCTAGAATCGAATACCCCAAATTATGCTATCTACCAATATGCGATGGCATGCGATTTGTGTGATGGCATTTTTTTTCAAAAAAAATTCTTACAACATATGCCGCTGCATATGCGATGTGCAAAATCACAATGTGAACAGCAAGTGCTTGTCGCACATGCTATTTAACAACATTGCTTATGACCACCTAATTAATTGGGGAATCTTTTGCCCAACATTTGTTTCCTTTATAGAGCTAACGGGGAATCAGTAGATCATTGGTTGATCGATTGCTTTTTTCTTCTTATTGTTATTCCAAGGTTCGCAAATAAAGGCTTTTGTGCATAGAAAGAGAATCATGTGAGCACTAACACCCTTTGCAACTCGTTAGAAAGTTAGGAAGGAAAAGATAGAAGAATGTTTGAAGGGAATGAGCAGACACTCCAAGAGATGATCATTAGCGTATTAGGGCTATTTTTTATTTTATTTTTTGGTGTAAGGTTTTTGATAAAGTTAAAAGTGTATTTTTTGAGGAATTTGTGTTAAATGGGACATGATGCGTTCGGTCCTAGAGTAGTTTTTGTTGTACCCTTTCGTACTCCCCTCGACCTCCGTTTTTTTCTAAATATATTTATATCTACCAAAAACAATGCAGGTATCCACATATCATATAAGAAAATTCATTAAAAACCCCTATGTCAAGAAAAGATAAATAACCATAACAACAAAAAAAATAGTTTTCCAACTATTACATCCCAGCCCAGATAATCCAATAGACTCTCTAAGCTAAATTGAGAAAGAATATTGAAATATATAATTAAAGGAGTCAAGATGTGTGTGTATTTACAAGACACAGAAAATATCAATGTGTTACCTTGTTGTACAAAATAACTCCCGATGAAAGCAATATGTAGATTAATAGGTATAGATAGGTCAACAGAAGTGGTTTTCCAATCATTGTGTCTACTTTTTATTTCAATCAATTCCTGGCTTGTCGACCATATGACAAGTTGAGATTTCCAATTGAAACCAGAAAAATTAAGATTCCAGGCATGTTTCAACAGAAATATGCTGCAGTTATCTAAATCCAGAATTGATATCCATCTCCTCAACCATTAATCATCAGAATAATGATCAATTCATACAAAGCTACTTCTGTACTTCTGAATCTGCAGGGATAAGAACCAGGAAAACCATGAGAAAAAATAAGAAAGGTTCCACATAATCTCATCATGATACAATCATGCTACATTCAGAATAACTTATCTACAAATTGGAAAACTCGCAAGTCTACATTTGAAATGGTGATGTAAGCTAATCACAGAATTTTGGTGTATATACATATATATATAATGAAAAATGCATAAAACAAGCATTTCAATATAAAATCCTCCTTTCAAATGACAGAGTGAACGTTAAAATGAACTATTATCCTTGCATTGTAAAATAATACAAGGATGGCCAATCATAATAACAACAATGAGAATTGAGCGCTTTGATGGAAGACAAGGTATCCAAAAGGGAAAGAATAAGGATGAAAATACATGGATGGAGGTAGTAAGAAGATACGAAAGACATGCCTCGATTGAGAATATGGTTGGTGATAGAGTTACATAAGGATTCTTACAATGTCGACCCAAGTAGTTAGGATAAGGTCTACTCAATGATGATGACAGATACATTTCCAACAAGTCGAAGGAGGTGCTTCAAAGTCACAAACAATTTGGATGATAAGAAAGACATCATGTGAAAGATCTTCACATCATCCAATGGGAAGGAACATTTCCTTGCGTGAAGTTCTCATGTCCATCCATCCTCGGATTGATTTTCTATTAGAGCAAGGTCTTCGAGGAATTCAAAGGAGTCTTTTTTTATGATTTTTTTTTTTTTTTCAAATGGGATTCTTTATGTGATTCATGAAGCTTTTGTTGTTAGTTGTTTGTCAAGTCTTCGGTCCTTGTAAGTTTGGTGGGTGGCTGCCTTGCCCTCCCTCCCTTTTCTCTTTCAACAAAAACTGCATTTTTATCTATCGAAAATAAAACATGCACGTATCTAAATCGCATCAAAGCCTAAAATACACAATAGAAAAAAAAATACACTAAATGAAATATGATTATAATTAAAATTAAAAAAATAATTTTATTCAGAACATTTACATTTTGAATCTTTATTGTAATTAATTTATCTTCTTTTTTCTTTAGCTCCTCCACAGCTGTGAACCCTCCAGAACGAACTTGACTCCCATATGTGTTCTTATATAGAGGGACAGAACGAATGTTCAAACCCTCTTAACTCCAAGAACCTTTCACCATTACAATAAGTTTAAAAAATCACAAATCCATACATTACCATTAGCCGATCCGATCAAACAACAACAAATATATCCGTACAAACTCGAAAAATCAGATTTTGCGAGAAACAAAGGTGGAATGTCACTTTCACATTAATAAGTCGTTGAACAAAAGTAGAAATGGTAACACATCAACATCAAAATTCCATAAAACATGCATCTGATAAGAAGATTTACAGATCCGTGAGTCGAAACACCAGATCTGAGTTCAAATGGATAAAAAGAAGTCTCCAAGATATACAAAAACAATTTGCAGGTAGAATGAGATGGGAAGAGAAACTCACTGTAGATCTGAAGTCCAAAAAAGATGGATTTTAATCGAAGAAAAAGGCCGAAATTCTGTGATTCTCACGTGAAAGTGTCCTGATTCGAAGACCCAAGCTGAAGGAGATTGGATTCGCAGAGGACCAACACGATGACGAAGAGTGAGGGTTTACCCTCCACTGTTTAATCAACTAAGCACTGAGTTACAAGTCACGACTCCCAAACTCATCCAGGATTAGGGGCAGATGGGTCGACTCGAAACAGGTCCAACCCAACCCGATCCATTTCAATATATATATATATAGAAATTTCGGAATGGGCTGATTTTTTGTGATGATAATCTTCTAACCGTAGAGATCATCCTCATCAAAAATCAGCCCATTCCAAAATTCTAACCCATGTAGAACAAAACACACATAGGGTAAAGTGTAGGGTGCCGAACATTTCTCATACATCTTACATTTTTTCCCTACATGTTTTGTCCTACATGGGTTGAAATTTTGGAATTAGCTGATTTTTTATGAGGATGATCTCTACCGTTAGAAGATCCTCCTCACAAAAAATCAGTCCATTCCGAAATTTCTAGTCCCATGTTTACAAGTTGAAAAATTGTGAACCGTCCATTTTTTTAAACCATTTTTTATGTGGTTAGAAGTTTTGGAATTGGTTGATTTTTGATGAGGATGATCTCCTCACCATAGATATCATCCTTACCAAAAATCAGCCTATTCTAAAACTTCTAACCCATGTAAGACAAAACACGTAGGGTGTTGAACAGGACCCATATATATATATATATATATATATGGTGGCGTTCGGAGGTCCTAAAGATAGCCAAACATTTTTCAAAATAGGGGTTAGAAGTTTTAGAATTGACTGATTTTTTGTGAAGATGATCTCTAACATTCCAAAACTTTTTACCTCGTCAAAAGTGATTTATAAAAATTGGACGGTCCACGATTCTTCAACTTGCAAACTAAGGTTATAAGTTTCGGAATGAGCTGATTTTTGGTGAAGATGATCTCCTCACCATAGAGATCATCCTCACAGAAAATCAACCCATTCGAAAACTTTTAACCCTTATTTTGAAAAATGTTTAGCATAATGTTTGGCGCTCTCTCTCTCACTCTCTCTCTCTCTCTCTCTCTCTATATATATATATATATATATGGGTCAGGTTCAAACGACAACCATTTCAACACACATATAGACAACGTGTTTTGTCTTATATGGGCAAAAATGTTTGGAATGGGCTGATTTTTTGTGAGGATGATCTCTGTGGTGAGGAGATCATCCTTGCCAAAAATCAGCTCATTATGAAACTTCTAGACCGTCCAATTTTTGTTAAAAAATTATAGACCGTCCAATTTTTGTAAATCAATTTTGATGGGGTTACAAGTTTTGGAATGGGATGATTTTTTGCCAGGATGATCCCCTCATCACAGAGATCATCCTCACAAAAAATCAGCCCATTCCAAACATTTTTGCCCATATAAGACAAACACGTTGTCTATATGTGTGTCGCAATGTGTGTTGCAGGAACCCGACCCTATATATATATATATATGAATCGCACTCCGTGTACACATATAGATAATCATATCTTCACAATTGATCTTAGCCGTGAGATTAGATGAAGATCCAACGACTTAGATTTAAAGCCAATCGTGTAAGTGAGTACATGATCAATTTACACATTCAAATTTTCGTAATTGGTATTACCTACCTAGAAAAAAATTTCAATTCATAATTTTGTTTTCTCAATCACAAGTAACATGAAACCATATCTCCACAAACCGCGTTGGGTAGTTACAATTTAGTAACTCTGTTATCTCTATCATAAGTAACATGAAACCATGTACACAGGTTCACTAATGTTGAATCCTAGCTCTGTAGAACATTTCTTGGATCCTTCAAAGCTCTCCTCATAGAATAAAGAACATCACCTATCAAACAAATATAACCCAATTTTTTTATATAAAACAAATTGGAAATAATGAAGCAATTAAAATTATTCACAGATGTGTTGCTGAAATCATATTTACATTTGATGATGTTGCTAAAAATTGAGAAGTAAGATTTACATTTGATGGTGTTGTTGAAAATGTTGATAAAAGAATAAGAAGAAGAACATAGGATAGAATGCCATTAACAAAGCTTGAAAGCTTCTTCTGCAACTCGAAATAAAAGGCAGAGAGAGACTTTGTTTATTTTGGATCTTTAATGCATAGAAACATAGAGGAGGGTAGAGTAACGAATATCAAGAGAAAGAGATCTATTGTCGAGAGAGTATTGGCAGATCGAGAGAGAGAGATAGAGCGAGAGTTTCAGATTATGGGTTTTGTCGTCGTCGCAAATCTTTGGTGTTTGTCGAAGAATAGGTTGTTAAGCAAAGGAACGAATAAGACGTAGAATACAAACTAGTTTGTCGAATAATAGGTCGTTCTTCCTATAGAGAAACAAAGTTGAGAGAGGATCAATTTTACGGGGAAGTAAAACTAATTTTGAAACTTTTATTTGATAAGAAATTTTTATAAGTGTACATTTAATGTCGTCCGTAGATTTCCAATGCTCCAAATGAGTTGTGGAGATATGAGTAGAGATAAGTGTACACGGAACATGACCTTATATGAATAAAGAGAGCCAAACTTTTTTCAAAACATAGGTCAGAAGCTTCAAAATGGGCTGATTTTTGGTGAGGATGATCTCTACGGTGAAGAAATCATCCTTACCAAAAATCAACTCATTCCGAAATTTCTAACCCTAGTTTACAAGTTGAAAAATCATGGACCGTCCAATTTTTGTAAATAACTTTTGATGGGGTTAGAAGTTTTGGAATGGGCTGATTTTTTGTGAGGATGATCTCCTCATCATAGAAATCATCCTCATTAAAAATCAGCTCATTCTGAAGCTTCTAACCCATGTTTTGAAAAATACAATGCACAATGTTTGACTCATTTTAGGGCCTCCAAATGCCACCCATATACATATATTTACTAACTTGACAAGATTTTAACTCTTACTAAGGTGTCCTTGAGCTCAAATGGATTAGCACATTAGCAATCTAACACCACGGCCCTCTCGAATTCATGAAAAATATCAGTAAACAAAAATTAAAAAAAAAAAATTAGGTAGGTCTAGCAATAGGTCGGATAAGACCCATCTATCTGACTCATCCGACCCAAATAAATCGGATATGGGCAAGGATTTTATGTCCAATAAAGAATTTGAGTAATATTTCCCGATACCCGTTTACCCAAAAGTTTTGTAGGTCGGGTATGCATATACGTCGTATCCTACTTGTTTATCTGAAGGCAAAATTATAATTTCATATTCTAGATATAAATATATGTAAATAATTATAACTTTTATTATATAATTTTTTATATTAAAGTAAAAAAATAATAATAATAAATCATGAAAAAGGGTAAACATTTGGGTGGCCCAAAAACCAGTTATATTTATCCACCTGCAACTTGGCTAAAATTTTGAGCTTGGGCATTACCCTAAAATTCAAGTAAGACATTGGGTATGGAGTTGATAGAGGCCTTACTTGACCCATTGTCAACCCGTGTTTAGGGCTTGATCTAAGGTTTTGAAAATGGGTAGCTACCAAACTTCCATGGAATTCCCAAAATTGAAATTAAAACTTAATGTTGAAAAAAAAAATTGAGATCTTTTTTCCTTCAAAATTCCTAGATTTTGTCTTCTACAACCCTTGCAGCATTGGATCGTGCTTTTGGATGCCACAAGTTAGTAAGGTTAGTCGTACTAAAAATAAAAGAAAAATACTTAATGGTACAAAAAAATGCCATTTTGTCACCTCTTTTAACTGTACTTAAGTTTTTCAACGATTATTACAACTCATTAAAACGATTAGTGTTAGTAAATGACTTGTAATTTATGAAGATTAAGATATAACGTTCAATAAATTTCAATGAGTTTTGACAACAACTGGCGATCGAATAATGACATACTCATAATTTTGAAGATATAGTCACGACTTTTGATTTGATTGTGTTTTGGATACTTCGTTAATATCTATCAGAAAGCATCAAGCTCGATATTGGATATATTTTCACTGAACACCTAACATACACATGTAACGCTTGTGAAATGGACTCTCGAATTAAAAGTTATGCTCTTATTAAGATGAAGAATGAGTTTCTAACGCCCCCCCCCTCCGACAGACACTCCCATACGCCCTTGACATGGCATGTACTATGATCATAGATCATTTTCATCGGGATAAACAATTGCACATATTTATGGGGATGTGTAATTGTATATCCTGAGGAAAAAGACTGGTTCTAGTCCATGCCACGTATGGGGGCATACGTAAAAGAGGCATCAGAAAATCACTACTCTGTTAAGATTTGACTAGTCAAATTTGGGTGTGCCCACACATACCATTTTTGCTATCAATAAAATGATAAAATTAGTTCTAATTACCTACATGCAACACACGTGACAATTGAGAAAGATAAGGACTTGTCGAAGGTAGTGGTGCTCTCAATGGGTTCTAGATGTGATAATGAATGTGTGGTAAAAATTAGATATACGTGCACTAAAGTGCGTATGAATGACTATGATGTCCCTTTGTAAACGGAAATGAAGTTGGTGTCAGAGTGATAAAGAGGGAGAGACAAAGTTGTTACGACACAGGTGGTATTTGTTTGTGTTATTTTCAGCGTTTATTGCTGGAAAAAAATAATAATTCAACACTTTTTGTCAAAATAGCGTGTTTGTTTACTCCATATTTTTTAGCGCTTATTGTTAAAAATAAGTGAAAAAAATTCAGCACTATTTTGATGCTGAAAAAAAGTGTTGAAGCAATAAGCACTTCACTTTTTTCCAGCATGGACAGGTATGTCCTTATACTTAAAAGATATTACCTCTTATATATCATGGATAAGTATATAAACATCCCAGAAATTAATAAACTCACACCATGGCCAATTTATTTTGTCTTATATGGGTTAAAATTTTGGAATGAGTTGATTTTTGGTGATAATGATTTCTACAATGAGGAGGAACCCATCCCAAAACTTCTAACTCCATCAAAACAAGTTCAACGATCGTAAATCATCAAATTTTTTTTGAAACCAATTTTTGACATGATTTAAAATTTCAAAATGGGCTGATTTTTGGTGAGAATGATATCTAGACCATATAGATCATCCTCACAAAAAATTTGCTCATTCCAAAAAGTTTAACCCATATTAGACAAAAAAAAAAAAAAAAAACTGGCTATAGCGTGGGTTGCTCTTATTAGTTCATAAGATGCTTTTATAATTACACATCCTTCATTTTCATCAAAAATTATTCATCCAAAATTAAGTTATTTTAATGTTGATTTCAATTTTGGTGACTTGTATGACATTATTGTTTTTAATTTAAAATATGTGGGGTTTAGAAATAAAAATGATTATTCATAAATTGAAAATTTGAATATTACTTATTATTTAAAAATGAATTGTATTTTAATCTTATAAGAAATAATATATTTTATTATATTTTATAAGAAATAAGCATTTAAAACATGCAAACAATGTATAATGTGATTGTAAAAGTAAAAAAAGACAATTTATCAATTTCAACATTATGTAACAAACATGATTCAGCATCTAAACAAACAACTTTTCAGCACTTAAATTTCGCACTTATTAGTTTCAACAGTTATTTTTTTCCAATTTAACAAACGACACCATAGTGATGTTTTGTAAGCAATAATTTTACAAATTTGGAAAAAAAAAGGAAAAAAATGTAAAACTTCAATTAGTGATGTTTGTACAGGGGTAAATGTGGATTTTTTTTAACTTTACTTTGTTAAAAAAATGATTTTTTATAATTGGGTATCTCAATAAACAGGGGACAAAGCCTCTATTTGGGCTTTGCCTAATCCATAAACCGTGGGTTTTGACATGTGCAATGTCACACATCACACACACCAGGTAAGTGAGGGTGCGCACACACGGGTGGTCCTTGGGGAATTAATGCTCATTGGGTATTGAACTCACAACCTACAGGCATTAACCGTTTATCGATCTGGAATTGCATTTCATATGGAGTCTCTTAATTATTATTATTTTTTTCCAAGGGGCTAATTCACTACATGCATATCTAAGGATTCTCGTATCCCGAGATTTTACTTCCAATCCAATACTTACCTACAAGGGAGCTAGGCTTGAAATTAACTCCCGAGAGCACATTAAAAACATAATGGTACACCCTTAGAAACACGTGCAACGCACGTGCCTTCCTCCCTTCCCTTCCGTGCCTCTGTGGTGGATAGATATCTATTTGAGAGATGCAGAAGATACGACTACCTGTTTATGTTCTTAACCCCCCTCTTCAACTCAGCAGTCTTATTTGTCCAATTTTTTTATTTTTTATATTTCATTAATTTCTGCGTAGATTCTCTGATGTCTGTTGTACCCAGTTGTCAAATCCACCCAACAAGTTTCTTGGATTCATTTCAGAGCTCATTCTCAAGGTTTCATGGCGTTCATCTGCAAATTCTAAGGTACAAAAACCACAATTTATATGTAACTAGAACACAATCTACCCAAATACAATCCCTGAAAAATACCCACAAAGGAATTCTGGTTTTTTGCTCAAAAAACAAGAATGACAGACGCCCTTTTGTTGGAGAAACACCAATTTCTCACTCTCCCTCTAATGGTGGATTGTCGAGTCGTAGTTCGATTGATAAATGGAGTGAAACCCACCAACCACAACTCCACAGAGGACCTCAGGCATTGGTGGATTACAGAAATGGTGGTGTTTCAAGTGAAGATGATGAGAAGAATAGTAATATTAGTGTTAGTAGTGGTAGTAGTACAATGGAGAGAATTGTGGAGAAATTGAAGAAGTTTGGATATGTGGATGACGTGAGTGAGAGGAAGGATAGTGTGGTCAAGAAAGGATCGGTGGAAGATGTTTTTTATGTTGAAGAAGGGATGTTTTCGAATTCGCAAAATGGGCTTTCTGTAGAATCTCCTTTAGGAGTTGAAAATGGGTTTGGAAGTGATGGGGAGGTTCGATTTCCGTGGGAGAAGCCATCGGTGAAGGAAGAAGAGGGGAGGAATTCTGTTCGACGACGGAGTAAGACTTCTTTGGCTGAATTGACAATTCCCGAGCCAGAATTGAGGAGGCTGAGGCATTTAGCGGTTCGGATTAAGCAGAAGATGAGGATTGGAAGTAGTGGCGTTACTCAATCGGTTGTGGATTTGATTCACGAGAAATGGAAGGCGGCAGAGATAGTTAGGCTCAAATGTGAGGGTGCACCAGCATTGAACATGAAGAGGATGCATGAGATATTGGAGGTTAGTTTCTTGTTGAAGTCAATTATATCTATTCCGTTGTTTCACTTTATTTTTTCATCGAGCTATCGAGAAATTATATTTGAATTTTGTTATTGGACTGTTATTGTTTATGCTTTTGCGTGGGAGAGTTTAAATGGATGCACCATTGCTTTTGCAAGTGGTGAAATAGTCTCTTACACACTATATTATATAGGCCAGGAATTTATAAGCTTGCGATGCTTGCTGTAGCACTAGCTCCTGCACCCGCTCCCTCACCCTCACCCGCACGCGCACGCGCACCCGCACCTGCACCCACCCCACCCACACACACCGCATCCACACTTCAGAGGTTAGATAAGCTACCAAGAAAGATGGGAAGGAAGGTGATAAATTAGCTAAGTTGGTAAGACTTGAGGAGTGTTGATTCCCACAACTAGATTCAAATCCCATTGAATCCACCTTCACCTCTGTTAACTACTAACCCTTTGCTTGCCTAGCAAAACAAAAGATAAATGGACGAAACCTACCTTTGGAGTGCAAGTGCTCTTTCAGTGGAAGTTATGTTGCAAAAACGTCCTTCACTTGTACACCCACATCTGCACCTGCACCCACACCCACACCCACACCCACCCACACACCCACATCCACACTTCAGAGGTTAGACAAGCTACCAAGAAAGATGGGAAAGAGGATGATAAATTAGTTAAGTTGGTAAGACACGTGGAGCGTTGATCCCACAAACTAGGTTCGAATCCCGTTGAATCCACCTTCACTTCTGATGACCACCAACCTCTTGATCGCCTAGCAAAAAGAAGATAGACGGACAAAAACTACCTTTGGAGTGCAAGCGCTCTTTCAACAGAAGTTATGTTGCAAAAACGCCCTTCGCTTGTACACAAACTGGTTTTCTACTTGCCAACATTGTATTCTCACACCAAATTGCGGGCTTTTCTAATCAGAGGAAACAATCCTTTTCTTTTCACTTTAATGCATTCTAGGACTCAACTAAAGGTTGCTTATATCTTATAATGAGGTTGGTGGTGCTTCCTAGAACCTTCAGACACCACTCTGGAGGATTTGCTTAGTTTCTAGCTTTTGGATTTTCGTCAAGTAAAGAAAACCACCTAGCAAAAGAAGTAAAGAAAATCAAAATTTTACAAGATGAAGGGCGTTGTTTGGAGGTAGCAGATTAAAGGTCTCAAATCGCTACACAATTCACCTTTAAGGTGTTTTTATCACTTGTAAAGAGTTGAAATTTGTAGTAAATGGAAGAGAAGATGCATGAATCAAAAGGTGAAAATTATCCTTTAAAACGTTCTCTTGAGCTTGATTTTGTTGTAATGTTGTTGTCAATCTAGGCCAGTGAGAGTGCCTGACCTGATCAGGGTTATCCTCTACCACCCCACCCCGACACAAAATAAAATGAAAGAAGGAAAAAAAAGGTATATTCTTCCAAAAATTCTGGTTTCCTGCTTAGAGACGAAGTTCCTAATTTTCCAACTCAACAGGGTTTCCTAATCATCTGCACCGTCCCACTACCTACACTAACAACCATCAAACTTTCTAAATCAAACTTCATTCTATGCAAGGGACAAGTTCTATTGTCAATGGGCTACAAGTCAACACCTTATTAGTCATTTAGAGCCTTGCTGATAAAATCCATAAGCCGAGCCATCTAATCCTCGTGGCTTTGCAGTGACTTAGGCAGCAATTTGAAAGAGACTTGAAAATTTCTATCACTAAATAGCAGTGGCCGCAATGCCCCTTGACATACTATTTATGGCAGTAAAATCGTAAAGTACATGATTTAGAAATTATCTCACCCTGGTAAATTATTTAGAAACAAAAAGTGCAAAAGTGGAGTCAAGATATTGTGAAGGATTTAGTAAACATAGATCCTAAGAGTGTTTTGTGTTGTTGGGCCCAGGGGCAACATATTGAAGGCTTAGAGTCCGAAGTTGGAAACTGAAAAGAAACAATTTCAAATTTCATAATATTGGCTATATCTATGTTGACGCTGATCCTCTCAAATGACCGTACCCTGTACTTCTATTTTGTGTACTCTAAAGTCATTCTGGTTCCACCGAATCAGTAATTAATAAAAAAATATTTGACCTTTTCTGCTTGGGTTTTGTTTGTGCATCCCACCCTCTTTGAGTACACCTATAGACAAGGCAATATTATGTTATAATATACTCGGTCTAGAAGAGAAGTCTCGGATAATTGCATAGAGTTCATCATGTAGAGGATATAGGGGTTTTAACTTTTTGAACAATCCCATTAAATAACTACATTTGTTTGAAGTCTTTGCTGATGTGGAATCCTACATATTTTTCAGAGAAAAACTGGTGGGCTGGTAATATGGAGGTCAGGTACTTCTATTTGTTTGTACAGAGGAGTGAGCTATGAGCTTCCTTCAATGCAACAATCAAAAAAACGAATTCATAACGGTGACGTCAACACTTACACAACAACTACTCATAAAAATAATAGATATCCCATGGAGCGTGGCTCTACTGGTGATATACATTTGGCTCAAGGAGGCTTGGTACCTGTCAAGGAGACAAAAGTGGAACCGGTACCAGAAATCAAGTATGAACATGAAATTGACAAGCTATTAGATGATTTAGGCCCGCGGTATACCGATTGGCCAGGATCCGGTCCATTACCCGTAGATGCTGATTTGCTTCCGGGTCTCATTTCTGGTTACAAACCTCCCTTTAGAATACTTCCATATGGAGTGAGATCTGGTCTTGGAATCAAGGAAACAACAGCTCTACGAAGGCTTGCTAAGGTGCTACCGCCACATTTTGCTCTAGGTATGCATTAAGGTTACTTTATATACTCAGAGAGCTGTTATTGGCACCTTATTGGCACCCCCAACTTTTACTTATTATACCCCAATTCAAAATAACGAAAAAAGTGAATGATTGAGAATAAGTATAAGTTGGGGTGCCAATAGAAGTTCTCTCATTTTTTTTCTTCTTCTTTCTAGATGTCTATTTTTTGGGTTTATGATTTTATATGATCCTAATCATAATTGTAAACAACAATTGAAATTGTTTAAACGGGTGTTATAATGTTTTGTAATGGTGAGATTATAATTTGAGCCAAACCTTGGTAATTTGAAGAGTATATTTTAATCTTTAATTGGGGTGTGATAAATAATTTAAGAAATTGGGGTGTGATAAGTAAAAGTTGGGGTGCCGGTAGCAGCTCTCTATATTTATGATATTCTAGTCCCATTGTCCTTGGATTGTGATTTGACCTTTTTTCCATCTCTAGGAAGAAGCAGGCAGCACCAGGGGTTGGCTATGGCCATGGCCAAGTTGTGGGAAAGAAGTTCGATTGCAAAGATAGCACTGAAGCGTGGTGTGCAGCTTACTACCAGCGAGAGAATGGCCGAAGATATCAAAGTAAAAAATTTTATTCCTAATTACAATATGCAGTATAGGGAATTTATTCTTCTTCAATATGCATATAAAAGCTCGCTCAGTCTACTGTTTCCAATATCTTCACCAAGTTGTAAACTCATACTTTGTTTATGCTTGACATGGCTTTCTGATCTCTACACATTTTACGAGATTATATTAGTTATATTAAACAAGTGCATTTTTTAGTTTGACGTGTCAATTCTAAAAATCTTTCTTTCCCTTTTGTTTGTTAAAAAACCGAAAAAAAGTGATTTTGATCTGCAACTATGGTGACTCTGGTTTCGTGATTGCTTATATATGACATTTTTTGTGATAACTGTTAATGCGATAGCTGTTATATTCTTCTTGAGAATATTTGAGGAAATGATCTATATGCTTATCACATGCTCCTAATTATTTTTCTTTCTTTGAAGAACATTTATCAGGTAAGAATTCCACTCCTTCAAATGCTCCATATTACTGAAAAAAAAAGGGGAAAGTAGAAGGGTTCTCTTAAGGGATTCTCTTGTGCATTTTGAGCAGCATATCACTAACTTAGTGTCTCCTAGTTTCACACTTGTGCTAACACCCTTGTCTTTTGACTAATAGTCAACCTTCCCAAAAGTGAGTGAGTAATTCATTCAACTCTCTGACACACTCATACCTAAGAGAACACTCAACCTTTTTATGGAAGAGGAGAGGAGATCTGATAGGTCTCAAGTTATGAGGATTCTTGAGGGTAAGTGGTCTGTCAGATAGCAAGTAGTGGGCTACTCACTTAAACCCATTGACATGCAAGGGTGTTTTTAAAAAGAATGTTGGGCAATCTCATGACCCTCGACACAGTTGGATGAGCCTTCGCTTCCTATTTCATATGAAGACTTGATCTTTTTGTATCAAATCTTATTATTATTGGGAGAGCTACATAAATGAGAGTTGGAAGAGGAAATGGAGATCTTATGGATTGGATTGAGTTAAGTGTCTACAATTCAATAGTTGTGTTTCCAGAATACTCTACTCTTCATTTTCTACTCTACCTGTTCTAGATTCTTCTTCTTTTTAATATGCAATCAGATTTTAGACTTCAATCTTGTGGTACATAAGCGAACCTTCTAGAATTTCTTATATAATTCCTCATCTCTCTAGAGGACTAGCCTCCTCCATTACTGGTGAGGGAAAAATAACCTCCCACTGTATCTAAAGCTGTACATATAGTTATATAACATACCTATTAAATCTTAATAGGAACACATGTGAAATTGATTCAAAGAAAGGTTATGGTTATAATCATACAGTATCGACCGTGCTGCAAGATATAATTAAGAGCTAAGGGAATCAACTGTTAAATTTTTTTGGTAAAATTGTCTGGTGGCCAAAAGAATAAATTGTTATTTCGATAAATTATAGCTGAGAAAATATATCCCTTGGCATATATACAACTATAAAAGGTATACTATTAGTACAAGTTGTAGGGAAGGGGATGCAAGAAAACAATTTGTTGAGGACTATGTTTTAATCCCAGGTTTAGTTGAAACTGCCTTGTCTAAATGATGCAGGATTTGAGTCAAAAGAACAAAATTGGTATTACAAGGATATGCAATAAGAGAAAGTCAACTGAGATGGTTTGGGCATTGTTCAATGAAGGCCAATTATAGGCGCGGTTAGGAGAAATGTTCAATATTAGAAAACATTGCTTTGGACAGTGAAATGGAGAATCGGATTTGTTTAGCCGACTCCAAAACCTCGGGGTAACGTTTTGATGATGATGGTTCAATGACCCGGGTGGGCTCCCCAGGGTCGTGAGATCGAGTCCCTCCACGTACGACTTCACCTGATATGCCTGTTTGTGGTGGCAGAGTGGATCTGTTGGGATTGGTCCCAATTCTAAAGGGTGTTCATATGTGTGTGTGTGTGAGTGTGTGAGAGTGTGAGAGAGAGAGAGAGAGAGAGAGATGGGATCATTGGCTCCATAATGAACCTAGACAAATATATTTCTCATAATTTGATCATATGTTACCTGGTTCATGGGTTCCCGGGTTTGAATTCAGGTTCACGGTTCGTGGTTCGCCACTCTTGAATGAACCCAGTTTGTATAGGTAGTTTGTGGCGGATATTTAAGTCATTTATGTTAATCTCATAGAAGAAGACTCAGGTCAATTATGACATATCATCAGTTTAAAAACAAAGGGGTATCTTTAATATTGGCGAAATCTTGGTATTTCTAAAATAAGGGTTATCTCAAATTTTGACCAAACCATGGAGGTATCTCTAAAATTTACCAAAATAAGGGGTTCGTTAGGTTTTCTGTTTTTGACAAACCCACTACAAACAGAACCTCGAACTGGTTTGGTATGTACCTGTTCGCGGTTCGCTACTATATTAGTGAACCTGGTAACATAGATACAGGTTAAGAAGACCCAACTGTTATCCATATATTGTAATATTTACTGAATATTGGCACATGTAACCGTAAGTGCTTACTTTTTTTTCTTAGTTTTTCAGCATAAATGCATGTAATTCTTTTAGTTCATAAATTGCTACGTGGAGGTTCTGTATGGACATTTTCTTATATCTTTTTGTGATTGAATGTAGAAACTGACAGGAGGGACGCTTCTTTCTAGAAACAAAGACTACATTGTCTTCTATAGAGGGAAGGATTTCTTATCACCAGATGTGACAAAGGCATTATTAGAAAGGGAGACTTTAGCAAAAGCCTTACAAGATGAGGAGGAGCAAGCACGACTGAGAGCCTCATCCTTGTTTATTACAAGTGTTGAAACAACCGAGGAATCTGGTATTGCTGGTACCCTTGGTGAAACTCTAGAAGCTGATGCCCGATGGGGAAAAAAGTTAGATGATGATGATAGGGAGACGATGATGAGAGCTGCAGAAGTAGCAAGGCATGCAGACCTTGTTAGAAAGCTTGAGCGGAAACTTGCTTTTGTAAGTTGGCCAAACTCAAAAAATATGAGTGATCCTCAACTTCTAGATTAGTAGGGGATTAGACCCATAGCTCAGTTGATTTGACACATTGCAAAGCAACTTTGAGGTCGTGGGTTCAAGTCCAGCTTTCTCAAAAAAAAAGAACTTCTAGATTGTAATTTTCTTGGAAACTACTAGAATCTCATGAGCTAATGGATGATTTTTCTTTAGTGAATGAGATACCGTGAATTTTTTCCAACGTGCCAAATGGTTTATGAATGACAGATTTAAATGTGGTTGATTAGCTATGTTCTTCTCATGTGCCCATGCTTTTTTTAATCCACAATGTTGGTAACAGGCTGAACGTAAGTTAATGAAAGCAGAACGGGCTTTAGCTAAGGTGGAGGTATTCTTGAACCCTATGGAACGAACAGCAGATCCAGAAAGCATAACCGAAGAGGAGAGGTTTATGTTTCGCAAAATTGGTTTGAGGATGAAAGCTTTCCTGCTCCTCGGTAACAACCTATTCATTTACCTCCCCACATAGGACTTAAAATGGGTCGGACCTGAGTATATCCAGATCCAGATCCAAATTTCTTTATCTTGATCTGAATCCAAATCCGACTTGGATCATTTTGATTTCACTTAATTCGGATAATTCTGGATCGTTTAACATTTTTTTCTTTTATACTTACTTGTTAATTGCTATACTATTCTATTTTACCATTATAATCATTTTATTTTAGGAATTTATGTTATATTAAAGTAGTTGAAAATGATATTTTGAAAAACCTAAAAATATAATTTTCAAAGCAATATATGTAATTCAGATCTTGCTGGATATATTGATGGATCCGTATCCAATCCAGATCCAACTCGGATCATGGGACATCAAACCATACTCAACCCATTTTTGATTCGTATCTACTCCAAGGACCCAAACCCGTTATATTCGGATTTCAGATAAAATCCAACCCATTTTATGCCCTATCCCCACATAATACTTTTCATGAAGTAGGAGGAATTTTAAGCAGACTGAATTCCATTTTCAGGGAGGCGAGGAGTCTTTGATGGTACGGTGGAGAACATGCACTTGCATTGGAAGTATAGAGAACTGGTTAAAGTTATTGTGAAGGCTAGAACTTTCGACCAAGTCAGGAGCATTGCATTGTCGTTGGAGGCTGAGAGTGGGGGCATCTTGGTTTCAGTGGACAAAGTTTCCAAAGGGTTCGCAGTAATTGTATTCCGAGGAAGGGATTATCAACGGCCTCCTTTATTGAGGCCCAAGAATCTCTTAACGAAAAGGAAAGCATTGGCGCGCTCAATTGAGCTTCAAAGGCGTGAGGTATGTCCCTAATTGAACATTCCATCCATATCACTCCATATGACTTGGTAACTCAGGAAAAGTGAGAACACAATAGCGGGTTTGAAAGCGCTCGGACCTGTTTGTGGGAATTGGGACAGAATGTTAAAATAAAAAAAGAGAGAGCTTTTTTGGCTGAAGAATATACATAAAATTTACATTAATGACAAAAATACCCCAAAATGTTTCTACGGTTTTATGTAAATGACCAAAATGTCCTCAGAAGCTGTTTTTAAGCAAATGCCCCATGGCTTCTGGAAGTGCTTGTAGACCCCAAAAGGGTCTCTCCTGAACATTGTCACCAAAAAATCGATGTCACAACGGCTACTCTTATGGAAATGATGCAAAGTTGTGCCAAATGAGGCCTAACTATTGATTCTCTCCTTTATTGTATCATAGGAATGCTTTTCTCTTTCGTGTATTTTATTTTTTAAGAAATTTATTTTCATTCAAAAAAAGAATTTTGAACTGATTCTTGTCTTCATTTTAATGAACAGGCACTCTATAATCACATTTCGGCGCTGCACAGGAGGGCGGAGATGCTAAGATCCGAACTTGTATGAACTCCATAAAATTTTCAACTTTGACTAATTTTATCAATGAGGGCTTTAATTCAACATTCCATTTCTTCTAATCTTTGTTCTCTCTTATTCACATGTTCAGGATCAAATGGAAATGGTCAAGGACCGTGGAGATGAAGAGTTGTATGAAAAACTGGATTCTGCATATTCTAGTGAAGATGAAGATATTGAGGTTGATACTATCTTGCTCTTAGATCTATTACTTTTACAGTCTGTATGTTTGCATAGGAAAATGTAATTTTTTCAGGTGTATGATTCTGCATTTTCTTAGAAAATCATTTACTTTAAGAGAACGGATTTTACATCGTGACGGGCACCACCCTCAAAACCAAAATCCCAACACTCAAATTGTCACTTTTCCTAGGTGCAATCAAACATTTTCTAAAAAAAATTATTTCCTTAATACCATTTTCTCAAGAAATTGATTTTTCTAAGAAATTGTTTTTTTCTAGTGATACAGACCCTGATCAATGTGTAAAGCTAGTCTGTTGACCTTTGCCCATTTTCTCTCATCTTTTTTTTTCTTTTCTTTAACAGGATGAAGGTGATGATGCCTACCTTGAGACTTACAATGGTGAAAATGAAGAAGGTGATGGCGACGCCGTTGACTCAATCGACAACTTCCACTCGGAAACAAATTTCCCATATGAAGACCAACACGACTCATGAGAAACGAATCCAGAGGCATCTAAACTAGAACTATGAAACCGAAGTCCGAACACAAGAGTTCAATGTGTAAGTGAAAAGCTTTGTAAGTCTTCTTTCAGTAACAAAGTCAAAAGAGAAGTAAAGAGTTTACACAGAACAGATTCCAAAGGGTATCCATCAGAGGTAGAATTGATTTGGGATCATTCATGTGTAAACAAAGCTTTGAGAATAGTCCTTAATCAATGAAAAAAAAAATGGCATCTTGCCATTCTCTCTCATGTTAATTATTGTAGACTGTATACTTCTTGTTTTTGATAACTGGATTTTGGGATTAGATTGGTACTCGATCGAGTCTGGTTCAAATCGATCCATCCTATTGACTCAGTCGGATCACATTGCTCTCAAATGGTTCAATATTAATTGATGTAAATATTTGAAGTTTAAAATTATTTGTTTCTCTTTTGTAATGTGGATTGATTAATGAAAAAATCTCATCTTATATCAATAACAAACATTTGAAGGCAGCAACATATAAATTTGAAAGGGGTATTCTTCGGAAGGAGGGTACAAGAGGAAAGGTAATAAAGTTGGAGGGGGATTCCTGAAAATGGAGAGAAGTGAAAACGGCGTAAAGTTAAAGTTGTTCTCGAGATTTGTGATGAGATTAAATCTCAACCCCTCTTTGTAAGGGCATAAAGATTGAGACGGGAAACAACCATCATGATTTATTCTGAAGATATCTGTGTAATGGCATTTTTTTAAAGAAAAAAATATCTAAAAAATGATTTGCAAAGAAGCAAATAATGATCTTGAAAGACAAATATTTCTAAAAACCTATGGTTATGGAGGTTGATAATGTCTCAAGAAATCTTGGTCGCTAGCATTTTCCTATATATCATCAAAATCAATTTAAAGAATTATCTTAAGGAAACATGGTGTATCTTGGAGATATATGTTTTATCATTCGTGTTTTTTCACGAGTCACAAGAGACATAAAAAAAGATAACCATCACACCAAGAACTCATTTGGGAAAAGAAAGGGAAAAAGTTGATCATATGGTCGAAGGGATGCACATCAATCCAACAATGAGACTTTGAAATGAATAGTCGATTAACAAGGTGATGGATGGATCGAATAACAATGCTGCCCTTGTGCAAGGGTAGAGCAAAATTCATAAATTGCTTGTGTGAAGTAGTCTAAATTACTTCATATTTGTACTCCTACTAGTGGAGTTTGTATGAATAACATTTAACATAATATAACCATATAATAATAGATCATTCTCATAAAATTTCAATCTATTTTGAAATACTTAATCTCCTTAAATATGAATTTTAACCTGAAAAGTTACCATTCTCATAAAATTTCGATCCATTCTGAAATACTTAATCTCATTAAATATGAATTTTAAGTTGAAAATTTTGGACGGCTCATTTTTTAACATTAATTGAAATGAGCTTATTAACATAATTATATGAGTTTCGTTTTCATGAAGATCAAAGATCATTATATCGTGTGTCCTCAATGAATGAGTAATATTAGGTAGATTTATGTCAAGTCAAGTTACAAAATATTAATTTTCATGAGTTCAAATTCCTTGAATGCAGTTTGACCCAAGCCTATTAGCAGAGCAAACAAATTCATCGTTTGATTGTTATTGGGAGTGGGAGTATACCATCTGTAATTTGTATTGGAGTAGGTGTGATTGTCTCTTGCTCCCATAGTCAATGATATTAGAGTGATCTGATTTGTTGTGATAATTGATCATCTACGGTTGGTTCATCCAGAATGTTGGGAGATGAACCCATGAGGTCATGTTTGGCTATAGGAGTGATCCTGATCCAAGGTAAGAGTTTCTTGAACTATTTGGTTCTCAAAGAGACAAAGAGTGAAGATAATCTCTTAAGTACAAATACCCCTTTTTGCAAGCTAGATTCTCTTATCCCATTTTTTCTAAGTTTGTGGAGACATTACTTTTGGCTGTTTTATGCATGTAGAAAGGTGGTACACTCAAATGGCTGATGTATCCAAACACAAGGGACGCAATTGTTGAAAAAGACCATTCTATGGTCACACACACAAGAGCTTTGTCATTTGTAGGTCTAGCAGTTTTGGAGCTAACAAAAAATAGAAGAGAAAAAATATTAAAATCTTGGATTTTTTTATAAATTAGGATAAATATATGGTTAGAAAAAAAAAATTCACGGTGGAACATCTAATTTTTATGAGTTGTCTTTGCCATACCAATCATCAACACAAAAAACAATTTATTTTGGTTTTATAAAGAGTCGTGATAATCTGACACTCTTTTTTCAAATACCCCCATCACAAAATCGTAGATCATTTGTTTCGGGATACATAAGAAAAAGAGTTGTGATTCTGTAACTGCCACATTAGGGAGCGTCAGATTATCATTAGTCTTTTATAAATTGTTGGAAAAGTTGGCCAAAACTATGGATATTGATTCAAACTCTATTATTTTGGAGAATAAAAATGGTATAATGAAGTAAGTGTCAGTTAACTTAGTGGATAAAGTCTTTGGGTGATGATATCAAATATATGGGTTCAAATCCCGTCAGCACTAAGTTACTGAACTATTTAAAACAGGTTTACCATAAAAAAAAATTGGCATAATGAATTTAATTTTTTTAGTGAGGTTAATTTTCAATTTACATAATAGCCTATATTCATTGTATTTCAACACTCGTTTAGTATGTTAATTTGTTCTACCAACAAACTTAAAATCGGCTTGATGAGTTACAAAACACGTCAAGGCATGGTTTTAGATTGAATCATCTTAATATCTCGGATAAGACTAGTATTTTGCAGATCCGTGAACCAAAATGATGAAGAACTGAGAAACAAGAAAAAAAAAAAGAAGAGGAAAAGTGTGTAAATCTTCTTGTTGTCTTTTTTCTAATAATCGTTACCAATCTCATTCTTGGATGATTTTTAAAATTATGCGTCATAAAGGTCCACATTTGCTGTCTCATTAATATAAATAAAAAAAAAATTAAATAATTAATATCCTTATCATGAAAATAATCAACTCCACTCCATAGAACCCACTAACCCATTGTATCAAATATCATATAAAATATTAATTTGATTACATAAGGTAGAATAGAATAAAAAATGATCAAATTAATGATTAGGTATCAATCATAAAAGAAAATCATCAAATGTAATAATTGTAAGGGACCAACCAAGTTGAGTTTTTGTGTATTAGTCCACAAAAAGATCCTATCCACAGGTTGGTGGGTCCAAGATAAAAAAAGTGGGTCCAAATTTAATGGCTAGAAATTGCTTCACATGACCATGTATATGATCGTCAATGGATTGGTCAAACACTACTAGGTGGTCCAAAAGAGATGTGTCGGGCAAAGGTAGACATTATTGATTGGATCCACACCTGAGAAGAATTAAAAGACCAATCTATATGGACTGAGATAATGCTATTTTTCAACTTAGCCTCTTAGTTTCGAACCCCACCCTGTCTTGATGGTGATTGCCTCCATTTTTTATTTTTTGTTTTTAAGGTGTGTTTGATTGCTAAGAAAATTTACGAAGAAATCGTTCACCAACATTTGATTGTACATTAAAAATCAAATTTTGACAAAAAACTGATAGGAATTTGATGTCGATCAACGGGAAACTTGACCAAGTCAATTTGCTTGTATTGATGATAATATTTGTTTAAAATTTTGTGATTATTATAAAATGAGATTTTCTTATTGTAACACATATTCATTTAGATGATAATAATAAATAATTATTTTTAATAAAAAGGATTTGAACTTGCCCGATACAAGATGAGTTGTCAAGATGATTTGGACTCGTTGGAAGCCAACTCAATTTGTAACTGGATTTCAAATCATGGAAGAAGTACAAGACGAGAGATGGTCCTCTCAATATATATACATATACATATATATATATATATATATATACATATACATATATATATATATATATATACATATACATATATATATATATATGTATATATATATATACATATATATGTATATATATATATATATATATGTATATATATATATACATATATATGTATATATATATACATATATATATATATATATGTATATGTATATATATATATATATATATATGTATATGTATATATATATATATATATATATGTATATGTATATATGAAAGTGGATTCAACGAGATTTGAACCTAGGTCATGGTTATTTTACATCAACTTTTTGAGTCATCTTGGTATCGTTCAAGAACAAGACGAGGCCTTGCGGTCAAGATTCTTCCTTTTTCGTCTTTTTGGTCTAGGGTTTTGGAAAAAAAAAAGAGAGAAAATAGAGTGTAATACCAAACATGAACTAGTCAAAACAGGAAGCCAAGAATACTCTTTTATAATTATGTGTTTTGTGTTTGGGTAGTTTGATTTGTTGCAATGAAGCATTTGTAATGCTAGGTGTTTAAGGTACCTTTTAGTAGGGGTGCAAGTTAATTCGGTTCAAATCGAGAATCGAACCAAACCGTGAGATTTGAATTGGTTTGGTTTGGTTTAAATTGATAATGGTTCGATTTCGGGTTGAAAAAATGGAGAACTGATGGGTTCGGTTCTCGGTTCAGACTTTATGTATAATCGAACCCATATAATATATTTTTTTTTAAAACCCTAAACATCAGTCGTTCTTTCCCTCTACTCTCATTATCACTCTCATCTCTTGTAGTCAACTTGCAGCTATGGGCTCAAATTTGACGGCTGGCGTTATGCAGTCCTCTCTCTCTCCTTCTCCTTTTTTTTCTCTCTCTCTCTCTCTCTCGCAAGTGCAATTGTGTGCTACAGTGCAGCATGCTGCAGCTCAACTGCGACTGTAGCCTCAAATTTGGCAGTCGATGGTTAGCGATCATCCCTCTCTTCCCCTTTCTCTTGCAATTGTTTGCAACTGTACGGGCATGCGGTTGTGGCTATGGGTTGCCTCAACTCCGGCAGTCGACGGTTCATCTCTCTTTCTCTCTCGTCTTTTGCATCGACTGTAAGATGACCTGTAGAATGGCCGGTAAGATGCAAGTAGTATGGCCTGTAGAATGGCAATAGAAGATTTATTTTAAAATGTTTTTTTTTTTTCTTAATTATTAATGACATGTTTTTGACAACCTATGGAACCGAACCAAACCAAACCGAATGAACGTCGGTTCGGTTCTACATCAATTCGGTTTGGTTCTGGTTTCAATATAATGGAACCGACCTTGGTCAGTTTGATTCTAATTTTGCTCAAAACCAATCCAACCTGAACCAAGTTGTACCCCTACCTTTTAGGATCTTCCAAAAATGTAGTGTTTCCCAATGAGTCGGACTAGCCTTACTATGATAGTGAGGCAAAAATATAGGTTTTATTAAGCCTCATCAACCATCAAAATACTTTGAGATGTGTTAAACAACTTCTCGAGATTCATAACAAATCTTGAGGTCTTGTTTTATGCATCTCGAGGTCTTTTTAACCGTGAATGAGACTTAATAAGTTCTTTTTCTTCACTTGGGGTCATAATAAGGAAAGGGTTTCTCTTCGACAATTGGTGGTCTGGCAACCCCTAAAAAAGCAGGTTAGTTGATCAGATAAATTTTTAAACAAAAAAATTTACTAAAAAATAATAGAAATATAATTATATATTTATATAAAACATAAATTTTAGAAAATTACAATAAAAGATAACAAAATACCTGTTTAACGGGCGTTTTTATACTTTTTCCCCAAATCAGGACAAAATTAACCTCAGTGAAAAAGCTTGATCAATAGGCTTTTTTTTTTTTTTTTTTTGAGATTATAAATTAAAAATATATATTTTCCAATACTTTTCTCCTTTGAAAAACTCCCCCTTAAATATCTCTCTAAATGTAAGAGAGCGTAACATGGAAAACAACTTAGAAAAATGCATGTTGAACAGGATTTTCAGACTAAATCTGACTGTTGGAAAATTTTTATTTTAGGTCTTATGTTTTTCACATGGGCATTTTCGTCATGTCGAAAAAAATTATATTTAACAAACATTTTATTATCTTTTTTTTTTGTAATTTTAAAGAAATCCTTTCTTTTATTAAAAATTTAATTATTTATATTATTTTTTAAATAATTTCCTGAATATTCAAATATTGACAAATAGGAAGGTTCTATTTGCACCCACCTTTATGCTCACTGCACACGCTTTCTTCTCTGTCCAGCCCAAAAATGTGCTTAGGTCGTTGCAAACAGCCTCGCTACGACATATGTCAACTAATTTTGAAAATTCATAAGCACGCCTTAATTTTAAGGTTTCACCACCAAAACAGACCGAAAAATAAATAAATAAATTCAGCGTTGACCAGTGTAAACTCAGGACAAAGACTTCCACACCAACCCAATCATTAATTGGAGATCAATCTTATAAGTTCTTAACCATTCAATATAATTATAGCCGTTGGAACCCAAATTTAAAATTCCCGGGAAAACGCACCAAGAAACAAAAAAGCTGAAAATGGCGGATCCATTCTTTCTAGAGGAGATGCTATCAATGAGTCAAAGCGCTTTTGTTCCATACTCAAAACCCATGGAAGGATTTGGGTTGAAGGATTCGATTATGGATTCTAACGGTCGGAACATGAACAAGAGAGTAATTGAGTTCTTGAATTCGACAAATATTTATAAATGTAGAGGCTTTGAGAATGATCCACGTTTTCAACACAAGATCAATGAACGTTTACGGCGTGCGAAGGAGAAGCAAAGTTATTCAGCTTTGCATTCAATGTTGCCCCTCGAACCAAGGTTTCAATCTATCCTACATTTTTCGAAATTCGTCGAAATTGATTTGTTTCGCTTTAATTTTCGCAAGTTTTTCACTGAAAATCTATAAACGTGTTGAGGCTTTTGAATTCTAATTTAATTGAATCTCAATCCTTTTGTTATTCTTTCCTTGCAGATTGATAAAAATTCAATTATTCAAACAACAGCTTTATATTTTGCTAGAGCTTAAGAAACTGAAGGAAAAGTTGAAGAAGCGAAACCAAGAGATTGAAGGGAAATTATCGACGAGAGAAGGGGAGAAAGCAGATGTAGCTAAAATCGGATTACGAGTAAATAGTCCATCTTCTTCAATTGATTCAATGGTTGAAGTTCTTAGATGCTTGAAGAGTATGGGGATGAAATTGAGAAAGATCGAATCAGGGTTCTCGGTCGAGGAATTTTCTTCAATAATGGAGATTGAAACAAAGGTGAGAGTACATGCAAGTTTTAGATTTTTAATCTTTATGTTGCACACCACCCATTGCCAATTTCACTCCATCACTTAAAAATTCTCGTTTGCCCACAAAAATAATAGTAACACAAAGAAAATTCCATTAAAGAAAATCAACAACATACAATAAAAAGGGTCATACTTCTTTTTCTTTGTTTTATATTTAAAAATCAATGTCTAAGATTATATATATTCTTGAATATTCAGTGTTTGTGATTCATTCTATTTAAAGAAAGAACAATTGCAAAAGAGTAAACATAAACACAATAATTCTACAATATATGTAAATCCAATAGATGAGATTCAAACATAGATTCATAGTAATTTATAAACAAAATGTAAAGAGAGATTGGAAAAACAATACCTTATTTCGAAACAAAATCAGTCATGAGAAAAATAGATCATGAGCAAAGTAGAACCCGAGAAAGGAATACAAAATTGTAGGAAGGTGGATAAATTTTAAATCCTTGAAGGTTACCTATTGAAGTGTAACTGTAGGTTAATAGAGATTATGAAAATAACTAAAACAAAGAGAATTTTTTAGTTTGGTGGGCAACCAACAATTAATGGTGTGCAACTAGTTGGTCTCATTTTTATTTGCAACCCTTTTTTTTCTATTGGGTCAAGATCTTTGACACATGAAAAAACATGAAATCCCAACCATTAAAACATGATATGAGAAGGGAGTGATTTATCCTAGGAAAATGTGACATATTCTCAGGATATATATCTTACCCTGACTATTGGATTTTGTGTTTTAACAGTGGGCGACATCCGTGTTGAATGAGTGGTCAAGTTCTTTAAAAAGTAACCATTTTGGTTTTTGCGAAGTTGTAATTATTTGACAAAATGGGTTGCTTAGGCAACCTTTGAATCTTGATTAACGATTGCTTAGACACCATTTTTAAAGTGGTGTCTCATCTTGGAGCATTGATTAATCCATTGAACTTTAATAATTGTTTATTATGAAATTGAGTCTAACATTTTTCGTTTCTATTTAAAGACTATTTTAACACCTTATAATAGGTAATCCAATAAGCGGTGAGAGTCCGTAGTTTGGGTGTTAGATACCCAGTATGAGGAGTATTTCCTTGAGGCCACCCGCGATGGCGCACCCTCACTTACAAGGTGCTTGTGATGTGCAGGCGTTGCATTTGCCTGGGCAGGGACCAATATGCGTTGGCTCCAGCCCTGGTTATTCCAATCCCCCTAGTCTGACGTAAGTTTTGACACCCCCGTCATCGTAAAAAAGTAATATTAAAAAAAACACCTTTATTTTCTCCCACCCTTTTGTGACATGATCATCAAATCCTTAACCTAAAAGTAAATTCTTTTAGGACCATTCACATGGCTGGTATGATTGTTTAAATTCTAAATTTTAAGATGCCAAACTGCATGGAGTCCTTTGGACCCACAATTTCAACTGCCATTTGTAAAGAAACCTTCATCATTCTTGAGAAGAATTCTTAAGGGTTACTATGAAAATCCATCTTTAATTTTGGAAAAAGAATTTGTGTACTCTTTTTAATTATCATTTTAAAAGAATTGATTTATATTTACTCCCCGTACTTGTTAAAAATATCAATAATTTTATATTTTAATGAGGATAATTTTAAATATTTTAAAGCATTATTTTGTTGATTTTTCTTTCAAAAGAAATAAGTTGCTTTATCTAATCTTTACCAGCAACTTCCCTTGATACTGTGGTTCATACTGAAGATATAAAAATAACATTTAAAGAAAGCGTCGAATTCAAAGTACTCCAGATCAGTCTTCCTTGATCTTCTTCTTTTTCTATCTAATTTCAATAAGCTTACATACAAAATTTCCAACAATTCTTGGTCTATATATATTTTGCGCTTATAGGACCCCACATGGACATCATATCGGAGAATATAAACCCAGAACAAGTTTTTCATATTGAGGACATCATCGTCAAAGATAACAACAATTCATTTTAAAATAGCTTACCATGGAAAGTAATTAGGAATTAACGAACTAAATCATATGTTCAAGTCGAAATTCTAGTTTGATTAGTGATGTTGGATGGATTGATTTTCGACAATGTCGATCATCTTGGTAAGAATGACCCTTGTACCATTACATTGTCTGACATGAAAATATTTTAAAAAATAAAATTTATATATTTCTTAGACTTCTTTCTCATTCTAGCTATTTTATTCATGGAAGATTGGAGCGGAGGTGATAGGGATGGGCTTGCAAAGCGCTTTAGCGGAGGTTGAGACGAGTTTTGTGTGTGATTTCTCTTCAACTTCAAGGGAGTGGTAGTTGGGAATTAAAGAATAATCTCTCCATTGTGGCTGGGACACGTGGCATGGCTATCCTTGGTGGTTAGTAGTTGCAAGTCGAAGGAAGTAATTAGATTTATATATTAATTTACTTTTTGGACGTTTGATTATGAGTATATTTTGCATGAAAGGATTCAATGTATCTCTTGACTAACGATGAAGAAATATTTCATCATCATCGTGAAAATTCCAGGCCTTTGAAAATATAAAATTTGAAATTAAATATTTCGTCGTCAATGTATAATTCCTTGAATTTGAAATTAATCAAAACTCTTATATCAGTTTTAACTACTTTAATCCATATTTTTCTTATAGAATTTCTAAGTGAGACATGTGAGGATACGGAGCACTCACCTTAACATGATTGACAACTTGGTTTGTTAAAGAATATTACAAAATTATAAAGATGATAAAAACGAACCTTAAACAAAATTTAGGACCTACAAGATTTTAATTAGAATAAAATTATTAGATTAATTTAGAAGAAGATCAACATTAGAAAGAATTATGATTCATCACAAAATCATTAAGATAAGTATAGAAAGATCCTAATCCAATGGGGATTTGAGGGTATGTGAAAGATTTTCAAAGAAATTACCAATGTGAGACTAATTTTGAGAATCTATAAATACAAGTATGAACACACAGATAAATAACTTTTTGTCTCGTGTTCTAATTTAATCATTCTTTTTTTTATGTTCTATTAACTTAATCGTTGAAGGGTTTTAATCTAATTTTTTTTTTTTAGATTTAAGACTTTTTGTAAGAAATAAGAAGAAGATCATACACGATATAGGAGTACGAGAGGAGGTGATTTCTTTTTGCAACAATAACTATAAATGCTTTTCTCTCATATCTTGAGAAAGATGCATATAGCTAGTACATACTACTACCACATCAGCATGTGTTGTAAGATATTAGTTAAGCATGTTTCAATCCCTTAACATATAGAGTAAGAACCTTGACTATCAGTCAAGGATAAACCTAATCTTGCATTTTTAAAGAGGGTAAACTTAATATTGTCAAATTTATTGGGATTTATTAATGGATAGAGATCCATTGACTCCTAAAAACAACTTACGAAAAAAACAAAAAATTCAATGATTGAGATTTATGAGTATTTTAATAATACAAATCTTAAAAATATTTATCTTGAGAATAAATCTCAACCATTGAATTTTGCATTTAAAAGATTAGGATTATATATATTTTTTATGAGTCGTTCTCAGGAGTCAAGAACCCAATCCTTTACTAAACTATCCATAATTTAATCTTTAATACATTTTCATCCTATTATTGAGTGGGAAGCGTGAGCCTGAAGCACAAAGTCAGCAAAACTATTCTCTTAGGGACAGTTTCAATGCTGATGTGGACGGACGACATGGCATCCACTTACTCTTTCTTTGCTCTTAAGGCTTGTCCTTGAAGGAGGAGAAAAGAGGAATAAAAAACAAGAAGAAACCGACACATCATCCCTCTCTTTGACTTTTTTTTCACTCCTTTCAAACAAAACACATTATTCTCTCTCTCTCTCTCTCTCTCTCTCTCACACACAATTTAGATGACTTTATTTAATAAAATATCAGATTAAAAAAACAAAAAGAATTTTAAATTACCAGTTTAACTTTTAAAAGATCAAAACCATTGGCTGTGTCACGCATTTCACGTGATTTAGAATATCCATTAGGTTTGGGCTTGGAGTGTCAATAAGTAATCATTTAATTGAATCGAAATAAAAAAAAACTTTGATTCCAATTTATTTTTAATATTCTAATAGTTTAGAATTGATTTTTTTGATTTGATTTGAGAATCAATACTAATTAAAGTTGATAATCAAAATCATTTAAGAAGAAATTATTTTAATCATATTAATTCTAATTCCATCAATTCAAGAATTTGAATTTTAATCGATATAAATCAAAATTTATAAAATTTAATAGTTATGATTCTAATTCTGAGTCCTCTAGAAATCAATGATAATTGACCATTGACCATGGTCTTCTTTGCAAGAATATTGAAAAGACCTAAAAGTCCTCATTTTTAATTTCTTTTCAAAAAATCACTTGGGTAGTATGATTGAATAGAAATTATTTTTAAAATAAATAAATATCTTAAAAAATTCATAAAAAAAATTTAGGATGTTTGATTACACACTTAAAATAATGTCAAAATGATAACTAATTTTAAGAGTTGTTATTGGCACCTTAACTTTTACTTATTACACCTTAATTTCTTAAATTATTTATAACACCCTAATTAAAGATTAAAACACACCATTCAATCACTACAAAAGTTTGGTTTAAATTATTACCTCAACAATATAAAATATTATAACATATTTAAACAATGTCAACAAATGTTTATCATTAGGATTAAGTTCGTATAAAATCTTAAATCTAACAAATAGATATCTAGAGAGAGAGAGAGAAACGAGTTTTTATTGGCATCTCAATTTTTACTTATTCTTAATTATTGATTTTTTTTTTCTATTTTAATTAGGATGCACTAAGTAAAAGTTGGGGTGCCAATAACAGTTCTCTTAATTTTTAGGAAAACAAATTAAAGCGTTTATTGCTTTGACAGTTCACAGTGGAGTGCCTCAGTTTGTTAATTCTCAATTTGAGAAATTAATTTTTTTTCTTTTTAGAAAAATAGAAAAAATAAAAAATAAAAATTGTAAGGAAATCCCACGAATATGTCGTCATGATTGGACGTTTCATTGACATTTCGCGGAACACGATAACGATGGAATCTTTTGTGTTTGGCTGCAAGCTTGGAGTATCCACAATTTAGGATAATAAGAAAAAGGGTGGCTGTAAGAGCCGTGCAACGGTTAAGAATGAAAGTTAGATTACACATTGATTATAAATTTTTCTTAAATTATTTTATTTTATATGTATAAAACAATATCACATCATTGCCTATACTATCAAAGGTTCGATGACTCGAATAATCATCATGAGATTATAGTTTCTTTCCTAATAATCTAAGTTGAAATTTGGACCACTGTTCCATAGTAATTGGATTTTAAAAATGCTACTAATCCAATAAGATGATAAATGCGTCGGATTAAGTTGGATGGTGGGCGATTTGGAATCCATTTGATAAAAAAATAAAAAATCGGAGTAGATACACATATATGATCCGATAACTTATTAGGTCAAGCCCTTATCTTGTCATTTTGAATTATATATTAATCAAATTTGTTTTTATAAACACTATATTAAATATATATAAATATAAGGTAAGCATTTGTATACTCATTAAAAAAAAAAATTAAAAAAAAAAAGGCAATAAAATAAAAAATTCAACGATTGAAGTAAATTTTAAGAATATAAAACATAGCATTAGGATGCCCGAAGGAGGGTCCCATATGCCTTGGTTCCAGCCCTGATCATTTGGTCCTCCTAGTCAAACGTAAGTCTGAACACTCTCATAATAAAAATAAAAATAAATGTGTATTTTTTCTTGTTAGTTGGATGTCATGTTTTAACAATCAAGATTTTCATCTTTTTATATGTCATATTTTTATAAACTATCGAAACATATCTCCATTAATGGATTGAGACGTGGATGATCATATCCATGCCGAATACATGATTCTAAGCTATCAGTTTGTATTTTTGATTTGATCTCATTCATCGACAACCTTATTAACCGATAGAGATTAAAGACTATTATACAAATATTGCTTTGACATTAAGCGTTATTGCGGGTCGACATCACGATTACGTAAGCACATTATCTTTTTTTTTTTTAGAATATGAATACTTATTATTATTTAATTTGAGCTTTAAGAACACTTAGCTACCCATTAACAAAAGGTGCTTACACTTAATTATTTCACTATAATTTAATAATATTTTTAATAGTTGTCTTTTTCTGTAGGTTAGGCAAACTCCTCATAGAAGGATATGGATCCAAATGTCAAAACCTAAACCACAATTAACCCTGAATTAGGGGGGAAAAAGTACTTATGAAATGACCCAACTACAAGAATCAACAAAATCATTACTTTGGACTTTAGTAAACATGTTTTAACCTCTATGACATATAATATAAGCTGATGTACTCAAAAGTCAAGTTTAACCTAAACTTTTTTATTGAATATACAAGGTATTTGATACCATTCATGCTTCTCATTCATTTTTTATTGAAAAAAATAGTCTTATCTTGTAATATGTTAATGGGGAATCAATAATGAGTGGTGGGATTGTGTCAACTACAATGATCACAGAGTTAGTCCCACTCCTGGGGTCATATAGATAATATTTTAGACAATTCGACCGAATATTGAACGATCTCAATTTGATGATCCTTATCACAAATATATATATACTATTAATTATATAAAAAGATTGACTTAGATTCACGATTAATATGAAAAACACAATTATTTCATATTTAAATAAACTTCTAATGAGGTTAAATATGTCGTAATGGATTAAACATATTTTAGGTTGATCTCCCGTCTGTAAACAATTTGATACATCTTACTCCCTCTCTAATTAGATGTTAAAAAATATACTAGTGATGTTTGAAAATGTTATCCCATAAGTGTATTAGAAACATTTACTTAAAAAAATAGATAAAAATAAATAAAATAAAATTTTAATTTATTAATTCATTGTAAGTATTTTATATCTCAGGATCCACTAGACTCGTAAAATGAAAACTCATAAATAAATACACAATCCTCACCATTAAAATGTGAAATTCAATGGTCAGTGATAAAATATGTATCTTAAGAACACATCATGTATCCCTAAGAAAAATCTCAATTATTGGATTTCATATTTTAACGATTGGGATAGCATGTTTGTCAAAGAGTTGCAATCTCGGGGGTGTTAAAGTTTGTAGGGTCCTCAATTTGCTCCATAGTTGGTGGGATCCACAATTTTCATAAATGAAGTTCGATAGAGATGCATTTTGTGTCACTAGCTTGGAAGTGAATTTTAGAGCTAGGGTAGCCACATTAACATTGTCGGGTTCCCACGCCTGCCTAATTAACCATCTTCGAGTTTTTTGATTTTCAATCCTCTAAAAAATTGGGACTCTTCGAATATCAAACGATCAACTGAGATTCTAAATTATTTCTTTGGGGTTTCCATTGGTAATCTCGTCCAATCTAATCGCTCATTGGACGTATAATGTTTTAATATCATTGGAGGTAAAATTTTCGAAAAAAAGCCATAAGGTGAAATATAAAGTAACTCAAAAAAGCTAATGCAAATAGGAGAAAAGTGGGTTTACTAGGAAACAACCCTACCCCAGCCAAGCACAAACTTTAGCCTTTTGTGAGTCAATTTAGACCCCACATCCAAACATCCCCTTTGTCATCGGACACCGTGTCATTAGGAGCAAACTTGGCTAAAAATCCAAGATACCCTACTTGGTTCTTTATTATATCTTTGTTTAGTACCTTTTATATTGCCATGCACATATTAATGCATTTTAGGGTTATATAATATGACATATTAACATAAAGATATTACTCATTTAGCCTTATAATAAGAAGTGTAATGGGTCAATTCTGAAATCGGTGTAATATATAAGGTTTTCTTCATAACACGATGAGATCTATTACTCTGTCAAAATTACAATTAACTTGATTATCAGATGCGATCATAAGATTAGTGGGACTAAAAATCAACCATCAAGCACTCAACACCATTAGAAATCGAATAGGTCAGAGTTATACATGATTTGGCACCTACATCGTGTACTCAAGATTGGAACTTGTCTTGTATAAAAGATTAAAAAAAAAAAAAAAAAAAACCATTTTATTTAAACATAATATTTTTGGCGTCATATACACAATAGATTTCTTTTTTATGATAGTTCTAGTTCCAATATGATTCGGATACAAAAATACCCATAATCAAAATCTATTATATATTCAAATGATTTTGAATCCTAACGGATATAATTTTGATATTGAAATAGATGGACACGGAAGCAACATAATTGATTATGATCATGTTAAGTGTTGAGTATTTTCAAAAGGAAAATGCTGAAATGACAAAAAGTATTTATTGCAATTCTCACAAGTTTGATGTGGGATGTGCACATAAACATAGATGTGTTTCCTCGCGATACAAGTAAAAACCTTCTACGGTTATGTATACATGTCCACGTCAAACTTGTGAGAATCACAGTAAATATTGTGTCACCCCAGCACCCCTCTTTTCAAAATAATAAATAACCTTACTAGCAATTCACTTAATACACTTGTTGATGTAATAATTATGCCTAATAATCTAATTACCCTTTTTAATGTTTGAATTTGCCGTACTTTTCAAGAACTATTTAAGATTTGTTGGGTATTAATTGAAGCTTAATTCGGATATCCACCCTAAATTTTATAAGGTTGACGAGATAGATTTATACAATCAAACATTCCATTAATGTGGTATGAGATTAAGTACTTATTTAGGGTGTTTTACGAAAATGATTAAGTATTTTGCAAAAAATATTGAATCAATTATATATATTTTTATATTTATTATAATGATCATACTGATTTCATGATTATTTATTTTTATCAAAACAATTATATAATGTACTTCGTATAGCTATTTACTTATATACCATTATTGTGAACCAACATTCAATTCATACACAATGAACCTTCAGTAAACAATCATTTTCATAAAAAGGTACAATTAGGAAACTGAATATATGCTCATTTTTGTAAATATGTATATAAAAAAAAGATGATTCGGATAATTTTAACAAAATACATAAAAATACATTGTCACGATAGGTAATTTAAAAAATGAAAAAGCTTATAATGCTCTATATTTGTGTTTTGACCTCTAACTTTAGTACTCTCTCTCTTTTTTCTTAAAAAAAAAAAAAAAAGACTTTCGTGGCTACCATGCTACCACAATCGCATCGCTTTAATTTTGATAATCATGACTTCATAAAAAAAAGTGGATAATATAATTACTTTATTTAACATGTAGCAACGATTTTTATCCTCCAATCATGAATATCTCAGGATTATTCCTTAAAAGGTTAGATTTGTTCTACTCCTTACTTGATTGCTATCTCCGACTCGGAGCAACGATGTGGCACGTGTCAGAGAACCTCTGATGCTAAAGTTAAATCTCAAGTAAAATGTTTATTTTTTTTTTTTTTTTTTTCTTTTTTCTCCTTCAAAGTACACAATGCTCTTAAGTTTTTGAGCCAAAAGTTCTTTACACTGCTCATTCCATTACTTTTTATAGGGATGCCTCCGTTAATTATTCAATTCAACAATTTTCTTAGACCATGTCTTCTTTCTATGATCACATAAATCTTCTTCGTAATCATAAGGATATATTTTATCCAATCCAAGAATCTCCGGTAATTGATGGTTCTCGATGATACATTTTCCTTCCTAGACAAGGTTATTTCTTGTCCAGGATCGATACTAAAACTCTTGAGCACCCTACCTAGTAGAGAAACACTCATCGTTAACAACTACAACTAATGACCTATTATGATTGCACCCTCACATGTGACATACTCCCCCCATTCATGCACCTCAAGCTGGACACATGTACCAAGAAGAGAAATGCTCATCGTTGACAACTACAACTAATGACCTATTATGGTCTGTGCCTTACAGTGTGACATACTCTCCCCATTCATGCATCTCAAGCTAGACACGTTTATAATTGATTAACTTTGAATATTACTTCATACATAACACAAAAATGATTATTTTCCTTGGCACGTGTCATTTAGTCGGTTCACATCTACGTATGATCCAATGGCCTCAATGTAAATAACATTAGATTCTTGCACTAAATCCTAAAAAATTATTGAAGGCTTTATGTGAATTTGAAGTGAGCTTATGCTTCTAAGAAAAGTAGAAGAAAAAAAGCAATAGAAGTACAGTTATTCAAATTATCATTTTGTATTACAAATTGTGTTTAGATTTTTTTAAATATTGTATAAATCATATTAAAAGATTTAGTCTTTTAAGATGTTAGTTTGAAATTCTACAACATTCTAAGGGTATTTTTGTCATTAAAGAAAAATCTTAAAGGTATTTCGTTTGAAAATGCCTTACCATTTTACCTGATACTCGAAAATAAGAAAGACTAATTCCTCACTTATTACCATTTTGTCCTTATATATTTGGTGAAAAGTGGATCCAAAATCTTCCCCTTATGTTACATGGCAGCCCAAAATCAAATCGAATTGGGCACAAAAAAGGAAGTTCTTTAATATGAGTAGATTCTTTCCGAAAATGATTTTTATGAAATCAAAAATAAAATAAAGACATTTGTTACTTTGTTGAAAACTTCAAATTTGATCATATAAGGACTATTTTGTCATTTTAAAATAAAAACAACCCTTAGTAAAGCCAAGTCAATGGTTTTCTGACCTTGTGGGACCCACAAGCCACCAACCTCTTAACACCGTTTTCCTCGGCTACAAAATAACCGGCTTTCAAAGGCTGCCTTAGTCAACAAACATCGGGACACGTGTCAACTTTCGTTTCTTTTTCCACGTGTCACAACATTATTAGACCATATAACGACAGATACTGCGGGTGCCACTCCAGAGAGACGTTATGGGCCCCACAATTGACGAGCCAGACAGATCAAAAGAAAAACACACGAAATAAATATAACCAAAAAAAATTAAAGAGAAAAAAAAAAAAAGGAATAACGAGGTCTTATGTGGGCCCCACCTGCCCGGATCTGTGACAGAGACGGCAGTTTCGTTTCTGGGCTTCTCTGGTGCGCAGGTTATTTAAATGCGCCCCCCACCATCTCTCTCTCTCTCTCTCTCTCTCTCTGTGTAACTTTTGACGATATTTATTTATTTAATATAATATTTAAAAGATAGGAATTTTGTTTTTCTTTTTTGGGGGAGCGACGAAGTCTTCCATTTCACACCTTTCGAGCTCACAGCCATGAAGGCAGAATCTAGGGTTTCAAAGCATAAATTCATCGCCAAAAGGTCTGTTTTTAACTTCTTCTCTTGTTGATCTTAGCTTCTCTGATCTACTAACTATCTAAATCGTTAAACCCAGTCTGGGTTTTCTTTTTCGCGGTCAAATCTTATGTACCCACTTCAGAACCTTACTTTCCTCTCTGTTTGATTCACCTTGAAATGAGAAAATCGAAAGAAGAATGAAATTTTGATCTAACCCAATCTGGGTTTTTTTTTTTTTTTTTTTTGAAATGGGTTTTTGGTGATTTGTGTTGTAGAGCTAGTTTTTGTGATGTTTTTGTATCTGGGTTTCTAGGGTTTTTGAGAGTTGGGGTTTGAGAAAAAAGGCTGTGATCAAACCCAATCTGGGTTTTTGTGTCTTTGAAATAGGTTTTTGGTGATCTGTGTTGTAGAGCTAGTTTTTGGGAATTGTTGTGATGTTTTTGTATCTGGGTTTCTAGGGTTTTGTGAGAGTTTGGGTTTGAGAAAAACATGGAGGAGGTTGAAGAAGCTAACAAAGCAGCTGTGGAGGGCTGTCATAGAGTTCTTAGTCTCTTATCTCAACCCCAAGATCAGATTCAGTATAGAAATTTAATGGTGGAAACAGGGGAGGCTGTGTTCAAGTTTAAGAGAGTTGTGTCTCTTCTTAGTAATGGTTTGGGTCATGGAAGAATTAGAAGATTGAAGAAATTTCAGTTTCAATCTCAGTCTCACATACCCCAAAAGATCTTCTTAGATAACCCAACTTCTTCTACTAAGCCTCTTCAACTTCTCCAATCAAATCCAACTTCAGAGATGGATTCAACAACAGCTAAGAATTCTATTCAGCTTACCCAGAAAATGTTCTTAGAAAACCCATCATTAGAAATGGGTTCACTTTCTAAGAATCCTCACCAACTTTCCCAACAAACACCACCAACACACTATCAACTCCTCCAACAACAACAACAACATCAGCAACAACAACACAGGTTTCAAATTCAGCAACAACAACAGATGAAATTCCAAACCGAGATGATGTATAGGAGGAGCAATAGCGGCATAAACCTCAAGTTTGATAGCTCTAGTTGCACACCCACCATGTCATCAACTAGATCTTTCATCTCATCTCTAAGCATGGATGGAAGTGTGGCTAACATGGATGGAAAAGCCTTTCATTTGATCGGTGCACCACAGTCGTCGGATTGGAACTCGAACCAGACTCCAAAGAGGAGGTGCTCTGGTAAGGGAGAAGATGGAAGTGTTAAATGTGGAAGTAGTGGTAGATGCCACTGTTCAAAGAGGAGGTTAGATTTTTTTTTATATATTTTTTATAGATTTAATCTATAATTTTTTATAGATTCAATGATTTAGCTAATTGTTTTTTCTTTTGATAGGAAACTGAGGGTGAAGAGATCTATCAAGGTGCCTGCTATTAGTAACAAACTTGCAGATATCCCTCCCGATGAGTATTCGTGGAGGAAGTATGGGCAGAAGCCAATTAAGGGTTCTCCACACCCTAGGTATGTCTACATTTTCCTTTCCTATTTTTAATGTGTTTATAATAAAGTTTTTCAAGATAAATCCCCCAAAGTTGAGGATTTAATCATTTCTATTGTTGGTTTGTTATTTTATTGGTGTAACGCCTTCAAAGAGTTCAAAGGTGTATTTTTTGAGGACTTTGTGGGAAGGTGGGATCAGGTTTGTTGTCTTGATGCGCCTTAGTTATCTGCTTAGGTTGTATTTCTTGGAAGGTCATCTTGAGTTGCTTGCTTCACCTTTTTCTTAATAAAATTGATTTACTAATAAAAAAAAGAGTTATGGATGATGAGTCTACATGGAGTTTTTTTTTTTTTTAAATCTTCTCTTTGTTCAAAATTTGATTTGTGGTTTTTTAAATTCTAGTTTCATATTAGTGTTTGACATATATTCTGAGTCTTGTCCTTCTAATGGTGATTTATCTTTGTTAGCAAGATGGAATCTTTTGTTTTCCTTTTTGAACTTGAGAAGAATTTCAATTGCTGTCGTACATATCCCCCATACTTGGAGAAACTATTGGACCAGTTGTGTATCTTGATTTTCCAAAAGAAAATTTTACATTTTTTTTGCCAGGCAAGAAAGGTGTTTAGTTTTCAATGTGAAAGTGGGTTCAATGGGATTTGAACCTAAGTCGTGGGATCAACTCTCCACGTGCCTTCTTTACCAACTTATCTAAGTTGGCACTCTCTGCTTCATCAATGAAAATTTTACATTTTATTCGGAAATAATCATAAATAGTTGTTAAAATTTATGCAAACCTACCTGTATAGTTACATAAACTGTATTGCCTCCATGGAAGTTTATTATGTTGTGCAGCTTTTATTACGGATTAACCTTGATAATTGATTAAGTAAGTCTTCGTTGAAACAAAAAAATGGTGGTCTTGATTTCATTCAATGTAAATTCTGGTGCTTAGGTTGACCTCATACTCTTAGTAACAAAAGCAACGAACTGTTCAATAAGTACAGTTGTAGTCTCATGGATTTATATTAGTTCAATTTGCTAGTCAATGTAGAGAAATTGGAAAATTATGCATGTTTTCCTTACCGGAAAAAAATGTCTTTTAAACTAAAAAAGGATCTTTTATGTTCTATTATCAAAAGTTCTATGTTATTGGACCAAAACATTTGTAGGTGCATTTTAAATATTGTGATTTCAAGTTTGATAGTGCGGACACTCTGGTCGACTTAGAAGGTTTGGTTGAACTTGTGCAGGGGATACTATAAATGTAGCAGCATGAGAGGTTGCCCAGCGAGGAAGCATGTCGAGAGGTGCTTGGAAGATCCCTCAATGCTTATCGTCACTTACGAAGGTGAGCACAACCACTCTAGGCTGCTCTCGCAATCTGCCCACACAGAGACCATATAGAGAGAGCTTCATCAGATCACATTAAGTGCCCTACCATTCATGTTCGTCTACACCCGGTCTTTGGATGGTTGTAAATTGCTGCTGTACATAATATGTATGGTTCAAGCTTAAGATTACAAATGATGGAGCAGTTTGTTGGCAACGGGTGTAGTCTTTCTAGGTCTTTTTTTCCTCTAAAGGGCATGCAGGTATGAATCAAAACCTGGGCAAAAAAACTCATCATAGTAAAGGGGATTGGAAATTATAAGAACTCGTTCTTCTTTCATGACAGCCTAAGTTATATTTCTTGCAATAGGGGTTTTCTCAAATATGAATGAATGGAATCTCTTGAGCATGGAAATTTTAATCTGTCATCAATATCAGAATCCTTGTTTTTGATGCTTGGTTTGGGTTTAGTTAAACTTATACTACCCAATCCCATATATGACCTGTCATTAGTTTGTTTCTGATCCTCAAGTGACTTGTTCTTTGGTTTCTTATATCATATAGTAGTCTACAATTTGAAACCTTGACTGATCACCTTGTAAGCTCTTGCGAAACCATAGGTTGGTCACTACATGCGTTAATTACCCATTCAGTCAGAAGCCAATACACCGTTTAGACCATAGTGACAAATTTCTGTTTTTTTTGTTTGAAAAAAGGTAACCGACGATTTAATCCTAACTTATTCACAAAGCTTTTTTGTTAAATAGTTGATTTGAAAAAGTAATCGACGATTCGAAAAAGTAAACAATGTTTTTTTATATTATATTTTAATATGAAATTGTGTAATTTTGTTTAATAATATGTTAAGTACCAATACATTTTTATTTTTTTTCCCAATTTTTTCTGAGTTCGGCTGATTTTTTTGAATTTTCCTGAATCCCAGCTTTGTCACTATGGTTTAATAAACCATTCAGAAGAAGCATTGCCAAGTTGAATCTTGTCCTAGATGCTTAGTTTAGGTTCTTTATTCAAGTAGGAGTTGGAGCTTCCAACTTGATCCCTTTGCAACATGAGATGAAAGACAAGGGGACCAAACTTAGACAGTCATGCTAGATATTTTCTTCACAATTGGCATCCTGAATATGCTTGTAGTCTCAGTTCAAGAGTCTTCTATGGGTTCCTAGGCTTCTTTGCTCTATAATTGCTCTGGTTCCGTGGAAACTAAATCAAGGGTTTTCTGTGTCATCAATAGTAGTGATTGCTTGGGTCTGCTGGGATTCACTTTTGATGGATAATGGGACTCTAATTTTTCAATTTTGTGGCTGGCCCCCACAAGTTGAAAGTTAGGACTAAAGTCTAAAACATTCGTTCAAGTCTTGGACCTTTATTTTGAATGAAAAAAAAAAGTACTTTTTCAAAGTTTCCTACTTTGATGTATTTGATCTTCGTGCATATCTTGTTTTTTGCATGTTATGAAACAAACTAATAATAACACTAATTGTGTAAACGCATTGTAAAATCCACTAAAGAAGGGTGTCATGATACCACGTGTATACTATGCCGGACTGGTGGAATCACACATTGTCTTGGGCTAATGATCTACTTTTTGCAGATGTTAGAAAATTGCTCTCTAATATGATCACTCATTCAATCAAAAGAATGTGGCGTGCAACTTGTGCTATCTTATCTGGTCTTGTTGTATGCATTCCTCTGGCATCTGGTTCTCCAAATGCTAGAAATTCTTATTGTCCCATCTAGAGTATAATTTTTCGCATTCCCTACCTCATGGTAGCAAAATATTTTGTGATCCAATCCTTCAGGAAAATAGTTTTCCCATTTCTTGATGGTGCTACTCTCAATTTTCTGGTCAAATTAGTCGCAGTGAAACACAACCCTTATTAATGCACTTTGAGTTAGCAAGATCCCATTTTTAATGCCCTCCTCTATGTAGCAATTCCATCGTTGTTGTGGTGATCATTATCATCAAGGCCTTTTCCCATAAATTTTGCTTTTTTCATAATTCACTTCCAATTTCCTGCAAGAAGAAATAACATGGAGCAAAGTACAATTTATCTCTTCATTCCGATGTCAAAGTTGAACAAAATAGTGAACCAAGTCATGGAAAGAATTGTACTCAAATTTAAAGCTTCACTCATGCAGACTACTTGAATCAAAATGGTTTCTAGGTAACATATGGAGAGAGAATAGGTTCATTGGATCAAGGAGCAATGTATTCTTCCAGAAACCCAGTAAACCTTCTTGGGTCTTGAAATCACCTGAATTTCATGCTTTTTCTATCTTCTTGCTTTCCAAATTCAATTTTTATTAATTTGATGAACCTGAAAGCTCTTTTTCTTCTGCTAGTACCTTTTAATGAGTGAAAGGGGACATCATAAAAAAAAAAAATCATATTGTAGATTGTATCCTTTGCCAAGAGATCAAGATCTCTGCAACGGTTCTTGTAATTGATCAAAGGAGAAGAATTCCATGACGATTAACTTTACAGTATTAGTAAACGAAGCGAAGTGAATGAAGAACATCAAATCCTCATTGGAATTCCAATTCTGCCAATCCACTCTCTCTCTCTCTCTCTCTCTCTCATCATAGAGATCACCTTCATAAAAAATCAGCCCATTCTAAAACTTCCAACGCATGTAGGCCAAAACGTGTTAATTGGCACCTGAACTATTATTGATAAATAGACCAGCTAGTTGAGTTGGTATGGCCAAGTAAATACATCTGTTACCTGATCCTTACCATTAATAAATCTTGTGATTATAAATGAGGTAGTTGATCATGTAAATTATTGTCGGCTCAAAATTGATCGTTTGGCTCAATACCCACCAATGGAAAAGTTGCGATCGTTTGGCTCAATAACCACCAATGGCGAGAAATCATGACCTACGTATATCCGGAAAGAGATAATGGTTTCCCATTATGAAAAATATGAGTGTATATATATTTGAACTTGTCCTTCATTCGTTGTTTGTGATTCCAATTAACAGAAGACATGAATCTCAGTTTGGCATCAGAGTCTCTTTTGACCAGATCGATGCTCTTAGAATTAGAACTGAGAATCTAAGGGTGATTATTACGTAATAAGTCAAGTAATGAGATATGTAAAAAGAATAAAGCTGAAGTGACCTCAAGCTGTAACCTCATATTTCGCAATTGTTGTTGACGTGAAAGTGTATGGTTGGAAATCATATATGCTTTTTCATCGAGATACGAGTGAAAAAGCATCTATGGTTCATATCCACTTTCACATCGATAAGTGCGATATGAGGCTCCAGCTTGAGGTCACTCCAATGGATTTGAACTGATCCTACTCCATCACTAGTGGTGTGTTTGTTGTGCAAATCGTGGATCCTTCCATGAAATAACCTGACGGTTTACAAAAATTGCTACTTTGGAGATAAAAGCCGAGCGCAATTGTTACTGTAGCCTTGTAGGCTTCACTAGTCTCCAATTCACATAAACTTTAATGCATTGGGTCAGGTTGGGCCTAGATTATCCTTCTTCTTAATCTGACCAGTACTTCCAATTAGGACTGGCCCTACTTGGCCCATTAACACAGCCCAAAGTTAAAACGCATAAATTCATCGAGATACGAGTGAAACGCATTTATGGTTATGTGTGCACCTCCACATCAGCAATTCACTTCAGTGTTCTTTCATTCGTCAACATCCATTTAAATGTATACATCGAAGTAAACCCAGACATATGTTAGTGCCACGGATGCATTTCATGGGAGATACATCATGCATGTATACATGAATTCATGTCCATCCATGCATGGTGTTTCACACATATATATGATAGATGAAGGACTCTGTGGTTCCACTCCACGTGAGAATTTGGTACCTAGTAAACCGACATCTGATCTGAACCACTCGCTGCGGACAGAAGGAAGGTCCAACGCACTAGAATCTCTACACGTGTGAAGCCACAACTCTAAATACGACATCTGCTATTGTACGCCTGTTGTGTATATTTTGATACAAGTCAACATCAGTATCAGATGCACCACACACTCTAATGTCGGCAATTTTCCGACGACTAACTTTCTCGTTTTTTCTGGAAAATGTACGACCAGTTAAATGTCATGAGGAAAATATTTTTTTGGGGCGGGAATGCATTTCAAATGTGTGCCCCCTAATATAGAATTTTGGGAGAAAAACACAAGTTCTAAAGGGATTAGCCCAATTTTCCTTCTAATTTTGTTTATAATAGCCTCTCATCTCAAATGTTTGATTGAAAATCATTTTCTATCGTTAAAGATCAAAATTTCTCCGAAGAAATAATTGTAGATTTTGAACTTGAATTCGAACACAAAAAAAAAAATCAGAGATTGTTAAGAACACCCAAATCCAACAAAATATGTTGAACTCAGATTATTTATTTTATTTAAACAAATGATATGCTTTACAGCTATTGAAAAATGAAGTTTAAAGGAATAAGATTTGTTTAACCAACCTCAAATAATTGGGGTAAGGCTTTGAGGATGACGATAATGATGTAATTTATAATTTTTTTTTACTCAATTGTTTCTTTAATTTTCTAATTACCAAAGGATAAATCTTCTAATCAAATTATTGGTAGTCAATAAGTATTTATTAAAATTTGACTTTAGTCATAATTGTAAACAATTATTGAAATTATTTGAACGAATTTTGTCCAACTTTTATAATGTTGAAGTTATAATTTAAGTCAAACCTATGTAATTTTGAAGAGTATGCTTTAATTTATAATTGGGGCATGATAAGCAATTCAAGAATTTAGGATGTAGTAAGTAAAAGTTGGGGTGCCAAGAGCAATTATATTTTATAGAGTTGCGATAATCTAATGCCCCCTCTGACATACGCCCCACGGTACACAATTATAAAATTATAGATCATTTACTTTGGGACACAAAAAAAAAAAAAAAAAAAAAAAAAATTTAAATTTTACATATCTCGAGGCAAATGATTTATGATTCGGTGGGGGTGGGGGGAATTTTCCATCAACGCAACATATCAAGTCTTTTTCACCAGTTCCCTTTGCTTGGCTGAACTTTCGCCAACATAACATGAAGTCCCACCCATTACTCAAATAAGAAATAAATCCGACGGTTAAGAACGTTTGATCGCATGTGGAGTATTTGACACTCATTTCATAACGAATAGACCTGTCTGACACGTTTTAAGGCTATGGACCGTCTATTATGTTCAATTTAAGTGCAGCATGTGACACGTGTAATCATTAAGTAGGGTGAAAAGCCGTCAAATAAGAAAACTTGTGAGGCGAAACGTGGCAGATTCTCTGTGATTATACGGCTGTGGAGTGGGCCCCACGTGTCAGAAACCATTCTTCTGAAACGCGTTTGGTGTCATCCCAATATGGACCTTGTTAACGTGTGGCCTAAAAGTACACGTTAAAGTGCAATAAATACACTTTTTGAAAATTGGACGCTTAAGGTATTTTAGTAAAAAAACTGGATGCTGAGGGTATTTTGGTAAATTTCTAAAAACTTATTTATTGCACTTTGACGCGTACCCTTAAACCATACGGTGACAAAAAAAAAAAAAATTATTATTCCTTTTTTTTGTTACTCTTTATATTGTCGCCGTCTGGAAGACGTTAGGTATTTTCGTTATTTTTAAAAGAATCAGTACTTTTTTGTTAACTTAGAAAATTATTAAGGATATTTCCGTAATATAAGAACTACAGTTTACTGTTTACGATACTTTCTTGGCAAGTTTCATGGAGGGATTAAAACAAAAGATTCCAACTTTTAACGATACATTAATTTACTAATAATAAATAAAAGCACGTGACTAATATCTTATATACCGTGTTTTCAAACTGATTACATGCACCTCAACCTTACTCAATTAGGAGAGATAACTAATTAAAATGACCTAAATACCATATCAAAGACCCTTGACTTACGGTGTCAAAACCTGTTATCGTATAGTTTATCACATGGGGTTTTAAGCTTAAGATCTTATCACCACTTACCTTCAAATCTTAAGCAAGATTGGATATTGCAAAGTGACAAAAAAAAAATTATCTGGATTTATCTCTCAAAATATATCATCTAAAATATAATTTTTGGGATCCGTCGAATGACTAATGAGAAAACACATGGTCCTAATGTTTAAATACAAAATCCATCAATTTAGATTTATGTGTATATGTATAATATTTATCACGAGAATAAATCTCAATCATTGATTTTTTTTTTTTAAACGGTCGGGATATTGTTATTTTTTTTATCAAGAGTCATTTTTCATTAGTGAAGAGATCTTGACTCTTTATTTTTTACCCTAATTTTTTTCGCTCTCTTTTAAAATTTTACAATTAAGATGGATTTTTAGGTAGATCAAATTGAAAAAGAAATACTTAAGTCAAAGTTGACTAGGTTAAAATAAATTGATGAATTTAAAGATAACTTACTTTTGGAGAAGATTATCAAAGGGGGTTCAAAGTATAGGGTAAAGGCATCTTAAACATGTCACCTGTTATGTAAGATAGGGTAACACTTATGTATCTTAAACATAAATCACTTTTTTAACCGAGATTTAATACCTTAGGATTCAATTTTTTTTATTTTTTTGAACAAATGGTCTCAAAAGTATCAGAAAACTCATCTAAAACGACTCGATATCGAGCCTTGGACAAGACAAGACGTGAAACCAAGTTTAAAATCCATGAACAAACCAGAGTGAAGAAGTCAGTAAAACGATACATAAGAGTAATATCTATTGTTCTAAGTTTTCCTTTAAATACATCTGAGTATTCATCAAACTGTACAAAAATCGGAATAAAACTCTCCTAACGAGGGTAAAATAGGAACAACAAAGTTAAAACCAAACAAAAACGCTCCCTCCGTTATAACGTCAGTTAAATTATATCCAAAATCCAAACATTTTCCACAAAAATATTAGATAAACAACGACCGTCGGATCAAAACAACGGTGGTGGAAGATTAAGATCGAACGATAACGGTTTCTTCACCACCTCTCTCACCTTCTTCTCTTCCTCCATAGCTTCAAACCTAAAACCGGAAAAGTCAGATCCCGCCGGAATAGCTCCCGGAGATCCGGCAAAAGTAAACAGATTCCGACCATCTCCATTAACGTACGCAGCAGTCCACTGGTGAAGATGCCTCTGAAATGATCCAGAAGAAGAAATTGCCGATCCAATGATCCCTCCATCGCCAAAGTTCGTTTTCGCCTTCGGTCCTCGGAGATTCCTCGCGGCTTCATCGTAAGCTAACGCGGCTTCTTCAGCCGTATCGAAGGTTCCAAGCCATTTCCTCGTCTTCTTCCATGGATCTCGAATCTCGGCCGCAAATCGTCCCCATGGACGCTTACGTACGCCTCTATAATGCGCCTCCTTGATAACCGGTTCCACAACCTTCACTTTCTCCTTCTCTCCACCTGTTACAGAGAAACTCTCCTTACGGAGATGGAGTGTGTCCACCGCCATTAGCCGGTAAATCAAGCTGTGGTTACCGTCTACGACCGTACGGTTTGATCAGAAGTTACTTAGACATAAGACGAAAGACTGGAGATGAAGATTCGGAGGCAGCGAAGGATATTTATAGGGAAAATAAATGGTCTTCGTTAAATCCGACAGAAATTAATTATTTGTTATTTGGTGTTTATTGAGGGGTATTTTGGGTTTTTTACTGTTCTATTGAAGCGTGCGTGTATATGGGGAATGGGGTGCGGTGCTCTCGACTGCCGTTCTCAATGTTTCCGCGTTTTCTCGTGAATTTATCGGATTGTTTTTCTTCTCCTCACAATATAAAGATAATGTGGTGCAAGTCATAAATTTTGAGGGAATTTTATAATGAAGAATGCTGAACTAACATTACGAGGAACATTGGTGTGCAAACACCATAGATATTTTCATCGAGATCTCACTCGTATATTGATAAAAAGCATCAATAGTTCTAACTAACACCACTCTTTTGTAATATTACCTTGTGAAATTACTGATATTAAATATAAGATCAAGCTTACCCTTGACCAAAACTCAAACGTAAAATTTTATTTATTTCAAAATTTTAATTACTAAATCAAAATTTCTAAAAATAAAATAAATCAAAATCAAAATTTCACCATTCCAACACAAAAAGGAATGTTACTTTCCATCAAGGGTAACTAATGTTATATTTTGGAGGAGGTAAACCTAATATCTCCAATTTCACTGTGGTGTTACTAAAATACCCTGAATTTTATAGGGTTATTTGAGTATATCCTATACTTTTGTCAATATTTAAATCTCTCCCTATATTTTCAAATTGATGACCAAACCTTGCCTATGATCTTCTACCATAGATAAAAATAAAATGATCTAAAAACCTTCGTATTGAACCTTTAGCCAAAAAACTTTTATTTTTCTTATCAAAATCAATCATCTTTAAATTCTAAGATCTTGTTTGGATACAAAGTAAAAAATAACTATGGGAGAAAGTAGTTTTCTTCTACTTTATTAAAAATTAAGATTTTTAATTTTTAATTTTTTTTAATAAATTAATTCAAATAATGTATCCAAATGGGTTCTAAGTAAAATATTTTACTCACATATGCAACTAAGATTTTATCTACTTCAACCTTTAAGCCTCAAGAATAGTCTAAGATTTTTGCAAAATGAAGAACCTAGTGAGATTTTAACTAGAAAGAATGAACATGTAGCCTTCACGAAAGTTTAGCAAACTAAAAATGTGAAATATAGAGAAGTGTCTTAATCTAAGTCCTTGACAAGAAGATTTTTGCAAGCGACTAGCATTATACCTGTACATTTTGGAATAGCCCATTCAACCTACTCATTTAAGGTACTTCAAATCCAATTGGATTTTATAATAAAAGAATATCAATATCAAGAAACTCTAACCGTTACAAAGTGGAAAGAATATTAATTTGAGATATATATTAAGAAATCTTGATGAAGAGGATTCCTACTAAAAGAGAAACTCTAGGTCCTCTACTCTCATGTATAAAAAAAAAAAATAGAACATCACCCCTATTAAGGTATCAAGTCAAAATTGTTGAAATAATTATTCTACAGATTTTGATCATAATCTATCAAGAACAATAAACCTACTCGATCCAAAGAATAATGAGAGAGAGAGAGAGAAGGTGAATCTAATATTCTAGATGTGACTGGATTTGATTCGCACAAAAGAGGAGATTAGTTTATTCTATAGGTTTTCTCTATTTCGATTTATTCATCTAGATGGCACAAGGGTCAAGGCACGCTTCTGAATAACTTTAATTTTAGATCATGAGCATGATAAATTCTTGAGATATATGATTGATTCCAATTGATGTTATTAATGTTTGATGGAATTTGTAATCCATAAAATTCTAGCAATTTAAAAAATGTGAGATCTCAATCTTACCACACTCTACACCCAAATGCCGGTCAACTTTTCAAAGTCGTTGAAATAAGGGCAAAAAAAAAAAAAAAAAAAATATTCTATTAAGAATTTTTCTTCAAGATCTCAGGTTAGGGAATTTGTAACAAGAGGTCTCAAATTTTATTAAGAGTTACATTCAAGAATTCAATCTCGAAAACCATGGAAAACAAATGATTATGACTCAAACACGTTAAATTCTATAATGGTCAACTCCATGACATTGAAGCTAAGAACGGACATATATAATCTCTATTGGAGAATTATATTTTTGAGTCAAAATATGATCTTGAAAGACATATTCAAGCTCTAGGGAAGAGGTGCAGTGTTTAAAAAAGAGGATGTCGTCCGCACTCAATATGCTAAAGAATTTCATTGCTCGAGTTGTTATAAAAAAAATGGTAACAATATAGGTTGTCTAATTTATTTTATATTTTTGATAGTGAGAGAATATTTTTGGTTGATCATAATGTTTAGGTTTCTAGATACAAAACAAAATCAATGCCAACATTATGCCTATAATTTAATTGGGACTTTGGATTTGTGCAACAAAATATGATCTATAGCTGCAACATTCCCTTGAATTGCAGTGCCAGTAAATACTTATCAAAGACACTTCGACATTCAAATTAGACCATAAATAATACAATATTAATCCATTCAATGAACAATTTAGATTTTTTTTAAAAATATTTTGTCATGATCATCCTTTTAGAATTTATCGAATATTGGAGGATTTTACATAAATTTCAAGATTTTTCTCTAATTTCTTTCTATTTGTATGATTTGCCAATTTTGGGATTTTTCCTTTATTTATTTATATATTTTTCCTGTATCTACCACTTTTGCCCATAAGTCACAACTACCAACATATTTTTCTCAGAAATTATATCACAAGATAACACGTGTAAGTGGATAATAAGGTTCTATATATGTCTTCGATCGACCATATCGATGGGTAACTAGGATATGATTCATCGTAAAATTAGTGAGATTCTATTAGCAGATCAACTTTTACTTACAACACACCAATCCCTTTGAAATTAAATAGTTGTTTTACACGTAAATTTGGTGTCTTTAATAGAAGATCTCAAAACCATTGGTAACTATTTATGAAGGTAGCCACACCGAACCGGTCTAGCAATGTCACACTCGAATTTCTCTAGTTCTTACGACTAATCTGACTGACTTACACTCACAAGGAACCATTACGAGAAATAGAAAACAATATATCGCGAGTAGAAAATTGACAACATTGCCATTGTAGCTTATTTCAGTACTTCATTTCCTAAATAGGATTTAAAGATCCGACCGTACGTCATTACAAAAGTAGGGCTGTCAATTGATTGGATTAGATCCAAAATCCGACCCGATATCCGATTCTCGGGTTTATGTTTTAATTAGTTCATCTCCTCAGGTTGGTCATGGAACAACTGAATATCTCAAAATACATTTTATTGAACATTTGACGCATATCTAAGTAGACAATTTTAAAAATCATTGAGTTGACTCTAAATCTGAATGAGTCAAGAACAAAGTTTAAAATGTCATATCTCGGTCAAAAAAAAAAAAATCAGGACATTAGTCAATACATTTAACACATTCTCGACATATTCATTGTTTCATAGTCAATATTTCATCAGTCTTAATCGTACCAATATGTATCGATTGATACATTTCGATATTTTGAACAATAGTTGAGACTAGTGTTACCTAATTCACTAGAAAGGTTTCGGTTCGAACCGAATCAGTTCGCGGTATGATTTGCTCTTCATTCGTCATATACAATGAACCAAACGAATTGTTTATTTAAGTTATTTTTATGTTAGAGCCGTGTTAAATTGACTAAAATAAAGAACTCAAGTGACGTGTAATGTGTGCATAACTAGATTTTATTTCTAGAGATACTAATGGGAAAAAAGAATTGCGGTTTTGTACACAATACACGTCAGTTGAATGATTTTGAGTATCTTTCTTTGACTTTGTGTTAATTTATTTACATCCCTCAATATATTGATAATATTAAACTTTTTAAATTGATAGCATATCTCTTTGACCTTTGTCTTTATTGATAGACTAATAATTAAGAAATGAACAAAGACTTTTCATCTTCAATTTGTAAATATAAAAATATCTGATTTTTTGTTTCTAAAATATATATCATCTTCACTTTTTCTTATCTTATTCATCACTTCAATATTCAAATATCCTCATCTCTATCTATCCCTATGAATCAAGTTTACTCTTGATTGACGAATCACGAATTCGAACTGAACGAACCCACTAATCAAGTAACAGAGGTTGAGACAAGTTCACTCGAAAATGCAAAGAATTGGTATGTGTACGGGTAATATGTTCTTATTTGGTGTGTGTTATATAAGTGAAGTAATTAGTGTGCTATAAGTAGAAGTTGATGTGGTAAATAGCAGCACCTGACTGGCAACAATAAATTATTTAATTTTTGTAATTTAATATCTCATAATAATAGGTTTTAGGTTTGACTGTGATATTTCAATAGCAGTTTTTCACTTTTTCTAAGCAATATAATTAAGAGGGCTATTACTGTCACACCAACTTTTACTAATGCTAGAGCAATTTTTATATAAATCACCAAACAATTGGTGTGATGTTAGTAAAAATTGGTGTGGTAATAGAAACTCTCATAATTAAATATAGGTTTTGCTAACGTGTGCCTTCGTTTAAAAAAACCTGAGAAATAAGCATTCCGAGGGTGGTTTTGATAGGAAATTTTAGGTAATAAAAAAAAAGATTATAAAGGTATAATTAATGCATCGTAACATGTGCCCTACGACACACTTTAAAAGACTCTAAGGGTGTGTTTGATTGTATGGAAAGTCATTTTCCATGAAATTTAAAATCCATGAAAAATAGATTGGGTGAAAACATCAAATTCTATTGTTTGACTATATTTAAAAAATATTAGGGAAAAAAAACATAGGAGAGAGAGAGAGAGAGAGAGAGAGAGAGAATGGTTAGGACGAAGGAAAAATGAGGAGAAAGTAGAAGAATAATAAAGAAGATGATGGTGGTTGTAGATGGCATCGATAATGACTATGACGATGCTGATGGTGGCGATTGTGATTGTGTAGTGATGGTGGGGAAGAAGAGGAGAGGTTGTGATGGTGGCTACGGAGGTTAGGGAAGAAGAAAGAGAGAAGGTAGCCAGCAATGATGACAACGATAGTGACGACGACGACGATGGTGATGATGACGACGACAACATTGAGGTTGAGTGTGATGGTGGTGGTGGGAAAAAAGAAAAATATATTTTAGGGATAAAAATTTGAGATGAATTTCACTTTTCCCCCCATATCCATATGGGGGAAAAGTGAAATTTATGATTTAATGGACTTTTTTATTGGGGTGAAAAACAGAATTTTCATGGACATCTGCAATCAAACACATAAAAAATGTCATTTTCTATGAAAAATAATTTTTCACCCTATTTTTCATATGCAATCAAACATACCTTAAATTAAATTGAATTGAAATTTTGTTAACATGCCCTAAGTATACGTTAAAGTGCCTTAAATAGATTTTAAAATTTTAATTTCTTGTAATAAAAAATGTCCTAAAAAATGTCTTTTTTCACACCAAACACCTTCAAATGCTTATTTCCAACGAATGCACCTTAGCATGTGTCCTTACAACGCATGTTAACAAAAACCCTAATTAAAGATATTAAAAAGTAAATAATAATAATAATAAACGCTAACCTAAAAAAACATAATAATAAACGCCTCCTTCAAATCCTAAAACATACCAAATTAAAGTCTCAATATGTTGGGGGGTATGTTGGTCATTGTAACACTTGAAGCGTGGCAAAAGTACAAAACTAGAGGATATGCGCCGAAAGAGCTGAAAAAAAAAAAAAAAAAAAAAACTTTAACTAATCGAAAAAGCTGGACCAGCGTTGTGTGGAGTCTGCTACTGCCACGTGGAGGAATGAGGACCTGATTTCCTGAGAGCCGGCAGAGAGAGAGAGAGAGGATCAACTAGTTGGCGTTGGTGACGAATTTGAAGGGTCCCACTTGGATCACATCACATCGCTGAGTCGATCAATAATATGGATCCTCTTCTTCGTAAGATTTGAGTGTTGAGAATCCCTAGGAAAATGGGATCATCAAACTGATCCCATGTGAATACTGGGTTAAAATCATAGTCAGAAAATTCTCTTAATTTTTCTAGAACTTTATAAATTATCTGAATTAAGGATTAGATAAATTCATTGGTGAATCAATAAATTAACCAGTAATTTATTGGTTAATCTCGGAATATGGTGAAATTATATCCTTCACCGTAAAATTTTTATTTTCTTCCACAAGAACAAGATAGAAGAATTTCATCTTTAGTAGATTTTTCAAAAAAAATTCTGATTTTTCTTATTTATAAAACATTCCTAAATTTATCCAAATTGAGCTGTCACCAAATAAATACTGAATCCAAATTTTGTTACCATGGTTAAAATTATAGAATCACCTCGAGATAAATGCGGATCTTTGATCCAAGTAAGAAATCCAAAGTTGCTCTCCAATAATAAATTAACCTAATTTTGTTGTTATACACCCTTCTCAAATACTAGGCAGCATATACAAATGCACATAAGTGGTAAGCCGAACCTTGATAAGCTCTTCAAGAAGAGTAGGTCAAGTGTTTGAAACCACCCTCTAAGGTTTGACTGACCCTCAACTCAACATGTTGCACGTAGGACTTTTCTATAGGATTAGTCCCACTCGAAGGGTGGGGATGGATACCCACAATATAAAATAAAAATAAAAATGTACAAATGCATATGTATTAGGCCAGGCTATATGCACCCACCATTTGAACTCACTGCACGCACATAAAGCACATTTTGTATGGAAGAAAGTGGGTGCACTACCCATAAAGGTGGGTGCAAATAGAACAGCCCATCGCAAAATTTAGGATTTATACCATGATTTAAAGTTGTATACTTATTTTTAAAACACTTTAAAATTTTTAACTATATAATCTAATTTTAAATCATATTTTCATCATTTACTATATTATAAAGTTTTTTTTTTTTTGTAATTTCAAAAATTAATTAAGGTTATTTTGTAGAATAAAATAAAAAATATATATTTTGTAGTTTAAAAAAAAAAAAAAAACTAAAAACCAAATGTAGTTACAGGGGTTCATGGGTTCAACTCTATTTTCACTGATGAAAATGGCCATGATAATAGTGCGGTTATATGCAAAAGCGGGGGCCATTACTGGTTTTCCCAATTTTGGTGTAAACAAACCTCTATCGAGGGGACTAGATTCCCAAACTTACCCACCCCTCTCTCTCTCTCTCTCTGAATTTGGATTGGAAGAAAAAGATCGATGGTTAAAAATAAAGAATGTTAAACCTAACTTTAGACATTTATTTGATTTTATTATTAGGTGTCATCTTACTGAAACATTCATTATTTTGTTCATTTTTTTTCCATAAAATATTAAATGTACCATCAAACATTTTTCTTCTTCTCCATCACTAAATGAAACTTTGATTTTGCCCAACTAATCTTGTATTTAACTCACATGAGTATGGTTTTCAAGGATGTCAATCATTATTGTCTCAACATGAGAAAGGGGTTTCCCAAAATGGGGAGACACGATGTGATTAAACACATGATCCACATTGTGCCCCTTACCTCAGCTTTCACATATAAGAAGCCCTATTCGCCCAAAGAAGTTCGAAAAAACACGCGAGCCAAACCACCCCAGTTCGATCACATGGTTTATCAACAGTATACAACTCTTGCATACAATATATTTATGATTCCTCAATATTAACACAATATAGAAAGCTTTTAAAAACCAAAAAGAACAAAAATTTCTACCCAGCTTCAACAAATTCTAAGGTGTCCATTATTATTCTGAAAAAATTCTAGGCAACACATGATGATACGGGGACTGGGGGCTGATGTGGGGGTGTCCCGATCACATTTCTTACCTCTATGCCTTCCTTTGACAAGTGTTCTTTCACAAATTGTATGGGTACCTGCAAGTCCACAAAAGACATCTGTTTATCGACTGCATTTGCATCTTAACGAACTAAATATTCCCAACATCAAGTAACGAGACCAGAAAAAACGAATAAAACAGTTTGAACTGAACTCGGTTGCATGTTGCCTCTTCACCAGAGTAATAATTATTCTTCTATTTTCAGAAAATGGACTCAATTCACGACGTCGTGGTTGAGGAGTAGAATGTCAAAACAATTGAGCCATGGATGGGTTCAAGGCTAGTAATAGTTGATCACCCATTCCCCGCAAATATAATCAAGGAAAAGCGAACCTACCAATTTTCAAATAAATGAAATTGAAGTCCGCACTTCTAACTACTAATCTGCATCAGCATGTTTGCTTCAAGTGCAATTCATCATGTCAAGAGAAAGTTAGTTGAGCTAGAACACAAGATTTGATTTGAACCAAAACTAATAAATATACCTCATGAAAATGTGTTACAGAAGATATGTAGATAAAGTGGAGGTACGCTCTCGCTAGTGACTGCATGTATAAAGATCAAACTAAAGGAAAATGTTAACAAAAAGAAAATATGACGTACGATACTTTAGAGTTGGACATATTGGGCAATGGGCAGTCAAGAGACAAGAAGCTTCTAGAAATGCAACCGGAAATGGGCGATCTAAGTGAGTATAGGATTAGCCCCAATAGGAGATAAAATAAAGGTAAGTAGATTGAAAAGTTTGGGCATATACAAAAAGATTAACGGTACTAACGAGGAGTGTTTTGGTGCAAATCAAGACTCAAAAGCACAAGAGAAAGGTTGAAAAGAACATGGATGAAGGTAATACCAAAAGATTTGAAGACACTTACCTTACGAAGATACGACTCAGGAAACAATTAAATGCGCAATATGGTTCATGTTCCAACCCCAATTTGGAGATAAAGCATAGATGATGACTTGTGAAGAAATGGAAGATAGAAATTTTGAATGCTAGGAGTAGAATCCTCACCTCACGAGATCATAATTAATATTTTATGGCTTTCTTGAGTTTAAAGGTGTATTCTGTGAAGAGTTTGTCTTTAGGTGGGAGCCTGTGTGTTCTTCAAGTTAAGTCTTTCTTTTGCTTTCTTTGCTTTAAGGTTGGTCACCTCTTTTGTACATACTTCTCTTTCTTTTTTTGAATAAGTCTCATATCATCTAATCGAACAAGTATTTGTGTTTCTTTTTCTTTCATTTATTGTAACTATTTCTGAAACTTTTAGTGCTTTATTAAATTCATCGCTGTTCATAGATTAGTGAGTGAAATGAAGTGATTTTCTAAGAATTACCTCCTTTCTATGGAAAATGCCAGCAGCGAGTGCAGCAGAAGCATTTGTTTTCTTAAAAACCTCTGAGAAGTGTTCAACTGCACCTGCACCACTACTCGCTATTACGGGGATGGACACAGCATCTGAGACCAGCTTTATAAGGTCTATATCGAAACCTTTTCCTTGGCCTGCGACAACAGTAAATAAGATTTTCAAAACTAGAATTAGCTGTCCTAGAATGAAAAAGGACGCACATAAGGTAATCTAAGAAGAAAACAGAACACAAAATACAAATAATTGAATCAACCTCGATAAACCATTGTCCCTCTCAGGGCATCAAATGAGATCAGTTTTTTCTCATTGTAAGAGAATTTATTGAACAAAGAGAAATTATTGGACTAAACTATGTCCAAACTATCCACAAGTCCTGCCTACTATGGTTAACGGTATCAACTGAGCCCCACATCAAGATAATTCTCTGTAGTGGAAAAAAAAACATAGCCACAGGTGCATGTAGGTCCATCAAAAGAAAAATGGACATTAAAGTAATCCTTGATTTTGTTTGGGGGAAAAAGAGAGGGAAAAAAACACATGAATACGGCTATTTCCTGAAGGGTTGATGATCAACTGGACCCCACATCAAGCTAATTCTCTGTAGTGGAAAAAAAACATGGCCATAGGTGTATGTAAGTCCGTCAAAAGAAAAATTGGACATTAAAGTAATCCTTGATTTTGTTTGGGTAAAAAAAAAAACACATGAATACAGCTATTTCCTGAAGTGTTGATGATCAAAATTTAGGATTTCAGCTACCAGTTCTTTGTAAGAATAATATTATTGATTTTAAATGACATAACACAATTTCCTTTGTTTCATTCCACCAGGACATTAGCATTCTACGGTTTAACAATCCTTGGTGATGTTGAGGTCTTGCTCTTTTTTTTTTTCCCTTAAAACATAATTAAAAAGGGATTTTCACTGTTATTGAACAAGATCCAAGGCATTTTGTTCCATTGAGAACACTTAGGATTGGTTGGATTACCATCCTTTATGAACTTTGTATGGTTTATAGATCTAAAACACATGGCAGTGTGTCAAGTTGAAATCTACCTATGTCAAAAACAAATAAAATATAAATGATTACTTAAACTTTTATAATTACGGAATATAAAAAAATCACTTTACCATCACAATCAATGCAATTGAGTAATATTTCCCCAGCTCCTAGCTCTTCAACAGCTTTTGCAAGCTCATAAGCTCCAATAGGCCGGCCCTCTCGCCCGCCATTAACCTGCATGTAGAGCAACAAACAAAAAGGAATTTAAGATGCATAGAATCGTGTACCCATGTTGACCATTAAACCAAAGAGGTCCAATGCATACTATCTAAGGAGAGTATCTCATGGTTTGAACAATTTCAAGATCCTGCCAGAGATTCCATCCAAGACGGATTTCTTAATTTGATCCACCTCTCTAAACTAAATTCTGTCTTCTTTTTTGTTAAGGCTTAAGTGTGAAGGTGGGGTTTTTGATCTAAAGTCCTTTGCATTTCCACACATAGACTTTACCACCTTGCCGACGTGGCACCTTCCAAACGACGTTCTCTCCAATTATTTAATTAATCATGAAAGGATTACCACTGATATTAGCTCCATGTATAAGTCCACTGATAAAACAGTAAATCACCTTCATATCCACTGATGTTGCTAGGAAGGATTGGGTGGATCGTTTTCTTACCAATTTTTTATTGGTTGGACTTTGTACTCTTAATCATGACCTCCTAAACAGGCACATTATAGCTCTCTCTTTTCGAGGGTGAGTTCTTTGGATATTATTACCATTTGGTGCTGTACACTTACACAATTTCCTATATGAGGGACCATCTGGAAGGAATGCAACAAGAGTGACTTCATGGAAAAGAAGAAGAAGACTGCTCGACCCCCTAGGCTTGTAGTTTATTTTATTTTATTTAAATGCTTTTTGTTAGTAAATATGTTAATTATAAGAAATATTAGAAAGAACCACAGTTGACATTGTTCGCGTCTTTGGCTGACATCAACAAGATTAGTTTTAACATCGTGAAAGAAGAAAGGGTTACCGTGCACTGATACCAAGCATATTCTTCTCCATTTGGGCCTGCAACAAGTACACAAATTATGGTAGCAATACACATTCAGTCTTAGTGAAAGTTGGGTGGTAAGTAAAAGCAGCTGGAGCCAACATCAAGAAGTGACAGAGGCAAGGCACAAAGTTTTCAGCAACAACCAACCAAATTCAGTACAGAAGATTGAAGCATCTTACCTGGATTTGTAACTCGAACAGCCTTGAATTCTACATCTTCAGGATTATTGAGATACACTCTACAAGGATCAATACTTACAACCACTGCCTAAGAAAGAAGTATTAAATCAATAAACTAGCTAGGAAATGCATTTTAAGTAACATAATATCTATTTTTTAAAATTTTTTTTTTTGGGGGGGTTGGGGGGAGATATCACTCTATTTTATTTTTTATGCAAAAGGGTGTCACTTCTAATTAGAAAGGTGAGTGTTAATTCGGAGAACTCAAATTTGTTATGACCTGATAAGAGAAATAGTTGAGTCCATTAATTACTATCAAAATAAACATAACACGCATTCTGAATACTAAAACCAGCACTTCACATGGATCGAAATGACACATATTAGAAGACAAAACATAGAGACATGAACATGGAAAGAGACAGAAAATTTTCCATAAAATAATCAGTGAATAAAGAATTCCTAAGATCTGAATGCTTGCTTCAAAATTCTTTTCTTTTTTGGATAATAAACAAAAAAAAATAAAAAAAAGTAACAAGAAGATATATACCAATCAAATTAAAAGGAAAATTTGATAAACGGCAATAAGACCAGCTATGCTTTATAGAGCTGAATGTCGAGGGGTCAAGAAACATCAATTTGAAGCATTAGGACACTAAAATGGATGATTGGAAAGCCAGGAAAAATAAAATTAGAAATGAACCCATTCAAGAAAATGTAGGAGAAGCCCCAATAGGCAATAAGCTTAGAGAAAATCGAAACAAAGGCTGATTGCAGCCTCTTTTTAAAAGAAATATTCAAGTTGTAGGTCCTAAAAGAGGAAGAACCAAAAGAACGTAGATGGAGATAGTGAAAACAAATATGAACACATTTTCAATAATAGAAGACTTCGCTCTAGATAGAGAGTTAAGATACAACGGAAAAAGAAACTTTTAAGGGTCTGTTTTGACAAGAAAAGGCATTCCCAATAGGATGGAACAGTTGTTGAGAAAACCATTTTCTTAAGATAATGAAATATCAATGTTTGGAAGCATAGAAGAAAATAAAAAGGACTATTCCAGTGCTTAATAGTTGTCGAAAATCGGTGGGAAATTTCTGTTTGATCAATGTGAAGAACACTAAATGAATGACAACTGCTCGACTAAGGTTATGATACTGCTCCAAAACCAACATATGGTTCAATGCAGGTTATATTGTTAACATGATCAAATTCTATGTGCACGTAACTTTGTTTAAACAATGGAAATGTTAGATAAGAACTCAACAAAGGGAGGATGCCATCACCAGAAACAATATGCAGCAGGCGATGGTGAGGGAACACAAAGAGGAAAAGATAGAACAAATGGCAGGTTCGTGTGTGTGTGTGTGGGGAGGGGGGGGGGGAGCTAGAAAAAAAACACAATGATTTCTCACAACCATGTGAAATTATATTTTCCTAGGGATGGGGTGATGCATGACTGGCCTAGGGTTGATTCGCTTGTCTTGACGAATCCATGTCGGAAACCCTACATGGAGGATTAGACCAAAAGAGAAAACTCTGTTCAAAACTAAACTCAATTCACTGACCAACGTCAGTTACTGTCTTACATCAATAAAACCTCCCTAGCCAAATATTCTATTTCTAATCAAACTCAAACAAAAATTATCCTACTACAATTCAAATACTCCGAACTAATCTCTATCCAAAACTTATCTTTTTAAATAAAGAATAAAAAATATTTAATCCTAAATTCTTGTTCATAAGGAGCTTCCTAATTGTACTTATTCAACTTTATCCTCATCTAAGCTCTTTGGATGGGATATTTGATGCAATGTAATGCAAGTGCATTGGGGCATGGATTTGCTACTTCATAGGGTATGGGAAAATTAACTCAATACACTCTTGCAACTCATTTCTCAAGGGAAAAAAAATCCTGGGAAATTGGTGAGACAAATACGTAAATTTGTTAACTTCTCAAGAAAATGCATTTTCTTATATTTCTTTAAACAAACAAACCTTAAAAGAAAGTGAAACCACAAACCAGTATCACAAAACAAGGAAATGCCGATTACCAGTAAAATCTTTCAATTAATATCATGAAACCACTACAATATCAAAAGTTAGTCGATGAATCTGCAAACTCCAAAACCTACTTCAATCCCTAGAGTTTTTTTATTTATTTATAAGTGGAGATGATTTTATTAAAATTCACCTACTACAATTTTTTGAATATGGAAAATTTCCTGCAAAAACTTCCCTATCATTTAATTTTGCCTTTTTGACTATCCAGAGAAAACATCTCCAACATCTTTTTTGGAAAACCCATTGCATAACAGACAAGGAAATAGAGAAATAACACTCTGAGAGAAAATGCAACAAGATAGGAGGTGGTTAGTGTTTGCCCCATTGGCCATACAAATGGCACATCAACCAGGGATTATAATACCTTGATTATTACAATGATCCACTATGAGATTATCTAACATTGTCGCCCAAGCCTTTCACTTGATGGAATTGACTTTCCCTATATTATTTTGATTGGAAATTGCTCTCTTAAAATCATTGTAGAAGGCGTAAACACCTCAAATTGTGCGAGCCCAGCTCAGTAAAGAAAATACTTTATACATCTTGAATAAGGTTTAAAATCAAAATAAAAGTCTAATGACAAGAATAGGAAAGTATTTGACTAAAGTCCACGTTAAAATTTAATTCAAACCCCAAGAGATCAATTTGGCCCATGGACCTTTTACCCTTTCAAAAAAGGGATCACACAACACCCTCTCATTCATTCTCCCCAAAGCTTGTCACTTGACAAAGCCTCATATGTCATTCAAAATCAAGAAGAAAGCATACTTGAGACTCCTATAAATTTATCAAAAATCATGGCGATAGACTATTTTACTTTCAAAAGACAAAAAATACCAAAATACATGTACTTGGTTCTTTTTGCCACATGCCACACTTTAAGAGGGTCCATTTTAAAGATATGCATTCACCCATACTTTTTGAGATATTTACATGGGAATCAAAGCCCATCTTTCCACATGTCTCTCCCTCATTTGGCCTCTTAAAAATCACTTTTCATATACCACTCCACCTTTCCAAATATCTCCCTCATTTGCTCTCTGAAAAATCATTTTTCACATCTCTCATTGTCCTTTCCAAAATCACTTTTCCTTCCATCGTCAAGATTTTGTCACATGGCATAGCCCACATAGACTTGGACAAATGATAGGTGAAGTGGTAGTTGAAAAGTGAGAAGAAAAATAAGAGATAAACATATGAAAAGGTGAGCTTTAGTTCCCATGTAAATATCTCAAAAAGCATAGGCAAATACATATATTCCAAATAGACCTTCTTAGAGTGTGGCATGTGACAAAAATGATCAAGTACATGCACTTTAGTGTTTTTTTTCTTACAATGGTAAAATAATTTATTTTCATGATTTTTGACATATTTACAAGGGTCCCAACTATGTTTTTTTTTTAATCTTGAATTTTGTTAGGAGCACCATGAAGATTTCCTACAAAGAGTTAACCTACCAATGGGCTTTAAGCAATGGCCCACCAATGATAATTTTCCTTGGATATTGAGATTTATGAGACTTTGTTAAGTGACAAGCTTTCGGGAGAATAAATGAGAAGGTGCCATGAGGCTCCCTTTTTTAAGGGTAAAAGGTCCATAAACCAAATTGATGTCTTGGGCCTTGAATTAATTTTGGATTTTAAAATAGACTTTTGATCAAACACTTCCCTACTCTGATCATTGGGCCTTGCACTTTGATTTTAAACCTTATCAAAGGTCTATAAAGTATTTTATTAATTGGGCTTGCACAATTTGGGGTGTTTACAGAACGAGCTCGCAAAAAACATGCATTTTAAATCCCTGTGCTAAATACAACTAACTTCTTCCCCTAGATTAATTAACTACGGAGAATAACATCAACAAATAAGGGTGTATCTCACACAACTTTTCCACACTGAACCAATCATCCTTCCATAATTTGACCTTATCACCATTGATCGCTTTAAAACTGTCTCTAGCAAAATCTTTATGGCCCATCATAATCACATTGCATAGACCTAGTCCACAAGAAGCCTCAACCTTCCGCCAATCAATATTCAGATGTTTGATTCCAAATTTCTAACCAACGACTCTCCTCCAAAGGGCAAGCCTCTCTTTGCTAAATCTTCATAACTACTTCCCAATAAGAGCCTTAATTATAATAAGATTTTCTCAACCCTATCCCCACATTTCTTTGGCTGATGCACAACCTTCCATTCAACCAAATGAAATTTCTTCTTCAGACCCATGTCATGCCAACAAAAATTTCCTTTGAATCTTATATAATAAAGCACAATGATAACTACACTATCCCACTTTATTGCCTTTCCTCTTCACCCCCTTCAACTTCCTTGTCTTTCCTATCCTCCCCACCTCCTTTCAATAATATCCCTCCAATTTTACTATCTTTCCTCTTTTACCCCAATTTTCAATAATACCCCTTAAACTTTACCATTTTTCATTTTTTACCCCTTCAACTTTATTGTCTTTCCTATCCTCCCCCCCCCCCCCCCTCCTTCAATAATATCCCTCAAACTTTACTATTTTTCCTCTTTTACCCCTTTAATCCCAAAGTGGATGCCTATGTCGTAGCCACAGGCAAAGATAAATGTCAGGTTTTCAATATGCTTGGCAACTGAAACAGACATTTGGGGGAAAAAATACATACTATAGTATAGTGCTTGTTGGAGAAGTAGATTTCCCCCTCTCAAGGATAGATAATTCTTCTTCCACTTCACAATCATATCACAAAAGCTTTTAGAGCTAGAGCATATCCCCAATTGAAGATCAGGATATGCAATAGGAAAAGTGCCCATAAGGTATGCCAAACATCTAGCATGCTCATCAATGATTTTCTCCACAAGTCCCCGATATCTATGACGATACTTTTCTTAAATTCACTCAAAGCCTAAAGGTTGCCTGAAAACACTGAAGAACACCTAAGCATTTTCCACCTATCCTCAACAAGTAACAAGCATAGGAAAACAAGGGTGTCATTCGCATACTGAAGGTGGGAAATTAATAAAAGGCTAAAGGACTAAAACATATTGATAATAAAAGAGGGAAAGTGCCTTGGCTTAAATACCTATAGCTTCCAAAAATTCTTGTAGGGAATTCATAGACTGAAGACCGAGAAGGAAACCATTGGTATGTATTCACCTCACCCATTCCCTCCACCTCCACCCAAAGCCTACTCGGAAAGCAATCAAGGAAAACTCCTTACGAATAGTCATGAGCCTTTTTCAAGATCTTACACACCACCCCTTGTTTTCAGGGTTCTTGAGTCAATGTATTCACTGATTATTAACGCTCCATCAAGAATTTCTCCCAATAAAGAAATTCTTCAATTCCCACCAATCACTAAATCTATAACCTCCTTAGGACAAGAAGAAAGAACCTTAGCCACATCATTATATACACAACTTGCACGCTAAAATTCTGGTCGCATCTAAAAATTGCTCAGTTTCGTTCACACAAATAAAAGTCCAGTCGCAAGGGTTAATACTGGGGGGAAAAAAGATGCACACAATCAACAAGAAGAAAAACAGGAGAGTTAAGAGATGGCAACAATTAGCCACCCAAAAAATTACCTGATTCCCATAAACCCGAGAAATTTGTTCCAAGCTGCTATTTCCAGTCTTTACCTTAAAATTATTTAAAGAAACATCACCCAAAAAATATAAATTGCCAATACTAGTCATACTACTGAGGAAACAGTTGTAAAAAGTGCACTGCATACCCCAGTTCTTAAATATGCTTCAGCGGCATAAACAGCATCACTTCCAATGGAAATCTTATCTGCACCAGACCTAAAATATTCCGATGCTACTTCCAAACTAGAATAGTCCCTGAGAAAAGACGGGAATATGTGAGAAAAACAACAATTTTACTCTCTTAAACACAAGCAATTGCCTGATTGTTAGTAGTCACTAGCACAGGAGGGCATTTCTCAGGAAAACCTTAAAATTGTACCTAAAATTTACAAAATCAAGTACTTAATGGTCAATTGGTTTTAAAAAAAGCACCAAAGAGTACCTCCCATTGCCATCAGTGAAGTCTCTTATACCACCACCAACTGTAAGTGGTACAAAAACATTTTCTGAAGTGCAGCGTAGTACCTATAAAAAACATCAAGTGGTTAATAATATTTATTTTGTTCAAGTACCTAATAATTAGATAAACCAATAGAAGAAAAAAACATTATATGTCCAATATATAAGAAATTAACATAAGAAAAATCTATTCTAAAACATTCAATTTAATTGTTGAATAACATACCTCCAACATTGGTAAATCACCTAGAGGGAAGTCACGGAAACCAGTTATATTCAAAAAACTAACCTGCAAAGGCATTTCACTACTTAAAGAGGATATCATCTCTTCAAAAACATTTAAAATTAAAGAGAAGAGACTTACTTCATCAGCCCCATCTTTATAATACTGCCCAGCAAGCTCCACTGGCTTTCCAAGGTTTCTCACCTTTAATTATTAAATTTAAAAAATGATAATAAGTTAACAAATGCCAATGCAAATCTCAAACAAAGATTGAAAAGTAAAGAGGAATATGCACACAAGTCGGGTCAAACGGATTCAAGTTTACAGTGACTTTATACAATAAAAATCATGACAAGGAACATAACATAATCATGCCATTGTTTCTTTTCTAATGAACATATCACCTGTCCTATGGGGAAACTGGCTGGAATTCAGTTAAGATCTTAAATTGAATGTAACTAAAACATCTTTCAAGATAATGGATACCAGTTCAAAAAAGGGATAAATAATGTTAGAGAGATTCTATTGATACGCCAACTTTTGCTAACACCACCCCAATTAATATGTAAATCAACAAAGAATTAGCACACTCTTGGGGTGGCGCTAGCAAAAGTTGGGGTGGCATAGAATCTCTCTAATTTTATTGGCCGAAGGGGCATATATTCAACATAATGAACAGAAACCAGGTCAGAGAGATTTGCTGATTATTTTGCAACACATGGCTTACACAGAAATTATATGTACGAACAACTGAAAACGTCAAGGTCGTGCAAATTTTGTAGAGTTTAGGCATCAAAAATGTTGTCACAAAAAATGAAGCACAGTCATGTCCAGTACTCCAGTTTGCTACAGCTAATAACCCAAATAGTTGGGACAAGGCTCGGATGATGATGATGATTTGGACTTAGATCGTTTGCTTATAGTTGATCGAATATATTGGAAACATAAGGAGTCAAATAACAAGCATTCTTGAAAGCATATTCGTGATTAGATGTTAAGGCATTAAAAAAAATCCATACCTCATTCTCTACTGTATCTTCTCTCACATCATATTGATCTCCTTTTGTCACAACAAGGTCTCCATTATCATTTGTCCTCACATCAAGACATGCAATTACCTGAACTAATACCGGAGCAATCAGTGAAGAGATGCCTAATAGTGAGTAAATCTAATAAAATGCTACATAAAGAATTAGTAATGCGATTTGGTAGACACTGTTGCAATTTTCAAATAACAAATGATGAATTTTTACAGAAGAAAGACAACTTAAGAGTAACAAATCATTTCCAAATTGAAGAACTCTTACTCTCTTGGCAAGTCTTGAAGCTTTTCCTTTAGTTGCCCTCTGTATTTTGGGTGAAGCTTTCAGATGGTTAGTTGAACCAACAGACATGAGTGGTCATGAAATATGCATTGTAGATGCATTTATCTCAAAGGTTTAAAGGCTACCTTTGTCGAGTGCGACTTTGAATGCAAGAACCTTCCCAGTATTGAAAGACCAACATCTGAAAGATTCATTTCCAATCTACATAAGTATGATAAGGTTTACCATTATTAATGGAACAAATATTGCCAAATACACCAATCAACAATAAGAAGGTGATCCAATCAATGGGTAACAACTAGTAAGTACTATTCAACAGAACACGTATGAACAAAGAGGTCCTAATGCTTTTGCCAAAGTTTTACCGTCCATTAACAGATTTTGAAATTCCAAATCACATGGCAAACCGTATCAGACAATAACCGCACATGCAACATTTAGAGAGAGTGTGTCGAACGATAGATGGATTCCACATCATAACGTAGAATGAGAATTCGTAACCATAATCCTGGGTCGATCACTATTTCCAATTCAACTGGACAACTCAATAAGTCAACTAGCAGAACAACCCAGATTAATATTCAGATGAGAAATGCAGTAAAAAAAAAGTATACCTATATGGTCACACCCACGTTTGTTACACAGGACTGAAGAAATCTCAAGATAGAACAGCTTAATATAAAAACAAAATTCAGACCAACGCCCACAAAGACCAAAAATGAGAAAAGAATATAACATTCTAGTGCACTTTAAAATGACCTATTTTATTTGTCCATCCCAAATATTGGGAACTGTAACATGAATCCTATTTTGTCATTCAATTATCTAGAGATGTATCTATTGTCAAGGCATGTTTATACAGATCTTATTACTACCGAAATCCACATCACTTTAGTTTGAAGAAATGTGTAAGATTGAAGAATAAGGTTTTCTTCTTAAAAGAGACATGATTTCTCAAAAAGTTACTCGTACCGGTATCATTTCTAGTCCTATTACTCACTGTTTTCGGTTGTTTTGCTGTCTTTGTGGTTCGTTTACATCACAATCTGGAAGTTGTGTTGTGTGAGTAGAAGCAAGTAGCCAACAATTCCAGGCTCGAGTAGGTTAAAACAATGGCATTATTTTTTAAAAGTTTTAAGTGAGTAAAACTGTAAAAGAATAACAATCATCTACAAGAACTAAATAAGCAATAGCATGCATTAATGACTGAAAAACAAATGAAAGTTTCCTTTTAGTATGCAACGGCAGAAAATGGTAAATAGGTGATGATAGAACACAGGTAACAAGCATTTAATGTGGTTTTCCCCAGTGGACAAAGCCACACTATCAGCATATAAAACAAGAGGGTATAATTGTTGACAACAAACAACTTCTTGCCTCCACTCTTTTCTGGGTGAAACTGGACCGCGTGCACATTTCCCTTTTTAATAGAAGCAATGAAATTGTCACCATAATTGCATGTTGATGAGATCCACTCTTCATTAGCTTTTGACTACAACAAACATAAATAAATAACTTGCATCAGCAATCTGAATTCAAGTCAGAAATGTGTAATTGAAGTAAGAAATGATGGCACGATTGATACAGGCATTGCACGATATGAGTGAACAAAATAGACATGTTGTCCGCCAACGTCATCCAAAATTCCTGATTCTTTAGTGATTTGCAAAGAATTCCAACCAATATGAGGTACTCTGAAACCATTAGACGAGTCGAAACGTCCAACCACCCCGGGTATCAAGCCAAGACCTTTTACTGCAAAGTACATAATACAGCTGTCACTTTTACTTCAATTAAGAAAAAACCTTTAAAATACAAAAGTTTCATAAGTTCTACTTCCAAACAGCACAACCCTATGCTAGAAAGTTTTTTTTTTTTTTTTTAAACCAATTATAGTATAGAAGGCCAAAGCAATAAATAGGCTAATGTTACAACCCCTCACGTCAACAAAGAGGCACTACAGCAGTAAAAAGCATGATTCCGTGCAGAGGACTGGAAGTCAAGGTAGCTTAGAAGTATGAACGAGATGGCTGCTTGCCCCTACCCCAACCCAATACTGACTAGAGAGGAAATTACTTGCATGCATAACACATATAAAGGGAGCGGAGCACATTAAAGTTGTACCTCAAAGTTACCCAAAAAGTGAGCAAATTCCCATCCATAAACATGGCAAAGTAAGTGTTTTTGGTAGGAGATCAATAAAGATTTGAGAATTGTGTGGTCTACCAACAAGGTAGCATACAGCACAGAGCAATTAAATGCAATGACTGGTTATTATAAGGCCATGTTCATTAAACATTCTCATAATCAAGTCTCGGAGTCAAAATGGAAAATGTGTCTATAAAGATGTTTGGCAACCAAATCTGTCAAAATTGTTTCAAAAAGAAAAGGAAAAGTTGTTCATAGAATGAGAATGAAAAAACTTCTTGTGTCGTTTGGTAACACCACTAAAAGAAATGTTTTTGCCAGAATGGTTTTTTGCAGAATCAATTCCTGAACCAGAATCACCTTTGACAGACTTGTTATCAAATGGTCCTCGATAGGATATCAGTCTAGACAAAGCAAAAGTAAATGAAGTTTACAAAAAGTATCAGTTTTAAGTTATTGTAATTCTATCCTAAATATCTCTTGCAACAAAGAAGGATTCATGGTATGCCACACTTAGGATGATAATGCTAGCAAAATGCATATTTAGCGGAGCTAATAAAAGCAAAGAAAACACTAGGAAGAAAAAAGACATCAGACACTTGCCTGGTCCATTCTCCTCACTAGATTCAAAAAGTAGCTGAAGTCCAAGACAAATGCCTAAAAAAGGGCGGTCATTCTCTATGTAGGTACAGAGTGCTTCAGCCATCCTGCAAAACAAGCATTTCTAAGAATTTCTCATAACCAATGAATGTAATTAGGCAGTTAACACGGAAAGAACTATAAATAAATAAAAGTGAAAATGAAGGATTGATATCAAACAACATTGTCTTTTATCTAAAATATTAGCAATCATTATGTTATTGACGCCAAATAGTTGGGATAAAGCATATATATATATATATTGATTGAATCTAAGGGCCTTTTTCACTCAAGAAAGCTCTAATATCTTTTTTCAGCACAATTAGCAACCCAAATAGGTGGTGATTCATGATATCCTTGTTAAAGAATTAAAACACTAACCCATTCTGATTCAAGACATCCATTGCTGCAGCAAAGGCCCCAACTCCAGGAAAAATAAGGCGGTCAGCACTGAGAATGTCTTCCGGTGTACATACCTACAAAGAGAAAGAGCGAGAGAGTGAGTGATAGAGAAAGATTACACCCTGTGATGATTTATATAATTCATCCAAAACCAATAACTCCTCTCTGTCTCTCTCCTGTCATGTTATCTGACATTGAACACCCACTTGTATATAAAGGCTGTTGTTTTCAATATAACAAGTGTATAACAATATTTTGCAAGTGTTATTTCAGCGTAACAGTTCCACAAAAATTATTTAAATTAGAATCAATGGCTCTAAAACAACATTGCATGGAAAATAATGAATCCCTATAATGACACTGTAGCCGTTCAAATTATAAATTTGAATTTCATTTCATTTCAAATGCATTTTCTTTCGTTAAAATCATTTTGGTGCTTTGTAACATGATCATCAATCCACTTTTTAAGAAAAAAACAATCACTACAATGACCTTATGACTGTTTAAATAATAAATTTGAACTTCATTTCACTTCAAATGCATCTTCTTCTGTTAAAATATTTTTAATGTTTTGTAACATGAACATTGGATCCATTTTTTATGAAAATAACAGGCATTCTAACGACACAATAACCATTTAAATTATAAATTTGAACTTCATTTCATTTCAAATGCACTTTCTTTTGTTAAAATCCTTTGATGTTTTGCAAACATGAACATCAGGTCCATTTTTTTTTATGAAATAATGGTTGCTATAACAACACTATAACTGTTTAAATTATAAATTTGAACCTCATTTCATTTCAAATGCATTTTATTTTGTTAAAATCCTTTGAATGTTCTGTAACATGAACATTGGGTTCCTTAAAATAAAAATAAATAAAAAACATTATAATTGCCACAACAGAAAGCCAACCCAATGTTATGTATAGCAGACCCTTTTTAATTGCTTATAAGGCCACCACAAAATTACTACATAGCGGAATAAGAACTTCTAATTTGCAAAAAGGCATTATAGAAATTCTGACTTAATAAACATAGACTGAGATAGCTGAATGATACTTGTCAAAGATTGTTAAGTTTCCGAATTTCTTACTCTATAACAAAGTTGATTAAATAAAATTAGGGTTTCACATAGATTTTTCTAACCATTATCATTCCTACAACAAATTATCGAATAAAAGCAAATAACAACAAGAAAACTCACATCTTTAATGTCAAATCCGAGATATCTAATTGCGTTCCTCACGCTTCGAACATTTCCAGCTCCGTAATCCAACAGTGTGACAGCTAAAACAGAATAAAAATTGATTTTTTTTTCAGAAAGCATAGAATTAAGAAAATGTTTTGAGAAACAGAGAAAGGTGATTTTTTTTTTTTTTTACATGAATCTCCACCATTTGAGACAGCTCGAACAGAAAAATTCTTTGATTTGAAGTTGAAATCTTTTCTGGAGATTTCGTTGTGACGAAGAAAGAGGAGAGACGAAGGAGAAGGTGAAGAAAGCCTGAAGAGCGCCGCCTCCATTGTAAATGAGAGAGTTAATTGACTTCTCTCACACTCTCGCTTTTGTTTTATTATCTAATATCGATTTCTCACTTTCGTGATTTTGGCTTTAAAACTCGGTATCTCGTCTCGTCACAGACGAGTTGACTCGTACGACATATACCATTTCACTCAGCTTAAAATTATTTATTACTATACAAATAATTGTTACTATATATATACATATAATAAGATGGGTCAGGGGAAGTTTAGTCACAAGATCATATTTTTATTTATTAAATTTTTAAAAAAATATTTAAAAATAATAATAGTTGACTCAACATGTTTTATAGTCTCAAGATTTTTAGAATATTATTCGAGTCATCTTTGTTATCAAACAAGACAACATTCGTGAAAATTCACATTTAATAGCCACTTGTTATTGAATAATACTGAGATAACTCGAATGAGACATCTCAATCTCAATCAAGATTTGAATTTGTGTTCATGAACGATATTGAGATATCTTAGAGATGAGAGATTTTTTCCAATTCCCTAAATCAAAAAAGAAGAATGAAAGATTAAGACTAAGAAGAGGAAGATTGTGTACCTCGATATTTTTGTCTCACCTAATTCACAAATGACATCAAAAGTACTTGATTTTGGAATTGTTGATTTGGTACAAAATGTGCAATTTAGACGTACACACCACATTTTTGTGAATACATGAAATACCCGCCTGATGACATACCCATTGACCCATCTTCTCTAATAGGCTATTATAAAGTGACCCAAATGCTAGCATCAACCCCTAGATAAAAAACTTACATTCATCTTCTAAAATTCAGTTATCTTAAATCTTTTTAACCTCTATTATATATTATTTATATTCTATATAACCTTATTTACAATCCTTTGTTTTCAATGTAACATTAATGCTTTGACTAATGATTTTTTAACTCAACTTGACAGTCGAATTCAAAAACTCACTGACTTGTCATGCGCAAAGAACTGTAGATTCTTTCGCTTAAAATACACAATTGCAAATGACAGGTTGGTTGTGTATCTCGAGAAACAAAATCTACGATTGTTTGCCCATGTCACATTGATGAGTTTTGAGTCCCCTGTCAGATTGAGTTCAAAAATCAATACTTTAATGCTTTATATGAAAACCCTAGATTTTTTTACCTAGAGTCTCATTGTTCTTTTTTTAAATAAATAAATTAGACTTTAATCCATGACCTCAAAATTGTTTTGAAATGTGTCAAACCAAATGAGACATGGGTCTAATCCCAAATTTCTCAACAAATAAAAAAAAAAAGTCCATCTTAATTTTTCTTCAGAAAATTAGTAATTTTGAAGATATTCAACCCTATTTTTAGTTCATGGTTTCTGACCTTGTTTCAAACATTTGTAGAAAATTTTAATTTTTTCTACTCGTGTATGCATCCTATCTTACCTTGAAGTAGATAAAATATTAAGATTGAAAATGAGAGTAAAACTACATCGAAGAGGTTGAAGATGAACGAATTTGAGAAGAAAAAATCAAATGATTTTGGGTAGAGGTTGATGATAGGACATGTAGGTCATTTCAATTTTTTTATAGAAGAGTGAGGTTAAGGAGCGAGTCATTAAGTTGAAAGCACGCACGGCATTGCAAATATTCACCAAAACGTGGTGGGATATATTATGTCTAAATTATCTATTACCTTACGTAAAAACTTGAAATTTCTCATGTTCAGAAAAAACAAAAAATAGTCCCAACTTCGAACAAGTGTCAATGAAATCCTACACCTGACTGGAATAACCTATCCCAATTGACATTTATTAGTCCAAGTAATAATAGAAAATAATTATGTTTACATAGATAATAAAAATAATAATTACTTTAGCATAAATATTATTGATTTTTAAGATTTAAATATTTATGATCTAGGTAAAATGAGATTTTGTAATCGGGTATTCATTAATCCAATTAATAATAGAAAAAATAAATATTTCTAAACATTAATTCAAATTTAATTTTAAAAAATTCTTAGAGACAAAATTTAAGTGGTTCAACATGCCTGAGACTATAAAATTCTTCTGAGGTGTCTTGGTTTATTATTGCTTGCCGAATCTAGAAGAAAATCCAGTCCATAGAGAAAGGGAAAAGGTGCTGGAATTGGAAGGGAGATTGAGAAATCTTGGGTACTTAAGTATTTCTTAAAATAAAAATAAATAAATAAACAAATGAAATTAATATATTAATTAATAATAATAATCCCAGGGGGTTGGCCTAATGGCAAGTTGAGCCTTGATAAGCTCGTTGGGGTCACCCTCCAAGGTCAGGTCTGGCGCAACCCCCAACTCAACCAGCTTAGTGCATGTGACCTGGGGATGTCTCCCCACCAAAAATTTAATATTCAAAGTTAATTTAAAAAATTTGATATGTATTACAATTAACATATGCCATTTAATGTAATGAAAGGATGATTTTCGTAATTCTAAACATTGATTAGATCTTAACAATAATTAAGGGAGAGTTTCACAAGCAGCGACAAAAGTTGAAAGTGAGAATTGACAACTCTCGGAAGTTGCCAAAGATTGTGTCTAAAAGGTTCAAGTCAGCTCGCATAAGTGACCAGCTCTTCAACTTAAAATTGAAGCATCTCAACTTTCGCCTCTTACCGAGCAATTCTCTTTTACTCATACCCTATTTTTTTATTCACCATTTTAATAATAAGAAATTAAAAATAAATAAATAAGAGACCGTTTTTAAACTCATACTTGGGAGGTTGAATTATTATATAATTATCTCTCCCATTGATTCTAACATTTTGGGAGTGGAATTTAGAAAAGTAATAGCTCTTAGTAAAGGATCAGAAAGAGGTTTTGACTTTTGAGCACACTAAGAAATAACACTAAGATCTAATCAAAACTCACAAGAGAACAAAAATTGTTTAGCAGTAAAGCTAAAGTCCAAATTAAATAAAAGTTAAACAAATAATCGCATCCATATGAACCATTGTCAATAAAACATCTAAATTGCTGGTATTGATCTCACTTGAGAGGAATGAACCTCGATGAATGGGTGGCACCAATACCTGGCCGACCATGCTTGACTGGCTTGTAAGAAATGGAGAACTCAGCCAGGTAATGACCAATCATTTCAGGCTTGATTTCAACCTGATTGAAGGTCTTGCCATTGTAAACCCCAATAATGCTTCCAATCATTTCAGGTACTATGATCATGTTTCGGAGGTGAGTCCTAACTGGTTCCGGCTTCTCACCAGGTGGGGCCTCCCGTTTCTGTTTAGTCATCGAAACAAATTAGGATCAAAATGCCAGACATGCTTTCAACTCCATTACTCATAATTAAACAATTAATTAACCGAAAGAATAACTATAAATAATGTAACCCAAGAATCTAGAAGCAAATGTCACAAAGGTTGGGCAGACAATGTTTCTTTGAAGAAACTACGCGTCAACTCGTTACACGTACAGACCAGAGACTTGTAAAATGGAAGCCTTTTCGAACTCGAAATCACAAGCAGACATTACTTGAAGACCCCTTAAAGGGGTACATGGGGCTGAAAAGCAAGCGATTGGAAACTTACTAGGTCCACGAAGTAGTAAGGATGGTTCTTTTGAGGAGAGGCATAGCTATGAGGAAAAAAGGGGGGAGGGATGAACATGCCACCATTGTAGAGAGGTCGGTCCTCAACGTTCCCCCATCATCTGATTATGATGTCCAAACCTCATAAGGGAGTCTATGGAGGGAGTCTTGACACTCCAATAGTTGTTTTATAGAAGTTTAGTAGTGAATGCCAACAAAGTTTCAAGAACCAGAGTAGTGTTTATATCAATATTCAAAAACAGCACACTCATGTGTCCCAAGAGGATGCAGTTTTCTTTCTTTTTTTTCTCTTTGTTTATTATTTTCCATTTTCTTAAATTCTAAGCGTGTCTTACAAGGAGAGTTTCCCATTGCTGCCTAAACCATTTTCATCCCAAGTGTTAAATCCTCGTAAAAAATCAATATTACCAAATTCATGGAATACTTCTAACAATAATATTTCTTTCCTCTATTACGAATATCAAGCCGAAATCATGGTCCAGAGGAAGAAACCCTCCTAGGGACACACTACACACAATATAACAAAAAGGTCTAAATGGCTTAAGACACTAAATCCACATAGACTTGTGAAATAAAGAAATGTGCATAGAACTCCAAAGCATAAAATAACCAAAATCACGCAAATTTGCAGTTTCGTAACATTGTGGGAAAAAAAAAGTGTCCACTAATTTAGTCTTCTAATCAAGTAATCATCTTCAAGAACAACAGATACCTAAAAAAGCCCAAAATAAACTAATCTCGCCAACAACAAAAAGGCAAACAAAACAATCAATGTAATTCAAACAAATTCATTCACAAATAGATAAATAAACAAATAACTTGCATAATCAATTGCCGACACATGCTTTCTTTTCCAATACTCATGATTAAAATATTAACAAACCAACAGAACAAAAACAAATAATGTAACTCAAGAATCTAGAAGCAAACGTCGCAAAGGGTAGATAATGTTTCTACGAAGAAACTACACACCAATTCATTGCATTTACAGACCAAGTTGAAGCAAAGTATCAGCTACGGTATAGATAATCAATGCATCACAGTTTCCATAAAATCTTTTGCATGTACCAGATTACACACGAAATGAAAATCTGAAAACAAAAAATAAACCTTTTCGTGAATTTTAACCAAACTTCCCAAAATGCCCCTTGTGGAACTCGCACCTTGTTCACACTAGAAAAAACTAGGAACATGAAATCAACATTCCCAATGAAATCCTCGTGAAAAACTGATTATTGAATATCCCAAATATTGAAAAATGAAGTCCCAAAGCGAAGGCTGATTGGAGGGCAAGACAATAATTTACCTCAAATCCAACACAATCAAAAGCTCAAAAATCTCATGGACACAATAAAATCTTTGAACCAATAATTAAAAACCATAACATAATTCCAAGTAAATACTTAACAAATTCTAAACAACTAAATCTTTTAATAAACTTTGATTAAAAATAATCAAGTTGTGGGTTATTCACTTAAGTGGTTGGGCCCACAAAATAAATTAAAAGACCGCCCATTGGGCAGTCTAGAGAATTTCTAAAAATTTATTAAATCTAAACAATTTTAACACTTAAATCCTAAATTTGTATTCAATATTGGAGTCTCAGAGAAATTCGTCCAAACTCCCTAGAAATATCGAAAGTGAAAGCCCCAACCCAATACCTACATCTAGGCCTTGATTTTCAACGAAAAAACATCAAAGAAAGCAATCAAATAACTCAAATCATCATCAAAAACCACAAAACTACTTAAATATTTTTATTCTTTGAGCTTGAAATCAAATCAAGGCGAATATTGGATCAAGAACAACGCAAGGAATAACCACATCAACTACGGATTTCTAATAAAATCAACTGTCACAATCACACATGAAAGCTTTCAAATCCCTTATTCTAGGGTTTATGTTGTTACTTTTGCAATGCAAACTCTTTAATAATAGTTGAGATCGACTTTCGTCAACTAGAATTGGTGTCTAACACCTTTCAATCCCATTATATGATCCATGTACTCAAAATATCTATCAAAGATCAACCACAATCCATTTTTCAATGTCTATTTTGACTCTTAGACCTAAAACTAGGTTGCGACTCTCAATTAAACCTAGAATCAAGTTTTCCGAATCTCAAAGCAAATCCAATCCCACTGATTTAGGCGCTTCCAGACCAAAAATGCCTCAACCCGCGAGAGCAGATCCCCTTTGTGTTTTAGGAAAACTCGTTTTAAGGTTTATTTGAGACTCGCAATCTAGTTATAAGGCTAATAACAAAATCAAACTCGAAAAATAAATTTGGGTTGATTTACGAGAAAGATTATGGGTATAAAGACCATATTAGGGATTGAAAGGTGTTAGGCACCCATACTACCCAACAAAGGTTCATCTTTAATATTATCAAAGAGTACATTGCAAAAAATAACAACTTAAATCCTATAATAAAATATCTAAAAGCTTTTTTATGTGATTGCAACAATTATTTCTCTCAAAAATCCATAGATATAATGATTTCTTACATTATTCTTGAGCCAATATCCGCCATCGAAACTAATTCCAAGCTCAAAGATGAGAAACCCCTCGAACGAGTTGCAATTATTGACAATGATTTGATATATTTGATGGCTTTCTAGGGTTTGTTGGTTGAAAAAATGCATGGGTGTATGTATTGAGTTGGGGATCTGATTTCAAATGTTAGAGATATTTCTTAGGAGCTCGGGCACGTTCTTTAGGTTCCAAGAATGCATACAAATTTTGGAAGTGGGATCTTTTTCATAGATTTTTCTTCTAAATAACTTTTGTTATATTATAGTCGTCTTTGTTTGAGTTGGATTATCTTGTAAATTATAATTTTCTAGGAATTTTAGTTGATTGCAAACTTTAATTGTTTTAATTTGTTAAAATTATTTAAATTTACGTAAGGTTTAGATTTAACAATTTTATAAAATTCTTAAGACCCCTCTTTAATTCATTTTTGGAGAGCCTTACCCACTTAAGAGAATGAGCTCACAACTTAATTAATTCAAGTATTTGTTAAAGTTTTCATGAGGAATTCATTAGAAATGTCAGTTTATGCCGCTCATAATTTTTCATTCTGAAAAAAGGAAGTGGACCCTACGACAAACATTTTGATAATTTTGGGAAGTTTGAGGAAAATTTGTGGAAAGGTTTATTTTGTTTCTAAAATGTTATTTCATGTATTTGTATATACTTTCTATGTCTAAAATAGGCTCTGAGAGGGCATTTTGGTGTTTTGGTCAAGTTTTATCAAATTCTTGCGAAAATAATTGATATTGGAATGATGATTTCTATATCACAAATTATGTTTTCCTAACGTAGCAAGGTTGTTAAAGCTCATCATTGTAGAATATCTTCATTCAAGCTCTAGGAAACATTTAGAGATGAACAAAATCTCTTGAAACATTCATCCATCATTGGAAACTGCTACAATAAGAGTTGACAAATTGATCAACTCAATGAAAAATGAGATGTCTACACCTATTACTAGCCTAACTCGTGAGCCAGTTCACTTTTTCTATACAACATAATGCATAAAAAATGGCTCGTAAACTTGATAAGAGTAAGTTATAATACCCAGTAGTCGAAATATGTATCGATTGATTTTCATATCTTTGGAAATATTATTTAATATAATAAAAAAAACTTGGATTCTAATGAAATATGGGAGTTGCTAATTGCAAAGTGTGCCTTGGATACATCACTTGTAACATGAAAGGCTTTTGAAATGGAAATCGTGAGTAAACACTGCTCGAAGACCCCTTAAAAGGGGATGTGGGCCACGGAACTGCAATTTTCTACAAAGAACCTCAATCAACCTTCATCAACTTCAGTGATTGTTCGAGCAAAGCGAAATGATTCCACAAGTGCAAATACTGAAAGCAAGCAATTGGCAACTTACTAGGCACAAAATTTAGTGAGGATGGTTATTTTGAAGTGAGGGCTGTGAGGCAGGGCTATGCGAAAGAAAGTAGGGATGAGCATGCAACAACTGTAAAGCAATCTGCCTAAGATTGGATGGGGGAGGGAGTTTTGATATTCCAATTGTTTTTTATAAAGCTTAATAGAGAATGCCAACAAAGTTTCAAGAACCATAATAGTGCTTATATCAAATATCAAAATTTTAGAACGCAACACACCTTTGAGAGGATGTAGTTTGCTTTTTTTCCCCTTGTTCATCTATTTCCATTCTCTTAAATTTTATGCATGTCTTGCAGAGTTTCCCATTGCTGCTCAAACCAAGTTCATCCCAAATGTCAAATCCTCGCAAAACCCCAATATTACCAATCCAGGGATACTTCACACAATAATATTTGTATCCTCTATTACGAATATTAAGCTGAAATCATGGACTATAATAAGAAAAACCTCCTAGGAATACACTACATGCATTATAACTAAAAGGGCTAAGTGACTTACAACACCAAATTGAGACAGACTCGTATGGCAAAGAAAAATGCATATAACAAGCATAAAATAAACAAAAGCATGCATATAAAGGCCTCGACTAATATGGTCTTCTAATCGAGTAATTATCTTCAAGAACAACAGATATCTGAAAAAAATTAAAAATAATAAACTCATCTCACTAGCAAAAAAAAGGGGAAACAACACAATCAACACGTAATTCAAACAAATTCCAAAAAAGATAAATAAACGAATATTTTGCATAATAAAGGAAACAGAAGAGATAACACGATCTATTACCGCCTTGCGCAGTTTCTTGATCAAAGCCATGGGCTTGCGCTTCAGACCTCGCTGAAACCTACCAAACGCATCGAAAAAAAAAGATTAATCAACAAAAAAAAACGTAATTTTAGCAGGAAAGAAGGATTAATGAGTGTCGATGTGATGTTCGTGATTCTCACCTTCTGCGAGCCCTCGCATGGAAGAGCTTAACAAGCTCATCAGTAGACATGTCGAGCAAAGCATCCAAATCAACTCCTCTGAAGCTGAACTTCCTGAATGTTCTCCTCTTCGGCTGTCCTGATGCGACATCTATTTCGGGATCCGCCTGAAGAAAATCCATGGACTTTAATGGTGAGATTGAAATCAATAGAGAAATCGATAAAAATTAGGTTTAGAACTCACCATTGCTGAAGAAGATGAACCAGACACCCAACCCACGTCGCCGAAGTTCTCTTGTTAAATTGCAGGAGGTACCGAGGTAGGGTTTTAAACTTAGGTATTTATATGGTTGTACCTTCGTAAAGGTCCGACTAAAATGCTTATATCGAAATATGGTCCTCGAGGAATTGGAAATTACATTTACCCCTCCTGGTGAATCTTCAAACTGACAAGTTCCTTGATCTCAGTCTTCTACGATAGACTAAGAAAATGACTCAAATGCCCACATCTTCTAGCCATAAGGTTGTTGGTGGTTTTGAAAGTGGTCATCACCCCTCAAAATGACTCTAGTATTTGGTTTTTCTAAGGGAGTTGGAATCATAATAGGGTACATGATAGTCGACACAGATTGTTAGCATCAACGGGGAGCCTTTGTGGCTTGGACACAACACATGAGTAGCTTGAGAGTGAATGACCCAATGATTGGGGTACATGGCTGCATAGGGTACATGATAGTCGACACAGATTGTTAGCATCAACGGGGAGCCTTTGTGGCTTGGACACAACACATGAGTAGCTTGAAAGCGAATGACCCAATGATTGGGGTACATGGCTGCATGCGCACAAGCAGATTATAACTCCCGTTTTCCGCATTTAATTAAAAGGTACATAACTAAGTTCTAAAGGAAAGACATTCAATCCTTTGCATCTTTTAAAGCATGCCGATATGAAGTGAAAGTTGATACAATAAACACACTTTCGATAACAAAAGACATGGCTCTGAATGGAGTGGAAGAGAAAGAAACAAATTTCATTTAGCCGATCCCAAATCCCTGAGATTAAATTTTGATGATCATATTGATTTGTGTGTATATGTGTTTTAATTTTTCTTTCTCTGGATTTGCATGTTGCGAGTGGTTTGTACATTTTAGCTTGTTAAAGATATCATATTGCTTATTGAAATGGAGTTTGTTTCATATGTTTTCCTTCAACATCCAAATGTCACCATCGAGATGGGATTTCTAAGTAGATAAAAAATGATGAGTTTTGATAAGAAATGCACCTAAAGAAAATCATTTGTATACTCATTATATACGTATAGAAAGAGATATATATATGGGTCCCGTTCAGCAACAAACATTTTGGCAAAACATTTTTCAAAACATGGGTTAGAGGTTTGGAATGGGCTGATTTTTGGTGAGGATGATCTCTACGGTGAGGAGATCATCCTCACCAAAAATCAGCCCATTCCAAAACTTTTAACCCCATTTACAAGTTGAAAATTTGTGGACCGTCCATTTTTTGTAAATCATTTTTGATGGGGTTAGAAGTTTTGGAATGGGCTGATTTTTGGTGAGGATGATCTCTACATCATAGAGATCATCATCACCAAAAATCAGCCCATTTCAAACCTCTAACTCATGTTTTGAAAAATGTTTTGCCAAAATATTTGTTGTTGAACATTTCCCTATATATATATAGGGGGCGGTATTATAATAAAAATGAAAATTTTAACAAATTTCAAACTAACTACAGTTCATCTAACGTCTCAGATTTTAGCAAATCTGAGTTTTATAACTACAGTGTCAATAGAAGTTATTGAGAAAGTTATGCAATTATAACGGTATTATAATAAAAATGAAAATTTTAATGTGTCGATACAAACAATTCGAGCTAAAGATACGTGAATATCCTCGTACACAATATTGAGACTGCAACTTGGGTGGGCCACACCTGAACCTAATGGGTTCAACCCAATCTTGGGTCGGGTTTGGGTAGAAAAGAGTTTGATTGAATCAGATTGGGTTGGGTTCGAGCATAGACGTTGTATCATTCGAACTCAAACTTTACCCTATTTGCCCAACCAATATAACATGGTTATATTTTAAAAATATTTTTGAATATCTTTATTTCTTTCTCTTTCATAATTCACAATTCAAACTCTATTTAATCGACATCATCCTTTTAATGGCAAATAATTGTAAATTTTATATATTTTTGTATACTACTTATCCTTATATAAATTATTATTGTTACTAAATTATCTAATATTAATAAGAACTGAGACAACCTGATTAACTTGACTTTGGTTGGGCTTGAGTTGAGCATTTTATGCTTGAGGTTGGATTGAACACAGGTTGATCTTCAACCCTTCCCAACCCATAAACTCGTGTCCAATCTGCCAGAGTTGCAACCCGACACACTATTTTTGAGTTATACTATTTGCACCAACTGTTTACCAATTACTCCTCGCACCCCCCTAAATTTCTCTTGTCTAAACATACTCTTAATTTTTTGGGTGATTTAGATATGCCACTCTACACTATAATGAATATTGGATATGCCCGGTATGTTTTGAAATTAATGACATCCATTGCTTGACCTCGGTCTTCTAAATATAATAAAAAGGGCAAAGACTAAAATGTCCTTGTACCCAACCTCTTGCCAAAAATTTAGATTTTTCTCCTCAAAACTAGTCATCCTCAAGCCCTCCTCTCTCTGTTGGTATATCTACGCAATTTCTTATCTTCAATTCATCGTTTTCATAAAATCTTACACATTTCTATAAAAAAATCCCATTATTTTTAGTTTTCTTATCAATTTAATTTGCTTTTTCTTAAAAAAACCAATAACCTTTGCACTCTTCAAATATATATAAAGTCATGCTCGGGTGGCACAAAGGTGACAAAATGATGTGGTGTTGCGCGCATTATAGTAGATGCTTTTCTATGAGATACGAGTAAAAAACATCTACATTCATGTGCATACCACTACATTATTTTTGTCACATTTGAGTATATGTTGGTGCCATTTCAGCATTTTTCATATATATATATAATATATAATATATATATATGGGAGCGGTTCGGCAGCCCTGCTCTCTGCCATCTTTCATGCCTAGTTTTTTTTCCGTACGATAAAAACGAATCCAACGGCTCGTTTGCTCTAACCGGTTATAAGTTTAAAAATTCATTAATTAACTAACGCCCCCTGTTCAATTTTCTATTCACTCATAAATCCCTCACACAAACTACTTCTTCTCTTCTATCAAAACCTCTACAAACGAATCCATCGATCTCCTCTTCAATCAGAAACTTTTACCCCTCTGTCTCTCACTCTAATACGACGCCATAGTCGTCGATCTCTACCCTCTCTCTCTCTCTCTCAAACTCTACCATCGAGCCGAACGACCCAACACCATCGCCGTCAATCTCTATCCTCTCTTTCTCTCTCTTTGTTCGAACTGCCTTCAGATCCCGTCGTCTTTGGAGCCATCGCTGTCTCTCTCACTCAACCCTCTCAAACTCCTCAGATCTGGTTCGAACGACCGTAGAGATCGCCATCGTCTGTTCAAAATATTCGTTAAAGAAAACAACCGAACGATTCTCACCATCGCCGTGTTCACATACTCTCGCCATCCCCGTGTTCACATACACTCTCCGTCACCGTCGCCGTCGCACTCTCGCCATTATTGAGTTTGAACGATTCTTAAGTATTTCCTTTACTCCCGATTCTTAAGAAAATAATTGGATTTTTTTTTTTGTTTTTTTTGTTTTTTGTTGTTGAAGTTGTAGCAAATAGCATGATTTTTTCTCAATTCTTAGGAAAAGAATTGGGTTTTTTTTTTTTTTCAATTTTAACAGACATGGTAGTTCTTGAACTTGAAAATACGGATTCAAGATATAATACAGATTCAAGGTATTATAATTTTATTATAATAGGAAATATTATAATACGAATTGAAGGTATTAAAATAGGAAATATTATAATACGGATTTTGAACTTGTTTTCAATATTATAACAAATTTTAGTCACCAATCTTGAGTGGTTCAAATGACATGGTTCCAACCATCAGATAAGTGGGGTTTTAAGTGTAAGATTTGATAATTGGTGCCTTGACATATGTCTTTAAGAGGTCCAAGAACCAAATTAAACCAAATCAAATGAACTATAGCTGGTTTGATTTGGTTCGGGTCTAAGTATAGTTGATTTGGTTTCGATTCCGGATTTGTACAACAATAAACTTCGATTTGATTCCTGCCCCCAACCTGAATCAAAACCTGTTTTCTAGGATTCATCACATTTCTTAGAAATGGCCAGGAAGTTCTTTGTTGGGGGTAATTGGAAATGTGTAAGTTTTTTTTTTGAATTATTCGTAGATTTGTCTTTTATGATTAGTCTCCTCTGAATGATATATATATATATATATATATATTATATATATATATATATATATAGATCTTATTAATATGTAATATCATTTATGCTCCACTTTGATTTTGCTAGACTTTGTTTATTTAAGTTTTAATTTTATTTATATGATTAGTCATTTATTTGAAATACTCTATTTGTACAGGTATTTAGGATGACAAAATGTTATGTCATTTTTGTTGGGCGTAAACCTGGGATTTACACAACGTGGGAAGAATGTCACAAGTATACAAATGGATATAGGGGTAATTGTTTTAAAGCTTTTAGGACATTTGAAGAAGCCGAGAGGCATTTATTGATTTACAATCAACTTCACAATGGAAGTCCAACGCAATTCCATGAAGAAAGTCAAGGCAAAAGAAGAAATCACAAATTCTTGAAGAAAGTCAAGGACCAACAAAAAGAACATAATTGCGAATGTCCATTGTTTTATGTAATTTTTCTTTTTACTGTGTTTATGGTTGTGTTAATGATGTATAAATATATCGAATAGAAGTTTGTCTATTGCTAATTATATTTAACAAGGAGTAAGAATATGATAAATCTCTATTATGTTCAAATTATCACAGACTCTTGTCTTAAAGATCCTTTTTATTTACTACTTATTGGGTATGACATACAACTTAGTGTCATTTCATAAAGACTTCTGCATGGAGTGCTAAAGCCAAGAGCATAGGAGAGTGGTATCAATCCATGACGAGTGTGTAGTCACAAGGAAAGGGATCATCCCTTCAAGTTGATTCTCTAATGTAAATTTATGTGAATTTACTAGTGATTCCTACTAGTTACATTCCATTTTTTAGATTCTCTAATGTAAATTTCTATTTCGAGATGAAAAAAATAAACAAAAAAATAATTTGAATCTATGTGGCAATGGCAGTAAGGTATCATTTTGGTACAATAATTTGTAATCTATGCTGCCAAATAATTTGTAATCCACTTGGCCAACCAGTTCATTGATCCAGATTCAAAAGAATGTTGATAGCGCATTGTACGAACAACGAAGAACATGTTGAACAGCAAGGTACATTATATAGAACAACGAAGAACATGTTGAACAGTAAGGTACATTATATATATGGAGCTGAAAAAAAAATGTGTGTGCCCATGTTAAAAGATGTCACATCTGTTACATTTCAACTTAAGAAAAGGTGTCTCCAGCATCCCTATCTATTCCCTGAAGCAACTTTTGTCCATCTCCATCCCTAAAACGCTAGTACAACTCTCCATCTCCCAATCTCCTTTCCTTCTCTCATTGTACAAAGTTGTCAGTGCATTTCCTGAGATAATACATCCATCAACAGTCCAACCGCTGAAATAAACTCTTACTATGATCCATGAAGTCCAACCTCTCCAAAATCTGTAGTAGCAATACAAACAATGTTAGCTCTAACCAATATTTAAGAGAAACCTTTTAACTTAGTAGTTTTGAAGCACTAGATTATAACTGCAACACTATATGTGGTAGTCAAAAAGAAGAAGAAAAAAAACATCTAATGGCCTTGTAGGGCTCCTCAATGGGATGGCCCTCAATCCATTTTTCATATACCATTCCATGGTGTTGGGCCTAGTGTAGCATTCATCAATGGGGTGATCTCCATCCATTGGTGGTGATGATCCCATATGTGTTCTTTGGTGGATATAGGTTGATTGTGCAAAATTAAGTCCCCTTCTATAAAAGTAGCACAGTTTGCAACAGTGCGTGAATATGACCACCAAATCCATATTGTGTCAGGTAGCAACACATAACAACATCAAGTAATTTTTTATTTTTTTACCTGAATCAATGCATCAGGTCTAGACTCAAAAACAATAAGGAGAACACCCAAGGGACATGATGTCTTCTCTAAGATGAGCCCATCTGCAAGCTGGATGCAAGAGTATAGATATCAGAAATTTCAGAGTGATCGATGACAAACACAAAGAGAGTTTATCTAGAAGACAGATATTCTGTTGGCCACAAAGGTGGTTTCATAGCACACAATAGATTTCAAACAAATTTCCGTACTATGCAAATTATCAAATAACAAAGAAGCTTGCGTGATTTGCCTCACTCTTTGTAGTTGACAAAAATTAAAATATATTCATTTGTCACCCAAATACGTAAAATGGGAATCATATTGTTTTCATAAAAACCCACTCCTCCCCTTACCTCTGTTCTCTTTAAAACATGACCAATCGGTTCTCTTCCATGTCTGCAAGCACACGAATGGATCTTGCCAGACTCGAAATCTGTGGAGAACAGTACATTGGAATCAATAGTATGGACAGGATATTTCTAAACACCATGCTTATGAAGAAACCAAGAGAACGTAAATTATAAAAACATGCATACACAATGGATAACAGCTTTGAATAGATCATGGTGGGGCAAAAACCAAATATTGAAAAGAAAAAAAAAAGAACTTAATTTCCATCACAACCAAACTTCAGTATCCATCTATGCCTTGCCTCCCCGGGTTTCAGCGCCAACCGAGATATCAATGGCTTTTCATATCCAGCCTGCTCTGCAACAACAATATCAGCTTCATTCTCAACTTTGATTAAATTCTCATATTCCTCCAAAGCATCAGCTATGCCCAGCAAAATTTTCCTTCTATATTGTGTTATATATTTTGGCGACTTACTGTTTGAGTGTATACACAAGGCCTATGTCGCTTAATTGAGTTAGAAAATGTTGGGATTTTGCTGAGTATGAGATGAAGGGGAGGACTCTTAAAAGAGTGTACAAGTCGAGTATGTGATTGATGAGCAATGTAGAGTTTATATCCAATATTTGATTCCCAATTTGGTGGGGATGAAGGGGATCTCATTTACTGCAGAAGAAGACATTGGAATTACAAGTCAGTTGCTTTAGATATCAAAGAAAGGGAGAGTGATATTAAAGTTACAAATTCAAAGCTCACCTTCTCCTCATCTTTCTTCTTCTGAATATTTGCCAGATCAGTCTACAAAGATCAATGGCTGCAACAGAAACAATCTGATAATATCAGAGCGATGCTCACAGCATAATCGCAAAGAAAGGGCTATTAAAATTTACACTGGCCTTTGTAAAGGAGCATCTAATGAATGAATAACCACCGACTTCTATCTATTGAAACTGCTTGTTAGAGGTACACCGATGCGAGAAAGTTACTCTTAACAGCCTTGTGACTCCCTGCAATGTCATACAATCAGTTAGACAACTCACGTTAGAACAGATGTTGAGTAAAGCTGTCAATGGATTACTCATCAATCTAAGACAAATCCGATAATGTTGAGTGTCCTGATCACAAGCAGGTAAGCAGTACTGAAATGACCAGCAAGCAATGTTTATGTAAATTGAACGTTGACTTGAGGATTGGAGAAACAAAGTAGCTTGGGAAATATTTATGAGTATGAAGCTTGCGCCACCATTGTTTCCACAAATTGATGTCACCCAAATTACATTAGAACATAGATCTCATAAATTTGTTCCAGAAAACATGATTCCTCCATCAAGAATGGCAAGTTAAATATATTTAACTGATTACGAGAAAACAATACCTCTATTAGGATGGTAGAAGTATCATTATCCTGCCTTCAAATCATTATCAAAGCAACTTTAACAGAAGATGCACCAATGGCACCTTGTGCAACCAAGAACAAAAGCAAACCGAACAGCTTTATATTGAATTTAGTATTCTCAACAGTCAGATTTAAGAATGTAGTGCCAAGAGGAAAGAAGTCATAAGCATGATAAACAAACTTGAAAAAGTTAGAAGAATATAGGCCCAAAAAATTCGCCCACACTCATAGAAGACGTCATAATACAAAGTACAAGTCCTGTTGTAGAAACCATTTATAACTTAAGAGAAAAATTAGCGACAAAAGTTTGCTAACCAATTGTCTGGTGTTGTATAGACATTCATTAGAAAATCCCAAAAAAACCTTGAGTAGGCATACAAAATTTGAAATTTGATGAAAACCATCCATTAACACTGCACTGCTGCAACCCCTTCATTGTTATGGTCACGCAACAACGATGTCCTACCCCAAAGGTAATGCATCGTAATTGCAATTAATTTCTTGGTCTAAATATTGTACTTCTTCATTCACTGAAAATAACAAACAAGAAAAAAAAAACCTTGCGTCATATTTCAATAGATATAAATGCATATTAACTTACAAACATTAATTTAATTACCTTCGATACATCCAATTTGTTTTCTATTTGGATTTTCAGGACAAATCTGCTTGTCATGCCCGAGTTTTTGACATAATGCACACTTCCTTTTTTTCTTCTGTTGGGCCAACTCAATATTGCTTTTCAATCGACTAACATATTGAACTTTTTCTTTTCCCTTATCATCCTTCTTCCTACCCTTTGTTTGTGAGACATTTGGATCCAAAAGTAACAAATCCATTTGGTCATTACTACTTTTCTCATCCCTATTATTAGATGCATCAACTGTAAGTTTCATTTCTCCAATTTTTTTTTATGTTTCATTTAAGTCATCCAAGAAGATTTTGTATCCCTCGATTGAAGTTCCTGCAATACAAGCCAATTTAGTAGCCTGTTGACATAGGAAGCTAATTCTCATTGCATCCGACTGTTCATTTTCATTGTTCATTGTATGTGAACCCGTGATTCTGAATTTACGGTTGGCTTCTTGTCTCCATCTTTTGAGAATATAGTGGGACGGTATAATATCAATATCATGACGAGCAAAAACCTTTAGCAAATGTCGACAAAGTATTCCAAAAAATTCAAATTTTTTGCATTCACAAGTACCCTCATATGTTTTCAAATTAAACTTCACTATGAACTCCTCAGGTGCATCATATTTACTTTTCACCACATATGATTGATATCCATTATCGATTTCCCGTTCTTCTTCAATTCGAAATTGAATCACTTTGACCTATTCTTGCTTAAATTTCTCAAATACATTTTTGGTGTATAATTTTGCCGCGTGCTTTAAAAGCAACTCACCCTTATTAACACATCGAAACTTATGTTCTGAAATGAAATCTTCTTTACTCTCTGCATCTACATTCCTTTGCAACGCTTGCTCATGCTTAACAATAAATTCTTTAAGATTTGACCTTGAAGTAACAAATCCATCGAAAAAGGCATTGATACTTTCACTACGACCGGTGGTATTCATACCAACAAAAAATGTTTGGCGATTATAAACTGGCACCTACGACTCCCTTATTTCAAATAATTGTTGAAGCCATTCGTTGTTTTCCAATCTATTTTCCACGATCACTGATTTCCATTGCTTTTCAAAGTCCTCAATCGTGTATGTCGACCATATACAATTTCTCATTTTACCTTTGAAGTTAGTATTTTGAAAGTATATATGAGACAATTTCTCAGCAAACTTCTTCTCAATATGCCAAATACAAAGACGTGACGGGTATTGGGAAATACTTTGGCAATTGCATTCCGCATTGCCAAATCTTGGTCTGTGATTATGGATATTGGATGACGTCCTCCCATTGCTTCTAGCCAGGTCTCAAACAACCATATGAAAGTTACCTCTGTCTCATCTTGTAGAAGAGCACCCCCAAATTGTATTGACTGAAGGTGATGATTTACTCCAGTAAATGGGGCGAACGGCATATTATATTTGTTTGTCCGATAAGTTGTGTCAAATGACACCACATCTCCAAAATATTCATATGCCATTCGTGATCTAGAATCAACCCAAAAAAAGTTAACTGCCCTGCATTCGTCATCGCATTGTATCGCATAAAAAAATTGTGGATTTTCGGCTTGTTTCTTCTTGAAATAGTTCAATACTGATTGTGCATCACCCCCTTCTAGTTTCATGTGTCTAACATTTCTCAAATGGTTGTAACAATCTCTATTATCGAAACCGATCGTGTCCCCACCCAAAATTGATGCCACTTTCCCAATTGGCATGTTTTCTCTATGGAATGCTTCGACTAAATTCTTAGCTGCTTTTGGCATGATTCGGTTTGACCTCATCTTCATTCTCCTAGCTGGTGTAACTACCTTGTGATTATGGTCATCATTAAAAATCGATACTTTCCATCTAGTAGTCCATCTGTCGTTTAAAATACACATAGTTGCATTACATCCACATCTAATAGTAGAACAACTTCTTTTTTTCTCGATTTCATTTTCTTCTTCTACCTTCTTTGATTGAAATTTACCTTGATGTGAGTAAACGTATGCTATTCCAGTCGGCTCATTTGAACCCCGTCGTGACTTAGTAGTGCTTCGAATTCGAATCCAAAATCCTTGACGACGTCCATAATCCTCATAATACTTTTTAGCTTCTTCACTTGAGTCAAACAACATCCCCACATAAGGTGTTTTTAGATCTTCAATGTCTTTGTTAAGACTTTGACAATCGACATATTCACCACTATCTACTTCAACTAACGACGATCCCACAATGTCATCAATAGGCATTCCCTCATCTTTGTCAATACCAATCTTATCCATGATGGACTGCTACAACTGGTAAAAGACCAATAAACTACAAATGATTCAATTTTAACATTTCATTATTTATAACAAAAGTTAGTCGTACATGTTAACTACAATTTCTTCCAATTCACCATCAATCATAACATAAACTAGCTTTAGAGACACCAAGGATCAAAAACAGAAGTACCTATTTCACTACCAAACATATTTACTCAATATATCTATCCAAGATCAAGTATAGTCACTTTTAGCATCTTCCGTATTCATATTTGGAGTATTAAATTTACATTATGGCAAATCAGACGAAGTATCTATACTAACCTCAATAAAAAGAAAATGGTCTCAATATAATTCCTGCAAATGCATTCCCATTGCCATCTAAACCATCTATATCTACTAAGCAACTTTCAGTAATACATTTCAAAGAGTTGGATAGGAGTAAAGTTTCTCATATATTTCAGAATCAACATTGTAAGAAAAAAAAAAACAAGAGAAACCAATCCAGTTCATAAAAAACGACCCCAACTTTTATAATTTACTAATTCGTTGATAAAATACTCACAATTTTGACATATCAACGATCTTTGTAGGTAATTTATTTACGAATTCGTTAATTATACAAGATGTGTACTAATTATTTGTTGATTGACATATGAATTGGATTGGTATTAGCAAAAGTTAGGGTCATTTTTTTTTTTATAAAAATCAAGATCCAAATAACAAAACAAATCAAGATAAAGTTCAGAAAAAAAAATTGTTCAAACAGAGGGATTCTGTAACAAGTACAACCCAAAAGAAAAAAAAAACCTATTTGATCAAATCGTTTAACAGTAACTTAAAAAATTACCATCCACATGATCTTTCAAGTTTAACAACTACAATAAAAAATAAAAATAAAACCAATCGATTTTTGTATGAATCGAGAGTGAAAAAAAATACCTATTCGATCAAACTTGAGAGAGATTGATGGTGAGGAGTTTGAGAGGGTTGAGTGAGAGAGACAACGATGGCTCCAAAGACGACGGGATCTGAAGGCAGTTCGAACAAAGAGAGAGAAAGAGAGGATAGAGATCGACGGCGATGGTGTTGGGTCGTTCGGCGCGATGGTAGAGTTTGAGAGAGAGAGAGGGTAGAGATCGACGACTATGGCGTCGTATTAGAGTGAGAGACAGAGGGGTAAAAATTTCTGATTGAAGAGGAGATCGGTGGATTCGTTCTGTAGAGGTTTTGATAGAAGAGAAGAAGTAGTTTGTGTGAGGGATTTATGAGTGAATAGAAAATTGAACAGGGGGCGTTAGTTAATTAATGAATTTTTAAACTTATAACCGGTTAGAGCAAACGAGCCGTTGGATTCGTTTTTATCGTACGGTCAAAAAAACTAGGCATGAAAGATGGCAGAGAGCAGGGCTGCCGAAGCGCTCCCTATATATATATATATAGGATAGCGTTATTACGACCCCTATTACGACTCACATTGCGACACACCGTTTGTCTTATATTGGCAAAAATGTTTGGAATGGGCTGATTTTTTGTGAGGATGATCTCTATGATGAGGGGATCATCCTGGCAAAAAATCATCCCATTCCAAAATTTCTAACTCTATCAAAATTGATTTACAAATATTGGACGGTCTAAAATTTTTCAACTTATAAACATGGTGCTAGAAGTTTCATAATGAGCTGATTTTTGGCAAGGATGATCTTCTCACCATAGAGATCATCCTCACAAAAAAAATCAGCCCATTCCAAATATTTTTGCCCATATAAGACAAAATGGTGTGTCACAATGTGAGTCGTAATGTGAGTCACGGAACCCAACCCATATATATATATATATATGAGTAGCGTTCAATGGCCAACAGTTTGGCAAACATTTTGGCAAACACATTTTTCAAAACATGGGTTAGAGGTCTTGGAATGGGCTGATTTTTGGTGAGGATGATCTCTATGGTGAGGAGATCATCATCACCAAAAATCAGCCCATTCCAAAACTTCTAACCTCATCAAAAATGGTTTACAAAAAATGGACGGTTCACGATTTTTCAACTTGTAAAATGGGGCTAGAAGTTTTGGAATGAGCTGATTTTTGGTGAGGATGATCTCCTCACCGTAGAGATCATCCTCACCAAAAATCAGCCCATTCCAAGACCTCTAACCCATGTTTTGAAAAAGTGTTTGCCAAAATGTTTGCCAAACTGTTGGCCACGGATAGGGACCCATATATATATATAGGGTCCCGTTCGGCACCCTAAGTTTTACCACACACTTTAACAAACGCGTTTTGTCTTACATGGGTTAGAAGTTTCGGAATGAGCTGATTTTTGGTGAGGATAAAGATCATCCTCACCAAAAATCAGCTCATTCCAAAACTTCTAACCCCATCAAAATTGATTTACAAAAAATGGACGGTCCACGATTTTTCAACGTGTAAACATGGGGCTAAACATTTCGGAATGGGCTGATTTTTGGGGAGGATGATCTTCTAATCATAGAGATCATCCTCACCAAAAATCAGGTCATTCCAAAACTTCTAACCCATGTAGGACAAAAAACGTTTGTTAAAGTGTGTGGTAAAACTTAGGGTGCTGAACATTTCCCATATGTATATATAATTTTTTAATTTTTAATTCGACATTTTAAGTGTGCGTATAGATTATAAATGATGTGTGCAACTAGAACGCCCCACTATTTTTTCTCAGATAGCAGTGAAATAAAGAGAGCTTATCCACCTATTTCACCTTCTTCCCTCCAAAACGCAAACCTTCGAACACCACCATGATTTCTTGCATTGGTTCTTCTTCATTCCTTCAACCCATCAAAACCTCCAGACCTTCTAAACCCATATTCTTAAACCAAAAATCCAAAACCCTAACCCTAATTTGCAGAGCAGAATCTACCAGACCACCAGACAACAACCCCAACAAGAGAAATCCAACGCAAGGCAAAAAACCCACTTTAAAAAAACCTAGAAAACCCTCTTATGGTACTTCTAGGAGATCGATTCTCAGGAAAACATTCAACCAAGAACAACTGATCTTCACCACTCCTATATCAGAAGACCCTGTTGTCGCCATTATCGGTGGAGGGATGTCAGGACTAACATGCGCTCTCAATCTGGAGAAAAGGGGAATTCGGTCTACTGTATTCGATACGGTGAGCGTTCTCTTTTGATATTTCGATTTTTTGGTGGAATTCTAATCATGGGTTTGTGGTATCTGATTCTAAGCTTTATGTAATTAGTTATTTCGTTTCAATTACATGAATGGCTTATAATTTGTGGAATTTTATTTGTATTTTTTGGTTGTGTTGGATCTCATTTTCACACAAACGATACGACCAAATATACAGAAAAATACCTAGGTGTTAGTTAAACCCATACCTCTTTGGGGTGCAGCCAAGGTCCGCAGACACCCACTCTGGTATCGTCTTTTACGGGTCACCAGGTCGTCCCTTTCACTGACGCCCTTAGTGCTCACTTTGTGTCGGCTTTCACCCCTGTAGCCTTATTTTTAGGCTCCAAGGTAGCCCTTCCCCAAGGCCCTCTTTTCCAGATTTGAACCCGGGATATGGTGTTGGCTGTGATACCAAATGATATGAACCCAACCAATACACCAAAAATCCATAGGTGTTAGTGGTGCATAAAATTAAGCCCATATGTCTTTGGGTTTGTAATAACAAACATATAATACATTCGTAAGAGCAAATTTTTGTGCAAAACATACATTTGAAGTGAAAAATGGCAATCCTAACTGACCAATACCAAATGTTAGAACAACAGTTTTTTTTTTATTAATGGTATAGGGTGTATGAAAATTTGATTTTTCACTTCATTATTCAGTTGTTTTGGTGTCAATTGAGGTTCTGCAGTTATATGTGGGTCATGGAGGGTTTTCCGTTTATGATTTTCAAAGCGGTCTCTCTATCAAGCAGTTCGTATTTGGGTCTCACTAGAGTAATATTTATGAGATATTACAATTTGGTCTTGACATGATTTTCTATGTTGATCAACTTCATGATATATTTTTTTGTTTGACCGGTAAAAAAGAATGTTTTTTTAGATAATGAAGAGAAACAACAAGAAAACATAAAGAAATGAATATGTGAGAGGTTCCCAGTTCTCACAAGGAAAAATTCAAAACAATATAGCAAATCTCTAAGGCAATCCCCCTCATAATTTCGTTAGTGATGTACCTTCTAAATAAGTACCGTTAACCTTGAGAATGATGTCACCACTTTGACATCAAAGATCCTTGTATTGTGTTTTTTTCAATAAACACAAACGTAACCCAAAATGATGGATTTTCCTAAGAGAGTGGACACAAGAGAAAAAAGCATCGGAGGACCACCCTTCGACGAGCGATTTCAGTTACTAAGTAGCCCCATTTATCAACATCGTCAGAAGAACAAATGTTCTGGTTCCTTTTCTGTAATGAGTTTTACCTCTGGCTCACTGATATGTTATAAGCAAACCAAAAGATTTTTTGTTTCCTAAAGCAACATAACAGAAGAGCGACAATAAATAGAATCCAGAAATACACTCCATGATCAAAAGAGATGCAAAGAACAAAAGGAAACACACATGAACTTACTTCCGAAAGATTCTATCATTTCTGAGAAATCTGCCCCAATTTTAGCCATTACTATGGAAGCTAAAGGGCTCGATGAAATGAAACCTGGAGTATGGAATCAAGATTTCAGTGAGTTTTCATGGTTTTCGACACATATTAAGAGGTGAAGTGGTGGCGGTGTAGGCCTGCTACTCCAAACTCAAATCAACCTCATGGAGATTCTGTAGATTTAAAAGTTTGTATTTCTGTAGCTACATTTTGGAGTTTCCTGTTATGGGTTTTTGAATGTGGAGAATTATGGTTTGATACATATAAAGAGTTTAGTTCAACACTTAACCTTTCCGTGCTCAATCTTCAATAAGTCAAAATATTTCAAGGTTTCTCACACTATTTGTTTATACAGGGGCTTCATGGGTTGGGAGGAAGAATGGGAACAAGAATAATTGATCCTCAGCCATTGATATTTGATCATGCTGCTCAATTCTTCACAGTTAGTAATTCCAAATTTGCCGAGTTGGTTTCTGGATGGTTAGAGAAGGGTTTGGTTCGAGAATGGCAGGGTCCAATTGGAGAGCTTGAAGTAGGTGATTGCTTCACTCCCATTCCTTCTTCATCCCCAAGATATATAGCTGTTAATGGGATGCGCCCTCTGGCCGATTCAATTCTATCTCAGGTAAATAGGTAATTGGACTTGCTCCCCCACTCTTTCTTCTTTTGTGACCATGCTTCCTCTTTAATGAAACCTGAATGAAAAGAAAAAAGGAATAGTGATAACTGACTTAAGAAAAGATACTCAAATTTCGTCAATTGACATGGAATGTGCACAGTGCCATAGATTTTTTCCTTGTGTAGCTTGAGGAAACAAATCTATGGTTCTGTGCACATGTCACGTTTGTTGAGTATGGTTTTTTAGTCAGTTTATCACGAATCGAGAAAAAAATATTGAACATATGGGAAATTATAACTGAGACCTGTCTTCCTTCTTTCTTCCCCTTTTGTATAAATAAAATGCTCACTTCTTTGACGATTCTCTGATCATTTTACTTTCGTGGTATTCCTGTTACTTTTTATGGTAACAGACTAAAAAATGAACTGAGAGAAATGCAAAGTTCTTGTATACAAGCCGATGTAGAATGTTCTTGTACTGAATCTGCATGGCCATCTAGATACTAACATCCAACTATATGTGTGTATGTAAGCACATGGTTCGAAATTTTGTTCTGTTTCAGAATGTTTCTACAGAGTATTCTGTATCGGCCATTACCGAAACAAAACATTGATGCCTGAGTCATTGAATGTTTCGGACTGTCTCTGAATGTTTTAGTCAAGACTGTTTTGTTTATTCTCCTGACCGGAACATTGCTAGAAACAATATTTTAAACCTTGTCTATGCGAATGTTTTGTAATAATAATAGTAATTACTTTGACTTATTTATTTATTTTGGATGGGTAAGCTGGACTTGAACCCACGATCTCAAAGTTGCTTTGCAACGTGTCAAACCAACTGAACTATGGGTCTAAGCCCAATTGCTTTGAGTTATTCATGTAAGGATTTAATTCTAGCTGCTTTTGGTAGCTAGCGAAGTTAGTTCATCTTCCTGATGCATTTCTATCATACGAGAAACATGTTTACTAATGTTAGTAATGTTCATGAGAGGATGCCAGTGTCCCAGACATACTCAAACTTGTCAAGTCCATTAATGATAACAGCAAAATCTCCTCACACATGCGGATCTTTATCTTTGCTCAGGGATGAAGAGGATGATTGAGATGGAAGTTTTTTTTATTTTGTTTAGTCTTGAGATGGGTTTTACTGCTACACAGACATAGGGGATGAAGTCAATGGTTACTTTAGATGATTGCTTATTATTACAGGCTAAACTAAACACGTAGAAGTTTTGTGTCAATCTTTATTAGAAATAGAACTGGACTGATATCAAGCTTCATTATGCTTATAATCACTTGGCAATTGCCAATGCTTTCATTTAATGTTCATCTCTTTGGTTCAAGTTTCTGCTCGCAATATCTTGTTTTTTTGCTATTTAATTCCTGAGAAGGTTTAGAAACTTTACATATCTCTTCTTTCCATCTTCCTCCTTTTGCTCGTGTCTTCCATTGATGATGTCCTCCACACTATTGCTTAACAAAAACATGAACCTTGGTGCAGACAGGTTTGGTTAATGTAGTGAGGCCTTGTTGGATAAGTAAACTAGAGGCATTTAATGGACTGTGGCATTTGAGTGAGAATGGAAAACCTCGTGGTCAGTTTGATGCAATTGTTATTGCTCACAATGGTGAGTATATGCCTCTGTAGTTGCTTTTCAATTTTTCTGTTGCCATTATAACTTTATATTGTACCATATATATTACTGTAATCGTAGAAAGTATTAGTTGTTGGGGGTGAGAAATACTTCAAAGTTACGCTGCCCTATATAAGTGTTTTTTCACTATGACAATAACCTCAAATGGCTGGTTGAGCTGTTTTTTCTTTCATTACTTTACAAGGAAAATCAGGTGGCCTCCTCTAATTGATTAGTCTCGTTTTTCTTGTTGATGACATGATTGTTGCTGAATACTATGACCATATGTAATTTTAGTTGAATGTTTTAATATATTTTATGCCCACTCTATGGTTATTGCTGATTACTATACTTGTATGTAGTTGCAGTTCAATGTTTTATAACATTTAATGCCTACATAAATTCTGTCTGACACTCAAAAAATCAAGAATGCTATTTTCCTTTTTTAAATAGGGATCCTGAAATTAGCAAGCATCACACACACACAAACACACACACACACACACACACAAGTATCATGCACTTTATTTGATTCTTTGCCTCCTTTCTAATATGTTTATGTTGTCTGCCTTGTCCTTCGGTCAGTCAGACGCCCCCCCCCCCCCCCCCCCCCCCCCCCCCCCCCCAACACACACACACACAAGTATCAAGCTCTAATTGATTCTTTGCTTCCTTTCTAATATGTTTCCTTAGGTCAGACCATCATCAATTGTCTAGTAGTTTGTCATTCTATTTGATTCTTCATTTAATTTTCTAGTTCTATTAACTATAAAGATGTCATGGGGGTATGTGGTATATATGATTAAAATACATTTTATTTTATTCTTTTTTTTGGGGTGCAAAAGTCTAACAAACCATACAAGAAAGAGGAGCACGATAGGGGCTGTCACAGTTTGGCTCATTAACATCAGAGCAACAAGAACATTATAACAATAGGACGTCCCACAACCTTACACATGAGTTGCATAGACAATCTCTTCCCATCTCGAAACAAAGTCTTCAAAACTGAGACATCTGAAGTTGGAGAGGACGGAAGGAAGACCCCTGATATAGAAGGGCCTCAACTTCCGACCTGACTCTATCCAGATCATCCTCCTCAGTAAAAACTGTCATTGCCCTTATTCCAAATAGCCTAGAAAACCACAAAAGAGATGTTCACAGAAAAGTACACGTGGATTATATATGACTAACCATTTTATTTGTCTTTTGTGTCACTAACAGGAAAATGTGCAAATCGCTTGCTCGCTACGTCAGGTTTACCACTGATCGCGAGGCAAATGAAGGTTTATATGAAACCTGTTAAATTTGATCCATTTATCTAATGTTTAACATTTATTGACCTTCAACCATTGATAATTTAATTTGATTGGTTTCTTGCTTCATCTTGTCTTTTTCCATGTCTGTAGAGGCTGGATCTGAGTTCTATTTGGGCCCTTCTTGCTGCATTTGAAGATCCTCTTCCGGTCTCAGGTTGCACAGGCACAGCTACAACTCCTTTTGAAGGAGCTTTTGTAAAAGGTGTTGATGCCCTCTCATGGATGGCAAACAACACAAAGAAGCTGTTCCCTTCCCTGAGAAATGGCCCTCATTGTTGGACCTTCTTCAGCACTGCCACTTATGGAAAACGAAACAAAGTTCCGCAGGTTGGCTATCTGACTTTTTTTCCCCTACTTTCTCAGCTGCTAGTGGGCAAGCTATGCATGCATTATTTTATTGTGTATAAGCTTAAAGTTTTTGTATAGTTATCATATTTTAATTCAATTCAATAGTGCACAAACACTAATTTTGACACCACAAGATCTGATGCCTTGCATCTTTAATATATATATTTTTTTGCACCACGTGGCATGTGCAAACGCACATGTATATGAAGGCTTATTTGTAATTTAAAATATTAATTAAAGGTAGTTTTGAAGATTACACAGTGGGAAGGATTTTTGTAATTGTTAAAGGATGTGCGATCACAAGTTTCTTGGGTTTCGACCAAAATTACCCTGATTATATTAAGTTCAAATGTTAAGGTGGGGGCATTTTTGGAATCTAAATTTTGGTGTCGAACCACTTCTACTCCGCCTTCTCTCGTTATAATAATAATAATAATAATAATAAAAAAGATATGAAAATTTTCCCTTATGACCAATATAGGTGCATGGAGATGTGGATATGAATTTTATTGAGAACTAACCATTAATTGAATCGTATTCAAGTAGGAAAACATCCCAAATACCACTGCAGAGAGGGTGAAGGAAGGCATGCTTGAGGCTGTTGAGATTGCACTGGGATTATCAAATGGATCACTTCAGAGACCCTTTTATACCCGAGTTCAGTTATGGTAGGGCATTCTATTCGATTTATTCTACTATCCATGTATCATTGTTACATATTATTTGATATTCATTTTTCTTGCCATGGAATGGCAGGGGTGCTGCTCTCCCAACTAATACTCCAGGCATTCCCTGCATCTTTGACCCGCAAGGCCGGGCTGGAATATGTGGTGATTGGCTACTGGGTTCAAGTTTAGAGGCTGCAGCCTTAAGTGGCTTGGCTCTCGGCGATCATGTGAGTTCTCACGAGCCATATTTTCTGTGATATATGTACATGTGTATGTGGCAACTAGAGGTGCAACTTGGTTCGGTTTGGTACCAAATTGGAACTGAACTGACATAAATTGGTTCTGCTAAATAAGAACCAGAACCAAACTGAAATGCCAATAGAAAATAACTGATCTAAGGTTGGTTTGGTTTGGTTCGGTTCTATGGGCTGCCAATATTTTATAAACTTGCTTGATTATTAAAAAAAAAACAAATATATAATAAACATAAATTTTCATAGAATAAATTATTAACCTATCCATAAAAAATTCATTATCTCTGTCCTAACTCCTAAAATATTTCATAATAAATTAATATATAATTATTTATTACACGAGGGTTCGGTTCTATACAAGCTTTGAATGAAGAACCAAACCACAACTTGTTCCAAACTGAACCAAACCAGCCCAAAGCTATCAGTTTAGTTTGTTTTGGTTTGAACCAGACCAAGTTGCACCCCAAGTAGCAACTATATTATTAACGTTTACATTTGGAACGTTTAAATTCCTCAAGTTTTTATATGTTAATTATTATGAAGCTCTACATTATCACTTATATATATATATATATATTTTTTTTTCTTAAGAGCATGGTTGGCTAAGGTCCTGCATGGTTTCCAAGCTCAAGCTCCTAAAATTGTTCAATTGGTTTCTGCAATACAGATTTCAGATTATTTGCGAAGTGGTGGAAGCCGTCCAGATGAATTTTCTGTTGGTTTACACAATGAGTTTCAACCAATTGCGGGATATGATATCGGGCAGTTCCCAGGGTTGGAGTCTATTGAACTAGTAAATGATGCCCAAGCATGTAAAACTTGAAACACAAATTTGAATAGAGTAGAAGATGTATATATTTTTGGTGAGTATTTATTTTTTCTACTCTCAGTGTAACTTGTGCATTATGATCTTTATGCATTGGGGGTAAACGCCTCCATGTATGGATCTCTTTTTTGATTTTTCTCATTGATGGGAAAATCCAATTAGTTGATTTAATTTGGAGGATGAATCTATCTCCCAAATGTTCTAGGCACCAAAGCTCATTCATTTTTTGTTTCATGGAATTACATCTACTAATAGTTTTCCTACCCATAGGAGCATGCCATTTGGGTATTACTAAATATCTTATAATTCCCTTAAAAACATCTACCCGTATTTTACTGAGCACTTGATTTTTCTTCAAAAACAAATTAACAACTTCAGTTTAGGATAAAAACTTTGATTTCTTTCTAAAAATTCTATTTTTATATTTTTGGTAAAAATTTGTAATCTTCAATCGTTACCCAATTTTCAAATTGATTTCAAAACGATCCAAACACGCTTATCTTGTTAAAAGCCCTTGTTTTTTCTTCCCTAAAGTCACCTTCAACTTCTATGGTAGAATCTTTTACCACCCTATCTCTTCAACCTTTAAACCTCAAGGCATAATAGAACTTTTGGTGGAAAAATTGAAGAAATGATTTATCATTGAGGTTTGAGAGTTTGAAGGTGATGAATTTTTGAAAGAAAAATCAAGAGAAAAACTAACTTATCACCTAATATTAGTTATACCTAATCACTTAAAAAAATCTTCCATGCACACCGTTCTTACGACGGTATTAAAAAAATAGTTAGCATTCAAATTAGTCTAACACTATTTTACTTTGGGATTGCCCTAAAAAGAAAGAATTAGTACGCATTGTTTTTGGTTTCTTGAGATTAGTGCATTGTGAAAAAGGTAGAAGTTGGACATAAGTTGTGCACATTTTGTAAAAAATCCTTTATTTTAAATGACATGTAATAAGTAAAAGTTGGGATGCCAATAGTAATTCATTAAAAATGCAGGTACCTCCAATACCCGTCCTTTAAAAATTTTGACATGTCCCTTGACCTTAGTCTTAAAAAATTGACTTTAAAATCTTTGATTTAAAAAAAAAATAATAATCATAATAATTACGAGGATGATAAAGATGGAGATGATGATGAGCGAACTGATATCAATTTTTCATTAGTTTATGTACCTACAAAAGAAGATAACATTAAGGATGGCATGCCATATTAGTAGTTAAAAAAGTAAGGATGTATCTCAAATATTCATAGAAATATATAAGGGCATGTTAAAAATTCGAAATTATAATTCGCAACGTGTCAATAACTAGGAGGGTTCCTCCAAAATTCTTCGACCAGCCTGGCTGCTTTAAAGTAGGTAGTCAAAATTACATATATTATTAAATAATATTGGTTGGGTCAGCTGTTATGTGGTTAGTTGGACCGTCCAAAACACCAAAAATACACTATGAGTGGTGTTAACGGATGGATTCAATGATGAGGGTCAGGTATCCATAGTCCATATTGTCGTCGTCTAGCTAACTATTAAATCAGAAGAATACACCACGTGGTCTAAAACCTAACCGTAAGTTGATTAGCAATCCAACTCTCTTGATTACACAAGATTGACACTCAAAAGATCAAAAAAGATAGAGAATCTCTCAAATTATTGGCCGATTAAAAACATTTTTTATTTTATCTTAACCTCTGAAACAAAACTGTGAGGCGTTTTCTAATTGCGACGTCACATCATATGCCCAAGAAATAGAGAAAATCCCACCGACTCTCTCTCTGTATCTCTCATCTGCACCTACTTTTAGGGTCTTCGCTTCAGGCACCGAACCTCTTGGATCTCGAGAGAGAGAGAGAGAGACAATGATCCAAGTAGGAGATCAATTGCGCGATAAGGTTCCTATTTTCTAGGGTTTCTCTTTCAATCTCATCAAATCACAGACACAAAAAAAAAAAAAAAAAGAATGGATGAAATCTACAGAGATGTAATGGATTTCATGAAGAAACCAGCGATCGTTGAAACATTTGTCGACATTTTGCTTTGCGCAGTCCCGATTTGGGTGGCGGTGATGATTGGATTGGTGATCGGATGGTCATGGAGGCCTCGATGGACTGGTCTCGTGTTCTTGGGTTTACGAAGCAAGTTTAGGTTCCTTTGGACCGCTCCTCCGGGTTTTGGAGCTCGTAGGCTTTGGTTTGCTTTTACTGCACTTTCGGCATTTTCGGTTGGTAGAAGGCTTTGGTCCAATTTTAAAGGAAAAGATGAACAATCGGTTGTTTCAGACTCGGTGGCCTTGGGAGCTTTGACTCAGGCGGGGGAACGGAGAAGCGATGTTAAGTGAGTTTTTTATTTTTTGATTCCTTAATTAATTGTTGCAGAGTATCGAATCATCTGTTTTTTTTTTCAATTACTATTTGATTTGCATATAATTTGATAGTGGTTGCAGACCTGTAATATGTGATTAGCGATGTTGAATGTAGGTTTCACTTATTAATTGCCACAGAATGTTCGGGAAAGAATGGGTTTTTGAGTTTTGACACGTTAGAAGATTGAGAAAGATTTTAGGAGGGGGTTTGTAAGTGTGTTGAGGCTATTGATGTTGAAGAGGTGGGAAGTTTGTAGAATTTTGAACCCTAATTAGCTATAATTTGGATTGTTAATTCAGACTTAGTTGTGCTATTTATTTTGGATTGTGGGAGGTGTCTGAGAGTTCGTGGAAGGGTGTGGTAGTGATGGAGGACAACCTAGATTTGTTCGATTCTAAGGTAGTTTTACTTGGGAAGGGTGGTAGAAGGCTAATTAGCTGGTGATGAAGAAATAACTGTAGACCCAAACTAGCTGCATCCTAAATAATTGCAAAATTTCCATTGGAACCTGTGACTATTGACTTGATTTGCATCTCACCTTTTCGAAGTTGTAGTAGAAACTGAAATATTGGAACTATGGTTCTGTTTAGCCAGGTGCCTAGGTGTTATTGGGCATCTTGTTATTGAGAAAAGATGCCCTAGTCACTAGAGATGGATATTGGAGTGTGGCAAGATATGAAGGGACTTTCTTATTGGATGTCTAAAGTTCTTCATGAAGTGGTCAAGGTTATGGGCAATTTTTTAGGTTGCACACTCCTTAAGATTTGAGTCGCGATTAATATCACCTTCTCCGGTGAAATGTATAACTTCATAATCTTCTTCTCCAATGAACTATAATATCTCTGGTCGTCTTCTCTGATTGCTCAACTTGCAGAGACATCGGTGTGGTGCAATTTAATGTATGCGTCCGTGTGCAACTTGTACATGTTGTTCGCATATGCCATTTCGCACATCGCATATGCGGTGACATATGCTAGTAGAAGAAAAAATGCAGAAAATGTTTAAATCTCAATTCTTGAGTAGCTTTTTTTTTTTTTTTTTTTTTTTTTTTTTTTTTTTTTGTCTTTTTAAGTTTTGAGAGTTATGAGTGGGAGAGTGACTTGATTTGAGACTTGAACTTTGAGAGTAATCCTGTAGAGTAGAGATTAAAGAATATTTATAATTATTTGAGACTAGTAGAAAATGTAATGAAATTTAAGAGTTAGAAGCTTTGTGAATTGTGAGAGAAAGAAAGAGATTAGAAGGTTGAAGAGATGTTGTAAAAGGAGTATGGGGGGGTATAAGTGGTATATTTATTAGAGAAAAGTGAGTTTAAACTAAAAAAAAAAGAGAAAAATCTGTCCAACGGTCATATTTCTGACCTTTGGACTGTATGCCATTGCATACAAAAATATGCCATTGCAAATGTTGATGCCAGAGACAAGGTTGTTGGAGAAAGGATAGGAGGATTGGAGGAGACGCTCAATCGCCAAACCCTAGTTTGATCGAAGGAGTCAAGGTCTTGACTCTTGAGACTTGAGAGTTGTTGTGGGGGACTAAAAGTATAAAGTATTATAGTTATTTATTTAAAACCGGATCGAATATTATCGAATCAGATGCACTGATATTCGAAAGGCCTCCAGATCCAGGAAAACCTGGAAGCCGAACTTTCGCAGACCTTGTCAAATCGGCCTCAGTCCTGTTGCAGGAGGTGGAACCCATTTCTGTAAGATTTGCGACTTTCATTAATAATGTACCTGTGGTGTCATTCTCTCAAGATGAGGTTGAACAAGCTTTGCAGCTGTATTTGAAACCCATTCAGATGTCAAAAATTGTCCGAATTCGATATTTGAAAATTTGAATAATATCTGATTTTTTGGATTCGAATACGAATTTGTATTTCAACTATCTGTGACAGGCGTAATTGGGACAATTTGTCACGGTTTTATTTTAATAGGGTATAGCTTGTTTGGTAATTTATCTTTATATCATTGTTCATGGGTTGCTCATTTCTATCAAGCCCCTCTTCTTGCAAGTAGACCTTTTACATTAAGCCTTGTCCTTATGCCATTTTATTTCAACAAAATTTAACTTTTACCAATCAGTAAAAAAAAGTTGTGTTAATAGACCTTCAGTCTTTGCTAGCAGTCAATATGTTTATATAATCTGTTCTATTTATAAAGTTGTAACTTCTACTACCACAAGGATGTGAAAATCACATCTAACTTGCAACAACTTGGAACAGCTTTCTCTTGCTTAGGTGGATTTTCAATTAAAACACAATGATCCCAATCTTGAGGGGCAGAGTTACCTCTCGTGGCGACCTAACAAGGATTTAAGTGAGTATCTTTTAGGAGAAGATAGAGCTATATGGTGGTGGAGTAAGAAGACATACTGGGTAGATCAAGTTCAATTTGGTGGACATTTCCTTGGAATTACAAAATGGGATTTGGAGAAGTTTCTAGTGATGACCAAGTTGAGCTGATTTAACGGCTGCATCCTAGATTATTTGGTAATAACAGATTGTTTTGTAGGAACCTATTTCTCAGGTCTGTTGATTGTCGATGGTGTCTCCTCCAGTCCTGGTTAAGAGATACTGTAGGAGAAAAGAAATGAAGAAGGCTTCATATTCATGAAGGTGTCCCAAATGCTTCTTCCTTCTCCAACTACTATGGTCATCCTTGTTGACACCTTTATACTTATTGTATACAAAAGTAACATCATACATTTAAATTTCTTGTGTGGTTAAATCATTTTCTGGTCTCCATGCCATTTCAAGATCTCCAATTCCAATTTCCCCTGTAGGCAAGGGATCAAGGCAGGTATTGGACTCAGATCTGTGGTATTACCACTCACAGACTTTTTTTTTTTTGTAGGAAATTCAACCCTTAGCTGCTAAAGGTATATGTGGGATATATTATTTATTTTGTTGTGTTTCATCCTTTCCTTGTTAAAGGTTAAGGTGAAATCTGGGAACTTTTTTGAGGAACAACTAGTTGTGATAATATTTGATTGTCAATATCAATTTGGGAAGTTTTAGCGGTTTAGACTTTTACAGAAAATAAACTTCTGTTATCTCCATATTCCTGCAGTCTTAGTATCGAAACTTCAAAAGGGGAGCAGGATATTGTTACAGAGAAGGATCTAGAACACCTACTGTATATTCTTGAGGGTAAGGTTGGAGATGCGGCATGGCAAAGTATGATGGAACGCTCCACCCCAAACATGGCATACTATGCTTGGCGTCATGAACCTGAGGTAGATTTCGGCCTTGTTTTTGATGTCCATCTCTCCCTTTTCATAGGCAGTTGAAATGCACTTTTTGGTTGATACACATTTTTTGGGCTTTTTAAATATCTATGCTTATTTCATTTTGGCCTATTGTGCACTGTACAAATCAATCACCAAGTTTGCATATATCTATATCTATTTTCTGTTTGAATTTGTAAAATATGAATATTTTCGGTGTCTATTTGGTCCGTCTTATTTGGGATTGGCAACATTAGTTCTATTCTTGCTTTTTAGTTCTCCTTAGAGCTATATCTTTTGTCAAGGCATGCATATTCAAATCTTTTTGTATGTATTTCCTATTTGTACTCATCCATTTGAACATTCCCGTTTATGCTAGATGTATTTTACATATTGAATATAGGGAGGAGAGCTTCCCAAAGATGGAAATTCTCTATGTATGTTTATCATTTTTAGCCAAGTGATCTTTGTCAACATTTAGTGCCCCTTTATAGGAGAAGAAAGAAGATTGAAGTCGGACCTCTTGACTAAATTCCTTCATGTGGTTGGTCACATTTGCCAACCTCCCTTGAGCAATTTGCTGGAACTTTCCATGAGGGAGGGCAATTTTGGTGTGTTTCATTTTGTTTGTTATAGTTGATTTCAAAGTTGGTTAAAATTAAAAATGAGGGTACTTTGATACAATAATAACCTGTTTATGAGTGTTTACTTTTACATTTATGCCATTAATGAATGGAATTTTAAACCTTTATATATATATTTAAAGCATAAAAGGAGTTGAATTCATATAAAAGGGATAGGGGCTATGTTTATTATATAGTTATGTTAGTTCTGGAGATTAAAACCCCTCAGTGGACCTTTTGGGTGCTATTCTAAGCTATCGTTGAGTTGTTTTTTTTTATGTTAATTCCTTTTTCATTCATTTTTTGCCAAGTTTGATTCTATGTCACAGTTGTATTATTTTGGTACTGCAGTGTGTCAGTTGGAACAATTGAAATGATGAGGATTGAATCAAAACATGGAGAGGGGGCAATTCTTCTATTGAGGATGGTCCACCCATTACTTCTTTTGAACAATGGGAGTTGATTTCAATCTTGGAGATGAGGTTGAGAGGAGACTGTTCCAGTTTAGGGATTGACGTTAAAATAAGAAAAAGGAGAAGAAACAAGAGATAAGAGATTAGGGTTTCGTTGGGAGGAGAGAGGAGAAAAATCCGAGTCACTCTCCTACCAAGAATCCTATTTATTCTATTAATAATTGAAGTTGGACAAAAATACTCCACCCACTTAAAACATAATAAGATGCTTCTGGATGCACATAATACAATGCAACATGAATAAATATTAAAATAAAACCAACATAAAGATCAATATCTCCAACAGAGACGACCATAAACTGCTGAGCTTTTTTTTTCTTGGTAATCCTGATTTCTTTCTATTTTGTTTGCTTCAGTTCTGCTAAGCTTGCATCAATCCACAATGAATTTTGCTACTACATGGGAGATTTATTTATCGTCTATGTTAGGTTTGCATTATTTACGTGATAGAAGGCCATTACTTTTTTTTCTTGCATGAATGTTTATTACCACAAGTTCTTTTATTCAACTTAGTTTTAACCACAATATGTGAAGGCTCTTAGTCTGATTATGATTTTTTTTAATCTATTCATTCTTGTATAAAAGATAATGTGATGCATGATTTTCTAATCTGTATGTTATTCATTTGTTTTTTTTTTTTTCTAAATATATAATTTCGATTGTTTATGAGCAATGCATTGCATTGCATTTTGGCTTCAGTGTATTTATCAGTCAACCTGGAAATAAGCATGTAAATTAATGCTATTTTCTTGTAAATGGTGAGAATTTAAGGAGTTTTTCATTGAAATGATAAAACAGACATGAGATTACATCAAATGTTATCAAACTATAAAATCATTAATGGAATGTAATAATAAAAATCAATATCGTTTTTTTTGGAGGGTCGATCAATAGCGTTTTGCTTCATGCTGATGCTTGTATCTGAGAATCTGAGAATGATGGAAATGAGTAATCATGTCACGCTACTACTATCTGCACTTCTTTAAAAAAAAAATTGGTAAACCTATTTTCAATGAGATCAGTAACTTGGTGATGGCAGTAATTGATACCATAGACCTGGTATCATAACCCATAGACTTTACTGGCTAAGCTACCTGGCACTTTCACTGTTGAAATTTTTTTAGTTTCACAAAAAAATATTCGCCTGTGTTTGAATTCTTTATTTTTCAATTACAAGTTTGATTACATTGTCCCCAGAGAGTTTATTTGTACCAATAGCAATTGTATGTATGCTTAAAATACATCAAATAAGATGAAATCATGTATAAATTACAAGTCCTCTCTATAAGCAGTTTATACAGTTGTGTTATTTTGTGACATCTTTTCCCAAACGAATTAAAAAGGAATGTTTCATTCAAAACTACTGTTCATCAAAGATTTCCACCAAATCTTGCATATTTATATCTGAAATTTGATTCTTTCATTGAACTTTATGTTCACTAAATATTTCATGCAACGAAAGTTGATTTCCACTGAAATACGTACACAAAGAAATTGTTAATTGAATGCCATATCGGGTAATGTGAAACTGGAAATATTTGATACTATGTGGAAATACGTTGAAAATGTAAAGCATTAGCTTTGATAGGCTTCCCCATTTGTTCTTATTGCAATTCATTGAAAAATATGCATTAGTATCTGACACCGCATCTTGTTTATCAGACTGGCCCCACTGTTTACCGTAGTCGAACTATATTTGAGGATGCAACACCTGAGCTGGTTAGAGATTTCTTTTGGGATGATGAGTTTCGGCCTAAATGGGATCCCATGCTTACTTACGTGAAAATATTGAAGGAATGCCCAAGTACGGGGACAATGATTGTCCACTGGATAAAAAAGGTATGTGAAAAGCAATGCCCTTCAAATATTCATTATTAATGTCTTCTCTCTCTCTCTCTTTTTTTTTTTTGCACTGTTTTTTGGATTGATTATCTTCTGTTCTGTCATTTTCAGTTCCCCTTTTTCTGTAGTGATAGAGAATACATCATTGGTAGGCGGATATGGGAGTCTGGAAGGACGTATTATTGTGTGACCAAGGTATCAATTGAGACACATTTCTTTAATCATTTAGTTTGGTTTCAGTTTCCTGTTGTTGAATTTATTTCTAATGCTTGGTTTATGCTCTTCCTGGACATTACCATGCCTTGTACTCCCTATTGAAATTAAGATTCCATTTCCTAGGATGTCCCTTCAAGTACAGCTTAGCAAGGAGGATTGACATCAGAGAACATCCAATCCCGCTAGAATCTTGCATCATTACATATACAATAGTACCATCATTTATTCTAGTGATTTTTGGAACAAACAAAACTGATTTCTAGAAGAGTGTTCATGTGTCCATCCTTCATACCCTACTTTAGTAACATGAGCATATTGAAGAATACAACTTTAAGCGACAGGTTGTTACATATGAAAATTTACAAAACTGCCCATGATTCTATAGATGTTCATCTTGCCCGTCAAACACAGAAGTTACTCTTATTATTTTTCTTTTGGCAAGTAGGATTTTGTTAGATCATGGAATAAGGAAAACTCCTAATGTAGAAGAGAAAACACAACTGGTGAGAGGATTTCCATATGAATATAAGGCATTAGCTGATGTTATGGCTTCTCATTTAGATATAGCCAATCTGATGAATTTTTGGTGCATGGGTCCACCCAAATGCGAGCCAATCACTTATGGGGTCAGTAGGCCTGAAAAGTATGCTACATGGAATTTTGGTTTGGCCCATATTTTTTTTGGGGGTGTTTCAATCAAATAGCTTGAAATCATCAGTCAGGTTGCTTAGTTTAGTAGGTCCAAGTAGTGCCAAAATGGATGGGTTGTGTGCATCATAAGTTGCCACATGCCTTCTTCCTTCTGTTTTACACCTGGGGGTGCAGTTTGGGGAAGAGAACTGGATGACTTCAAACTTTGCATGTCATGGTGGGCCATGATTCAAAACCCCTTGAACCCATACTTCTTATGCTAACCACTAACCCTATTACCTGTCCTAACCAAGCATTTTTACCTATATTAAAAAAAATGGCGGACCATGACTGTTTAGCTCACTAATAGCTGAGGACCACCACGCACACCCAAAATTAATCTTATTGGCTACTTTTAGCCATTGGACAAGCCATTTTCATGGATGATTTCTATCCTTTGGACTTCCAGCTTTTTGTTGTTACTACTTGAATCAAACAAGTAGGAGATTTATCGCAATAGGACATTAATCTATCAAATGTGAACTGGCCAGATGTGCTGAAAATGACATCATTAACTGATACTTTTCCACCTTTGATTTTTTTATTCATACAAATGATGATATTGAATTTTTATGGACAATTGTTGCTTCTTTATAGGAAAAGAGGCATTTATAACCAAGTGTATTTTTATTTTTTTTGCTTTAGGGGCAAAACAGTCATTTTAAGAACTCGAGCAATTTTGTCGTTCCACAGATGCTGTCCGTGTGTGCTATAAGTAGCCATCATTTGTGTTTATGATGGAGAGAGAATGTCAGAGTTAAACATCACAATGTTTTGGTCAAGTGGGGATCTCAACTATATGGTACTAGAGTTCGCCCGTGCCATAGGCACGGGCATTCTCTTTTGGGATTAAGGGGGAAAAAGAGGAAAAATAATAAAATTAGAGGGATATTATTAAATAATCTTTGGGGTTGAAGGGGTTAAAGAGTAAAGATAGTAAAGTAAGAGGGGTATTATTGAAAAAAGGCAGGGGGTGGGAGGAAGAGAAGATTAAAGACAATAAAGTTGAAGAGCGAGGAGGAAAGCAATAAAGTGGGTCACTGTAGCTGGATGGGAAGTTTATCCCCCACAAGTGGGCCTCGCCGTTGTGTTTTATTAAATAGATTTTGTTGGGGGTTCGTACCTAATTTCCCTAAAAGTTATTGAGAATAAGGTGGTGGAATCGAAAATGAGAAAAAAAATCTGTTTATTTTATGGGGATGCTATTAAAGTTGAGAAAATAAGGGCGTTTTGAAACTAATTAGCTAGAAGGTCGTTTTGCTACAGTAACCAACGTTTTATTTAGTTATTTTATTTTATCAAAATACTCTTTTGTTATATCTTACGTTTCTCCCTCTTACCTTCGTCTATTTCGAACGAGTTCTCTTAAAAAAACGAACTGAACTTCTTCTCACCTCTCCTCTGTTGAACTCGATCTTCCCTAAATCTAATAGAATAAAATCTCCTCTCCTCTATTGAAGTTGACAAATCCTTGAATATGTACATAAATACATTCTGATCTCATGTTGAAGGGACCCTCTTGACAATGGGATTTTTAACAAGAATTCAGTGTCCAAAGGATCCTTCTGACACTATACATAAATGCATTCTGATCTTATGTCAAAGGAATCCTCTTGAAATTGATATATTTTTTTTTAATAAATCAGTGTCCAAAGGATCCGATGAGATCAGAGGGTTTGTCGATTCTTAGGAAGCGAGATGATGCCCCCAAGATTCCCTTGTGTTTAGTAGGGTTTGTTGACTTCGAGAGAGGGGAGGAGATTTGATTCTAGGGCATTTTTGGGTTCATTATGTGCGTTTGACCCATTCCAATATTTGCAGGGTGTGCCATATCTAGGTTTACAAAAGCGTGACAAACCAAGGCGCGTGGAACTTTATTACTCAAGCTGGATCATCAAGGCTGGTAAGATTCTTCACTGGAATGAGTTTGATGCGAGTGTCTCACATAAAGAAGTTAAACTGAACCCAACACCTCACTCAAGATGATGATTTTCTGTTTTTATTAATGGGAAAAACTTGATGTCACGCTCCTGAAAATGCCTTGTGTCACTCTCTTTTGGGCACAGTAACCAGTGTAACACTACTCTTTTACTTCTTGTCAACAAAAAATTAGCTTGATTAGTTATTTATGGATGTTAAATTTGAGTACTAAAAATGATTAAACCAACAGCTTGAAATTAACCATTAAAAATGCCCAAATCTAATTACTAGAAGTCTCTAATCAAGGTCATTATTTGTTTGTAGGTCTATTAAAAATGATCAACTTATTGGTTTAGTTTGCTAAAAAATTGTTCCATGGGAATTTCAGAGGCTGACATCAAGCTTCTGTAATTAGGGGATTTCTTATATATTTTCATTATGTGAATCTCTCGCATCGAATGTCATCACTAACCATGTGATGTGCGCTGCAATTTCCAGTTTTGAACCAATTGTTGCTACATCTTTTTTTTTTTCTTTCAAAAAATCTTTTTGATAGTTACTCTGTATTTTAATTTAAGTGTATGTTTGAATGCAGTGGAATCTCGTAAGGGGGATGGACAGTTATCTGCTTGCGAAGTGACCCTTGTTCACTATGAAGACATGGGGATTCCCAAGGATGTCGCAAAGCTGGGAGTCCGACATGGAATGTGGGGAACTGTCAAGAAATTACACTCTGGAATGAGAGCCTACGAGCTTGCAAGGAAGTCTGAGTCTTCACTGTCTAGAAGTGCACTGATGGCACGGATCACCACAAAGATTCATATCAGTGCCAACCTTGATTCTTCAGAGCCACCACCCAAAGCTGACGAAAAACCAGAGGATTTGCCAGACAAGGAAGATCACGGTGTTGATTGGAGATGGTTAGTCGTGGGTGGAACAGTAGCTCTGGTCTGTGGACTTCAAACCGGTGTCATAGGTAAAACTTTGTTACTAGGAGCGGCGCGTAGACTTGCACGAAAGTGAGTTTCCTTTCTACTAGTAAATTACTAGCCCTTGAGATGCTTGTCGAATCTGTATTGCATGAATCCGTATTAAGGGATTTGAAATTATTTTTTACACCGGCAATAACTTTCTTTCATTTGGGCTTGGGAAATTCAGGCTGGATGCTAGGAGTTCATAACTTATATTGGTGGGGATGTTATTCATGGAGATCAACCCACATGTTGTTGATTATTTATGTATATTTCTATTGGTTTACTAATTTGGTTATAAATTGAGCCCAAAGTTTTGGGATAAAGCTTTGATGGATCCACTGATGGCAGACCTACCCATTGATGAGAATGTCAAAAGATTGATAGGAAGACCTAAAAAAAGTGGGTGAAAATGGTGCTGGCATGTAAATTGAAAACAGAAGCCTTGGCTCTAGACAGACTGGAATGGAGGAATGTGATTCATTTGGCTAACCCAAATCTTTGGGCTGAGCGAACTTTTTTTTTTTTTCCTGCAGCGATAATCATGTTAATAAGGAAAATGCTGCACAATTGGATAATCCAACTAGATATTGATACATCATGCAAGGAGAAAAAATATGTATGTATTACAATATGGATCAGGTTCTGAATTCAGATGACTCATGATCCCGACAAAGTAAACATGAAATCCAATAGGTGGAATTTCTTTGCTAAACAAGCAAAGTGTATTAAATAAAAATAGAAGTGAGTTTAAAAATTCAGTGAGAAACGAATAGAATGAAATGGATTTCAAAACAAAGGAATTCCATATCAAAAGTTAAGAATGTGTCAAAAGAAATAAACTTAATGACAAGAACTACCGTAACACACTAAGATCTCATAAAAATAAAATTTTTTTTGAGATAAACTAGACTTCCTCAATAGGAAAAAAGTTATATTTATGTATAGGATTTTGTGTTTATTGGGATGTGACCATGTTTTTTTATGAGACATTTTCCATGAGTCACCTGACCCACTATGTAGAGAATGAATAGCTAACAACTTTGTATAGAATGAATAGCTAACAACTTTACAAAACTTAACAAAAGAAAAAAAAGGAAAGGCAAATATTACTTTTAAAGCTTAAAATTTACAAAGTGACGTGGACAAAATCATTTTCAGGTACCTGACAAAGACTTCACCAAATGCTTTTATTGTGAAAGAGACCTTCTTATGGACCTGACAAAGACTTCACCAAATGCTTTTATTGTGAAAGAGACCTTCTTATGGATTTATCTACAACAATGGGAAAGTTTGTGGTTGTGGATTGTCTCCAACGATGGACAGCACACACACACACATGAAATAATATTTCATATGACAGATGTAATTGGCAAGTTAAAAAATATCATAGGTTGGAAACATCTCCCTGGAATTGTATTTGAACTCAACAGGCCTACCGTATTTGTAATAAATTTCACTTGATGTAAACCGAACCACACACGTGTAACCTAGAGATGTTTGCATTGTACGGAATACAGAGGATGCACCATTTCTAATCTAATCTAAGAAATATTAAATGGAAGTGTATTAAGAATTTAAGAGATAGACTTGTTATTATTAGAATTTGTTCAGTGAAAGAGTCGAATGATGACATCGAGTCATTCTCACCCAAAGTTGGTCCCACTTACATTACATTTCCTATTCCAAACTTGGATAAAGTAAGAGGATTGCATCAGGTTGGTGATTGGTGTAAAAGTCCCATCATCTCATAATATAAATCCTAAAAAGATATTCTATTAAGGCGTTGGAAGATTTGACTTTGGACATAATGAAATGAGCATGAATCACAGTATGGGGATCAAAGTAATTAACATACTATCCATCCCATTTCATAACCTAGACTCCGCGATTTAGATCATATAAAAATTATCAAAGAAAATAAAAAAAAAAAAAAAAATGAAAAAAGTGAGGTTAATGGGCTCGACAAAGTGTCATTTTCATATCCCTCTCATAGGCTTTTATTGTGAAAGACACCTAATCTACAACAATGGGAAGGTTGTGCTCTAGATTGTCTCCATGGATTAAGAACTTGAAAGTCATCTCTCTCTTTCAATTGTAATTGGAATAACATTTTATCGATGGAGATGTTGATAACTCCTTGGTCTCTAACACTAAATTTTGTAATCTGAGACTGGGCCAAACCCTACTATTAATTACAAATGGTTACATGAAACTTTCAATTTAATTGAAGATATATATATACACGGGTGTCTGGATCTATGGGTCCACCTTGTAGTGTAAGGCAATTGACCTCTTAGAGTATCATATCTCGTCTAAATCTCCCAGGTACATCTAAAAAATTGAAATTATTGATAATTCTTGGATAAATAATACATGAAACCTAATAGGATATTATTTATAAAAGTTACATTAACCCAGAGATGAAAATATTATAATTTTTTAATATTTTTTAATGTAGAATATTATTATTGATATTGCTACATATATTATTTTCCATCACCACCTGCATTTTGCATCATATATTATTTTTATTCAATTTCAAGTAAACATTCTATGATGTAAGTAATGTCAAAAATGAATTGTCAATTTTCAAGAATGGTCCCTACAATATGAAAAATTCATCGTACAATTTGATTGTCCATCGTGATGATCATGTCGAAGACTATAAGCATGAGTACTAATGGATCACGTAAAAAGGATCCTGTGTCGGCAAGGACCACATATATTGATTCCAGTTAGATCTAGACTTTGGATGTGGTCCATTTCATATCCTATTCCCCTTCATTTGTAACCATAGTAATCAAGTTCAAATTCGGGAGGGAGCCAATTCTGTTATTTCGAATAAATTGGGATTTTTTTTTTTTTATTTTATCGAGAGTAGTCCAAAAAAAAGAGGATGGTAAATTTGAAAAATCACAATTATTTTTGAAAAATGGGTGGTTTTTATAAAATATTTGGTGATTAATTGAAAATTTTCCAATTTTTTGTAACAATTGGCTATTTTTTGAATTGATTGTTGATTATTATTTCGACCCCAATTGATAAACTTTTTTTTTCGTCTGACCACTCATTAGGTTTTTTTTTTTTCCAAATTTTCATGAAAATTCAACTAATTTTGTGACTATGGTTGTGAACCTAAGTGGTCCTATAATTATCGTTAGATAGTTCATAATAATTATAAATTTCATAAAAATTATGAAAAAAAGGAAGTATTTTTTTTTTAATTTGCAAAATTATGTGAAGTGATTTCTATAAAGTCATTCGCAAGTTCCTCTCATGTGGGGATTTTTATAGACAACGACTTCACCAAAAACTTGGAAAAGAAGGACCTTAGGAGAAGATTGTGGTTCAAATCTCTCTCTCTCTCTCTCTCATATATATATATATATATATATGGGAAATGTTCAGCACCCTAAGTTTTACCACACACTTTAACAAACGTTTTTTGTCCTACATGGGTTAGAAGTTTTGGAATGGGCTGACTTTTGATGAGGATGATCTCTATGATTAGAAGATCATCCTCCCCAAAAATCAGCCCATTCCAAAATGTTTAGCCCCATGTTTACACGTTGAAAAATTGTGGACCGTCCATTTTTTGGAAACCAATTTTGATGGGGTTAGAAGTTTTGGAATGAGCTGATTTTTGGTGAGGATGATCTCCTCACCATAGAGATCATCCTCACCAAAAATCAGCTCATTCCGAAACTTCTAACCCATGTAAGACAAAACGCGTTTGTTAAAGTGTGTGGTAAAACTAAGGGTGGCGAACGGGACCCTATATATATATATAGGGTCCCGTTCGCCACCCTTAGTTTTACCACACACTTTAACAAACGCGTTTTGTCTTACATGGGTTAGAAGTTTCGGAATGAGCTGATTTTTGGTGAGGATGATCTCTATGGTGAGGAGATCATCCTCACCAAAAATCAGCTCATTCCAAAACTTCTAACCCCATCAAAATTGATTTACAAAAAATGGACGGTCCACAATTTTTCAACGTGTAAACATGGGGCTAAACATTTTGGAATGGGCTGATTTTTGGGGAGGATGATCTTCTAATCATAGAGATCATCCTCACCAAAAATCAGCTCATTCCAAAACTTCTAACCCATGTAGGACAAAAAACGTTTGTTAAAGTGTGTGGTAAAACTTAGGGTGCTGAACATTTCCCATATATATATATATATATATATATATATATGGGTCCCTATCCGTGGCCAACAGTTTGGCAAACATTTTGGCAAACACTTTTTCAAAACATGGGTTAGAGGTCTTGGAATGAGCTGATTTTTGGTGAGGATGATCTCTACAGTGAGGAGATCATCCTCACCAAAAATCAGCTCATTCCAAAACTTCTAGCCTCATTTTACAAGTTGAAAAATCGTGAACCGTCCATTTTTTGTAAACCATTTTTGATGAGGTTAGAAGTTTTGGAATGGGCTGATTTTTGGTGATGATGATCTCCTCACCATAGAGATCATCCTCACCAAAAATCAGCCCATTCCAAGACCTCTAACCCATGTTTTGAAATGTGTTTGCCAAAATGTTTGCCAAACTGTTGGCCATTGATCGCTACCCTATATATATATATAGGGGGGGTGTTCAAGGGCCAACTTTTTAGCAAACTTTTTGGCAAACATTTTTCAAAACATGGGTTAGAGGTTTTGGAATGGGCTGATTTTTGGTGAGGATGATCTCTACGGTGAGGAGATCATCCTCACCAAAAATCAGCCCATTCCAAAACTTCTAACCCCATCAAAACCAGTTTATAAAAAGTGGACGGTCCACAATTTTTCCACTTGTAAACATGGGTTAGAAGTTTTGGAATGGGCTGATTTTTGGTGAGGATGATCTCCTCACCGTAGAGATCATCCTCACCAAAAATCAGCCCATTCCAAAACCTCTAACCCATGTTTCGAAAAATGTTTTGCCAAAAAGTTTGCTAAAAAGTTGGCCCTTGAACGCCACCCTATATATATATATATATGGGAAATGTTCAGCACCCTAAGTTTTACCACACACTTTAACAAACGTTTTTTGTCCTACATGGGTTAGAAGTTTTGGAATGGGCTGATTTTTTGTGAGGATGATCTCTATGATTAGAAGATCATCCTCCCCAAAAATCAGCCCATTCCAAAATGTTTAGCCCCATGTTTACACATTGAAAAATCGTGGACCGTCCATTTTTTGTAAACCATTTTTGATGGGGTTAGAAGTTTTGGAATGAGCTGATTTTTGGTGAGGATGATCTTCTCACCATAGAGATCATCCTCACCAAAAATCAGCTCATTCCAAAACTTCTAACCCATGTAAGACAAAACACGTTTGTTAAAGTGTGTGGTAAAACTTAGGGTGCTGAACGGGACCCTATACATATATATATATATATATATATATATATATATATGTGGGAGCGGTTCGGATTATGGGACATAAGTAAAAATAATTATTTTTCAAAATATGGGTTAGAAGTTTCGGATTGAACTGATTTTTTGTGAGGATGATCTCTATAATGAGAAGATCATCCTCATAAAATTCAGCCCAATCTAAAACTTCTAAATCCATCAAAGTGATTTATAAATTGTTGGTGAAAAATAAACAGTCCACATTCTAAATCACTTTTGATGGGGTTAGAAGTTTCAGATTGGACTGATTTTTTTTTAGGATGATCTTCTCATTATAGAGATCACCCTCACAAAAATTTAAGTCAATCCAAAATTTATAACCTATATTTTGAAAAATGATTGTTTTTACATGTGTTTTTACTTATGTCCATGATCCGCTCCCTATCTACGTTTATTCCGACTAACCTTACCAAGTTTGTAAGGATTTCACTCTAAGGGTCCTTGGGCTCACCTTGTGGCACCCAAAAACTTGATCCGATGTTTCAGGGTTATATAAGACAAAATTCTATGAACTTTGAATTTTTTTTTTTCCAAAAATAATTATTTATCACCGTTGAATTTCAATTTTAAGTTTGCAAGTTATGTGGAAGTTCAGTAACCGCTCATTTTCAAAACTTTGGATCAAACTTAAAAAAAAATTACTTATGGAAATTTGTATTTTCCGATCTAAGTTTTTCAATAAAACTTAGAGGGCTGTAGTGTTGGATTGTTGATGTGGTAATCCATTTGAGCAAAACGAACCTCAATTGATATCTTCTCACCCTTGATTTTATTTGATTAATGTTGCCAATGTTGTTATTTATCGGTCTCTTAGTCCCTGACTAGCTTAGATTTTTAAAAAAAGTGGATAGATTGCACAAAAAATGGGTGATTTAATCACATTCGCGTTCAATAAATTCAAGATACCCTCTGTATTTTAAAACTAATGACATATCTTGACATTGATCTTCTTTGAGAAGTAAGTGCAAGTGCCATCATCTTTGACCTGATCTAGCCAAAAACCTGACCCTTGTATTTTTTTTTCTCCCATACCCATCGTCTTTAACTTCTAGGAAAAAAAAATTTATCTTCATCTTCAACCCGAAGATTCAATCTTCTAAAATTTCCATACTTCTATATGTAAAAAAAAAAAAGATAAAAAGGGTTTTCGGCAAAAAGTTGTAGATGAGGTCAAATAAAGCTGATGGATTATTTGAGAAATTAAGGATTTTTTTTTATACTAGAAGTTGAAGACAAGGTCATCGATATATATAAGAAAAAAAATGCATAAAAAAAACAATATTCATCGGTGATCTTTGACAATTGGATTGGATCATTTTTCATTATTAGCCTTAAACATGACATGGGGGTCTAATTGAAACATGGCCCACCAAGAGGAAGTAGATCAAACATTCATGGATGTGTCGGCAAGAGCGTGTCATTTTGAATTTTGAGGACATATTTAGCGAAATTTTGGGAGAATTGTCTGTATCAAAATCGAGTTTATATCTTCAAAGTCCAAGGCACCTCATGGCTGTCATGAATTTGCAATTGGGCCACTTTGACCTAGCTCAGATGTAGTCTTTTTTACTCGGAAGATCCAAACCCAAGTGGTATCAACATATCCTTCCTTCCTTCACGGTAACAAAGTTTGGATTCTGTAATTATTGTTCAATTTGATTAATTCGGATAAATTCAGGAAAGTTTAGTACAAAAATTGGGATAATGTAAGAGATCATACAAAATATTTTATTGGATTTGTTACTAAAACCTACCATCTTCAACCTCTTTCTAAATCCTATCTTCTTCTTGATGTTTGAATGTTGAAAACCCCAAAATTTTGAAGGTGAAAGGTAAAAATGTTAACATTTTCTATGATTACTTGAGGGATCATTGAATAATTCGTCAAATTAATTGGCTTACCTTTAATTTGGAGAATTTTATGACTAAGCCTCCCTTTAATTTGAAATCACTCTTTCTGGACCTTACTTTATGAACTTGATTACAATTTTTCCCTCACCAAAATCATTTATATTTAGATGGTTAGATTAGACCACAATTTAAATGATTTACTACAAGTTACAAAAGAATAATTATAGTATGTCTAATGATATTGGGCACAAAACATACAAAACTATTAAAATATTATTTATTCTTAAGTCTGCATTATTATATGTTATGAGGATGATGTTGAAGTAATATTAAAATGTACATTCTGATGTGGTGGTGCACACATAATTATAGATGCTTTTCATCGAGATACAAGTGAAAAGCATCTATGTTTATGTGTGCACCTCCACATCAGAATGTCAAAATCGATGTATATTTCAATGTTACTCCAGCACGATTCATGCTATAAATTTGAAAATCACCAGGATTTGCCAGTTTAAGGGGGTAAAAAAGGAAAGAAAATAGATCATAAGAAATATTATAAGAAAATGAGAGAAGAAGAAGAAATGTAATATATAAAGTTGGATAGTTATTCTTTGAAATGATAGAAGAAGAATAGTAATAAAGTTGGTTGATAATCTTGGAAATGAAAATAAGAGGAAAGATAATAAATTTAGACTTTTTTCTCAAGATTAGTATGGAGATTAAATCCCAACCACATTTAATGTGGGGATAAATGAAGTAGAGCCCACTCTTGTGTTGTATGATATAGTTGGTAGGTTTCCTCTTCTTTAATCTTTGCCTTTTTTTTTCCCATAATTAAAAGTAGTACAAAATGTATTATCTAATTTTATCTTTTTAACTATTAAATGTATATTTAAATATAATGTATTGCAAAAAAAAAAAAAATGTCAAAATTTTATTAACATTATTGCATTTCCTCTTCTACTCCTTAATCTCAAAGAGGATGTCCAGGCTCCAATCTTTGTATAAAAATACAATGGTTATCTTCCGAATGTGTCACCCCCCATAAATAGGGTTTGAGATTTGATCTCCCCAAGAATCTCGAGAAATAATTTTAATTTTATGTTACTTTAAAATTTTATCGTAAAAAAAAAAAGAAAAAAATTTCTTTTTTAAACGTTTAATTTATACATGGTTCCATCTTGGTGGTAATGAACACTTTTTTAGCACAATATTGTTGAACTTATCAATACTGGAGTTTTCCCATACTCAAAACACGGTCATCTTCCTTAGAGTTATGGAGATAAAATAGGAAATACAATAAAAATGTATTATTGGAATAGTGTTAGAAAGGTAAAGACAATAAAATTAGAGCGATATTATTGTAAAAATAGAGAAAGAAGAAAGAAAAATGATAAAATTAAAGGGGTATTATTGAAAAAGGTAGAAAAGAAAAAACATTAAGGGTATGTTTGATTGCACATGGAAAATAAGGTGAAAAATCAATTTCCATGGAAAATGACATTTTTCAAGTGTTTGACTGCACATGGAAATGGAAATTCATTTTCCACCCCATTCAAAAAGTCCACTAAATCATGGATTTCACTTTCTCACCCATATGGGTGGGAAAATGAAATCCACCCATATTTTCCATCCTCAATTCTTCCCTACCACCACCACTACCACCACCACCACCACCATTACACTAACCTCGTCGTCGTCGCCGTCGTCATCTCTGTCACCGCCGTCGTCATCTCTATTGCCGTCACCGTCGGCTCCATCTCCGACCACATTCTCTCTCTCTCTCTCTCTCTTCTTCTTCTTCTCCTTCTTCTCCATCACTCACCTCCTTTGGCACCACCACCACCACCACGTTTTCCCCCTATCTTCCCCACTTACCTCCGTTGTCGCCACCGCTACTATCGCCGTCGCCACCACCACCGCCACATCCTCCCCCTTTCCTCTTCCTTGTCATCTTCTTCTTCCTCTCCCCCTCCTCTCCTCTTCTTCTTTTTCCTTCTCCTCTTCTTCTTTTTTCTCATATTTTTTCTATGATTTTATCCAAGTGAAATCAAATAATGGAATTTGATTTTCCAACCCTACCTATTTTCCACTACTAATTTTCCATGGATTTCAAATTCCATGGAAAGTGATTTTCCATGCAATCAAACATACCCTAAGGGTATATTTGATTGCACATGGAAATAGAAATTCATTTTCCATCCCAATTAAAAAGCCCATTAAAATATGGATTTCACTTTCCCACCCATATGGGTGGGAAAGTGAAATCCACCAATGTTTTCCATCCTCAATTCTTTCCTACTCATATCTTCTTCTTTTCTACCACCATTACCACCACTACCATCACACTAACCTTGATGTCGTCGTAGTTGTCATTACCATTTTCAACCACCTTCTCTATCTTATTCTCCTTCTCGTTCTCCATCTCTTACCTTCGTCACTGCCACCGTCACCGCCACCACCACGACGTTCTCCCTTCATCTTCCTTATCATTTTCTTCCCCACTTACCTCCATCGTCACCGTTACTACCACCACCACCACCACATTCTCCCCTCTTCTTCCTTGTCATCTTTTTCCTCACTTACTTCCGCTACCACCGTCGCCATCGCCGCCGCCACCACCACCACCACATTCTCCCCCTTCTCTCATCTTCTTTCTCTTCATCCTCCTCTCCTTCTTTTTTTTCTTCATATAATTTTCTCATGATTTTATCCAAGTAAAATCAAACAATGGGATTTAATTTTCCAACCTTACCTATTTTTTACTACTATTTTTTCATAAATTTCAAATTCCATGCAATTAAACTACCCTAAAGATGAAGAAATATTCTTGAAAAATAAGATAAAAAAAAATAAATTAAAATTATTTCTCAAGATTCATGGGGAGATCAAATTCGCCTCTATTTATGGGAGAATAAAAATTAGGAAGATAACCATTGTGTTTTATTATATAAACTGAAGCCTAAGCATCTTTTATGAGTTTAAGGAGTAGATGAGGAAATGTAATAAATTTGATGAGAAAAGATAATAAACTTGGAAGAATATTATTAGAAAAAAGTACTTTAAAGTGAAAGTGACTAAGAACCATCATCTTTACAAAATATTTACTTTCTCATTATCTTTTAAAAATATATTGTAAATGAAAGGCATTTTCATATTTTAAAAATAAATAATAAATAATATTTTTTTTCAACGTGGAAGATACTATAAAAGAATTACTATTGTCACACTAACTCTTACTAACGCCACATCAATCCCTATATAGATCATCAAAGCATAAGTGTTAATAAAATTGGTGCGGCAATAGCAATTCTTTACCATAACTGTCCTTGGTGACTTAGAAACAAGCCCATGCAAAAGAGTGAGAATCATTTAAAAATAAGAAAAAAGTGAAATTTGGGAGAGTTACCTTAGTTTGGGTCTGAGACCCAATGAATCTGGGTTCTGGCCTGTCTACCCTTGAATGGCAAACTCTTAATAAACGTGACGGATTCTTAACCACTAAACTTCAGAATGTTTGGACAGCTTAGAGCTTTCATTTAACTGAGCTGTCTTTTTCTCTCTTACACACACTCTGACACATGAAGTCACAAACACAATTTTACAATTCGTTTCTCTTGACAAGACGGTCTTTTTTTTTAAATTTTCTCGTGAAGTTCTCTGAAGAACATAGAGAACCACCGCTGTCAAGTTCTAACTTGAAACATGAAGTTTTCATGGATTTGAAGGCTTAACAGGTAATTGGGATTGCAAAAATCCAGGTTTCCTTCAATGGGTATCTTTCATTCCAATGGGTTTTGCTTTGTACCTCCATGTTCTGCATGGATTTTGTGGTTGCCTATTTGTTCTCTCTCAACCCAAAAATAAACAAATAAATCACAATTTAGCTGTTAAACCTTATTATGGTCACGGTGTTCCTCTTACACTATTTATTCTTGGTTTTTCACTAGAATTTTTGTGGTTACAATTTATACAGCTTGCCAAGTGAATTATGTATTTCTAATGAACCACTTTTGATGGGCAAACTTTAATTTTTTTTTTCTGTGATTCCACTATTTAGATCCATCTGATTTGATGTTTGTCTATTGTAAAATATGCAAATTGGGAACCATAATTAGGATTCTGACAGAGGTGATTGTGGATTTATTTATGTTGTGTTCTTGTATCCATTTTCAGATTTTATATTACTGCAGTGTGGAGGATGATATTAAATTCTATCTGTTTCAAGAGAAATGTGCATATTTTTCTAACTTCAATAGTGATAATGGTCTTCTTTCATAGAATCCAAGAATTAGTTGAGTAGTCAAGATTGATAATTACAATTTGTCTAGATAAGTATGTTTTGTAAGAACTCCAAAGGATTACAATAGATTCCATGGATTGGTTTTTACATTTGGTATGTTAAAAATCAGTGAATCTTTTTTATAATTCTTGGATATTCCCCCCCACCCCTTTTAAATTTTAAGGTAGAAAGTGCTGAATGTGTTAAACTTATGTTCATTGTTGATCAAAATCCTTGTGAGACATGAGACTCTGATGTTGACTAATTGTGTGTGTGGGTGGGTGGGTTGTTTCGCGGGGGGGGGGGGGGGGGGGGTTGTTTCGCGGGGGGGGGGGGTATTCAAGACTCCCTAATCAAAATCAAGATAAGGTCATTGCCACCCATCCGTTTAGCCTTCATTGTAAATAACTCTTATACAGCCTCCATCTTGAATAACGCTATTACATAGAATGTGTACTATTGATACTACCCATCCTTTAAGCCTTAACCAAGGAAACACCTCATCTGAGTCCATCCATTTGTTACTTTCCATTTGGGGCTCATTCTTGTCAAAAGAATCCAATCAAGGATCCAAGATCTTATCCATCAATTCATGGATAAAGTTACCATGAACAAATCCTATCTGTGAATACCATCTATGAATGGCATATGTCCGTGATGTCTCTCCCATGGATTAACACGATTTGATACCTGTCAACCAGGTTCAGGGTTCCTTTCTACTATCTAAGAACCCGACCATATTTGGCCAATGAGAGCAACCCATTGAGCTTCCTCCATTAGAGCTTATTCATCATCTATGTTCTTTCTGGATCTTCTTTTTCTTCCGAACAAAGCAAAGTTGAAGGGTCTTTCTCGGTGAATCCTTGTTGTTCCTATTTAGTCTCCTTTGTTTTTTCTCATTTCTACACCATTTATCTAGGTTTTATAGACTTGACAACTGCAAACATATAATGTTTAGTTGTTCGACAATGATTGAAGAAAAGGGTCAATCTCAGGGCTAACATAAGGAAGTGAACAATCTTCTTAGTTAAGGAAACTACATTTGTTTCATACATTTTGGGATCTACTTTTTATTGGTTTGGGAAGGAAAACCACGGTTTCATATTTCTTGGGCATTCCTTCTTTGGATTTTCCCTGTTATTTGGAATTCTGGTTTGGGATTTATATAAGCCATTGTTTGGAGCTTATTTTTTTCTTTCTTTTCAGTTCACATAGTGGAAGATCTCGACCTTCATTGCTTGAGGATTTGCCCTTGTTGTGAAGCATAAGAAAGTCCTATCTTATATGTGAGTTTTTCCATATTCTCTATTTTAAGTCTTTCAATTGCCATAATTTTGAAACAAAAGGTATCAGAGCATGGGTTCTAATTTCCTTATACTGCATTTTGGAAGCACAAAGAGGAGCAAACTGTTCATATGTGACATTCAGAAGGAAACAATTGATTGGGTAAGGGGAGTTGTACACCCCACAAGAATATTTTCTTTTTTATTCACACAACTAATTCTTGCCACATTTATCAACTATATCTGTTTACTTTCAGTTAAAGCAAACTTTGTTGGTTATGTTGTTTGCAGGAGCAGAATGCATGCTAGAGGAATGGCTTCTATGGACTCAGTTGGAATTTCAGAATTCCCTAACAAACACAGAATTCTGCAGAAGAATGATGAGAACAATAACAAAGATGAACCCGTGACAGACTTACGACTTTCTCTGGGTTCTGGCTATCAACGCACTCTAGGGAAATCGAATAATGATTCAGGTGCAGGTGCAGGTGCAAATGCAGGTTACAAAGCAGAAATGATGTTTCCGACCACCAACACCCTATCTGAACTAGTTTGGTCTTCACATAAAGGATTGATTCTTAAATGTGCTGATAAGAAATCCTCCCATTTGTATGATGTGGGATCAAGCGATATGGTGCATATGGCACCCCATTCAGTCCGTGAAACTTCTGAAAGAGTTAACTTGGTCTGGTCTCCAACTAGAACTATAGGCGTCATGCCAATAAGTCGGACGACGAGTCATGAACACCACAGAGGTATGATTCTCCTCATGGGTGCCAAATATCTGACATCATAACTTGTGTTTTGAATGAATTGCCATTAATTCTAGTCTATTAGAGTGGTTGTCAATTGTCATATCTTTGTTTAAGCTTTTTTATTGGAAACATTTTTTCTTGATTGGAAAGTAGGAAATTCAGATCCTAATAACTCTTGGTTTGGTAGGATCAAGTGGAGGCAAGAAAGAATTGATCACTAAAATAGATAGTAATCCGGAGGACACTACACCAAATTTACCTGAGAAAGCTCCTATGTTAGGTATGTTTCTAACTGCGAGCTTTTCTTGTTTTCGTGTCCTTTGATATCTCACTCAAGTGCATGGTTTCCTTACAGATGCTGACAAGGTGAGAACGGTCGATTCTTCATTAATAAAAATGGATGAACCCAAACTTGATTTGGGACTCGTAGAACCAGAATGTGGAGAATTCAACAAAAGATTAGCTTCCGTTCTTGAAGAAGATTGCAAAAATAGCATGACGACAATTGGGTTGACTAACATCCCTCTTCTGGAAAGACAAGAATCTACTGCTGAAAAGGATTTACAGAATCTGAAGGGCGAAGGCGCTTCTTGTCTTGAGGTGGGTATGATTATAGCATCAAAATCTGCTGATAAAGTTAAACGAAGCCCTTGTCGGACTGAGGGAATTGAAACTTCTCCAAATAAGAGCATAATCCCTTTCTATCAAAGCAAAAATCAAGAAATGGGTTTTTCTAATGCCAAAGTTGATGGAAAAACTTTAAAATCTGAGGATGACTTCCATGAGAGCATTGAAAGTTCTAGTAACACGAGGTTGTTTTTAACTAGAAAGAGACCATGCAGCTTTGAAAAGAAACTTATTATTGGGAATAAAAAGATGAAGAAAGAAAAACTAGACTATGAAAGTCATCTTTCTCCATCTTTCCATAGACAGGCTAGCTCTTTTAAGAATTGGATATCAAACATGGTGAAGGGATTATCGAAATCCAATCTAGACGAGACACCTTCTTTGGCTTTTACTATGAGTCGTCTGCATGGAAAGAATCAAAAGTCTGGATGCACACGTATGGAGTTCGAAACTATTTTTAAGGCCTTGCATTGTTCGAACACGAGTGTGCAAGATGGTAAACTTTTTCTTCTTGATCATCAAGCAAGTGAAGGCTCGAAAGAACTTGATAAGTTATCTGAAAGAATTATTATTCCAAATGATAAGTTTAATCAAGGAAAATCTGGAGATGGTGAAGGCCCTTCAGCTCTCCCAAATGTTGCTTTTGCAAATACTAGCGTCCTGCAAGAAAATCAAAAGATCGGCACTCCCGAGAATAACAACTTGTGCAACATTGCACATGGTCTCGAAAAAGATGGAATAATCTCACCAAAATATTCTTCCCAGAATGGGTCTGACTCTCCATGTGAAGGTAAAAACACTTATGAACTTGGCTCCATTGATCGAAACAAGTCGTTGAAACCTGTGACCAATAGAAGCTTATGGATAACTCGTTTCTCCCAGAAAGTCTCTCGCTCTCAGAATTGTAATGTTTCTGTCAAGGACCCGGACATTTTTGGGAATGGGCACGAACGTTGCACTGAAGTCCGAATGGATACCACAAGTACAAAGAAATTCAAGTCTAGACTAAACCCTATTCAACCTTCTCAAAGATTCAAAAATTCAGAGGCAATGACTTCCGTATTTGCAAAAAGATTGGATGCCCTCAAACATATCTTACCCTCAGAGGTTGATGGTAATACAAGTCATGCCACCATGACTTGTTGCTTTTGTGGCATGAGAGGTCACAAGTTACGTGACTGCTCGAAGATAACTGAATCCGAGATTGAGGATCTTCAGAAAAAAATCATTCTATATGATGGGGCCATTGCATGTCCCAACACATCCTTGAAAAAAAGAGGAAGTCATTCAGATGGCAATTCTTCTTTGGTTAATTTCAGGATGTTTGGGAAAATGCTTCACATCCCAGGAAATGATACACTTGCCAATAACGATGGTAGAAATCCGTCTGAAGATAAGGACTCTGGATGTCAAATTGCACATACATTTTGTAATGGAAAAAAACAAAGGGTGGACGGAGAAGTTACTATTGGTGCAAATATCAAGAAGGATCTTTTAGGGATTGATTTTTGTGAAGGAACATCATTGAAGGATAGTTCAAGTGAATTTAAACTAAATGGGAATCAAACTGTATCAAGTTCCACAGAACGTGAGTCGAAAGAAAATTGGATCACCGCCTTTTGCAATTTTGTCTATAGGCAGATTCCTACTGTACCGAGGGGAACCTTTGAAGCAATAAAACGGCTTCGTTTGTCTCGCACAGATATTCTCAAGTAAGTAAAAACAAAATGAATCTTTCATAACCATTATAGAGTAAATAAATGTTCTGCATGAATTGTTTGATTCTTTGATGGCATAGGAGATCCCAAATTAATATTTAAGTCCCTATACATATCTGCAACATTGAAAGTTGATTTGTAAGTGTTCATACATAATTTTTGCTTCAAATTCTTTCAGCTCTAGTACTCCTTTGGAATTACCTTCTATGGTACACAATCAACATGCAACAATACTAATATGATACCATTGTTAGATATTTTTTGTAATTAACTGTCAGGTATACTGGCCCCAAATCTTTGAGATAAGGAAATGATGATGATGAACTGTTAGGAAAGTCATAAAGTTCTGTTAGATTCCTAGCATTATTTAAACTGATAAATTCTGAGGGCTTTCCTCTAGGTCCTACTTATACAAGTTGTTTTATCTTAATCAACACATCAAATGCTTAGATCAATCATTGAGGTTACATCTGAGAATGGCAGCATAGAAAGACTACATCTGACAGTTTGCATCATGATATTAAATTAGGTGAAGTTTCATATAATTTAGCTAAATTTCGTTGATTAATGACCCAGTGCAACAAAACTTACCTATAATATTTCGGTGAGGTTTACTATTCATGACTGAAGCTTGCGACAAATGATAAGTGTTCAAAAGCATCTGTCCCCACTCTTGATAAAGAGCCCAAGGGGTGGTAACTTAGGCAAGGACATGGGAAGATCTACTCGTGTCTTTGAGTAGAAACTTAGGCTAATGCGCATAGGTAAGTGAAGCTCAACACACTGACGAGAGGTGAAGTATATAATGTTGAATATCCCAAGAAAAGATTAGAGGTGCTTAAGTGGACACATAATGAAAAAGCTAACCATCAACAAAAATTCTCCCATGTGCCTGGAAGAAGGCTAAATGGTGAGCTGAAGTTTTGAACAAAATGAAAAATTGAACCTAAGTTTGGCCTTCATAGAGAACTTGTTGCAACATGCATGGTTTAAGGGGATTAAGATCTAGACTCAGGTTGGTCAATCCAAAGTTGATCCAGAGTGATTCTAAAGGTCAAGTCATGATCGATTCACATAAGAGTTGGGATGAGTTGGGTCAAGCATGGCTCTACACAAATGATTTCCATTGTTCCAGTGAAGAATCCATAGGGTAAAATATTTTTTTTTTCAAAATCTGAATATTTTATTTTGTAATGGGAACAAATAAGGACTTTGTTGATATTGGTCACCAAGTGAAAGAAAGTGATGCTAATGATAGACTAACCTGACCTCTAACTAAACTAAGTCAATAGCTAATTGGACATTTTTTTGAACGGGTAAGCTGGATTTGAACCCACTACCTTGAAGTTGTTTTGCAATGTGTCAAACCAAGTCAATTGCTATTTGGACATTGTTGCAGAGGGAGATGAGGAAAACAAAAGTATTGGGGAAAAGGAGAAAGGGTGGAGGGAGTGAAAACACTGAGATTACTCATCATCACTCACTTCATCATGCCCATGAACTTCTATTAATCTGTAGATTTAGTGCGAGGGACAAAAATACCTTTCTAATCGAAATGTGTTAGAATGAATGTTAGGACATGGGTGATATACAAGGACAAAATGCCTTTATCCTAATAAAAAGCCTTTGTGTATGTTAAGTTGAGTTCTGATCCCTTATACATGTGTTGAGAACATTTTATTACACCTACTAATCAGTTTGTTGTTACATGATGCCTCTCTACTTAGCGCCTGTTGTGGTACCTGCGTTGCCACAAAGGTGTTCGTCTTCCTTAGGAAGGCACCAACAAGGGATTTTTCTTCCATGTCACCTTTGAACCTCTGATTCGCATTATTTGCTCCCTATTGGTAGAATAGGTTCACTCCAATGCAACACAAATTGGAAATGATATTTGGATCCAGTTGTAGAGGGTCCATTTTCCCTATGCCGAGGGTCCTAGGATTTTACAAGATCCGATGGTACTTGCTTGGTGACCTAGCTCCACATGTTGCTCAATGACGTTATCCACATGGCGATTCATTTGGCATCGTCTACAATTTTATAGGATTTTACAAGATCCGGTAGTACTTGCTTGGTGACCTAGCACTACATGTCGCTCAATGACGTTATCCGCATGGCGATTCATTTGGCATTGTCTACAATTTTAACTAGTCCTCTTTGTCAAACATTTTATTTTTCCTTCGGAATTGATATCACTGTCTTATCCCTCATTGATCATGATGGTTACTTCACCTTGCTATTTGTGTGAAGCGTTGTGAATATATTTGTTAGCTTTTTAGATATATGTTTACAGTATGCACACATGTTTAGTATGGCCTAGATATATCAGAGCTAAATGATACTGCACAAGGATCACACCTGCCTTCTATGCAAGGTTTAGTAATTTTTTGGCCAACAAAATGTAGTCCCTCTGGTTGAAACTCAAAAACTGAAACGTGAATGCTATGTTAGGTTTGAAATTCTCAAAATATGTAGGCATATGAAATCATGTCTACAATGGGATGATGATCACTTGAGAAAGAAAAAAAATGAACTCGGTGAAGAGGGAGAGGTAACGTTACAATGAAGGTTTGACCAAACTAAGTAAACCATCCAAAGTCCAAAGAGAAACTCCCAAACTGGTACTCGATTAACCCCTCTGTATGATTGAAGACAATATGAACATTAAATATATCCTTGGCAATAACATAAAAAAAAGAAAGATATGGCTCTCTCCCTGCATATCTAGGACATCAATACTGATACATACCACTGAAATGATAGAAGAATCTCTTATGCCTATCTTTACCTTATGTTAACTCATTATTTTTGTTGCAAGTGATCTGTAGGTGAAATTGATCAATAATTATGTTATATGGGCTCAGGTGGTATAAATCTCCCAGGTCACTCTTTTGTCTCGAGGGTTTTTTTCTGCGTGTGCGGCTTCAAAATTGGGAAGGTCTAGGGGGCACAGGTTACTATGTGGCTTCCATCAATGGTAAGGCTGGCATTCTTAAGTGTATTTAAGATTATCTTTTTTGAAAAACTTGTTTCATAGGAACCACCTAAAATCTAAAAACATATTATTGTTTCGTTTTAGAATTTCAAATCGTAGAAGGGAAAAATCCTGCATGGATCATTGATGTTAAAATTTTGGTTTGATTTATTTATTTTTACTTAATACTCTACTTCTTACGTGTTCCTGAATTCATGATTTTTATAGGGGCTTTGAGGGAAAGATCATCTGGGTATTCCAAAATTCCCCTCTATGTGAACATAGGGGGTTTCAAATGTTCAGTTGAAAGTCGTTACATCTCTAACTGTGATTTTGTTGAGGTAAATTTTATGATCTAAAAAATTTCAAATTTCTGTTCAACATTTAAATATCTACGTTAGTTATTAAAACACTCTTATTCATATTTGTCTTCTTTCTATCCCTGCCCATTATGGTAGTCTTTTGACCTAATCTGGTGTTGATGAGCATGCTATCTTAGCATGGAAACTGTGTACTAATTCCTTGGACTTGATATCAGTGCTATGTATATAGCTTTTAATGTTTCACATCATATTTTCCTTTGTATTGGATTGTCTTGGAATGTATAGGTCAAGATGGCCTTGGGTTTTCCTGATAATCGTACGCAGAGTCAAATCTTAAACTATGATGCATCATCATCATCGAAGCCTTATCCCAAAGTTTTGTAGTTTAAGCAAAATCTTGTTCCTTCATTCAATTCCCCTTAGATATTAAACAAAATGTGATGGGTTTTATGGTACTATAAAGTTTAGTTTTACAAGGAAATTCTTGTAAAAATAATTCCTTTTGGTGATTGGTAAACAGTACCTATTTTGTACCTTATGGGGCTCGGCAACTGATATGAATATTTCATACACTACTCCAAGTAGTCATACCCTCTTTTGTTTTACAGGATGAGCTAATGGCATGGTGGTGTGCAACCTTAAAAGGTGGTGCCAAACTTCCATCTGAAGAATATCTCAAAATTAAACTTGAAGAGAGAAAGAATTTTGGGTTTTAGCACGAGAAGTTTGTTCCCGGAAAAGGGTGCTGATTGGGATTGTTTGAGCAACTCACATAATCTTTGACCTTTCACCAAATGATTCTGACTAGCTATCAAAATCAGAAGCAAGGTTCAAAACCTTGAGAATTATTTTCTTCCAAGGAGTAGATTTGGAATTAAGGTAAGAAATGACAAATATGAAATACGGGCTTCCATTTGTAAAGTTTGTGAAAAAATCTACTACTGATGCATATGATCGGTGGAGACGAATTATAGTAATTTGTTCCGACCCAAGGCATTATTTATTTTGAATAGTTTGTGTAAGCTGGAGTTAAAATATTGTGCAAAGGGCAAGGTAAAGTTCTTTTTGACCATTGTACATGGAATTTATTTTTGAAATTTTTAGCCTTCTTAATCATTTTCTAGTGGGTGATCATATAAAGTCCTTCATCAACCATTATTTTAGTTCTGTAGAGGACTCAAACGAGATTTGTTATTTTAGATTTCCCTATCTTCTCTATTTTTACTAGTAACCATGGTTTGAGATTGACTCATAATGGATATTTAAGCATGTGGGGGGGTCTCTGATCTTCTATGCACAAACTCAATGGACACACTTGCCAACAACCCGATGGGAATGGATCAGTCATTGCTCGACCATTGAAGCTGAGTTTGTATTTTTAATTAGAGGTCCTTCTTTTAGTCTGAAGGTCTAATTTATACATAGGATCACAACATCATCTTCGGTCATGTCATTTTCAATCTTTCATTTGCCCTTTAAGGGCCTTCGACTTGCATGATTTTCTCATAGTCTTATCGTACATATCTGAACTATCTCAAGCATACTCACTATCTATTGTAATAATGAGAGAGAGAGAGAGAGAGAGTTAATACACTTCTGAAGTCTGAAAACTAGCAATCAGATTTTAGAAGTTTCATCCACCGTCCCCCCATCGTTGGTTTAAAACTATTGAATTTTGCTTTTGACATCTGAAATCTTAAACGAAACAAATAGAAATAAATCTTTTGAAGTCTGAATTTTAAAGGTAGACCATCTCCATTCAAACTTCAGAAGTGTTACCAAACATACAATGTTCCATCCAGAGTAACAAAGTAACTTCTCTTCATTTGGCCTGCGACTCTAGAGAGGATCCTAAAGAATCAACCAGAACCACCAATTCAGAGAAGAAAAACTCATACAAAGTACCAATCAAGTTTCATGGGAATAACTCTCAAATGACTCGATTAAATTACTACTATGAGTATTATTAGTGCACAGATGGATGCCTTAGATGTGGTCAAGTTAAAGTTTGGGTTCTCAAATTATGTTGGAAGGTAAAGACTATCAAAGATATTATTAAAAATTACTATATCAGGTTTGCAATTGCAGCTCCTCTCTTCTTTCTCCATAACCATGAGTTATCTAAGAGCCTCATCAGTGTTCCCAATCTTAGCAGAGTTTGTTAATTACAATACTGTAGGTGAATGGGTATCCATTCTTCATTATTATTTCTTTTTAGCAACTCCATCACCTGTTCTAATTTGTTCTCCATAAAAAGACCATTAAGAAGAGTGTTGAACTGCTTCAAACACACGCTTTAAAATGTTTCCTAAAACAGAAAAACCGACCCAATCCACCGTTGTTGATCAAGATGCTAAGGGTAACAATATCAGGTTGGATTCCACCCAACATCATCATTTTATTAAACAGAGAAAATATTGAAGATTAGTGTTTCATTCTGGTGATTACTTCCAGAAGTTGATTAAAAGAGAAAATGGAGGGAATGGGTTGCATTTGAACCAAACAATCAAAGAGATTCAATGCTTCATCAAGTATAAGAGTTCCAGATTTACACCGATCTTTTATGAATTTCTCCAAATGGTTTTGGCTTTTTATATCAAACTGAGACTTGGAGGGAATTGGGTCCCTTTGTTTTGTCAAGTAATAACAAAAGATAGAAAGGGAAGAGATGAGTAATCCCTTTTGACAACCCGAAAGAGAAACAACAACTCTTCTTAACATCTTTTTAGGAAGATTGAAGAACAAACACTCCCCCAAAAAATGAGTTTTAGATTTTTTATTTTTCCCCACCAAACCTAAGAAACATCACTCCAGAGTATGGAGTCTGGATTCATGTTACCTGATTTGCTGGTTCGTTCAGTTTGAATTCGGGTTCGGGTTTGTGGTTCACCACAATAGAATGAAACCCGGTTCTTAGGGCTAGACAGAGATGAGGACATTTGAAGCTTGAAACTTGAAATGATGAGTAGATTAAAAGAAAATGACAGATTTTGAGAAGAAAAAAAAATCAAGTTTTTTAAATTTAGAGTTTAGAAAGCTGCTCTTGGCAACCCAACTTTTACTTATTACACCCCAATTTCTTAAAGGGATTTTTCGCATCACTTATGTCCAAATTCCTGTTAGAACTTAGAATAGACTGTTCAGCATAATTCTCAAAACATGCATTTTGAACCATTACAAAGGTTTGGCTCAAATTATTATCTCAACAATATAACACTTCAAACAATTTCAATAAATCTTTGCAATTAAAAAATGATCCTATAATTGGATGATTTAGTGGGTTTGATCCAGATTAAAAAATGGGTTGAATTTAGGTTGATGTCCCTTGACCCGAGTTGGATTCAAACCAAAAACAGATATATCTTAATATCAGCATGAATCCAAAGGATATGCAATGCTGAAAATAAGATTATTAACTTTTTCAAAATATCTTTTATTTACTACCTTACTACAACATGCATTCTTCTAAAATGAAAGAGGTAATAATGGCAGAATGCATGGGAATGGACACGCAATAGGGAGTGATGTTTTTCTGTTAGCTCCTCTTTTCTGCCCTTCAGGTGCAAAATCCACATCAGGATTCAGTCCAATTCCCATCCTCATTTGTTTGGGATTCAAAGATTCCATCCTAAGTGTCTTTTTTTGTGTGGCTAGATTCTCATGAGAAGATCCTTATGTTTGATAATCTTATCAGAAGAGGATTTCTGGGGCCAAATTGTGTTCCTTGTGTAAATCAGATGATGAGTCAGGGAACCCTATCCTTTTGCATTGTCGTTTTGCAACTTCTCAGCTGTTTTTCAAGTCAGTCGGATGGTGCCTCACTCTGTCTTGTCACTTTTCCAAAGTTGGGATTATTCCTTGTTTTCTGGAAGAGAATACTATGGAATCTACTCCCTGACATGTTAATCTCTATTCTAGGACTGGTATTTCTTTTTGAAGCAAACTTTTCTCGATTTAATCACAACTTTTCAATAAGTGCCGAGATAGAGCATTTGAGTTCATGCCAGTGGATACTTCTTGTGATAGGATTTGTTGTATGTGTTGTATCGACCAAATTTGCTGGATGTGAGCAATAGAAGAACAACATTGCATTTGTAATAAACATCTTTTAAAACATATTAGTTACTTGAATCACAGGGAAGACCACTTGTAAAGAACACATAGAAGACAAGGGCCTTAACTTTCAATACTACTTTATCCACAGGGTATTCCTTGTTGTAAAAAACAAAACCCTTATAATTGTCTGAAATCAACATAAGATGCTACAAACTAAATGAACTGCATAACACAACACCGTTTGAGCTACTAAAAAATTTGACGAGGGAACAAGGGATGAGAATGTGAATGATTGTATCTTTCATTCCACTGCACATAGGACACTTGTCGGGGATACTGAAGCCCTTACTAAGTAAAGAAAATTATGTTCTTAAGAGTGACAAATTTCCTATAACTATATAGCTCTAACATTGGAAACTTTAGGAAAAAAAAATGGTTAACATTATACGAGCCAAAAACAAATGCTCTAACATCGTGGTTATGCTGAAAGGCTGGCCATGGTAAAGGTTACAATTCTACTATTCACATAAGCACATTCATGAATATGAAAAAATGGTAAAAATGATGCCATATTTATTGATACGCATAAAATGATGCCACTTAAAAACAAAAGAAGTAATAAGGTTTCTTGAGATCATGTGTTCTGTTCTAAAACAATGATTGACAAACATAAAGAAGATATCTGAACAATATGTCCAAGAACAAATTTACAAAAGTACATTTAGATGCAGGCCATCCACATGTATAAATAGTTATTGATTCAACATGTGACATCATTCAATTTATGTAATCAACATCACCATGATCAAATGTGACAAATACTAAGGGAATCAACTATATTTGCATGGTTCATGTCAAAATGCATTCTCCAATCAATACATAGTATAGATAAAACAAGGCATTTATGGATCGATGTGTTACGATCTAATACATACTGTATGAATTCGTTGAAATACGATAACTTTGTGAATTTCTTCTACATACTAAAGAACCTATTCAATATGCAGTAAGATTATTATGCACAGACCCAAAACAATCAACAATGGAGTCACTACCATTAATTAGAGCTGATATCATAGTCACACTTATTGAAGTTAATAAGGTAAGGCCAACCAAAAATTAATAAGGGAAATTAATCATTCTTTCAAGAGGTAAAAGAGAAATGATGCTTCATTGAATATTTGTAAGTTAGAGGAATAAAATAATAACCATGTTTTACTTAGGTATTACAAAATAAATAGGAAGAAAGAGTAAATACATAAATCAAAAAATAAAAAATCAATCAATTTACAAAAGCAATGCATTGTACAATACAAATACCCCTTGGAAACTAGAGTCTATTGATTCAAGTGTTTACATTAAGATCACGGCCAACCATGGAGGTAAAAGAACATAAATTAGCCCATGAACTAATGGATCATTGAAAACATAAACAATTTGCCTAGTTCATCGTCATGGAATAGAGATCCTTGAGATAATACTTGATGAAAGAAAATTCTAACAATATTAAAATGATCTTTAAAGCATGCAACAGGATACAACATTCCATTAAACAACTTGCTAACTGCAATGGGCTTAGACCTATAGCTCAGTAGGGTTGACTCATTGCAAAACAACTTTGAGGTCGTGGGTTCAAGTCCAGCTTACCCATAAAAAATAAAAAAACTTGCTAACTGCAACTAAACATTGATCATGTTACCTTTGACTCAGCTCTATGGAAAAAACTTGCGGAACATCTCCAGACATTCACGATCTGGTCCATCTGCAGCAAGCAAATCCACTACCATGGATATGGTCTCTACATTTGGTAAAAGGCCTCTCTCAACCATTTTCTTGAGAAGTTGCAGTGCCATGCACTTATCGTTCTTTCGGAGGAACCCTTGAACCATGTAATTGAACGTGCGATCATCTGCGACTCCACAACCTGACATTTCATTGAACAACCTCATGGCTTGTTCACATTGACCTGAATGACATAGGCCATGAATCAAAGAGTTATAAGTGACTACATCGGGATTTTCACCTCTTTGAATCATTGCTTCTAATAGCACACACGCTTCTTTAGACCTCCCTTCTTTGCAAAGAGAACCAACTAGAATGTTAAAGGTTATTACATCTGGTGAGATTCCACGACCTGACATTTCATCGAACAATCTAATAGCTTGTTCACATTGGCTTGAATGACATAAGCTATGAATCAAAGATCTATACGTGATTACATTAGGCTTTACACCTCTTTGAGACATAACTTCTACTAGCATACAAGCTTCTTTAGTCCTCCCTTCTTTGCAAAGGGAATCCACTAGAATGTTAAAAGTTATTACATCTGGTGAGATTCCATGACCCGGCATCTCATCGAACAACGTGATGGCTTGTTCACATTGACCTGAATTACATAAGCCACACATCAAAGAGTTGAAAGTGAATATATCCGGCTTTACATCTCTTTGAAACATTGCTTCTAATAACATGCACGCTTTTTTAGTCCTCCCTTCTTTGCAAAGGGAATCCACTAGAATGTTAAAAGTTATTACATCTGGTGAGATTCCATGACCTGTCATCTCATCGAACAACGTGATGGCTTGTTCACATTGACCTGAATGAAATAAGCCACGAATCAAAGAGCTATAAGTGATTACATCAGGCTTTACACTTCTTTGAGACATTACTTCCAATAGCATACATGCTTCTTTAGTCCTCCCTTCTTTGCAAAGGGAATCCACTAGAATGGTAAAAGTTATTACATCTGGTGAGATTCCACAACCCGTCATCTCATCGAACAATGTGATGGCTTGTTCACATTGACCTAAATTACATAATCCATGAATTAAAGAATTGTATGTGATTGTATTAGGCTTTTCATCCATTCGAGACATTACTTCCAACATCATGTATGCTTCTTTAATCATCCCTTCTTTGCAAAGAGCATCCACTAGAACGTTGAAGATTACAACATTTGGTGAGATTCCACACTTCACCATCTCATCGAACAAGTTTTTAGCGTCTTTCCACAGACCTAAATTGCATATGCCCTGAATTAAAGAGCAGTAGGTGATGACATTTGGTGCAATGCCTATATGGCTCATTTCCTGGAAAACGCTCAAGGCCTCATTTACCCTTTTGTCCTTACAAAGACGATTGATGATCATATTATAAATTATTACGTTAGGTTTGCACCTCCTCCTCTCTTTCTCCATAACCTTAAGCAACCTAAGAGCCTCATCAGTGTTCCCAATCTTGCAAAGCTTGTTAATTACAACACTAAAGGTGAATACATCGATTGGGTACCCATTATTCACTATTTTGTTAAACAACTCCATCATCTGTTCTAATTTGTTCTCCATACAGAGTCCCTTAAGAAGAGTGTTGAAAGTTATTTGATTTGGTTCAAACCCATGCTTTAAAATGTTTCCAAAGAAAGAAAAACCGAAATCCACACGACCCAATCCGCAGCAACAGTTGATCAAGATGCTAAGAGTAACTATATCAGGTTGGATTCCTGTATTACCACCCAACATCATCATTTTATTAAACAGAGAAAATACAGTAGAGTAGTGTTTCATACTGGTGATGGCTCCCAAAATTTGATTAAAAGGGAAAATTGAGGGAATGGGTTTCATTTGAACCAAAGATTCAAAGAAACCCAATGCTTCATCAAGCTTAAGAGTTCCAGATTTACACCGATCTTTTACGAATTTCTCGAAATCGGTTTGGCTTTTTATATGGGACTGAGACTCAGAGGGAATTGGGTCTCTTTGTTTTGTAGAATTATAACGAAAGATTGAAAGAGAAGAGATGTGAGAGCGTAGAATCATACCCATTTGAGGACCAGAAACAACGGCTTTTGTTAACATCGTTCTCGAAGCAGGAGGAATTTTTAGGGGTTTTTCTCCTTAAACCTCAATTCAACCCCAATCACGGATGTCGAGTTGAATCGTCCGAATCATCTCGTTTCAGACGAGTGAACACCGTTTAAACCGATTTAAAATTTCACTTTTCTTTCCAAAATGTTTTACCCAAAAATTAAAAAAAAAAATGTGCTGATTCTCTAACTAGAATGTCTTCTCTCGGTCAACACTCAGCTGACGTGGCATGATCACAGAATCATAGATCTTTTTTCTAGATATAAACAACTGCACATCTTATTTTCCAACCAGAAAGTCATCACTCGGTAATACTTGGCAGATGTGGCACGAACACAAAAATAAAAGATGTGCAGTGGCGTATCCCCAAAAACAAAAAACATCTATGGTTCTATGCCTAAAACTTTACTTTTAAGTGATATTTTATTTCTGTGAAAAAAGAAAAAAATGTCCAAGACTTAACATAATTTTAGTTTTTAATATATGATTATGATAGATTTTTTTTTCTTCTTTTATACCATATAGTTGGGCACTGCAATGATCTGATAGATGTTATCTTGGAAAAAAAAAAGTTCTACCTCACCCAATTGTAAGTAAGAGACAAAATTATATTTATTTATTTTTAAATAAATAAATAATGTTGAATATTTTTTGTCCAACATTGGTGGAGAACATAATCATCCATTTTAAATTTATGTTCAATTCTTGAGAATAAGTGTAATCTTGTCACTTAAAAAATAAATGTTCTCGACAAGGTAGAATTTTTAATCAAGTCCAAAAAGCAACTTTACTAAGGGTCCTCAGGCTCCAAAACCATGATCCAATGCTTCAAAGTTGAAGAGGACAAATTTCAATGAACATGAGGGGGGAAAAATGATTTCTAAATTTATTTTATTTTTCATCATTAAATTTTAATATTAAATTTGGGAGTTTGGTAGAAGTTCAGTAAACGTCCATTTTCAAAAACTTGGATCAAGTACAAAATAATTTTTTTCTTATATGAGTTTTTCAATGAATTCTAGAGGGCTGTGGTGTTGGATTGCTAATGTGATAATCCAGTTGAGCAAAACAGCAACCACGTTCTCGAATCAGGAAGAATTTTTAGGGGTTTTTCTCATTAAATCTCAATTCAACCGCAACCACGGATGTCGAGTTGAATCGTCCGAATCATCTCGTTTCAGACAAGTGAACACCGTTTAAATTGATTTAAAAAATGTATTACCCAAAAATAAAAAAATGTGCACATCTTATACCATATAGTTGGGCACTACAATCATCTGATTAATGTTATCTAGGGATAAAAAAAAGTTCTACCTCACCCAATTGTAAGTAAGAGACAAAATCATATTTATTTATTTTTAAATAAATAAATAATATTTTAATAATATTGGATATTTTTTGTTCAACATTGTTGGAGAACATAATCATCCACTTAAAATTTATTTTCAATTCTTGAGAATAAGTGTAATCTTGTCACTTCAAAAATAAATGTTGTTGAGAAGGTATAATTTATAACCAAGTCAAAAAAGCATGATTTTGAGGGAGATAGAGTAGTTTCAAAATTTTAGGGGAGTTATTTGTAAATAGCACTTGCGTATGAAAAGAGTCCGACTAACCTTACTAATGGTCCTCAAACTCCAAAATCATGATCCAAATTTTTTTATTTTTCATTATTGAATTTTAATTTTAAATTTGGGAGTTTGGTAGAAGTTCAGTACACGTCCATTTTGAATTCTAGAGGGCTGTGGTGCTGGACTGCCAATGTGGTAATCCATTGAAGCAAAACGGCACTTTGTAAGGCTTAAATTCTTGAGTTAGCGGTTTCTAACCACACTGAAGAGATAAAAACCTCCTCTTCAGTAAATAAATGAAAAAATGTGTAAATCATCCAGAACTGACATTGTGCGGGTAGGGATGCAAGAAAAATTACTCCTATAGTTCCATAACAAATGAACATCAAAGAAAGATGGAAAATCACATATGGATTGCCTTGTAGCTGAATTAACGAGTCCTTTTTGTCAAACATTTGGAATTGATATCATTGTCTTATTCCTCATCGATCGTGATGGTTACTTCATCTTGCTAATTGTGTGAAGCGTTGTGAATATATATTTGTTAGCTTTTCAGATGTATGTTTACAGTATGCACACATGTTTAGTACGGCACAAGGATCACGCCTGCCTTCTATGTAAGGTACCAACAAAATGTAATCCCTCTGGTCGAAACTCAAAAACCAAAACGTGAATGCTAGGTTAGATTTGAAATTCTCAAAATATGTTGGCAGATGAAATCATGTCTATAATGGGATGATGATCACTTGAAAAAAAAATGTACTCGGTGAAGAGGGAGAGGTAAGGTTACAATGAAGGTTTGACCAAATGAAGTAAATCATCCAAAGTCCAAAGAGAAACTCCCAAACTGGTGCTCGATTAACCCCTCTGTATGATCGAAGCCAATATGAACATTAAATATATCCTTGGCAATAACATTAAAAAAAGAAAAGGAAAGATATCGCTCTCTCCCTGCATATCTAGGACATCAATACTGATACATGCCACTGAAATGATAGAAGAATCTCTTATGCCTATCTTTACTTTATGTTAGCTCTCATTATTTTTGTTGCAAGTAATCTGTAGTTGAAATTGATCAATAATTATGTTATATGGGTTCAGGTGGTATAGATCTCCTGTGTCACTCTTTTGTCTCGAGGGTTTTTTTCTGCGTGTAGGGCTTCAAAATTGGGAAGGTCTAGGGGGCAGAGGTTACCATGTGGCTTGCATCAATGGTAAGGCTGGCATTATGAAGTCTATTTAAGATTATCTTTTTTGAAAAACTTTTTTCATTGGAACCACTGAAAATTTCCTAGCCTTACAATAGCCATTGATTAATATGTTATAACTAAAAACATCAGGCTCATGATCTCTACTCACCATAGAATTAAAAAGTTTTACCACCACGTCCATTTGGCCTTGCAAACAATATCCATCCATCAACGCATTATACACAACCATGTCAGGCTCTTCACCTCTTTGAATAATCAGTTGTAATATCTTGTGTGCTTCTTTGGCCATCCCTTGTTTGTAAAGTGAATCCACTAATATTCTATATGTTACTACATCAGGTGAGATTCCACAACATATCATTTCATCAAATAACCTTAAGGCTTGTTCGCATTGACATGAATTTCAAAATCCATGAATCAAAGAATTGTAAGTGAACACATTTGGCTTTACACCTCTTTGAGAAATTATCTCTAATTGCATGTGCGCTTCGCTTCAGTAGACCTCCCATGTTTGCAAAGAGCATCCACCAGATGGGTAAACGACGCCTTGAATCTCTTCAGCAAAATGATCGAAAAAAGTATAGTCACTTACAACGCTTTAATTCAAGGCCAACAAATGATAGACATGAGCTATACAAAAGCAATTATGATTTGATATATTAAAAGCTATAAAACAAGCACAAGTATCAGGTCCAATATAAGAACACAGAAGTTCCATATGGAATTAACACATGTTTTCTAGAACATGAGATCATCTGGAGTTGAACCCTTCTCTTGCATTTGTGTGAACAAATCCTCGGCTTCTTTTAGCATTCCTTCCTTAATAAAACCATGAATAAGAATGTTATATGTTATAGTGTTGGGTTGCAAATCTTTGGCAAAAAGATTGCAAAACAACTCCATTGCTTCCTTCATATTCTCATTTTTGCACATACAATCAATGATGATGTTGTAAATAACAATATTGGCTTTCAATCCATTGTTTTCCATCACATGAAGCAATTCGATTACATCAGTAAAACAACGGTTCGCGAGTAGCCCATCAAACAATATACCATAAGTAATGATATCTGGACTTTGGCCATTAGCTCGCATCCACAAACAGATCTTTTGCAGACACGACCTTCCCAATCTTGCATAACCCACCAATAATGATGTTGTATGTACTATTATCCGGAGTTAATCCTTTGTGACACATATCACTAAAGAGTTTCATGGCCTCATCCAATTTCCTAGCCTTGCAATAGCCATTGATCAATGTGTTATAGCTACAAACATCAAGTTCATAACCACTACTCACCATAAAATAAAAAACTTTTACTGCCTCGTCCAATTTGCCTTGTAGACAAAGAAAATCCACTAATATTGTACATGTTACTGCATCTGGTGAGATTCCACAACCTGGCATTTCATTGAACAACCTCATGGCTACTTCACATTGACCTGAATGACATAAGCCATGAATCAAAGAGTTATAAGTGACTACATTGGGATTTTCACCTCTTTGAGACATTGCTTCAAATAGCATGTATGCTTCTTTAATCATCCCTTCTTTGCATAGACCATCCACTAGAACATTAAAGGTTATTACATTTGGTGAGATTCCACGACATGTCATTTCATCGAACAATTTAATAGCTTGCTCACATTGACTTGAATGACATAAGCCATGAATCAAAGACCTATAAGTGATTACATCAGGCTTTACACCTCTTTGAGACATTACTTCTAATAGCATACATGCTTCGTTAGTCCTCCCTTCTTTGCAAAGGGAATGCACTAGAATGTTAAAAGTTATTACATCTGGTGAGATTTCACGACCCGTCATCTCATCGAACAACGTGATGGCTTGTTCACATTGACCTAATTTACATAATCCATGAATTAAAGAATTGTATGTGATTGTATCAGGCTTTTCATCCATTTGAGACATTACTTCCAACATCATGCATGCTTCTTTAATCATCCCTTCTTTGCAAAGAGCATCCACTAGAATGTTGAAGGTTACTACATTTGGTGAGATTCCACACTTCACCATCTCATCGAACAAGTTTTTAGCGTCTTTCCACAGACCTAAATTGCATGTTCCCTGAATTAAAGAGCTGTAGATGATGACATCTGGTGCAATGCCTATATGCCTCATTTCCTGGAAAATGCTCAAGGCCTCGTTTACCCGTTTGTCCTTACAAAGACAATTGATGATTATATTATAAATTATTACGTTAGGTTTGCACCTCCTCCTCTCTTTCTCCATAACCCTAAACAACCTAAGAGCCTCATCAGTGTTCCCAATCTTGCAAAGCTTGTTAATTACAACACTAAAGATGAATACATCGATTGGGTACCCATTATTCACTATTTTGTTAAACAACTCCATCATCTGTTCTAATTTGTTCTCCATACAGAGTCCCTTAAGAAGAGTGTTGAAAGTTATCTGATCTGGTTCAAACCCATGCTTTAAAATGTTTCCAAAGAAAGAAAAACCGACATCCACACGACCCAATCCGCAGTAACAGTTGATCAAGATGTTAAGAGTAACTATATCAGGTTGGATTCCTGTAGTACCACCCGACATCATCATTTTATTAAACAGAGAAAGTGCAGTAGAGTAGTGTTTCATACTAGTGATGGCTCCCAAAATTAGATTAAAAGGGTAAATTGAGGGAATGGGTTTCATTTGAACCAAAGAATCAAAGAAACTCAATGCTTCATCAAGCTTAAGAGTTCCAGATTTACACCGATCTTTTACGAATTTCTTGAAATCGGTTTGGCTTTTTATATGGGACTGAGACTCAGAGGGAGTTGTGTCTCTTTGTTTTGTAGAGTTATATCGAAAGATTGAAAGAGAAGAGATGTGAGAGCGTAGAATCATACCCATTTGAGGACCAGAAACAACAGCTTTTGTTAACATCGTTCTCGAATCAGGAAGAATTTTTAGTGGTTTTCTTCTTAAACCTCAATTCAACCCCAACCACGGATGTCGAGTTGAATCGTCCGAATCATCTCGTTTCAGACGAGTGAACACCGTTTAAACCGATTTCAAATTTCACTCTTCTTTACGAAATGTATTACCCAAAAATAAAAAATGTGCTGATTTTCGAACTAGAAAGTCTTCACTCAGTCAATACTCAGCAGACGTGGCATGAACATAAAACCATAGATCATTTTTTCTCGTGATACACGTCTGCACATCTTATTTTCTAGGAAAATGCTGAAATGACAAAAAGTATTATCTGCGATTCTCACAAATCTGACGGATGTGCACATAACCATAGATATTTTTCCTCACGATACAAGTAAAACTCATCTACGGTTATGTATGCATGTCCACGTCAAAATTGTGAGAATCACATTAGATCCTGTGTCACCCCAGCACGACTCTATTTTCTAACAAGAAAGTCTTCACTCAGACCATAGTTGGCTGATGTGGCACGATACAAAAATAACAGATGTGCAGTTGTGTATCCCCAAAAAATCTATCAACGGAGTAAAGACTTTCTAATTAGAAAATCATCATTCAAATAAAAATTTATTTTTAGGTGATATTTTATTTCTGTTCCCCAAATATCTAAATGTGAAAAAAAAAATGTCCTAAGACTTAACATAATTTTAGATTTTTAATATATGATTATGACAGATTTTTTGTTTCTTCTTTTATACCATATAGTTGGGCAGTACAATCATCTGATATATGTTATCTAGGGAAAAAAAAAGTCCTGCCTTACCCAATTGTAAGTAAGAAACAAAATCATATTTATTTATTTTTAAATAAATAAATAATATTTTAATAATATTGGATATTTTGTGTCCATTGTTGGAGAACATAATCATCCATTTAAAATTTATTTTCAATTCTTGAGAATAAGTGTAATCTTGTCACTTAAAAAATAAATGTTCTTGAGAAGGTGGAATTTATAACCAAGTCCAAAAAGCAAGATTTTGAGGGAGACATTGTTTCAAATTTCTATGAACTTCAGGGGAAAAAAGGATTTTCAAAAAAAAAAAAAAAAAAAAAAATTTCATTATTATATTTTAATTTTAAATTTGGGAGTTTTGATAGAAGTTTAATAGATGTCTATTTTCAAAACTTTGGATCAAATACAAAATAATTTTTTTCTTATCTGAATTTTTCAATGAATTCTAGAGGGCTGTGGTGTTGGATTGCCAATGTGGTAATCCATTTGAGCAAAACAGCATTTTGTAAGGCTTAAATTCTTTTGTTAATGGTATCTAACTAGGCCGAAGAGATAAAACCCTTCTCTTTAGTAAATAAATGAAATATGTGTAAATCATCCAGAACTGACATTGTGTGGGTAGGGATGCAAGAAAAATTACTTCTATAGTTCCATAACAAATGAACATCAAAGAGAGATGGAAAATCACATATGGGTTGCCTTGTACCTGTACAGAAGCCCAAGATAAGATCCACACATGAAAAAACTGGCATAAAAGATATAACTGAAAAGCTTGATTAACAAAAACAACATCCATGAAACCATACACCAATAAAATCTTCAATAATTGGGAAAAGAAAATCAGTTTAGATTTTTACACGACAACTAATATAAGCTCCATAATATACATTATTTAACAAACCTTTCTTCTTTTTTTTTTATGTTTGTAAGGAGAATACAAATACCCATATTTGCTAGCAGAGAAGATTTTACAACGTGGAAGTAAACTTATATAGGTGCTGCACAAGTAGTTCTAAAATGCCCCGTCTGATTGCAACGACTACAATGTACAACTCTCTTCACACGCCCACGGTCTTCAGCCCGAACTCGCTTCTTTCTTGGTCGTCCTGGTGGCCGAAGCGACTTTGGTGGGTTTATTATAATTTCAACACCTTTATTGGCACCATTCTCGGACAATTCCTTCCAAAGGCTTTTATCAGGGACAGGATGAAGAGTCTGTGAATACGTCTTCCGATATGTATTAACTGTGAAATAGCTCTCAGTAAACCGATGGACATTCTGCCTACAAGAGAGAAGTGCCGCCACCGCATGTGCACACGGAACCCCATAGAGCTGCCAACCACGACATAGACAACAACGATTGCGAATATCGACAATATTTGTTCCTTCATGAGAAATAACTTCAAACTCTGCTTCATTTGCACGTAACACCTGATAGCTCCGTGCACACTCAAGAGCCTCTGCCACACGCCTCTCGGCAGAAGGAACAAGTATTGTAGTCCATTGCATACTTGTTTCACGCCGTTCATTAAACCAAGTCATAAGTTGTCGACGGATACACTCCATCATCTGAATTATTGGAAGCCCCGAGGCTTCGAGTATCCAAGAATTTAACGATTCAACTATGTTTGCTGTAAGATGCCCAAATCGTGTACCCTCAAAATAAGCCGTAGCCCAAAGACGAGGTGGAATACGTCGAATCCAATATGCAGCGTCTTGTGAAATTTCTTCAATCTCTAGTATTTTGGCTTCAAACTCGATGACGGTGAGAGCATGAGCGGCTTCCCAAAGAAGGTTAACGAGCATTGTATTATTGAACTCTTTTCGAAAACTATCACTTAGGTGACGCATACAGAACCCATGAAAGGCAGTCGGGAAGTTTGCTTCCACACCTTCTACAATACCCTTCTGCCTATCTGACAAGATAGTGAGCCTCGGCATGTTTTCCGTGTTAATCTCAAGTAGATTGTGCAGCTCAGACAGAAACCACATCCAATTATCATCATTTTCCTCATCGACGACGCCAAATGCCAAAGGAAACAAAGCACCATCACCATCAAAACCCGTGGCAAAAAGTAAAGTCCCGAGGTATTTGCTCTTCAAAAGAGATCTATCAAGCCCAAGAAGCGGTCGACATGCATTCACAAACCCATATATCGATGCATGAAATGATATAAACATTCGTTGGAAGCAATTATCGTTTGGGTTTCCATAAATCGATGCAATACTCCCCGGGTTCGTTTGTTTAATTTGATCACAGTATTGTGGAAGAAGACGATACCCTTCTTCAAATGAGCCACGAACAGCAGCCATGACACGTTCCTTTCCCCGCCAAGCTTGCTTGTACGATAAAGTAATTCCATGAGCCCTATGTATCTCTTCCAATATCTCTTTTGGTTTGCAATTCGGGTTTTCCATAAGCTGCTGTTCCACGGAATTTGCAACCCATTGTACAGACGCTTGTTGATGGCCGAGATGTGTGATTCCTCCACAGTTATGGACATCGTTGATGGTCCTAATGGTGAAGGTAGGAACACCCGGAAGCTTTGCAGCATGAACACGCCATGGGCATCCTTCGCTCGCACACTTGGCAGTGAAACGAGTTTTGTCTGATTTCACAGTCTGTATTTCAAAGTGACAAGCAATGGCTGCATCTCTCAATGCCCTTCGGCAGCTCTTTACGTCCGGGAACTCTTGCCCCACAATTAGTTCATAGTTAGGGTTTGTAACAAGGGAACGGGATTGAAGGACGGGAGTGATTACCAGATGAGGTTGATGAACATCTATATCTTCGGAAGGATCAATGGCCATCTCATGATTGTGATCGACGGTTATCTGTAAATTTTGATCGAGGTCATGGTTCTCCGGCAAATCCAACTCATGGTTCTGCGCAGCAAGAGCTAATTCATGATCGTGTTCATCATCAACGTGGTCATGCACATTGTCCAGATCGTGTCTCTGACCCAAGGCTAATTCGTTCTCGTGTTCATGATTATGGCCATGGGTCTGTCCTAGAGCGAGTTCGTGGTCATGGCTATGTCCTAAACCTAGATCTTGTTCGTGAGACGGACCCAAACCCAAGTTATGGTCATGGTTCTGTCCTAATCCAAGACTATGGGTGTGCCCGAGTGCTAAATCATGGTTTTGCCCAAGAATCAAATCGTGGTTAGCCATTTCGAAGAACAACTCACAGAATACAAATCAACTACTAGAACCCAACAATTTTTCAAAAACAAATGTTCAATTTATATCTTAAAATCCCTAATTTCCACATGTATTGGAGCAAGACCGTGCTACTGTAAGCAATTGATCCTTCCATTTTCGATTTTTTTTCTAAAAACTATATTGCAGAAGTTACAAGAAGACAATCAAGTAAGAAAATTGAAATAAAAAACAAGAAATTCTCTTCTACCGATTCTACTACAGTAAACGGAAACCCACAAAATAAAAAACCAAAATTCAAACAAAAACACTTAAATTCGTTCAAATCAACAGCTTCAGAAACCACAAAATGCAGCTAAAACAAGCACTAATAATAAAATTTTCACTCCCCCAAAAAACCTTACCTCAAAACTGGAACAGCAATAAGAGATAGATCTCACCGAAATCCATCAATCCAAAATCTTAATTTACAAGACAAGAAAACCCAAATTTCATTGAAGAACTCGAAGAACAAGTATAGATCTTAGGGGGAGTTATAAAAAAAAAAAAAAAAAAAGGATCTGTAAAAGCTCGATTAGGGTTTCGAGATGTAGAGAAGAAGAGAGACGCAGAGGTTGTCAAAGACTTAAACGGGTCGATATTTGAAAAAAAGAGGGACAGATAAGGAATTTTTGGCGGGTAATTAAGGAAAAAACCTGAAAGAGAGAAGGGTAGAGAAGGAGATTGAGAATTGCAGGGGCAAAGTGGCAGAAGATGGGATGAGAGGAATTTTGATGGGAAATTTACTAGGGCAGAGGCTGAAAAGAGGGTATTTAGGTCAAAATATTATTACCTTCTTTCTTATTTATACAATTACAAAATTATCCCCATACTAATCCATATTTCAGAACCGATTTGACTCGGACGAGTTGGCAGGATTGATGGAGTTTTTAGGATTGAGTTTGATTTGATTTGGACGATTCGAAAATAAATCAAGATCGTGAGTTGCTGGTGATGGCATCGCATTTGAGTGATCAAATTTAAAAAGTCGTCATTAAAAGAATTGTGCAAGTTGAAAATTTTAAGAGAGAGAGAGAGAGAGAGACATTAAGGCACTACTGCTGAAAATTGGGATCGAAACTCTGCTTTCGCACTCTTCTCTAAGAAAAACAAATCCGAAAAGTGTATGGATTATGATAATAGATAGAAACAAATTTGATTTGATGTAAGATATGATTCTGATTATGGATAGAATTGAATGGAGGAATAAGATTCATTTTCTCGATCCTAAAATTTTGAATAAAAGTTTTGATGATGATGGGTCTTATTGAGTTGATCTCCTGAACCATCCAATATTTGTTTCCTTGTGTTAATGGATTTGTTTTTGTTAAAATGGCTATTTTATATAGAGGTGAGAGAAATAGTCGATTTTGATCTATAATTTCTATAAATGAATAAAAATGACATAGTAGGTCCTGATACTTAAAGATTGTATTTGAGTTGACTCAATTGGATTTCGGTGACTTGACAAAAAATTCAATAGAACTTGTCAAATCAAGTTATCAACTTGATTGAGTCAACTTGAAAATGTATCCATTTAGATTAGAAACTTGATCGAGTTATTTTATTTGACTTTATTACATTGACAAAGAATCAAGATTTTAATTTTAAATCAAATATTTCTTTCTAAAATCCATAATTTTTTTATTTGTAAACTTATGTTACAAATAACACATTTTCATTACTTCGGGAATAACCCATGCATAATTTATGAATAAACATGTAAATCCAAAATGGTACACTTGTTGTTTTTTGAAATACAAGGGTTTATGACCAATAAGGGTAAAACATAAGGGCAGTTCTATTTGGGGTTACAAAAGGGTATTAGATCCCAACGGCTTTATTGTTCCTTCTTTTTTAAAATCTCGTTATCACTCATTCATGGGTTGTAAATGGATCGGATCGAACCCAAAATATGATTTAGTCCAATAACCTAGGGTATGGATCAATGATGTGGGATTATTTTTCAAAAAAACTATGCGATCATATAAGGATCCGATTCAATAAGATGTTTGATCAGTCCAAAAAAGTCCTGATATGGTAATATGTGACAAACAACTGGCAATAAATTGGACCCAACCCAAAATCCGATCCATTCCAATTCAATAATTACACGTCCCGATCAAGGATTTCGGTTGGATTGGGACTGATCCAAAATGATTGATTTTTCAAATTAGATGAACTGGGCCCTTGAGAAGAAACAAATAAAGCATGAAATCCACGATTTTTTCTCTCATACGAAAAATAATGGGAAAGTCTATTGGAATTATCGATAAAATATCATCTTACATAACAACAAGAACTAGAATTCTTATTGACCATAAAAAAGAAAAGCAATTAAAATTTAACAGAAAGTCGAAAAAGATTCTCGTTGAACATAAAACTTTATAACGAAATCTCTGGACCGTCTCCCCGTAGTTTCGCCAACTCTGCAAGTCTGTGGACAACTTTGTTTGCTACATCATTAAATGCTTTAGAGACTGCAGAATCAGGAGCTGATATTACTATAGGACTTCCTTCATCTGAACTTCTTCTAATTTCTCCCTCCAGAGGTATCTAAAAAGAAAAAAATTATAGTAATAATTAGAAAAAACAAATTAAAGGGATACCACAACCTCATCATAATAATAAAAACATAAAAAACAAGTTGGTAAATTTATGTTGTTGTGCATCAACACTATCAAATACACAAGGTATTAGGCGTGAAGTTATAATTTTCAATCACACACTCTCGAAAAAGGAAAACATTATGACTATGGATCATGAAAGATAGAATTTGATTGAACATACCTCACCAAGAAATTCCAAATTCATCTCGTCAGCTGTCCTACGTGCTCCTCCACTCCCAAAAATGTAAGATTGCTCACCACAGTGTGGACATTTAAAGTGGCTCATATTCTCTATCAGTCCCAAAATCTGAGAAAATAACCATAATTCCAAGATATGCTTTCAGCATAGAAACTTGATACTATTGATACAAGTGCACGGAAATGATACACTACGACTATGGTAAGTCCGTAACAAATTTTAGTCATCAAATTAAAATGGTAAAGAAAGCATAAAACTGATGCGCTCATACAGGAACTTCAACTTTCTGAAACATATTAGCTCCTCTTCGAGCATCTATTAATGCAATGTCTTGAGGAGTTGAGACAATCAAAGCACCTGGCAATATAAGTCAAAACACGTTAACTAACTGAACAAAGATTTCTTAACCATACATATACACAACCTCGGGTGTATTTACATACATTGCAGAGATATTAAATATAAATTCCAAATTTACATAACGTTAGGAGAACAAACGTTGTGGTTTAAGATCACTGGTTTTTCTTTTACATTTTTCAATAGCTAACATGCATTCTAATTAGATTCTCCTCATGACCTCCACAAACGAGAGGCTTGAAAATTCCCTAAAATCTTTTCATCAAATGATCGAAATAAAAGGAACCCATTATAAGCCCAAGGAAACCCTAGTCCAAGTCCACCATCACCATACACTAAGATGAAGAAGAACCATTGATTATGATCATCACACTTCATTCCAAACTGAGAAGCATGAAAAGCGTCAAGAGTCATGAAAGAGATGCTTGAAATCCGCCAAAATCTTTCATCAAATGATGAAAAAACACCCTAGAAACCTAGTCTACACCCATCATCAACATAAACTAAGAAGAAGAACAACCATTTTCTTGATGACAACACTTCATCTCATCTGTAAACAAGAAAACCGTCAAAAGTACCGTACTTCGCCTTCTCATCCCCAACGAGTAGAATCTTGTTTCGAGGTAATATTTTGGTATGGAGAAAAACCAAAATGCTCTCAACCGAATACCTCATCCCCAAGGTGTAAAATCTCATTTAGGGGTGATGTTCTGGTTAGGAGAAAAACCAAAATGGTCTCAACTGAGACAATCTGAAACATTCCTGCAAACATTCAATGTTTTGGGGTCAATGTTTTGTTCTGATCTCGGTCAAAACATTTTAAAACGGCACAAAACCTTAAACCATGTCATCCCTAAACATCCAATAAGACTTTCCCCCACAAAATAATCTCAATCTTCTTGGCTGGCCTTTGCACGTCGATCTTTCATTATAATAGCACAAAGTTTTTAAGATTTGAGGCATCTTATAAATCATTATAAGGTTGTGATATTTCGGTCAATTCCACAGTAATGGAAATTGGAACATGCATGTGACTAAAAGTCACATTCAAGCACTAATTAGTCATGAAAACTTCAACCAACGAGGGCAATCTACACTTTTTAAAATACAGGTGGCGTGTATTAATTAAAATGTGAACATAGGAGGGTATTATAAACATGTCCTATTATTTATTTGAAATACAAATATCCAATTGAAAGCCATTCGATAGGTAGGAGAAAAAAAAATGGTGACTATAAGGTAGTCATGACTAATAAAACATATAATAGACTAAGTATGCTAATACTTGCAAACATTTTGTAAATGAGAAACTTTCCAAAAGGCTAAATTGAGAAACTATTCCAACTTTAGGTACAAATGAATTTTCTACAGAATAGATTCTTCTGATACCTGATAATTGTAGCGTCTGTGAAATAGACAACTGAGTATCGCCCGTGCCAGGGGGCATATCCACCACGAGAATATCGAGCTTTCCCCAAGCAACTCCCCTTGTAAACTTATTAAGGGCACTCATTACCTGCAAGGACAAACCATCAAATAGTTAAATAAAAGAAGGGCCAAAATATATTCCAAAGTATTTAATAACCACTATATTTGAGCTAAAAACAAACCATAGGACCTCTCCATACGATTGGGGCATCCTTGCCTACAAGAAATCCCATTGACATACACTGCACTCCATGGTTTTCAATAGGAATCATCTTCATATCTGCTAAAGGAATGCAAGAAACAATTAATACCTACCATGATATAACTAAAGCAGCAACAGATCATATCACTGCAGATTCAAGTCAGTGCCAACATTGCTGAGGTAAAATATGGTACACACCTATTATGACTACATGGATTTATACCAAAGATTTTTACAATAAAAATATTGCTCGACTAACAAAACTGCCACTTAAATTCAAACAAAATCGCACTAAATATCAAAAGATATTTGTACACACCTTTTAGACTACAGGGATATATACCAAAGATTTGTAAAATAAAAATATTGCTCGACCAACAAAGCTTTCACTTAAATTCAAACAAAATCACACTAAATATCAAAAGATATTTCAAATGTCTTACATCCATTTTCTGATTTTGACACTACCACTTGAACCAGAACAAATACAAAAGCATCCAGGCAGATTTTGGATTGAGTATCAAAATGCCTATTAAGTTTTCTGCAGTGACCTATGCACATGCATGCATCTTTTCACAATATTAATGGGTTGCAATTGAATCAAAGCTGGTGCCTTTCCAACAATACATCTCTTCTTTTTAAGCGCCGCAAACCCTAGGTATACAAAGGATTTTTTGGAGTTTTTAATTCAAAAAATTGTGAGAGAATTGACATTGTAAAGTATAACAACACAAAAGTAAACTACACCAACAAACATTCAGCCCAAAAAGATGAGAACCATCAAACAAGTGACCAAATCACCTGCTTAGCACCAAAAAAAAAAACGACCGAATCACATGAGCTCAAAAGGAACTCGAGAATGAATAAATTAGCAACCAAATGATATCTGGAACTAGCTTTAATGAACCAATCTCTGGAGAATTGGTACAAAAATGTGGTTATTGTTCATTAATGTGTCTTAATGAGCAATAATAACTTCCAAGCTAGTTTACTTTCATACTAAATTTCAATGATCTTAAGATTCAGAAGTAAATTATAAGAATAAGAGACTATCACCTTCACTCACTTCGGGTCTTCCGCTAACCTTCATCATAGTAGGAATAGATGGCCCATATATATCCGCATCAAGCAAGCCCACCTTAAGTTGACATTTATTAGCAAGTGCCACAGCCAAATTAACTGTAAATTCCCAAAAGTATCATATTAGAACCTCAAAGACTAGCACAACACATGAAGCTTCAATGACTAAACGAACATCCCATTTGCATGCAAATCAATATATATTACACATATTGTATATGTATCTACACACATGTTTCTGTATATAAATTAATACCTTGCGCTTGAATAGAAATAAAGACGCTTAAATTCTTTTTGATCATTCAATTAAGAAAAAAAAGGTAAAAAGGAAAAAAATAAAAAGTAAATAAAAAAATAAAAATAAAAATAATGGAAAAAGAAAATTAAGTAAATGGATAAAAACCTTGACCACCCAATTCAAGGCTGCAGCCCACAAAGACAATGCAGTTCTGGAAAATTGACCAAACAATTAGAAATGCATGTTTCCCATAGAACTGACTTCAAATAATCTAAACATCATAAATTTGTTGCGCAGAAGCACCCAAATACCCTACGATTGCTTCTGATGAACACTTAAACAAGTATGCCAAAAAGAAAGAAGGAACACAAAATCAACACAAGAGACAAGATTTACGTGGTTTGGCAAAATTGCCTTCATCCACGGGCGATGATGAAAGTTTATTATTGATGTAGTCATGGAAACAATACAAAAATAGGGTTTTCCAGAGAACAAAAATATATTGCGTCCTAGGGCTTCCAACGTATTTTCTAATACCGAAAATGCTAGAAAATATAGCGCCACTAACACTCTTGCGATGAACCCAAGTCCTGCATACCTCCACAGAAGTAACCTGAGATTAAGGCCATAAATAACAAAATCTTCCCCACCCATTAATCATAAAAATCGAATTGGTCAACGTCCTGCACCGCAAATACGAGCATGTAAACTCAATACTAATTGATCTACTCCCAAAACCCAATCCTTATGTTTCCCCTAAATAAGAACTTCATCAAACCATAAAATTCATGATTTTTCATCCAATCCATTTAGTCAAAATGTGAAATTATAGAACAATATTCAATAAATTTGCTTCTTGCACCCAACAATAATCATCCAAATGGGGAAAACAAGATAACTAAAGAAAAATAAAAAATCAAAACTAGCACCCATAATCCCAAGCTAAACATTTGGGGGTAAAAAGGAAAGATACCTGCAGTAGTAGATTTGCCAACACCACCTTTTCCAGAAGCAACGGCTATAATATCTTTAATTCCTTCAATAAGAGCTCCTTTGGCAAACCCTCTAACGAATTCCAACCTCTACAGATTTATAGCCGTTGATACGACCATTAATTCTTCCGCCAAAATTAACGATATTTTTAAATTTTGAAAAACAGAGAATTCAAAGCAGTTCTACTTACCGTACAGTTAACAATTGCAGATCTCAACAACTGCTTCATGGGTATCAATCTGCCAGTAAAACCCCTTGATCAAAACTTTGTTTTCAGATCCAGAGTCAAATAATTTCAAAAATTGTAAACCCTAAGCACGTTTGATCAGTTTGAACTTTGAACGCGGCTCGGCGCCGGCTAAGGGGCTCAGTACAGTTTAATCTCAACATTTAAATAGAGCCACTTAACTCAGTTGAGTTTATATTCCCATTCAATATATTTTCAAGTCGACTCGTTCACGTTTTTGAGTTAAAAACGAATTTTGGGACCAAGTCAACTCGAAATTCAATTGGGCCTAATTTCAAATAAACTCAACAAGCCCTAAAACAATTATCATAAAAATTGGATGCTATCATGTATGTTTATATAGGATAAATTCAAGTGATGTTCAAGTAGCGGAGGTCATGAGTTCAAATCCCATCTTAGGGACTATCCTCAGGGATTTATTTAAGAAATTTTCCTCATGCATATGGAGGGAGGGGACTGCACGTGACCCGATGCTTAGTTGGGTGTTCTAAGAGACTTAGATATCTCAATTCCAAAGTAAAAAAAATCCAAGTGGTGACATCCGCCGCACAAGAATGCAATTTTGGAGAGCCCAAAAAACCCCACATTCTTATTGGGTCATGTGTATTGAAGGCATCCCTTCCCAATGTGGGTATAACTTGGGTAATTTTGCAAATTGGTATGTCATCAGTACAAATGGACCAATAGGAATGTGAGATTTCCTTGGGTCTCCAGAATCGCACTTGCCATGTAATGGCATTCTTGTGTGCTTACAGACATTTAAATTCTACATTTTCTTGTAAAGTCATAAGGGGATTGATATTTATCGAGCAAATATGTCGATATGATTCTTATTAATTAGAATTGACAATGATGGATCCCATGAGTAGATATACCTAAGGACTGGCATGTTAGGCTAATTTCCAAAGTGGAGATTCAAAAACTTTGAAGTCTCAAGGTTTGTTCGATGAGGCATTCGGCTCCAATCTCTTTTTTGACTTCTGGCATTGTATTGACATATGCAAAAGACATCTTTGTTCGTTAGTTAGATTCATAGTATATTTAATATTTTACAGCTTGAATCAGAAAGTAAATTGTTTGTCTTTTTATATAATCTGATCAAAACATATATTTTCCATAATTTTGGGATTAGGTTTATCTTTCTTTATAGATAAAAAATACATTATTATTTTTAAACATAGCAAGCTATCCCTCACAGATCCTTACTACACGCCCTTTCGGATGGTACTAGTCCATCGTCCTGACTATAGATCATATTTTCATTTACGTTCCAACGATACATGTCCAAAACTCCAAATAACAATTTAATTATACGAGATTTATGAGGATAGTTTGATGTTTAAATCATGATCGTCATCTTTGACAAAAAGTCAAGATCTTGTCTTGGTTGACGAGTTTACTTATCATATCACCTGTCTTAAGATATCTAGTATTAAGAGCCTTGTTACATTTACAGATTCAAGATTCTTCTTGATTATTGTACCTTTTAGTACATATCTCGAGGTAATATTATAGGATTAGGATAAAAACACAAACATTTTTGTTTTTTCCTTACAACCACCCCCGAAAAAAATGCAATTTGGAACATTCTTTGGTCCCTTTGATCCTATAATGTTGGGCCCACACATAAGCAATCATTAATCAAGAATCTAAAAGGATGAACACCATTCCCACCCGTGACATTCCTCAGAATAAATAATTGCATTTCTGTTTTGTTTCTTTCTTATAAACTTACTATTCTTCTTTTCATGGGCTGCCCCGTGACCTACCAGAATATATACCTAAAACGATGTTTTAATTTGTTGTCTTTCCTTTTGGAAGATTACTTTGATCCTGATAATTGATAAGTTTTTCACATGGTACGTAAATCAAGGCTGACAACGGATCGGATAAAGGTCTTGGATCGGTCCAATACAATAACGATAACTTATTGGATTGGGTTTTATCAGATTTGAACCTTATCGGATCTCGACTCCTATCTAAAAAGAACCTGATAAGGTCTACCTATGATGAAATTCTATTCAATAAACTATACACAAAATATGCATTATACACTTTCTATCCAATTCGTAGATTGGCTTTCTATCGGAACGGATCCTTAACCAATCCAATAACATGATGGATCTTTATTGGATCGCAAATCCTAGATCCAGACCCTAAATTTCAAACTAGATTTCGGGTCTTATTCGATCCATTGAAAGACACCTCACATGAAAACTTGATCTTCTTTCTAACCATAGGTAATAGCCAGGCAAGTCAACAAACCTGCCATGTGAACCCTCTTTGTATATAATAAATACCCATGTTTTCATACAGTCTTACCTTACCTCACAAGAAAGAAGAGAAAGGAAGACAAAGAGGAGAAAATGTCATCAGAATGCAAGTGTAAGAGCTCAATCTTATACATCTAGCTATTTTTTACTCAACATGAAATTATAACTTCTCTTAAGATGATTTTTATTTTTATTTCAAATTTCTTTTTTTTTTTTTTTGGGTTGTTTTGGCTAAGTAATGTGTGTTGTGTGGAAATGGTAGATATTGGTAAGAATTCGTGGCCCGAGTTGGTGGGTGTAAGCGGAGAGGTTGCGGCGGGGGTGATTGAGAGCGATAATCCTAAGGTCCATGCTGTCATCATAAAGGAAGGAGCGTTCGTTACCATGGATTATCGGTGTGATAGGGTTCGAGTTTGGGTTGATCAAAATGGTATTGTAGTTAAGGAGCCCAATGTTGGCTAAATAAAGCTTGAGAGAGGCTTTTATACTCAGATGTTAGTCTCATAAAATGTTGTATTTCTTACACATGAATGTCCTCATTTTCAATGAATAGTGGCTTAACCCATAGTCCCATACTTCCTTCCTTGTCTTACTCTCTTTTCTCGGATTCACAACAAAATCATATTGAAAAGTTGTTTTGGCTATGATGATCATAATCTAGTAAATTTAATTTTTATTGATATTATTAAGAGTGGCGTTTGAAGGCCCTAAAGAAAGCCAAACGTTGTGCCAAATGTTTTTTCAATGTACGGGTTAGAAATTTTAGAAAGAGCTGATTTTTTGTGAGGATGATCTCTATGATGAAAAGACCATCCTTACAAAAAATCAGTCCATTTCAAAACTCCTAACCTCATCAAAAGTGATTGATAAAAATCCGACGGGATCCATGATTTTTCAACTTGTAAATTAGGGTTAGAAGTTTTAAAATGAGCTGAGTTTTGGTGAAGATGATCTCTTCACCATAGAGATCATCCTCACAAAAAATCAGCCCATTCTAAAACTTCTAACCTCTATTTTGAAAAATGTTTGACTCTCTTTAGGGCCTTTGAATGCTTCCCTATTAATAATTATGTGAAAATTTGATCCAAAAAATCATTTATCAAATAATGTAACAAATTTAATTTTACTTTTTCTTGAGATTAGGTTTATAAAAAAAAAAATGAACTATTAAAATTTTTTTTTTCATTGTATTAGTAGCTCATTTCAGTTGAATTGCTCAATATGGTCCATGTAGGTCCCACAAAAAGGATAAGTAATGATCAGAAAAAACCATAGTTTAAAACCTGTCGAGTAAACTCAAAACTTGACTATGTCAACTTGAAACTGCATCAAGTTGGATCAAACATCAAAAGTGGTTTAGAATTGTATATTGTCGAGTTTTTTACCGTTAATTTGATGGGGCAAGAAGTTTCAAATTGTGCTATTTTTTGTGAGGATGATCTTTCCCACCATAGAGACCATCCTCACAAAAAATCAGATTTTGACTCTCAACATCGGTCCCTAACGTTGGTTGCCGAATACTACCCATACATGGGTCAGAATCAGGAGACAAGTATTTGTTATAACATTTTTGTTACAACATCACCCGGATGTCGCCCACCAATTTTTTTCAATGTATTTTATAATACCACCGGATGTCATAGAATCTTGTAAAATGGACGACATCGGGCTTTATAAAAAATGTTGTAACTAATAGTTGTACTATATTTTATTTTACATATTCAAAACGGAACTATATTGAGAACACTCAGGGGTCCATGGAAAAACTATTAATAAATCTGCCATATAATTTAGCAAATTAAAGAATAAATCTTACTATGTTAAGGAAAGGGTTTCACAATAAACAAACCACCTATTCCTTGACCACGGTCTTCTGTAGAGACTACAGACAATGATTAAAATACTCTTGGCAATGATCTTGCTAAATTGTATTACATAAAACTAGATGGTGTTGACTTGCTTAGCAGAATTTTCAGAAGACCCAGTATGAAAACTCAGAAACTTATCCTAGTCAAGTTGGAAACTTGTTGAGTTATATGGTTATCTAAGACTTTTTCAAAAAAGAACAAATGGGCATATATTTTTATTTTAAATGTTACAAATATTTACGTATGTTAATATTGTTAATTAAGTCTTTTGTAACCTCAAGCAAGGTTTGGACTTTGAAGTCGAACTGCCAACATATGAGTTATGACCCTTGTTAGCGATCTCCCGTTTAATTCTTGAAAAATTCATGAATTTTTCAATGTAAGTATTTTTCTCCGGATTTTTGCTTTATTTTGAATAATTCACTTATCTAAGTAAAAAAAGAATAAAATACATTTTTTTTTTTATGAATTTTACTTCATTTACTATTTTTTATAAAACTTGTCGAAAAAACTACTACTATAATTTTTTGTATGTTCCAAAGTGTAAACTTGTAAGTTGTGATTTGTAACACAAATTTGACTTTGAAGGCAGACTTCAAAATTTTGGAGGAAGCTATCTTTTTAGATGACAAATGTCCATTTCATCTTATAAAAAATAATGATATGTCCCTCTATATTTATTTGAGATTCCACCTTAATTTTTCAAATTGATGATTTGTAATCCCTTGACAGTATAAGTCTTCTTTTATAAATCAATGGAACAATAACTTCAATGCCCTCATTATCACTACCATCGTTATTACCATAACCACTATATCATCACCTTCACCATCACTATCATATTATCGAAGAAATGAGATAGATAATACACATATGATGCATATGTCGTATATTTTCTGTTTATCGAATTTGTTGTTGAATTTTTGCCATATTCCAAATTGCAAATAAGGGTTATGACAGAGAAGGGAGTGAATTCTCTAATAGTATTTTTTTTTCCTATATAACATCCTAAAGTACTTTTTTGATGGTTGAGAGAGTGTCATGTGCCATGTGGCATAATTATAAAAAACTAATTCATTTAAATTTCGGAGTTCAATGACTATCCATTTTGGTGCTCTATCAATTGTCGTTAAAAGTTGCATAGGATGCTATAATGATAAATACTTAAAACTCAACCTAATCAAGCTTTAAAAATGGTTAGTGTATTTTGCTCTTGGCAACATGTGTAAGGTGGCGGTTGAAGGCCTTAAAGAGAGTCAAACATTATGCTAAACATTTTTTCAATGTATGAGTTAGAAGTTTTGGAATGGGCTGATATTTTGTGAGGATGATCTCTTTAATGATGAGATCATCTTAACCAAAAAGCAGCTAATTCTGAAATTTCTAACCCCATCAAAAGTAATTTACAAAAATCAGACGGTCTACAATTCTTCAACTTCTAAACTAGGGTTAGAAGTTTCGGAATGAGCTTATTTTTGGTGAGGATGGTCTTTTCACCGTAGAGATCATCCTCACAAAAAATCAGCCCATTCTGAAACTTATCCCCTGTGTTTGAAATATGTTTGGCTCTCTTTAAGGTCTTCAAACGCTTCCCATAAAATATATATATATATATATATGTATGTATAAGAAAATAATTCGGTAGAGTTTCTAATCACACCTGGTGTTGACGAGCTTACCTGGAAAGTTGATTCCATCAAGTAGGGACCGAGTGATCACCTCCAAATCCTATTGATTAAGTTGACCCAACTGATTTCAAGTCATCACAATGAGTTTTTAAAATATGAGTAAGATAAAGAATTCCTAGACCTTTGTTATATTTCATATCTTCAACAAGTTTATTAATGAGCATAACGACCCTATTGTTCCAATGGAGTGAAGAATCTATGATTAACTTTTTGGAAAATTTCCAAACGAATAATTTCAATGAAATTGAAAAATAAATGTGAATTAATATATGTACTAAAGTCAAAAATATCATAAATACAAAAACAAAACAAAAAAATCCTAAACGCATCACCATAAGATGTACAATGGACATCTAAGTAGGGTTAGGATCAGTTGGTCCCACATCATGGGTCAATATCTATAACGTGATCATCCATTAACCCTTTGGAGACTCGCTCAACCTTAAAACATAGACTGTTTCGTTCAAGGGTCCGTGTCTTTGATTTAGACCGTTGAGTTCAAACTTCAAAACGCGGCGAGTCCACACTACGCCTTTTAGTCACCTCATCTCAGCCAAGTCAACACAAATATAGACGTATATCATAAACCATTCCCTATATATGAAGCTCTTTTATCTCTTAACCCACCACTCTCATCTCCATCTCAAAGCCTTTTCAGCTTCAAATCTTCTTTTTCTTTTAAACTAAAAACCCAATTCAAATCTCACACTGGGGGGAAAAAAATCATTCATCTCTCCAATCAAATGGGTTCTAATATAAGAATTCTCTTCACATTACTATGTGTTGTAACCATGTTCTTGATCTGTAATCTTCAGCCACTTGACGCGGTGAGGCCTTTGGAAGGAGAGGAATGGTTGAAGAAAAATGGGCTTGTGCTCGAGTCCCTCCAAAGAGGGACTGTGACTCCCTCGGAACCTTCTAAATGCACCTACATCCCGGGAAGAGGTCGTGGTGGTCGATGTACATTGAAGGTGATGAACTTCGCTGGCCACGTCGCTCAAGCACCGCCGCCTCCCTTCCCTGGTGTCGCTTTTGTCGCTAACGAGTCGCACCAAGAAGATCAAAGCTCTTGATCTCTTCTGACCGTTATCTTAAAATTTGGGTTCGGCCAAAGGAATCTTAATTGCTACACTTAATTAAATCTAAAGTCATGTTTTATATCAACTCAAGTGTGTTCATATCAACTCTGACAAGTTCTAATGCTGGACTATGATAGGTGTGAATACACCATACAGTCTTTTCTCTTACACATTTTTTTTTCTTTAGTTTCTTGCTTGGTAACAACCTTTCATGGTTGCAAACCTATGTAATTGATGTTGATTTACATACCTTTTATTCTATTATTTTTAGATCTTTTTCTATACAGGTTAGAAGTATTAATTTGTTTGTATTATATTTAATTATATATGTTGAAACCCTAAGTTAATTCCCATTAAACACATCAATCAAGTTAATTAATGGACTAATGATCATTATCTTATGTGGAAACATGTGATTTATCCTATAATTTCCATGGTTAGTTGGATTGAAAATGTTTGTCCTAAAGCTCAATATCTCAAACATATATCTAAATTTGGAAGTGCCATCTCGCGTTAAAAGCTTGTAAGTGTTGATGTGGGATTTGGGTTCAAATTAAAACTCGCCTTCACCTACTAATTACTAACCACTAATCCCGCATATATATATATTGGGTTGAGGGTCAGGTCAGATTCTATCCTATTGATATAAATAATTAGTAAATTAAATTAAGTTATATTAATTAGTTTCTTAAAATATTGCCGTTGTGCGTGAATCTTTTGAGTGAAATTGGAATAAAAGAAGTTAAAATTTGTAAGCAAAAAACAACAAGAGAAAATTATTATTAACCATCATATCTGATATGCAAAGGAATTGAGTTGAATGGCTAAATTGATGAACTAGTATGATCACCCTTTATGAGAAGGCAAACTCCTATTCAAGTATTGCAGAAATAATAGACATTACAGCATGAATGTTGTCCACCACTTCTATTTTTATTGGAAAATAAAATCTCTACGTTTCTTAAATAAGTACAAATAATGTTAACTTTTAAATGGAGAAAGAAAGAAGTCCTTATAAATATTAATTATTATAAAAAGACTAATGATTTTTTGACGCCCCCTCTAACATACGTTCACTGACATTGCATGGACTAGAACCATAGATCTTTTTCCTTGGGATACACAACTGTAGATGTTTATGGGGATGTGCAGTTGTGTATCCCGAGGAAATGATCTATGATTCTAACTAATGCCATGTCGGGGAGCATATATATGTCAAAAGGGGCATCAGAAAATCACGATCTTTTAAAAATTTCAAGATCCACCCAAAATTTGCGTTGTGCAAACTTTTTATGTCAAGCATGGTGTTCACACACTCCTTATTGAAATGTGCTGCACCTCATTATCACTAGAAAAAGCCCTAGAAATCATACATGGATCCGCGTCATATATCCAAATCGGGCAATCAGTTGGGAATGGGTATGCTTTGAGCTATTTGAACCTGTACACATTCAATGGTAAATTGTTAATGTTTCAGGTTAATGAGACCATCCTCATCAAAAATCAATCCACTCTGAAACTTCTAACCCCATCAAAGTTTACAAAAAATGGATGGTCCACGTTTGTTTTACTTGTAAATTAGGGTTAGAAGTTTCAGAATGAGCTGATTTTTGGTGAGGATGATTTCTTCACCATAAGAATCATCCTCACAAAAAATCAGCCCATTCCAAAACTTGTAACCCCTAGTTGAAAAATGTTTGGCATATATATATATATAGGGTCCCTTTTGGCACCCTACTATTTACCCTACATTTTGCCCAACGTGTTTTGTCTTACATGGGTTAGAAGTTTTGGAATAGGTTAATTTTTTGTGAGGATGATTTCTATGGTGAGGAGATCATCCTCACCAAAAATCAGCCCATTCCAAAACTTCTAACCGCATCAAAAATGGTTTTAAAAAAATGGACGGTCCACGATTTTTAACTTGTAAACATGAGGTTAGAAATTTCAAAATAGACTGATTTTTGGTGAGGAGGATCTTCCAACAATAGAGATCATCATCACTAAAAATCAGCCCATTCCAAAACTTCTAACCCATGTAGGACAAAACACGTTGGGCAAAATGTAGGGTGTCGAACATTTCTCATATAAGGGACAAAACACATTCATGTCAAACTGAAGCTATTATTAAACTATCAGCTGTAACATTATTCACCATTAATTATGAAGATATATATAGGGTCCCGTTTGGCACCCTACACTTTACCCTACGTGTTTTGTCCTACTCCATAGAGATCATCCTCACCAAAAATCAGCATATTCCAAAACTTCTAACCCCATCAAAAATGATTTACAAAAAATGGACGGTCCACGATTTTTCAACTTGTAAACATGGGGCTAGAAATTTTGGAATGGGCTGATTTTTGGTGAGAATGATCTCTACTGTTAGAAGATCCTCCTCACCAAAAATCAGCCCATTTCAAAACTTTCAAAATTTCTAGCCCTATGTTTACAAGTTGAAAAATCATGGACCGTCCATTTTTGTAAATCATTTTTGATGGGGTTAGAAGTTTTGGAATAGATTGATTTTTGGTGAAGATGATCTTTATGGTGTAGGACAAAACACGTAGGGTAAAGTGTAGGGTGCTGAACGGACCCTATATATATCTTCATGATTAATGGTGAATGATGTTACAGCTGATAGTTTAATAATAGCTTCAGTTTGACATGAATGTGAGCTATTTAATAGGTTATTATATGTATCAGGTTGTTCCAGCTTGTTTTATTACAATCAGTAGTTTTCCAGTTTAATAATGGGTGATTTTTCAGTTTTTGTAATTTTTTAATTTTGACTAACATTTTGATTTCCTCAATGACTATATGAGCTTGAATAGGTTTGTAATCAAAATTTATCTTTGAAACTTGAATTATACAAAGAATGAAAGGAGATGATTTGGAAACAAACCAGTAATAAGATGAAGAAGCAGTTATTGTTATTTTCTAAAACACTTTTTCTAAAAGTTATTTTAGGGTAAATTACCATTCCATGACGTGAATGTGATGAAATTTTGATCTTGACTCACTATTTATTTTAATTCCCAAAATATGAAGAACGAGATTGCAGGTATTTCAAAGCGATCACAATCTCACTCTTCATGTTTTGGGAACTAAAATGAACAGTGAGCCGGAATTGGGATTTCATCAAAATTTGAAGCCATTGATTAGATCAGTGATCCAACGATTTTAAAAATGGTTATATATAAATTGCATTGTCATAATTAAGTTGCCCCAAAAGCTTTTAATCATAGGATAAAACAGTTGAGTATAAATTAACCCCTCATCTTTTACTCTGAATTTTGTGCCAATTGGTACCCCCCACTTGCGAAGTATTGAGATTGCCAACAACTAATAGAAGAAAAAATAATATATGCCCCTATTGGACACAACTTTGGTATCATCACCCAAATTCTTTGGTATCATCACCCAAAGACTTTACCAATTAAGTTAGTTGACACCTGCAAAATTTATAAGTATTATCGTTTGAAGAATCACGAACCCAACTTTTCATCTCTTATTTTTTCAACAAAATGAAGATTTTACATGTAAAAAAGAATAAAAAAAACTCAGTGTAGAGCTTTTATCTCCAACCATTGGCCCAAATTGAAATGTTTAGAGTTTGATTAGAAACAAAATTCATTGAAGGTGGGCAACGAGAAAAGAAAAAAAATGAGATGAGCATTATAGAGTTTATAGGTAGAAGACCACTTAACATCCTGATTAAATGATGTAACTGTAAATGACATCTTTATTTTATTTATATATAAAGGCATTTTTAGTAGTTTAGTCATAAGGATTGAGGAGGGTACCACGTAAAAAATGAGTAAATTTGACATCAAGATCCATAGAATTTAGCCATTTTTTCACGTAGTGTTTAGAAGAGTTGCGTCAAATTTACCCCTTCTTCATGTAGTAGTATTTTGATCACTTTTGAAAAATAATTAATAAAAGAACTATCATTCCATAGATGATCAATCATATTAACTTTGGGCCGAGACGTAATATAAACGTAATATTGCACTTAAATGTCATTGTCTTCAATTTATAGACTAACTCTTGATTTTGAACTCAAAACCAATCATTGCTAACTTCTTGGTTTAAATTTTTTTTACGTACCTTGAATTGCAACTTTTAAGATCCTAGCTGCTTCATCCTTTAACCTTGAGAACAGGATAGGATTTTTAGATTTGAAAGAAGATGACCGACTTTTTAGAAGAAATTAAGGATTTTCTAAAAAGGATGATGTGAGGTTGAAAATGATGAATTCAAGATGTGATTGAACAAATTAAAAGCAATTTACCATTGAGGCCAAAGATGACAGACTTTAGGGAGGAAAATTAAGGGAATTTGGGAGAAGGGGGCATTTAGGTCATTTTCATATTAATGACATGCCCCTTTACCTTGATCTTCTCTTACGAACTAATGAGAGCCCCTTTACCTTCATCTTCTCTTACAAATTAAAGAAAGCTATTATTGGCACATGTATATAAATAAAAAGAGCCCTTAATCTTCCTACAAACATAAATAAGGGTGAATCTCCATTTGGTTAGATCAATATGACGAAGTTTCAAGTTCATTTTCGTCATTTTTATAACTTATGAACTCGTGAGTTCGCCACTTTTATCCACGAATTCGTAGATATGCCAGTGAATTCATTGTTTATAAAAGTGTCGAATTCACTCAAAATGCATGTTTTTGAGAATTGAAATGAACAATGTATTGAATACGGAATTTAGGCATAACTTGCCCACGTTTTATGGAAAATCCCCATATATAAAAAGAATTAATATTGCCACACCAACTTCTGGTAACGCCACACTAACTGTCTGCCACTTACTTTTTTTAATTTTTATTTTATTTACATAAGAATTAGTGCGGCATTAACAAAAGTCGGTGTAGCATTTACTACACGTCACCAGAGTGACAAAAGGTCCGACAAGCGACAGAGCAGTCCAGACTCCAGAGACTATTGACTAACAGAATCACTGGTCCTAGGTTTGCTTCTCTCTCTGTTGCAACTTGTATCAATTGTAAGTCTCGTGAAAGAGGAATAAGAGAAGAAAAAGCAAGGCTGTAAGAGAATATTGTATTGTAGAGAAGAGCAGAAAGAGTTGGGGAGAAGAAATGCAGCAATTTTATAACATCAACTACTTCACTCCAGAGTCCAGACCACATACAACAGGTCTATCTCTATGCCATTTTTGGTTTTTAAGTTTTTTTTTTTTTTTCAATGGATGATCTTTAGTGGGTATTTTTTGTTTTGATGTTTCCTAATTACTTTATGTTCAAATGGATTCTTCTTGGTTCATGGTTTGGCGTTCCTGTTGTACTAATTCTTGGATTAGATTAGAGGGGTTTTGATGGTCTGTGGGGTTTTATTTAGATGCTCGTTGGATTTTTTACATGTTGGTTTGTGGGGTATGATGGTCCTTTCAATGTTTAAGCTTTGGAATGATTTATTATCTCTTCAAGGTTGATTTTGGGTCTTTTGATGTTGTGTTAAGGTAATTAATAGACTACAAATGAAGATTGGATGTCTGGGTATTTCTCCTTTTATTTTGATATACTTTTCAGCAAAAATTCCAATTGAAAAATGCATTAAATGAACCCAGGAGGGAGTTTTTCCTCCTGATTCCTACCAATCTGGGATTCCTGTTAGTTTTCCATCTCCACATTAATTTGGTAATTGAAATAAATTCAATGGGCATTGGTCGAAAATCCCCCCTTTTTTTCGAATTAATGTTTGTAATAAGTTTGGTTTGATTAGGCTTATTTGCCTTTTAACCAAAGAACTTAGCAGGAAATGGAACTTGTCCATTAGATTTCAGGGAACATTTGCAAGGGTTTTGATAGTAATCATGGTAGTTCAGGTGTATTGCTGTGGAATTTTCGCTCTTCTGCTCAACATAATAACTTATCCTCTTATTCAGCTTGAATGGGAGTAAGAGATAAGGAATAAACTATAAGTCTATACTTCAAACCAACACTTTTATCTATTTGTTTAAAACCCTGTTCCACAGGTAGGCCAATTTCCCCTTACCCATCAAAGAATAAAAAAGAAGAAGAAGACCAATTTCCCCTTTTTCCATGGATCAGAAGATAGTCATCATCCATGGAAATCTTTCCCTTACACCTGCAGCCAAACACACTCAAATGCGGATGTTTGATGTAGTTTTAACCCAGGTCCATCGAGATATAGGATTAGCCATGGTGTCCCAAATTTTTTTTTTTTTTTTAAATCATGATGGAAATGCTAATTTTCATCTTTGATTGTCATCAGTTGGTGGAGTATTTGTATGAACTTAGTAGCGGGTTCTAAGAGCAGTTCTATTAATGCAAATTATTATTATTTTTTTCATTGCTAAAAGGAAAGTAAATCAATTAGATTTCTACTTTGGTTAATTTATGGATCATGTATTATTTGACTCGGTAATGGTTGTTTTCTTCAATCTTTCTCTGCTCAAGAATTCGACTGACTTGTATTTCTTTTTTTCTTTTCTACTCAGTTAATTATTTATATATAAATTTCCAAACTTTCTTTTTGTTTATATTCCAATTTACTAGAATATCATCCTTCTATTTCTAACTTAATCATGAATATATTTCTGCTTCATGGTGAACGTACTAATGCAGTATCTGGATGAGAACAGGTTGTCGATTCTGAAGATTGCGGAGAATCAAAAACTCAGGAAAAACTAGTGAATGTGCCGAGTAAGTCTGGTTTCATAGTATGTTGATAACACAGATTGATCACATAGCAATCGATTGACTACATTCTTATCCGTTGTTCTTGTGCTAAAAATATTTTGTCCTAGTTCAATTCATTGATGTACATTGAGTGGGTCTTCTCCTTTCTGTTTTCCATTTTCTTTCAAGGCTAGATTTCAAATTCTTTCAAACTGCAGCAAATAATTATCTAAGATCGATTTGCATCCAAAAACAGTTGGAATTGAACATATATAACTTGGAATGCATAGTTTGAAACAGTCATTTTTATTTAAGATATATTTAAGGTAAATATTGGTTTTAAAGCCAATATTTGTACTGGGAACTTTATACCCATCCAGGTAGTCCAAAGTATGCTCTTTTCTGGTGCAGCACATGAATTTGACTTCTTTATTCCTTATTCATTGGATCTTTCCTAAATCAGATATAAAACTATTCAAAGTTGGCATATCCAAGCCTTTTTGCAAAGAGAGAATTTTGTGGGCTCTAGCCCCTTTTGCAGTAATTTTTTTTGTTTTTTTGGGGGGTGGGGGTTCTAAAAGGAAAGGACTCCTTGCTTCAGGAAGTGATTTGCATTATAGTTGGTTTGATTTGTTGTTTTGATGAGTTTAAAGGGTGGTTGTTTTAGGGTGTTTTGTTTAATTGAAACCTCATATAGAAGTTACATATTTTGATTGAAGTCTAATGCTTGTGATGAGTAGGTCTTCTTGACCTCATTTTTCTTCCATTTCGATAAACTATATACTTATCAAACATATTGGTGTGGGGTTAGGAGTGTTAGGGAGCTAATTTGGTTTTAGGAGAGGCATAGGAAAAGTCAGGTTTTTGATTTGTTAGGTGTGGTTTACACTTGTTTTATGAGCTTCTAGGTTGGGTATATGGAAGTGTTCTTGTTTCTTCTATGACCTTGGGAAATAGCCTTAGAAACTTGATTCAAGGTTCAGGTGACTCAGTGCTCCATAATGCTTTGAACGCTGTGGGGTGTTGTTTGGAGGGTCTTTGGTTTTTTTGTTGTTGTCAAAGTTCCCTTTGGAGAGATGACTCAGTATCCCTGAGAGACCTAATTAAGGGGTTCTTTCTCTTTGCCAGTGTATGTAGTCACACTTACACACTATGACTAACCATGTATATAATGTATTATGTTATGATATATTTCAATTGATCCGATTTTTTATCAGATTATTCAGGTCGTTTGGTTAGATCACCTTCCCAAGGAGTTTGCCTAGGGGAACTACATGGTCACCTTAATTACATTGCTTGGAATTTACCATGTAGATATGCTGTGGAATTAGGGTTATTTGATATTCAGATTGGGTGTTTTAGTTACTTATTAGACAATATAATTGGGAGTGGATGTTATTCTTCAACTGGAACATAACATGCTTTAGTATATTGTGCATGTTCTTTCTGGAGAGTTTTTCATGACCAGTGCACTCTACACATCTGTGATTAATGAGTTAAATTTTCATCACATCTATGACCCATTATGGTATCCGAGGATGATGCCTTCCCTCCACATCGTACCTTGTGTTCAAAAACTTTGCACCCATCCCTACTTTCCTCAACCCGAAAATTCAAAACCTTGTGATCCTCCCTAAGATTACTCTACCTAAAAAATAGATTTACGTCGTCTTCAATTTTTCCTTTGTCATGATTTTGAAAGAATTAAATGTTGAGATTGCTGGAAGGGTTGGTAATATTTTCCACATATTTTTATTATCAGTATAGACAATTAATTTAAGAATCAATAAAAAGAGTAGGAGCAATAGGTGGTCGAGGTCGAGAAGACCCAAAACAAGACAAGATGCAAACAAAACAGATGAAGTGACACCAAAAGCCCAAATTATAAGTTAGTAGTCATGAAACAAACTCTCCTATTTAAAAACCTAGTCTTCAAAAACAACTCCTTGGCAAACATGCAAGACATGGGGAGTGCTGAAGGCAGTGGTGGCAACTCAAGATGTCAAGTTGAAAGGCACCCAAGAAGGGTACTAAGAGGTGGTGTGGTGGTGGGATAGTCAATTGGCTAAAGACTTTCGATCTGTATGATAGTAACGTCGACTGTGGGGTGGAATTTACACTGAAAACTTTTTTTCCTTGTTAAGCATGAAACGTGCATAGTGAATCCTGCAAATTTATGTTCTGTTGAATGACTGATGATGTTGTTTCCTTGGTTTACAATGATGTGTGTTTCATTATTCTTAATCGTTGGTAGCATCAATGGTCAAAAGTGATTTTGAGTATTGAGTGATGCAACCATTTGTGCTGATTTTGAGATTGTTGTTTTGAAATGTTTGATTCATCTTGTTTACTTCTGATTCTCTGTTTTATCATCATCTTTGCCTTTCCCCAAATATCGTGGTTTGCAACATGAATCCACTTTTTTTCCATTGAAATCCACAAATTTGACGAATTTTTTCTAAAATTTGGAAAAATTATCTGAGTAAGAGATCAGCCAATTAAATTGGTGAATCGATGAATAGTTAATCAGTAATTTTTTTATTAACAACCCCACCACCCTTTTCCACCTAATCTTGAGAGCAAGATAGTATTTTTATGCAGGTTGAAAATAATGGGTTTTTGGGAAGAAATCCAAAAACACCATTTGAGTTATCCCCAAAATTTTCCCAATTTCGAGAATCTTCAAGTTGCACTTTCTTTCTAATTAGTATTATTATAATCTGGCAAAATTATCTAAATAGAAAATCAAAACGTAATTAATCAAAGTTCTATATAAAATAAAATAAAAAGCAAATTACACATTAATACATGGAGATTGAAATTGAGCTAACATTTCACTAAGGAAAAAATCTTCTGTGAACCCAATTGAAGATATTGTGTTCAAGAACTTGTGGTCACCAACGATCCGATCAACCATCGTAGTCTTTGGCGTTTCAATTTTATTAACTTCAGTGGTGACAGTGGGATTCTTGATGATGTTTGAATCTTGGCCTGTAAGTTCTTGAACAAGTGCTCTGAACTCAGAAGAATTACTGGCTTTAACCATAACTGGGTTGGAGATGTAGACAATCTTCATGGGCTTTCTCTTTACTTTTGTAGATTGCTTGCTTCTTGAATTTTGATGGTCTTTGAACATATCCATAGTGTTTGAGAGAGAGAGAGAGAGGAGAGAGATTATGGGTTTGGGCAGAATAATGGGTTGTTTATAAAGGGTTGATTTGAAGATGAAGAAAGCAACTTCCAAGAAAGTAGAAAAGAAGAAAAAAGTTGTGAAGCCATGCAAAGAAACAAAAGGGTTGTACAAGCATGGTACAAGGATTTCTAAAATGTCTGCTTGGATTGTGTTACAAAAGTCTACATTTCTAGAGGAGTCGGGGGTGTATCATCCTCGATAGACCTTACTTATAGTCTTGCATGTAGTTCAGTGATTGGTCTATGGGCACCATATGTCTATAGATCAGACTGAACTATTGAGGAAAAATAAATTGTATCAAATTGATGTTTGGAAGATTGATCATTGGTAAGAAGGATTGGTTGTGGGTGATATCCATGGTGATTTTTCTTTATCTAAGATTTTTATTTTCTGAAACACGTCCTCTGATGTGGCATTTGTTAGAATCATACATTCTTTTCCTCGAGATGCACAACTTCACATATTTATGGAGATGTACATGGTGTATCCTGAGAGAGAATTGTGGTTTTAAACCATGCCACGTCAGGGAACATAGGCGCGCCAGAAAATCACGACTCTTGCACGTTAATGGTCAATTATTGTACGGAAGTTTCACATGTCATTTAAGAGTTAGAAGCTTCCAAGACACTGGCTCTAATATTAAACTCCAGATTTTTTTTTGAAGTTTTCAACGTAGAAAATTTTGCATCCAATGACCAATAAGATGATGACATGTTAACCAAATCGAAATATGAAAATAATCAAAGGATCTGTACATGATGAGAAATGCTGCATTGTCTCCCTATACCGTCCTTAGAATCATGCTTACGTGGTAGTATCCACGTAATCATAAATACTTTTCCTTCTTGAGATACAAGTGTTGTTGGAACTTTGAGACACCCTTATATTTTTAACTAATTACATACCTCATTTGTTAGCACTCCCTCACCTCTCTCCCCATTTGCCCTCACACCGTCATCTCCCTCCAATTTTGCCCCCTTCCCCCTTTCCCCTTTTCAATTTTTTACTGATGACATTGCCTCTTGATCAGGCGTTTTCATATATTAATTGAAAATGACTTAAATATCAATTTCTTCAACTTCTAATAAAAAATCTCTAAATTTTTCTTTAAAATCATTCATCTTCAAGTTCTTCAATTATACAATTAACCATAATTTGCCCCCACTACAAGAAATCCTGACTCCTTCCCTGCAGAGAGTGTTGTAGAAAGTGTTATACAACGTCGGTGTAGTACGGCTCATACATGATATATCGAATAAATGATAAAGCAACTTGAAACAACACTCTAAGTACCACTCAAATATGCAAAAAATCATAAATGTCTTTTTCTAGTAGTGTTATACATTTGAGGACAATCGATGATTCCTTGCACACTTGAGTGTTATTTCGAGTCACTGTAAAAGACTAGAAATTACAAAAAAATCTTATAGGCAATTGACGTAATATCGTTGATTGATGATAGAGTTTGATTCAATGTTATTGTCGGTTGGTTCTTACGAAGAAAAGTCAAATTAGTTCATTGGATCCAAATTGAGAGAAAGCAAATTGATAAATTAGAACAATGCTCATCGTTGATAATGAGAAAAGTGAGAGTTGAATGGATCTACCGAATTCATAAGATTAAAAAAAAAAAAAAAAAGAGGAGAACTAGGAATCTAACATAAGAAAAACACAAACACGTTCCTGACTAACTTAGTAAGGTAAGAACAAATCTCGAGGTTTGTTTTGACAATGGATGAGCCTTACTAAGTCTTTTTTTTTTCCTTACTAAGAAAGACTAGAATAAGAGGTAGAATTTAAAATATATTAAATGAGAAAAAAAGTTTGAGAATAAAAAAAAAAATCTTTGATATAAGAGCATTTTATTATGTTATGAAATATTGTCATTTTAATAAAAAAAAATTATATGTATGCTATCTTCCTGATATAAAGGTAAGACTCAACATTATTTTTATAACTCTAGAAAAGTAAAGAAATTCAATCAACAATACTCTAAAACTATTTTATTACTTAAAAGTTGCCAAAATTTTCAAGCTACGAGCAGCATTTTGGGGATTTCGCTGTCAATCTTAATTAAGATTAAGGCTGTCAATGATTTATATACAACTCAAAATTTATTTGTTCTAATTTGATAATTTTATGTCCAAGTCAAGGATTTGGATTCCCTAAGAACCCAATCTGATAACTTATTAGACCTAGTCTGGATCAATCATGCCCTATCCAGAAAGGATCCAACTCAATAATGTATGAGAATATATGCATCATTTTGTATATTTTTATTCAAATATATGTCCTTTGAATCGAAAATTATAACCTTCGATGGCTTGAGAGAATGATCATGTTGATCCATTGAGCATATATGGCTTTGGTGCAAGGCTCCGTTGAAGATTATGGAACTCGGATACATTACATAATTTCCCGGGTGATGGTGAAACAATGGAGGAGATCTTCTTTTGATGTCATCCATGGTACATTGTCAACAGTCAACATTCTTTGGGTTGACTATATATATCACTGTCTGTGAAGTTTGAAGTGTGGATATTATTCCATTAGTGGATTTTCGTTGCCAAGATTGTGTGAGCAGGCATTTGGAATAGAAGACCAATGATTTGATACTAGGTTTAATTATGAAGCTTTTCAAGCCCACCAAAATTTTGACCAGTGTGATCTGTTACCTATGATTGGAATTAAATGTCTTATCCATAAAAATAAAAAAAAAATTTATTGAATTTGATTACCTGATGTAATAAAAGAACATATGATTTGATAATAGCCTTTTTTATCTTTCAAGCTCACAAAAATATTGACTAGCCCGTGTTTCTTAATAAGTTATGTAAATTGGATCGTGATAATCTGATGCCCCCGACATAGAACCATAGATCATTTGCGTTAGAATGCACAAGAAAAAGATTTATGATTTTGTGTATCATGAGACAAATGATCTACCATTCTATGATGAGGCATAGGGGGGTGTATGTTAGAGGGGGAACGTTAAAAAATCATTATTCATATAGATTTTGTTACCTACTCTTGGCATTAAATATATTATCTATATAAATAAACAACTTTTATTGAATTAGCTCATCAATGTCCTAATAGGATTTTTATAAAGATCTACGTCAAAACCCAAAATTATAAGAAAGAAACTTAACTTGGAAGATTCCTGATTCCTAATTCCTAATTAATTATTATTTTTATAGAGAACGTACAAGTAACAGGACTTATATTTGAGATTCAGTAACCTCCTCATCATGAAAGATAACTTAATACCTTGTCTTCATCTATTTAAGGGGTTGTTTTCACTTGAATTTCACACATACGAGACATTGAAATTTACGTCTTTTCACTCATTGCTGACGTTGATGAGTGTATGGAACCATCGATGCTCTTCATCGAAATACGAGTGATAAGCATCTATGATTTTGTGTGTTATACATATGGTGAATGTTAATATCTAAGACCTCATGAGGACATTAACATTCTCTACTATATTTATTTTTCAATAATACTATCTCTATTTTATCTTTTAATGAAAAAAAGAAAAAAAGATAAAGATATATTAATCTTTTATATAATAAATATATTTATTATAATCTTAATAAATGTATTTATTATGTTAATATTGATTGTCAAATTATTATTAAAAAATATATATTTAAATCAAAAGATTAAAATATATTGAATATTTATTATATAAAAGATTAACATACCCTTGTTATTTTCATTAACATAAATTACTCATAAAATTAAAATCACGACTTTACACTTGCTTATGTGATCAAACATAATCAACCTTTGAATTCACGTGTTCAATATATTAAATGTGGGCTTATAGATCGTTTTACTAATAGGGTAGGTCGGATCTTGACTTTATTGGAGTAAATTATATTTATATATTAAAGTAATTTCCACGAAAGAGAAATGTTGTCAAGCCTCGCACGGTACTTAAAAAAGGTGGTGGGGTTTCACCAAGATTTCTAAGATGTCTGCTTACATTTTAACACAAAAGTCCTCACTAATATTTAGTTTCTAGATGAGCTTGTGGTGTACTTATAGTCCTTGCATATATATAGCTCACAGATTGATTGATTCAACCCGTGGACCACGTTTAATGTATCTAAAGATAAAACTTAGTTACTAAGTTCTTAAATTTTACAAACAAATCAAGAGTTACAACTTTGACAGTTATTTTAAAATATTCAGATTTTTGGAAGATTGTGTCATTATAGGATTATTGCTGGTCTGGATTCATTGGTTGTGGTCTTGATAGGCATGGATGGGTCTAAGGAGTAGGGTCCATAGAGGACGATGGTTTCAAGTCTACGGAATATTTCTTTTTTCTTTTTCTTCGAAATCAGTACGGAAGCTTCATATGTCACTTAAAAGTTGGGAAGCAAAGTCTTTTGTTGAATTTTGGTGATGTTTCTTACGAAGAAGCTTCTTGTCGTACGACTAATAAGATAATGACAGGTATTATAATACATTATTTTTCGAAGAGCCGTTCTACACTAAGTTGCTACACTGTGTTGACGTGCTAGTTTATAGAACCATAGATTTTTTCACTCGTATCTCAAGGAGAAGCATCTATGATTCTGTAACTACTGCCACGTTAACACAGTGTCGTACGAAATCAATTTAGGAATTTTTTTTTTCTTTTCAAATAGGTTGAGATCTTCTGATTTATAAAAGAAAAATGTTGAAGTGCTTTTTACGACACTACGTTGTACATTGGGCTGATGTAGAGTTGTGCATAGAATTATAGGTATTTTTCCTCGAGATACAACTGAAAAACATCTATGATTTTGTACACATGTCCATGTCAGCTTAGTATCAAACGTAGTGTCCTGCAAAAGTGCCACATGCTATAAAGAGCAAAATCCCTTATTTGAAATTTTGGAGTTTAGTGACTCTTCATTTTAAATCCATTTTATTCTATTTAAAAATAAATTATGTTTTATTTTTATTTTTCAATTTTAACCCAAGTCATGATGATTACATGGTTGATGTATTAGATTTGTATTTTTCAGTATGATCTCTCCATTAATAAAAGAGTATTGTACAAAATTACAAGAAAAAAGTATTGTAAAGGATCAATGCCCATCCTTACATAAAAACCTTGTCATTCATTTTCTTCCAGATTGTAGTTTCAAATTTCATCTGAGACTCAGATAGTTCACCCGAGTCATCTCGGTATCATCTCACCATGAGACAAATTTACATTGCATCTCAGGCTTTACACTATCTCATAAGATAAACAAGACTAGTCAAATGATATTTTGAAAATCTTGGATAAGTCAATAAAACTTAGTCATGTCAATTGAAATTTTGTATATTTTAATTAAAATAATTTATTTATCTTTTACTTTAAATAATTATTATCTAAAGAAAATATGATTTTATGATTCTCTATACTCTAACAGGGCAATGACAATGGCAAACAAGCTTTTGGGGAGTGCACAGTGCATGGTGTCAACTCAAGAGCCCAAGTTAAAGATGGGAACTAAGAGGAATGTATGATGTTGTGTGAAAGCGTGTAACAAACAAAACAAACTATGAGCAAGAGATTAAAAGTAAAACGAAATAAGAGACATGATTTATGTGGTTTGACAAAACCCCCCTATTACACCCATTATGTGCTCTCTCTTGCGACTATCCCTTTTCTCACACAAAGAATGAACCCTAAAAGTACCTTTTATATATTTAGAGTGACAAAGAGGATAAAACAGATCGGATTAAAAATTCAAACCAAATGGGTCGAAAATTTTCAATCGGGCGCTTCAACACCCCCCCCCATCCTATTCGGATCATACGAGTCGTTAATGGATCATCAAGAATCCGGGTTGAATTTATAACAATTCTCCAACATATGATTAATTTTGTTTACTTTTGATTTTTTATTTCATCATTTTTATCATCATCTATGTCTTTTCCCGAATTTTGGGGTTAGCAACATTGATCCACTTTTCCCATCATTTGACGAATTTTCCCAAAAATTTTGGAAAAATTATCTGAATAAGGGACCAACTGAACGATTAAATCAGTGAATACACGAATTAATCAGTGATTTTATGATTCTTCTTCTAACTCACTCAAAGAATAGGATAGCTAGGATTTTTGGGGAGGTTGATCCTCAAAATTAAATTTCCCAATTTTGTAGAATCTTCTAGCTTGTACTTTCTTTCCAACAAGTACAGTAACCTCACAACATTATCTAATTAGAATATCAAAATGTAAGACAAACTAATTATTAACTCAAAATGCAAAACCAAATTTATCAGAATTCTTTCTATAAAATAAAATAAAAAAAGCAAATTACACATTAATGCATGGAGATTGGAATTCAGCAAAACTATCTAACATTTCATTGAAAAAAAAATCTTTGGTGAACCCAATTGAAGCTATTGTTTTCATGAAATTCTCATCAACAACAATCCGATCAATCATCGTAGTCTTTGGCGTTTCAATGTTAGCAACTCCATGAGTGGTGATAGTGGGACTCTTGATGATGTCTGAATCTTGGCCTGTAAGTTGTTGAACAAGTGTTCTAAACTCAGAAGAGTTTCTAGCTTTAACCATCACTGGGTTGGAGATGTAGACAATCTTCATGGGCTTTCTCTTTACTCTAGTAGATTGCTTCCTCCTTGAACTCTCATGGTGGTCTTTGAGCTTATAATCCATTGTGTGTGTGTGTTTGTGTGTGTGTGTGTGTGTGAGAGAGAGAGAGAGAGAGTATGGGTTTGAGCAGATTAATGAGTTAATTTGGGTAGATTAATGGGTGGTTTATAAAGGGTTAATTTGGAGATGGATAAGTAATTTCCAAGAAAGAAAGAAAGAATGTTGTTAAGCCATGCAAGGAACGAAAAGGGTGGTCCATGGACTACAAGGATTTCTAAGATGTCTGCTTAGATTGTATCACAAAAGTCCACATTTCTAGATGAGCCTCAGGTGTATCATCCCCAATGTTCCTTAATTACTTATATTCCTTGCATGTAGCTCAGTGATTGGTCTATCGGTACAATTTAATCTGTGGGCCATCCTTAGTATGTCAAAATAAAAAACTGAATTACTGATTTTTGGAAGATTAATCAATATTGGTAAGATGTGGACCACTATTTGATGGTCCTGATTGACTGATTCGTGATAATATCAATGGTATAAGGAATAGGGTCCATAGAGGACAATGGTTGGACTTGATCCAAGGTTTGAAAATGGATGGCTACCAAAACTCCACCTAACTCCAAATTTTAAATTTAAAATTCAAGGTGAAAAAAAAAAAAAAAAATTCAATGTACATAGAATTTTGTCATCTACAATCTTAATGTATCGAATCATACTTTTTATGTAACAACGTGGGCCCAATGACCTCTATTAAAGATGAAATCCTCACTAACTTAGTAAGGCTAGTCCGACTCTTTTGTAAGATATTTGTACACGTTTTGTTACATATGGTAGGGAAGCTTCTTATGTCACTTAGAGTTGGAACTAAGGGTATGTTTGATTACATGGAAAGTGATTTTCCAGGGAGTTTGAAATCCATGGAAAAATAGTGGTGGAAAATAGGTAGGATTGGAAAATCAAATTCTATTATTTGATTTTACTTGGATAAAATTATGGAAAAATTATATGAGGAAAAAAAAAAAAAAGAATGAGAGGAGGATGAGGAGAAAGAAGATGAGAGAAGGGGGAGAGGAAAATGAGGAAGAGGGGAGGATGTGGTGGTGGTGGTGATGGTAGCGACGGTGACGGCGGAAGTAAGTGAGGAAAAAGATGATGAAGAAGATGAGGGAAGAACGTAGTGATGGTGGTGGTGGCGGAGGTAAGGGATGGAGAAGGGGAGAGAGAGAGAGAAGTTGGCCGAAGATGGTGATGACGGTGACGACGAAGACAATAACGATGACGATGGTGACAATGACAAGGTTATTCCATGTGCAATCAAACATACCCTAAGAAGCTTTAAAGACATACAGTATTGTATTGAACTCAAGATTTTTTGTGATGTTCTCAATGAATAACATTTCTGCGTCCAAGTACCAATAAAATAGTGACTTGTTGACCCAACCCAACTATATGATGTATTCTTTAAGATGCGAATTTTATTTTGATTGATGGATCATGATTAGTGATTGGGATTTTGTATCATTTTCAGTCATTATTCATAGGTGTACAAATCCATAACACCTTTTTCTTTAAGTAGGGGATTGTTCAATTTACATTAAAAATATAATACAGTTGAACGAGGTGAGTCGTGACCTATATTATATCGGATAATGCACGAGATACATGAGTGAAAAATGAAAATGTGAATCTCGTGCAATAGAAGATTACAGATTTCAATAAATTTTCAGATGCATTCATGTATAAGGAATGGGAGTTTAATGTGTTCATTGAATCCAAAATAAGATAAAATGGTTTGAGAATACTTCTAGTTGATGATGAGAAAGAAGAGAATTAAATGGATGTAATAAGTTCATTTGAGAGAAAAGAGATGAAAAACTAATTTAACATAAGAGAACCTGGAAAAAAGCAAGTGAGGAGTCATCCTCATAAAAAATCAGTCCATTCTAAAACTTCAAACTCCATCAAAAGTGATTTATAAGTTGAAGAATTATCAACTGTTAATTTTTACCAGTCAAATTGCAAACAACTTTTGATAGGATTAGAAGTTTTAGAATTAAAAAAAAAAATCAATCTATCTGGTAAGCCATATTAGACAAATTTTGACTCCTAACATTGGGTAGCGTTCGCCAACTAAAGTTGGCAGCCAAAATTTGTCATATATACCTTAAAAGTTTCATATTATACTGATGATTTTTTTTTTTTGTAAGGATGACCTCTATGGTAAGGAAATCATCCTCACAAACAATCAGTCCAATATGATAAGTCTTCGGAGAGGAAAAATAATAAAATTGAAAAGTATTATTAAAAATGTGGGGAGAAGATGAAAGACAATAAAATAAGAAGGGTGATATTAAAAAAAGATAGAATAAGAAAAAGATTAAATTAAGGGTTGTTTTAAAAAAGAAAGAAGAGAAAAGGTAAATTTACTTATCTAAAAAAAAAAAAAGATAAATCTGTCGTCGAGATACATTTTTATAGGGTATAAATCTTAAGACAAACAGAGAGAGATCCATTGTTCTGCTTTATTATACAGATATATGGATTATTTTGTATGTTTTAGCTTAAAAATATGACTTTTTATCGAACGTGATAACCTTGGATGACTTGAGAGAATGATCATATCAACCCAACGTGTATGGCTTTGGGGCTGGGTTCATATCCATTACATTTGGTTTCAAAGACCTATTCTTTGATGATGGATAGTTTGAACTTTCCAAGCTAGCCCACCAAAATATTGACTGGGCAGAGCTTCTCAAGTTTCCCGTTATTGGATGGACTGGACATGGGCCACAAGACCAACGTGGCCTCATCGAGCTAACCCTTTAAATAAGTACATTTAGGCATCATTTTCTTAAGAACCTAGAATCCGATTGTTGCCCATAATCTGATTTTAGAATTTAATGTTATGCTTGCTTTGGGTTATTAAAGTGATTCCTCCATATAATCAGAAATATAAAAAGCTGCTGAAAATCAGAAACGAAGCAAGACTTATTTCATGTACTTTTGGATTTTTTATTTTTTTATTTTTTTTGCATTTTATATGTAATAGGGAGGGCAAACTCACATGAATCAAAAGGGTTTATTTATAATTTAATATATTAATTAAAGGGTTTTTAAAAATATTTTAATAAAAATATACTTTTGTAATTTTGAAAAAAGTCCTGATAATATGACTTGACAGCTAGCATACTCCTGACATGGACAAGTTTGGGAATCCTAAATTTATATGCCTCGGGATACATCACAGCTCCCTCAAGATACATTTTTATAGGATACATTTTTTTTATTATAAGAAAGTGCAATCATGCATCTCGACATGTACAAATCCCATAATTTTCAAACTTGTCACATCAGGAAGTCAATTGAGTATGCCACCAAGCAAGTCATATTATCACAACTCTTTTGAAAACTAAGCATTGCATGGGTTAAAATTTTCTTGATGTTTTACCAAAATGATACTAATTATATTAAATCTAAATATACAAATAGGAGCATTTGCCACTCAAATTTTGGTATCCAATCATTTCTACTCTGAAATTTTTTTAATGTCTAATAACTAGAAGGTGGTATGTGCAAATGCACATGTATAGATGGGCTTATTTATAATTTAAAATATTAATTAAAGGGTATCAATTATATTATAGGTTTTGCATCATTTTCAATTTTCTTTGTTCACAAAAATGACCTTGATTATATTAAATTTAAATTTACATAATTAACCTTATTTATTAATGTGTTTTCACTAAATAGTAATTTTTGGGTGGCAACTAATTAATCCCGTTAAGAAAGTTTTTTCAACTCTACCAACAAGACCATACTCTAGTGTGTTTATTATAGTTGAAAAAACTTTACTTTTAATTAGTTTGAATTAATTTATTTCCCGCCCAAAACAAAAATGTAAAATTAGGGTTTGGTAAGGAATTTCTTAAAGATATATTGAATATACTAACTCTAATCTCAATTAAAGGAACAAATTAAAATAATTTATTATTTTAAACTATCTAATAACAACTACTTACAAAGATTAGTAGACGGCGAATGGGCTTGGGACTTTGATTTTAGAAGGGGTCTCGACGACTTAGAAATGGTAGAAGTCGGAAGAGTAATCGATGTAACTTCGTGCATTGAGCTTCGTAGGGGAAGGGAGGATGAGAGAGTGTGGATGGCAAGCAAGGATGGTAGGTTCTCGATACGTTCTTTTTACCATTCCTTGTGTAATGATGGTGATAACTCCTTCCCTTATGTCTCAATTTGGGGTTCAAAGGAACCAAGTAGGGTTGCTTTTTTCACATGAACAACTTCATTAAGAAGGATCTAAACGATGAATTTTTTTTATGCGGCGTGGGTGGAATAGGGTAAGTTGTTGCGTCCAATATATGGACAATGGAAAATCTTCATATCACCTTCTTCTTCATTGCAAATTCACTAATGGAATTTGGGTACATTTCTTTAAGTTATTTGGATTGTTAACTTGCTTGTTCAAAATAATAAAGGATCTCTTCACATGTTAGTCGTCAAGTGGATCTTTGTTTGGTGGCGTGAAGAGGTGGCTATGGAGTATTACACCATTTGCAATATGTTGGGGGGTGTGGTGGGAGAGAAATGGCTATATTTTTTAAGGGAAACAAAAAGATGGCACAGAAACGATTATTTCCATCTTGTGCCTTTTGTTTTGTTGATCAAAAGTTTTTAAAAAATTTAGGGAGATTTTTTTTGAGGATTTTATCTATAACTGGGATGGGATGTTTTTTTATTTCTAGTGGGTAGCGTCTTATATAAGGTCCTGCTAGGTTGGTCATCTCGACTGGCCTAATTCTATTTTTTTCATGAATATAATGTTATTTATAAAAAAAAATATATACAGTTGAAATTATAAAAAATAAAAACCCTAATTAGTAACTTTTACATAAACAGAAAATATAAGAGACGTGATTTAAGGCAAAAACCTATTATCATCAGCTGCCCTAGCTCTCAACCCAACCTTCAAGTCAATTTCTCCACACATGTCACACGTGGGAACAACAACTATATCTGACGACAGGAAGGGCATGAAGCGTGAGAACCAAGCCACTTATCGATACGTCCCACGTGAAAACCATGTTTACACTGAGGCAACACTCGAATCTCTTCACCGTTCTCGAATTCAGCCAAGCAGATTGCACAGTCATCAAGCTTACCGTTAACTTCGCCGTTAAAGGTCAGTTTTGGTAGTGATCGGAGATCGCTCTGTTTCAGTCCCTTTTTCGCCGGAATCATAGGAGCAGAACTGTCGGCTCGTCTAGCAGTATGGCGGAGCCAAGCCCAGCGAACCACGACGATAGCGCCAATTAGGGAACATAGGAAGACGGCAAGGCTTACTGCCAGATTTGAGTTTGAAAATGTAGCTGTCTAGTGGCATAGCCGCCAGATCATCGCCGAAAAATCTTCTCGGACAAGTGGAAACTGGAGAGTTTCTATTTTGGGAAATAAATTGATTAAGTCATCCCGAGCCAACTGTCACCACTAACTGTGGAGTATCAGATTATCTTCGCGATACGTTTTAAATCATCTTAAGGATTTGATTAATAGTTTAGGCCCGTGGACGACAGTGGACCCGATCGTTGAAGATTTCCTTTTGTTGTTACGACTCACACAACTCATAATTGAGTTATCTCGGACGATGCATCTCATCTTGTGATAAATAAATCTGTGAACTCGATTTGTAATTATTTAGTATTGTATATTTACATATTATAAATAATTACAATTTCTTTTCAAGAAAATATAGAGATTATAAGATCATTAGTCCCAATATCATTTTCAATTAAACAATAAATATTTAAATCATAAAAGATAGTTTTGTTAATAAAAAATATAAAATCCCAATTGCTTCGGCCGAGTTTTTCTGACTTGATCGGGATTTTTAAAATATCGTTCAAATAATCTAGCTTGTTTTGTGAGATAATGTGAAACATGAGATGTTTTATAGATGTAGATCCATCCCAGCAAAATATTCATGAATCTTTTCAAAGTCTTCAAATTCAAATTCAATTTCAATGATGACCAATTAAAAAATTTAAAGAATAAAAAAAAATGTGAATTGAGATTGGGAAGTGGTCAGAGAGCAAGAGAAAATGTTGAATGTATATTTTCCTCCACTCCCAATTAAATCATGTGACCCTCTTATATTTATAGTTATCCCCTTCTCTAACATCTATCTTTTGGGGTAGTTGGTTGGTTAATATAGTATCAATTTTTTTTTTTTACAATTCTTACACCTACGACGTCAGTGAGTTTTTGAGTTACCCTATAATATTGGGTTACAAAATTCACTTTAACTGAATTTTACTTGTAAATGTACATAAAATGCACAATCCCCTGCTTAAAAATGGTTAGGTTCCTTCGACTTGAATTATAGCTCAAAGCATGCACAATCCCATTCACTAAATAGGAATCAAGCTGTCATAATAATTAAGGTGAGTAGCCTTGCTACAATGACTCGAAATAATACTCAATCATGTAGAGAACCATCGTTGGCCAAGTGTATAGTACTTGTATCTCCAGAAAAAACGTCTATCTAAGGAGAATAAATCATGTATGAGACGTGCTAAACTGACATCCTCCCACAGCATTTTGTTTAGCACTGTGTGTGTGTGCGCATAGAACCATCGAATTTCCACAAGTATACAAGGGTAAAGCATATATGGTTCTGTGTATACTGCCACGAAAGCGTAGTGCTGGGGGCAGTGTTGTAGAAAGTCAGTGTAGCATTTCTCAGTATCCCTTGACAAATTTTCGTAATTTGATTTGGTCAACCTGTCACTGTCTTATTGGTCGTTGGACCTAAAAAATTTCTACGCGTCCCAAAATATCCATAGCTCAACAAAACAACCAATGTCTGGGAAGCTTCTAAGTGACATATGAAGCTTCCGTAATCGGTACTATAAAAGTACGGATATTTAGAAGAAGAAAAAGTCCTCCGTAGTCCGTAGAAATGAAACCATATTTCTCTATGGACCCTACTTCTTATACCATGAAAATCAACCACTATCAATCAACCAATCAATCAATCTGGACTGTCAAAAAGTAGCCCACTTCTTAACAATAGTCGATCTTCCAAAAATTAGAATGATTGGAGAGTCTCTAGTGTTCCTCGTTAACTAAGTCTGATCTTTGGACATAAGGGTGGCCCACGGATTGAATGGCACCGATCAACCAATCAGTGAGCTACATGCAAGGAATATAAGTAAGGTCCATTGAGGAGGATACACCCCAGGGGCTCATCTAGAAATGTGGACTTTTGTGATAATATCCGAGCAGACATTTTAGAAGAAATCCTGGATACTATATTGACCCCCCTTTTCGTTCCTTGCATGGCTTTCCTACATTCCTTCTTTTCTTCTTTCTTGGGAGTTACTTCTCTTTCTTCAAATTAACCCTTTATAAATAAGCTGCTCAAACAACCCATAAACTCTCTCTCTCTCTCTCTCTCTCTCAAACACAATGGATTATAAGCTCAAAGACCACCATGAGAGTTCAAGGAGCAAGCTATCTACTAGAGTAAAGAGAAAGCCCATGAAGGTTGTCTACATCTCCAACCCAGTGATGGTTAAAGCTAGAAACCCTTCTGAGTTTAGAACACTTGTTCAACAACTTACAGGCCAAGATTCAGACATCATCAAGAATCCCACTATCACTACTCATGAAGTTACTAACATTGAAAGGTCAAAGACTACGATGGTTGATCCGATCGTTGTTGATGACATGTTCATGAACACAATATCTTCAATTGGGTTCACAGAAGATTTTTATTTTAGTGAAATGTTTGAGAGTTTAGCTGAATTTCAATCTCCATGTATTAATGCGTAATCTTCTATTTCTTAAAAAAAAAAAAAAAACTTTGATTAATGCACTTTTGTACTTTTAGTTAATTAGTTTGTTTATATTTTGATGTTTTTTTTTAGAAATTTTTTAATATTTGTTAGTAATCACCTCAATTACTTATCTGGAATCTTTTGAATCCCTTTCTTTCTAGTCGGAACCCAAAAGAGTAGAATCTAAAATAAAGTAGTTCAACTGGTAGGGAGGGAGCGAACTTTAACCAAAGACAGATAATTTCGATCCCTTTCAGACAAATTCCTACTATCACTAAAAGGAAACAAGAACCCCTTACCATGATTCGGCATCTAATCCCCTGGGGGCTTACTACTTTGTTTCTGCCAAATTACAATACTAGTTTGGGAAGGTGTATGACTTAGGTGCCAATTGAGCTCTTTCGAACATGACAGACCTCAACTCCATTACATAGTTTCCCTGGTGAAGGATATCTTCTTGAGATATTTACGAGAAAGTGATCAACTTTTGACAAATTTACAATTCCAATCACTGTTCATTTTAATTACAAAAACATGAATAATAACGAATTTAAAAGTTTTTAAAGTAACTATTTGGCAGGTTTGAAGTGACAATTTCACACGCTTAAACCTATGAAATAGGCACTTTGAAACCATTAAATTCATTATCATTCTGAATTTTTTTTTTTATAACTAAAATGTGATAATCCATGTTTTGATAACTAAAATGAACATTTAACCAGAATCGTAAATAACTCCTTTTTCAGCTCACGAAATGATAATTCACCCCGATTTTCTTTTGACGCCATATATGCAGCTTTTGGCTAGAGTATTGTCAACGAAGTCAACATTATTTGGGTTGACTTTTACAGTCTCTGAAAACATTTGGATTCGAAGTCCTATCATTGACATTAATGGGCGCTTTGAGCTTTTCCTAGCCCACCAAACTATTGACCACATCTCCACGTACAACTAGGATTCCATATGAAATGTAAGACATGACTTGGCCAAGTTTAACTTCATATACGGAAATGGGATGATGTATGAAAATGAAAAAACATGTAATCTGGACTTTATAAATATGAAATACAATGATTGAGATTTATTTAGGAGATATGTATTGGAGGATGCTACCGTTCCAATAAAATATTGTAATCGAGTATCCAAATGTTGCTTAAGCACTTTTCTAATTACATATTATTTATTACTTGACCATTGATTGAATTATTGGGATTCAATGATCACCCAAAGGAAGGTTGGTTCAAACCCCCTTGAACCTAACCTCTTCACCTATCCAATATAAAAAAAAAAAAAGATTCAAATACTGTTCTTATTGAAAGGTGTGTTAAAAACCTTTTCTACTTTAATTAAAAAGGGTCCATTTCACTCAAATAACACAATTTAATTTAGAATCATTTTGGTCTCTCTCTCTCTCTCTCTCTCTCTCGATTACATTGTTAATTAAAGTAATTCATCAATATTTTAGTTTTCGACAAGCATGAACAAATTCAGAAAATTTTCACATGAATATACTGTTGATTTGTTGTACCAGGGAATCAACTTTGTTGATAACATATTATCGTTGATCACGGTTTACATGTTCCGAGAAATATCAATTTAAAGACTGATATTTTAGTTATCTTCTCTTTTTTCTATTATGAATAATGATTTTCTGACACCCCATCTCACATATGCTCCCAAATGCCCCTTAACGTGACATGTGTTAAAATCATAAATTTTTTCCTCAGGACACGTATGGGGATGTATTGTCTTGTTTCCTGAGGAAAATTTATTATTCTAACCCATGCCACATCAAGGAGCTTATGTCAAAGGAGGCGTCAAAACATCACAACGCTTCTCCTATTGCTTCCCAATTTCTCCAACAATGTGGTGAATAGCTCAAAATGCAAATTTTAGTTACTAAAATAGCTGACTGTCTCATAATTGGTAATAGCTCTAAAATGAGACTTTGCCTATTATGATGCACACCACCTACAATCAATTGTGCTCCATCACTTAAAAATTCCCCTTTGCACTCCATTTGGATAATTACACTCCAAAAATAATTTAAAAAATGTTGCACTCTTTTTTCTGTTCTTCCTCAACCATTCCCATAGAAATTATTTTTGGTTCACTAAATTTTGCAAGAAATATTTTATCATTTCAGAGCTATGTTTACAAATTTACGCTCCCTTGCAATATACAGGTTCATATTAATATTTAAGATAATGCTCAAGTAACATTAAAATGCACATCAAAATCTCAGAATCGATGTACATTTTAATGCTACTCTAGCACGATTCTAATTTTTAAATAAAAATTAAAAGGTCAGTATCTTAATTAAGTTGAAGCCAAAGAGAACACGAGAAAAATCAATCACAAAACAAAAGCAAAGAATACAAAATCACAAGTAAAAATAAAGATTAAACCTAAAAGGTTTCGAATTGTAGTGCAAGCGGCAGGTTAAAATAGAAATTATAAAAAAAATATTTTTTTAAAGATTGGTGTGCAACTAGTCAGTCCCAATATGATATTGAGGCACTTTTTTTGGGGGTCATTAGATTATGCAAGGTATTATGAATTTTATTTGAAAGAAAAATCATCTTGAATATTTGAACTCTTAAGATCTATACATGAGGACAGTTCACCTAGCTGAGGATGTTCTGACATAATTTTACTCCCGCTGCATTCGACCTGAAATCAGTACGAGATGACATACATCAAAGAAAAATTTATCCAAACGATGTATAAGGCTCTTCAAGCAAAGTTAGATTGCTACGAAGAAAGCTATATTGTGCAGTGGCAGGAAAAGTTCGACTCGCAACATCAGGCAAGGCCGACCCTTCGATATTACAGTCACCACAATGTGATGCGGATTCAGAATTTAGTCTCCTGCCAGGAATCTGAGAAAAAATGTGGTACGAACACATTCAAGCAAGCGAAATTTGAAACTAAAGGAAGAATCATTCTTTGCAAAAACATTTTTCTTATCAAAGGATTTAAACCTCACTCCAAAGCTCATACTGATAATTTCCTTAAATACATTATTAAGACAAAGAACGATCAATTCACGGAAGGTAAACAACTCCTTCACAGGCCTCAATGTCCATTTGAAGGCATAAATACGGTATAACCGTTGATACCACAAGCTAGATTCGAATACTCTGGCACCTGATACGGATAACCATCACCCTCACTTCTCGCCATGCTAAGCAAAGAGAGATCAGTAACACCCATTGGCCATTGGTTCTGAATCACCCTATCGATCTGCCCATTTGTATAGGCAGTGGGACCAAATAGTGGAACCACATCACTCAGCCCATTGAAAGGGCCATATATCTGATTCATCATTCCATCATCATGGTAGCTCTCTAGGCGATCGAACCCGCAAAAATTTATCGAGGGGTCAACATCTGCAGACCTAGCCATATCGATGGGAAAAGTAAATTGCCGATCGAGGGGGCGGTGATGCCTGTTGTTGGGACTCAAGACTGCATTCTCGTTAACTGCCTTTCCAATGCTGTGCTCCTCATCAAGCAGGTAGTTGATTATATCAAGGTGTGGGAACTCATCAGATGACACCCCAGGCTGTGCCAGACGCGCCGAAGCACTATCTGACACACCAGTTGGCTCATCAGTAAAGTACATCCGAGACCCATTACTATTAGAACTATAGAAATCAAGGTTCTGAATTCCACTTGATGGGGATGGTTGGGAGCACTCCACCCACTGAGGTTGGTTCTGGAGAATTTCAGGAGTTACAGAACCGAAAGTAAAGCCTGGCCTAACCATGCTTTCATCCTTCCTTACAGATCTCTGAGGTGAAAGCATCGGCGAGGACACCGAGGCTACAGGAGGTCGAGAATATGCGGGAGGATGAGGAATGAAACCAGATGGGCTTGCACCCATAGTTTTTCCCATTATGGCATTTCTGTAGGACTGAGGAATGTAACTCTGGGTTGGAGGTGAGGGGTCAGTTCCCAATCGTCCAGCTGCACTTACAGATCGTGCTAATTGGGGCCCAGTTTGAACCATGGAAACAGCAGGAGTGGTTGGCCTGGGACCAGGAATGAGAGGAACGCTCGAAGGTCTCAACATCACAGACACTTGATGAGATATTGGCATCTCAATAGGTGTAAATGAGGACTTTACTGAAGTTGCGGTCTTGTGAGCATCCAGTTTGGAGATGGAAGGAATTTGCTGTGATGGACTTCTTGGAGGAACCCTTTTCTCTGTTTGTTGGAGGCAGTTTGAAGTTCTTTCCTTCTCTGGAGAATTGCTCTCAGCTGTAGGCTTCGACTTAAAATTCGAGGGTAGATTTCTGATGGGACTGCTGGGACAGGATGATGGCTCTGCTTCCATCCTTTGTGTGGAAGGTCTTTCGACATCGACCTGATCTTTAATAACCAGCTTGTTTTGAAGTGTAACAACTTCTTCTTCCTGTTACAAGGATTTGGCAATAGCCCATCAGGTCAACATGAGGATAAAGTTTGAGACTCGGTAGATATTCATCTTGTAAACCTTCCAGAGCCCACAAACAAAATGCCATTAAAGAAAAAAACTTGGAACCTCGAAGGTTACAACTTGGCAAGTTGAAAGCATGGTTTTAAATCTCGTCTATATACCGAGACGACTTGTCTGATACATCTCGGTATCATCCACGAACAAGACGGATAGACAAGTCGAGCGTATCAGACGAGATTTAAAACCACGGTTTATTTTTCTCATTGTTAAATGAGATGACTCAAACGTATCAGAAAATTCATCCAAGACGACTCAGTATCGTTCATGGACAAGACGAGACGTCAAAACGAGTTTTAAAACCATGGTTGAAAATTTGTGAGTGGTAAGCACCACAGACCTGGGATCAAAAACCCCGCCTTCATCCAAATATCTATCAAAACAAACTTGAGATTTGCGGGAACTATTTTCGATGACTTTGTTTTTAGATGGAATTCCTTGTGTAATATTTGATGATTTGGAATTTTTTTGTTCGTTTTTGCTTTTCTTTGAGGAGCTACTTCAGCCTTCTCTTCTTGTATTTTGTTCCTCTCTTTTCTTCAATATATTTTATACTTATCAAAAAAAAAAAAAATTGAGATTTGAACAATATGGCAAGGATTCTGAAAGGACAAATAGAAGTAACGAAAATCCTCTAGGTGTGAAATAAAATGTTTCGCCTGAATTAGCGGCATTCCTTCTATGAACTGTTGAAGATCAAATTGAAAGAGTGCGACATAGGGGAGCCAAATTCAAGAGACTAAGGACTTGAATATCAACGTTGAACAAAGTTGAAGGCCTAAAAGTTTCAATAATAAGGATATGCATAAGGTATCTTAGATGGTGTTTCTAAAGAACAATATCCAAGTTTTATCAGTTAGAAATCCAGAAGGATATATATATTATAACTAGAAGATACGACACTAGTGCAGCTTAGTTCTGAAGAAACCAATCATGCAATTGGTAGCCACAAAATAGACCAAAGGGTTCACAGGTAACCCTACTACCACAAAAACTTAATCTTCCAACATTCCACCATGCATACAAGTACAGAAGTTCCGATGTGAAAGCATGAGTGGCTCTTTCCTAAATCAGTTATCTGTATTTTCAAAGTTGGAGTCCCACTCCATTCAGATCGCGTAAGAGAACCTTGGTGAGTTGCCTTCCATTCACAATTTCTAGGGAATTTGGGAGGAAAGGAATAGGCAGGCCTTTGGGGTAAAGGAAAGAGGTTCATGAGGTCATTATTAGTATTTTGGGACTTGTGTTTATTGGTGCAAATCATTAAAAGGAATTTAGGGTTTTAATTTTGAGGATTTAATGTTTAGGTGGGATTCTATTTGTAGTGAGACAACGCAGAGGGTAAGTGTTCATTATGTTTTTCATCCTTCTTTTTCTTCAACATGTTCCTATAGAGGATAGTCCACTCAACCTCCTGTTCTGTATGTTTCTTTTTTCACTTCATTGAAACCTAACCTACCCAAAAAGAGAAGTTTGAATGAACACATGAATTTCTTCAGTGTATGTCTCTACCTAAGATCTGTAAATCTAAAAGTAGTGCTAGTCCATAAAACCCTACAGGAGTCAACAAATTTGTTTCTATGACAACTTCTATGAAGGGCTTATTTTGTAATTTAAAATATTAATTAATCGGTAGTTTTGAAGTATACATAGTGAAAAAGGATATTTTTGTAATTTTAACAACCAACCAACGTGATTTTAGAGGGATTGCAATTTTCTTGATTTTTGACCAAAATGACCCTGATTATACTAAGTTTAAATGTGAAGGTGGGGGTATTTTTGGAGTCGAACCACTTCCACTCCACCTCATTATAATGGTAAACATTATAGCAAATAAAGAAGATAAGGATATTACTAGTTCCACCTTCTCAACCAAATGCTGCTCAAGCCATTGTATGCGATCCTTCAAAGAAAGAACAGACTCTGATCCAGGTTCAGCCTCTCTACAAGCTTCAGGAGCATCATGTAGGCACCCTATATCAGTCCCAGCCCCAGCCTCAGAATTCTGACTATACATGTCAGTTGCGCAACTTGTCTGATCGTGTCTCTCTTTACCACACCGACTCTTTCCTCTACAAAATTAAAACCCCAGCTCAAAAACGTACCAACCGTTCCTTCCAAGTAGCAAAAAGAATAAACAAGGCTTGACGATGTTACCTGCCCGGAGATGTTAGGCTTCTGTAGTTAGGGAAAGAGTTCCCTTTGTAGGGTCCATTTGTAACAACCGACGGGACTGAATCTGTAGAACATGTCGAAGAACTGTCATCCACTATAGAAATGCTCTTCTTCTCTGCTTGTCCTCCGCTGCTACTGGCTTCTGTGGCAGGGTGAACTTCTGATGTATCTGTATCTGAGTTGACAGGACTTGCACCTCTATCTTCCAAATAGGCCTGAAGCGTTTCAACATCTTCAGTAAATGACACATCTTCAAGTGTGTCAGGCTTTTCAATCACAGATAGTACTTGTTTCAAAGAGATGTCATCCATTAGTCTTCCATCAGTAGAGCTCTCATGACGCTTCTCCTCTTGTACAGCCACATCAGACTTCTCATTCGTTCCTTTATCTTTTCCTTTGCGGCCACTCCGCTTCTGTTTACTCTGGATTAGAATAAAAGGAAGAGTGAAGTGTGAGTAAGAGTTCAAAGGAAGAATGAATTGAAGATCTCTGTTTAACAATGAAATCAAGATTATTATTTACTGCAAAACATATAATAAAATAAATTGACAAGTCAGATAAATAAGAAAACGAGCATACTATATTAATGTTAAAATAAGTTGATTCTTGACTTTCTATGGAACGATAAGGAGGGAAAATTCCACCTTAGAAATTGGAAAATAAGTTTTTGCCTAGAAACAAGGAGGTTCATGTGAATTCCATTCTTAGGAAAATGGTTATGAAGGTTTGGTGTGAAGGATGGTAAATTGCTGCATAGAGTTATTTAGCAAAATATAGGAAAAGAAATTTTGGGTAAAAAGTGAAGAGGCTAGATCATTGTTTGGGCATGGAATTTGGAATAGGAATACCCTAAGTGCTTCTCGATTTCCACAACAAGATAAAATTCAGAGTTTGGAAAAGATGAAAAAAGTTTTGATTCTGGGATGATCACTAGTGTGGTTCATCGATGCTTAAATACAAATTTCCAAATTTGCATATTTTATCTTGCAACAAGAGACTGCCCATTCAGGATTTCATGGCTCAAGTATGAAATTGGGTTGCAGAGGCATGTGACATGGGATTTCTGTTTCAGAAGATGCTTCAAAGATTGGGAGGTCGAATCCATTGCTAATCTTATTAACAGAATCTCCTTTATGCCCACATTCCTCTAACTCGGACTATAAACAACATTCGTGTAAATAACAAAACCATCTAAATCAACTTTCCCTTGGTTTACCATCTGTCAGGGCTACTCCCCACACTTTCACAAATGTGTTCATTTCTAATTTATCTTCCTAGTTTGTCCACTCATCCATCTCAGTATCCTCAATTCTGCTATACTCTGTCCATGAACATGTGTCTTGATTCCCAATGCCATAAACAATAGTTTGCAGCATTATGCATCAAGTGATACTTCTTAACAGCATAATGACTTATGAGAGGTTGACTAAATGGTTTACCACCATCATGTCATATTATTTTGTAAGATATAATGGCATTAGCAATACAGATCTAGAATTGGAACATAATCAGTAACAAACTGACCCTGACGAGAATATGAAAATGATAATGATTCACAGATAAAACAAGAAAAAATAAGGAAAAATATTGAACCTGTTTCTTCTTAGTTCGTTTTTCCTTTTCAGCTGCTCCACGTCTTGCTTTTTGCTCACTTTCAGCTTGCCCTGCCGCCTCTTCTTCACGTATGAGTTCCTCTTGTCTCTTCAAAGCAACAGCCTCCTGGTACGCAACTTCAATTCTATTGCTGCAACACAAAAGTAACGAAATAAAGTTCGAGAAAAGGAACATATATATGAAATTAGTTCATCGCAAATCAAATAGGTTTTTGTATCCTTTCAATAGAAATACATTTTTGCCAACCCAAAATATTTGGGATAAGGTTTTGATGAAGCTTAATTTAGTATAAATTGAAAAAAACAAAAAAAAAAAGTTAAAATATTAAAAATCCCCAAGATATACTTCATTTACCTAAAAATATGAGCTAGTACAAAAATTTCCAGAGTCCTACGACCCAGCTCTGTAAGCCGTCTCTCATCATGTTCAATGGAATCTTTGTAGAAGTCTTCTCCAGAGGTTACATCCTACAAATAAAAGGAAAGTTTTTGAGCCATCATAGGAGTATACAGTGAGCCACCATAGGAGTATACAGAGATATAATTTCAAATACAGAAATTTGAGGCAAATGGTATTTTGGAGTCGATGCAAGTGCACAGATGAAAACCTTTGTATATTAAAAATATGCTTAAATAATGTTTACAAGCTAACAAAAACATATTGCTTTCAATCCACAACCCATGTATGTGCACACAGCATAGAAACTCCATAAAGCTTCATGATAAAAAGGGAAGTGCAATCAATTTTATCTCCATCAGTGTAGTAATTCATTCAGACTTGCACAATAGGCAAGAAATAGGAATCACCTCCAACCCCCCGTGTCTCCTAAGTGAGGCCTATGAAACTTAAGCAATTTATTATGCAATTTAGGATATAAATATTTACATTTTAGCTATAAAGCTCAAATATTCAAACTAAATAAATAAAAAAATCTCATTTTAGGATATTAATATTTACATTTTTGCTATGAAGCTCAAACATTCAAACTACAAAAAAAAAAAATCTCAAAAAATGACTTCCGTAGAAACTGTCCCAATCCATTATAAATACAATAAAATTACAGAATCATTAAACAAAGCTAATAGGATTGTTTTTAAAAGATCCTAAATGGAAGGGGGAAAAAAAGATATATTAGGATAACTATTGAAGAGTTATCAAATTCGGTAAAAGTCCCACTTAAATCACATCGTTTTTCCTTCACAAAATTAATCGTGATTTTCCGTTCTAGTCGCGAACTTCACAGAGTAATTCGTGAACTCCATGATTGACACAAAAAGTTGTCTCTTACTTTAAAGGAAGAAAATAAAACCTAACCCTTCGTCTCTAAGCCACTAACCTTTTCTCCCTTGGATTTCTTCTCCCTTAGGTGAAGAAGAAGAAGAATCCAAACAGGTACTTTTTTTTATATATATTTTCAAAAAAAAAAAATTGGATTCATAATTGTAATCATTTTATATTTTGAACAATATAAAGCTTGATTATTTTGCAGACTTATGGTTACTTTTTGTGGATGTGGAGATGGATATCAATAAGGGGTTTGAAAATTTATTATTGTAGTTCAATATGGGATTTTGATAAAACAACATGAGAACACCACATAGTAGAAACAACTACACACAGCCCTAATCCTAGTTTGATTTTCTTCCAAATTTAGTTTTTTTATCCTGAATTTTTCCTTTTATTCCCGAACCCCAATGTTGTGACTATGCCATAGAGTGCTACAAAAAGTAAGAAGCAAACAAGATTAAAATTCTCTAAATAACCACCTTTGTTTGCTCTTTCTAATTAACTTTTCTTTTATAATAAACATTTTCTTAAGTTTTGTTTACATAAAGCTATGTAATTTAATAATAAACAAGAAGATAGTGAATTAAAAAAAAAGGGAGCGAAAATTAAGCGCACGGTGTGTAAACTTTCAGAGGCCGTTGTGCAGATGCTTTGGCTTTTAATCCATACCACTTGCACAAGTAATTATTGCTTACCTTTGTGCGATTCTGAGGACCCTTCTCATCCTTCGGAGGCAATGGCTCCAGCGCAGCCCTTTCAAGAAGTGGTAAAACATCATCCGCCAATACAAACATGTCTTTCTCAACATGGACAATAGGAGGTGGAGTTTCCTCGGTGTCCAATAGTTTAGCTCTCGCTTTCTTGCTCTTACTCTGGCATTCAAGAGCTTTAAGACCACTATAAAGTGAATCCATCACTAGAGTAGAAGTGACCTCCTTCTCTATAAAAAAGTGTTTCACGACTACTTTTAATATCACATCTGTTTTCTCCATGGACATGCGGCGCCTAGCAGTTTGGTCGACCCCTAACCAAAAAGCTGAGAAACTGCATCCATGACAAGTAAAAAAGATCATTATTAAATATTAAAAATACTGACCAAACAAACACAATGAAGTTGGATTGGATGATTAAAAATGGCAAAACAAAGATCATAAAAGAAAGAGGTCCTAGTTGGTAGCTCACAAGCTACAAAGTTAAATGGTTTTCGATGCTGCTTGGACCTGTCAAGAACTCATATCTACGTGAAAAATCTAGTTTTCAAAGAATTTTCAATCAGACACAAACCAACTCAATTTTTCCAAACAAATATTTATTTGTTTAGATATATTATTTCTATGGTGTATCAATTGAATGAGTTTAATGTATAATAGCCTGTTTAAATGCATTGTTTCATGATTTATGGACATGTTACGTATCAGGTTTCTAGGGAATATCTGCACTCCGTATCAGTGTCGCACATTGACACATGTAGGTCATTGCTGAAAGCCCAATTGAGTGATACCTACAATGAGTTAATGACACGACATAACAAGGGTATCTTTATTGGATCTGTGTCAAAACTAAAATAAAATAAAAGCCAGCATTATAGGAGTATTTGGTGTGAAACAATACTCATGTCTAGTACCTAAAATATAGAGCTCAACCAAGTCTGACACTTGGACCCATTTGATAACTGGCATTAGTAAACATACTGGGTGACAAAGAAAACTCATGAGTTCCATAAGTGGATCCCACAATCCAAGTGTTAAAGAAGATTTTGCGATAAGGACTGCACATTTTTATTGCTCAAACCGGAATGGTTTAAACGAGAATACAGGATCCATAGCCATAAAAACCACAAGTCGCCAGACCATTTAATTTGGATGCTCAAAAGCTACCAGCTGCCTTCCCCAAACTCCTTATGGTTTTTTATGGTTATAACTAATATCCAGTTGGACCTGAAATATATAATTAACACTACTCTGACAAGGAAAAACAGAAGTTACCTTGACCACCTCAATTTATCCTCAATCAACTTCCCAAGCTTGCCTCTTCTCTCTTCAACAAAACGCCGGCAAATTGGCTCTACATTTGTTAAATATACCCGAACTAGTTCTCTTCTATATTGGCAATCAAGGCAACGGAAAGGACGGTGCGATTTTTCTCTTAAATATCATAAGATACAAAAGCAGAATTAGTTAATGATCATTGTCCGGAGAAAAACAAAACAGGAAATAGTAGCAAACAGATCCATTTGACAATATAGTAGAGCTCACAGATCATGTGTGAGCAATTAACGACCAATGTCCAGAGCAAAAACAAAAAGGGAAATAGCAACGAGTGATCCACTTAATCATAATATTAAAATTGGTAGACCATGTATTTTCAACCTGGATAGTAATTTGCATAGGTGAATAAACATTCAGCATGTAACTAGTGAAATATTTTTTTTTTGATCGGTTGTACCTAGTGAAATATCAAACCCAGGAAACTCTATATCAACCAAATCAGAAACCTCTAATCAATGATATGAACAGAAGTCTATACAACTGAATCGGGACTCCAGTTACAAGTTTAAAAATTATAATGGATGAATGCTATTAAAAACAAGAGCAACTTAACAGCATGTACAATAGTTCTCTTCCAGAGTCCGGGTGACTAGAAGATTCCTCCCCTTCGGATTTGTTGGGGCCTCGGGGGCGATGGAAATAAAGAAAATAGAAGGTGGTCTTCGATGGGAAAGAAAAGTTTGTGCAAACTACAGTTTTAATAATCAAAGCTCTTATATTCAAATGGTCGTTAGTTTTTAAAGTCTGTAATGGGGAAGGACAATTTTGTCTTTCGAGTAATGGTAATCCTTGGTAGGTTGTTTTGACTTCCACAAAGTACACGTTTTGTTGGGTTCATCCCTTTATAATATTCTCATCTTTAATTATCAAATAAAATTATTTGGGCCAGACAGTGTTGGCCAAACCCATAGCAAACTGGAAGACATTTGTCCAAACCTCCTGATTTGATATAAACTGTAGAACACTTAAACAATAGACGTAAGATTTTTTTCATACATGACAATTGTCCTCAGATTAACTTCATAATTCATAACAAATCAAAAGATGAGAAAAAAACAAAAAGGAAATGGCAGAAACACATAAAAGAAGCTATCAAACTTGATTAAATGTCCTCATTTTCCCGCTTTAAATGATGAGATTTTTTGGGAGACATGTTCCTGTTAAGAATGAAATTGTGGCAAGGATTCATGTGGCCAACACCAAATAGTTTGGGCAAGGCTGAGACTGCAAATGTTATGGATAAAATAATCATTGACTAACATGGTACCCATAAGTCTATAATTTATGGTTTAAAGAAATGGCTCACAGTATATGGTTATATTGCATAAAGAAGTTTAAAAGGACCAGGCTAAGGCCGATCGGAAAAAAAAAACACAGGACCAGGCTATTGCCAGCTATGCCAATTATCAGTTTGATCCCTTTTCATCATCGCCAAAGTCTTATCTGAAACTGGGGAATGGGTCAGCCCATGTCTTCAATGGAGAAAATAACTCATCCTCCCTATCTTCATTCTTCACAACACATATTCTATGAACATGTTGTTTCTTTTCTTCTTCTTCTTCTTCTTCTTTTTCTGATCACTACAAACACGTTGTTTCTTGATTCTCCAACAATTTGCTCCACATGGTAAGACAGTCATATTAGGTTCAGTGTAAAAAATCTAAAGATTTCACCATAGCATATCATTATCCTGATCCATCATTCACTGATCTATGTCAAATTTGTGGATAATGCTGCACCAAGCATTTGAGTAACTAAGAGATGTGAAAAGGAGATGGATGAACACAGCAGTGCTTGCTTTAAGTGACAATTCACAAAATAATTGTAAGTAACTTCCGAATTCTGATTTTTATCTGAGTCGTAAAAACATCAGGAGTTAAAAAAATAAAAGCAACAGAAGATCAAATCAAACCATAGGCATAAAGAGGAGTATACCATCAGGTCAAAAGAAAAAAAGGTAAACCAGACTTAAATTAATGAAGAATGCAATCCAACAAGTGATAAAGCTTTAGAAGGCAACACTGAGAAATAAGTAGCAGACAACATCGTACATTGTGCTGTAAACATATGAGATCACAGAATAAAGGGCAAAGACTAATCAAAGATGAAAATAAAGGAATACCTGATAACTTGGACTTGAGCCTTTATAACAAGTGCATCAGAAACAACAAACCCATCTGCCACTTTTGTTAGCTCTATAAATTTTTTCCACCCCCAATCATGTTCTTTCTTCCAAAACCGGTGCAATGTATCTACAAAATGTCCATTAACTTCATTACATCCAAAAGCATTAAAGGGAAAAGGCTTCATCACACCACTTAAAACTGAATGTAGCCAACAAACCAGAATATTTAGATTTCTTTGGATCTTTATTCACCACAGCTATTGTAAACTGAGCAAAATGGCTCCATCCTGTGAATGGATGGAAACAATGACGTCAATTATAGAGAACCAATAACATAGAACAAATTGAATATTGTTAAATTTATAAAACCTGGGAGAAGTTTGTCATGATTAGCAACACAAAGAAACAAAGAGAGATGGTTGCAGACATCACATCCTTGAGGGTAGATTAAGATGTACCTACAAATTCATTTCAACAAGATTTTAATTTAGAGGTAACACCTGTTGCCTGTGCATCATAAGTATGTGTATTTGTATGCATGCATAAATAAAAAACACTACACACTAAACACCATCATTGTTATAATCATCTATGCCTTAACCAAAAATATAGACCAAAACAAATCTTGTTCCATCATTCAATTTTATATAGCAATTTGCTTTGTTAATTCTAGAGTTCTTATATCCACTCTTACTACCTAATTGAAGAACGTTAACACTATAACCCAAATAAACATTACAATATCAAAAGGAAGAAACCATATAGAGGCGACCCACCACATCACTTAGTAAAATCCAAGGTAGTGCTCCTTTGTCAAAGAAAATAAGTTACACAAAATAACCATATTAATCGTACATATTTTTTTCAGACAAAAGTAACAGAAAGTTTATTAAAAAGGTAATGGATTAATAAAAAATAAAAATAAAACTACTTTTGCATATATCTTTGGTAATAGTTAAAAACTTAACTTTAAGTTTGTGAAGGGCCTTATAGGAAATTTTCATTTAAAATTTTGTATTTAAATAAAACGTTTGGTAGTGCATACAATTTTAAAGATATCTGGGATTTCTAATGAAACTATGTTTACCATAAACCAACTTATAGATTGAAAGTCATGACATTTTGAAAAAACAGGGAAAAAAGTCAAGACAAAAAAAGACACCTGGCTCGGTATGGTTGGTGTAACAAATCAGATAATGCCGGCAGAAATGCAATCACTGCACAAAGACTACATATTTGAACCAGAAATAGGGGCTTTTTTCATGTGTAAGGGGTGTGGACTTGGGTAGCCAAAAACTGGATATGGGTTTTTCGTATGCATTGTGTGTGTGTGTGCATGTGCGAGTGTGAGTGTGAGTGTGCATGTCATGCGTGACAATAACAATGAAATAATATCGATAACAACATACCATTTGTACCCACCAACCTCAAATGCATTGCTTCGAAGTTCTCTTTTGTTAATTTGTCGGAAGTTCTCTATCTTCCATGTAAACTTTCCATATAGCTCTGAAGGTTTTGGCCCTACATAAGAGTGAAATCAACTCACAAACAACTATACCCACACAATTTCTTTTGATAGATAAAGGGAACAACAAATACAAGCAGTAGATCGAGATGACCTACCAAGGGAAAGAAAGCAAGAAAAAGAACAAAAGACAACAATAGAGCTACGGCTCCAAAAGATTACAAACACACGATAGCCTGAAGTATTTCATGAAGCTGCAAGTACAACATCCTTAACCAGTAAGGGTTTGAAGGCTGTGTGTGTAGAATGTCTACGAAGCTTATTTTCTTTTACTGACAGATTCATTAGTAGTTTGAAATTTATTCCCAGTGTCGTATACTTAGAAAGTATTATTAAACCTCTCTTATTCGATTGATAATGATTGAAAAATCAACATTCCTAATAAGTTACGACAGTCAATTCGTATCAAGCAAAAGTTTGTCCAGCCTCGAAGAGAATGACATTCGCTTCTACGAATTGACATTCGGGTCGATGTGCTTTCAATCATGATAGAGCACATAAGCTCTTCTTTAAGATGAGGTTGATGCAGAATTATGAGATTCAGTTGAAGTTGAGGCCCAAGCTTTAATTTAAGGTGGGATGAGTTAAGGAACTTCAATGAACTTCCATAGTAGTTGTAAGACGTCAAGCAAATCATCATACGTTTAAAAGAAAATGCCTGGGTGCATCCTTGGTCTCTCTAAAATGAGTTTCATTTTTTAACCTTTTTTTCACTAGCTATCGCAGATGGGATTAGGCAGACCCTAGCATATTCATACTCTAGCATCATCTTTGACAACTTTGAGAAGAAAAGTAGGGGAATCTAATGGATATAAATATAATTTAGAATATCATCTTACTGTAATTGTCATTAGTGTACACATGGTGAGAATCATGATAGCTGTAAAAAGTTAAAATCAAAGCAATGAAAACAGATAAAAGAACTAAGTCAAAAGTGAAATATAAAACTTACTAAATAGGCTTGATTAGCATCAGACCTTGCATATGCAAAGTGAGCATCACATAAAATCAACTTTTTCATATGCATGCAAGGTGCACCTCCACCAGAGAGTACACAAAAGTGCCGCATAGCACACCTAAAAAGTGTGGTAGCATGTGGGTAAGCTTCAAGGAGTGAGTTTAAAAAAAAAAAAAACGGAACATACATCTCAGAGGTCTCAACATTGACATGTGCACCTCATGTGTTTCAAGCATGTGACAGCTCAAATATAAAACATTGTTTAGGACTTTCAATCCACCTACTCCTCGAGATCAAAACTAGGACAGATGGGCTGCTCTTCAGTTTATCAAACAACTAGGATTTGCTTGATCCTCATATTCGTCAAGAGGTTTCTTTGGAGAGATGTAGAAGGCTCCAAGTCTTCTGTCTGTAGGCAAGAAGGAAAGGAGAGAAGATGGGACATTGGTGCAGTGCCTGCCAAGGGAACTCCAACGGTCAAGTCAGAATTCAGATAAAGGAGATGAAGAAGGTGAAATGAGAAAGAAGATGATCTTAGAAAGTGTGGGAGTGAATTTTTTGAATCCCTCTTTAGATTTTTATTTGAACACTTATAGGAAAACTCTTGAGAACAGTTGTCATCACATAAATGACCAGGTGTCTCATAAGTTGGACAATGAGTTAGACAAACAGGTTAGTGAGAAATACTTGAGTAGTTCTGAGATATGTGCCCATCACATTAGATGCAAACAATTGAGTTTGAGGTAGAAAGGTCTCAAATTGCTAAATGTAAAATAACAGAGATATTTAATTTGGAGGCTTGCTTACAAACAATGTTCCATCCTCTGTCCCTTTGATAAGCTTTGCTCTATATCTCACATATGTGAGGATCTGAAGGCAAAGCGATCTGATTTGGGGAAGGCCAACTTTCTTTTTTATGGGTAAGTTGGACTTGAACCCACGATTCAAAGTTGCTTTGCAATGTGTCAAACCAACTGAGATATGGGCTTAAGCCGATGGAAGGTCAACTCTCTTGTCGAAATGGATGGCTACTACCGATCAATTTACCAATTATACGGATGTGTGGTCCCCGGCTTAATGTCAAGGTGATATCAGGAAGGAGACTACAAGACCTTTCGTGACGACAGCTCATCAACATCTCGGTTGGCTAAATATGATTGGTGCTTTGGGATGAGAAGTCTTGTATGATCTTGACTTCCTTGGAATTTTACACCAATTTGGTTGTTTGACGTCTTCTCAACTCTTTAGCTTTGACCGAGCTCCATTATTGGATTTGTTGTAGACAATAGAGATCTTCATACCATGCACAATACTAAGCTAATATATATTTGTATTATTCCGAGGAGACAAATGTCTCTATCTAATGGAGAGGGGAAAAGTGGTGTCCACAACTATTTTTTTTTTAAATTATAATTTCTACCCCTTCCCCCATCTCTTAATGGAGAGGGGAAAGTGGTATCCACAATTATTATTCTTTTAATTATAATTTCTACCCCTTCCCCCTCCTAGGTCTTAAGTTACGTTTTAAGGTTTCATTTTCCTATAAATAGTTTGTTACGAGAACACATATGGTACTTTGATTCAGCTTTTTAAAATCGAACCGGACCAATGGTCTGACCAGGTCTGACTGGTATGCAATCTGGTTCGTTAACCGAAATTTGCTAAAGAACCGTCAGTTTTTGTTGATGTTTATAGGTTAATGGTTCAACCATCAAAACCGGCTGTTTTTATAAACCATGCTTCTTAACATTGTATGAAACATCTTAAATAAGAAATCAAAAGCTACACATATGTCATTATCCCTTTCTTTGAGATTTTTATAGAAATCTTCTTAATTAAGATATAAACAACGTGCAAGTCCATAAATAATTCATTTTTAATGGTTTTTTACAAGAGCTTCTTAAATTGAAGTGAGAGTTACCAAATCATGCAACCTCTTTTTAAAGCAATATTCATAAATTAAAGAGTTGAGTTACCCAAAATACATAAAATCTTTAAATTTTTTCTGGATCTTGGTGGATGTTGTATTTTATTTTAAATCCAATTATAATTTATTAAATAATACTAAAAGTTAGAGTTTTATATTATTTACAGTTTTTTAAATCTTATATTTTTATTTATTTATCATATATTAATATTTTGAGTTCTTCTTCACTACAATTTTTTTCAAATGTATATATTGATAGGTATAGGGTTAGCGGATAGCAAATGAAGTTGGGTTCAAGGGGTTTGAACCTCAGTCAAACCCCAATCTAACAATTTTGGATCATTGGATTTTGAAATTTTGCTAACGTTGGTTAGTCCAAGTGTTCTATGAATGTTCTCTTGCAAAGACATGTTATGGTATCTCTTGATTCAACCACATCAAAAGACTATTTTGTTTTGGAACCAAGGTATCTAAGCCTCATAGAGCACCCGACTAATTCTCAAGGAACATGAAGTCCCCTGCCCCATACACACCAGGTAGTTTATGGGATAAATCCTTGAGAGTGGCCCCTAAGGGAAGATTCAAATTCAAGACCTCCGCTTTCTGAAGTGTGGTTTTTCTAGTTTTATGTCCAAACAAGCCTATTTATCTAAGTAGGCATATCATTTCTCCTACATCATTTGGCATCAAAACAAGTTCCTTCTTAAGGAACGAGAGCTGGTCAACAAATCAATGCAATTACAATCAACACAAAAAGATGGATTCGTTGAGGGATGCAACCAGCCAGTAAAATGTAGTATATGCCCTATTTACGATGTCTTTGACAAGGAAAAGATTAATCAGATTATCACAGCATTGATCTAACCATCAATCATCACACCAACCATTTTCAGCTAGCCAATTATCATACCATTATCCATCTATCACAAATAGCCACAATGATTGTCTATAGAGAAGTTACCCGTGTATACGACCAAGCACTAGAAATTTGAGTCGAACTTTTTTTAAGAAGCGCTGATTGATGCAATTGAAAATCTCAGGTTAAGCCATTAACCTGACAAGAGTAATGTATCCTAGGAAAGTACAACATCAATATTTTTCCCATAACTTTAGTGTGTGAAGTTGGGTGTGCCAATTTTGTACCTTGGATTACCTCTTGAATCACCCTAAAGGAGTAAGGCGGACATCTAGGACTTGTGATTTTTCTGTCTACACAACACCTCGAGATCTAAAACACTTCCAACCCACTCACAATCGATGTTCCTGAGCATTGGTGTGGTCCCTACTAAAGCAACTTTGTTGCCAAAGTCCAACTCATCATCGATTTTTAGTCGAGATTATCTAAAAAACTCAACTAAAACAATACACCTTGCTTATATAAGCCTATCCCATCTTTTTTGGAATTTTTCCTTATACATCTTACTTATATAGGCTTATCCTCCTTTTTGGGAAATATTTCTTATCCTCTTATGTTAGTGGCGCGTCATTGTGTTTTTTTCTTGAATTTTGGTGTTGTCATTTTTTTTCCGAAAATCTCACTATCAATTACACATTGATGCAAGAACGTTACTACTCTACCATCTTCAAATCCCGATCCATATTCACTAGCTCTTTTGATGTGATCCTTTCAAGGTGGTAAAATATAAATACCCTTCCATCTCCGAGCTCTCTCAAGAAGGGAATTCATACTCATCCAACAAGGATGGATGCTTGACTTACAATTGAAAACCTTCCCTTTCCTCAAGTCAAGTAATGAATTACTTCTGTTGCTATCTATCTCACTAAATATTCCAATGAGCTCGATCTGATAGTTGTGTTGTGATCCTATATTTTAAATGAAATGTAAAGCCTCAAATGAGGACTTTTATTTTATATTCATTAATCGACAAAGCTTTAACGGACCTTTACTTGCCCTTAAAGATGGGAAATAACCCCTAACAAAAACTCAGTAAAAAATAACTACCAGATTGACTCCTTCCAGAGCAAAACGCAGAAGTTTCCTAGCCCCAACTTTTATTTTACAACAACTTTTCATGTTCCTTGTCAATCCACCACCACTTCTTCCAACAAACCACCTCTATGAACTCTGACATTCTTTGCATAGCAGGCGTAGGCAACTGAGATTTTATCTAATTTTGTAAGGCATATTACTTCCTCCTTTTGTGGAACACACATTGCCTTTCTCTTTTAAAACCAACAATAATAAGTAAATAAAAACTTCTTAACTAATAACTCTTTTCAAAGAGATATGCATCTCATTATATTCAAAGAAGCACTTCAAAAGATATAATAGCAGATAAATTTGAGATAGTTGCAGTCATCTTTTCAATAGTTATATAAACCTTCTGACAGCCTTCTATATCCATTATCAAGCACATTATCATAAAAAACAATTGCAGTATAAATTATTATTTTTAAATTTGTCTCTTTCAAGAAAAATCAATGAATCAATTTTCAGCATGTAAAAATCCTTTTAAATATTCAATAAGCTCAAAAACTACTAAACACCCACCAATTCATTGAACAAGAAAAAACTAACACATCCATCTCTACTCTCAATTTTTTCCCATTAATTCTTCTTTTTCTTCTTTTATTACTTTGTTTTTGTGATGAATGTGAACAACAAATGAGCAGGAATATAGATTAAACGAAAAGAAAATAAAAAACAAAAACTAAGGAGAATAGCTTACCACAATCATCATCGTCGGTGTCCCAGTAAGGAGGTGAAGTCGACGGGGTACCATTCTCCAATTGCTCGCTCGACCGCCACTCCGCCAGAGCTTCTCCGGACTGGCTACTCTGTCCACTTGAAATCACCTCTGATGACCTCCCAACTCCATAATCTCCACTCACACTCCCAGCCATATTTTTAACTCCACCAACAATTTTTCCTCACCCCAAATCCTTCACCTGAACTCACCAGATTAAAAATCAGATTTTTGAAAATCCTCCAAATGAATCAATTAAATCAGAACCAAATTGAACCACCTTCATTCCAACCCTAATAACAAAAACCCATTTTGCATCAGAAAACGCATAATCAGAAATCAATTTCACATAATCCCTACAATCAATAACCATCTATTTCAAACAAAAGGAGAACAAATAAAATCACCCCAGAAGCCAGAACCAAAAAAACATACTCGAAAATAAAAATTCCATGAAACCGCGCAAATAAATACGAAAAAAAAATAACGTAAAACCCGCAGAAACGGTACCATAAACCCTAGAAAAGACCCAATCGAAACGAATAAATTACGCTAAATAAATTACGATATATAAAGAAGGATATGAAGAAGATAAAAGAGAGAGGGTTTGTAGAACGAAGGGCCGTACCAATGACGAAGAACAGAGCTGGTATTGTTCGTTATTAATGGCGAATGGACGCCGTTTTTCCTCAGAGAGAGAGAGAGAGAACTGCAGAAGAGATTGGGCTTCGGAAGGCCAGTAAAGCGAAGCCTGAAATATAAAAATAAATAAATATACATATATATACATGTTTATGGGAAATTTAATAATACCTCCTTTAAAATTGGTAATATTAGGTTTACCCTGCAACGCCGCTTTTTTTTACGATCAAAGGATGAAATTTTAATTTATTTATTTTTTTCTCAAAATATATCCTTCAAAAACTTACTAAATCAAAATTTTAGAAAAAAAAATTTTCATTTTCACCATTAAAACGTAAAAAAAAATGTTGACTTTTGGATTTGGCCATTTCCACAAGTAAACTTGATCTTACATTTCACCGGGGTAATATAATATTTTACTAAGGTAAACCTAATATCATCAACTTTCTAGGGGTTATTATTAAATTACCTTAATTTTAGAGAGATAATATTGCCAGTTTGTCGCACCAACTTCACGAACACCACCGCAATTCAGTTGGACATCCCCCAAAGATACACATCTTGGAGTGGCTTTAGTAAAAGCTGATGTGGTAATAGAATCTCTCTAATTTTAAAGGGATATTTGAGACCCAACGAGTGGCTTTGATGGGAGGGAAAAAGAGAGTTTTGTAGAGATCAGAAGTTTCTATAGTTAATCTCTGCTCGTGGGACACTATTATAACTTTTCAATATTGAAACACGAAATCTATATGAAAATTTGTTGGGTAATTTTGCGAGGTATCCCTCCAATCTTGTAAATTGTTAAGATACCCTTGGATTTCAAATTGATGACATACCTCATTGACTTTGGTCTTTCAATATAGACTAAAAAATGATTGAAAGGCCCACATCATCAACCTTTTTATAGAAAAATGCTCTGATTTTTTTTTCTCAAAAACCCATTGTTGGTGGAGTATTGTATGTATCTCAACTACTTGGCAAAAATAAATTAATGGGTCATGATAATATGATGCCCCTCTTTAATACACGTTCTCATCATAGAATCGTAGATTATTTGCCTTGAGATACATAATAAAAATTTTATGATTATGTGTATCCCGAGGTAAATTATCTACAATTCTACAATGGGGCTTAGGGGCGCATGTGTCAGACGGGTGTTAGAAATCATTAATCTAAATTAAATGACCAAATTAGAGATTAATACTTCTTCTCCAATTATTTTTCCCATAAACTTAACAATCAAAATACATCCAACTTATCCCATTGGGGATTTCGCAGCAGTCGCAAGCATTTGGATTAAATGCCTAGATCACTTGTTTGTTGGTGTTGCACTTGTTGAGTGGGTCACCACATCCAACCCTAAGTAGTTTAGTCTCACCAATGTGGGGATACTCTTATTTAAATTACTTTTTTTTCTTTTTCTTATATAATCTTGAAGTCACCTATAGGAATAGTTCAATACCAATTATTTCAAAGTCATACATTTGATCTCAACTAACTAATTGTTGGGTTCTAGGATTTGATTCAAAATCTTAATTGTAGAAGGAGGGAATCCTAAAATCTCTCTCTTTGGAGGGAGGGGCTCTAATTATCACCAAATCGCAAAGGATGCTTTAAAACCCTACGACTCCTAGTGTGGGTATAAGGGTATGGTAATTTATTGCATATAATTCATGTCTCGTGATAAATAACGAATTAGATGTAAGACATTTATTACAAGCAATATTATATAAAATAGATAATATTTTATATTTAAGTAAAATATTAATGTTGAGGATGTAAAGATTTAGATGAGGGTTTTTGGTGCTATTACCAGCTCACTATGCAATATGGTTTGAAAGCCGTGATATATTAGAAAATAGAGATGAAGAAAGATGAGATGTATGTATAGATATGATTCGTTGCAGTGTTGATTTAAACGACTGTTGATAGTGAATTTTATGATCCTTGCGATTATTACAATGTAAAGTGATAGTTTTTTATTTTTATTTTTATATTGAGTAAAGGTTCTAACGTCATATTTATCGATCTTCAAAAGGAGTTGAGTGATTATTTCTTTTAATCAAGCATTACACTTTATCGATTGAGAAGGATGTTTTATTTTCAATTAAGACCTTTTGTGACATTTATTCTACAGGGTTGGTGTTGTGTTTCTTTCCAAATTTGTGTTTTATTCACCCAAAATGTTCTCTACTCTACAAAACAATTTGAGTTGCTTATATTTCTTCGACTTGGAATCTAAATTTTCTATCAAAAGATCAGATCATTTCTAAATGTATTTGGATTTTGATATTTAAAATCTTATAGTTGACTTGGTTTTTCAATTAGTCCCTTTATTTGATAGATTTCTCCATTTCATAAAAGTAGATCATGCTCTTATTTTAAAGATTTTAATGACTTTTGGTGGGATCCACTCATCTTTTTTACGTTGTTTATTAACTAACTCCTCTTTAATGAGTTTATGAACCTAATTATTGATTCAACAATTTTTCTACGTGTGGACCCAATAATTGATCTGGATCACTAACATATTTGGGTCATGAGGTTTGTCTGCTGAAACATAGGAAGTCTCTAAAATGCCCCTTCCCAGCAGATCCATTTTCAGCTTTTTAGACAATTCTTTTTTATTATTATTATAAATAGAGGTCCGGGTACATTTTTATAACCCACATTACTTTATAAAGACCAAAACACTAATTTTAGGTGGAGACCTAAACACTCTTAATATATTATATTTATTATACATTTATAAATATATTAGGGGGGTAGTTTTTGAAAATAGTTCTGTTAATGACCTTAAACATGTCATACTTGAAGGGGGAAATTGCATAAGACACTCTAATGTGGGATTTCCTTGTTAAATGCACCTAATCTCTGGGTGACTACCAATTAGTAAAAGAATTTCAGCTGAATGCCTATCGCCTTAAGAAAAAAATTGAAGTATTTATCACTTCTTTTACTTCACATTAGAAGAGGTGGCATGTGTAAACACAAATGTTTTTAAAGGGTTTATTTGTAATTTAAAATATTAATTAGAAAGTGGTTTTGAAAATTAGATAGTAAAAGAAACTCTGAAACAGGTAAAGAGAGATTAGTTCGTTTGCTTACCTATAAGCTATAACTCAAGACTTGATTCGTCTGAGATGACTCGGACAAGTTGACTTGGTCTCGGCGGGCTTCATCATATATCAAAGGCCTAAAGATTGCACCACGTGTCCAATCAAGAAATGCACGACTGCACTTCCCAATAAAAAAGTGTACCGTGTTCCCCGAAACAGGTACGAGCGGTTAGTTCGTTATTTTAACTGTTACTCTCTCTGTGTCAAAGAAACACAATCATTTTAATCTCTTCTGTTTCACAAGAAAAACAGATCAAACAAAGCCTCCTTTCTTTCTTCTTTTCTCATCCTCATTTCTTTCTTTCATCTTCAAAGAAACCCATCAGACATGAAACGCAAGGGAAGCTCATCTCGACTTCCTGACTTTGAGGCCCCAAAGAAATCCATTAGACGCGAAGACGACAGCCCACCAAATTCTTATCCTTCTGACCCGAATGCTTACACCCTCCATGAACCAATTGGATCCACCAAATTCACCAAAGTCTACAGAGCCACTTGTAAGCAGAGGAATATTAACCCATCCGAGGTGGCCATCAAAATCATCGATTTCAAGAACCCCAAGAATAACAACAATCCCATCCTCAATCCTCCCCACCCCAACATCCTTAATCCCCACAGATTTCTCAATGTTGAAGGGACATGTTTCAATCAAAAGCAAATGGTGGTGACGCCTTTGATCTCTTCTGGCTCTCTCCGCTCTATCGTGTCCTCTTATTTTCCTGAAGGTCTGGATTCTCCCTACATTGCTCCTGTTCTCAAAGAAATCCTCGAAGCACTCTCGTACCTACATGGAAAAGGTTTGGTACATCGAGATATCAAAGCCAGTAACATTTTTGTAGACTTGAAGGATAATGGTGGATCAGGGTCTATAAAACTTGCAGATTTTACCTTCTCTGAGAACTATTATTGCGATCTCATGGAAAATTTGTATCCTATATCAGATACTCCTTATGGTTCCATTTTTATATGCTTGGCAAGTTCACTGCTGAGTCTGACATATGGTTGTTTGGGATGACCGCTTTAGAACTCATTTCGGGTAAACCTCCTCTCTTCTTTGAAAATGACCAATGTTTTACCATGTCTGATTTTACGAGGATGGGAAGCCCATTACTCATCTCTGATTACAAGAAGCAGGAGTTCACAGTTTCTACACAAATATTCAGAGAAATGGTCCTTCCTTGCCTGGCTAAAGATCCAAAAACCAGACCCACTGCAGAAGAGTTACTGAAAGATCCCTTCTTTGAAAACTGCATGAGTGTGGATTCTCTTGTCAAGTACATCAATAAAAAGATATCACTTTCAAACCCATTTAAGGACGTAGTTAGTGAATGGGGTTTTAAAGAGAATTTGTTGAAGTTTCAGGCGATATATAAACAAACAAAGAAGTCTAACCTGAAAAAGGAGAGTGAGGATATCTGCTATGTTGATGATTATAAAACTAGTAGTAAAGAAAGTGGAACAGAGTGGCTCATCAGCAATACAAAAAAGATGTTGGAGGGCTTGCGCATGGTGAAAGAGGGGTACTTACCTCCAGAAGTGGTTGGTCATGTTCAGCCTTTGGAAGAACAGATGAGAGAGATCATACACACTAATGCCACCATGGGCAGTCCTAGAGTTGGTCCGAGTAGTAGCAAGGAAGGCAACATTTCAAAATGATTAATAATCTGTAAAATCCCTCATCTTTTTCTTTCTTCTCTTCAATTCCATTCAATGAGTTGTTTACTACAACACCCCTTGCTCTTTGTTTTGTTGTTTTCAATCTCAGACACTTTTGAGTTAGTGCTTCACAGTCATATTTTCTCGGAATTTGCACTTCGTACTCGTAATGAAATTTCTGTTTCTCACAATCATTTTTCTGTATTTTACGATAGTTACACCATTTAATGATTACCTTCTCATTCTGGCAAGCATGAGTTCTACATGATCCATTAGGCTAATAATGCACAATTAAGTTCACACATTGATATTGGAAGTAGCCATGATTACTAATCATGAATATTGTTGTTTTTCTTTGATCAACATTTTGTCAGGACTACCATTAGGTACAAGAAAATTGGGTTGCAAATATTTAACCTACCTACTTAAAGTTGCATAGGATTTCGTTATTGAACGTGCAAATCCAGAGCCATCTTATTACCCCGACTCAGAATTGTACATTTACTGCTCATACAAAAGTCCAGTTTAAATTAGTTCCTCCTCTGACAAGGTTGTGTAGTTTAGGTGGGATATTTTCCCTGAAAGATCATGGGGTTTTGGTTTGTACGCTTAGCCAATTCATGTATTGGCTTTGTTTTTTATATATATATACTATTTGTGGATTGTAACATTCCTTTGCTCTTCCTGCAAAGGAAACATGTGAGGAAGGAAGACGGATATGAGTCATTGCTTGATAAGAAAAAAAAACATCTTTACAACCACCAAGCTCTTTCTCCAACCAGAAGAGAAACCATGACATGCAATTCCTTGAGATTGAAACAAGAAACCACTTCCACCAATATTTTGATTATCATAATCTCCCCTGACAAAGGTTGTTCTAGAACATCTCGGTGACTTTCGGAAGCTAACACTCGAAACCATTGCTCCAATTACTTGTGGAGTCAACTTGGTGGCTGAAGTCCCCAAGTCTCAACTTTTGGGTCAGCCCCAACCTCCTTTCTGGTGTGGGATCATAAAGAAATAACGAATTACACATTGATAGCAGGGGAAAGATAGTTACTCGACTATATATCACAACGCCTATATTTACTTTGTTCAGCACATTAGATTGGTGCAATAATCTACTGCTTTAAATCCGACTTTCAAAGAGAACATGATTGAGGAGCTGATTAGGGAAGTTAAAATGGGAACAGATCAAGACCAATGCACATGTATGAGGTTAAAAGCAAGATTTCAAGCACATCCATGCCTATATAATTCCAAGACTTGTGTCTTTACGTGCAATAAGGTTATTAGTAAATAATCCATAGACTGGTAAGCTGCATAATCTGTCCCTAATGGACCACAACAGCACTACTGCAAGAAGTTTACCATCCCAAGTCTTCTTTTGAAAAGAAAATTTAGAATTTTTACTAGGCCACAACCGTCTGATATAATTCGGAAATATACTTCATGTATCATCTCAACTAATTTACTCTAGACCCCACAACACATTCATTTATCAAAATTTCTCTGAATGATTTTTTATTTTTTTTATCAGTAAATTTCTCTGAATGATATAAATCAGTTTGTTGAAGCCGTTTTGGTTGCAATCACAATCACAAATAATATCAACTCATCTTTCTCATGATGCATAAAACAGCATATCAGTTCTTCCCCTTCTTGTTAATTTTTCATTCTACCATGGATATACTGGAATTGAGACTGGGATGGGAACAGGTTGAACACTATGCATATTTGACACCTTTGCAACTTAGTGATGCTGTGTCAGTGATACATACTATTTGACGTCCATCTGATCTCAACAAGTTCGATATACCTGGATAACATTCTTATATCAATACCACATATTATAGTACATTTTCAATATAATTTTTTTCCAGATAATTAGAGTGCATAAATAGCATATAAGATATATAACTGATAGAGATTTTATTGATGGAGTTGGTTCTGATGTCTGAAGTGGAGTTGTGCTTCCCAAGTGTTATGCCACAGACATGTACAAATTTGACTACAGGGAAAATTTTAAAAAGCATCAATAAGACCAGCTCTTCATAATGGGGTTGAACATAGGGCATTTAGGAAATAAAAGGTTCATAGATGAGCATAGAAATAACAAGGATTTTGAGAGTGATGAGTGGAATGGCCCCAACAGAAGATAAAATAAAGGAAAGTTGATCGAGATGGTTTTGGGATGCAACAAAGACCAATAATAGTACTAATGAGCAGTGCTTTATTGTAATTTGATGCTTTTGAAAGGGCACAGAAGAAGGCCACAACGATATGAATCTTGGCAGAAGAAATAAGAGTAGATAGAGTTGTATCTGTGTGACAAGACTTGAAATTGCATATCGATAATTTATAGTTGATTGGTGAAGCAATATTGTTGGATTCTACGTGAAGTTACATAGAGAAGATTCAGTTCTCTCAATATTTTTGGCCTCGACGATTGGTATCAAAGCTTTATATATAAGGTGTTTGTTAACTTCATATTTGAGTAGTTAAGGGAAAAAGAAAAGTAGTTGATTTGGGTTAGAGGAATTTGATGCTAGTTAGGAATTTGAGTTTGGATATTTGAAGATTCATCAGTAATTAGTTCAACAAGAACAATACAAGGCATTGCTTTGACAAGGACAAAAATTAGAATGTCTGAAGATTGTTGGGAGAAGAAGATTGATATTAAGGCATTGTCTACAATATGCTTGTATTAGCAAATGTAATTTTATTTAGTATAGAATAAAAAGAGAGACAGAGAGAGAGAGATGCCAATTTATAGGAAAAGCTAGAAAATTTGCATCAAATAAATCTCTCACTAGTTGTAGAGGAGTTGAACACCATAGACTTATGGAAGGTAATTGTCCGGTCCCTAACTGTGGACAAATTGGCCATCTCACCAATCCTAAATGGTTTGTATCACTAATTTTAATTTGAAGAGACCAAAACACTCCTAATACATTATATTTATTATACATTTATAAATTTATTATAGGGACAGTTTTTTAAAATAGTTATGTTAATGACCTTAAGCATGTCATCTTCCTTCGACTTGAAGGGAGAAATTGCATAATACACTCTAATCTTTGGGAGACTACCTAATTATCCAATTAGTAAATGAATTTCAGTTGAATGCCTCTCACCTTAAGAAAAAAATTGAAGTATCTATCAGTTCTTCTACTTTACACTAGAAGGTGGCATGTGCAAACACAATTGTGTCTGAAGGGTTTATTTTTAATTCAAAATATTAATTAAATGGTGGTTTTGAAAATTAGAAAATAAAAAAGAGTAATGTTAAAGGCACCCCAGTTATTATCAAGGGCACTCCACCATAGCCAATTTGTTTTGGTCTTATATGGGTTAAACGCCTCCAAATGAGCTGTTTTTTGTGAGAATGATCTCTATGGTGAGAAGATCATCCTCACCAAAAATCAGCTCATTCCGAAACTTCTAACCCCGTCAAAGATTATTTACAAAAAAAAAAATGGACGATATACAGTTCTTGAACTTGTTTTAATGGGGTTAGAAGTTTTGGAATGGGCTGATTTTTGGTGAGGATGATCTCCCCACCATAGAGATCATCCTCATTAAAAATGAGCTAATTTCAAAACTTTTAACTCGTTTAAGACAACAATTTGACTATGGTGTGGGTTGCCCTTATTAATAAGTGGGGTGCCTTTTAACGTTACTCTGAAAAAAGCTCTGAAACAGTTGGAGAGATTAGTTCGCTTACTTACACTATCCTAGTGCTGATTTTGTAACTCAACCAAACTCAAAAACTCACTGACATGGCAGGTGCGGGAATCGTAGATTTTTTCCCTTGGGATACACAACTGCAAATATTTTATGAGATGCATAGTCGGATATCCCGAGGGAAAAAATATATGGTTCTTGAAGGGTACACACCAGTTGAGTTACCCTCTCAGGTTGAGTTTCAAATATACTATCCATAACTCAAGATTTGATTCGTTTAAGATGACTCAGACAAGTTAACTTAGTTTCGGTGGGCTTCATCATATATAATGGGCCTAGCGACCGTACCACGTCCAACATAGATTGATGGTGCAGATTCCGTAGTAGTCTAATATAATACATTGGTTAGTATTGTATCAAGATTCTCTACCTCAAGAACAGAGACAGATTGGTGTCTGAACTGAAACAGTTATGAGCGGTTAGTTAGTTCGTTTATTTTAACTGTAACTCTCTCTCTCTCTCTTTCTGTCAAAGAAACACAATTAGAGCTTCAAATCACATTTTTAAATCATTTTAATCTCTTCTGTTTCACAAGAAAAACATATCAAACAAATCCTACTTTCTTTCTTCTTCTCTCACCCTCATTTCTTTCTTTCATCTTCAAAGAAACCCATCAGACATGAAACGCATGGGAAGCTCATCTCGACTTCCTGACTTTGAGTCCCCAAAGAAATCCAGTAGATGCGAAGACGACTATCCACCAAATTCTTATCCTTCTGACCCGAATGCTTACACCATCCATGAACCAATTGGATCCACCAAATTCACCAAAGTCTACAGAGCCACCTGTAAGCGGAGGAATATTAACCCATCCGAGGTGGCGATCAAAATCATCGATTTCAAGAACCCCAAGAACAACAACAATCTCATCCTCAATCCTCCCCAACCCAACATCCTTAATCCCCACATATTTCTTAATGTTGAAGAGACATGTTTCAATCAGAAGCAAATGGTGGTGATGCCTTTGATCTCTTCTGGCTCTCTCCGCTCTATCGTGTCCTCTTATTTTCCTGAAGGTTTGGATTCTGCCTACATTGCTACTGTTCTCAAAGAAATCCTCATAGCGCTCTCATACCTACATGGAAAAGGCTTGGTACATCGAGATATCAAAGCCAGTAACATTTTTGTAGACTTGAAGGATAATGGTGGGTCAGGGTCTATAAAACTTGCAGATTTTACCTTCTCTGAGAACTATTATTGCGATCTAATGGACAATTTGTTTCCTAAATCAGATACTCCTTATTGGTTTGATTTAGAGATGGTTGAAGACTTTACCGCCATGTCAGACATATGGTTGTTTGGGATGACCGCTTTAGAACTCATTTCTGGTAAACCTCCTCTCTTCTTTGAAAATGACCAACCTTTTACCATGTCTGATTTTACGAGGATGGGAAGCCCATTACTCATTTCTGATTACAAGAAGTGGAGGTTCAAGATTTCTACAAAAGTATTCATAGAAATGGTCCGTCGTTGCCTGGCTAAAGATCCAAAGGAGAGACCCACTGCAGATGAGTTACTGAAAGATCCCTTCTTTGAAAACTGCTTGAGTGTGTATTCTCTTGTCAAGTACATTAATGAAAAGATATCACTTTCAAACCCATTTAAGAATGTTGTCATTGACTGGGATTTTAATGAGCATATGTTGAAGCTTCAGGCAAGATATAGAGCAACAAAAAAGTCTAACCTGAAAAAGGAGATTGAGAATATCTGCTATGTTGATGATTATAAAACTAGTAGTACAGAAAGTGGAACAGAGTGGATCATCAGCAACACAAAAAAGATGTTGTCTGGCTTGAGCTTGGTGAAAGAGGGGTACTTACCTCCAGAAATGGTCGGTCATGTTCAGCCTTTGGAAGAACAGATGAGAGCGATCATACACACTAATGCCACCATGGGCAGTACTAGAGTTGGTCCGAGTAGTAGCTAGGAAGGCAACACTTCAAAATGAGTAATAATCTGTAAAATCCCTCATCTTTTTCATTCTTCCCTTCAATTCCATTCAATGAGTTGTTTACTACAACACCCATTGTTCTTTTTTGGTTTTTTTGTTTTTTTTTTCAATCTCAGACACTTTTGAGTTAGTGCTTCACAGTCATATTTTCTCAGAACTTGCATTTTGTATTTGTAAAGGAATTTCTGTTTCTAGCAATCATTTTTTCTATATTTTACGATAATTACACCATTTTATGATTACCTTCTCATTCTGGCAAGCATGAGTTCATACATGAGCCATTAGGATAATAATGCACAATTAAGTTCACACATTGATATTGGGAGTAGCCAAGATAGTAGTCAAGAACCTTGTTTTTCTTTGATCGACATTTTGTCAGGATTACCATTAGGTACAAGAAATGTGGGTTGCAAATATTTAACCAACGTACTTAACTATCAAATGAAAGGAACAAAAAGTTAAATAAGATTTCATTATTGAATGTGCAAATCCAGAGCCATCTTATTACCCCGACTCGGAATTGTACATTTACTGCTCATACAATAGCCCAGGTTAAATTAGTTCCTCCTCTGATGAGGATCTGTAGTTTAGGTGGGATTTTTTCCCTGAAAGATCATGGGGTTTTGGTTTGTACGCTTAACCAATTCATGTATTGGCTTTGTTTTGTAACTATTTGTAGATTGTAACATTTTTCCTTTGCTCTTCCTGCAAAGGAAACATGTGAGGAAGATAGATGGATACGAGTCATTGCTTGATAAGGAAAAAAAAAAAACATCTTCACAATCACAAGCTCTCTCTCCAACTAGAAGAGAAAACATGACATGCATTCCTTGAGATCGAAACAAAAAACCACTTCCACCAATATTTTGATTATCATAATCTCCCCTGACAAAGGTTGTTCTAGAAAATCCCGGTGAATTTCGGAAGCTAATTAACACTCGAAACCATTGCTCCAATTACTTGTGGCGTCAACTTGGTGGCTGAAGTCCCCAAGTCTCAACTTTTGGGTCAACTCCAACCTCCTCCTTTCTGGTGTTGGATCATAAAGAAACAACGAATTACACATTGATAGCAGGGGATAGACATGACTATATATCACAATGCCTATATTTCGAGACATTTATTTTGTTCAGAACATTAGATCGATGCAATAATCTACTGCTTTAAATCCGACTTTCAAAGAGAACATGATCAAGGAGCTGATTAGGGAAGTTAAAATGGGAACAGATCAACACAAATGCCCATGTATGAGGTTAAAAGCAAGATTTCAAGCACATTCATGGCTATATAATTCCAAGACTTGTGTCTTTACGTGCAATAAGGTTATAAGTAAATAATCCAGAGACTGGTAAGCTGCATCATCTGTCACGAGTGGACCACAACCGCACTACTGCAAGAAGTTTACCATTCCAAGTCTACTTTTGAAAAGAAAATTGAGAAGTTTTACGATGCCACAACCATCTAATATAATTCGGAAATATACTTCATGATCTTGTATCAACTAGTTTAGTCTAGACTCCACAACACATTCATTTATCAAAATTTCTTTGAATGATATAAATCAATTTGTTGTAGCCGTTTTGGTTGCAATCACAATCGCAAGTAATATCTATTCATCCTTCTCGTGCTGCATAAAACCGCATATCAGATCTTTCCCTTCTTGTTAATTTTTCATTCTACCATGGATATACTGGAATTGAAACTGGGATGCGAAGATTCAGTTCTCCCAATATTTTTGGCCTCAACGATGGGTATCAAAACTCTCTTTATAAGGTGTTTGTTAAAAAAAATATGTCATTTTCAAGCTCTTTTAACTTTGACCGATTTGGTTGTTTGATGTGTCTTCTCAACTCTTTAGCTTTGACCGAGCTCCATTATTGGATTTGTTGTAGACAATAGAGGTCTTCGTACCATGGACTATATTAAGCTAATAAATATTTGTATTATTCCAAGGGGACAAATGTCTCTATCTACTAGAAAGAGGGGGGGAGAGGGGGGGGGGGGGGGGGGGGGGGGGTATCCATAATCCCTTCCCACTCTTAGGACTTTAAGTTTCAAGGTCACATTTTCCTATAAATAGTCTGTTACGAGAGCACATATGGAACTTTGATTCAGTTTTTTATAAACCACACTTCTTAACATCGTATGAAAACTTGTTAAATAAGAAATCAAAAAGCCGCTTTGACCAGCACCTACATATATGTCATTATCCCTTTCTTTGAGATTTTTATAGAAATCTTCTTAATTAAGATATTAAATAACGTGCAAGTCCATAAATCATTCATTTTAATGGTTTTTTACAAGAGCTTCTTAAATTGAAGTGAGAGTTACCAAATCATGCAACCTCTTTTTACAGCAATATTCATAAATTAAAGAGTCGAGTTACCCAAAATACATAAAATCTTTAAATTTTTTCTTGATCTTGGTGGATGTTGTTTATTATTTTTAATCCAATTATAATTTATTAAATAATACTAAAATTATAGTTTTATATTATTTATAGTTTTCTAAATCTTATATTTTTATTTATTTATCATATATTAATATTTTGAGTTCTTCACTACAAATTTTTTCAAATGTATATATTGATGGGTATAGGGCTAGAGGTTAGCAAATGAAGTTGGGTTCAAGGGGTATATATATATATTAATAATTCAAAATCGATCCAACCAAATTGAACCTTAGTCGAACCCTAGTCTAAAAGTTAAACAAAATTTTGATCATTGGATTTTGAAATTTTGCTAATGTTGGTTAGTCCAAGTGTTCTATGTGAGTTCTCTTGCAAAGGTATGTTATGGTATCTCTTGATTCAACCACATCAAGTAATTTATGGGATAAATCCTTGATAGTGGCCCCTAAGAGTGGATTCAAACTCAAGACCTCTGCTTCCAGAGGCATCCTAAATGGTTTGTATCACTAATTTTAATTTGAAGAGACCAAAACACTCCTAACATATTATATTTATTATACATTTATAAATATAGTATAGGAACAATTTTTGAAAACAGTTATGTTAATGACCTTAAACATGTTTGTCGACAATAAATTTCTATGAATCTACCTCGAGATCCGTGAAATATAATCGCAAATGATTTTATTGATTTTTTGATAAAAAGTGGATACAGATCTCAGTGTTTCCTCTGATTAACAGTCAAGTACAAAAATAGTGATGATGACGTATGTAACTTTTCTTCTCTCCGAGCTTCGCGCTTTATCGGCTGAGGAGGATGCTTTGACGTTGGCTTTACTTTGTGCTTGATCTTCTGTAGAGGCTTCTGTAGATTTTTTTCTCTCCGGGCTTCGCGCTTTATCGATTGAGAAGGTTTTCTTGGCTTCTGGAGAAGGGCTTTATGCTTGATCTTCTCTTTAGTTGAAGTCCGGATCTCTGAAGAACCTTGCTTTGTCTCTAGAGGAGGGCTTGAGAGCTTCTTCTTCTCTAGAGGGAGAGCTTCTGTCTTCTGAGAGAAAGTGATCCAGATCCCCTCTCCATGAGAAAGGCTCTTGTATTTATATACTTAAAATAATTTAGCTTTCCCATTATACCTCAATTTAAATAGGCTTAATTGATTTGTTTAAGAGGTTAAATTTGTCCAAATTCCATTTAAGGATTCTATGAATTATTATTGGGCCAAACTCATTTATTTAGGTATAAGGCCCAATATTTAATATGGATCACTTGAATTTGCTGGATCATGGACTTTATTTGCGAAAATCCAAGACCCAGGCATATGAAGTCCGTCCCGATTAATAGATCCCCAATTTAGACTTGTGGGCCTAATTGTGAAATTAAGGACTTTATTTTGACTTATAAAATTTATGAGGGCCTCTTTAAAATTTTGATGCCCACAATGTCATCTTCCTTAGACTTGATGGGAGAAATTGCATAATACACTCTAATCTTTGGGTGACTACCTAATTATCCAATTAGTAAAAGAATTTCAGCTGAATGCCTCTCACCTTAAGAAAAAAATTGAAGTATCTCAATTCTTCTACTTTACACTAGAAGGTGGCATGTGCAAACACAATTGTATCTAAAGGGTTTATTTTTAATTAAAAATATTAATAAAATGGTGGTTTTGAAAATTAGATAATAAAAAAAGAGTAAGGTTTAAGGCACCCTAGTTATTACCAAGGGCACTCCACCCTAGCTAATTTGTTTTTGTCATATATGGGTTAAATGCCTCCAAATAAATTGATTTTTTATGAAAATAATCTCGATGGTGAGAAGATCATCCTCACCAAAAATCAGCTCATTCCAAAACTTATAACCCCATCAAAGATGATTTACAAAAAAAAAAAAAAAATGGACGATATATAGTTCTTGAACTTGTTTTAATGGGGTTAGAAGTTTTGGAATGAGCTGATTTTTGGTGAGGATGATCTCTTCACCGTAGAGATCATTCTCATAAAAATCAGCTCATTTCGAAACTTTTAACTCATTTAAGGCAAAACAATTTGACTACGGTTTGAATTGCCCTTATTAATACGTGGGGTGCATTTAACGTTATTCTAAAAACACTCTGAAAGAGTTGGAGGGATTAGTTCGTTTACTTACACTATCCTAGTGCTGATTTTGTAACTCAACCCAACACGGTAACTCTAAAACTCACTGACATGACAGGTGCTGGAACCGTAGATTTTTTCCTCGGGATACACAACTGCAAATATTTTATGGGATGTATAATCGAATATCCCGAGAGAAAAAATATATGATTCTTGAAGGGTACACATCAGTTGAGTTTTTGAGTTACCCTGTCAGGTTGAGTAACAACATGCTACCCATAACTCAAGACTTGATTCGTTTAAGATGACTCGGACAAGTTAACTTAGTTTTGGTGGGCTTCATCATATATAATGGGCCTAGCAACTGTACCACGTCCAACATAGAGCGATGGTGCAGATTCCGTACTACTCTAATATAATACATTGGTTAGTATTGTATCAAGATTCTCTACCCCAAGAACAGAGACAGATTGGTGTCTGAACTGAAACAGTTATGAGCGGTTAGTTAGTTCGTTTATTTTAACTGTTACTCTCTCTCTGTCAAAGAAACACAATTAGAGCTTCAAATCACATTTTTAAATCATTTTAATCTCTTCTGTTTCACAAGAAAAACAGATCAAACAAATCCTACTTTTTTTCTTCTTCTCTCACGCTCATTTCTTTCTTTCCTCTTCAAAGAAACCCATCAGACATGAAACGCATGGGAAGCTCATCTCAACTTCCCGACTTTGAGTCCCCAAAGAAATCCAGTAGACGCGAAGACGACGATCCACCAAATTCTTATCCTTCTGACCCGAATGCTTACACCCTCCATGAACCAATTGGATCCACCAAATTCACCAAAGTCTACAGAGCTACTTGTAAGCAGAGGAATATTAACCCATCCGAGGTGGCCATCAAAATCATCGATTTCAAGAACCCCAAGAACAACAACAATCCCATCCTCAATCCTCCCCAACCCAACATCCTTAATCCCCACATATTTCTCAATGTTGAAGAGACATGTTTCAATCAGAAGCAAATGGTGGTGATGCCTTTGATGTCTTCTGGCTCTCTCTGCTCTATCGTGTCCTCTTATTTTCCTGAAGGTATGGATGCCCCCTACATTGCTACTGTTCTCAAAGAAATCCTCACTGCGCTCTCCTACCTACATGGAAAAGGTTTGGTACATCGAGATATCAAAGCCAGTAACATTTTTGTAGACTTGAAGGATCATGGTGGGTCAGGGTCTATAAAACTTGCAGATTTTACCTTCTCTGAGAACTACTATTGCAATCTCAAGGACAATTTGTTTCCTAGATCAAATACTCCTTATTGGCTTGATTTAGAGATGGTTGAAGACTTCACCGCCATGTCAGACATATGGTTGTTTGGGATGACCGCTTTAGAACTAATTCGTGGTAAACCTCCTCTCTTCTTTGAAAATGACCAACCTTTTACCATGTCTGATTTTACGAGGATGGGAAGCCCATTACTCATCTCTGATTACAAGAAGCAGAGGTTCACGGTTTCTACACAAGTATTCAGAGAAATGGTCCGTCCTTGCCTGGCTAAAGATCCAAAAAAGAGACCCACTGCAGATGAGTTACTGAAAGATCCCTTCTTTGAAAACTGCTTGAGTGTGTATTCTCTTGTCAAGTACATCAATGAAAAGATATCACTTTCAAACCCATTTAAAGAAATTGTTAATGAATGGGATTTTAATAAGCATATGTTGAAGTTTCAGGCAAGATATAAAGCAACAACGAAGTCTAACCTGAAAAAGGAGATTGAGAATATCTGTTATGTTGATGATTATAAAACTAGTAGTACAGAAAGTGGAACAGAGTGGCTCATCAGCAACACAAACAAGATGTTGGCCGGCTTGAGCTTGGTGAAAGAGGGGTACTTACCTCCAGAAATGGTCGGTCATGTTCAGCCTTTGGAAGAACAGATGAGAGCGATCATACACACTAATACCACCATGGGCAGTCCTAGAGTTGGTCCAAGTAGTAGCAAGGAAGGCAACATTTCAAAATGAGTAATAATCTGTAAAATCCCACATCTTTTTCTTTCTTCCCTTCAATTCCATTCAATGAGTTGTTTACTACAACACCCATTGTTCTTTTTTAGTTTTTTTTTCAATCTCAGACGCTTTTGAGTTAGTGCTTCACAGTCATATTTTCTCAGAATTTGCATTTTGTATTTGTAATGAAATTTCTGTTTCTAGCAATCATTTTTTCTGTATTTTACGATAGTTACACCATTTTATGATTACCTTCTCATTCTGGCAAGCATGAGTTCATACATGATCCATTAGGATAATAATGCACAATTAAGTTCACACATTGATATTTGGAGTGGCCAAGATAGTACTCAAGAACCTTGTTTTTCTTTGATCGACATTTCGTCAGGACTACCATTAGGTACAAGAAAATTGGGTTGCAAATATTTAACCAACTCAAATGAAAGGACCAGAAAGTTACATAAGATTTCATTATTGAACGTGCAAATCCAGAGTCATCTTATTACCCCGACTCGGAATTGTACATTTACTGCTCATACAATAGTCCAGGTTAAATTAGTTCCTCCTCTGATGAGGATCTGTAGTTTAGGTGGGATTTGTTCCCTGAAAGATCATGGGGTTTTGGTTTGTACACTTAACCAATTCATGTATTGGCTTTGTTTTGTAACTATTTGTAGATTGTAACATTTTTCCTTTGCTCTTCCTGCAAAGGAAACATGTGAGGAAGATAGATGGATATGAGTCATTGCTTGATAAGGAAAAAAAAAAAAAAACTTCATAATCACAAGCTCTCTCCAACTAGAAGAGAAAACATGACATGCATTCCTTGAGATCGAAACAAAAAACCACTTCCACCAATATTTTGATTATCATAATCTCCCCTGACAAAGGTTGTTCTAGAAAATCCTGGTGAATTTCGGAAGCTAATCAACACTCGAAATCATTGCTCCAATTACTTTTGGCATCAACTTGGTGGCTGAAGTCCCCAAGTCTCAACTTTTGGGTCAACCCCAACCTCCTTTCTGGTGTTGGATCATAAAGAAACAACGAATTCCACATTGATAGCAGGGGAAAGATAGTTACTTAACTATATATCACAATGCCTACATTTTGAGACATTTATTTTGTTCAGAGCATTAGATTGATGTAATAATCTACTGCTTTAAATCCGACTTTCAAAGAGACTATGATTGAGGAGCTGATTAGGGAAGTTAAAATGGGAACAGATCAACACAAATGCACATGTATGAGGTTAAAAGCAAGATTTCAAGCACATTCATGCCTATATAATTCCAAGACTTGTGTCTTTACATGAATAAGGTTATAAGTAAATAATCCAGAGACTGGTAAGCTGCATAATCTGTCACTAGTGGACCACAACGGCACTACTGCAAGAAGTTTACCATTCCAAGTCTACTTTTGAAAAGAAAATTTAGAAGTTTTAGATGCCACAACCATCTAATATAATTTGGAAATATACTTCATGATCTTGTATCAACTAGTTTAGTCTAGGCACCACAACACATTCATTTATCAAATTTCTCTGAATGATATAAATCAGTTTTTTGAAGCGGTTTTGGTCGCAATCACAATCGCAAGTAATATTGATTCATCCTTCTCGTGATGTATAAATCAGTGTATCAGGTCTTTGTCTTCTTGTTAATTTTTCATTCTACCATGGTTATACAGGAATTGAAACTGGGATGAGAAGATTCAGTTCTCTCAATATTTTTGGCCTCAATGATTGGTATCAAAACTTTCTATATAAGGTGTTTGTTAACTTAATATTTGAGAAGTTAAAGGAAAAAATAGATGTAGTTGCTTTGGGATAGAGGAATTTGATGCTAGTTAGAAAATTGAAGATTCATCAACCATTTTGCTTTGACAAGGACAAAAATTAGAATGTCTGAAGATTGTTGGGAGAAGCAGATAGATATTAAGGCATTGTCTATAATATGCTTGTATTAGCAAATGTAATTTTATTTAATAGAGAGAGAGAGAGAGAGAGAGAGAGAGAGAGAGAGAGAGAGAGAGAGAGAGAGATGCCAATTTATAGGCAAAGCTAGAAAATTTGCATCAAATAAACCTCTCACTAGTTGTAGAGGCGTCGAACACTATAGACTTATGGAAGGTGATTGTCCGGTCCCTAACTGGGGACAATCCATAGAAATAGTGAAATGTTATGAGAAAGTTGAATTTCAGGTTCAAAATGTAGTTTCGACAAAACTGTGTTGATTTCCTTTTACCCATCATCATGGATGATGGTAGGTAATTGATGAGGATATGAATCATTGACATAGTCCAGAATTTTTTTAATTCAAAGACAATAACATAATTTATTTTGCTTGGGAAGTAATTCGAGTTACAGATTTTGATATACAAAATAACTTCTTAAGTCAAATGAGGAAACATTTCTTTGATAAAACAATTAAAAGGACTTGGGCTCTCAACCAAGAAATTATTGAGTACTGGTCACTAAATGTAGTACATTTTTCTTAATCAATTGTAGTAACAATAAGACAAGATAACTGTGACAAGTGCAACAGCTAAGAGTGTAGCTGAAGTTGGAACGCGTCCCCTGTCCTTCCTGATGATCATCCCTTCAATTATTGGGTAACCCATAACTAAGATGACAAATGAGAGAAGGAGCTGTGCAAACATCTCGTCGTAAGCTTTCTCAACAATAGATCTTCTTAATCCAACAATCAGAGATGATATATTTAATAAGACAATTGTGGTCAAGGGGAGCAGTAACGCATTTGATGCTTGAAAATCGATCATATCCATTTCATATCTTCTGATTTGTTCTTCATCAAAAATTTTATTTGTAGGCACAAAATTGATCTCCTTTAGGCCAGTAAACTTCATGAGAAGATCCAAAATTCCATAGAAATAAGCTGTAACTGCCTTTATCATCCCACTCGTCTGTTCATTCCACCATGTCCTCAAGGATCCTCCGCTGGAAAGCACCTCAAATATGTGTTGGCAATGGGATGAAGCGTAAACAGCCATAAAGATAAGAAACCAAGCATTCGAAATCTGTCAGAGTGAGGGAAATAAAAAGAAAATCTTGTCAGAGTGATTTTGTTAGAGAGTATGATAATGTATCATGCATTTGGCTAAGAACTTTTTTTGATAGATACAGTTTGGTAGGAAAACTGGGCTCGAATTCACGACCTCAAAGAAATAAAAAGAAAATCTTGTCAGAGTGATTTTGTTAGAGTACAATAATGTATCATGCATTTGGCTAAGAGCATTTTTTGATAGATAAACATTTTGGTAGGAAAACTGAGCTCAAATTCACGACATCAAAGTTGCATTGCAATATGTCAATTATGCTAAAAGTCAAACCCCATCTTAGTATTAATCTTGACCGATCATACTTAATTACGGAGTTTTGACGGTATCTAATGTATTAGTTTTGTTACCTTAGGGAACAAGGGAATCCCATTCAAGAGGCAAAACTGGGGGATTACAGCATATGATAGTAAGGGGAGAGAGTAAAGTGGCTGTAAGGCTAAGTATGCATAGCCCATTTTTAGGAGAATGGACATCTTTGACGGCCCATACGTGAGAGGAAAAAACCTTGAGAAACCAACTTGAAGCAACCCAGAGTTCCATCTTGTGCCCTGAACCAAAGTATCATTCAAACTTGTAGGTGTACTACCAAAGAAGGATGGCCTTGAATGGTGATAATAGACTGAAGTCCAGCCTCTGGAATGCATGATAAACCCAGTAAAGTAATCTTCCACCACAGAGTGATACATGTAACCTATCTGTTATCAAAGCAAGAAGAGCAGAATAGGTTAGATTAAAATCAAGCAAAATGAAGATACATAGATATGAATTGTTTCATTGATATAGGAGTACTTGCCTGTTCACCCCATTGTGTGTGCTTCTCATAGGTGCAAGAAGCCAGAACTTGAGCCTCTTGTAGTAATGTTTTCGATGTATCTCCTTCCTTGATGATACGAGATTTGTAGTTTTGACGTAGCGATGCAATGAACTCATCAGAAGGACCGAAAGATTGTTTACTTTGAAGGAGATTAATATCTGGATAATCAGATCCTTATTTTATTGCATGTACTCGACTAATGTAATTTTATAGAAGGGTCTTTTTTAATTATGTCGATTACTTGTTAATCAGTAAATTCGATGCAACTTCCCAAATTTGATAATAACAAATTATCGTTTCTTTCGTAGAAGTCCCTAAAAAACTATCTTATTTTTTCTTCTAGTAGCAAAATATAATTGCATTATTATCATTTTCCGATGACATTTTCATAAGTATCATACAGTTTTAAAAAAATATATCCATAAAAATGCCAGCGGACAATGACAACAATGTCATTGCTTTATGCCACTAAAAGAATAAAGGATAGCTTTTTATGGAATTTTATGAAAAATCAAAGTTGGGGGAATGCTTATATAATCAAAATTGGGTTTGATTTTCCAATTGTTATTGGATTGAATTTGGATCCACATTTGGAGATCTAGTCCAATAAGCTACTGGGTCGGAACCAAAATGTTTCGACTTTGATCCAATTTGAATCCAACTCATTGACAGTCCTATAAATAATTAATTGAACCAATTTGATCCACTAAGCCCTACAAATGAATAAAAGGTCAAAGAAACTCAATTATCAATATACCTTCTTGTGTACCACTTCTATACAATGCATCCCTCTTCATATAAAAACCTGTGCCTGACAGCATCGGTCCCTCAAGCCCATCCAAACCATGCCACAGCACCTGAAATCGAATCCAACTGACAAACATTAAAATAAAAATTAAAGCCGCGATGCATTAATAATGCTTGGAATTTAATTTCATGTATATACCTCAAATACTGATCTCAATTGGCCCCCATAAATATCATTCTTACTGAGATTGCGGAAGTGCTGAGGGAATTGAACAAAAGCTAATGACTGAGAGATATGGTGATCAAGGTGGAAACACAATGCTTGTCGTGCCGAGGATGGGTCATTGCAGTACATGTCACAATCCAATACCAATATGTAGGGGGCATTGCTTATTATACCAGACACACGAAGCTGCAATGACAACGGGAATGCCAATAGTTTAGAGTTTAAAATGTTCTTGTGCTTGCATGTATGCATGAAAATGATACATTGAAAGGGCAATTTGTGCATTCCGAACCCATTACCACTTGGGGTGTCCATACCCAAGTGTATACCATGACTCTAAATGTGCAAGCCAGAAAATTTTATGGCTTTTCGAGATAGTAACTTATTTTGCTAAATTAGTGAAAATGAGAGAAAAAAAAAAGCAAGAAAAAGAAAAAGGGATTAGCCTTGATGTCTGTACAAGGACGTTAAGAGCTCCAGCTTTGAAATGATGAGGATGCAAGTGTCTTTTCTCCCGAGAAACATAAACAAGGAGGGGCATTTTAGCATGGTTTTTATCAACACCATCTCTTGCATTATCACGTATCACCTGCAAAGATCAAACCCATTAAATTTATTTGAAAATATATATATAGGGAAATGTTCAGCACCCAACCATTTGCCCAACCATTTTTGTCTTACATGGGTTAGAAGTTTTGGAATGGGCTGATTTTTGGTGAGGATGATCTCTATGGCAAATCCTCACCAAAATCAGCCCATTCCAAAACTTCTAACCCCGTCACAGATGATTTACAAAAAATGGACGGTCCACGATTTTCAACTTGTAAACATGCGGTTAGAAGCTTTTTATAGGGACAAAATCTATCTTAAAGACAACGTGGTTTATAGTAATATAAATCATGTATTTTTAATTTTTTTTAATAATAAAAATCATTTTTTTATATTTTATATTGCTTTCTACTAGTATTTTCTACAGTGCACACTGGATCGGATAAATCCGAAAACCAAACCAATCCAAAATCTTTTGGATTGGATTGAGCATGATTTGGCTCGGGTATGGATTGCAAAAAAAAGAAAAAATCGATTGATTTAACTCGATTCCAGATTAGGGATATAATAGAACCGAACCAATCTGAGAACCGAGTCAATTTTTATATTTATTATAATATATATATATATATAAAATATAATTTTAAAAGACAAAAGGTAAAAACATTCAAACAATACTCAAACTATCAAACCCTTTTGTTTGTATTATGCTTGATGCTTTATTTAATATTTATTTTACTTAATTTTAAATTTTAATTATTTTAATTTTATTATGGAAATTAATAAGAATGAGAACTGATTCAAATTAAGGTTGGTTTGGGTTTGTTCGATTTCTTAGGGTAATTGGATTGGTTCGGTTTTAAGTTCAAAATTTGTCTAACCGATCATGTTTTCTTTATTCCGATTATGCCACAAATCCGAACCAATCCGAGTGCACTCCTGGTATTCTCTCCCTTCTCCGTTTTCAATAGGCTTGCGAGCAAGGAACGAGAGCCATGAGCGAGCCACCAACTCTGGCCAGTCATCTTCTCCGGCGACTCCAAGTAAGTCCTCTCTCTCTCTCTCTCGTCTCAACTTCAAGCTATAAACCCTTGATTTTCTCCCCAAATTCATCATCTTCAACCTCAACACAGAAAATCCTTGATTTTTTCTCCCCAAAATCCCTCATCTTCATCCTCAACCCAAAAACCCTTGATCTTTCTCTTCCAATCCCTCGTCAAAACAGGAAACCCTTGATTTTGCTCCCCAAATCCCTCCTCAAGGTAGAAAATCCTTGTTTTTTTGCTTTCCAAAACCTTTGATTTTCTTGCCATAGTCTGTCTTCTTCAACCCCAATCCAAAACACCCTTGATTTTTCTTCCCAATGAACCTTTGAATTTTTTTAATCCCCGAAAGAGCTCCAATTGTTATGAAAAAAAAAATAATGGTTTTGACAAAACCAAAACCAAAGGGTTTTTAATACAGGGTGAAGAAGAAAAATTTTCAATTTATTTATTTATTTATTTTTTTTTTATCTCCTTCGAGTTGGATATTATAGGATGTCTGAGAAATTAATCGGATTCGAATTCGGACGTTTGTTATTGATATCCGTTGGATTTCGGATATCATACACAATTTTCAAATTCGGATACCCTGTATTCGATTCGATTTATATCCGTTGTTTCAAGAAATTCATATACATATATATTTTATTTTCTATTAGATTTTTAATCTAGACTTTCTTGGTGTATTCTGCTTTGGTTTAATCATTTATACTTCTCTCTCTGGCTCTTATGGAAAGTATCCAAGACTGAAATTGTGATGACAACCAATATGGGAATAAAAGGGTAAAATTCGACTTCAAAGTTGGTTAGAATTTGATCAAATTGAAGTAAACTTGACTAATCTTGACATTGAATTTACCCTTTTTCACATAATAGATCTTCTCGCACACCATTACTGATGAAACCTATGACCTCATAACCTTTAATTGCTTTTGAAAGTATAGGAATTATATTTTTTGAGTCGTGATAATCTGTTCTTCTTTTGTTTTTTAACTCTCCCTTTACAAAACCATACAAAATCACACTTATCTGTCTTTGCGTATTCTAAAGCAATGGATCTATATCTGTCTTTCAGATTATCATGATTCATTCAAATTATATTTAGAATAAAATAAGTGTAATGATTTCTTGACACCCCCTCTAACACACGCCCTTTGCACCCCCGTCACAAAATCTTAGATAAGTTGCCTCAGGATATGCATAATCATGAATCTTTTTCTTATGTATCCCGAGGCAATTGACTTATAATTCTGTGATGGGTTATCATATCATCACAACAATTCCTAAAAGAATAATATTGTTAAAATTATGCATTTTTCCGAAATTACTAAGTCAATCATAAATTTATTTAAACTTGTGAAAATAGCTGTCTTTCTGATTTTATGTATAATTCTATTTTTTTAAGGAAAATGATTGTTTAATGTATGTAAATTCTTTTAACGGACAATTTGATGAATTTAGCTTTCTTATGAATGTAAATGGCAAATGGAACCATTTCATCCCAAATGACCATAATTTTCATCTAAATGATCTTATTAATTGTATTAATTATACTCGAACTGTCAATTAAATAAGTGATTTTATTTTTATTTGTTATAAATAAGTTTGCTAAGAAAACAATAAAATTAGGTCCAGATCTTATTCATAATAAGACTTTTGTCATGGAATACGTCAGTTATGGAACCCCCATCTTTTCATAATGAAAGTTGTGTACATGATCACTAAACATAATAGGGAAAATTACTTAATAAACTCTAGTAGGATAATAGGATTTACTTTCTAAATGACCCTTAATTTTTGTATGATAATCTAATTAGTAATTTTTTTTTTTTTTTTTAATTAAATGCACTCTCACCTTGTGTATCCAAAATCCCATTTGCATTATGATGGACTGTGACCTCTTATGATTAATTTGAAATGGTATATTAATTGTGAGATTTTGGTGTAACTTTTGATCTGATCATCTATTTCACTAGTAATGATATGATGCTTTTAAACAAATAAAACAACAAATTTTTCATCAATTGTCGGTATCCAAAAACATGATTTGGTGTCACGGGTTGGTAGAAGGTCAACATTATACACATTTTTTTTAAAAATAAATAATTTTCACCCTTGAATTTCAACTTCAAATGAGGGAGTAGATAACCAACCTTTTTCAACACTTTCGATCAAGTTCAAAAGTGATTTTTTTTAATCTGAATTTTTTTTTCATAAAATTTAGAAACCGTGTCGTTGGATTACTGATAAATTGATAATTCATATAGGTCCAATGATCCCCAATAAGATTTCAGATCTTATTATGTGGGACTATTTTTTTTCTAAAAATAAGAAAAAAATGGTTTGTTGAGTGACAAACATGATAAAGGATTTTCTTATCATAGAATGCAACTGACAGTTCTGCTCCCTTTATTAAGAAGAAAAATTTGCTCACAGATCTCATAGAAATCTGGGACCCACCAATCACATGTACACACGTGTATTGAATGGTGGTCTGCTGTAAAAACTACGTTTAATTACATACCTCTATAAAAGGGGGACGGTCCTGAGAGGAAGAGATGTTTCTATCATCAATTTCTCTGACTTTCTCCATATGTTGCTTAAATACCTCATATTTGGACTGCATTTAACATCAATGAGACAAATTTTCTTAAAACTTGAAAATGCTATCAAACTCGGATGCTCGAGTCTGAGTTTGATTTGTGAGAGTCAATTGGATGAGTCAAATAAAAGGCTGTTTTATCAAACATAAACTGAAAATTGAAAGTTTTCCAAAATGGTTGACTACTATCAATTTGGGTAAATTGTCATTTTGTGTGTTGAATATGGCAAAATTCTTGTTCAGATACATTGTTCATTTTTCAAAACATAAACTCCAACGACTTCGTCACTTCTATAATCAATGACCTCGTCGTTAAATATATCAACAGTATTTTTTGACTTTAACATTACTTGTGATCTCGTTCATAATTCATAAATGTGATCGTTGATTATAAATTCACCTGAAAATTACTCGTGATCTTGTTGGAAAACATCTTTTGGGAATTAAAATAAATAGTGTATTAGAAATTGAATTTTGCATAAGTTGTGCATGTTTATGAATTTTTTTTTTATTAATTTTAATTTTGAAAATAATAAATTATCGATTTTGAAATTAAAATATATTAGTATGACAAAAAAATATATTAGTAAAGTGCATTTTTTTTAATCATTTATCAAAGGATTGTTCTTTGAAGACGATTTTTTTTTTTTTTTAAATTAATTGGGACAAAACCTTCCCTTTTGGATGTATTTTTTTTTTTCTTAATTTATCAAAAAAATTAAGTAAGAAAAAATTGTAAATTTTTGTCCACTTTAGCCAACATGTTTCAATTCTAAAGACGATAATTTATCATTTTGAGAATTAAAATGAATAGTATTTTTTTTTACATTTTTTTCAAATTGACACAAATTAAATATACTTAATTTAAAGAAAAAAATTTCAAAATATATGTAACTTTTGGTCTAATTTCCATTTCAGTACATTGTTCATTTAAATTTCCTAAATGCGAACAACGAGATCACATATATTTCAAAATGACAATCTCATTGATAAAAATTAAAACATGAGATAGTTAGAACACATGTATTTATTTTTAAAAGGATAATTCATTGATATAAAAGTGATGGATCTCGTTAATATAAAAAGAGCGATCTTATTGAAAAATAATTTTCAAAACATGTGGAATATGATTTTAGAATTAAAATGAACAGTTAACCCTGTACTAAAATACGAATTTCCCCATATTCAACACACGAAATTGTAATTTACCCTAGTTTTAAATGTTCAGAAAATGTTTTTTAATATGTTCAAGTCGACTCCATTGAGATTAGATTCCGAGTCACCTCAAAATTCAACCGAGTCGACTCAAGGAAGTTTTAAGACTATGATTACCAAAAATTAGACTAAAAAAAACAACCCACGCACCTTGATTATCTCTCTGTTCGTCATGAATTCGGTGCTCTGATCATCATCTTCATCTACTGATGATGAAGAAAAATACAGTTCTGGACATCTAGTCTTGATTCCATACCTAGTGCAGAAAGGAATCCAAGACTTTCCGAAGATGAAAGCTTCTCGAATAGCTTGCAAAGTAATTGGAGAACCACCATCATCAGAAAGATACACAGAGAGCTTCTCTGGAGGGTAGTCCAGAGACATGGCTGATATAACTGTGTTCATAACTTCCAGTGTTGGTTCCTTCTTTGGATCAGCTGTGCATATAAACACATCGATAGGTGGAAGTTCTGAATTCCCAGGGAGTCTCTCTGGAAAGACAGTACGAGAGATGGGACGCCATCGACAGGCTTGACCAAGAAACCAAATGAAGGAGAGTAGAAGCTCAGAAGCAAAGATGAGAATCCATGGCAAGATGGGTGTGGGCCCATTTCTTGCAAAGAGAGATGAGAGACGGTAGTAGAATAAGGCGAGTAACCCTGTTGTATGAAAGATAGTATGAAGTCTGTGTATGGTTGCACGAGGTTGTTGAACTTGAGAAAGGTGAAGAAACGACTGATTCTCCATCTCTTATCTTCTCCTTACTCTTTACTGAGTCTGTTTGGTTTGATTTCCGTTTTTTATTGGCAAAGAAATTTGGAAAAAAATACTTAAAAGGACCCTCGTGGAAGGGTTTCCTTCTAAATAGTCCCTTAGTTATGTATGATTGCTTACCAGGGTATTTAGTAAACTTTTTCTTTCTAAATGGTCCCTAATACCGTCGAGTTCAAAAAATTTTCTGTCGAATTTAACGTTTTTTCATTTAGTATTGAACTCACCAATATTTACTATCGAGTTTACTAATTTTTATTTACTATTGAACTCGATGTTTTTTAATTACTGTTGAGTTCACCAAGTGGTGAGGTCGACACTAGTAAAATCCACCCATTTTCAATTTTCAAGTTTTTCCAACTAAAATACATGAAAAGATCAACTAAAAATATGAGATAATGACTTGTTTAGAAGATTTCAACTCAAAAGAACCATTCTTGATCGATTTTCATCTAGAAATTAAGAAAAAAAATGAAAAATCTAGTTTTTTACATACATCTTCAAAATGTTTGAAAAACCCCTTAAAAATAGTTTCTTCTTCTTTCTTAAATTCTTTATGATGGAATGGAGTTTTCAAAACTCATTTGAGATGTTAAAAATCCAATTTTTTTTATGAAAACGATGAATTCAAATGATTAGGGCATTCAATCGTAAGTAATGTGGGAGATGAGGTCTAAGGACCATTTAGAAAGAATTTTTTTATTAAATGTCATGTTAAGCAACCACTGAAAACTTAGGGACTATTTAGAAAGATGCTCTTCCGCAAGGGTCCTTTAAATAATTTTCCCAAGAAATTTAGATGTCTTCCTTCCATTTGAGCATAGGCTTAAGAAATTTAATGCAAAGGGACCTTCTGTAGCGTATGGCCTAAGGTTGTAGGTACACTACTGTATCAATTAAATATTATCTATATGTATGGAGTTGTGATAATCTGACTCCCCCACGAGGTATACTTAAAATACTCCCCTGATCTTTACTCATCTTGAAACACACACACACACATATATAGAATTGGGATCTGTAGACAACATTCTAGACAACATGTTTTGTCTTATATGGGAAAAAAAGCTATGGAATGATTTGATTTTTTTTTTTTTTTTGAGGATGATTTCTATGGTGAGGGGATCATCCTTGCAAAAATCAGTCCATTTATGAAATTGGTAGCCCCAGTTTACAAGTTAAAGAATCATGGACTATTCATTTTAACTGTTAGTTTGTAACAACTTTTTATAGGGTTAAAAGTTTTAGAATCAACTGATTTTTTTGTTAGGATGATCTACTCACCCATAGAGATCATCATAACAAAAAATCAGTCAATTCCAAAACTGTTTTGCCATATAAGACAAAACATTGTTTAGAATGTTGTCCACGGAACGCTGCTCATAGACAGGCTACGCAAGGAGAGTATTTTGAGTATGTCATGTGGGGGAGCCAGAAAATCATTACTCATATGTATATGGGGTGGGAAGTGTGGATCCCTGAAAAAAAGAAGGAAAATTAGTTAAAGGACCCTAGTAGAGGGATTTATTTCTAAATAGTTACCAAGTTTTTCACAGTAACTTGATAGGATATTTGGTAAACTTTCTTATTTCTTAATGGTCCCTCATTATTTGCCAACTCACCGTTTTTTTATTTATTGTCAAACTCAACGTTTTTATTTTTATTTTGTGTCGAATTCATAATTTTTTACTATTGAACTCACTACTATTTACTGTTGCGTTTACCACTTTAAAAATAAAAAGTGGTGAACTTGACACTGGTAAAACCCACCCATTTTCAAATTTTGAGTTTTTTTTCGATTAAAATACATGGAAAGATTTGTTGTGTAATATCTTGTATTTTGTTGCGCTACACAGAGTTGCAGGGGTAGAGCCCCCGGTTCAAAATTTTTAAGGGGTATGAAACGACAATTATGTAATATTTTTTTAATGATTTTTAATTTTAATTTTTTAGGATTTCTGTTTTGGGGAGTTTTACATTTTTTGATAACTTTTAGTTACATTAAATATAGATCTCTAAGACTGTAAAACTTATGAGAAAATAGAGATTGTTCTTATTCTGTGGACGTAGGTACACCGTCGAACCACGTAAATCCTTGTGTTTTGTACAATTGTGTTATTTTTACAAGTTCAACTAAAAACTTGAGATAACGACTTGCTTAGATGATTTTAATTCAAAAGAATCATTCTTGATCGGTTTTCATCCAAGAACTAAGAAAAAAAGTGAAAAAATATTAGTTTTTACATACATCTTCAAAATATTTGAATAACCCTCGAAAATGACTTCTTCTTCTTTCCTAAATCCTTTTCGACGGGATGGAGTCTTCGAAACTTGATTGAGATGCCGAAAATTCATTTTTTTTAATGAAAGCGATGAGTTCGAACGGTTAGGCCATTTAATCATGAGAAATGTGGAAGATAAGATCCAGGGATTGTTAGGAAAAGAAAATTTTAATGAATGGACTATTAAGAGACTATTCAAAACTTATGGACTATTTAGAAAAAAGTACCTCTACCAATGTCCTTTTAAATAATTTTCCTCAAAAAAAAAAATGTGAACTCGTCTATTTAAAAAAGTAAATTTTTTTCCCATTTTGAAAATTAACAAATTTGTGGCTTAAAACCCTCAAATAAACTATAGGTGATCAAGATGATCACGTATATATTTTGACTTTTACGGCTATAAATCCTCAACAAAACAAGGGAAATGATATGGTCAAAGTTGTCCCTTTTCCACTTCTCCAATCTTGGATTGGGTGGATTATATGATCACATTCTAATAATCGAGGCAGTAACACATGTGATAGAGGAATAATTTTAATTTAGTAATTGAGAAGTATTTTTTTATATAAAAAAATAATGTAATTCATTACCGAGATGGGGCACCTATAGAACTTCTTTGGATCTGTGATCATAGATTTGTGATCTATGACCAAGATTAAAAAAAAATTAATAAAATCGAATGATTAGAGATATGAAATCTATGAAGAGATCATATATAGGAGTTGAAAAATCCATTATTTTATCGTAGATCTCTAAGTTATGATTGTTGATGCAGAACGAATATATATAGATCTGCGACCTTGGTGAATAATCAAGATTTATGATCATTCTTGATAAAATGATCACAGATCTGTGATCAAATGGCCAAGATATCTTATCGTAACACTTATGGTAAATGGTTAACGATCTTCATCGAATGATATGTAATCATTCTTGATCAAATCACAAAGACATGTAAAGGATAAACGATCAGGTATATATCCCTGATATTTAATTGTGGCATGATAGTTCTAGCCGATGAATTCTAGAATTAAAAAAGGCATCTTTGGGATATAAAGTGAGGGAAAAGCTCATGACAAGAGTTCGAATAAATGAGCTACATAATTCATCAAGAAATTGCTCAAATGGCAAAGCCAAATATCAATCAAAGTTACAAGAGCATTACCACAAGAATGGTTGCATATCTTACAAACTAACAATAAGTTCATCAAAATCTAGGCCCCAACCTGTTGAGGAAGCAAAATACACCATGGCATTGATATCGCCTATATCATGAACATTATTAGTATTATTATTATGATGATGATGAATACACCTCATCTTTATCATCCCAGACTACCCATGCTTGACTTTGGGTGGGACATGATGAAATGCTCAGAGCAAACTGGATTTAAGGTCAAAATTTAATATAAGCGCAGCTGGATTGACTTCATCGGATCCATCCTCAGGCACGATATAGGTAATGGATGAGGATACAAGCCATTGACAAATTGACATAGCCAATAAGTTTTTTTGGCTTCGTAGAAATAGCATTAATTTATTTTGCTAATAATAAGTAATTCGCACGAGTTAAAGATTCTGATAAACAAAAGAAGTTGTAGGTCAAATCAATACAGTGAAAGGAACTTGAATATCAATCCAGACATGAGTGTAAGATGAGATAACCATCACAAGTGCCACATACATGAGTGCAACTTAAGTCCAAATTAAGATGAACAACGAGAGTAAGAGTTGTGCAAAAATCACGTCATAAGCTTTCTCAAGGATTGTTCTTCTAAATCCAGGAAATCATAGATGATGCATTTAATAAGACAATTGTGGTGCAAAGCGGATCGGTAGCACATTTGCTGCTTGGAAATCGAATTTATCCATTTCGTATCTTTCGATTTTTTTTCTTTGTCAGAAGCTTTATTTGTAGGCATAAAATTGATCTCCCTTAAGCCGAACAACTTCTTGACAACAGCCAAACATCCATACAAATATGTTGTACGTGCTCTTACCATCCCAATCCTCTGTTCATTCCACCATATCCTCAAGGATCCTCCAGTGGAAAGCACCTCTAATATGTGTCGACAACAGGGTGAAGCTTAAACAACCATGAATATGAGAAACCAACTATTTGAAACCTGTAAAACGATGGAGATTAGAAGAAAAGCGAGTCAATTTGATTTTGTAAACAGAGGGTAGATATGGTATCATGCATTTTCCCAAGTAATTTCTTGGATAGATTAAGTGGTTTACATCGGTAATTAAACTCCGCTTGAACCCACGACCCCAAAGTTGCGTTGCAATATGTCAATCAACTATGCTATGGGTGGGTCCAAGTCGATTACAACACAAGAATATCGTCCAAGCATGTTTAACCTTGGAGTTGTGATGATATCCAATGTATTAGTATTGTAACCTTAGGAAACAATGGAATCCCACTTAAGGCATAATTCAGGGATGATAGTAGAGGGGTAGGAAGGCATAGTATGATGTGAGTTTGGTAAGTCAATTCATGCATAATCCAAGCGAGGATCACATGAATCATGAATGCAATGCTCCAAATTTTACGGTACTTGAAATCTTCTCCAGGAAAGGGACTACTGTTCAGGAAATACAATCATTTAAACATGGATGGTTATATAGATATTGACTGGGCTAGAAGTATCATTGACAAAAAGTCTACATCTAGATATTTTACTTTTGTGGGAGGCAATCTAGTCACTTGGAGGAGCAAGAAACAAAAAATGGTTGCATTGTCTAGTTTAGAGGCATGACTAAAGGACTTTGTGAGCTTCTTTGGTTGAAGAGGTTATTGGAAGAAATTGGCTGTTCGGCTAGTTCTGCAATGAACATGTTTTGTGATAATAAAGCGGCTATAGAGATTGCACTAAACCCAATTCAACATGATTGAACAAAACATGTTGAAGTGGACTGACATTTTATCAAGAAAAAACTTGAAGTCAAGATAATTCAATTTTCATTTGTAAAATCAGAAGATCAATTGACAGATATACTCACAAAAATTGTCTTAAGCAAGATATTTTATAAGTCACTCGACAAAGTAAATGAATAATATATACTTTTACATCACTTCTATGGGTTGCACTTGAATATAAGATGTTTAACAGAGGCAGCATGTCGTCACTTTGAAAACTAAGGTATTTAGACACCCCCTCCCCCAAATTTTTTGGGTGATTTAGACACCCCAATCCCTCTATCAAATTTGCAAATCCTAATGTTTTCAAGTTGATGGTATTCTTTATTTAACATTTTCTTCTTTTCTAAAATAACAAAAACTAATCTAAACACCTTCATTTTCAATTTATAATAAAAAAAACATTATTTTTTTTTCTTCGTAAAATCATTCATCTTCAAACACTTCAACCTCTATAGAAAATAATTTTAATCTATTTAATTTCATCTCCAATCCATCCTTTTGAGCATTGCCTTAATTCTTTGTATAATAGTTTAGAATTTTTTATCAAAAAATCTCATCATGTTCTAATTAAAAAAATCTCTCAAATGTTTAAGTAGTTAAACTTACAGTTAAAAATTAGGGTAAAAAATTTATTTGAAAAGTTGAAGATGACTGATTTTGGAGTGAACTCAGATGGTTTTTTATTTCAAATATTTTCCTTCTGTCTATTGGAGAGGAATATGAGGTTGGTACGAAGGTGGCATCTAAGCATTTTGGAGAATATTTGAAAGACCCGCATTACTCCATTGGACTCTTCTTTCATAAATTAATTAAAATGACTTAAATGCCCTTTGTCTTCAACTATGATTTTTGTGCGACCCAGAGATCCTCAAATGATGTGTGCGGTGGGGGGCGGCTATGTAAAGTACAGCTGGGTTGGGAAAATTTATTGAGAATCCCTAGAAATATTCTCCAATCCAAATCATTGGTTTGATGGGTGTTGGACTAAAGATTAACCTTTTAAATAAGAGGAGAGGTCCATCTTTGCAAGCACAGCTAAAGCCCAAAGGAAACAAAGACACACAGTCTCAGTAAGGAGAAAAGAAGACAGAAGAGAAGAGATGGAGAGTCTGCCTCTTCATCTTTCACAAGTTCAGCAACCTCAGAAAACTATCAACAGACTTCATACTCTCTTTCATACAACAGGGTTACTCTCCTTATTCTACTACCGTCTCTCATCTCTCTTTAAACCCAATGGACCCACACACATCTTTCCATGGCTTCTCATCTTTGCTTCTGAGCTTCTACTCTCCTTTATTTGGTTCCTCGGTCAAGCTTTTCGATGGAGTCCCGTATCTCGTACTGTCTTTCTAGAGAGACTCCCTGGTGATGCAGAGCTACCACCCATCGACGTGTTTATATGCACAGCTGATCCAAAGAAGGAACCAACACTGGAAGTTATGAACACAGTTATATCAGCCATGTCTCTGGACTATCCTCCAGAGAAGCTCTCTGTGTATCTTTCTGATGATGGTGGTTCTCCAATTACCTTGCAATCTATTCGAGAAGCTTTCACCTTCGGAAAGTCTTGGATTCCCTTCTGCAATAAATATGGAATCAAGACTATATGTCCCCAACTCTATTTTTCTACTTCAGTCGATGATGATAAACAGAGCATCGAATTTATGGAGAACAGAGAGAAAATCAAGGTGGGTTTGGAATATCTCTACCTCTGCGTATTCATGGTAGGGGTAAAATAGGTATTTCCTTATCGTCTTAACTAATATGTTGGTGGAGGAATAAAACCCTCAGGATTGACATATGAGTATGCATCACCATAGATGCTTTTCATGGAGATACATGTGAAAATCATGTATGGTTTTGAGCTCACCATCACATCAACAAAGTGTGAATCAATGTCATTTTTGAGTCCATTCCACGTCAGTCAACTGTATTTTCACTTATGCTGAGATGGCCTGGTCTTTTCTGCGATTCTCATAATTCTGATGTGGGATGTGCACATAACCGTAGATATATTTCCTCACGATACGAGTAAAAAATCATCTATACACATCTCCATGTCAGAATTGGGAGAATCACAGTAAATCGTGTGTCACTAGAGATCTTTCTTGTCTAACATGGTCAAGACTCTGGATTAGATTCGTACGCATCGAGTCAAAAAATGACTAATCGGTGAGACTAATAAGACAGATAATTTCTCTCTCCTGCCCACGATGAAAAAACGACTTTTATTTTATTTTATTCTAGATCACCTTTTGGCATCTAAAAACATTGCTCCAACACCACAGTTTAAATAACAAAATTTCATGAATTTAAAAAAACAATAAAAAAAGTAATTATTTTCAATACGATAATCTACGTGGGTCTCACAACCCTTTGCAAAATTTAAAATCTTAAAATTAAAATTTACGAGAAAAGGATGCGTGGATGAGAGAGAGAACTTTTCTCTCTATTGCTTAAGTCAATTGGGCCATACGTCAATCAATGGTTGTCAAGTTGTGAGCAAAAAACAAATCAAATAAAATCCGCCCAATTTTGTTTGAATTGATTTGTCATTAAGTGATATATCCTTAAATTTCCAATAATAATAAATTATTATAGTATACAAGCATTGGACTATTATACGATCCAAATTAAATCATGAGTCGTGACAATCTCCCTCCCCTCCTCTTCTTTGAAATACGCCCTCATCACATAATCATAGATCATTTGCCTTGGGATACAGAAGAAAAAGATTTATGGCTCTAGTATCCTGAGACAAATGATCTACAATTTTGTGATGGGGGCGTATGGCAGACGGGGTGTCAAAAAATCATTATTCTTAATTCATACAAGTATAAAATCCAACGATCAAGTTTTATAATTAAGTATGCCAATAATATATATCCTATTGATATTTATCTTGAGAATACATTTTAGTCGTTGGTTTTGCACTTACATGGATTGATTGTTTTTTCTTAAGAGTAGTCATGTTGGAGTGGCTGCGCAGGACATTGCTGACGTGAAGGTTCCCTCAAAATCATAAATGTTCTTCACTCATATGGGTTTGAGTGCACCTCCACGTCAACGCAATGTCTAAACCAATGCTATGCACAGTCACTTCAGCATTTTCCTTTCTTAAATAACTTTTTCGTGAATCAAAGGAACCAAGTCGTCTTGTAACTACAAATTTGTCTCAATGGATGTTGAATGCAGTTGACATACGAAGTGTTCAAGCAACATGTAGAGGAAGCTAGGGAAAGTGGTGATAGAAACATATCTTCCGATCAAGATCGCCCCCCTTTTATAGAGGTACACGATAAAACATAATTCTAATATTCGACTCGACTTGTTGGAATTTTAAGGTAACTTGAAAAATAGTAAATAATTATGTATTTTAAATTTTAAGTTGTTAAATGTATTCTTCTATATAATGAGTTATTGACCCACCTGATTTGATTTTAATTAAAAATTTATAGTTAAAAACTCCCTTTCTTTCTATTATGGCATGTTGATCCAAACATAAGAGATTGGGATATTTAGGTCTTGATGAAGGAGATTAAATAGTCGTATAATTTATAATATATTTCATTGCTCTTGATAAGAACAATTATGTTTTATAGAACTAAATGTTAAACAGTAAAAAAAGCATCATGTTAATAAATGGAGCATAGTCGAAATAAGATATCAAGTCGGACGAGTGAAAATATTAGGGAAGATATAAAATTTGGAATGAATAAGTTTAAGTAAAGGTAACGATAACGCCAATAAATGATAAATTAATAAGAGAGTCGGCTGGAATGATTTGGGCATTACTCAACAATGGCCGATTGTAATCTTAGTTAGATGAAATATTTAAGTTGAAGATTTTAAAGGAGTGAGAAGAAAATTTAAAAGAGCATGATAAAAATAGAAGATATGAGTTGGAGATAGAGATGTGACTTTCAAAGTAGCTCTCTATCATGGTATTAAAACTCATTTTGATGTCTCATCTTGGATGAGATTAAAAAAAAAAAAAAACCCCTTTGAATTAGAACAAATCATATTTTTGAGAAGACTTGTCAACTCATCTCGTTGGTGGATAATACTACGACAATTTAGACTATTTGTCTCCTGTTTTTGACGATTTAAAACCATGCTCTCTATCACACAAAGAGAATATACCAAAGGATTCCCAAGAAATTGTATCTCTATAAAGAAAATCTATATCAAACCCTCTGAAAACTATTACTTTTCTAGTTCGGCATTTTTTTTTTGTTTTTTTGTGGTGAGGCAGTACGAATAGGTCAGCGAAACTGCCTTTGTCCATCCCATTGACGCAAGCCATGACGACAGTTTGAATCCTTCAAATTCCAGATTTTGTCTCAAATTTCTCATCACGTCGGTCCAGGTGGTCCCAATATTTTTTCAGAAACAAAGAAGGAAAATATATTTATTTAATTTGACCTGTCGGTCCAAGTGGGCCCAACCTTTTTCAGAAAAAAAAAAAAAATTAAATACTGTCCTCAATTGAAGAATTGAAAGATAGCTAACATACACCAACTAGAAAACGATAGCATTATTGGAATATTTGATACTTAATATATGTACAGAGTTGGAGTTGAGAGTTACTATTATCACACCAACTTCTACTAACGCCACACCTGTGCAATTTTTGAATGATTTACAAAGGAATTGGTGTGGCATTAGTAAGAGTTGCTATGTGGCAATAACTACTCTCTTTGGAATTTAAATAAAAATTAAGAGAGTATTGAAACAGTTGTGAATGATGAGCTAGAACAAATAATAAAATTGGAGGCATTATTGGAAAAAATGAGGAAAGAAGAGGATAGACAATAAAGTTGGAGGAGTACTATTGAAAACGAAAAGAAGAAAAATGATACATAAAATTAAAGGAGCATTCTTATTTCTTAGAAGGGGGATAGAAGGAAAAAAATTAATAAATTTAGGATCTATTGTAGGAAGGTGGGAGCATAGTCACAAAGTTAAGAGTACGGGTTTAAAATGACAAGGGAAAACTTTGGAAAAATGTAGAAAACAAGAAAAACGAAAAAAAAAAAAATGATGAAACAAAAAAATATAAAAATATATATTAAAAATTATGAAAAGTGTATATATCTAATAATACATAAGATATTTATTTTGATTTATATTCTATATTTCCAATATAAAATGTTCTCAAACGTAATTCAACGTGTTATGATGCCAAAAAAAGTTTACTCTTCAACATATCTTTCGTTTAAATAATATACATTATTGAAAAAAAATGAAAACCATAACATCGAGATATTATCATCAAATCCCGATTTTTTATTTTTTCGATTGGTATTAGAATAGGTATCAAATCCCATACTTCTACATTTATGAATCACCAAATTCTATTATGTATAAAATCCCACATTAACAAAAGAAACTGTTTCGCTTAGTGTTTTTTTTTTTTTTGAAAAAAACTTGTTTAAAACGTTACGAACACGTTCAAAACGAAAAAAAAAACCCCGACTTTTTTTAAAAAGTTGTGGTTTTTTATGTAAATTGGTGGCTGAGGTACAAGAAGTATTTTAAATGCGTTTAAAAAAAATGTCGTTATTTGTTACTATGGATGATAGAAGATAAAATATAATAAAATTATCCTCGAGATACTTTTTATGGGGACAAAGATTGAGAGAAAAGGAAGGCACAACAATTATGTTTTATTATATATACAATTATTTCATTAATCACTCATATGGAAACCATTTATCATAGAAGTTTCAAAAAAGTGTTGATTTTTTGTGATGGCAATCACCATGGCAAGATGATCCTCATCACAAAGATCAGCTTCAGATACTCTCCATAAGCATCTTAGAGACCCATGTAAAAATCATGAAAGATTTCTAGAACCACAAAATCAAGAAATAGAAAGATAATGTAATAGTAGAAAAAGAAAAATGTAGAATTTATATATATTTGGAAGATCGTTGCACACATTCAACGCCTTACCCTTAAGATATATTTCACTCCTATAGAGAAGTTTCGTCGATAGCTTTGAAAATCCACAACAAAATTCAACAATCAACAAACTTGATACTTGTTGGTATGCAGTAGCAAACCATAGTCAAATGCGATATTTTTTATTTTTACGTTGTGCAATACTTTCAAATAAATCATGTGTTCCATTGATCTTTGCAGGTGATACATGACAATGCAAGGGATGATATTGACAAAAACCACACTAAAATGCCCCTACTTGTTTATGTTTCTCGTGAAAAGAGACGATCCTATCTTCATCATTTCAAAGCTGGAGCCCTTAATGTCCTCGTAAGTACATTAGTCCTAAGCTCTCTCTCTCTCTCTCTCACCAAATGGCAAATTAATTTGCCATCTCAAAAGGCCAGAAAATTTTCTGGTCTCAGAGACCATTACTTATACTTGGGAGTGGATCCCAAGCACTAAAAAAAAAAAAAATTCTTTTTGTGAGTCTTCACCCCCAAGTGTACTATAGGTAATGGATTGGGTTGAAAATTTTATTTTTTCATGCATGCATCCATACACACATTTTAAACTCTAGATTACTAGCATTCCTGTTGTTATTGCAGCTTCGCATATCGGGCATAATAAGCAATTCCCCTTATATATTGGTATTGGATTGTGACATGTATTGCAATGATCCAACCTCGGCTAGACAAGCCATGTGTTTCCACCTTGATCACCATATCTCTCAATCTCTAGCTTTTGTTCAATTCCCTCAGAACTTCCGCAACCTTAGTAAGAATGATATCTATGGTGGTCAATTAAGATCAATATTCGAGGTATACACATGAAAATCAAATTCCTAATTTCACTAATGTTTCAAACTTTCAAGTATATATTTTTCATTTTACGTTGTCAATTGGATGAAATTTCAGATATATTATTATGGTTTGGATGGACTTGATGGGCCTTTCCTAAGTGGCACGGGCTTTTACATCAAGAGGGAAGCATTATACAGAAGTGGTACACAAGAAGGTATATAGAAAATTGATCTACTTTCTCCTACCTATTTTATTCATTTGTAGGGGGTTGGATTCGATCACTTCTTTATAGAACTGCCAATGGGTTGGATTTGGATTGAATCAGATTCAAATCATTCTAGATCCAATCCAATAACAACTTATTGGATCACAACTCAAAATTTGGATCTAAATTCAATCCAATAACAATTGGAACAACTCCAAATTATAAGTGATGTCAGTAAAAAAAAAAAAAATTTGTATAAAATTAGTATGGAGTATATATGATAAAAAAGGATCTGATTATCCAGATATTAACCTCCAACAAAATAAACGATTTTTCGGTCCTTCCGAAGAGTTCATTGCATCGCTACACCAAAACTGCAAGTCTACTAATGTCATTGACAAAGGATATGCATCGAAAACATTCATACAAGAGACTCGACTTCTAGCTTCTTCTACTTTTGAGAAACACACACAATGGGGTGAACAGGCAAGTCCCATATCAATGAAACAATTAATATCTCTAATTATTCATTTTTCTTGATCATAATATAAGTATATAAACCTTAATTATCTATCTTCTTGTGGTTTCAATAACAGATAGGTTTCATGTATCACTCTGTGGTAGAAGATTTCTTTACTGGATTTCTCTTGCATTGTAAAGGCTGGACTTCTGTCTATTATCATCACTCACGACCATCTTTCCTTGGTAGTACAACCACAAGTTTGAATGATACTTTGGTTCAAGGCACAAGATGGAACTCTGGGTTGCTTCAAGTTGGTTTCTCAAGGTTTTGTCCTCTCACCTATGGGCCATCAAAGATGTCCATTCTTCAAAGAATGGTTTACGCATATGCCGCTGCCCAACCCCTCTACTCTCTCCCCTTACTATCTTATGCTGTCATCCCTCAATTATGCCTCTTGAATGGGATTCCCTTGTTTCCAAAGGTAATTATACTAATGCATACTATAGTATCAATTCTTTGTAATCAAGTAAAATTACTTATTTTTACCAATATGACAGGTGTCGAATCCTTGGTTTCTTATCTTTATGGTTGTTTATGCTTCATCTCGTTGTCAACACATATTAGAAGCACTATCCACTGGAGGATCGTTGAGGTCATGGTGGAATGAACAGAGGATTGGGATGATAAAGGCTGTTACAGCTTATTTCTATGGATGTTTGGATGTTCTCATGAAGTTTATTGGCTTAAAGGAAATCAATTTCGTGCCC